>NC_092743.1:36255991-37588435 GCF_047496795.1 Chiloscyllium punctatum
GCAATGTGGGGAGAAATTCACTTTACATGGAAAACAATCACTCTATGATTTTTTTTCCACCGGTGCAGTCAATTATGGCTGGGTTATTAAGAGATCTTCCAGTTTGGAAAGGAGAGGATGATGATGGCAACCAATTAAGTCTGATGGCATTTCTACATGGTAGTGCCCTCTCTCAGATTGAGAAAATCATTGAAATGAAATAACAGGTGTAAAAGCCAGGCAAGCTCTATAAGGTTCACTACAGTTGCCACAACATCAAGGAAGGCATAATTCAGAGCCTGCCTGCCTGTGAGAAGCTGAACATCAACTGGAAGATCCTGGTCAGCCTCATTTAATTGTTCTTAAAGGCCAGTAGGAATTTATGTTGGCTATCTACCACATGCAGGCCGGTGAGCCTGTCAACCATCTGTTTTCTATCTCCACAAAGGTGGCCCAGCGTGGGATAGAGCTGGGGATCTAACTATGGGGCTGTTTTAAACTCTGGTCTATGCGAGGTGTAGGTACCAAGGTTTCAGGACTCTATTGCAGAGGGCAATGTAGGCTACCATCAAGACAATAAGTTCAACATAGGAAATTTAAAAGCAGCACTTCTAAAGTAGTCATCTCTGAACCACTGTCAGTGTAGTGATTATAGGAATAGAAGAATCGAGCAGATGAATATGTGGTTAAAGAGATGGTGCAGGAGGTAGGGCTTTAGAGTCCAGAGGCATTAGGACCATTTCTGATACTGTATAAGAAGATGGCTTACATTGAACAGAAATGGAACCAACATCCTTTTGGGAAGTTTGCTGATGTTGTTGGTGCGGACTTAAAATAGATTGGCGGGGGAATGGGATCAATAGACAATAGGTAGGCCATTCTGTCCTTTGAGCCAGCACCACCATTCATTGTAATCATGGCCGATCATCCTCAATCAGTATCCTGTTCCTGCCTTATTCCCATAACCCTTGAATCCACTATCCTTAAGAGCTCCATCCAACTCTTTCTTGAAAGTGTCCAGAGGCTTGGCCTCCACAGCCTTCTGGGGCAAAGCATTCCACACACCCACCACTCTCTGGGTGAAGACGTTTCTCCTGAGCTCTGTTCTAGTATCCTGACTAGTAGTGCAAAGGGAAATGAGGCTGACACAGATATAGAACTTAAAACGCAAGCCAATGAGTCCATATGGCAGTGGAAATAAGAAAGGAATGAGTTTAGCAAGGCTAAATGGAATATATTTTAATGCGAGAAGCCTGAAGAATAAGCTAGACAAGCTGAGGGCATTAATAGCACCTGGGTGTATGATACTATTGTCATAACCAAGACTTGGCTGAAATATGGGTAGGATTGGCAGGTCAATATTTAGGATATTCATACAGGATAAGAGAGGGAGATAGAAGAAGAGGAGGTCACAATATTGGTCAAAGAATCAAATATAGCAGTATATAAGTGATGATATCTTATAAGGATCATTAAATGGATAGAAGTCAAAACCTACAAACAGGCAAATATGCTGTTGGGTATGTAATACAAGCCTTCAAAAAGGCTGACATGTATAATCAAGTTTCAGTGGAGTGAAAGAATAAGAAGACAATTATAGTAATGGATTTTTAACTACCCAAACATCAACTTTATAACTTTAGTATACAAGGTAGGGTGATAAAAGGGGCAGTAGGCACAAATATGTCTCAACAAGCACAGGGAGTGGGCAAACCCTGACCAACATGCTGGACAAGCAAGAAGAACAGGAGGTATGTGTCCAAAAAAAGATATTGTATCCATTTGATTGCCAAATTTGGATGTAACGCCTTGTATAATTGATGGATCAACAAACATTATAATTGATAACATTTTGACATCATAAGATACGCTGTAACCATTGTTCAAGGAGTCAGAAGAGAGATCTTGCTTTGTCCTTTGGCTTCCCTGCATAAGCTTGAATAAAGAAGACTGGTAAAAGAAACCTTGAGCAGCCAGACTAGACTGGATTATTCTTCCATCCGCATAATAGCTTGGCATAGTTTGCAGGATTTGTGAAGGTGGAAAACACAAAGCAGTAAAGAACTGTAGATAGCCAGACTGATTGGAAGTAAGAGAAAGGGAGTGTGCAGTAAGATTTCACCTGGAAAATTCTGTGGGCTAATGGCCGATAGTGGGAGAAACACCTGGATAGAGTATGGTGTTCATATGGTTCTATATTGCAAAATGTATATGTGAAATATAGGATATTGGTTGAATAGATGAGGAAGCATGACTGGGAAATGGAGGCTCAGTGGGCAGTTGGAAGGGACAAAAGAAAGGTGAAACCAAAAAGGCATGTTTACTCCTTTGTTGCCATTACAAGTTGCAAGTGGAAAATAATAAACAGCTAAGAGAAACATCTCGAGCTGCTCTCACTAACCATGCACATTCTTTAAAATGGTGACCCAGGAAAGTCTTTCAAGGCTACAGTCATTGACTACCTCCAAATTATCTCAAAGTACTTCAATTGGCTTTGAAGTACTTCCATTAAAGCTCTTCATAGGATCTAAATTTTATTTTCACCATAACTCTTGAAGGTCAGGCACCTTCCGGGGTGCAGGAGAGTCAATGTTCTGGGCATGACCCTTCAACAGGATTTCATCGAGTCCTGATGAAGGGTCATGCCTGAAACATTGACTCTCCTGCTCCTTGGATGCTGCCTGACCTGCAGTGCTTTATCCAGCACCACAGTCTATTGACTCTGACTCTTCAGCATCTGCAGTCCTCACTATCTCCTGTAACTCCTGAAGCCAAACAGCCAGTCTGCAGGGCCAGTTGTCCACATGCATTTGGCTTAATTAGCATCACTCACTCCCTTAATAGCCTTGCTTGTGTGTGTTCCCTGTTGGGACACATTGCTGGTAATGGTACTAGGTTAATGAATAATAAACTGGGGAGACCCAATTTAATGCTCTGGTCGTACATCAAAACTGCTGGAAGAGGTAAAATTCAATTAATAAGTCTGGATTTGAAACTCAGTCTCAGTATTGGTTGCCATGATACCATCAATTGTCATAAAAATTAACGTGGTTAACTAGTGATGAAAATGTGTTTTTTATACATGGTCTGGCATTGATGTGACTCTTACTTGATCTCAGAAAAGGCTCAGAAAGCCTTTCAGTTCAAGGGCAACTAGGGGTAGGCAATAAGTGCTGTCCCTGCCTGAAAGGTCCACACCCCATGAAAGGATGAAATAAGAACCTTCTCTGTCAAACATTCACATCTCTATTACTTTTATAATTTAATGAATTAAAATTTAAAAATGAAAAAAATCGCATTGTCATTTCAATGCCCCATGATGTTTCCCTCACAGTGCACAAAGGAATGTTGGGTTACATAAATAAATACAGAACAGTGAAAGACTTTTTTGCAGTGTAGATACTGTTTAATGTAGGAGACACTGAAGCTAAACTGCACACAATAAGCTCCTTCCAGTGATGTAATTATGACCAGATAATCTGTTAATTATAACTTTAATTGAGAAATAAATATCTCAAATGATATTATATCTATATAAAATTAGGCACTTCTCACAATTTTGCAGAAGGGCTCTGAAATCTGGGAATTATTCGAAATGTATTCATCTTTAGGTAAAGTTGTTTATTGGCCAAGTATGGCCAGGGTGTTGTGAAAGGCCAGAGAAGACATTGGTAGTTGAGATGAGAAAATTTAATTCACAGCAAAGACGGCAGTCACAATGATCAGCTCAACTCTTGGGAATTCCCTCTCTCTAACCTTATAGAACATAGAAGAATACAGCGCAGTACAGGCCCTTTGGCTCTCGATGTTGCGCCGATCCAAGCCCACCTAACCTACACTAGCCAACTATCCTCCATATGCCTATCCAATGCCAGTTTAAATGGCCATAAAGAGGGAGAGTCCACCACTGCTACTGGCAGGGCATTCCATGAACTCATGACTTGCTGAGTAAAGAATCTACCCCTAACATCTGTCCTATACCTACTACCCCTTAATTTAAAACTATGCCCCCTCGAAATAGCTGACTCCATACGTGGAAAAAGGTTCTCATGGTCAACCCTATCTAAACCCCTAATCATCTTGTACACCTTGATCAACTCACCCCTAAACCTTCTTTTCTCCTTCTTCCCACCTTACAAATCTTCTCAAAACTTACATATTCAACCAAGTTTTCAACATATATCTTTGCTTGGTAATTGCTTTCCAATCACATTCAGTAAAGTATCTTAGGCCTAATTTTCTTTCTTAAAAGGTGTCTTAGAAATTTAAATTGTAGTTACTGTCCACCCCAGGTCAAGCACAGTTCACTGTTTTAGAAAGGGCTGAATACAATCAAAACCAGAGTTTAAAAGATTTAGAATCATAGAATTCCTTCAGGATGGAAGCAGGCTATTCAGCTCATTGGGTTCATGGATTAGTGGTGCTGGAAGAGCACAGCAGTTCAGGCAGCATCCAAGTAGCTTCGAAATCGACGTTTCGGGCAAAAGCCCTAGGGCTTTTGACTGCCTTTATTCCTGATGAAGGGCTTTTGCCCGAAACGTCGATTTCGAAGCTACTCGGATGCTGCCTGAACTGCTGTGCTCTTCCAGCACCACTAATCCAGAATCTGGTTTCCAGCATCTGCAGTCATTGTTTTTACCTCATTGGGTTCATACCGACCCTACAAAGATCATCCCATCCAGACTCTTTCCTGTACCCTGTCTCATCATAAGAGATGTACAGCATGGAAACAGACACTTCCGTCCAACTCGACTATGCTGATAAGATTCCTAAATTAATCTAGTCTCATCTGCCAGCATTTGGCCCATATCCCTCTAGAACACTTCCTCTTCATATATACATCTAGATGCCTTTTAAATTATGCAATTGTACCAACTGCCACCACTTCCTCTGACAGTTCATTCCATACATGCACCACTCTCTGCGTGAAAAAAGTTGCTCTCAGGTCTCTTCTAAACCAATGCCCTCTAGTTTTGGACTCCCCTACCCTGGGGAAAAGACTACTATTCACCCTATCCATGCCCCTCATAATTTTTTAAACTTCCATAAGGTCACCTGACATCCTCTGATGCTCCAGGGAAAATAGCCCCAGCATATGCCGCCTCTCCCTATAGCTCAAACCCTCCAACCCTGGCAATATCCTTGTCAATCTTTCCTGAATGTAGTTGTTTGAGATCTGACCTACAACAGCGTTGTCATCAGCAAACTTATAAATGACGTTGAGATGGAATTGGCCATACAGTCAAGGTTTCAGTGTGTATAAGGAGTACACTAGGGGGTTGAGTAAGCAGCCTTGCAGAGCACAATTGAGGATTATTGTGGAGGAATTGTTATTGCCTAATCTTACTTATTGCACTCCAGGTGTCAAGAAGTCAAAGGTCTAGTTATAGAGAGGGGGGCAGAGACCTAGATCTTGGAGTTTGGAGATGAGTTGGTTTGGAATTATGGTGTTAAAGTCAGAGCTGTAGTCAGTAACTAGGAGCCTGATGTAGGTATCCTCATTGTCCAGATATTCTAGGGATGAGCATAGGGCCAGGGAGATGATGTCTGCTGTGAATCTATTCTGCTGGTAGGCAAATTGCAAAGGATCAAGGCAACTTGGTAAGCTGGAGTTGATATGAGCCATGACTAACCATTCAGACCACTTGATAATTAAGGAGGTCAGAACCACCAGATGGTAGTCAAGTCACACTGCATGATTTTTCCTTGGCACCAGAATGATGATGATCATCTTCTTGAAGCAGATGGGCACTTCAGATTGAAATAAAGAGAGGTTAAAGATGTCACCAAATTCTCCCGCCAGCCCATCTGCACAGGATCTGACTGCAATACTACTCTTATGATACAAGAGATTCTGATTCAACCACTATTTCAGACTCACACCATCCTCTGGGTGAAAAAAATCTCCTCATCTTTCTTCTAAGTCTCTTACTTTATAATTATTTCTCTTGGTTATTGAGCCCTCTACAAATGGAAAAAAAATGCCTTCCTATCCACATTATCTATACCCCATATAATCTTACATATCTCAATCAGTTCCCCTCTTAACCTTCACTGTTCCTAGGAAAACAACTTCAGTCAATTAAACCTTTCCTCATATCTCAGCCCCCGATCTCAGAATCCTGGAAAGTCTCTTCTGCACCTTCTCTACAATCTACAATCGCATCCTTCCTATAAATATTGACCAATGGTTGCCAATTGTGCCCTAACTAGTGTTTTTATACAGTTCCAGCATTATTTTTGTCTTCTTCTATTCTGTGTCTTGGTTAAGAGAGACAAATATCCCATATATGTTTTTAAACCACCTTATATACCTGTCCTCTTACTTTCAGAGATCAGTGAACATGTACATCAAGGTCGCTCAGATTTACAGTTCCTTCCAGTGTCTTACCATCCTTACTGTAATTCCTTGCCTTTTAGCCCTTACAAAGTTTGTTACTTCACAGTTTGCAGGATGAATTCTATTTGCTGCAGTTCTGCTCATCGGACTCCTGACGTTTACAGCTATCCTCCTCACAAGTTATCACCATACCAACTTCTGGGAGATACGCATTTTCTTAGTCATATTTTCTGTATTTAAGTTCAAAGGATGAATGTACGTCATATACAAGAAGGGCTCCAGAACTAAGACTTATGAAAACAGATGTCTAATCCAAAAACACCCCTGTATTTGGATGCTGAAAAAACTCCAGAGGCCTTAGCTCCTTTGATAGTCCCTGGATCTTGCTGTAAATTTTCCGAATGTTTAATTAGGACTTCAGTCAGGCAGCCATTTTCTAATCAAAAAATGTTGAGCTAATCTAGATGAATCTTTCTCAATCAATTTCACCCAAACATGATTGGGCTTGAACTAATTGATTTTCATAAGAGACTGGAACCAAAGTTGTACCCTTATTTTGTAAAAGATTCCCAGTATGGGCTCTTAGTCCAGCCAAGGTCTTGTGCAAACTTAAAGGTTGGAGTCCAGACAGAATTTCTTCAGGAGCATGCTTAACTCTCTTCATCACTGAAATAACTTCACAGAGGTCAGTTTCCCATCACTACAATCACTCTGTATTTCCACACGGACAGTCCTTGACACTGAGCCAGCTCTCAGAGTGAACCGAATCACTGACACTCTTGTTTATTTTCTTATTTTTTTATATTAGCTTCCAGCCTTCAGGTAGCCATGCCTCAGACTCATGATCCTGTAGGAGAAAGCTTTTCTCATCATCTTGGTTTGAAACATAAATTTACTTCTAATCTTGTGTCCTCTAGTTCTAGTCGTCCCATTAGGGGAAACATTCTTTCGGCGTCTACCTTGTCAAATCCCATCAGAATCTTACATGTTTCTCTATGATTACCTCCCATTCTTCTAAACTGTAACTGAAATAACTCCACAGGGGCCAGAATCCCTCCACCAAGTCACCCTTTATTTGTCCTTGACATTGGTCCACTTCCCCCAGAGCTAGCTCTCAGAGTGAAGACACTTGTGTTTATGATTTTTTTCAATGTAATTAAGGAAAGCTTAACCCCTCACCTTTGATCAAGCAACAGCAGATGAAATAACTCCACAGAGATCAATTTTCTGTCACCAAGTCACCCTTTACTTACATGTGGAGAGTCCTTGACACTGATCCAATTCCCTCAGAGCCAACTCTCAGAGTGAACAGGATATCTGACACTCTTTTTTTTAATTAAACCCCCACACTACCGCCTAACCGCGGTAGTGCTTATATTTTTCCCACAGCACCCATGTTGTGTGTGTGCAGGTGTGAGACACAGTGAAAGACACAATGTGCATGAACCTTTATTCAAATTTCCACCACCAGGTAGAAGGAAACACCCGAGTGGCCAGTGACAAGCAGTGCCCTTCACATCAAAGGGCAATGCTGTGTGATCAAACAGTGAAGGGGAGGGCAGGGGTCAAATCAAAAACACTTGTGTTTATTTTTTCTTTCTTTTTCTTTTTTCTTTTTTTTTCTTTTTCTTTTTTTTTTCTTTTTTTTTATATATCTAACCCCCACACTACCACCTAAGTGCGGTAGTGCTTATTTTTTTCCCCAGCACCCATGGTGTGTGCGTGTAGATGTGAGACACAGTGAAAGACACAAAGTGCACAGATCTTTATTCAATTTCCACCACCAGGAAGATAGGAAAGACACCCGAGTGGCCAGTGACAAGCACTGCCCTTCAAACCACAGGGCAATGCTGTGTGAGCAAACAGTGAAGGGGAGGGCAGGGGTCAAATCAAAAACACTTGTGTTTATATCTGTCAGCCAGGGTTCTCTGATTGGGCCAGATTAACAGCCCAGTCAGGGAACTCATATTCTGTGAGGTCCAGCTGGCTGACTTTATTACAATCACTGCAGATTTAATGAGCCATTTGCTGGTTAGCTCATGCCATCTTATTTCATTGAATCCTTTCATGTATTTTTATTCTCCATCATGGATCATGGTACTGACCCTGAATGTATTTTACTGTGCGCAGTTAGAAGCAGATGTAATAATCAATATGGTAAAACGAATAAAAACTTGGAAGGGAAAAAAAGGTCTTCAAATAGCTCACCTAGGCACATTGGGTAGAATTCCTTCTTCTATGCTGTTTCATTTTACTGTGGTGGGAGTAGGTCCTTGTTTAATATGTATGAGGATATCAGGTAGAATTGTTTTAAAGCAAGAGCAAAATGTTGTGACTGATTCACTGGACTTGCGCATGGTGGCTCAGTGGTTAGCACTGCTGCCTCACAGTGCCAGCAACCCAGGTTTGATTCCTGCCTTGGGCAACTGTCTGTGTGGAGTTTGCACATTCTCCCCATGATTGTGTTGGTTTCCTCTAGGTGCTCCGGTTTCTTCCCACAATCCAAAGAAATCCGGTTCAGGTGAATAGCTCAAGCTAAATTGCCCACAATATTCCGGGTAAATATAGGATAGTGGAGTGGGTCTGGGTAGTCTGCTCTTCAGGGGGTTGGTGTGGACTTGTTTGGCTGAATGGCCTGTTTCCATACTATAGGGAATCTAATTTACAGCTGCTGTCAGACCTGCATAGTGTCTCCACCACTTTCTGTTATCAATATATACATTAACATTATACATTAACTTTGATTCTTGCCATAAGTGCTAGAGGACCTACTTAGGATTTTAGAAAACATTTTGCAAAGCATTTCAGATGAAGTGTTAAAATGTTTGTAAAGTGTTCTGACATGTTAGAAATTAAAATACTGAAGATGAGTATAACTAAGACGTCAAGCAAAATTAGTTTTGAAAAAATGTAATTTATGACTTTTATGGCAAATCTCTTGATTTTTAAGTTTGTCACTTTTTCATGAAGAGGATTGAGCTTGGCAATGACTGTCACTTATGATCAGTTTGAATTTAGTACTTCATTATTGTAACAACTCCACCACTCTTGTGTGGAGGCACCCAGCTATGAGAGGGCGGAACTACAATTCCCACAAGACATGGGGGGGGGGGGGTGCAGTTCCGTAATTACGTCATATCCGCTGGATGGCGCCGACGTCTGGTTGGTGTTGGTTGTCCTCTCAACATGGAGGCCGTGCCGCGGATGCCGATGATCTGGCTGGATTTGAAGGAAGCCGGGGAGTTTCCTTTCGCCGGTGCCGTCCGACAGGTAAGTAAGAGTGACGCAGAGTCGGCCGAATATCGAGAGCTTGGTGTTCTTTGTCCGAATTAAATTATTTTGAGCCCGAATAACGCCAAGGGGTTCAGACTGAGTGTTTTGGTTTGGGAAGGAGGAGGCTGGTGTCACTCAGGGCCCAGAACGTGTCTGCTGAGTCCCTGTGAATCCCAGCAAGTGCCTCACGTCCTGTTGCTCTTCATAATTTTCATACAGTCAAATATTCCTGGATGTGTATATTGCCACCTTCAATGTTAAAGGTTCGGGCATCTTGTTTTTTAAATCGATTTGCTGTTCCTTTCGATTGTTCGTCATTCCAAAGCTATTAACTTCCAGACTTGAGGCAACGAATGTCTGAGGCTGATTCAAACCGTTTTCTTCCCTTGGTGTTATACTTGACCCGAGATGAGCTGCACAAAGGGCGTTCACGCCGTCACGCCATGATGATTATAGTAGTCAGCTGTCAGCAGACAATAACACCAAAGCTGGAAATGCTCAGCAAGTCAGGCAGCAGCTGTGGAGCGAAGCAAAGCTAATGTTTCAGTTTGAGGTGACCTTTCATCAAAATGATGGCCTTTCTTATGAAAGATGCTTACTGACCAGCTGAGTTTTAAAAAAAAAAATTGTTCTATGGGGCTCAGAAGGAAAGCAATATGAAAAATAAGACCAGAGTTGTGTGTTCAAATCCCACTCCAGAACAGACAAATCAAGGTTGATGCTGCAGTCAATACTGAGGGAAAGTGTTGTTGAGTCATCCAATGACTATCAACTGTATGCCTTTTTTCATATCTTTTAAAAACAGTTTCACTAAATAAAGGCATTTTTGTCAACATCAAAAATTTGTTGTCCATTCCTAATTGTTGTTGAAAGGTGATTTGTGAATTACCATCTTGAACCTCAATAGTTAATTTAGTGCTGCTAGGAAAGGAGTTTGAAGATTTTGACTTCATAATAGTCTAGTTCCATGTCAGGATGCTATATGATTTGCAACTGGGACCCTGGGTTCATGTCACACTATAGTACTATATGTACAGACAGACAGACATGCACATGTGTGTGCACATACACACACAGGCCCTCTCTCATACACTCACACACAAACTCTCTCACACACCCTCTCACAGACTTAAAGCCTTTATACTGTCTCACAGAAACACACATACTCTTACAGACACTGATACTCTTTCTTCCCCCCCCCCCCCCCCCCCCCCAAAAAAAAAAATGCACCCACATAGATATGCACATATAAGTTTGTGGGGTGAATTTGTACTTGCAGAATTAAATCTTACTTTGCTCAAAAATTGCATGAATCCATGTAAGATTCTGTAAATCTGTTTTTTAGATTCAAATCAGTCCGACCATTGTGGCACAGACAGCTTCACAGGGAGTTAACACCTTCAATACCTTATCTGGGCCGACATGACTCCAATTGTTAAAGTGCACTTGAGAATGCAACTTTTAAAAAATGTTTTGTGATTTACATATGAAAGTACTGAAACCAATACAGTCATTCTAAAAGATGAGAGACTTAACAAACAATCCAGGTCTTTTTCAATATATAATTTCAGTTACATCATACTGTAAACTTTTGCAATAAATTGTGTCTTACAATCTTATTCTCCACAACCACCTGATGAAGGAACAGTGCTCCGAAAGCTGGTGTTTCCAATTAAACCTGTTGGTCTATAACCTGGTGTTGTGTGATTTTTAACTTTGTACACCCCAGTCCAAGGGTAAAGTGAGGACTGCAGATGCTGGAGATCAGAGCTGAAAATGTGTTGCTGGAAAAGCGCAGCAGGCCAGGCAGCATCCAAGGAGCAGGAGAATCGACGAAGGGCTCATGCCCGAAACATCGATTGTCCTGCTCCTTGGATGCTGCCTGACCTGCGCTTTTCCAGCAACACACCCCAGTCCAACACTGGCGTCTCCAAATCATGGTTTGCACTTGTAAGTGACGATCTTGTCATGCATATGCTTCCCTTGTTTTTCTAGATGCTAGAGGTTACGTGCTCCAACAGTATGATAAAGGAGAATTGGTCAAATATATGGCAGTAATTTGTAAACAGTGCCGACAAGGTGAATGTTTAAGTGTACCATTTTGTTGGCTCTGCATACATCCAAGCAAATGGAAAGTATTCCATTACACTCCTGACTTGCCCCTTGTAGGGGTCAGCTAGCAAGTTAACCACCTCACAGTATGTGTTTGCTGATCCACTCTTGTTATCACAAGAGCTGACCAGTTAAGTTTCTGGGCAGTGCTGATTGATTCAATGATGGTAATTTCATTGTTTATGGAAAGGAGACGGTAAGTTTCCCTGTTGGTAGAGATTGTCATGCTGGGTACTGACGTGGTGGGGATGTTACTTGGCACTTGTCTTCAGACAAGCTGACTAACTCTTGCTGCAGATGGGTACAGACTGCTTCAGTGTCTGAGGAGTTGTGTATGTTGTTGAATCAGACGACACATTTCTGACCTTTAGATCTTGAAACAGTCATTGAGGTAGCTGAAGATGTTTGGGCCTAGGATATTATCTTGAGGAACTCTTACAACTGAAATGATTGGCCATCAATGGACATAATAATCATCCTTTGAGCTGTAGAACTTATATTTGACGAGAAACATAAATTGTTTTTCTCTCTCTCTCTGCCAGACCTGTTGAGTTTCTGCAGCACCTCTGATTTTATTTCAGATTTTCAGCATTTGCATAATTTTGCTGTGATTCCTTGTCTTATGTGTGAACCCCAACTGTGACAGTTCCATTGATTAGGTCTCACGATTTGACCTGGAATATAAGACAGCCTTATTTTCTCAGTGTCAAAATGTGTGCTTAGGCATATACGTGGCAATATCTAAACCCACTTCACTTTCTATTACTGTATTTCCTCAGTCTCCTTGGATTATATCAATTTAGAAGGTATAATATTTTTAAGAATACAAGAATGGCTCCATGGATGAGCCACTTCAATTAGGAGAGAAGATTTGATAAATTGGAACTGTTTTCCATGGAAAGGAGAAGGCTAAGAGGAGGTTTGACCAAAGTTTTCAAAATCATGAGCTTTGATAGAGGGGGTAATTAACAAGAGGAGAATAGTTTTAAAATGTTTAGCAAAATAAGTAAATTCGAGGTGAGGCAAATCTTTTTTTCTCAGTCATTTGCGTTTGGAATGTAGTGTCTGGAAGTATGATGGAGGCAGATTTAATTGAGATATTCAACTCCGCATTGGATTATATATTTCTATGTACATAAAACTGGTTATGGGAGAATAAAGCAGGAGTATGGCTATAAGTTAAATTGTTTAGAGAATTATACAAATATGATGGGCCAAATGGCTGCTGCTTGCACCATAATAATTCTGAGGTATGTTAAAACGCAATGTAACTATGAGCTTAACTTCTGTAGTGGGCAAAATGCTTGGATCTGTAATCAAGGAAAAAATAGCAAGACACCTGGATAGAAATTGTCCCATTGGAAAGGCAGGGCATATTTAACTAATTCACTGGGATTCTTTGACGATATTACGAGTGTGGCGGAATGGAGAATGGGTGGATGTGGTGAATTTGAATTTCCAGAAGGCAGTCAGCAAGGTACTGTACAAAAGGCTGCTGCATAAGATGAAGGTACATGGCGTTAAGGGTAATGTATGAGCATGATTGAAGATTGCCTACCAGAAAAACACCCATTTATTCCTACTCTTTGTTTTCTGTTAGTTAGTTAATCAGTGGCTTGTGGTGTGCCTCAGGGATCAGTGTTGAGACCTCAGTTATTTACAATTTAGATTCCCTACAGTGTGGAATCACGTCCTTCAGCCCAACAAATTCACACTGACCCTCTGAAGAGTAACCCACCTAGACCCACTTCCCTCTGACTAATGCACCTATCACTATGGGTAATTTAGCATGGCCAATTCACCTGACCTGCACATCTTTGGACTGTGGGAGGAAACCGGAGCACGCACAGGAAACCCACGCAGGCACAGGGAAAATGTGCAAACTCCATGCAGACAGTCGCCCGAGGCTGGAATCTAACCTGGGACCCTGGTGCTGTGAGGCAGCTGTGCTAACCACTGAGCCACTGTGTCGCCCTATTTACATAGATGCTTTAGAGTTGGAGACGAAGTGTGGTGTGCCGAAGTTTGCAGATGCCGCTAAGAAGAATGGTAGAGCAAAGTGAGGGATATAGTTAGGTGAGGGGGCAAAGGTCTGGCAGGTGGAGTACACTGTTGATGAATGTGAGGTCATCTATTTTGGTAGGAATAACAGCAAAATGGACTATATTTTAGTGAAGAATTGCAGCATTCTGCTGTGCAGAGGGACCTGGTGTCCTTGTGCATGAATCACAAAAAGTTGGTTTGTAGATGCAGTAGGTCGTTAACAAGGCAAATGGAATATTATTCTTTGCTGCTGGAGGAATACAATTTAAAAATAGGGAGGTTATGTTGCAACTGTATAGGGTGCTGGTGAGGCCATCCATCTGAAGTGCTGTATGAAGATTTGGTCTCCTTACTTGAGAAAGGATGGACTGGCAGTGGAGGGGGTGCAGTAGAGGTCCACTAGGTTGATTCTGGAGTTTTGAGCATAGACGTATGAGAAGAGATGGAGTAGACTGGGACAACATTATTGGAATTTAGATGAATTTGAGGGGATTTTTATAGAAACATGTAAAATTATGAAGGGTAAAGATAGGATAGAAGCAGGAAGGTGGTTTCCACTGGTGGATGAAACTAGAACCGGGGCATCGCCTCAAAATAAGGGGAAGCAGATTTAAGACTAAGTTGACTAACTTTAAGACTAACTTTCTTCAACCAAACAGTTGTAAATCTGTGGAATTCCCTGCCTAGTGAAGCAGTTGAGGCTACCTCATTGAATGTTTTTAAGACAGTGATTTATAGAACATAGAAAAATACAGCGCAGTACAGGCCCTTCGGCCCTCGATGTTGCGCCGACCGAAGCCTACCTAACCTACACTAGCCCAATAACCTCCATATGCTTGTCCAATGCCCGCTTAAATGACCATAAAGAGGGAGAGTCCACCACTGCTACTGGCAGGGCATTCCATGAACTCACAACTCGCTCAGTAAAAAATCTACTCCTAACATCTGTCCTGTACCTGCCACCCCTTAATTTAAAGCTGTGTCCCCTAGTAACAGCTGACTCCATACGCGGAAAAAGATTCTCACTGTCAACCCTATCTAAACCCCTAATCATCTTGTACACCTCTATCAAATCTCCCCTAAACCTTCTTTTCTCCAATAAGAAAAGTCCCAAGTGCCTCAGCCTTTCCTCATACGATCTTCCTACCATGCCAGGCAACATCCTGGTAAACCTCCTCTGCACTCGTTCCAATGCCTCCACATCCTTCCTGTAGTATGGCGACCAAAACTGCACACAATACTCCAGATGAGGCCGCACCAGAGTCTTATACAACTGCAACATGACCTCAGGACTCCGGAACTCAATTCCTCTACCAATAAAGCCCAGTACACCATATGCCTTCTTCACAGCACTATTTTCCTGGGTGACAACTTTCAAAGATCTGTGTACATGGACACCAAGATCCCTCTGCTCATCCACACTGCCAAGTAGTCTACCATTAGCCCAGTAATCCATCTTCTTGTTACTTCTACCAAAGTGAATGACTTCACACTTAGCTACATTGAATTCCATTTGCCACCTTACTGCCCAGCTCTGCAACTTATCTATATTGCGCTGTAACCTGCCACATCCTCCTTCGCTGTCCACAACTCCACTGACTTTCGTGTCATCCGCAAACTTGCTCACCCAGCCTTCAAGCCCCTCCTCCAGGTCATTTATAAAAATGACAAACAGCAATGGTCCCAAAACAGATCCTTGTGGAACACCGCTAGTAACTGCGCTCCAAGATGAACCTATACCATCAACTACTACCCTCCGTCTCCTTCCAGCCAGCCAATTCCTAATCCAAACCTCTAATGCACCCTCAATGCCATACCTCCGTAGTTTTTGCATTAGCCTGCCATGGGGTACCTTATCGAACGCCTTACTAAAATCCATATACACCACATCTACTGCTTTACCCTCGTCCACGTCCTTGGTCACCTTCTCAAAGAATTCAATAAGGTTTGTGAGGCACGACCTGCCCTTCACAAAACCATGCTGACTATCCTTGATCACATTATTCCTATCCAGATGTTCATAAATCCTATCCCTTACAATTCTCTCTAAGACTTTGCCCACAACAGAAGTTAGACTGACTGGCCTATAGTTACTCGGGCTATCCCTGCTCCCCTTCTTGAACAAGGGGACCACATTCGCTATCCTCCAGTCTTCTGGCACTATTCCTGTAGACAACGAGGACATAAAAATCAAGGCCAATGGCTCCGCTATCTCCTCCCTAGCTTCCCAGAGGATCCTAGGATAAATGCCATCAGGCCCAGAGGACTTATCTATTTTCATCCTTTCCAGTATTCCCCAGACCTCTTCCCTACGTACCTCAAGGCCATCCATTCTAATCACTTGTGACTCAATATTCACATCAGCAACAGTGTCCTGTTCCTGAGTGAATACTGACGAAAAGTATTGATTTAGTGTCTCACCAATCTCCTCCGCCTCCACACACAACTTCCCACTACTATCCTTGACTGGACCGATACCTACCCTAGTCATCCTTTTATTCCTGACATACCTATAGAAGGCCTTTGGGTTTTCCCTAATCCTACCAACTAAGGACTTTTCATGTCCCCTTCTCGCTGCTCTTAGCTCTCTCTTTAGATCCTTCCTGGCTACCTTATAACTCTCAATCGCCCCAACTGAACCTTCACGCCTCATCTTTACATAGGCCGCCTTCTTCCCTTTCACAAGGGATTCCAATTCCTTATTAAACCATGGCTCCCTCACAAGACCCTTTACTCCCTGCCTGACTGGTACATACTTATCAAGGACACCCATTAGCTGTTCCTTGAACAATCTCCACATATCATTTGTGTTCTTCCCTTGAAGCCTATTTTTCCAATCCACACATCCTAAGTCATGCCTCACTGCATCATAATTTCCCTGCCCCCAGCTATAACTGTTGCCCTGCAGTGCACACTTATCCCTCTCCATCACTAGAGTAAAAGTCACCTAATTGTGGTCACTGTCCCCAAAGTGCTCACCTACCTCCAAGTCTAACACCTGGCCTGGTTCATTACCTAGAACCAAATCCAGTATAGCCTCACCTCTTGTTGGCCTATCTACATATTGTGTCAGGAAACCCTCCTGATTTCTATTCACTGAAGCAATTAAGTGTTATTGTGAGCAGGTGGATAAGTGGAGCTGAGTCTGTGAAAAGGTCAGCCATGATCTTATTGATTGACAGAACATCGATGGGCCACATGGCCTATTCCTCCTATAGTCTTATGATTGAGTTCATATAGTCATACCATAAATAAGCGTAACTGAACTCTATATTTACACAAAAGACAATTTATTATTTTAAAGGTATTTTTTAAAACCATGTTAGGAATTTTAAATAAAATTTGTATTTTTTGACCTGATTATTAAAATTTTCTCACCATTTTTATGTGAACTGTAAAATCATCCGATGCACGTCTGGGAGGCTTGAGTATGTTTGATGAGACTGGCTCTGGGTACACCTGTAACCTGCAGCCTCGTTACATGGCTGTTATTTTCTGAAACGTGAAGCAAGATGCTTTTGTTCAGTAAGAGTGCCTGAAAAGCTGTTGGAGTTTGGTTATGTGTAAAAAGAGTTGAGCTCTATTGATGAGTAAATGAAAAGCAGAACCCTTCTTCTGGAAGGATTTTTCTTAAGCTTTTTGCGTATCAATTTATGGTATTTTGGAGAAGAGCAGGGAAATTTTCTCATGCCCTGGCAATTTAATTTTTACCTTGATCACATCATACTAGCAGATTAAATGGTCATCTCATTGCTATAGTAGGAACATGCTGTATGCAAATTGGTTGCCATGTTTCTACAACAATGATTACATTTCAAAATATATAATTGCTGTGTTTTTAGCTCCCAGGGCCTAAGCTCTGGAATTCTTTTTATGATACTTTGCATTTTCATCCCTCCCTTTAGAATAAGCTACTTAAAATCAGTGTACCTGCACCAGGATTTTTGGTCAGTTGTCCTAACATCCTTTTTTGTATTTCCACCTCCCATTTGGTGATGACACTACTGTGAAGTGTGATAGAACTTTCACTGTGCTAGAAATATCATATTATTTCAAGTTTTTTGTTGGATAAGAACTGGAAAGGAATCTTACCTCTGATCATTTTGCTGTATTTATGTTGCAAGTGCATGTATGGTGGTGTTGGCTGTGGAATTGATTGTTTGGTTCTGCTCTGTGACTTCCTGCACTTCGGTGAAATAGTCTGTGACCTGTTATTGTCCTGGCCTGCAGTGCAAGTGAGGCTACTGATGCTTGATAAGGGATTGGCAGGTAGCATGAAACTTGATAGCTGATTTGGGTTATTTTGAAGGATCCCAACTTTATTTGGGTTGCTACATTTTCTAAACTACAACTTCCATGCAATATATTAAACACGTGAACAGAGCATAACTTTACAGAACTAAATTTGGGCCCGTAGTCACTATTATTTTGACCTTGCATTGCAAAAGTACACTTTCTAGGGTGACAATATATAAAACTATGTCTTGTCTTTGATTGGAATGTTACAGCATAAATAGGATTTTGAAAATTCTATTAATGATCATCATTGATAAGTGCAAATTCCATTTATCCCCATCCTCTTGAGTTTCTGATCTTTGGTGACTTCCAACTTATAGATATGTTTGGTTTCTCAGTATGTTTAAATGGATTTGAATGGTCAAAATATGTGATATCTTTTTAGTTCACAAACGTTTTTAAAATTGTGAAGTAGGTCACTAGGAATGCACCACCCATGTGTAATGTTTTGTTATCAAGAGGGAGTTTTTCCTGGTCACCAAACTTTTGGAGGACCAGGATTTTTGGTTGTGGCTCTGTACCACCGGTACAGTTCTTTTTCACTGGAAATAATGTTTACTTCATTCATACTGATTGTAGTGCTTAATGGCTGGATGTCTGGTTTGCAATGCAGAGTCATGTTAACAGAATAGGTTTAATTCCTGTACCGGCTGAGGTTACCATGAAGATTGCACCTTCTCACCTTACTTCTAGCCTGAGGTGTGATGACTGCAGCTTAAACCTCCACCTGTCTGGTAAGAGAGAAACACTATGGTCCTCTGGGACAATGGCGATTTACCTTCTTTTCGCCTGACAAAGGAGCAGTACCCAGAAAGCCTGTGATTTCACAAACCTGGACTATAACCTGGTGTGACTTCTGACTTTGCAATTTTGTTTTGTTAAGCTAGAAGATTGGAAAATTTTTGAGATTAGCTAAGACTGATTTTTTTTTAAAATGGAGAATGAAATCCTCAGTGCCACTACCTTCTATGGTTCAATAAGATCATCTCATTTACAGGCATAATATCCATGCAAATAGAATTGATAGGTAGATTGAGCAGCCCATTATTTATAGTTTTCAAAATTTTTGCGTGGGGACATGGGCGTTGCTGGCAAGGTCAACTCTTGTTGCTCAACACTAATTATCCTCAAGCATTGCCACCTTGATCAGCTTCAGCCTATTTATTTCAGATGCATCCACAGTGATGTTAAACAGGGAATTCCAGGATTTCCTACAGTGATTGTGAACGAACAGTGAGAAAGTTCTAGGTGAGGATGGTATATTACTTGGAAAGTAAACTTGCAGTTGGTGGTATTTCCACAAGGAGAAAGTGAGGACTGGAAGTGAAGAGCTCTTGCCCGAAATATCGATTCTCCTGCTCCTTTGCTGCCTGCTGTGCTTTATCAACACCACACCCTCGGTACTTTCATGTATCTGCTGCCTTATCCTTCTAAGTGGTAAAAGTCACGGGTTTCAAAGGTGCTGTTGAAGGAATCTGGATGAGTTGCTGCAGTTACCTTGCATTTAGTGCACACTGCTATGACTGTACTTTGGCGGAGGGAGTTTGTGGTTGGGGTGTAAGTTAAGTGGACTGATTTATCCTAGCTGGTGTCAAGCTACTTGCATGTTTGAGCTGTAGTCATGTATACCATTCCAGAAGTATAGTACTGGTCACTTCATCTTAGATGGAAAGACGAAAAGTGTTGAAACTGCAACTTCTTTCTTTTAGATTCCGGCTGTTTTGCTGGTATTGCTTTCTATCTCTTCTCTTCTTCCCCACCAATATTTCTGCACTTCAGAAAAATACGTACTTGGGTTTCTTTCAGTACACCTTCCCATGTTACATAGGTGGTTACAGTAGAGAACGTCAGTCATTATAGAATCTGCAGTAGTTGCATACTGAGTACTAGTATGCCAATCTTTCAATGTTTATCTGCCAACATAGCACTGAGTCAGAGCTGATGCTTGACAATGGTTCTATAATCTTTTGGAGGCTATCACAGTAATAGTCATTGCTCGTTATTTCAAATTCAATATATGAAATTGCAACCAGACCTTTAGACGGATGTACTTTATTGGCTTCATTTCACCTGGGTAGGCATAGCCAGCGTTAAGATTCTTGAGTGACTATGGAGCTGATACAATGCAGAAGCAAGCAAAATCCATAACTACAATTGAATTGAATTAGCTTTATTGTCACATGCACTGACATGAAACTGATAGACTGCTGCTTAATCTTTTATGATCCTACTTATTTATCCTTTACCTCTGCTTTAAATCTAATGTGTGCAAAAAAAATTGCATTATTAGATACAATATTAGAGGTCCTGGAAATTAGGGTATGAGGCCAGTGACCAGCTTTGGTAAAGGGGATGTCTGTATTTCAGTTGTGTGCCGCAGCTAACATTGTGTCATAATTAAGTGATGAAAAAGTGGATTACTTTGTCCTCTAAACAATCTCTATCAATTATCTTTTCAGTACATTTTGAAGCATTATGGTGAAAATCCTGACAACTACAGTGAGGAACTGAAGAAACTTGATCAGCTCAGACAGGTAAGTGCCTAATGACAGATTGCTACTGAAAGGTTAGACTGCTTCCTTGGACCGATGGAGCTCTAAGCTCCATGTTTGTTTATTCAGGAAACCTTCTGTGTACCGTGCTCCTTCCCATGTGACTTACCTTTAGTCTTAACCCACATCATTGCTAGTACAGGAGAACCTCAACTGCTCAAGGTTCCTTGCCAAAACAAAATAAAAATGATGTAGTCATACTTCAAATTTCATATATTAACTTTGCTAAATTAGATTGCAATAAATTCTGTTTTGTATCTGATGCAGTTTATTCATTCACTTGTGCTGTCAATCATCTAATACAAGGCAATAAATAAATTGGCCTTGCTGCCTATAATGGTTGTGACCCATACTAAAGAAGACTTTTTTCTACAGCGCTTTGAAAGACAATTCTGATGGAAGAACAACCAATAGTATTGTTAACTCATCTGTTAAAAGTCAATGAAGTGGATATTATAGTCAAGATTAGAGTGGTGCTAAAAAAGCACAGCAGGTCAGGCACATCTGAGGAGGAGGAAAATTGTCATTTCGGGCAAAAGCACTTCATCAGGATTCCTGATGAATGAAAAGTGACAATTTCACTATTTTTCTGTCTGAATAAAATAATACTATTTAGCAGCAAGCAATTACTGAATGACTTAAAATCCATAACAATTGTTTTCATTCTCGTCCAAATAATATGACTCAATCTTCCACTTCATTATATGGATCATCAACATCATCGTCAGTAAGCATGTCCTCTTTCTGACCCATCATTCCACAAGGTACAGTGAATATACCATACTTGTTGATTTGGTGACAATTGCCATTCTAATTTCATCCCAAACCTCTGCAGTCCATTAACAGGATTGCTGATGTCAGAGCATGTTTGATGTCTCATTTTGCGAATGATTTCTCTCCTCCAGTCATTGTTATTCCACTTTTTCTTAAGTTGTACTTGAAAGACTTGTTCAGAGAGACATTCAGTTGTTGAAGGCTGGTTGAACGACTGGGAATCACTGCAAACTCAGTTCTGAAATCTAACATGCGCAGTAACTATATTGGCGACCTGTGACCCGATAATGTCTGAGATGATGTCTGTCTTTGATAATCCTCGGTCAAAAACTCGAAACTTGCCTCTGCTATCTTTTTCAAACCACCTTCATCCATCTATCGATCTTTTATCGTGAATGTCAATGACTGCTCCTTTTGGGAATTGCTTTCTTTTCTCTTGAATAAAGTACAACTATGAATCAATTTTTAATGACAATTTTGTCTTCCCTAGCACCATTTCTCTACAAATTTCCTTATCTTTTTATTGGCAGATGTTGAATACATATTTTGCATCAATCTTATTTTTTAACACTATTAGTGCTTATTTAAAAATTACAAAGTAATCAAAGGGCAATGGAGGAGAGGAAATAAATGGACTAGCTATGACTAGAGAAAAGGTGCTAGGTAAACTAATGGGACAATACAGCAATAATGCCCTGAAGAGATGGGTTGTAGGATATTAAAGGAAGTAACTAAAGAGAGATTAGATGCACTGGTAGTACTAAATAAAATCCAAAAATTGTTATATTCTGGAGGAGTACCAGAATTGACAAATTGCTCGTGTACCACCTTTTTATTTGTAAAGAGAAGGAGATATAGCAAGTATCTATAGGCCAGTTGGCTTAACGTCTGTTATTGCAAAAATGTTAATCTATCATGAAGAACGTAATCTTAGAGCATTTAGATATACATAATATGATCAAGCAGTGTGTGGATGGCTTCATAATGGCTAAATAATTTCTGACAAATTTATTAAAATACTTTTGAAGAAGACAGGACAGATAAAGGGGAAGCAGTGGATATAACATTAGGATTTTATGAAGGTGTTTGATAAGGTAACCACATTAAGTTATTTAAGATAAAAATGCATGTAGTTGGACATTGTCTATCCATAATTAATATACTATGGCTGAATAATAGAAGTCAGAGTTGGTATAAAAGGGTCATCATAATTATTGGAATGCCACAGGACTGATTATGGGTCATCAGCATGGCTTTATGCGAGATGTCTCTGAAACTTTGAGTTTTTTGAGGAGGAAACCAAAATATTGAAGAGGCCAGAGCAGGAGACATTGTTTACATGGACTTTAGTAAAGCCTTTGACAGGATTCTGTGTGGTAAATTAATTGGTAAAGTTAGATTACATGGGGCAGAGACAGCATGGGTTCATAAAAGGCAGGGGTCATGTTTAACTAACTTACTGGAATTCTTTGAGGATACTATGAGTGTGGTGAGCAATAGGGAACTGGTGGATGTGGTGTATCTAGATTTCTAGAAGGCATTCAACAATGTGCCACACAACAGGCTGCTACATAAGATAAAGGTGCATGGTGTTACAGGTAATATATTAGCACGGATAGAAGATTAGTTAACTAATAGAAAGCAAAGATAAATGGGTAAATGGTGGTTTTTCTGGTTGGCGATAAGTGGCTAGTAGTCTGCCTCAGGAATCATTGCTGGGACTGCAGTTATTTACATAGATGCGTCAGAGTTGGAGACCAAATGTAGTATGTCAAAGTTTGCAGATGACTAAAATGAGTGGTACAGGAAAGTCTGCAGAGGAACACAGTCTGCGGGAGGTTATAGCTAGGTTAAGTGAGTAGGCAAGGGTATGGCAGATGGGATAAATGTTGGGAAATGTGTGATCATCTGTTTTGGTTGAAATAACAGCAAAATGGACTATTATTTAAATGGTGAAAAATTGCTACATGCTGCTGTGCAGAGGGACCTGGGTGTCCTTGTGCATGAATCATAAAATGTTGGTTTGCAGGTGCAGCAGGTAATTAAAAAGGCAAATGGAATATTGACCCTCATTGCTAAAGGGGTGGAGTTTAAAAATAGGGAAGTTATGCTGCAACTCTATAGGGTGCTAGTGAGATTGAGTAGACTGGGACTATATTCATTGGAATTCAGATGAATGAGGGGGCATCTTACAAAAACATATATAAAATTATGAAGAGAAACAATAGGACAGAAGCAGGGAAATTGTTTCCACTGGTGGCTGAAACTAGAACTAGGGGGCATAGCCTCAAAATAAGGGAAGCAGATTTAAGGTTGAGTTGAGGAGAAACCTCTTCACACACAGGCTTGTGAATCTGTAGAATTCGCTGTACAGCGAAGCAGCTGAGGCTACTTCATTGTTTTAAAAACAAAGATTTTTGAACAGTAAAGGAATTAAGGGTTATGGTGAGTGGGTGGTTAAGTGGAGCTGAGTCCACAAAAAGCTCAGTGATGATCTTATTGAATGGTGGAGCAGGCTGGATGGGCCAGATGGCATCTAAGTCTATAATCTAGTTACTTTTGTGAAGGTTTTTGATTGAAAAACAAGATTAGAGAGTTCTCTCTCAACCAGTGACCTAATTTAGTCTGTATCAGGGAGCAGGTGATTGCAAAATTCCTGGTGTATTAATGAAAGGTTATTAATATTATGGGTTTTACAACAAGGAGTTAAATATTGAAGATTTTAGCTGTTGGCGTATACTAATCAGGAATTGATTTTATTTTAGATCCAGACTGAAAACTTTTTTTAAGGTAGTTTTGGAAGAGACCCAAATGGGGTCAGAAAAATATAGTTTTGCTCGTCTGAAGGAGTTCTAAGACAGTGCAGGGAAAGCTGTGTTACCTTGGTGTAAGATTTTAGCTTGTGAAACTTCCTGACCAGAAGAGTTTGGTTAGAAACCTGCAAGTTAGTAATATACTTGAAAGTAATATAAATAATTAGTAAAAGACTTGAATGTCTAAGCTTCAGTTTTGCAAGAAGAGTTCACAGGATACATGGAAAGAAGTAGCTAAGTCAATCTAAAGATATGATATTAAAGGATAATTTCTCTGGATATGAATAACTATAAAGTGATCTTGTTGGGGAATGGATGAGACTTTGTTTTGCTGTGTATTTTAAGAATTTTCAAATTGTGTTCTAAACTTAGCTTTGTTTTATGTCACTTTTTTTTCATTTTCTATTGCGAAAGAAAATTTGCAGCATTATGGCCCAGCTTTAGTGAATAACCATCACATTAAAATAAGACAAGATCTATCAAGCTAGATTACATTCTGGGATCTAACCTGTCCAGTAGTAGTAACACGAGCTGGAATCATAAAGTTCTAAATGGAGTCTCCTCAGTTTAGGGGACTAATTCTGTGCTGGCTGGGCCACAGTCAGTGTGTTCCTGCTGCTATTGAGAGTTTCTTTGTCTTTTCCCCCTTTTTGTTTAGGGAAGATATTTGTTTCTTTGTTGGGTTTCTTTATTGTTTGTTTGTGTTTGTTTTTCTTTATTTTGAGCAAATGAAAAGAATGAGAAAAAAATACCATTGTGTCAGGGAGCAGGTGGACTGCAATGATCCCTGGAGTGGCTAAGGCAGCGTTTATACAGTATGGAAGGAGACATTTTGGTCAATCATGTCCACTTGGTCATCAAACATTTATCTGTTCCTATCTCATTTTTTTACTTGTATGTTATGGCATTTCAAGCATTCAGCCAAATATTTCTTAAATGTCTTGAGAATTCCTACCTTTACCAAGCTATTAGGCAGTGAGTTCCAGATACCTGTCATCCTCTGGATGTAAAAATAAGTTCCTCCAATCCCTTCTGAACCTCTTTCTCCTTACTTTAAAATTGTGCCCCTAATTATTAATCCCTCTATTAAAAGGAAAAGTTTCTCCCTATCCATCCTGTCTATGCATGTCAGAACTTTGTGCACCTGTCCTTGACCTTCTCTGCTCTAAGGAAAACAACCACAGCTTGTCTAGTTTAGTCTTTGCTAAATTGCCCCACCCTGTGCAAATGCTTCATCTCGGTGAATCTCTTCTACACTCTGAGATTCTTGTAGAGAGAGGAGGAAAGCTCCTGTCTAGTTCAATCACGTCACGTCCTTCCTTTAGTGTGATGACCCAGAACTGCACACAGTACTCCAGCTCCTTCACAACCACCATGCCCTTGTATTCAGAGCCTTGACTAATGAAGCTAAGGATCCCACTTACCACCTTAACCACATTATCTGGCTGTCTGCTGTCATAAAGGATCTGTGGAAATGCATACTAAGGTCTCTTTGATTCTCTCCACTTCCTATGGTCCTATCATTCAATGTTGCCATGTTAGTTCTCCCAAAATGCATCACCTGACACTTTTCAGGATTAAATTCCATTTGCGCTGTTCAGCCACCTGACCAGCTCCTCTGTGTTGTTCTGTAGTGTTAATGCAAGTTACCTTGCACTGTGGGATTTACAATAGGAGAGAGAATACATTGATGCTTTCGCTGAATCTATGATGAAAGAGTTTAAACTAAAAGTTGAAAATCTTTGTAGGTTCAAAGAAGACCTGACTGCAGTCAGATGTAAGAATTGTCTCTCCTCAAGAAAGAGATTATTCAGAGCAGTTAAGGAAATAAATTACTTCAGTGAAATTTAGTTTGTGAAATTTTCAGACCAGGAGTGTTTGGTCAGATTATTTAAAAAACTGAAAATCTAGGCACTGTGTGAGCAGTCAAAAGACCTCAGTTCACCAGACAGGAATTCAAGAAGATGCAGTTAAGCTAGAACCTATGAGTTTAATACGTAAAGAAATTTTGTGCGTTTTGATTAACTGTAAAATGATGGTGCTAGGGTGTAGATGGGATTGTGTTTTGCATGTGCTTTGAATTCTGTCAAACTACTATGTTCTGCTTGGTTTTTAAAAATTTTCTTTAATAAACTTCTGTTTAATTTTTAAAACAAATCTGCAGCCTTGTCTGCTTGTGCTTCAATGAAAGGCTACATGCTAATTTAAAGAAAAATCGTAGAATCATAGAATCCCTACAGTGTGGAAACCGGCCCTTCGGCCCAACAAGTCCACATCAACCCTCCGAAGAGTAACCCACCCAGACCCATTCCCTTACCCTATTATCCTATATTTACCCTGACTAATGCACCTAACCTACACATTCTGAACATTATGGGCAATTTAGTATGGCCAATTCACCTATCACCCACATCTTTGGATTGTGGGAGGAAACTGGAGCACCCGATGAAACCCACGCAGACACTGGGAGAATGTGCAAACTCCACACAGTCGCTCGAGCCTGGAATCAAACCCGGGTACCTGGTGTTGAGAGGCATTGCTAACCACTGAGCCACTATATTGCCCTGGCTTGAATCATCAAATTATGATGATTCAAGCCAGATTTTATTCTCTGATCTGACTTGTCTAGTAGTAACATGAGCTGGAAGTATCATAACAGCACAGAAGGAAGAGAAGATGATGTAAAGCAAGATGTGGCATGGAGGTGACGAGCTCAGGTTTTTGAAAGAAAAACTGGAACCAGCCATTCTTTTGACTTTCTTTTTATTGACTGGAAATGCTGACTTTAAAATGGAACCCTTGGTTTTCTGTTAATCTTCTTTGTAAAAGCTAATTTGTAATTTTAGCGTTTCTTATCAGAATGATCTGATGATTCTGGTACTGTTTGAGTTAAAATAAGAGGAAATGATGTGGGAAGACAAGTTTTATATAATTGTCTAGTTGTCCCCACCAGGTATTAATCACAAAATTTTGTTCTGTTGCAGAGTGCTGTGAATGTTACAAGAGACTTTGAAGGATGTAGTACATTAAGAAAGTATTTTGGCCAGCTTCACTATCTGCAGAGTCGCATTCCTATGGGTTTAGGAGAAGAGGCGGCTGTCCCGGTGACGTGGTAAGAACAGTATTTTCTTTGAGTTTTTTTTCTCTTGCTACTTTCTTTTATCCTCAAGACCAAGACCATTAGGATACAGTTGCCCACTAATACTTCTACCTAAGAGGTAGTGAGTAGCAAAAGAGTTTTGGATTGAGTTACGGAGTCGTACATCACAGAAACAGACTCTTCAATTTGACTTGTCCATACTGACCAAGTTTCCCAAACTAAACTCATCTCAGTTGCCAGCATTTGGTCCATATCCCTCTAAACTATTTATATTCATGTACCAAACGTCTTCTAAATGTTGTAATTCTACCTGCCTCTACCACTTCCTGTGGCAATTCATTCCACTTCAGCACTATCCTCTGTGAAAAATTTACCAATCAGGTCCCTTCTAAATCTTTCCCCTCTCACCTTAAACCTATGCCCTCTACTTTTGAACACCTCTACCTTAAGGAAAAGGCTTTTGCTGTTCATCTTATCTATGGCTCTCATAATTTTATAAACCTCTATAACGTCACCTGTCAATCTCCTATGCTCCTGAAAACAGTCTCCTTGTAGCTCAAACTCTCCAGTCTCTGTAACATGCTTTAACTCTTTTCTGCACCTTTTTCAATTTAATATGGCCATGTCCAGTCATAAACTCCATTGCACTTTTCAGTAAAGGTCGCAGGATAGGGTTTGGAAGTGATAAGAGTCTAGATTAGAGTTGTGCTGGAAAAGCACAGCAGGTCAGGCAGTGTCCGAGGATCAGGAAAATTGATGTTATGGGCAAAAGCCCTTTATTAGTAAAGTGATAATCCTGGCTCACTTTATCTTGAATCCTGTAATCCCAAAAGCCAATTTTGGCATTTCTTCTGCACTGTTCTTAGCTTTACTGTCAGCATGTTTATTTTTTGCATACTTGTTCGTTATGGAGATTCTGCAAATTCCAGCACTTATTTCTTCCCGTGAATTGCCCTAAAGAAGGTGATAATGAGCTGCATTCTGGAACTGTTGCAGTGTATCTGGAGTAACTGAATCCACTATGCTGATTGGGTTTGAATTCCAGGTTTTAATTTTGTCTGGTAGGGGTGAAGGCACAGTAATACAGTTCCAAATAAAGATGCTATTTGGTTAGAAGGAGAATTTGTAAGAGGCATGTTCTGTGAATGTCTGCTTGTCCTGATAGGTAGTAGTAATCATTGTTTTGGAAGGTGCTGTCAACGGAGACTTGTTGACTTGTTACAGTGCAGCTTTGTAGTGCTAGTGGCTGAGAGAGTGAATGGGATGCTGATCATACAGCCGGATTTGTCCTAATGGTGTTGAGCTTCTTGTGATGTTGGGGCTATGCAATCTAGGCAAGTGTAGATTATTTTATCATGTTTTTAATTTGCACTTTGGAGATGGAAGACAGGCTTAATGCTATTAGGAGAGGAGTTATTTGCAGCAAAATTCCTGGCTTCTGAACTGCCCTATAGCCTGAATATTAATATGGATGGCCCAGTTATGTCTCTGAATAGTGGTAACCTGTAGGATGCTAATGGTGAAAGATTCAGCAATGATAATGCTATGGAGCATAAAGCTAAGATAGTTGGATTCTTTCTTGGTCAGGGTCTCATTGCTAGTATTTGAATAGCAAGAATGTTACTTACCGATTCAAACTTAGTTTTTGCTAATATCTGGGGAATTACAAATGATGCTGAATGTCATGTGCAATCATCAGTGAATATTCCCATTTCTGGCCATTATGCCAGAAAGATGATTAAAGCACTTGAAAGTTATCGGGTTTAGGACCAGCAAAATACTGGAGCTGAAATGGTTAGCCTTCAATAATCACAATTCTGTTCCTTTAGGTTCAACATGATCCCAAACAGTAGAGAATTTCCTCTTCTGGTTTCCATTGTCTTCAACTTAGTCAGGGCTAAACTTCATGCTACATTCAGTAAAATGCTATCTTGGTATCGAGAGCAGATGCCCTTTGTTGAATGTTGCAATCCATATGGTATTATTAGATCCAGAGCTTTGTTGGGAAAGGATTTCAGGACCTTTTACTCTAGAGTGAAGGAATGGAGATAAATTACTGAGTAAGCATATTGTGTGACTTGGAGGGAACTGTGTAGGAGATAGTGTTCCCAGGGGCTTGCTGCTCATGTTCTTCTGGATGATGAGCTGACTGCTTTGGTGAATTGTTGAAGTGCATCTTGTAAATGGTGTGCACTGCTACCATTGAGGGCCAGAGATGAATGAAGTTAATGTTTAAGATGGTGTATGATATTCTATTCACTAGAGATATTCTGTCCTCAAACTGCTTGACAGGTTTGGAGTTGTAGTCCTAGAAGAAGGTGAGGAATATTCCATTACACTCTTGACATCTGCCTTTTAGCGGGTAAGCAGGTCTTGGAGAATTGGGAGTTGAATTACCAATCACAGAGTTCCCAACCTCTGGTCTCCTTTTGTAGCTGTTATATTTATGTGGCTGATCAATGAGAGTTTCTGATCAGTGGTAACCCCAAGATGTTAGGGAATTTGAAATGGTAATGTTGTTGAGTCATGGTTGGATTTTCTTGTTTTTGAAGGTGACCATTCCTTGACACTTGTGTGACACACATGTTACTTGCCACTTACCCCAAGTCTGACTGTTTCCAGACTTTGTTGCTTGTGGTCATGAACTGGTTCATTATCTGAGAAGTTGCAAATGTAATTGAATACTGAGATTGTGAGCCACCATCCACATTTCTGAACTTACAATACAGGGAAGATCATTAATCCAGCTGAAGGCAGTTCAGTCCAGAACACTGAGCCAGGAGGCCCAGGTTCAATTTCCAGCTGCTGCAGAGTTGTGTGATGTCATCTCTGAACAGGTTGATGAGAAAATATCTACATTGAAGCATTCAGCATTTGTGGTTTAGTGGTATTGTCCCAACCTTTGAGCTAGGAGGCCTGGGTTCAAGCCTAACTTGTTCCAGATATATGTAATGACATGTCTGGATAGGTTGATTAAAACAACCATGCTGAGGAAATCCTGCAGTGATGTCTTGGTGAATGGATTAGGTCTCCAACATCAAAATTTTTTTTTAACTACATATGACTCCAACCAGTGGTTAGTTCATGACTTATTCCCATCAGTGCTATTTTTGCTAGGGCCCCTTGCAACCTTACCTGGTCAAATGCAGTGTTGATGTCAGGAGGGTCTGACTTTTTGCACCTCTAGAATTCTTCTCTTTTGTCCATGTTTAGACCAAATTGTGATTCAGAATTGCACTTAGTCCTGGAGAAATCCAAGCTATGTATTAATAAGCTGGTCATTGATAAATTAGTGTTACTTCCTTGCTGATCATTTGCTGATCATTGAGAGAGAAGATGGATAATTAGCCTGAGTGGATTTTGTTTTATGGACAGACCACATTTTGTGTAGTTTTCCAATTCATCGAGCAGGTATCACTGTTGTTATGGAACAGCCTGGCTCAAGACACAATAATTGTGTGCATATCTTTAGCTCTACAGCTGGGATATTGTCAAGTCTCAAAGCCTTTTATTTATTGCTTAGTCATTTCTTGATATGACATACAATGAATTGGCTGAAACCTGGAAACTTCACTGGGAGGCTGAGGTAGGTTTTCTGTGCACCATTTCTGGTTGCAGATACAAATGCTCCGGCCTATCTTCAGAACTGAAGTGCAAGACCCCACCAACGTCTTGGATAAAGTATACTTGGACATCCTCCTCCTGTATTTTGAATTGCCCACAGCCTTCATGATTTGATCTGGAAAGCTTTCAGATTTTCGATCTGAACTGTTTGTGAGGTTGCTTAGCCCCGTTTGTAACTTTCAGAAAAGGGAGTTCTCCTTGATTAATTTTAACTGACGTGCTGATACCACATTTGATACACTATCCCTCTTTTGAAGATCAGTTAACAGAGCACAAAAATGAATCCTGTGTAGGATCTAGATGATCTTTGTGGCACAGTTTGTAAAATCATTGTGCGAGTTGCTAAATTTTTCTAATCAAGTTTAAAACTCTTAATCTGTTTATCTGTTATAACAGTAAAGGAGATTCAGAGTGAGGGTCTATTCATCTTCCTTACAGAAGTGGAAAACTCATGATGAGGATTTTACATGTGTCTTGCTAGCTGGCCGAGTTATAGGCCTGCATTTTGAGCACAATATGTATTCGGGACTTTTTTTGTTGCTTTTGAGGGCTCCTCTTGAGATTTTGGTTTTGTTTTCAGGGCTCCTTTTTCATTTTCACTAACTCCTCCATTAGGTAATGCAATTACGTAAAATCAAGATCTTGTGTATTTAACAACAAATGCTCTCATTAAAAACCTGACACACTTCTAGACATTGTTACCCTAAACATACTTTCACAGCCAAATTGTTGGATGATTGTGACTAGCAGTCATTACATCTCAATGAATTCGTTGAGAGTGTTTGAGTTGTGATAACACACAAATTAAAATCTTGATGAAATAAAACAGTTGAACATTAAATTGTATAATTGACAGGTTCATTAATTTAGCAGCCTCTACATTTTCCCCCACTGAATATCTCCAACTCTGCAACTTTAATCAGGAGACTCTATTTATTGGCAAGGAATTCATTATCTTAGTTTTCCTACTCCCAATTATGACAATTTCTTTGTTGAAAGGTTTAAAATTCACTCCTCCACAATGTTTCCCCCCTACTCCAGAAAAAAGGACTCACTGCAAGCCTATAGGCTATCAGTAGCAAATCTGGGTAAGAAGCAATCTGTGATTGGAGGTGCAGCTCTTCACCAATCCTGACCGTTCTGGGGTGGCTTTCTCCTTATTGTATTTTCTTGGACTTTTTGAGGTGAATTTACCTGATGCTTCCTTGTTGTTTTGTGTAATGCAATCCTCTTGTGCACGACATGCTCAAGTTTGTTCAACTCAGGTAGAGCTTCAGACCAATGTGCTGTGTTAGTCCAATAGAATTAACAAGATCTAAATACTGACAAACTGATATGTTTGCTGAAATTGCAGGACAGAAATCTTTTCTGGCAAAACAGTAACTGTTGATGAGATCTGCTATGAACAGGCCTGCATTTTATATAATCTCGGTAAGTAATGTTTTTTGATTCATTCATAGATATGAACTTGGCTGACTGGGCCAGTATTTTTTTATCTATCCATCGTTCCCTTTTGAAAAGATGGTAGTGAGTTGCTGCCTTGCACCTGCTTGAATTGTCCATTTGATGTGGGGTTCAGGAGGGAGTTCCAGGATTTTGAAGGACACTGAAGAATGCTAACATATTTCCATGAACGAGGAGTGGCTTCAAGGAGAACTTTCAGATGTTGATTTTCCCTCATATCTAGAAGGGCAAAAGGAACAGATGGTAATGGTTGTAGATTTGGAGATAAGGAACCTTTATTAATTTCTGCACATATTTCATTGATGGTACACCCTGCTGCTACTGAGCATCAGTTGTGGAGGGAGTGAATGTTTGTGGATGTGGTGCCAATTCAGTACACTGTCTTGTCCTGTATTGTGTCAAGCTTGAGTGTATTTGGAGCTGAACCCCTCTAGGCAAGTGGGGAATATTCCATTGCATTTGTGATTTGTCTTGTTGATGGTGAATGGTTTTGGCGAGTCAAGAGGTGACATTCACTACTGGATTCCTAGCCTTGATTGCTCTTGTACCCACAGATTTTATATGATGAGACCACTTCAGTTTCAGATCAGTCATAATCCCCGGGGTATTGACATTATAGTTTTGTACAGTGATATGCAACTCTCCGGTAAAACCTTAAAACTAGCCTTTAATGTAGTAGGACTTCAATGGTAACTTCTGCTATTTTCTTCGCGATCTAAAAAAAGCGTTTTTAAGTAGCGCAATCAACAGTAATGTTTTTCTTGTCTCTATTTTCACTTGAGCAAAGATGTCACTTTAAAATTTGTACATTTTTTTAAAATCCCAGAATGTTGACATCACCTGCAAACCTTGGGTTTCTTGGCCATGCCTTGTTACCTTTGAGAAGGTGATATGGTCTGATAATACTACGGCACACAACATGAAAGATCAGTTGTAAGAGTACACCTTGAGATTGCAGATCAGCTAGACTTAAAAGATATTAGTGAAACAGTTTGGATTTTTTTTGACAATCCAAAAGCTTTACTTGCTATGGCCTTTTCAAAAAGCAATCCAGGTTCTTTTGAAACCAATTTTGAGTTTTCCAAGTGCCTTAGGGAATTTGAAGTTCTGTTCATTGAATTACTGACCCAGGACCTCATCTAGTAATTTAAGTACATTGCTGCAAGAGCTAAATATTAATATGAACTGTATGGGTTTATAATCTAGTATGTATAAGAGGTGGTTATCCTATCTTCTTAATGTTCAATGATAAATGATGGAAGGAGACTTGAGCTGCTGCATATACTAGTTAGATCACAAGGTGAAGGAGCAGAATTAGGTTTGGACTTATTGAGTCTGTTCTTCCAGTCGATCATGGCTGATGTGTTTCTGGACCTTTTTCTCCTGCCTTCCCCTTGTAACCTTTGATTCTCTTGCACCTCAGTAAGGTTACGTATCTCTGTCTTAAATATACTCCATGACTTGGCCGCCACACCCTTCTGTGGAGGCGAATTTCACAGGTTCACTGCTCTCTGGTTGAAGAAATTTCCTAATCTCAGTTCTAAAGGGTTTTCTTTTCATTTTGAGGCTGTGCCCTCAGAAACATCATTTCCATGCCCACTCTATCCAGGCCTTTATGTTCTACAAGTTTCAATGAAATCCTCTGCCTTGACCTTCTAAACTCCATTGCTATCACACTCAGAATTCTCAACTGCTCCTCACCTGACAAGCCCTTCATCCCTGGGATCTATCTTGTAAACCTCATTTGGACTCCTTCCAAGACTAGCACATCCTTTGTTAGGTACAGGGCTCAAAACTGCTCTCAGTATTCCAAATGCGGTCTGACCAAAACCCCCCTCCTTCCTCAGCAGTACATCCCTGCATCTAGCCCTTTTGAAATGAATGCTGTTAGCTATGTGCCTGCTAACTGTCCCTTTTTTGAGCTTCAGATTTCTGAAGCCTTTTGCCATTTAGAAACTAGTCGTGTCTCAATTCATCCTACCAAAGTGCATAATCTCACTTGCCCACACTATTCCATCTGCTGCTTTGACCATTCTCCCATTCTCCTTGCTTCCTCAACACTACCAACCCTCCATATATCTTTGTCATCTACAAACTTAGCAACTTAGCAACTTAGTTTCTTCGTCCAGGTTGTTAAAATATAATGTGAATAGCTATTTGGTCTCAACACTGTAGAATTCCATTTCTCACTGGCTGTCATCCTGAAAAAGACCCCTTAATCCCCATTCTCTTCCTTCTGCTGGTCAGTCAACTCTCCTTCCATACCAATATCTTGCCCTTAACACCATGGGCTGCTTATTTAGCAGCCTCCTTGTCAAAGGCCTTCTGAAACTGCAGATAGATCACATCCATGGCCGTCATGGAGTCATACAGATATATAGCACAGAAACAGACTCTTCAGTCCAACTTGTCCATGTTGACCAGATATCCTAAACTAATCCAGTCCCATTTGCCAACACTTGGTCCACGTTCCTCCAAATCCTTCCGATTTATATACCCACCCAGATGCCTTTTAAATATTGTAATTGTACCAGCCTCCTCCATTTTCTCTGGCAGTTCATTCTGTACATACACCATCCTCTGCATGAAAAAGTTGCCCCTTAGGGACCTTTTTTAAATTTTTCCCTCTCAACCTAACCTATGCCCTCTAGTTCTGGATTCTCCACCCCAGGAAAAATACCTTATCCATGCCCCTCATGATTTTGTAAACCTCTGTAAGGTCACCCCTCAGCCTCCAACACTCCAGGGAAAACAGTCCCAACCTATTCAGCCTCTCCCTATTGTTCAAACCCTCCAATCATGGCAACATCCTTGTAAACCCTTTCAACATCTTTCTGTAAGGAGGGAGACCAGAATTGCACACCATGTTCCAAAAATGGCCGAACCAATGTTCTGTACAGCCACCACATGACTTCCCAACTCCTATACTTGGTGCTCAGACCAATAATGGAAAGTATACTAAATGCTGCCTTCATTATCCTATCTATGTGCAACTCCACTTTCCAGGAACAATGAACCTGCACGTCAAGGTCTCTTTGTTCAGCAGCACTCCCCAGGACCTTACCATTAAGTTTATAAGTCCTGCCCTGATTTGGCTTTCCTTTGTCTATTTTGCTCATTACCACTTCCAAAGAATTCTAACAGATTTGACAGGTATAACGTGGACAAAGTCGTGCTGACTCCACCCTATTTAAGCATGCACTTCTAAGTACTCTGCAAACCCATCCTTAGTAATGGACTCTGAAATCTGACAAATGATCGAGGTCAGCCTAACTGGCCTGGAATCTCTCTCCTTCTGCCACCCTCCCTTCTTAAACAGGAGTGTTGCATTAGCTTTAACACTGGTTGTCTTTAAAGGCCTGTTTTTAACCCATATATCCTATGCACTTTTATCCTTGATCCTAATAAAAATGATTAATGCTGATTAAGTAAAGATGGTGGCATAGTGATCATATGTTGGGGTATTCACCATGCTCTAGGGCTGTGGTTTCAAACTTTAAGCACAAGATCACTTTTTGAATTTAAATGCAACCCAGTATCATCATAAAAGAAAATATCGACTAAGCAGTTTATTTTTAGTGGTACATAAAACTAAAACCAAGTATGTATAATTATTCATTTTTGTCATCATCTCATCAAGTCTGTGTGATATCAGTGACTGCATATTATCTGCCTTGAGGCCTGAGGTGCAGTTTGAGACTACTGGTCATATATAGTATGCCAAATTGCTGTCTGTGAAATGGGTGTGATTCTTGGATTTTGGAGTTGTGCAGCCAAAGTAAGCTTTCATTTTAAAAGCTGGTCTTGTATTCTATTTGCAAGTCCCCAAACATCAGAGCCTCTTGATCTGACTTTCAGCTCAAATCTTTTTTGTTATCCACTAGTGGGGCATGGATGTCACTGGCTGGCTCGCATTTATTGCCCATCCCTCATTTCCCTTGAGGTGGTGGTGAGCTTATTGAACTGCTGCAGTTGACCCACAATGTCCTTAAGGAGGGGAATTCCAGGATTTTGATCCAACGACAGTGAAGGAACAAAAATATCTTTCCAAGTTAACATGATGAGTTGCTTGGAGGGGAACTTGTAGATGATGTTCCATGCTGCTTCCTTCCAGATGGAAGTGGTTGTACATTTGGAATCTTTAGTGAATTTCAGCTATATACACTGCTGCTACAGAGGGAGTGAGTGTGGTGCCAATCAAGCGGACTGCTTTGTCCTGGATGGTGTCAAGTTTGAGTGTTATTGAAGCTTTAGCCATCTAGGCAAGTGAGTAGTATTCCATCGCACTCCTGACTTTATCTTATGGATGATGGATAAGCTTTAGGAAATCAGGAGGTGTGTGACTTGCTGCACTGTTCCTGGTCTCTTGCTCTTGTAGCTACTGTGTTTGTGATTAGTCTCGTTGAGTTTCTGGTCAGTGGTAATCCTGAGGATGTTGATAGTGGAGGGGAAGGGTTTAGGGGGGTGGGGAGGTGGTGTTCAGTGATGATAACGGCATTGAATGTCAGGGGATAGTGGTTAGATTGTCTATTATTGGAGATGGTCATTGCCTGTGTATTTGTGTGGTTATTGTTATTTGTCAGTCCAAGCCTGCATATTGCTCACATCTTATTGCAATTTAAACTGTTTCGTCTGCTTCAGTATCTGAGGAATTGTGCATGGTGCTGAATTGTACTTATCTCCATTTCACCTTCACTACTTTGAAAATCAAACACTTAGATGGGTTGGCTACCAAATTCCATCACGTTGAAGGTATGGATTTGAGACAAACTTTTTTTTTCATAATATCAAACACTAAGTGATATTTCCTAGATTGCTATTTCTATTTATTCTTTATTCTTGAATTCTTTGAATAAAATTTCAGTGGCCACAGTCATTGCTCCTTCAATTACTTAAGCACCTGTGAATGATTTCTTGTGTTTTGCCAGAAAATGGCAACCACAAAATGATGCCTTGCTGATCGTTGCTGGTTTAGAAGAAATTTGCTCTTGAGCTTTCAAAACAGCCTTCAGCTCATCAATTTTTTTGTATGAGGGGAAAATAATTCTTGAAATTACTGTGCACCATTGAGTGGTATTGTACCAAGTTCCTTTTTTTTACTTAACAATATACTTCTGTGACATATGAGGCAAAAGTTCTTAGAACGTGAACAGAAATTCATTTTCCGATTCCACATGGAAATTGTACATTTTTGTTTCATTGTTAGATGTTCCAAATTCATCACTCATCATAACTGTTTCACCTTATAGTTTGTGAAATCTCTCTGCCATTGGCCATGCTGCAAGTTACCTTTGGATCTATGCCTCTGGAACATCCAGAATGGTTTTGGTACCTTTCAAATGTGGAAGTGTTAGAAGTTCACATCTGTGGTTACAATTTGTTTCCAGGGCTCGGGGTCAGCTTGTATTGCAAAGGAAATTGGATGTGAGGTACGGCAGCATTTCTTATAATTTTATTTTGACCTGCACAGATTGATTAGATAAGCAGCTGAAGGAAAATGAAAAATGTCAGGTCTACAGGGAGCAGGCAGGACTGGGACTTTAGCTGAGCTGTTCTTGCAGAGAATCGATATGGGCATGATAGGTTGAATAGCCTTCTATGTTTCTAGTACTATAATATACTGGCTTCACACATGTTCCTGTTATATGCCTTATTCATTTGCTGATCACCATGAAATGTAGCCTGCCATGATAGTCTATCTAGACCAAACTGAAATACGTTACAACAAACTAGTAAAACCTGTTAGCAGTATGTACTTTGCTGTAGCTGCACAGCTTCCAGAAGCGGAAGTCATGGTGATTGATATGCACGTGGTGAGACAACATGGTGAGACCAACTGTCAGAGAACAAGGCCTGAGCTCAAGATCCACTATTGGAGACTCTTTGATTAACCGCTCCATCGTAATTTACATATTGGAGGTCACAGCTGTAGGAAAACGTAGCCTAAATCCACAGCTGAGGGTATTTAACTTTGGTTGTTAAATCTAGAATATAAAGAAAAACTCAACAACCAGAACAACTAATGTTGATCTTTACCAAAACCCGTCTGTTCATTAATGCCCTTAATATCCCGATCTAGTCTTGTGACATGTAACCTCAGAGCCATAGCAACTAGGCTCTGAAATGGCTTAGCATAAAGCTCAGTACGAAAGCAAATTAATAATGGCAGTAAAGGTTTGTCTTGCCAAGAATGCCTGCATCTCATGAGAATAAAAAGAAATTAGACCTCCATAAAGCAAGTAACTTGGTGAGTCTTCATGCTCAAACCTTTTATGGATGTAGGTTTGCTCGCTGAGCTGGAAGTAACATCTTCAGTGGGCCTCTGGACAAAATACTGTTGATAATTCCTGCTTTCTGTTTATGTTTACATTTCTTTGGGTTGGTGATGTCATTTCTGGTTCTTTTTCCAGGGGGTGGTAGATGGTAGTCCTTGCATGGTATTTTGTAAAAACATTAGTTTTGCTTGTTAACAAACACTACATTGGACAAACAGGCAGAAAACTAGCCACCTGGATACATGAACATCAACTAGCCACAAAACGACATGACCCTCTCTCATTAGTATCCTTACATACAGATGAGGAAGGACATCACTTCGACTGGGACAACACATCCATTCTAGGACAAGCCAAACAGAGACATGCACGAAAATTCCTAGAAGCATAGCATTCCAACCGGAACTCTATTAACAAACACATAGATTTAGACCCCATATACCACCCCCTGAGAAAAAGAACAGGAAATGGTATTACAGGAAATGATGTCACCACAGGAAATGGCATCACCAACCCAAAGATATAAATAGAAAGCAGGAATTATCAATGGTGCTTCGCCCGGAGGCCCACTGAAGATTTTACCTAGTATGATGACGAAACATCTGGAAATGATCTTGTATCTCAGCGAGCAAACCTACATCCAGAACCTCAAACTGAGCTACAAATCTTCTCAACTCACTCAAACCTTTTATTTTGAAGAAAAGTTAATTATATTTTGTTATTGAGCCTGATGTAGCTCTTTTCAGATTCTAAGTTGAGCCATTCTATGATTTCTTAATGGAATTTCTTAATACTGAATTTGGATAGTTTTATACTTCTGTCGCAGATATGCTCTAGCATGGTCAACTAGATTCATTTCATATTGGACTGGCAGAACCAACCTTTGCATGATGGAATGTTGAACTTGTGATACTTTGTTTGTCTCCCAGGAGCCCTTCACTCAATGCTTGGAGCTGTGGATAATAGAGTGACTGAAGAGGTGGGTAATAAATATAGTAAAGTTAACTGCAAAGTGAGCAATTTTTAAAATTTTATCTTTTAGTTATGCCTTGTTTGTAGACATGCCCAGTAATTAAATTTCTGTTACTTCTTTCCAGGGCATGAAAGTTTCCTGTACACACTTTCAGTGTTCAGCAGGGGCTTTTTCTTTCTTACGGGATCACTTCAGTCACTCTTACAGTGTAGACATGAGTCACCAAATCCTCAACCTTAACATCAACCTCATGCTGGTAAGGACAAGACTTGAGATTAGGTCAAAAGATTTGTAAATGCATATTTTGCTGTGGTCTCCATTGTTTAACTGTTCACGCAAACTGTTCAGGACTGAGCCATACAGTCCTGATGTGGAAACCTTATTTCTTATACTGTATTGTGCAAGCTCATCTTGTTTGGCTTTGATAGAAATCCAGCTGGATTTATTGATTTTGATTCCTTTCCCATACTATACCAGATAAACTATTTTTATGTTCTCCCCTAAGATTACTCTTGCACACTGTTTTCTTAATCAATCCCTTTGAATACATTTTGCTGAATTTGAAACCGTTCCCACTGTCTGGTCTGTTTTTTTTTTAATGACCATTTTGTATGCCTCTTCCTTGGACCTAATAATATCTCTAATTTCTCCCATAGGCCATGGCTCAGCTTCCTTTCCCATTATCTCCAGATAGGAATGGACAATTATTGAAGTTCCTTGAATGTTTGTCATTGCCTTTCCATTGTCATCTCTTTTAAATAGCATCCCCAATGTGTCCTAATCAACTCATGACTCACGCCATTGTAATTTCTTTGATTTAGATTCAGGGCCTTATTTTCTGAATCAACTATTCTTCCATCTTAATGAGCAATTCTACCTGTGCTTGCTCATCCCCAATACGCCCCTCAACTGGATTGCCAATTATTCTTTTCTTGTTACACAATATCCAGTTTAGAATGGCCTGTTTTTGAGGTGTTTCCTCAATGTATTGGTTCTGAAAATCATCCTGTGTACTATCAGGAATTCCTCCTCTGTGGTATTGATGCTAATTTGATTTGCCCAATCTGTACTCAAAGTCATCCATAATTACAGATTGTCTGGGTTTCTTACTACCTGTGTATTATTATATATACCCCTATAGTTTGGGGTTTGTGTACAGCTGACACTAATGACCTAGTAGTAATCCTGAGGTCACTGCATGTTGAAGTCCTCCGTTTCAACTTCCTGATTTTCTATGTTCTGCTTATAGGACTACTTTTTTTTAAAAACTTAAGTCATTTGTACCATGACCACTGACTGTTCACCGTCTTGGCAGTATGTATTGTAGCCACTCAGAGAGCCTTGACCCTGCTACTAGGGTAGTAACGTACCAGCTTTGGAGTCTTGTTTGTGGTCATAACAATGCCTGTTTATTCCCTTTCCAATCAAATTTCATTTAATTATTGCATTCCCACATTTCTAATTCCTCCCTTGTGCAGCAGAGCCAACCATAGTGAATGAGTTTGGCTGCTGCTTTCCCTTGCGTGGTCATTTCCTCAGCATTCTATCTAATTTACAGGGAAATAGCACGAGATGTTCTTCTACTGCCTGCCAGGTCCTCTTGCTTTACCTGGTAGTTACCTATTGCCTTCCTACCAATGGAGTCTTAGCCTGTGGTACACTTGATATCTGCTACTTTCTGCCTTACTGATGCTCTATAGTATCCTCGGCTGTCACTCCATTTCTGAACCCAGGCTTCAAGGAGCTGTAGATAGAGACTTCCTGCATGCATGCTGGCCATGGGCACTGGAACTATACTGGATTTACCTCGCAGAGCAGGGAGAGCACATCATGACTTTGAGCTCCCCATCATGACTTACTATTTAAACTTAACCTTTTAGAAGATGCTGAATATCAAATAATGTCAAATTATTGAGGGCCTTTACTCTGTGGTCATCGTTACTTAGAATGCTCTTAACTACAAAAAAAAAAGTAGCACCCCTTTTCTTCTATGCTGCATTCCACTGTGCTCCAAATTCTCTAAGACGCACCCTCATTTCTGGCTGTCCCTCACTCAGGATATGCTTTCTCCTAACTGCTCATGTGAAGCTTACTCCTGTCAATTGAGCCAAAGGTGGGTGCCTAGAAGCTTGGTACTCAGGTAATTTTCTAGGAGAAGGTGATATGTAGAGAGGTAAAGGTGGAATTCAAGAATGTGGGACCACTTGTGGTCAGGTGAAGGAACTAGAAATATGTAAGGCAGAATCAGAGGAGAGAACATGGTTATACCTTTGCAGAAACTTGGAGAAAACGAATGGTACAACAGTTGATTAGTTGAGGGGCAAAGATGAGAAAGTAGCTATGGAGATGAAAGAAGCATGCTTTGTGATGGAGGCTGTACAGAGCTGACACTTGTTTGGATGTTGATTACAAACTGTTTCTATGCAAGGACATAGGGACTGGAGTAGACTATTCGGGCCCTCAAGGTTTCCCTGCATCTCAAAAATCATGACTGATCTACCTAGATGCCATAGTCCTCAACTTTCCTAAATTTAGAAACATAACCTTATTTTTAAAAATATTTTGATTTAACTTCCACAACACACTCTGGTAGAGAATTCCTGATAATCGCTATCGTCTGGGAAAGGAAATTCTCTTGCAATGCAGTTTTAAATGAGTATCCCTTTTTAGTCCTGAACTATGTTGTCTTGGTTTGTGATTCAACCATTAATAGAAGCATCATCTTGACATGTATCCTGTCAAGAACTCTCAGAAGTCTGTAGATTTTAATAGCACTCTCGTCATGCTGCTAAACTCTAATGAATAAAGGCATAACCTGATCTTGATACTAACCACTTCATCCCAGGAATCAGCCTAGTGAATCTCTTAAATGGCTAGAGAAGGCATTAGAGGCAGATTTATGTAATGATATGGAGGGTTTCTTTCTTGTAATATATTAATACTGGGCTTAAGCAACCTTTTGAAGTTTGACAAGGAGACTTTCACTGATAGCAATTGCATGCCTGTCTAGTGTGTTTGAAAATACAGTGTATGTGCTTTTGCAGTACATATTATTTAAGAGGCATGGCATTAATTAAATAAATTAAACTGCATTCCCAAATGACGGTCCTCGTTATTGACTGTGCTGTTATTTGAATAAAAGACATTATTGGCACCTGCAATGTTTTCTGTAAAAGTATATGCTCTATTATGGTGATCATACTTGTCTTATGTTTTATTATTTTAGGGACAGGCTCAGGAGTGTCTGTTGGAAAAATCTATGCTAGATAACAGAAAAAGTTTTTTAGTAGCAAGAATCAGTGCCCAGGTGAGTTTATGCAACATTGTGCTTTTAATAATCGATGATTTATTGCCTGTTTGTATCTTCCCGAAAGATTTTAAACGGGGAAAGTTGCTCTCTTCCCAGAGTTAAGAGAGCACAAAACAATGAATGAAAAGGATTTTAGAAACATAAATTTCAGTTGTCTTGTATCGAAGTTTGCTTACCTGAATCTTAAATCTGTTTCCTTCTCATCCCAAGCAAAAATCTCTTGCTTCAAAAGTTTGTATACCAATCACACAATTCTTTTTTGACCACATTTATTTTTAACAATTGATTACTTTAGAAAGTAAATTTAAGATCTTTTATTGATCTTCACTCCTTTATGGGAATGGATCAAAGAAATCTTTTAATCTGGTTTCAAGGGAGGCCAACTTTGATTCTTAAGGTAAATTGTCATCGCTTCCCATCTTTTGATTTACAGATCTATCTTTTGTAAATTGTCCCTGGCACCTTTCTCATTTGAATTTTTAAAATTTTATAATTGTATTATCAAGTAAGCTGCCTGCTTCTACATTTTTGCAGTTAATTTATTGACTGTAATGTATTTTGGTCTATTTTCCAGTCAAAATTGATTCCTTATAAACGAGACCTGAAGCTCTTTGTGTCACCTTTTTTTTAACTTTAATCAGTTATATGGAAATATGACCAAAACTGTACATAGGCCCCAAATGTTGGATATTATCTTTTGTCCGACTGTTGTACTCTAGATGTATACAAATTCCTATTAATCTTGCTAACATAACGCCCTGATAATATGAGAAGCAAGTATATTTTTGTTCTAATTTTGAGAAGGGAACTGCCCTTTACTCTTCTCCAAGTTGACTTTTATTAGCTGGTTTTTCTGCACAACTTCCTTTTGTGATTAAATTGAAAACTGTTTCTAGCACCTTTCATGTAGACTTAAAGAAGCAAAAAAATGTCAACCCTGGGTATATTTGCTCCTGACTTTGTTTGATTTTATTCTTGTCGAAATTTCGTTAGTTTGAAATTCAAGTCAGGGAGAAAAATGCGTATTGATGAAACGATGATTGGAAGAGATGTTGATAGTTTGCCTTGTTGCTAGGTGGTCGATTATTATAAGGAAGCTTGTCGTGCCCTGGAAAACTCAGAGACTGCTTCACTTATTGGGAAATTTCAGAAAGACTGGAAGAAGCTGGTACAAATGAAGATTTATTACTATGCTGCGGTTGCACATGTAAGTAGCATCATGTGAAAAGTATGAAACATTGAATTTTGATCTAGTGTTTTCCAAGAATACACTTTTTCCTTCTGACCATTCCTCTAAGTTTTCTCTTTAACTTTTCCTGTAAGACCTGCTCCTTGTTTATAAATGACTATTACTCTGTACTTTGCATGTACCATTTCTAGAAGAAAAAGCCTAAACATGAAAATTGTTGAACTATTCTGTCATGAAGGACACCTTGTTCAAGCCTAACTTTTGAATGTATATATCGCAAACTTTTCAGTCTATATGCGCTATTAATGCTTTAACTACCGGGACAATTGGCTGAACTTAAAGCATTAATTTGATTGAATATCCTCAAATTTCTATAAAATATCTAACAAGTAGCTTGTGTCCCTCTGTTACAGTAGCTATTTCATTGAAACTAATATAATTTCCATATTTGGCAGGGGCACAAAGCGTGCAGTAGATGCCATGGCAATTTGTTTGATTATCTTCCTGAATTCAGCCTAAACTTAACACGTTGCAAATTCATCTTTCTGACTGTAAGGTTTCTTAATGAAATTAGTGTCACCCCAACTATTGGCTTGCATTCAAACTTTAACTGCCTTTAAGTCAGTTCAAGTCAATACAGTTCATTCTGAACTGACAATATTGCTTCAATTTTGCAAGAATGGCTGACTTAGCAAGGAAGAAATATCCATCCTGATGAATTGTATACGCTTAAATCTTAACCTAAATAAGAATGAGTGGATGCTGACATGGTTGGGAATTTAACTAGCTGCTTGGTTAGTACCTGTCCAGGAGGGTATTTCCAGGACAAATTAGCCAGACTTGCTTGTGGCAAATTGAAGTAGTTCAGACTGGAAAAGAGTTGCTGCCTTCAGCACAGAGGTTTGTAGCTTTCTGGCACCTGTAAGACCATACAACATAGAAACACTTTGGGCTATAGGATCTTTGGGCAGGAGAGGGAGGGTGTGAAAGAGCAAGTGATATAACGTTATCAGTTAAAGGGTCAGTTACTGCACTAGGAGGAAGATGGTCAAATGAGGCTTTGTGAGTAGAGCTTAGGTATAAAATGGAGATAGTCACCTTATTAGGAGTATATTATAGGCCCTCAAACAGTCAATGAGCAATAGAGGAACAGATATGTGTACAATTCCCTGAGATGTACCAAAAAAATAAGGTAATTACATCAAGCATTGTCAACTTCCCCAACATTACTTGGCATAATCAAAGGGTTTAGGCTAATTTCTTGAAATATATTCAGAAGAACTTTTTATAATCCACATATAGATGATCTTATAGATGGGTTGGTGCAATGCTGGACCTACTTCTGGAGAATGAATTTGGGACAGGTGGCAGTAGGGAGCATTTGAATAATGACTAGAACACCATACATTTTAAGTGTGTTATGGAAAAAGATTTTTTGATCTGCAAAAGAGGTTTTAGATGAGGAAAGAAGGATTTTATTAAAATAAGGCAGGGGTTCATAGTGCCTTGACAGTGGAGATGCAAGTAGATAGGATAGTGAAGGCGGCTTGGTATGCTTGCTTTTATTGGTCAGTGAATTTATTATGAGTTGGAAGATCGTGTTGCGGCTCTACAGGACATTGGTTAGATCACTATTAGCAAACTGCATGCCAAAGGTCTCCCTGTTGTAGGAAGAATATTGTGAAACTTGAAAGGGTTCAGAAAAGATTTACAAAAATGTTGCCAGAGTTGGAGAGTTTTAGCTGTAGGGAGAGGCTGAATAGGCTGGGGTAATTTTTCCTGGAGTATCAGAGTCTGGAGAGGTGACCTTTATAGAGGTTTATGGGACATGGAGGGGCATGGTTAGGGTAAATAGACAATGTTTTTTCCCCAGGATGGGAGAGCCCAAAACTAGAGGGCATGGGTTTAAGGTGGAAAAATGTAAAAGGGCCTACGGGTCAACTTTTTCATGCAGAAGGTGGTGCATGTATGGAATGAGCTGCCAGAGGAGGTGGTGGAGGCTGATATAATCACAACAATTAAAAGGCATCTGGGTGGACCGAGGAGTCTTTCTGTGCTGCATATCTTTGACTCTATCTGACCAAAGTAGACTACGAATAGCTCCTTCTGGGTAAATCTATGGCAGATTGGTGAGAAGTATTCAAATAAGATTGGGTAGAGTACATGCCTGACACGTTCCTTTAGAGTAAAGTGTAGGAACAACAAGTTCAGATATCCCTGGATGTCAGTGGATATTCAGTAATGCATATAAATGAAACACAGATACAAGCTAGCAAATCAATGGAGACCCCAGTGGAGTATCGAAAGTACAGGGGGAACTTAAAGCAATTTAGAGAGCAGAGCTTGAAAAAATACTGGTGAGCAAGACTGAAATCCCAAGATATTCCACAAACAAATCAGACGAAAGAGAATAACCAGGGAAAGAGTAAGGCCTGTTAGGGACCAAGAGAGAAACCGGAGTGTGAAACCAGAGGATACTGAGAGACTGTTAAACATTGACCTTCCTTTTGAGAGAAGGAAGAAGTAGGTATGGAATTCGAGAAAGTAATCTTTTGAGCAGTTTGATATTGGGAATGAGGAGACATTGATGGTTTAGGCGAGTGTAAAAGTGAACAAACCCTCAAGTGTAGAAGAGGTAAATCCTAAGCAGCTGTGGGAGACAAGGGAGAAAATCATCAGGACCCTGTCCCAAATTTTGATTTATTCTCTGGATCAGGGGAGGTGCCAGAAGACTGGAGAACAGCTAATGTGGTTCTATTTTTCAAGAAGTCTGAGAAAGATAAGTGAGAAAATTACAAAGCAGAGAGTCACCTCAGTGGTAGGGAAACTATTAAAAAAACTTCTGAAGGAGAGAATTAATCTCCATTTAGAGAGGCAATGTTGATAATGATAGTCAGCATGGCTTTGTCAGAGAAAGTCATATTTAACCAGTGTGATTGAATTTTTCAAGGGGGTTTACATGTATGTAGAATGAGGGTAATGCAATAGTAGTGTATGTAGATTTACAAGGTCCCACATGGGAGACTGATACAGAAGGTTTTAAAGCATCTTGGTGAGTTGGATCCAAAATTAGCTTAGTGGTAGGAAATGGAGGGTGATGGTAGAAGTTTCCTTCCCTTTTTAAATCTGTTATTGTATTGGTAGTTTTCTGATACTCTGAATTCTTGAAAAATTGATTAGTGGTGCATCCATTATCTCTCTAGCTACTTTAATATCTTAAGATGCATTTCATCAAGTTTAGGTGCCTTAAGTCTTTAGCCTCATTAGGCTCTTTGCAAGAGGGGAAAATAAATCTGTGGCTTTGATTCTAAAGAGATGAGAATATATTTCCAATAAAAGCTATGCCACTGGAAATGGCTGAGATTGAGGTTAGGGGTGGCACGGTGGTTAGCACGGCGGCTTCACAGCGCCAGGGACCTGGGTTCAATTCCCGCTTCACGCAACTGCCTGTGTGAGGTTTGCACATTCTCCCCGTATCTGCGTGGGTTTCCTCTGGGTGCTCTGGTTTCCTCCCACAGTCCAAAACAAATGTGCACGTTAGGTGAATTGGCCATGTTAAATTGTCCGTAGTGTTAGGTGAAGGGGTACATGTAGGGGAATGGGTCTGGGTGGGTTGCTCTTCAGAGGGTCAATGTGGACTTGTTGGGCCGAAGGGCCTGTTTCCACACTGTAAGTAATCTAATCTGAAGTGTTAAAGAGTCAGACATTCGTAAATTGGAATCTCCCTGTTGGCTTTCTGCATTCTGAGGAGAAATAAGTAGAGGTTTTTATGCATTTCTCTTACTTGCTGAATTTCTCTGTCCATTGTAGCCTTAGTTAATCTGTATGCCTTTTATCTATTTCTCGCTCTCTCTCGCTCTCTCTCGCTCTCTCTCGCTCTCTCTCGCTCTCTCTCGCTCTCTCTCGCTCTCTCTCGCTCTCTCTCGCTCTCTCTCGCTCTCTCTCGCTCTCTCTCGCTCTCTCTCGCTCTCTCTCGCTCTCTCTCGCTCTCTCTCGCTCTCTCTCGCTCTCTCTCGCTCTCTCTCGCTCTCTCTCGCTCTCTCTCGCTCTCTCTCGCTCTCTCTCGCTCTCTCTCGCTCTCTCTCGCTCTCTCTCGCTCTCTCTCGCTCTCTCTCGCTCTCTCTCGCTCTCTCTCGCTCTCTCTCGCTCTCTCTCGCTCTCTCTCGCTCTCTCTCGCTCTCTCTCGCTCTCTCTCGCTCTCTCTCGCTCTCTCTCGCTCTCTCTCGCTCTCTCTCGCTCTCTCTCGCTCTCTCTCGCTCTCTCTCGCTCTCTCTCGCTCTCTCTCGCTCTCTCTCGCTCTCTCTCGCTCTCTCTCGCTCTCTCTCGCTCTCTCTCGCTCTCTCTCGCTCTCTCTCGCTCTCTCTCGCTCTCTCTCGCTCTCTCTCGCTCTCTCTCGCTCTCTCTCGCTCTCTCTCGCTCTCTCTCTCTTCCTCCAAACACACGGAAGTTATTCGTGCATGGCCTATCCAATATATTGAAGGTAGTAGCAAGACTAATGCACTGCAAAAACCTTTATGTTGGGCAACTGAAAATTGTGTGGCACAAACCATGCATTTCAGCTGTGATGTTGAGAAAAATCTCCAACCACAAAGAAGGCATAAATTTAAGTGATTAGTAGGATATTTTTATAGCTCACAGCAGTTCTGACAATCATTCTCTCTGCTTAGTAGTTGGGGTTTTCCAGCTCTTCCTGCCAACCTCAACACTTTTTTTCTGTTTTCTTTATCACAGCTTCATATGGGTAAGCAATCAGAAGAACAGCAGAAGTATGGAGAAAGAGTGAGTAGGAAATATTTTTCATTGTTCATCATACCTCGGTGTGTGAACGGAGTCTGCTGTCGAATTGAAATTAATGTATTTGTCCACCTGTTTAGATGCAGTGTGATTTTAAGATTGTGGATTTTGTTTTTTCTCTGCAGCTTGCTTACTTTCAAAGCTCATTGGATAAATTAAATGAAGCCGTCAAATATGCAAAGGTGAGCTTTGAGTCATTTCTTTTCAGCAGATAAATGTTTGCATATAAAATGTTGCCATTGCATGATGTTGAGAAAACGTGCACTAATTATTCAAGTATCTCCTGGAGTCACAGAAGTCTGCAGCACAGAGAAAGGTCCTTTGGCCATTGAGTTAGTGCTGGTCAAAAACAGGCAACTATCTATTTTAGTGAAATTTTCCAGCATTTGACCCATAACCTTATATGCCTACGCATCCCTAGTACACATCTAAATACTACTGAAATGTTATGAGGGTTTCTGCCTCTACCAGCCTAATAGGCCATGTGTTCCAGATTGTCACTATCCTCTGGGTGGAAAAAAGTTTTTCCCCTCACTCCTCTAAATCATCTGCCCTTTTGTTTAAAGATATGTCAGCAGCCAGTGATCTTTCCATTTAAGGGGAAAAGTTTTTCCTCTCTACCTTATCTATGTCTCTTATCATTTTATTCATTTCAATCATGTCCCATCTCAGTCACTTCTGCTCTTAAAAAAACAATCCCATTGTATCCAAACTCCCCAGCTCGGGCAACATCCTGGTAAATCTCCTCTGCACTCTCCAGTGCTGTCACATCACTTCTTTAGTATATATTTCAGAACTGCATGCAGGTGAGGGATGCCATGGTCGTCCCTGCTGATTACACTTGCAGGAAGTGCACCCATCTCCAGCACCTCCAAGACCGTGTTAGGAGCTGGAGTTGGATGAACTTAGGATCATTTGGGAGGCAGAGGGGGTCATAGATCGGAGCTTTAGGGAAGTAGTGACTCCAAAGATTGCAGACAGATGGGTGACAGTGAGGGGGACTGAAAAGAAGCAGCCAGTGCAGGGGCCCCCTGTGGCCGTTCCCCTCAAGAACAAGTATACCGTTTTGGATACTTGTGGGGTGGACGACTTACCAGGGGTAAGCAATGGGGTTCAAGCCTCTGGCACGGAGTCTGTCCCCGTTGCTCAGAAGGGAAGGGTGGAGAAGACCAGAGCAATAGTTATTGGGGACTCGATAGTTCGGGGCACAGATAGGCGGTTTTGTGGGGGCGAGAGAGACTCGCGTTTGGTATGTTGCCTCCCAGGTGCAAGGGTACATGACGTCTTTGATTGTGTTTTCTGGGTCCTCAAGGGGGAGGGGGAGCAGCCCGAAGTTGTGGTCCACATTGGCACCAATGACATAGGTAGGAGGAGGGCTGAGGATGTTAGGCAGGCTTTCAGGGAGCTAGGTTGGAAGCTCAGAGTTAGAACAAACAGAGTTGTCTCTGGTTTGTTACCCGTGCCACGTGATAGAGAGTCGAAGAATAGGGAGAGAGAACAGTTAAATGCATGGCTACAGGGATGGTGCAGGAGGGAGGGATTCCGGTATCTGGATAAGTGGGGTTCATTCTGGGGAAGGTGGGACCTCTATAAACAGGATGGTCTACACCTAAACCTGAGGGGCACCAGTATCCTTGGTTGGGGGGGGGGGGGGGGGGTGTTTAAACTAACTCTGCAGGGGCATGGGAACATAGACTGTGGCTTTAGGGTGCAGGACCTGGAGTGTAGGGATGTTAGGAACATGGCATCAATCTCAAAGGATGGTGCCTGTAAACAGGAAAGTGGCTTGAAGTGTGTATACTTCAATGCAAGAAGTATACGAAATAAGGTAGGTGAACTTGCAGCGTGGGTTGGTACCTGGGATTTCGATGTTGTGGCTATTAGAGACATGGGTAGAACAGGGACAGGATTGGCTGTTGCAGGTTCCAGGGTTTAAATGTTTTAGTAGGGTCAGAGGTGACGGTAAAAGAGGGGGAGGTGTGGCATTGCTTGTCAAAGATAGTATTACTGCAGTGGAAAGGACGATGGATGAAGACTTGCCATCTGAGGTAGTTTGGGCTGAGGTTAGAAATAGGAAAGGTGAGTGTTAGGAGTTTTCTACAGGCCTCTTAATAGTCCTAGAGATGTAGAAGAAAGGATTGCGAGGATGATTCGGGAGAAGAGTGAAAGTAATAGGGTGGTTGTTATGGGGGTCTTTAACTTTCCTGATATTGACTAGGAAAGCTATAGCTCGAGTTTGTTAGATGGGTCAGTGTTTGTCCAATATGTACAGGAGAGTTTCCTGACACAATATGTAGACAGGCCAACAAGAGGTGAGGCCATACTGGATTTGGTTCTGGGCAATGAACCAGGCCAGGTGTTAGAATTGGAGGTAGGTGAGCACTTTGGGGACAGTGACCACAATTAGGTGACTTTTACTCTAGTGATGGAGAAGGATAAGTGTGTACTGCAGGGCAACAGTTATAGCTGGGGGCAGGGAAATTATGATGCGGTGAGGCACGACTTAGGATGCGTGGCTTGGAAAAGTAGGCTTCAAGGCAAGGGCACAATTGATATGTGGAGCTTGTTCAAGGAGCAACTATTGAGTGTCCTTGATAAATATGTACCTGTCAGGCAGGGAGGAAAGGGTCGTGTGAGGGAGCCGTGGTTTAATAAGGAATTGGAATCCCTTGTTAAAAGGAAGAGGGCGGCCTATGTAAAGATGAGGCGTGAAGGTTCAATTGGGGCGATTGAGAGTTATAAGGTAGCCAGGAAGGATCTGGAGAGAGAGAGGTAAGAGCAGCAAGGAGGGGATATGAAAAGACCTTAGTTGGTAGGATTAGGGAAAACCCAAAGGTTTTCTATAGGTATGTCAGGAATAAAAGAATGACTAGGGTAGGAATAGGTCCAGTCAAGGATAGTAGTGGGAAGTTGCGTGTGGAGGCTGAAGAGATTGGGGAGACACTGAATGAATACTTTTCGTCAGTATTCACTCAGGAACAGGACGTTGTTGCCGATGTGAATACTGAGTCATAATTAATTAGAATGGACGGCTTTGAGCTATGTAGGGAAGAGGTGTTGGAAATTCTGGAAAGGGTGAAAATAGATAAGTCCCCTGGGCCTGATGGCATTTATCCTAGGATTCTCTGGGAAGCAAGGGAGGAGATTGCAGAGCCATTGGCCTTGATTTTTATGTCCTCGTTGTCTACAGGAATAGTGCCAGAAGACTGGAGGATAGCAAATGTGGTTCCCTTGTTCAAGAAGGGGAGTAGGGATAACCCTAGTAACTATAGGCCGGTGAGCCTCACTTCTGTTGTGGGAAAAGTCTTAGAGAGAATTGTAAGGGATAGGATTTATGAACATCTGGATAGAAATAATGTGATCAAGGATAGTCAGCATGGTTTTGTGAAGGGCAGGTCATGCCTCAAAAAAATTATTGAATTCTTTGAGAAGGTGACTAAGGAGGTGGATGAGGGTAAAGCAGTAGATGTGGTGTATATGGATATTAGTAAGGCATTTGATAAGGTTCCCCATGGTAGGCTACTGCAAAAAATATGGAGGTATGGCATTGAGGGTGAGTTGGAGGTTTGGATTAGGAATTGGCTGGCTGGAAGAAGACACAGGGTAGTAGTTGATGGTAAAGGTTTATCTTGGAGTGCAGTTACTAGTGGTGTTCCGCAAGGATCTGTTTTGGGACCATTGCTGTTTGTCATTTTTATAAATGACCTGGAGGAGGGGCTAGAAGGTTGGGTGAGCAAGTTTGCGGATGATACGAAAGCCAGTGGAGTTGTTGACAGTGAGGAAGGATGTGTCAGGTTACAGCGGGATATAGATAAGCTGCAGAGCTGGGCAGAAAGGTGGCAAATTGAGTTTAATGTGGGTAAGTGTGAGGTAATTCACTTTGGTATGAGGAACAACAAGGTGGGGTACTGGGCTAATGGTCGGATACTTGGTAGTGTGGATGAGCAGAGGGATCTTGGTGTCCATGTACACAGATCTCTGAAAGTTGCCACCCAGGTAAATAGTGCGGTGAAGGTGGCATATGGCATAGCGGCTTTATTGGTAGAGGAATTGAGTTCCGGAATCCTGAGGTCATGCTGCAGTTGTATAAGACTCTGGTGTGGCCGTATCTGGAGTATTGTGTGCAGTTTTGGTCGCCATACTATAGGAAGGATGTGGAGGCACTGGAACGGGTGCAGAGGAGGTTTACCAGGATGTTGCCTGGTATGGTAGGAAGATCGTATGAGGAAAGGCTGAGGTACTTGGGGCTGTTTTCATTGGAGAAAAGAAGGTTTAGGGGTGACTTAATAGAGGTGTACAAGATGATTAGGGGTTTTGATAGGGTTGACCATGAGAACCTTTTTCCATGTATGGAGTCAGCTATTACGAGGGGGCATAGCTTTAAATTAAGGGGTGGTAGGTATAGGACAGATGTTAGGGGTAGATTCTTTACTCAGCGAGTCGTGAGTTCATGGAATGCCCTGCCAGTAGCAGTGGTGGACTCTCCCTCTTTATGGTCATTTAAACGGGCATTGGATAGGCATATGGAGGATGGTGGGCTTGGATCAGTGCAACATCGAGGGCCAAAGGGCCTGTACTGCGCTGTTATGTTCTATGTTCTACTCTAGCTTTGGCCTAACCAATGTTTTATACAGTTATAGTGTAAGCCTACCTTTTTCTCTTTATCCAATCTGTGTATGAGTCAGTATTTACTTTTCCAGCTAGCTCTGCATGATGAACAATCTGGATCTGTTGCCTTCCACTTATTAATAAAAGTAATTAATATAGATTTTAAAATGTTGAGATCCCAGCACTGATGCTTGTGTTGTATCATTACTAACAGTCTGCAAACTTGAAAGTGCCCCATTTATACCCACTCTGTTTACTGTCTTTAATAATCCTCTTCTCATAATACTTCAGTACCTGACTCCACAACCCCTTCTTTATTGCCTATTAATCTTTTGTGTGGCATTTTATTGAATACCTTTTGAGAATCCAGATATACTACATTGTGGTTCCCAAATATCTACCATACAGGCTGTACTCAAAAAAAAATCTCAATTTGTCAACAGCATAGAAGGTAGGAGTGGAAGAAAGTGCCAACTCTTACCAATGTGTGAAATATCTGGTGCAAAAGCAAATTGTGGACTCACTTTGTGTTTTAGGGCCAACCTGAGACAGTTCAAGAAGCACTACGATTTACTATGGATGTAATTGGAGGAAAGTAAGTAATTTAACATTTACAGTCATAACATGGTTAGTGTTGAAGGAGGCCATTCAATCTCTCAACAAGAGCAATTCACTCAGACCCACTGTTTTTTTTCCCTGTAGCCAGGCATATACCCACGTGTCTCCACACAAGCTATTTCTGATCCTATTTCATCTCAACACCGTATCTTTCAATTCCTTTTTCACTAGTGCTTAACTTCCCCTTAAAAGCATCCATATTAGTTGTCTCTCACATTCCAAGTTGTATCAAGGTATCCAGTCTCATCACTTTGAGTAACTAGCAGCCAGTGTTGAGCTATATTACCTGACCATGTGAAGCAGCAACTTACAAAACCATGAGTCAACGCAGCGATTGAATTGACATACCAGTCAACGTGTGCTGATCCTCAGAGCAGCTGCATAGCTATACTCTGAGTGAATGCTGGTGTTGAGGGCTCCTAGGTTAATAGTTAAACAATTAGAGTGCAGTTCTGTCAATTCTAACACAACTTGCCTTACTTACAATGTCAGAACAGTATTCATTTTTATCTGACATTACCATTTCACAAATCGGCTGTTCACTTGCGTTCTGAGGACGCTTGTTAATTTAATGTCACCTACTGCCAAATTGAGGCATTTTATTTATGTTGTCTACAGTTGGCATTGAAGTCCAGGTTACAAATCTGAATTGCTAATAGAATGCATATACCAACCTTCCTCCCTTATTTTGTAATTTGAATTACTGTTTAAACAGGTTTTATCCTACTTTGCTTTTTAAATTCTACAACTATGCACAACTCCAGTCAGAAAGGACAATAATCGAGCATCTTTTATAACAGCTGGCACACTTTAATAGATTCTTAGAATGTGAGCAGAAGCACCCCAGGATGACATGGTGAAAATATTCTGCTGTTAATGTACTCTCCTTTTAAGGAGAATCTTCTAATAGAAAGCTGATGAACATAATTAGGAGCTTAGAAATCCAACATATTGCACACTGCTTTCCTTTTTAGCATTCTTTTGAAGTTATTTCTCTATAAAAGGCATGTATTTCTTTTCCCAATCTCTCTCTCTTTACCTTGTCAATAAGTCCTTATCTATGCTGTGCATATCTACTTACCATCTATTTGCTGTAGGAGGTCTTTTCATCCTTTTGTTTAACACCAACTGCTTCCCTTAACGAGACAGAACTTGATATCTGCTGATTGGCTGTACAACATTGTTTGAGCAGGAGGTTGGAGTCCATCTCACCACCAAACTGATTGTAAAACTTGTAGGTGTTGCATTGATCAACAATTAAAATAATCGATGCAAACTTCTTTTGAATATTTCTGCTTCAAAAGCATCACATCATGTACTCCATCTTTCTACATATGTCAAAGCACATAATTCTTTTTGAGCATTTTTTTTTGTTTTCAGGCTGCTTTTTCATTCTCACTATTCATTATTATGCAATGTCGTCATGCAATAATGTTCTATATTTGTGTTGATGTATCACAGAATCCCTAGAGTGATGGAGCAGGCTGTTTGGCCCATTGAGTCCACACTGACCCTCCGGAGAACATCCCACCCAGAACCAACCCCCTACCATATCACTGTAATCCTGCATTAACCATGGCTAAATACCTAGTTTGCACATCTTTGACTGTAGGAAGAAATCAAGGCAGACATGTGGAGAATGCACAAATTCGGTTACCCGAGAATGGAATCAAACCCGGGTCCCTGGCATTGAGACAGCAGTACTAGTTATTGAGCCACCATATTGTCTTCCCATAATCATGGTATTTGAGTTTCAATAAATATATGAAATTAAGAGTCTAATGATGACCGTGAAACCCCTGTCAACTCTCAGAAAAACCCATTTGGTTCACTGATCTTCTTTTGAGAAGGAAATTGCCATCCTTACCTGGTCTCGCCTGCACATAACTCCAGATGTACAGCAATGTGGATGACTCCAACTGCTCTCTGGGCAAGTAGGAATGGATGATAAATGCCTAGCTAGTGATGCCTTCACCCTGTGAATGAATTATATTAAAAAAAAGTGACTCTTTTTGATCTTGCACAGAACCAGAACTAGAAAAAAATCAAGGTGCTTAATTATCAAACATACATTAAATTTAATGCCATAACACTCAAGAAAAACATTTATTTCCTCTATATCACAATAAAGTTGGCACAACGGAACAGATGGAAGGTAGCTACACCTTTTTTTATTGAAGTGACTGACACAGTTCTTCACAGTAAAAGTCTAAACATACTTTCCAGATTGAAGTCACAATTAATATATTTTCATCAGCTAACCAGGCAATTACTTCCCTTTGAATGCATCTCTAATCTCAGTGTCAGATTTGAACTTAGCAATTGACACAGTGTTCATTACAACAGCATTCACCATCATTTTCTTGCATAAGCTTGTTGAATGTATGCAGCGTTAAGCTAGCATTTCTAAATTTATTTCCAAGTGGTTTCCAATTCTCCTTGGTTGTAGTTAACGGAGTATTCATTTGAGAGCATATTTGAAACTGTTCTCGTCTTTGTAGCCTCCTCTCCTGCTTCCCCATTTGTCCCATCCAACCATGCAGGCTTCATCTCTTTCTACCTCGTGTAACCTCCCCGAGCTCTTGGCTTGCTGATGTTGAATAGTTCTACATTGGTTTGAAACTTGTCCATGACCAACTTCCAAAAAGGTTCATGACTAAGTCCAATGACGAGCTGATATAGATAGTAAACAGTTGATGCAATGACATGGCCTTGCTTAATGCTCATTAGTACAAAGGACTCAACCTTCAATTAATTGAAAAAGGAGACTGTTGCTATTCCATCATACAGGAGTCACAGGATAGTAGTAAATGTTGCTGGACATCCATATCTCTGGAAGACTTTCCAAAGGGTTTTTCAGTTGGAGTCAAAAGCTTTTGGCAGATCAACAAAGGCCATGTAGAGCTCTTTTCATTGTTCCAGATTATGTTTGCGTTGCACCCAGATCATTGCATTTAAACATTGCTGACACAGATATATTAGATGATGAGAGACAAAGAAATCTGCAGCCTTCTCACTTGTTAATACAAATCCATCGTTACATGTCAAAAATCAACATCGATCACCACAGAAATGAAGCAAGTATTTACAATTGAAACTCGAAGCTCAGAACAATGTGTATCATCAAGTGCATGTCATTGGTAGATTAGCCCAGTGAACCCCAAAAGAGCAGACTGACGTGATATGCACAGCCTCTTCCAGGCCACTGAGACTATTTATGAGGTGATTGAAATAAGTGGTTCCTCCCTTGTTAAGCTGAAAGCTATAGTACTCCAAGACAATGCAGCCATCTGAGATCCATGAAAGGAGCACTACAGGAACCTTTTTGGTCAGGAGTCAGCTGTGTTATCAGAATTATCAAAACATTTCAACAGCTTGAGAGATCAAATTTGGGTAGAAGACAAAGCATGTGATCTGAGCATTACTTCTTGCAAAGATCTATAAAGCTTGTAGACACTAACTTTCACTTGAACACTCTGACCTTTTTACAAAAATCAGTGGCGTGATGAAGCTGCCTTCCAATTTCTTTGGTGCCATAAATGCTTCACTGTTAAAGAAGCATTAAAACTCAATTGTGGGAGCTACAGGCTTATTGCTCTGTCACTTGTGGGAAAGATTCTCTCAAATTACCCTAAACTGCCTCCTCTTTGTTGTAAGGATGCTTTTCTAGAGATCTCGTGTTGATCAGGCTGTCTGACGCAGCCACCGCTATCTACAAGCAAAATATTACATATGCTGGAGATTTGAAATAAAACATAATGCTTGAAAATCTCACCAGATCTAACAGTATCTGTTGAAACAGAAATAGAATTAACATTTAAAGTCTAATTTAGAAAGGGCAATGACCTTTGTCACTCATCAAATCCAAGGACCAGATCACATCATATTTACCTCTTTATTATTAGCCCTCAGCCATTTAAACTTAAGTGAATCCTAACTGACTGCTACCTATTCTCTTAAAAGTAATTAGTTAAGCCTTGGTGGTGTTCTGGTGAACCTACATTGCACCCCTTCCATTGCCCAATATATCCTTGTCTGATGCTGAAAGCTAACAATCATACTTATGGGGTCCGACAAAGGCATTCTATACAACTTACTTTTGTGTCCCATTTTATATCAATTAGAGTCAAGGAGATGTACATCATGGGAACAAACTCTTCGATCCAACTCATCCACGCCGACCAGATATCCTAACCAAATCTCGTCCCGTTTGCCATATCCATCTAAACCCTTCCTAATCATATACCTATCCAGATGCCTTTTAAATGTTGTAATTGTACAAGCCTCTACCACTTCCTTTGGCACATGCACCACCCTCTGTGGAAAAAGTTCTCCCTTAGGTCCCTTTTAAAATTTTCCCTCCATCCTAAACCTATGCCGTATAGGTCTTTATCCTTCGGTGGGGGAGCCCAGAACATGTCCATTTACCCTATCCATGCCCCTCATGATTTTATAAACCTCCATAAGGTCACCTCCATAAGGTCACCTCTCAGCCTCCAATGCTCCAGGGAAAACAGCCCCAGCCTGTTAAGCCTCTCCCTCTGGCTCCAATCCTCCAACCCTGGCAACATTCTTGCAAATCTTTTCTGAACCCTTTCAAGTTTCATAACATCCTTCTGATTAGGAGGGAGACCAGAATTGCACATGATATTCCAAAAGTGGTCTAACCAATCTCGTGTACAGCCGCAACATGATCTCCCAACTCCTTTACTCAGTGCTCTGCCCAATAAAGGAAAACATACCAAACATCGTCTTCTCTATCCTATCTATCTGTGACTCTACTTTCAAGGAACTATGAACCTGCACCTCAAGGACTCTCTGTTCAGCAACACTTCCTAGGACCTTACCATTAAGTGCATAACTCCTGCTCTGATTTGCCTTTCCAAAATGCAGCGCCTCCATCTGCCACTTCTAAGCCCATTGACCCATTTGATCAAGATCCTGTTGTAATCTGAGGTAACCTCCTTCGCTGTCCAGTATACTTCCAATTCTGGTGTCATCTGAAAACTTACTATTCCTGCTGTTTTCACATTCCAAATTCTTTATATAAATGACAAAAAGCAGTGGACCTAGCACCGATCCTTGTGGCACACCACTGATCACAGGCCTCCAGTCTGTAAAGCAACCCTCCACTACCACCCTTTGTCTTCTGCCTTCAAGTCAGCTCAGTATCCAAATGGCTAGTTCTCCCTGTATTCCATGAGCTTTAACCTTGCTAATCAGTCTACCATGAGGATTCTTGTCAACCACCTTACTGAAGTCCATATAGATCATGTCCACCGCTCTGCCCTCACCAACCCTCTTTGTTACTACTTCAAAAAGCTCAATCAAGTTTGTGAGACATGACTTCTCATACACAAAGCCATGTTGACTAGCCCAAATCAGTCCTTCCATTTCCAAATGCATGTAAATCCTGTCCTTCAGGATTCCCTTCAATAACTTGCCCACCACTGATGTCAGGCTCACTGGTCTATAGTTCCCTGGTTTTTTCCTTATCACCTTTCTTAAATAGCGGCACCATGTCAGTCAGCCTCCAGTATTCCGGCACCTCACCTGTGACTATTGATGATATAAATTTCTCAGCAAGAGACCCAGCAATCACTTACCTAACTTCCCGAGAGTTATAGGGTACACCTGATCAGGCCCTGCAGATCTACCCACTTCTATGCATTTTAAGGCATCCATAATATGGACATTTTTCAGGATGTCACCATTTATTTGAAGCAGCACAGAATGTACCGCTCTTGAGAACCAGTAATATGTGATGTTTTACTTATGGTGTCAGTAAAACATTTCCTGATGGCAATAGTTCATTTCAGTTCTAAATTGGAAATATTTCTGGTTATTGTATTATGAGGAGCTTTCACAAATTTTGGCATTTGGGTAAGAAGGAAGATGGGAGAACATGTAAAAATATCTTTACCTTGAGTTTTTTTTTCGACAGTCTGTACCTTCTTTGTTACATTTAGGTATAATGCTGCTAAGAAGGACAATGACTTTATCTATCATGAGGCGGTACCACCACTGGATTCACTCTCATCTGTAAAAGGCAAGTTCTCTAAGGATATTTTCTGTTGACCAGCATTTAAATTTAACTGAAATATTTTCATTTTTTTGATCGTGTGTGTGTGGAGGGTATTGCTTACAATGAACACTGGCTCATATTCTCATTCTTTGTTTCCAAAATTCAAAACTCTGCAATTCTTGATTCTTCAATCTTTTCTGTCTCTCTCAATATCCTAACGTCATTTTGTCTGCTCTTTACAACTTAACGTCATTCAGCCCTGAACTTTGGTCATTGAACTGAGTTACTTAATTTTTAAAAGTAGCAGTAAAATTTAGAGCTTTTTTTTGTGCATATTCAAGTTCATTGAACAAATTTTTTTTTTCTGGAAGGTAGTGCAGGTATCTTACCTTTTGTGGCAACTTATTTTTGATAGGAGCATCTTTGGTAAAAGCCCTTCCTGTCAACCCAACTGATCCAAATGTGACTGGTCCTGACATTTTTGCAAAATTGGTGCCGATGGAAGCCCACGAGGCCTCGTCTCTGTACAGGTAAGGCTGGGGGTTGCAGCTTCTGAAGAGCTACATTGCCAAAGATTAAGCACAGGAACTTCAAAATGTGTCCTTCTGAAGACATTGCACTGTTATGAGTTCCTTTTTTTTTTGTTTTAAACGAAAAGGCTAATTTGTTAGCTCCACCAATTTCTCTATAAATATGTAAGTAAGTCATGGATGCTTTAGGAGCTTAAACTTGTTCTGTTTAGAAGCGAAAAGGCTTTTGAGAACTTCATGAGCCATATTTTCAGTACTTATTTTGTTCACCCTCGAGATGGGTATAATATATTATCTGTCCCTAGCTGCCTGCGAGAATGTAGTAGCCACCTTGAAGTTTTCAAACTGGTATGATAGAAGTGCTCCCACAATGATGTTGGAGATTTCAGTTAGGGGAGCAGTAGTACATGGTAAAGCCAGGATGGTGCATGAGTTTGAGATGACAGTGACATAGACAAATCTGAAAAGCTGACTTGAGGGATCGAGTATCAGGAGGTAGAAGATAGAAACTGGCAGATGGGAAGCTGGGCCATCATTTTATACAGTGAAAACTGCTGAATAAATTACCAGGGAATTGATATGAATTTTAGATGAATGATTATATCCAAAATTCAATTTGGAGAATAAAGAGCGCCTGACATTTCATGAAAGGGCAATGCATGATCAAAGCTGTAATGAATTGTTTGACAAATAATCTTTGATCAACCATTGGATATCTTAAAACATGAAAAGGACTAGTCAGAATTTCAGTCTGTCTGGGTAAGGTCTCATTGAGGTGTTAAACTTTCTTTGTCTTTTTCCAAGGTATGAATAAACAGTGCATACTGTTTACCTTTTTAAATTCAGGGTTTTCATTGCTCTCTTCTGTTATTGGTGTCCAAAACTGCTTGTATGTTGTTTCCTTTAAATTACTAATTTAAATAATATTATGAACACACAGATTGCAAAATAACTACAGTAACTGCAGATTTTTTGTTCAACTTTATAGGTTTACAAAAATAAAATGTTGTAAAGGCTTAATATTGTGAAACATGCTTCAAGCTGTGTCTGTGCTATGTCTCACCCTTTTCTCATTCTGTTTTTCTAGTGAAGAAAAGGCAAAGTTGTTGCGAGAGGTGATGGCTAAAATAGACAGCAAAAATGAAGTGCTAGAGTACGTATTTGCCTGCACAGATCTGGTATAGTTCAAAACCTAATTACATTATGTAAAGAGTTTTCAGAAATTGTAATATTACTCAAGTACTTTAAAATGCTGAGCAGCTTATAAAAAGCTGGAACTTTTTCTCACAGCGGTTTCTTTTTAAAATTTATTTAGGATCTTGGCTTCACAGCCAAGCCAACATTTTATTACCTATTCCTAATTACTCTTGAGAAGATGATGGTTTTTGCAAGGTTTGTAGCTCAGGTTGAGGTTTAGGGTGTAGCTTTGCTCGCTGAGCTGCAGGTTTGATATCCAGACGTTTCATTACCTGGCTAGGTAACATCAGTGGCGACCTCCAAGTGTTTGTCAGTTTTCTGTATACGCAGGTTCGAAGTTCTCCGTTGTCCTTTCTTTCGACTGTGACATCCAGGAATGCGAGTTTGTTGTCAGAAGAGACATTTAACATCATCAACAACACCCTCACAGGCATAAAGTTCACCAAGGAGGAAGAAACCGACAACAAACTCGCATTCCTGGACGTCACAGTCGAAAGAAAGGACAACTGAGAACTCCAAACCTGCATATACAGAAAACTGACAAACACTGACCAAATACTTACTTACACTAGCAACCATCCCAACATACAAACGAAGCTGTATCAGAATACTATTCCAACGAGTCACCACACACTGCAGCACAGACGAACTTTGGAAAACAGAGGAGAATGTATTCAAGGAGAACAGATACTCAAAAAATACGGTCTGCAGATTCCTCAAGAACAAACCATGACAAGCAGACCAAACACAGCCAGAAACCCTAACCACCTTACCATACATCAAGGAAGTTTCAGAAATGACAGCCAGACTACTAAGACCCCTCGGAATCCTAGTAGCGCACAAACCCAACAACACTCTCAAACAAAAACTAACAAATTTAAAAGACCCAATACAACCCATGGACAAAACCAACTTCATCTACAAAATTCCATTCAAGGACTGCCACAAACAAGTCGTAGGACAAACAGGAAGAAAGTTAGCCACCAGGATACACGAACACCAGCTAGCCACAAAAAGACACGACCCTCTCTCCCTCGTAGCCCTAGACACTGATGAAATAAACCCACAATTCGACTGGGACAACACATCTATCCTGGGACAGGCTAAGCAAAGACATGCCAGAGAATTCCTAGAGGCCTGGCACTCCAACCACAATGCCATAAACAAACACAGATCTAGATACCATCTATCAGCCCTCAGAAAACGAACAGGAAATGACATCACCACAAACCCCAGGAACCCCATCCAGCACAAACGTATAAATAGAAAGCAGGATACAACAGCTTTGCTTCACTTGGAGGTCGCCACTGATGATGTTACCTAGCCAGGTAATGAAACGTCTGGATATCAAACCTACAGCTCAGCGAGCAAAGCTACACCCTAAAGATGATGGTGCACTGCCGCCTTGAATTGTGATGATTTGGAGATGCCGGTGTTGGACTGGGGTGTACAAAGTTAAAAATCTCACAACACCAGGTTATAGTCCAGCCGGTTTATTTGGAAGTACTAGCTTTTGGAGCACTGCTCCTTTATCAGGTGATGATGAAGGAGCAGCGTTCTGAAAGCTAGTGCTTCCAAATAAACCTGTTGGATTATTACCTGGTGTTGTGTGATTTTTTAAAAACTTTTTTAATTGCTGTAGTTTGGTGTAGGTAGACATTGTGCTGTTAGGAAGGAAGTTCCCAGATTTTGACGTAGCCACAGAAAAGAAGCAATTGGTATATTTTCACTTCAGGATAGTTAGTGGTGATGTATGTAGGTGTTCAAGTTCCAGTTACCTGCTATTCATGTCCATCCAGATGAAAGTTGTTATGGGTTTAAAAGATGTTGTCTAAGGACTCTTGGTGAATTTCTGCCCAGCATGTTGTAGATGGTACACACTACTGCCACCTTTTAGTAGGTAGTGGAGGGATTGAATGTGGATGTGGTGCTAGTCATCTGGGCTGTTTTGGCTTGGATGGTGTCAAACTTTTTGAATGATGTTGGAGCTACGTTCATCCAGGCGTGTGGAGAGTACTCCATCTCATTCTTGACTTAGGCTTTGAAGATGGTGGACAAGCTTTCAAAAAAGTGAGTTATTTGCCGTCTCTGATTTACTTTTGTAGACAAAGTGCTCATGTTGCTAAATAAAAATCAAAAGAGCTGTGGATTCCCTCTCTGCAGGTGATATATGGTACTAACTGAGAGAGTGCCGCCCTCATTGAAACACTTTGTTCTATATCCAACTTGTAGGGCTGGGCTAAGAGCGTAGTCATCGTCTGTATGTAATCCCTAACCTGGAAATATCGGAAAAGGTCCCTATTAGGGATTCCGTATTTCTGACCTAATTGGCTGAAAGACATCAAGACCTCTCCCTCAATTAGATCTCCCAGATAGGAGATTCCTTTACCCTCCCATATTCTGAAGTTGGAGTCTGTTGACCTTGGTCTAAATCCTGGAGATAATCATCCTTAATAATGGACTCTAAAATCTTAACGATGACAGTATAACCAGCCCGCAATTTCTTGTTCTTTGCCTGCCTGCATCTCTTCCTAAACAGTCATGTTATATTAATCTCTGGGACCCTTCCTGGCTCCAGTGATTCCTGAAAGATCCTGCCAATGCCTCTACAATCTCGTATCTTCTTTAGAAATCTGGGGTGTCGTCCATCTGGTCTGGGTAACTTATCTACGTTCAGACCTTCTAGCTTTCCCAGCACCTTCTCCTTTGTGGTGGCCACTACATTCAACTCTGCCCTCAGACTGTCTTGAATTTCTGATTGCTGCTAGTTTCTTTCACTGTGAAAACTGATGCAAAGTATCTATTCTGTTTCTCCACTATTTCTTTGTTTGCCATTACTACTTCTCCAGGCTCATTTGTCAATGGCCTAATGTCCATTTGTGCCTCTCTTACCTTGTAGATATCTTTTTTTAAAAAAACTCTCGCAAATGTCTTTTATATTACTAGCTACGCCCCCCAAATAGCAAAGGGTATGCACCATCTTCCTATTAACTCTAGTTATTCTAGGGCTCCTTGATATCATACTTGTCAAATGTGGCCTTGATGTCAAGACCATACATTATCACCTAACCTCTGAAGTTCATCTATTTTATCAGGAGCCGAGTGACCAAGGAGCATCCCAAACTGAGAGTCCATGAACAGGTTATTCATATGTAGATGATGTTTGATAACTATTGATGCCTTCTATTACTTTACTTCAGATGGGGTGGCAAATGGCTGGGTTGGATTTTCCTGATTTGAACAATTTTTCAAATTACTTGTTAAATGCTGGTGTTGTAGGTATACTGGCTAGGGGTGTGGCATGTTTTGGAGCACATCTTCTGTTCTATTATCTGAATATTGTCAAGGGCCAGCGTCTTTGCAGTATCAAGTACTTTCAGCCATTTCTTGATACCATGTGAAATGAATGGCTGAAGATTACTATCTATGATGCTAGGGACCTGTAGAGGTGATCCAAATGGGTTATGACTGTTTTAGCACTTTGTACATGGATGTACTGGGATTCCCCCCTGTTGATAAGGATGGGGATATTTGTGGAACCTCCTTTTCCCATGAATTGTTTAAATGTACATAACTGGATGTGGCAGGACTGTACAGCTTAGATCTGATCCTTTAGTTATGCAATCATGTATAAATCTCTATATATTTTACTGCTTATGCTATTTGGCATGCAAGTATTCCTGTCTTTTAGCTTCCGTAGGGTAACACTTCATTTTTTGATTTGATTTGAGATGTGTGAAATTGAGTATTGATAGGGAAGATAGGATGAAACTTTCTCCTTTGATGGAGAGCATTGACTGGGACATAGATTTAAGGGAATGGGTTAGAGGAGATGTGAGGAAGAAACGTTTTGACCCAGAGAATGGTGAGAATCTGGAATGCTCTCTAAGGGTGTTGAGGCAAAAACCTTTTAAGAAGCTTTAAATTGTTTTAAGCGTGCATTTGTGAGGCCAAGTGCTGAGAAGTGGTCTTTGACTAGCATGGACATGATGGGCTGAAGAGCCGTTTTCTGTGCTGTAGATCTTTTGTTACAATGGCTCAGACAATAATGATGTTATGCCTTAAAGTTTTGTGCTCACAGAATCATCATAGAATCCCCACAGTGTGGGTATAGGCCATTTGGAACGAAGTCAACATCGACCTTCCGAAGAGTATCCCACCCAGACCCATTCCCTTACTACTTAATATTTCCCCTGACTGATGCATGTAAGGTCCTAAGAGGCAACTTTTTCAGAGAGGGTGGTGTGTGTCTGGGATGAGCTGCCAGAGGAAGCTGGTACAATTACAGGATTTAAAAGGCATTTGGATGGGCATATGAATAGGAAGGGTTTATAAGCATATGGGCCAAGTGCTGGCAAATGGGACTAGATCAGATTAGGATATCTGGTCAGCATGGATGAGTTGGACTGAAGGGTCTGTTTCTGTGCTGTACATCTGTGACTGAGTCGTTGTATAAAGAGAACACCTCTTTGTATTTCAGTATACTTGACAGAAACTTCAAAACCTATTTTGAACATGCATATCTTACTATTGTGATTTGAAAAAAAACTGTTTGAAGGTTAACAGAGAATTCTAAATCTACTTTGTCTTGTTTCATTTTGTAACAGGCAGTTCATGGATTCTTTGAGAATTGACCCAGAGTCAGTAGACAATTTAGATATGTATAGTCGTATCCCACCAGTCCTCATGGAAAAGTGTGCAGCATTAAGTGTTCGCCCAGATACTGTGAAAAATTTGGTTCAATCAATGCAAGGTATGTTTCTCTGCAAATATGAAACCATCCATCCAGTTCAGTAATTTGTGTGCTATCTTCTTTGGCTGTCTGTTGACATTTCTATGTTTTCAAGGTTCACCATGAGTCATTTTTAATTCTTTTTGACAGAATACTCTGATCTATTTTCTTTATATGATGCATGAATTTACAAAATAAAAATATTTGCGATGAAAACCATGTCACCGTAGCCACATGTATAGCACATTAACAATTTTTATTCAACAACTTTGTTCTAATTGGGAATGGCCAACTTAACACAAATTGTTTGATTGCACCTGGGACCTTACCTGATCTGTGTTGTGCATTGCAACCAAACTCTACAAATTGATGGAAAAAATTACTGTACTGTTAAAATTTTTCCGCAGTTCTGTCTGGAGTATATACTGATGTTGAGGTATCACTGAGAGAGTTTAAGGATCTTCTGGACCAGGATGAACTAGCAGAGCAGAAATTACAAGAGGCCACTGGAAAAAGGAATACAGCAAGTGGAATACCTGAACTCAGCAAGGAGTGGTCCAAGTATATGGAAGTGCATGAGAAAGCCAGCTTCACCAATACTGAGCTGCACAAGGCAATGAATTTACACATCAGTAACTTACGGCTTTTAAGTGGACCCCTAGAAGACCTTCGTGCTGCTTTGCCAACTCCCACTGTCTCTGATGGTATTGAAGTATATTTTCTATATATATGGGTATATAGTTTATATATGATAATGTGTTCTCTTTCAGTAATTGTACTACTCACTTATTGTTGCACGTGCTCTTCAACTTGTACTTCACAGTGTCGTTTATTATGTACTCATTTTCACTGGGGTGCAGGTTGACTACTCAGCTGAAGAGTCCTCTGTGCCACATGTGTCCAACTCTTTTTTTTTGAACTTGGATATTCTTTGCTTTATTTACTTCTGATTTTTTTTAAACATACCTTCCTATTTGTTTGACCCTTTATTACCAACCCATTCACAAAAGAACAATATGCAATGTATTTGTGGCAAATTTCTTTTGCATAGACACTTTATTTATCCTTTGTATCTATATACATTTGTACTCAACATTCAACAGGAAAGCTGCTTCTGAGCAAGAGTTTTCGTTCTTCCCTTTTTATGGGCACCTTTGGCCTGTCGTGTAACATTTCACTCCTAGGTTTAAGTTTTCCAACCATTTAGTTGAGACTGTTGACCTTGTATGGTTCTTGGCATCCCCTCTTCGTGTTCAGTAATGCACTGTGCTTTTGACCCCTCATCTTAACAGAGGAAAAGGGCATTCTTCAGCACATGAAGCGAATTTTACTGAAGGTTGAGGAAATGAGAGACCAGCGTTCCTCACTCATACAGCAGCTGAGAGATACCATTCAGAAGGATGACATTACTACAACACTCGTTACAACTGACCATTCAGAAATGAAGGTAAATCAGCAATTGCACCAGCTTGATGTGTAATGACTAAGGCTGTTAAAACAAGTCAAAAATAATATCATAAATGATCTTCACAAGTGTATCTGATGCTAACTGAATCCTGTAGCTTATGCTGCAACCTTTGTCGAAATTGCTTGTGTCAGATCCAAAAGTCAGATCAAACAAATAGACTGAAATGGTGTATAGTGCTATGGCTGTTTGGGCCACATGTTACAACATAAATTATTATATATTTAGCCCATGTGTTTGTTATCATTATAATTGTGTTTTTACAACCTTTCCTCATGCTCTTGCCTTTCGCACTCAGCCCTCCCTCAGTTGCGTGAAGACTTTACTGTCGAGTAGTTGGTTTGCATTTGGGAAGACAATTTACATTTAGTTATGTGGAAAAGCAAAAATAAAATTGTGATGTATCCAGTTGAATTTGTAGTTTTCTTAAGTATCACTGTGTAATTGCAGAAACTTTTCGAAGAACAACTGAAGAAATATGATCAACTGAAAGTTTACATTGATCAAAATCTTGCTGCCCAAGAAAACATCTTGAAGGCTTTGACAGATGCTAATGTCAAGTACGCTGCAGTTAGGAAAATTCTTGCTGAAGCAGAACATAAGTGAGTATATGATCAAAAGAAGGCTGTCTGGTGTTTATTGAAACATGGTGTTTGCACAATGCACCATTTGGTGCTTTATACGAACCAGGAAAGTCCCATGTTTAATCCCTGATTTGCACAACGCTTATGAGCTTTGTTATAATGTGCTTTTGATCTAATGCATTAAATTGCAGTCCCTGATCATTTGGTAACCCTTTTAAGTGGATGGTGGGTGAGAAAATGATCAAAATTACCTGTGAACTTTACCACAATTGAATAGTCCTACAGCAGTTACTTTGTCCTCAAGTAGAACTAGCCATTTGGATAAAACATTCGGAAGCTTTGCAGCTACAGTTCAACAAATGTTCCTTCATGAGAAATGAGAAAATTCATGAAGAAAGTGTCTCAATGCTCCCCAAATGTAATTAGCCTGATTTAAAACAAAACTGTTTCAATTGTGTATAAAGTATCTATAAAAGTCTAGGAATATGTTGTTCAAAATAAAACCTATTTTGCAATCCTATTAAATTCTAACTGAACTGCACCTCTGGGGGCTCATAGAGATTGGTATCTAAAAGGACTGTTGCACTGCACTGGATTAGCTTGAGTTTAGTTTCCAGATAAAGCAAATTACGACTGACGGTTGGAGAGCTTATTGGTGTGCATAACGGAAAGAGAAAATTAAACTGCTAATTAAGAGGTACCAAAGAGATTGAAAACTACCACTTAATAGTTATTGGTAAAGCAATAGTTTCAGTAAATACAATTTAATGAATCACTTTGCAGATATTTGCGTAGTTAGTTTATTTTTCATGAGCATGAAAGCTAATAAATTGTATCTGTTAACACCTTTGTAGCTTAAAATAAGTGTTTACAGACATTTGGAGCACTAAGTGGCAATTGATGATTCTTATAAGGTAGCATTCATTAGATCAAGATTGAGGAGATGTTTGAAGATGAGTGAAATAGAGTTTGGAAAGAAGTTCAGGACTTTATGGGTATGCTTGCTGAAGACTTTTCTGCTGATGAATTAGCATCAGGAGGAAGGTTGGAAGAGCAAGGTTGGATACTGAATTGTAGAAATTTACAAATTGTCATTAGAGAAATCTGACAATAAATAGGATTTTAAAGTCAAATGTGCAACAGGAGTGTAGCTAATGGAGGTGAGAATAAGGGTGATTTGTAGACAGACATTATTATTAAAAGAATGTAATTAGTGCAAAATACAACAGATACAGGAAATCTGAAATACCGAAGTGCTGGAGAAACTCCATTCAGCCAGCATCTGTGGAAAGTCAGGAACCTTAAGTAAGAATACAGTTGGTTTTTCTGTAATGCGAGTTTATTCAACATGAATTGGCTTTAACACAACACGATTGAAGAATTTAGAATTTAATCAACTGTGAATTAAAACCATTTATGAACTCCATGATCAGTAAGACTAATTGACATCCTGATTTAATTCATAAGCGGTATTTGGTATTGCACTTCTGCGTTGTTAGCAAGACTCCCCTCGGGGGAGTCGAGCTTTGGAATAAGGTAAGCAGGTCAAACGTGTGTTATAATAGCACAGATCCCGGGCAATGCAGCTAGAGAACCTCTTGGCATGTGATGCATCTTACTCTATATAGTTAGCAAACAGTGATTTAGATGGTCGGTCGTTTATGGCGTTCTAAATTTTTAAGTCTGTCATATTAATGAACATAGTTATTAATCTTCCATAATCTCTGTCAATAAGAACCTAAATCCTTGTTATGTTAGCCCACATATAGAAAACTAGAACTCTTCGGGCCACTTATTGGAGAGATTTGAATGATTCGGATTGTTTGACCCAGATTTGTAATGACAGTGTTTAGATGAGAAAAAGCAAAAGTTATTGAATTTGAGACAACATGGTTACCACCTAGAGGAGGACTAGCAAACTGTTGGAGGAGGTGCACTCATTATAATAAGACAAATGGGAATAGAGCCATGACACACTGAGCTACAGAAAAGAGGCAGATGACGGTAGATATACAGAAAATAGGAGTAAGCTATTCCACTCAAGCCTACTCCACTATTCATTATGATCATGAAGTTCAAAAGTTCAATCTTGCCTTCCCCTCACCATATCTCTTGATCCCTTTAGCTACAAGAGCCATATTTATTTCCTCCTAGAAAACAATGTTTTGACCTCAACCACTTTCTTTGGCAGTGAATTCCACAGGGCCACCACTGTCTTGAGACTTTTCCCCTCTTCTTAGTGGATGGTAAAAAGAAGAGGAGGAGCAAAATACTACATGAAGCTGGTATTCAATGTAGATTCATCCAAACCAATGATGAGTGAGAGAGCAGGAAATGAAAAACACCTGTGTTTACTGTTTCAATGAAATGAAGAGTTGCTTATTGTTTACATAAATGTCCATTTGAGTGGGTACAACTAGACTGTTTTTGATACTGCAGAGATTGTTAGGCTTAAGAACTTTTGTTAAAGTATTGCTTTTTGAATAGTTTTATTCAATTTGATTTGAATGGAGGATGTTGTCATGTATCTGTGTTTGATTAAAGTCAGAATTAACATTTGAGTAATCAGTCACCCATTCCTTTGAAGATCAAGACTAATCTTGAAGAAGTAAGTCTGATACTAGTTAAATAACCATTGTATTCACTGAACAGCAGTAGTTTGCAGGTTTTGTTTTATTGATTTAAAGAATGTGAACATTGTAGTTAAAGTCAGCATTTATTGGCTGTTCTTAATTTCCCTTACTCGGTAGTGAATGTGCTGTGTGACTTCCTCAGCCATTCTCGGGCAGTTGAGTCAACCAAACTGCTGTGTCCGCTGTCACGTGTAAGTCAGACTAGTAAAGACAGCAAATTTCTTTTCATAAAGAATATCGAGCTAGATGACAATTCAATAGTTTTGTGGTCATCGTCACTGAAACCAACTTTTTATTCCAGTCTTGATTTAAATTAACTGAATTTAAGTTCTCCAGCCACAAAACTGGTATTTGAGTTTTAGGTTTTCATTAATACGTCAGGTGTTTATACATCTAATAACATTACCACTATGCTGCAGTTTCCCCATGCAAATATACCTCCTAATCGTATACTTGGACAAAAATGTTAGCACTGAGCCTGAAGGTGTGCTGTCACCCTTGTATAAAGGAAAAAAATCTGTAGTCATCAGAAATAAAAACATGTTATAAATATTCAGTAGGTCAGGTGGAACTGATTAAAGTTGTCAACCTGAAATGTTATCTTTGTTTCTTCATGGATAAAGCCTGACCAGCTGAGAGTTTCCAGGTTTTTTTCTGTATTCATCTTGAACACAAAAGCAGTACGTTGTGGATACTAGAAATCAGAAACAAGAACAAAGAAGTACTGGAAAAATTTCAGCAAGTCAGGCAGCATCTGTGGAGGAAACCGAATTAACATTTCATGTCAATGACTTTTTCTTGTTATTATCTTCAGTTTCATTACACTGCTCATCTCTAAACGTTGGCTAATGCCACTTAAGATTCTGTAGCATTAAGGAAAAGGAAATATTTCTTCTATCCTGACATGACATTAATTTTTTAATTGTTGTTCCTATGATTTGTGTAAGTAATGCAGAAAAGACATTTGTTGATATTACTGTATTGCTTTGTTAACAGCAGACGTTTAAAGCTGATATTTCCGGTTTCTCTATAGGTGGAATGTTACTATCCAGATGCTAGTAGCATCATATGAAGCTTATGAAGACCTGATGAAGAAGTCCCAAGAAGGAAAAGAGTTCTATGCAGATCTAGAAAACAAAGTAACAAAGCTACTGGATAAAATGAAAGACATCTGCAAATCTCAGGAAGACCAAAGACAATTCATACTCGAGCAGTAAGCTTGTTTTTCTGCAATTGAGAAACTGAGTTGAAAAGTAAAGTCTGTAACTGCATGAACAGCATTACATCATGCCTTCCATGTGCTTTTGCTCTTTTGATAACATAACGTTAAGCAATACTTCAGATCTGTCTTTTCTACGTGATAGCGAGGCAAGGAATAGGGAGAGATATCAGCTAAACACGTGGCTGCAAGGAGGGAGGATTTCAGGTTTTTGGATAATTGGGGCTCATTCTGGAGAAGGTGGGACTTTTACAAACAGGACGGTCTTCACTTGAACCAGAGGGGTACTAATATCCTGGGTGGGAAATTTGCTGGTGCTATTTGGGTGGGTTTAAACTAGCTCAGCAGGGGGATGGGAACTGGAGATGTAGTTGCAGTGCACAGGAGGATGAGAGTAGGAAGGGCAGGGACAGGATTTCAGGGTCACAGGAATGTGCTGGCAGACAGCAAATTGATTTGAAGTGTGTCTACTTCAACGTCATAAGTATCCAAAATAAGGTAGGTGAGCTTGCAGCATGGATAGGTACCTGGGACTTCGATGTTGTGGCCATTTCAGAGATATGAATAGAGCAGGGTGAGAAATGGATGTTGCAGGTTCCAGGGTTTAGATCTTTCATTTAAAAACAGGCAAGGTGGTAAAAGAGGGGGAGGCGTGGCCTTGTTAGTCAAAGATAGTATAACGGTGGCTGAGAGAAGTTTTGATGAGGACTTGTCTATTGAGGTATTGTGGGCTGAGGTTAGAAACAGGAGAGGAGGGGTCACACTGCTTGGAGTTTTTCATAGGCCTCCGCAGAGTTCCATGGAGGTGGAGGAGAGGATTAGCAAAATAATTGAGTAGGAGTGAAAGGAACAGGGTGTTCATTATGAGGGACTTTAACTTCCCCAACATTGACTGGAAATGTTATAGCTCTAGTACGTCGGAAGGATCAGTTTTTGTCCAATGTGTGCAGGAGGGTTTCCTGAAACAGTATGTCGAAGGGCTGACAAGAGGAGAGGCCACACTGGATCTGGTGCTTGGTAATGAACCAGGCCAGGTGTTTGATTTAGTTGTAGGTGAGCACTTTGGAGAGAGTGACCATAGTTCAGTTACGTTTAGTTTAGCGATGGTACATCCCACAGGTCAAGAGTTATCAATAGGGCAAGAGCAATTATAATATGATTAGGCAAGAATTAGGATGCATAGAATGGGGTAGCAAAATGCAGGGGATGCAGACATTCTACATGTGGAGCTGGTTTAAGGAATAGATATTGCATGTCCTTGATAGGTATGTCCCTGTCAGGCAGGGAGGAAGTGATAAGGTAAGGGAACCGTGGTTTACTACAGAAATTTCATCTCTTAAGAAGAAGGAGGATGCTGATGTGTTGATGAGGCAAAATGGTGCAGATGAGGCGATGGAGCCTTACAGATCAGCTAGGAAGGATTTAAAGAAAGAGTTAAGAAGAGCAAAGAGAGGGCACGAGCAGTCTTTAGCAAATAGAATAAAGGAAAGCCCTAAAGTTTTCTGTCGGTATGTGAGGACTAAAAGGATGATTAGGGTAGGAATAGGGCCAGTCAAAGACAGAAGTGGGAAGTTGAGTGTGGACCGTGTAGAGATCGGAGAGGTGCTAAATGAACATTTCTCATTGGTGTTCACTCAGGAAAAGGAGAATATTGTGGAGGGGAAGAATGAGGTATGAGATATTAGACTAGAAAGGATCGAGGTTAGTTACGCACAGGTGTTATCAATTCTAGAAGGAGTGAAAGTAGGCAAGTCCCCAGGGCCGGATGGGATTTATCAGAGGATTCTCTGGGAAGCGAGGGAGGAGATAGCAGAGCTGTTGGCTTTGATATTTAGAACATAGAACATAGAACAATACAGCACAGAACAGGCCCTTCGGCCCACGATGTTGTGCCGAACTTCTATCCTAGATTAAGCACCCTTGAGCCATCATTGTCTACAGGTTTAGTACTTGAGGACTGGAGGATTGCAAATGTTGTGTCATTGTTCAAGAAGGGCAGCAGAGGTGACCCAGATAATTATAGACCAGTGAGCCTTACTTCTGTTGTAGGAAAGGATTATAAGAAATAAGATTTATAATCATCTAGCAAGCAACAATTTGATTTCAGAAGTCAACGTGGTTTCGTCAAGGGCAGGTCTTGTCTCACAAATCTCATTGAGTTTTTTGAGAAGGTGACCAAGCATGTAGATGAGGGTAGGGCAGTTGACGTGGTATACATGGACTTCAGTAAAGCCTTTGATAAGGTTCCACATGGTAGGCTGTTGGAGAAAATGCAGAGGCATGGAATAGAGGGTGATTTAGCAGTTTGAATTAGAAACTGGCTTTCTGAAAGAAGGCAGCGAGTGGTGGTTGATGGAAAATATTTGGCCTGGAGTCCGGTTACTAGTGGTGTGCCACAAGGATCTGTTTTGGGACCACTGCTGTTTGACATTTATAAAAATGACATAGACACAGGCATAAGTGGATGGATTAGTAAATTTGCAGACGACACTAAAGTCGGTGGAATAGTGGACAGTTTGGAAGAATGTTACAGAGTGCAGGAGGACTTGGATAAACTGCACAGTTATGCTGAGAGGTGGCAAATGGAGTTCAATGCAGCTAAATGTGAGGTGATGAACTTTGGGAAGAATAACAGGAAGGCAGAGTACTGGGTCAATGGAAAGATTCTCGATAGTGTTGATGTGCAGAGGGATCTTGGCGTCCATGTGCATAGACCCCTGAAAGTTGCCACCCAGGTTGATAGCGCTGTTAAGAAAGCATACAGTGTGTTAGGTTTCATTGGAAGAGGGATTGAGTTCTGGAACTACAATATCATGCTGCAACGATACAAAATGCTGGTGCGGCCACACTTGGAATATTGTGTTCCATTCTGGTCGCCCCATTACAGGAAGGATATGGAAGCATTGGAAAAGGTGCAGAGGAGATTTACCAGGATGTTGCCTGGTCTGGAGGGAAGGTCTTATTAGGAAAGGCTGAGAGACTTGGGTCTGTTCTCATTAGAAAGAAGAAAGCTAAGAGGGGATTTGATAGAGACATACAAGATGATCAGAGGATTAGATAGGGTAGACAGTGAAATCCTATTTCCTAGGATGATGTCAGCTTGTACGAGAGGGCATAACTACAAATTGAGGGTTGATAGATTTAAGACAGATGTCAGAGGAAAGTTCTTTACGCAGAGAGTGGTAAGGACGTGGAATGCCCTACCTGCTAATGTAGTCAACTCGGCCACATTAGGGAGATTTAAACAATCCTTAGCTAAGCACATGGATGATTTTGGGATAGTGTAGGGGGACGAGCTGAGAATATTTCACAGGTCGGCGCAACATCGAGGGCCGAAGGGCCTGTTCTGCTCTGTATTGTTCTATGTGCTGTTTACTATATGAAATAGTTTTTGTTTAATTTCTTCTCCTTCTCAAACCTGATCCATCAGTGTTTTTGATTTTCTTTTTATATTCTTCGCTGTGTGAGCTCAAGAGAGAGTCACTGAGGTACTTGGATGTGGAAAAATTCTATAAAACCGATTCTATATACCACAAAACTATTTACAATTATTTAACCGTAGTGTGCAAACTATCGTGACTATGTCTCCCATCCTATATAGTACACATCGATCTTAGAGTCAGAGCTCTAACCCATCTGTGCCAAACAGATATTCTAAGTTAGTCTAGTCCCATTCATGTTTAGTCTATATTCCTCTAAACGTTTTCTATTCATGTACTCATCCAGTTGCCTTTTAAACGTAATCGAACCAGCCTTTGCTAATTTCCCTGGAAGCTGATTGCATTCACACACCATCAGTGTGAAACCGTTGCCCCTTAGTCCTTTTTAAATCTTTCCCCTCAACTTAAACCTATAGCCTATAGTGGTGGGCACACCTACACTAAGAAAAAGACCTTAACTATTCACCCTCATGATTTTATAAACCTCTAACTTCACCCCTCAGCCTCCAGTGTTCCTGGGAAAGAGCCCTGGACTATTCAGCCTCAAACTTGTAGCTCAAATCTTCCAACCCTGCCAACATCCTTGTAAATCTTTTCTGAACCCCTTTAGGTTTCACAACATCTTTCCTAGAGCAGGGAGATCAGAATTGATTGCAGTATTCCAAAAGTGGCCTAACTAATGTCCTGTACAGCTGCAACATGAAATCCTACTCAATGCACTGGGCAATAAAGGCATGTGTACCAAATGCCACCTTCACTATCCAGTCTACCTGCGACTCCACTTTCAAGGAACTCTGAACCTGCACCCCAAGCATACGCCAACACTCCCCAGGACCCTACCATTAAGTGTATAAGCCCTGCCTTAATTTGCCTGACCAAAATGGAACGCCCGCGCGTTTATCTAAATTAAGTTCCATCTGCCATCCATCAGCCTATCTGATCCCATTGTACTCTGAGGTAATCATGTCCGTTACACCACCAATTTTGGTGTTATGTGCAAAAGTACTATCCATACTTCCTAGATTCACATCCAGATCATTTCTGCGAATGATAAAAAGCAGTGGACTTAGCACCGATTCTTGTGGCACACTGCTGGTCACAAGCCTCCAATCCAGAAAAGAACCCTACACCACCACTGTCTGTCTCTTACCTTCAAGCCAACTTCTTATCCAAATGGCTTGCTCTCTCTGGATTCCTTGTGATATAACCTTGCTAACCAGTTTTGTGGAATGCCTTGAAGTCCATATAGATAACACCCACCACTTTACATTCATCAATCTGAGTTTTTTTTTGAAGTAGTGACAATCAGGTTAGTGAGGCCCGATTGCCCACAAAGTGATGTTGACAACCATGTTGCTCCAGAATTGTAAAATACCATCCTGTGAGAATTAAATGACTGCAGTATAGATATTGATAGCAAAGTGTGACAATGGACTACTTATGCTATTTGTTAAAATACTGTCAAGCTCATAATCTAAGAATGCAACTCAGCAAATTGAGAAAAGAGCATTCAAATCTACAAAGCCCATGCCTCTGGGCCACTGACCCTATGACTGAGTTTTAAATGTCATCAAAATTTAATTGGAAAGAGATGACTGATGATAATGCTCCATTGTTCCACAAGCTGCCCTAAAAGGGTAAATCCTGGCGTAACCACCAAAATGACCAATTTGGCTGATTAACTGCTCCTCACAAAGCAAGTCATTCACATTGAATGTTGTCAGTGATAGAAATTATTACTTATAACATGACTCATTCTGTACACACACTACCCTCTGCTTGAAAAAGGGACTTTTTCCGCAGAGGGTGGCGCATGTATGGAATGAGCTACGAGAGGAAGTGATGGAGGCTGGTACAGTTGCAACATTTAAAAGGTATCTGGATGGGTACATGAATAGGAAGGGTTTGGGATGATATGGGCCAGGTGCTAGCAAATGGGACTAGATTAGGTTAGAATGTCTGGTTGGCATGGATGAATTGGACTGAAGGATCTGTTTCTGTGCTGTACATCTGAGAACTTTAACAAGACCAATGAAAAGTAAAGGTTTCTAATCTATAACTGCAATGCTGAAACTATATACCATAACAATATCCCATTACCCTCAAATGTGAGCACACTGTCATGATCGAGATAGAGACAGAAACAAACTGTTCAACAGTCTCTGCCTGAAAAGGTGAAGGAAACAGAGTTCTTGAATATTTTTGAAGTAGCATTCTTGTAGGTCCACCATCTTCAGGCATTTAATCAATGACCTTCCTTGCATCATCATGTTCGAAGTAGAGATCTTGCTGAACGTTGTGCAATGTTCACAACTTCTCAGCCACAAAGCAGTCCATGGTCAAATGCAGCAAGACTTGGACAGTGTCTAAGTTTGGGCTGACAAGTGGTAACAAACATTACCTAGTGTTTGTCTGGTGCCAGTGACCATCTTCAACAAGAGAAAATCTAGCAATCGCCTTTTAACATTCGGTGGTCACGACTATCGCTGTCAACACTGTTGACATTGACCAGAAACTGAACTAGACTGGCTATATAAATAGTGACTTCAGGGACAGGTCACAGGCTAGTGAATAAATCACCATCTGACTCCTCAAAGCCTGTCCACCATCTACAAAGCACAAATCATGTGTAGCAGAACTTCCCACCATCTGGTTGAGTGCAGCTCCAGCAGCAGTCAAGAAACTTGATACCATTCACAACAAAGCAGCCCACGTGATTGGCACTGCATATACAAACATTCATTTCCTTCATTACTGATGCTCAGTAACTGCAAACTACACAGTTTACAAGATGCGCTGCACAAATTCACCAAGGCTCCTTAAAAGCTCTTCCAGTATTCATGACCACCACTATTTAGAAGGACAAGGGCAGCAAACATATGGAAACCACTACCACCATCTGCAGGTTCCTCTCAAAGCTACTACCATCGTGACAATGAAACATATTGCTGTTCCTTCAGAGTTGCTGTGCTAAAGTTCTGGTACTCCCTTCATTACATGATTGTGGATGGACCTACAACAAATGGATTTCTGTGGTTCAAGAAAACAGCTTACCACCACATTCTCAAGGGCAACAAGGAATGGCTAATCAATGTAGTCCCAGCTAGTGACATCCACATACCTTGAGTGAATCCTTTTTTAAAAGAAAGGTGTTGAAACCTTATCGGGATAAGCAAGAGTCCAATTAACCATCACCTTTATTGAATGGTGGAGTCTATGTTCCTTGACGTTTTCTGCTGTTGAGCTCTGTGCATGGTGTCAACTTAGAGAGCTTGAGGTTTATGCGTCCACACTTTGGCGTCTGCAGATCCTTTGAGTAGGACCGAATATCCCACTTCTGGTTTGTATGTTTGTATATACTATAGGCAGAATAAGAACAAAGACAGTAACAAAAACATTCTGAGAATCACAGGATGGAAGGTTACCTCCCTACAGTCCTCTTGATTTCTGCAATGATGTGACTTACTGTTGCCTCGATGGTGACAGTCATCCTTTGTTTTGCTGGTTGATCAGGTAGACATGTCTTTTCATGCATACATTGTTTCTTCTAAGTTTTTTTGGTTTTTCTATTTTCTGCTTACATAAAGGAGAAAAGATTGCATTCTGTCTGTTGGTTCTGGATATTTCTTCTCCTCTGCTGCTCTTGGCCAATTGACTTTTAATATTCTGGAGCTCAGGCTCTCTGAGGCCTGATGTCAAATAGAATTTCCTTCACTCGAAAGATTCTTGGAGATCCTCAGTCTCGAATGCTCATTATTACTGCTTCAAAAAGCAGTATTATGTCATGCAGCACTTTTGGGGTTTTTAGTTCTAAATCTCTCCAAGTTTTTTTTTCGGTTATAGCAGTCCAACTTTCAGTTTATTGTTCCAAAAAAGAAAGTGGTCTGTTACAATATTCCTGATGTTTTGATGTTGCAAATATTGATCAAGCTTTGAACAGAATGTTTTATTTTAATTGATTTAAATATACTTTGTGCTGTATTATCAAAAACTCTCTACATGTCACAAGTACTTTTTATTCTAATTTTTGACAATTGCTTGATCCTATTCCATTTGCACAACAATACCTATAGCTTCAATTTAATTAGTAAGCTTTCCATGAGATTTGTCACAGCTTCTTAGATGTTCATAAGACCATAAAATGTAGCAGCAGAAGTAGGCCATTCGGCCAATCAAAGTTGCTTCAATAAGATATTTTTCTGTATAACCCTTGATGCCCTTACTAGTTCAGCTTGATTGTATATACTGAGCCAACCCCAACTCCACTGCAATCAAGGATTTCACCAAATTCACTACCCTCTGACAGAAGGTATTCCTCCTCACCTCCATCTTAGCGAGTCATAGAAATGTATAGCACGGAAACAGACTCTTCGGTCCAACTTGTCCATGCCAACCAGATATCCCAACCTAAACTAGTCCCACCTGCCAGCACCCGACCCGTATCCCTCCAAACCCTTCCTATTCATTTACCCATCCAAATGCCTCTTAAATATTGCAATTGTACCAGCCTCCACATCCTCTGGCAGCTCATTCCCTACACATATCACCCTCTGTGTGAAAAAGTTGCCCCTAAGTCTCTTTTTATATCTTTTCCCTCTCACCCTAAACCTATGCCCTCTAGTTCTGGACTCCCCCATCCCAGCGAAAATACTTTGTCCGTTTATCCTATCCATTCCCCTCATAATTTTATAAACCTCTATAAGGTCACCCCTCCACATTCAACGCTCCAGGGAAAACAGCCCCAGCCTATTCAACCTCTCCCTATAGCTCAAATCCTCCAACCCTGGCAGCATCCTTATAAATCTTATCTGAACCCTTTCAAGTTTCACAACCTCTTTCTGATAGGAAGGAGACCAGAATTGCACTCAATATTCCAACAAAGGCCTAAGTAATGTCCTGTAACATGACCTCCCAACTCCTGTACTCAATACTCTGACCAATAAAGGAAAGCCTGTCAAACGTTACCTTCACTATCCTATCTAACTGCGACTCTACTTTCAAGGAGCTATGAACCTGACTCCAAGGTCTCTTTGTTCAGCAACACTCCCTAAGACTTTATCAATAAGTGTATAATTCCTGCTAAGATTTGCTTTCCCAAAATGCAGCATCTCACATTTATCTAAATTAAACCCATCTGCCACTTCTCAGCCCATTGGCCCAGCTAATTAAAATCCTGTTGTAATCTGAGGTAACCTTCGCTGTCCACTACACCTTCAATTTTGGTGTCATGTGCAAAATTACCAACTATATCTCTTATGCTCACATTCAATAAATATACAACCTGTTATTCTGAGATGATGCTCAATGGTCCTAGACTTTCCCACAAGGTGCAACAGTGCTTCCACTTTACCCTGTCAAGCCCTGTAAGAATCTTGTATGTTTCAATAAGGTTAACTCTCATTCCTCTGTATTCCAGCAAGTGAATTTCCAATCTACTGACTTCCTTCTTGTGAATCTTCTCAGAACTGCTCATCCCCATGCCAATGAATCTTTCATTAGATAAAAAAAACTGTTCATAGTATTCCAGTTATAGTCTGGCTAGTTTCTTATTTTTTAAGCAAATCTTCCCCACTTTTATCAGAGTTGATGCTTCAGGTCTGATGACCTTTTTCACGTGTTTTTCCCATTATTAATTCCTCACCCTCATTGTCGAAGCAGCTTATGTTCACTTTGGTTTCAATAAGCTCTTGATACCTGTCTTAATATTACTTGCAAATTTACCCTTAAATTATTTTCTCCAATAGTATTGCAACCTACTTTTTCAAATCTTCAAATGCATGAAGGGCAGAATCTTCTTGATCTATTTTATGATGACTAACTGATCAGCCTTCAGACTACCTATCAGATCGACTTTTATTTTTTCTTACTGATTGACCATTCTTGGACCAGATTTCTTGTTATTGTCAGCATAAATCATAAGTTAGATATTCAAACTGTTAAACCCACATACCAGAATATCAACCCTAACATTATGCGGTTAGAAATCTAATACTTACTTAAACAGGCCAAATCTCATTTGTAATGAGTCTATATTTGATTTTTTTTTCTCTTGTGATACCTCCTTCCTGAATATAGGCTGTGTCTTGCAAATTGAGAAAAATCAATTCCACTCATTAAAATATTGTAAGTGATAAGTTCTTTCAAGTAAGAAAGGAGGCAGCGCATTGGAAACTAATGGCTATTTAGCCCATCATCTTTCATAGGCAATAAGCTAGAATCCTTTGTTAATTAGGTTAAATATATTTCTTGAGGCTGCAGGGATTAAATGGTATGAGGTGAAGTGGAAAATGATATTAAATTGGGTGATCAGCCATAGTCATACTGCATGTTGGAACTGACTTAAAGGGCTGAATGGCCATCTGTTCCTATTGTCTCTGTTTTTCTATCAAAAAAATTAAGTATCAGGCAGAGTCAACATGGTTTTGTGAAAGCAGAATCTTTAAATAATTAGAGTTTTTTGGAGGAAAAACAAGCAGAGTGGATAAATGGGAACCAATGGCTGTGGTGTACTTGAATTTTTACAAGATATTTGATAAGATGCCACATCTGGGGTTTCTGTGAAAGCTTAGAGCACATGGTATAAAGGCTAACACATTGGCATGGTTAAAGGAATTGGTAGCCTACAGGAAACAGAGGGGAAAGATACTTGGGTGTTGTTCAAGTTGGCAAGCTATATCAAGTGGAATGTCATTGAGTGATGGGGCCTCGACTATTTACAATCAATATCAATGACTTGAACGAGAGAATCAAATGTAAGGAAGCTTATGTAGGAAGATATGTTGCCAAGAAAAGGTAAAGGGTCTACAAAGGAATTTAGTCACGTTAAGAGTTGGTAAAAGTTGGCAGGTGGAAAAATGTGAAGTTATCCACTTGTGAAGAAGAAGAGAAAAGTGGGATGTTATTTGACTGGAGAGAAATTACAATGCTGTTGGTACAGAGGATTTGGGTGTCCTGGTGCATGACTTATAAATGTAGGTACAGCAAATGATTAGGAAGGCAGATGGGATGTTGGTATTTATTGCAAGGGAATGGAATGCTGAAGCTTTACAGGGTCTTCATGAGAACATGTCTGGAGTCCTTGGAGTACTATGTTCAGATGTATTTACCTTTTATCTGAGAAAAGGTTTAGATGATAAACTGCGACCAGGAGGTGTTCCCTTTTGTAGGGAATGCTGATTAAAAATAAGAAGATTCCTTTTTAAGACTGGAATGAGAAGAATTTTTTTTCTAAGTGTCAGTAGTATATGGAATTCTTGGCATTTCTTGTTCTATAGACTCTGACAACTTCAGCAGTATAGGGTTTTGCGTTTGATATTTTATCAGTGTGGCAAAGAAGGCTTATGCAAGACTTTGTTGCTCCATAGAGTTGGGCAGTTTGGCTAGGCTAATGTTTCTTCGTGCTTTGTTAGGGCGGCACGGTGGCACAGTGGTTAGCACTGTTGCCTCACAGCACCAGAGATCCGGGTTCAATTCCCGCCTCAGGCAACTGTCTGTGTGGAGTTTGCACATTCTCCCTGTGTCTGCGTGGGTTTCCTCCGGGTGCTCCGGTTTCCTCCCACAGTCCAAAAATGTGCAGGTTAAGTGAATTGACCATGCTAAATTGCCTGTAGTGTTAGGTGAAGAGGTAAATGTAGGGGACTGAGTCTGGGTGGGTTGCCCTTCGGAGGGTCGGTGTGGAGTTGTTGGGCCGAAGGGCCTGTTTCCACACTGTAAGTAATCTAATCTAATCAATATCTTTTCATTAAAAAAATTCTTTGATTACTGTGAAGAAAGACAGATTAATGATAAATAATGTGCAAAATGAACTTGGACAAAGCACAGCACTTCATTATCATAGTGTAAAGCATCACCAAATTTACTTATTTTTCAGGGAATTGAAAAAGAAGCCGCCACCAAGACCAACAGCACCCAAACCTCTGCAGAAAACTTCTGATGCAGAACTTGAATCTTTATCCAGTATTGAAGATATAGATATTCGAACTTTTAATGCAGCTCTTACTTTTAATGATCTTCCCAATGAATTAAAAAGTTTACCACCAAATTCTTTAGCAGCACATATAAGTGGCATGTCTGTAGATAGCACTGGAGTATATCCAATGGAGCCTGTTGTTTTTCCAAGAATGAGGCATTCAGAACCAGAGGCTTTTGCAGCTTCTAGGACTGTTGGTGCTCCGCTACAGCCACCGTTACATGTTCAACAGTTCCCAGACCCTGCCTCAACAACTCGTCACGTGCGTCCATATTTTCATGGTGGAGTGAACCCACCATCAGGTTCAGCTCGTGGGATTGCTCAAGGGCCTTACATGGGAATTAGTCATTCAGGGCCTCCTTCAGTTAGTGGTACAGCTGGTCTACCTGCTCAGAGGATGGGTCCATCTGTGTCCTGCCCAGTACTCCCTCGACATATCTCTGCATCGTCACCACCTCCTCCAGTGTATCCTGCAGTTACCATGATTAGAGAACCCATTCCAGCTCAGTCCCAGTTTATACCTGGCCATTTACCTCCAAGAGGTACTTCACCACAGCACATGCCAAATTCTATGCCTATTCCCTCTTCAGTGGGTCATCCCAGTGCTGTTGGTCCTACTGCATCTTATGGTTTGGGTCAACAAGTTTCTTCAACTGTACCAGTTAACACAGGTTTGCATACACCACCTCCGTCTGTTGGGCCTACACTTGCCTATCCTGGGCAATTCTGTGGTCAGATGCCAGGCGGAAATATTATACCACAACCAAACACTTCAACCACAACAGTGGATAGTATACAGACTCCAATTTCAAGCTTTACACCAGATCCTCATTCAGTGAGTGGGCAATTGAATAGACAGCCAATCTATGATGTTGGAATGACCCAACAGCCCAATATTTCTTTACCAGGTGGGGCTGGTGTTCCTTCTGGACCAGCAATGAGTGCAATTGGACAATATCCGTATCACCCTGGTAGTCACCCATTCAGCCAGCCATCTCAGTCCCAGTTCACTAATGTGCCATCATTTGCTTGTCCTGCCCCAGGGCCACAGCATATGTTCCAGCATCCAAATCAGGTGCACCCAAACCAGGAAGTTCACATTAGGGCACAAATGCATACTCAGCCACCTTACCAAGCTCAGTTTTTACCCCAGACAAGTCTGCAGTTGCAGCCTCAACCAAGACCTCAAAATACTGCGCAGCTTCCACCCCATTCTCCAGTCCCACATCTGGTACAGCCTCAGCCTGAGATGCAGCCACATTTAAGACCTCTTCTGTATCAGCATCCTGCTCAAGACAAAACTGCTGCGCCTGGAATTCCACCTCATTCAGGCAATGTTGTTTATCCAGGCAATCCAAGTAATATTCAACAGCCAGGCCAGAACATTCCTGCTGCAGTAGTTCCACAGTCTCAAAAATGTCATACGTTAGCATCCGCCTCAGAGGCACAACCAATGACATTGCTACCTGGATCCTCAGCTCAAGGGGTCTCCCCCATTCCATTCTCCTCTCCACCCCCTCATCTTCATGCTGGGCCACAACCTGCAATTTTACCAAACCAAGTTGGAGGACCTCCACCTGTCTCAACAGGTCGTCATGCTGCACAATCAATCCAACCTGTGCCAAGTTCAACTGTTGGACAAATACCAGCCAGTGCTCTTGTATCTGGATCTGTACTGCCACCTGCACCAGCTCCTTCCCCACAGCCTGCACAAGGGCAGGTTGGTACTCTTCCTGCTGCAGTATTGCCCACTGCAATGCCTGGATCTACTGTCTTACAACAGAGGCCACCGCCATCTCTTACACCTGGAGCTGCAGGACCTGTTTCTGATGTACCTTTTCAGAGGCAAAACTCTTCAACTGATGACCTTTTGTCATCCAGTCCAGATAGCCAGCATGGAGGGCCCCAGACAACAGTGACTCAGCCTCTTCTCCTGCCTACTAAAGTCGACTCGAAGGAAGGACAAAAACCAAAAGGAATTCAAATCATAGAGAAAGATCCATACGAGAAACCAGAGCATGTAAGAAAGTTGTTGACTGAGTTGGAAAGCTTTAGAAATGTTGTGGACTCCATAGACAGGCCCTCATATGGAACTTTGACTGAGTTGGATTGTAAATGGAAGGACTTGCAAGATGCTCAAGAAAAAGATGTCAGACAGTTGTCAATTGCCGTTGCCCGCTGCTACACCATGAAAAACCGTCATCAGGATATCATGCCTTATGACAAAAATAGGATTATAATCCAGTCAGGAAAGGATGACTACATCAATGCCAGTATGATTGAAGACTTATCCTCTTACTGTCCAAGAATCATAGCGACACAGGCTCCATTGGTGGGAACTGCAGCAGACTTCTGGCTGATGATTTATGAGCAAAAAGTGTCACTCGTGGTAATGCTTGTCTCTGAACAGGAAGTAGAAAAGGTATGACATGATGATGGATATTTGGTCTGATAGAGTAAATTAATACTGATTGAGGAAAAGTGCATGATTTGGGGAAAAGTGTGTTTTCTGCGCTTTTGCCTGGTGTAAGCACCCAAGTAGCCAAGACTCACTGCTACCATTATTTCGCTCTGTTGCAGTGGGTATTTACTACCATGCCTCAAAACCCTGGAGAATATCCTAATTCAAAGAATAAAAATAATTTGGGCTAGGTGATTTTTCCAGTTATTTGTCTGAAGCATGTGCTCAAATTTATTTACCCACTTACCTATCCTAACACTGTCGTAAGTATCCTTTGGGTTTTAATACAATCTGTAAAAAAAAAAACTACGCACTTATGCTGTCAAATTCTTCATTTTATTATAATAGAGCTGGTAAATACATTGGAGTTTTAACTGGCTATAATTCATTGATTCCTTAAGCACTGCTTACATAATTGTATGGATGAGTTTGGTTCAAATTGGATTCCTTCTTGGTTTTTTTTAGTAATGCTGATTAATGTAATAGAGAAAGAAAAAGAAAGATTGGTATTCCTACAGCCACCAGGTAATCTGTGATTCATAGCCAGTTGTTGCACTCTAGCAACCAACAACTAATTTGTGCACAGCAATACACCAAACTTGTTATTAACTTGCACTAACGGGACCAGTAGTGTACCAGTTGATCAAGAGGTTCACATAATCAATGTAAAAACACACAAACTAATACAAACAAATCACTGAAGTAAAATTACAGCTTTACCTTAAATAAAATTTAACAGCAGTGAGCCTCCTCACCCTCACCCGCCCCTCAACTGACTATTTGGACATTGCAGAGATTGCAATAATACAGTAAACTTTTGGTTTGTCAGGCATGTGAGTTTTGCCAGTTCATAAGGCACTGGTTAAAACAAAGCTTGCTGTATAATCATGACCAGATAAACTGTTTCATTGATGGGCGATAAATATCGGTAAGGACTCCATGAGTTCCCTTGCAATTCTTCAACTAGTGGCATACCATCTACGTATTCAACTGAGTAGGCAGATGAGGCCTCTGTCTAATGTCTCACCCAAAGGTCAGCACCTCATATAGTGCAGCAGTTCCTTAGTACTGCACTAGAATGCTAGCCTTGATTTTTGCCCTCCAGCTCTGAGTAGAACTTTGAACAAGAATCTCCTAATTGTGAAGCAAGAATTTTACCAAGTGTGGCTGACACTCTAATGTTAAAGGTCCTTTTCTTTTATTTAGGTATTATTCTCATTCAGTTGCTCATGTGCTCCACTTGTCAAGTTATGACCTGCTCTCAAAAAGATCTGTTGAAATTGTGGGGGGATATCTCTGGCTTTCCAATACTGTATTTTTGCACCATTGAAAAGTTTAATTATGAACTCTAGAGGCTGCAATATCCTTAAACCCAAGAGACATGTGCCTTATGTTCTACTGGAAGAATAGAAGTGCATCACTGAGCACAATTACTCAGGATTAGATGTTTGGTTTGCTTTGTTTTTGCCATGACCATCAACATTTGTGGCCAATAGCACAGTCTAGAACACCAAACCTCCTTTCAATATTAATACAGATGGCATTTTCAAAGCAGTCTCCTCCATTACTCTGCAACGATAGTAGAATTATTTAACTTAACCAATTTTGTGGCCTTTTTGGATTATGTAAATCATGGGCAATATTGTGCTATGGAGTACTGCAAATTAACTATGGCTTTGGTGTTTACCTTTTGGCTCACCACATCCAGCATTAAGTGAATTATATGAACTAAACACAATTGAGAAATTTGATTCCCACTCAAAAATCCTAGCTGATGTTAGCTGGGCTAGTGTTCATGGATTCTAAAGTTGACATTTTGTTTTTGGGTTAGCGAAGAAAAAACAGATCCTTGTTCCTACTCCTGGTTTTTAAATTAATGACTTCTTCCTGAAGCAAGATGCAAGATGAACTGAGGATTGGGTTTAGCTGTGATCAAACAGCTTTCTGATCTTCACAGTGTGAAAAGGATCTTTGAGACTTGTTTCATAAAATAATTGGGATCATTCAGTGTTCTGCCTTTATTCTTCCTTTGGTTATCTATCCAACTATAATGGGATGATTGAAATCAGAATCTCATGGTGGCTAATTGGATCCAGCTGCAGTGTATAGATGCATTGCAGAGAAACCCTTGGCCTTGGATGTAACCTTTTGGATTGAGGTTCTGAATGAGGAATTACAGGATATGTAATTTATGGAGAGAAAATGATTTTGAGCAATGTGTCATTATACATTATTCCATCTCCTCCTGTTGCAGCAAAAGGTAATCCGTTACTTCCCAACAGAGCGAGGCCAGCAAATAGTGCATGGGCCTATCTCTTTGACCCTGACAACACAGAAAATAACACAGACTCATGTGGAGAGGATGATTGGTTTGCAGTATCGAGACCAGAGCCTGAAGCGAACAATCATTCACTTACAGTTTACATCATGGCCGGAACTGTAAGTTTTCTACTTGTTGGTTTATAATTTCTACATTAATCAAATGTTTAAAATATCTAGGAGCCATGTTCACTCCATCATACAGCTTGGGAAAATTCCCATAACACCCCTCCCTCCGTGAGCAGTGGTTGGTAAAATTAAGTTGCACTTAATCATGTACTGGTGGCGAATATGTACTTGGGATGCTACATTTAACTGTGCCATAGTGAGCTGTCAATACATGTTCACTTGTCTTGAAATAAGAGTGATATACTGAATGTTTGCAGGCATCCATGAAAGTAGGCCTCACCTACATTGCATCTACATTAAGGTGCAGTAATTTGAGTATGACGTACTGCATCATATTTTTTGATTGAAGGTCTTTTTTTAAGGTCTTTATGATGCATATTTTGTGTAAAAATCCAAACTTTCATTGGAAATAATAAGCCTGAAATGATGCTTTTGTTTTCTTTTGTAGGGGTTTGCCAGACAGTAAAAGTAATCTGCTGCGTTTTATTCAAGAGGTACATGGACACTACCTGCATCAGCGTCCACTTCATACACCAATTGTTGTGCATTGCAGGTACCCTTGATTACTAACTTCACAAGGATGAAGCATGATTGATTGTGTGTAATACTGTGCAGAAGAATTTAAGTGCCAGTCCTGGACCAGCATGATTGACTCTAACTCTGAAGTAGCCTAGGAAACCACTTACATGTATATTTGGTGCAAATGGCTAAGGCTTTATGGATACAGTGTTAGGTAAGTGGCTACTGTGTGTCTTTATGTCTGCAGTTGGTGCAGAAATCCAAAATGAAAGGAAGATCTTAAAATTCAAGGTGGTCTATTTAGGCGTAAAACATGGTGGCACTTATTCACTGGAAGAATTGTGGAAATTTCCCCCAAAAGGCTGTGAATACTCTGTGCAGTTGAAACTTTGAAGACTAGAGTCAATTTTTTTTCAAGTGTGGGTATCAAGGGGACAAAGACCTGTAAGTATTGAAATAAAGATTACTTATATTATAATTAAATGGCAGCACCGGCTTGAGGGCACTACGTGAAATGTGGACATTCATTGTATTTTAGGCTACACCCTAGGACCAGATTTTTATTTAAATAAAGAGGAAGCCTTGACAATGAGGTTGTAAATACCTCATCAGTTTTAATAGCTGCAACTTTGTGACTCATGCATTCCATAGGTTGATTTGGTTAAACTCCACATGTGCCCCTGAGTCCACTTTGGAAATGGTTGGTAAGATCTCTCACAACCTTGGCTTGACCTATGTCTGTGATCCTTGTGTAGAGTGAAAGCATTAAGCATATAAAATTCCATAGTTGGATGTCGTGTTTTTTGACCCTTAAATTTTGACTTTGTTAGATAACTGACGCTCCAAAATTAAATGTCTAATATTGATTCTTTTAGCTCTGGTGTTAGAAGGACTGGTGCTTTCTGTCTTGTCTATGCTGCTGTACAAGAGGTAGAGGCTGGTAATGGAATCCCTGATGTGCCTCAGATTGTGCGGAAAATGAGACAGCAGAGGAAGCACATGCTCCAAGACAAGGTGAGACAATGAGGAACATGTTCCTGTGACTTGAGTTTGCTGCATTCATATTTGATCCGGATTCTTCAAGCAATACAATATCAAAGTCATCTGTTGAACGTGCAGTGTTTTTAAACAATGTTACGTATTGAGATAGTGAAACACAACTCTGAGTTTTCCTTTATTTGCCTGTTTTGCCTGCATACCTTTCCGTCTCAGCTTTTCCTTTTTGTCGTTCCTCTTCTGGAGGCAGGGAGGTTGGGGGGCTCTGGTAGTTTGGCGCACCATTCCCTACACTGCTGAAGCCAGGCACCAACTCATTAATACCACCTCCTACTGCCACCTCAATCATGACCTCACCTCCCATCACCAAACCTTCATCTCCTAGACCATCCACAACCTCAACCTCAGGGATCTCCCATCCACAGCCTCCAAACTCATTGTCCCAGATCACCATACCACCTGGTTCTACCTCTAACTCAAAATCCTCAAACCTGACTGCCCCGGTCAACCCATTGTTTCTGCTTGCTCCTGCCCTACTGAAGTTGCCTCCTCATATTTCAACTCCGTCCTGTTCCCCTCGGTCCAGGAACTCCCCATGTACATTCGGGATACTACCCACACCATTCACTCCCTCCGTGACTTTTGTTTCCCCGGCCCGCAATGCTTCATCTTCACCCTGGACGTACACTTCCATACGCCATGGTGAGGGCCTCCAAGCCCTCCGTTTCTTCCTCTCCTGCCGATCCAATCAGTACCCCTCCACTGACACACTCATTCGATTGGCAGAAGTGGTTATCACCCTCAACAACTTCTCTTTTGAAGCCTCCCACTTCTTTCTGACCAAAGGGGTGGCCATGGGCACTCGCAGGGGCCCCAACTATGTCTCTTTTTGTCAGATATGTGGAACAGTCTCTCTTCTGCAGTTACACTGGCATCATCCCCCACCTTTTCCTGTTACGTTGATAACTATTGGTGTCACCTTTTTCTCTAATGAGGATGTTGAACAGTTCATCAACTTGACGAACACCTTCCACCCTGACCTTAAGTTCACTTGGACCATCTCAGACACTTCCCTCCCTTTCCTGGACCCCTCCATCTCCGGCAACTGACTCAACACTGACATCTATTTCAAACCCTCGCTGATTCCCACATCTACCTGGTCTACAACCACTCCCGCCCATTAACCTGTAAAAAATGTGATCCCTTACTCCTAGTTCCTCCACCTTCTGACTTATCTCCTCCCAGGAGGAGCAATTCCACTCCAGAATCAACAATGCCCTCCAGTACATTCCCTCCGTTTCCTTCACTTCTGTCCTTGAATCCCACCCCTCCAACTGCAACAAGGATAGAACCCCTGGTTCTCACCTTCCGTCTCACTGATCTCTGGATAGAGTGCATTATCCTCCATCATTTCCGTCAGCTACAATCAGACCCCACCACCAGAGAGAGATTTCCTTTCCCATCCCTAACTGCGTTTCACAGAAGACCATTCCCTCCGTGACACTCTCGTTAGGTCCACCCTCCCTGCAAACCCACCCTACACTCCTGGCACCTTCCCTTGCCACCGCAAGAGGTGTAAAGCCTGTGCCCACACCTCCCCCCTCACTTTCGCCCAAAAGGATCTTTCCACACCTGGCAGAGATTTTCCTGCACATCCACACACCTCATCTACAGTGTCCGTTGCTCTCGATGTGGTCCCCTCTACATCGGGGAGACAGGACAGCAACTTGTGGAATGTTTCAGGGAACATATCTGACACACACGCGCGCGCACACACAACCCTGCCCCATGGAAAAAGGTTTCAACTCCCTCAACCTCATCCCCAACCCCAACCCAGTCCTGGATCGCCAAATCCAAGCCACCTGACGATGTGAGGAAGAACTCCTCATCATCCACCTTGGGACCCCTCAACCATACGACATCAATATTGACTTCACTAGATTCCTCATCTCCCCTCCCTCCATCTCATCTCAGATCCAATCCTCGAACTCTGCACTGCCGTCTTGACCTGTCCTACCTGTCCATCTTTCTTCCCACCTATCTGCTCCACCCTCCCCACTGATCTATCACAATCACCCCCTACCTGCATTACCTTTCCTGCTACCTTCACCTCATCCTCCTATTTATCTCTCAGCCCTAACCGCCCACTCAACATGCCTTGGCTTATGCCGCAAACGTCAACTCTCTCTTGCTCCTCGGATGCCCCTTGACCTGCTTTGCTTTTCTAGTGTCGCACATTTCCATTCTCCACTGGTCATGTCAGTTTTTTAACTTAACTGGGCTGTTATATGGCCAATTATGTAGGTCTCAGATGGTAAGTACTTTAATATGAAATAGATCAGTTGGGCCTATTTAATCAAGAAAGGATCAACAAAATATTACAAATAAAATTTAATCAAATGTGTAGAGATTATTCACCAAAAAAATGGTGCAGACTGTGCCAAGGTAGATATAAACTTGTATTCTAATGTCTGATCTTAGTGTGATGCGTGAGTGGTAATAGACAAACAATTCTTGAGCAATTACGGAACAGATCAACAGCAAATGTGATCTCTCCGCATCCTGCCCCCTACCTCCCTTCAGAAATTAGTTACTCTTAATATTATGATAAATTAAAAGTCCCTAAGGATTGCGATTTTTCATTCTTGATCAAGCTTTGAAACTCCTTTTCATACAGCTCTGACATGGATTGTCTCAACTACTGATCTTTTCCTGGGTCTGTACTTGCCTGGATTCTGATAACCTGCATTGCAGCACTTGCACTCAGGCTCGTTTCCCGTGTTTCTTTTTCACAGACAGTTAGTTTCAGCAATCTAGTAATGATGTGGATATGCCAGTGTTGGACTGGAGTGGATAAAAGTCCAAAATCACATGACACCAGGTTATAGTTCAGGTTTATTTCAAGTCACAAGCTTTTAGAACGCTGCTCCTTTGTCAGATGAAGTCACTTGACAAAGCAACAGCACTCTGAAAGCTTGTCATTTCAGATAGCCTGTAGAATTATAACTTGAGGTCGTATGACTTCTGATTTAATCTAATAATACCACTAGATTTTTCCTGAGATCTGATCTTGTTCAGTTGCACACAGCAAATATTGCTTGTGGATTTCCTTTACCCTCATTCCCCTGCCCTGAACTATTAATTATGCATAGCCTCCAATGAGTCACCACAGTTCCCAAGACTACTTTCAGGTTTAATGCTGTCAATTAGCTGTGTACCAACTCTTCAAACTTGTTGAAAGTTCTGACTGCATAGAGCCATCCAACTGCTCTTCTACCTCAGTTCCCAACTACGTAAATCCATTGTAGCTTGGATTCCTTTTTAGAAGTCCAGCTAAAATGTTTTTGACTTGAGTGGAGCTTGTTTCTTTCTCTATCTTTCATCTTCCCCAACTAATTGTAATGTAGAACTGCTTTTCATATGATCTGTTGAAAATCTTTCAACAAACCTTGCCCGTGTTCCTTGGCAGTATTGAATTTTACTAATATGTCAGAACAGCCAAATGTTATAACCTTGTGGAACTATCTATATGATTGTTAGAATATTCAGGATATTGGCTTGTACAGATTTATTTAAAAATGTGAATGTCATGTTTTGTAATGATGTGATAACCAAAAAAAAAGCAGCTTCATCAGAACAGAAATTGTCATTCCAAGAAATTAAGGTGGTTGATCTAGTTGACAATATCTGCATGTTTTGATTTTACAGTCAGCTAGACAAAGCCATAATCATTGTTTGGAACTTAACATATACTGGAAATGTCATTTGTTGAATGTGAAATTTGGTAATCACCAGCATCAAAGACTCAAGATCCCAGCATATGTTGTTGAACTGATATCTGCCTGGTTCATGGAGAATGATACATATTTGCCTGTACACAGCATTGTACCTTCAGGAAGAGCAGAATATTTTATTTTAGTGATATGGGTATTGTGGGCAGGGGTGGCAGCATTTGTTGTTCCCTGGTTGCACTTGAGAAGATGATTTGGAAAGAAAGATTCTGTGAACGTGGTGAGTTATGGGAAAATTCTGGCTAGTTCCTACTTCTGTCATTTTTCAGTGATGTTTGTTCCTTCCTGAATTCCCAGTGTGCACATGTGGTCACTCTGGCTAAAGTCAATGTTAAGAATTTTTAAATCTCGTATAGCCCCAACTACATTGGTTCTATTATAACGTGGTAATTCCGTTCTCTTGCAATCCAGTGTTGTAAGAAAATCGCGTAATGTCACCACCATTCAAACTAATGGAGCCAGAATTGTGTTATAACCAGTACACACTTTAAAAGTTCATGTTTTAGAAAGAGTCAATTTGTCAATCGTGTTATAGCGAATTCACATTAACGAAAAGCGTGTTATAGCAGAATGACCTGTACGCCAGAACTGCAATCTCTGAATGCTTCAAAAGGTTTTAATTGTGAAGATCCTTTCTAATTTAACAGCCTTCCACCTGCCTTGTGTTATCTGAAAAACATTGTCATTGGTGTACTAACAAGTTCAATTGCCTAAGAGTCAGTTTGTGGCTTAAATATTTTTAAGAGCTGACATATGTTTGAGCAAGTGACATCAACCTTGAAATAATGCTTCACTTTTGTTGTCCTTTATCAGCCTTCTATATAATAGGTGTGTGTAGGTCATTTGCTTAATGTAGTGCCATATGCACATCACACACTGTAAGTGATATAATTAATTTCTCATATTAAAGAACATCACTTCTAATTGCCATTTAATTGGGAGATTTTACACTCGTGCTGTGATACAAAATCTAAAATTAAATTTACTTCTACAGTGATGTTTTGCAGTATTTATTGAAGTCACTGTCGTAGGGAATTCCAATGTAGACTGGTTGTTCATGTCTCCTTTCGATTTCTTCCTCATCTTTTAGAATGCTTGTATGGGTGAACAATGGGCAAAGACAGGATTGGCTTTGGTGAGAGTCCTAACACTGGTCAAATTGTAGCCATTGGAAGTGTCAGCACGCATAGTTTGAGTGCCATGTTGAAGCCAGTTTACATTGACCGTCTCTGTATGCTTTACTGGAGTGCAACATTTAGCTCAACCTTCTTCTGAAACTGACAGCCATCAACCACACAAGAAAATATTATGCTCGAAAGCAATCTTGTGTATTTGAATAATTTACCTATGCAGACTGCTGAAGTTACCTATTAGATCCGAGCAATTTTGTTTGTACGGTTTGTGGGAGGGAAGTCAACATCAAAACATAAAGACGCGCATAGCAGTTGCTGCTTTTCTGATCATTTTTGTGGTCTATCATTTTAGCTCCACCTGAAGTTCTGTTATGAAGCCATTCTTAATCACGTGGAGCTTGTTCTATTGAGGCATGGAGTTACCACGAATTTTTCCAGCAAAATACCGAGCAGTTCATCTCAAAAGGTACTTCATGTTTTTGAAACTCTTAATTTATAGATATTGCCTTAACTCATTCATTTATTTAGAACCATCATCCCAAGTTGCATTGCAAAAACATAATGAAACAAAGTACATCACTGATCCACATAAGGAAAAAAGATGACTAAAAGCTTAGTGAAAGAGAAATTTTAGAGAATATCTTTTTTGTGGAAAAGGAGAAGTCTGGAGGTATAGGAAGGGAATTCCACTTTTAGGCCTCGGGTAGTTAAAAACCAGTCACCCAAGGTACATCCGAGGAATGTTATTACACAAATTTTATCACTGAACTGCACAAGATTTAAGGAAAATATGATCAGGACTCATTTTGAAGGCGTGTTGAATGAAGATGTTGGCAGAGAGATTTGGAAAGGAAATTTCAGACTTTAAGAGCCAGGCAATTGAAGACGCCCACGGTTCGACTGAGGAATGAAAATTGAGATGTTTGAAGCTAGAGTTGGAGTTCAGAGTTCTCTGGTTGTAGGGCTAGTGTATGTGAGCAGGATGAGCCAATGGATGAATTTTAACATTCAGAAATGGATGGGTATGGGTGGGATCAGCTGTTAGAATCTTGAATCTTGACTCGCAACTATTTTCCAAACTGCCCACTTTATGGCTAATGGAGGAGTGTCCAGGGTAGCGATCATCCTACTTCTAGTGAGTGAGCTGGTAATTTATATATTTGCAATAATTATTGCAGTAAGGCTACCATGCACTTGCATTCTGGATTAGTGGTGCTGGAAGAGCGCAGCAGTTCAGGCAGCATCCAAGACAGGAAGGCTGAGAGAAGCTTCGGTGTTGCAGAGGAAGGCGAGGTAGCTGCTAGGAGAAAGCCAAACCAACTTGTATTCTGTTGTGTAGACTATTTCATTTTACATTCTCCAGCGTCATCAAACAGGAATCTGCTTGCTGTCATTTGAGAATGACATCAGTTCATTTCTCCCTGTGAAACAATATATTTTTAAATTAAGTGCTATTACACTTCTACCTGGAGCAGGATTCCTATCTATCCCTCCCTGTCCTGTTAGCATACAGACCATCGTACAGTGATCCTGTGGTGAGATTGGAAGACCAACACAAGAATTTTAAAATTAAGACTTTGACAGAACAGTAGCCAGTGTAGATCAGTGAGCGACAAAGGGTGGTGGCTCGTGTCATGACATTATTGTATCTGGATCCAAAATTGGAAGCATAGAGTTCTGCTCTAGTATTAGAGTTGTTTTACTAAAATGCCATTTTAGTGCAGTATTGAAGGAGTGCTGGACTATATAAGGCCCTACCTTTGGATGAAATAGTAAATCAAGGTTCTGATAGCACTATTTTAACTTGAGTAAAAGATAGTGGTGTGCCACAAGGATTGGTGCTGGGTCCACTACTTTTCATCATTTATGTGAGCATAAGTAATATAGTTAGTAAGTTTGCAGATGACACCAAAATTGGAGGTGCAGTGGACAGTGAAGAAGGTTACCTCAGATTCCAATGGGATCTTGATCAGATGGGCCAATGGGCTGAGAAGTGGTAGATGGGGTTTAATTTAGATAAATGCGCGATGCTGCATTTTGGGAAAGCAAATCTTAATGCGACTTATACGCTTAATGTCAAGGTCCTAGGGAGTGTTGCTGAACAAAGGGACCTTGGAGTGCAGGTTTATAGCTCCTTGAAAGTGGAGTCGCAGGTAGATAGGATAGTGAAGAAGGCGTCTGGTATGTTTTCTTTTATTGGTCAGAGTATTGAGTACAGGAGTTGGGAGGTCATGTTGCAGCTGTACAGGACATTGGTTAGGCCACTTTTGGAATATTGCAATTCTGGTTTCCTTCCTATTGGAAGGATGTTGTGAAACTTGAAAAGGTTCAGAAAAGATTTGCAAGGATGTTGCCTGGATTGGAGGATTTGAGCTATAGGGAGAGATTGTGTTGGCTAGGGCTGTTTTCCCTGGAGGGTCAGAGACTGAGGGGTGACCTTGTAGAGGTTTATAAAATCATGAGGGGCATGGATAGGATAAATAGGATGAGGTGGGGGAAATCCATAACTAGAGGGCATAGATTTAGGGTGAGAAGGGAAAGATATAATAGAGACCTAAGGGGCAACTTTTTCATGCAGAGGGTGGTGTGTGTGTGTGTGGAAATGGCTGCCGGAGGCTGGTACAATTGCCATATTTAAAAGGCATCTGGATGGTTATATGAATAGGAAGTGTTTGGAGGTATATGGGCCGGGCGCTGGCAGGTGGGACTAGATTGGGTTGGGATATCTGGTCGGCATGGGCGGGTTGGACTGAAGGGTCTGTTTCCATGCTGTACATCTCTGACTCTATATTTCAGCTAATAATCTCCTGTGGTTGTACTGGTTGAAAGATAATTAATTAGTCACTTTTGTTTTTTTCCTTCCTGCCTCGGGTGGCTATCTGTGTGGCATTTGCACATTCACCCTGTGTCTTGTGTGGGTTTCCTCTGGATGCTCCGGTTTCCTCCCACAATCCAAAGAGGTGCAGGTCAGGTGAACTGGTAATGCTAAATTGCCCGTAGTGTTAGGTGTTCCTGTTGGGTCAGGGGTAAATATAGGGTAGGGGAAATGCGTCTGGGTGGGTTACTCTTCAGAGAGTCAGTGTGGACTTGTTGGGCCAAAGGGCCTGTTTCCATACTGAAGGGAATCGAATGTAATCTAATCTTTTATTCATTTTAAAGTTTCAAGTGCTTGTTGTCTGCCATCTTTCTAATTTACCTTTGTTAAAATTACATTGCCTCCTGCAGTTGTTTTCTGAATTTCAAAACTCTGAATCTTAACAATTAGTCTCTCTTCCTCTCTCAATCTTTTTGTTTTCAAAACCAAGTTATTGTCACTGAATAACTGCTTGCCATTTATTCATCATCTAGCTGTGTGAACCATTGAGCTACTGTGGGAAAAGGAATGTAACGTTGTAATTATGTAACTGCGAAGAGAACATTTGTTCAATGAGAAAGGCAAGTTATTTCTCTCCCATTCATTCTCATTTATTTTCTGCTCTGCAGGTTTATACCCGCCAGGAATCCCAGGATTTAGTTCTTGGCGGTGACTTACCAATTAGCTCCATCCAGGCCACCATTGCAAAACTCAGCATCAAGACATCTGCTGGGACCATCGGAGATGGCAGACTGACCTCTCAGCCTTCATTTGATCCAAGTTTTGATATCTGGTCTGATTCTCAGACTGACGCCTTACCACTGTCTAACGATTTGCTTCAGCAGGACCTCAAGGTTGAGGTAGCCAGTGCAGTGACAGAACCAACTGTCCCATCACAAATGATGCCATCAAGTCAATCAGGTGTTGAAACAAACAGTGTGAGCTCAGAGAGTTGTGACTCAACCCGAGAGTTGGATGAAATGAAAGTGGGAGATTGTCCAGTTGTTTTACAGCCAGCCTCCACTAACCACGTAACAAATGCAGACAGCAAAACCACTTCACTAGATCTTTTGGCATCCTTAACTGCAGAGACCTTCACGCTGGACACCAATCCCCGGAACAGGCAGAAAATTAGCAAGCACAACTTCTTGCAGCCCCAGGATGGCCAGGGCCTACAGGCTACTCACACAAGTGAAGACCCTTTGAATCTTCTGGATCCATTGTGGACTCTAAATAAAACCTGATTAGCTGGTCTGAGATCTCCCAGGATAAATGGACATGAGTCCTTGGGATTTGGAGATGTGACAGAAAAGGTGACGGAAAACCTGATCAGCCTTTGTTTGAATTTCTGCACAACAGGGACAGATTAAAACTGCAAGCTAGTTTCATGTAAACTGGAAAGAACAGTGCCCAGGCTTGTTTCATAACCAAGTTCTGAATGTACAAACATTTAAGGCTCCTTTCAACCCTAGTATCGGTGCAGATGGTAGTAAATTCTTGCTTACTTGCTTGAGTATATTTAAACCACTGTCTCCCTATTAATCTGGGCCAAAATGCTGTTTCTAGCAGCTGATATTTGTTTACTTGGTTTTGTTATGTTGTGACCAACTCCAGGGGGTATGTTTCAGAAATCTCCCACAAGAATGAAGAAACCTGTGAACCCACTCAGTGCTTATTTTTGCTGTTTGTGTGGTCTGTTTGACCCATAGCTCTACTGCTGGTGCACTTTATGACATTTTGCCCATTACTCATACGGTTGGTCCTTGTTGATCCAGATCCCTTCCTGTTGAGCATCTTCGACATTGTGTCTGTGGTTTTTATTCTTCCCATTACTTAGGTAGTTTTGTACCAGCTAGCTCTGCCTTGCAGTAGATTCTTCATAACTCGTTTGGAGTGTTGTTGGATGATACAGCTTCATTGATTTCCCTCAAGTTTTCTCAAATACTGTTCTTGAACAGTTGTGTATTCTGGTCTGGTTCTATGGCTACTGGTCATCCTACAGTAACTTGCCCAGTCTGTCTCTTTCCTATTTTGAGTCTAGACATAGAGTGTCTGCAGTGTACATTAACAAGTCAGTTTCAAACTTCTGGAGTGGTACTTCCCAATTGATGGATCTGCAGTTTCACTTCACTCATTGGATTAGCAGTTGTGCTGCTTCATTTTGTCAGGTCTGCTGCACAGCAAGGCATTTTTTTTTAAAGAGTGGGGAAACTGTTTAAAGGCAGAAAGAATTTCAGCTGAACTCCACTTGTACCACGAGAGCTAAGCCACAGCTTTTTTTTTCGCAAGTCTACCTGGGACTTGCTTTTATATGAGGGAATGTTCCATGCTGATTACCTCACTGTTGGTTTCTGTGATTTTCAACAGATCAGTGATCTGTCTGTACCATCAGCATTGAAATGTGCAGGATCTTCCAGCGTCATTCCAATGGCTGAGTGGATTATTTATCTGCTCTTCAATGACCTTTACAAGTGATGGTTGTTGCTACCAAGAATCTGTTGTAGTTTTAGTTCCAACTCCTACTGCCCCAGCCTGATTATCATGCAATTGCTGTAGGACCCAAGCTAAACTGTACTGAGACTCAGTACAGTTCCATTGCTTAACTTGCATACATTGGTGGTCCAGGGTTTGCTCAGCTTGTAAGGAGCTCTGGACTTACTCTGGAGCTTTTCTGTTTTTCCACAGTGGCAGATTTGGTAGCTAGTATTGTGCTCCCAAATTCAATGCATTTGAAGTAACATGAATGTTCAGAGGTTTTAAATGTACTATTAAGAGCTATTAGTAAGTCTGCAGAAATTCAGTTGAATGGTTTCCACTTCTGAGTTGTCAGAAACCCAGAATGTTGCTGTGTCCATAACTGAACCTGTAAGTTGGTAGTCACCTGAGAAGAGAAAGAGATCTTTAGGGAAATGTAATACATTTAGGAAAATGTAATTTGGGTAATTGAGTGCTGTTAAATCATTGGCAATGAATATGCAGAATTATCTAAAATCAACTTCAGTTACTATTCTTGTACTAATTAGACTAACTCTTTGATTTGATTTAAGTGTTTGGGAAACATGAATTGGGAAACTCTCTGCATTTCAAATTACACTTTAACCCTCTTGCTATTTCTTCAGTTGTCCAGCAGATGGTCCTCTTTGGACATAAACTGATCATTTTAAGTGTACTTTAAGAATTCTTAAGATTTGGTTTTCCTTTTCCTTGGTCCATTTGTATATGATCTCATACCCTAATGCATTGTGCCTTTTGGTTCTTGTCCTACCCTCAAGGCATTTTTTCCAAAGTCCCCAGTCATGTTAACAATTCCAGTGCAAATATGGAAGCTCAAGTTTAGGTGTGTTAATAATTTCATAAAAGTAAAAAGTAGAAGAAGAATAAGAGTACTTCACCTTTTCATAAATGTCCTGTTTAAATATGGATACAGATGCTTTGATTTGCAGCAAAATGAAATATTGACAGTCAAACGAAGGAAGCAAATCTCAAGATCTGTGCAGCAGTTGATTTTAGAAATGAATAAACATGTTAATCTATAACCCCTCTCAAAAAAGAATTAACCCAAAGAGTTTGGTTCACAACAAATTGTGTTTTATTTCCCCCTGTATGTTTTGCATGCAAAGTGCTGGAAACGCATTACAGGTTAGCCAGTATCTGAGGAGAAGAATCCATATTTATTATTATCTTTAATCTTTCTTTAGATGTTCAGTGACCATTTTTCTCCTGCTTCAGATTTCAAGAAGCTGCAAGTTTTTTTTAATTTCTGTAATTAGAAATAGCCACATTCTATCTTAATATAAATTCTGTTTAATCATTTCACTAACAATCCTAACCACAACAAATGGAGCATGAGGCAAGGACAGTTAATTTCAGCCAAATGGTTGTACTGGAAACATCACTCAAATGATTTAAAGTGATACCTCACTAACAGACTGACTTTACTTATGTATGAGTATTTCGTTCTTTGTACTTGCAAATGTACAGACCATGAATTTCATGGCTATAGAAAGTTTAGATCCATATCTAATGATATATATGCATTCCAACTTGATAATATGATCATTCCTTGAGTTTATGATTCACACTTTTTCCACCCATTAACCAGTGCAAAGTACAGTTGTTCTAAACCTCCTGGCCCATGAAGTTTAAACAGGAACAGAGACAAGAATGAAAAGATTCAATTAGCCAGAAATGAAGGACCAGATTTCCAGACCTCAGATGATTTAACGACACAGTTGACTCTTCTGTTCCTCCCAGCCCAGCCCACCCCACCCCACCCACCTACCTTTGAAATGTATTTTAATTTCTCTAAACTGGTCTTCCTATGTAATTGAAATAAAAGCCAAAGATTTTGGGTATCAAGTTTGCTCAGATTTCCTGTAAAATGGCACATTTATTTACAAAAGTATGTTACTGTCAAACTATTTCCAAGTTTACAACGGAGTTAAAACCACTCCTGAAACCATCCACAATGTATTATAGATCAGATTGAAAAGCCGTTTGAGATGGAGGAGGATGGAAAAGTTAACTTATGCTATAAATGTACATTTGGATTACTAATGGGACTCTTAAATCTAGATGAATTGATTTTTGCATTCATGTGCTTTGTTGTCTCAGCTGAAATCAGTGAATGTAACTGGGATGTTAAAATTCTATGGGTGAACTGCATTGATAACTGCAGCGAGTCATTCTAAATTAAAGTTTCTCTTGAGGTTCAGGCTCCATGTTCTATCCAATTGTGCAATTGAATGGCAATGAAATCTGTGGTAGAGAGAGTGCATGAACATAGGATTAAAATAATCTCTCAAACTGTGAAAGAGAGACCCTCAACCCCATTAGAGAGTTTGTGGTTTTAAACTTTGATTGTACCAGGAAAGAACATTTTTAACTCTTACACTATAATGTACACAGGCCAGGTGCTGGTGGTAGTGGCAGGAGACTTAGGGAAGAGGGACGAGGAAAAGAAAACTGCTCTCCATTCTACAATTTGAGTAAATAATGTGGAACCATACTGTGCCCCAAGATTTACAGACTATTAACAGACAGAAATTGATTCTGCTTGCTTTTCCTTTGCTAATCCTCAATTAGCCTCTGCATGTTGAGAGCAATTGAAAGAGTGCAATAATAGTACATACCTGATGTATCACTTTTCCCACAGAAACACAAGACCTTGATGCAAATTCAAACGTGCCATTATTCTGTTAAGCAATTCGAATTTGATCTCATTCCAAAAATTGGAATAAAACTGCCAACACTAAGATGAATCAATTTGAAATAGCTGAATTTATTGGTGGTTTTGAACAAAGTTCAGTAAAATTTGGCTAGTTTAGTTCAGCTAAACACTTCAATTTTTGTCATTTGAGAGTGCACAGTCAAATAGTTTTGGATGGGGAGGAAGGAAGACTAGTTGTTGGAAGGAGGAAGCTTGCAGTCTAACATTGAATCCGAACTGGCATTTGTATTGCAAACTAACAGCTCGTTATTTTTAAATCTTCGTTGTGAACTTTGTCATAATGAGCCATGCACTTCACCTTTGCACAGAAGTTGCTCAAGGAATTGTTATTAACTAGTTAATTTTAGTTTGTAAAAGATATTTGAAAATGTTCTGTTGTTTACAGCTCTTAACCATCTTCCTTTAAATCCTTATTCCTTTATAAATGGTAATCCCACTCATTACCTTCTAAAGTCTAGAGTGCTGTACTAATAGCACAGCAATGACTAACTTTTTCTTTGCAATTCATTGTCTAATTTAGCATATTGGTAGGGTTGTGGGGTCTTTAATAAGATATCGATTTTTTGCATGTGTACATTACTCATTAACAAACACTAAATTTCAATGGTACATTCCACTGTAATATAATTGTGCTATAAATAACTATTTGATTATCTTGTGTTTGATTTATTTCAACTACACACTTGCCCAAAATAAAGTAAATCTCCATGAGTATGATGACTGGAATGGACATTCTGGCATTTTGTCCAACTATCAGATATAAGCAATCTAAACAAGTCAATTTTCACAAGTCAATCTTAGAAAGATGAAAGAATTCAAAGAATGAGTAAATTGCTTGTGCCATGGATCAGACTACAGAACTATACAGTTTCTGTTTTCCATATCTTTATTTCAGATGATCACTATCACTTTACCTTTCAGAGACACAGCAATTACTGAGTGAGGGAGGAGGTTTTGGGTTACAGGAAGATAAAGATGGTCAGACAGGCAGGTGAGTGGCAAATGGAAATTAACCTTGATAAGTGTGAGATGACACATTTTGGAAGCAATAGCAGGACAAGGGAGTACTCAACTGGCAAGAAACCTTGCAACCTTTTAACTTAGAATGCTATGACATTTAGTAATTTATGAATGAACACACAGGCCTAGTGCTGAAAAGTGGGATTAGTGTACATAGATGGGCACAGATTCAAAGGCTAAAGAATCTCTTCTGTTTTGTGTGACTCTTCCTGAAAAGTTAATGACTTTTGAAACAAAGGTTCCCAAGATTCTCAAGAATTTCTCCTGTTGTGTGCAGGTCTTTCCTCCATTCTCTAACTTAACACTTGCCTAGGAACTTATTTTTGAAGAAGTTGCTAAGTTTGTCCTTCTAGGTGGCCAAGTTTACAGGCTTGGACAGTGTTGTTGAAGAACCCTTTGTAAGTTACTTCAGTTTGTCTTTTAGGTCATACACCACTGCTTCTCAAACCATTTCAATATTGATTCTGTTTTTAAACTTGTGTTTTTAAATGTAACAAAACCAGTATTGCAATTAGGCATTGTCAAACATTAACAACATAACTCTGCAGACACTATTTTAAAAGGGCAAGGAAAACAGTTTGACGAAATGAAATTGGTGATATAGTCTAAAGGAAGAAATTTTAAGCAAGCTTCAGCTCGCATAAAAATCAAAGTTCCAAGTCTTTGGAAAGTAGTCACAGTTCACAAGATGATCAAGGTCCTTATCGGGCTTCTAGCTAATTCAACCAACAAAGTTTAAGCAGAGACTTGTGTTTACTGTCAGCTTTGGAGGATGATTTTGTTTTGTGTGATACTTGGGGTTTTTGTTCTTAGTTTAAAAGTGTTGTGAGAAAACCATCCATACTTAGCCTTATAGTCTATTATTTCAGCCATTAAGAGGCAATAAACACCATTTCTTAATTGTCTAAAAGCTTTGCTGGGTTTTGGCAAAGTCACCTGACTAATCAGGGCTGTCAGCCACCGGATGATAAACAAATTTGGTTTTATGCAAAAACTGTCCAAACTATTCACTGTCTTCCAGTTTTGCATATACTCCATAAATATATACTTGTAGTCCCAACACATCGCTCAGCAGTTCAACAACCTGTTGATTGATTATTATAATTGGGAGCCTAGTGAATAGTCTTTGAACTATTCTTAGTAATTTAGTAATAATTTCTCTCAGATAAATTAACTGATTTGTGAGAGTTACCACTGACCAGAACCTGAACTGGTGTAGCCATCAGTCCCTCTATGGCTACAGGTGCAGGTCAGAGCCTAGGAATACAGAGGTAATTGTTTGTCACTTTCCCAATGCTTATTGTTATGTTTTTTCACATAACTGTTACAACACAGGGTAAACTCTCCTGCTTAATTTAAGCCAACACAGAAAAGATTTATTCCATGCAGTAATCTGAAAATTCAAGGACACGAACTATTTTAAGAAATAAAGTTAACTTTTTAAACTTTAAGTAAACTAATTATTTACAACTCCTTCCCTAACAACTTTTACCATCCCCTTCTAGTCTGATAAAACCCTGCTTTAAGATTTACAAAGCAGCATTTCTTATCCCAAAACCAGGCAGCTTTCAGTTCTTCTCTGTATTCCAGTCGTCTTTTCTTCTTGGGGATTCTGCTTCACAGGTTACTGATCAATAAAGATCAATTGAGAGCTATTTTTCAGCTGGTCTCTGCATGCTGGCTTGGCAGTTCTCCTTTCAACTGTCTTATACCTCCAAAGCATTGGAGGTGTCATTGGCTTTTTAAATTGTGAATATGCAAATTTAAACTTGATTGGGATTTGGTATTTTTGGGGTATAATTTCAACGGATTGGCTGAATTTGAATTTGTTTTTGTCTCATAGGCAGTGTTCTGAACCAACTGTTGCATTGTAAATTCTCTAGTACTCTATGTGCTTCACTCAAAGATACAGTACACTTCTACACCTTCATAGGCAAGGATCAAGATAGAGTACTCTCCACTTGCCTGGGTGGGCGCAGCTCCAATACGTGAGACAATCAAATCCATTCAGTATGAAGCATCTTGTAACATTAACTCCCCTCACCACTGACACTTTATGCTAAGAGTGTACCAGCCATAGGATGCACTAAATTATTCACAAACAATGCCTTCCAAATCCAATACCATATAGAAAGACAAACGCATCAGAAATATAGAAACACCACCACATACAAGTCACACACCACCCTCTGTCATCATTCTTTCACTGTCTGGGTTCTTTTCTTTGGACTATTTGTGACACCAATGGCCACAAAAGCCACAGCAGTTCAAGGAGGCAACTCATGGACTAGTAAAGATGGGTAATAAATGCTGGCATAGCCAGCAACACCTACATCCCATAGATGAATTTAAAACATTCAATCCAAAATGATTGAATTATTGTTAGCCAGCTGTGGGAATCTAAAACCAATGGAGGATGCTAGCACTACTCAGCCAGCCAGCCAGCCAGCCAATGGCAGATCATATCATATATTGAAGACTAGAAATCTTCCTATTCAGCTCCAGATTAGCTTGAACAATACCCTAACCACTATGATGCCAGGTGTGAAATGATACAGCATGTTTGATGTACAAAAATGGACACCACCTGTAAGATATTCCTCAAAAGTTCTTTTTTAACTGCATTGGAGGACTAATAAGGGATTTCCAGAACAGACCCCTGACAGACCAGCTGCTGGTCTAAGATTTAGGGAAATGCATGAGTCAGAATTTGAAGAACTCAGTTAATCTTTTGCTCTACTGCTGGAGAAGGTAACACATTGGGGAGGGGATGCCAAGAAAAGATCTGAACACAAAACTGACACTTTTGTGTGAGACATTGATGGAATAGGAGTTAATGCACCTTCATGTGAAAAGCAATTGATGCAGGTTTTTAGGACAGGCAACATAAAATCATTCAAAAACTATTTTGAAAGATGGAAGTAGAGGCAGGAAACATTTGGAGTAGTTAATGCTAGAGGAAATGTAAGCATGGATGAAGGTTTCAGCAGAATATGAGCTGAGGCACAAAAATTGTTATACAGGTGGTGTTCAATCCCACCCATGAGAGAGATAATAAGGGATTGAAAGCTACACTCACAGGTAATCAGGAGCTCATGGTTACAAAAATCCAATTTAGCCTGAGACAGTGGCCAGGACGGTGGAAGGGAAGAGATGCCAGATATAAAAGAAACTGAAGATCATGATATTCATTTTACCATTTGAGAAAAAGTGACATTTTCAAGAATACACAGAGGCAGTAAAGGTATCAAGAAACTGACAGAAGAATAAGCAAGTCACTGAGTAAACAGAAATGCTATTGCTATATTTCCATTTTTGAGAACTATGATTTGGAGATTCCTAATCACGACCATGTGTTTTCACTTAGCTGACCAAAACAGGGTAAATACAAGCTTTAAAAAGAAAGTGGAGTAGTAGGACATAGATATGTCTGAGGAGATGTAGCAAGAATGCCCTTAATATCCAAACTGTATGCCTTAAACACTTTTTAGGACTCCAACTATCTATCTCCAGTTGTAAATTTTCACATTATTGGAAACCCTGGGTAAACCAGAGAAAGGGCTGGATCTTGAGCATCAACGAGGAAGTTCTGGAGTTTTGCAACTTATTTATCCTGAGATTGCTGGCCAAACTTCATGTTAATAATGGTACATGTCGTTAACCCAATATCATCCCAAGTCGTTTAGTTCAATTTAAGAATGTTCTGACAGCTGTCCAGCAGACTGCCTCAGTACTCAGAGGTTAAAGAGATCAGGAAACAAAATCTTGTTCCTTGCTCCTGAAAAGCTGTTATCAGGTGAGAACAGGAAGGGTTCACTGCAACACCTTCACAAAAGTAAATGTCAAAGAGATTAGGAAAGCAATTTAAATCATATCTTAATCTCAGACAGTACCTTTGGAAGGGGAGGATACTACATAACATAAGACAAGCTAAAAGTGGACCAATTGGCATATATTAGCATAAAAACAAAACAATATTTGCATGTCTTTTTATTAAAAGCTTATTGCAAAAAAAATGATAGATTAAGAAGTGTTCTTTGGTTCTGTACATTTCTCTAAATTTGTTTCTCTAATATCATCTGACATATTAAAAAATTTACAAAACAAAGTCAGGAAATATATTTATGTTCAAAAGAACTACCACAATGGAAGCCTGAAAAACAATGTTGTCAGTAACCATAGGGAGACCAGGGCTTGTTTTGAGCTCTTTTAGAAATAAGTTTTCAAACTCAGGCAGTGTGCACAGAAACCAGCTAAAACTTAATCGCAACAAACAAATACATTTCATATTTTTAAAAAATCTCTACTCACAATTACTTAGTTTTTAAATATTAAAACATCTGTATTGAGTAAAAAGAGTCTTGAGTTTAGGAAAAGTATATGCTCAATGCAGCAAGATTTTGGGATTGCAGATTTAATCTCCCAATTCGGCTCAGAGCACCTGTACTCACCAGCAGTGCTGTAGAGAAAATTAAAGCAGACACTAGAGGGTCAAAGGTAAAATGGGCAGAATGATTTAGATAGATATAGGTGGGAGTGAAACAGGAAGAAAGATAGAATGACAAGCAAAGGGAAGGGAAATGGGTGAGAAAAACAGACAGAAATAGATAACAAATAAATATAGAGGTGGAGACAGAGGCAACATGGGAGAACAAAGTGAGATTCTAAGAGTAAGAGTAAGAGTAAATGGGAAAAGACAACACAAGGTTCAGTAATGTACAGTAAGATGTCCCATTGGCCAACTAGGAGTCAGTCTCTTCCAGCCTACTAACCACAGCTGGCTGCAGCAATCCAGATAAACTGATGAAAAGGGCCATTTATACTCCGCCCTCAGAGAAAGGCAATACCCATCATCCTATCAGTAGTGAGACAAGGAACCAAATTTCCAGTACTGAGCATCACCTTTTATAGTTAATCCCCATAAATAAGTGACATTATGTCAATCTTATGACAGCGTAATACCCTGATATTACAGTATATACTTCAAAAATACATGCGAAATAAATAATTTATTTTTAAATTAAGCTTGCAGTAGATGACTAAAGTGTGCTGTTTGAGTTCTCATCAGTACAGGATTAAACCACTACCCTACCCTTAATCTAACAGCTTTTCTTTACACTTTTGAAAATTAGCCACTCAAAAACATTTGCCCCAAGAAATTAAATGTGCGACAAAGCTGAATAATGGACTGTTTGTATAATTAGACAGAAAACAGAGGACAGACAGATCAAAATGAAGGAATAGTACAGGATTTGTCCCTTATTAATTTTTAGTCACAATTTGGGTTATTCTCAGTATTGTGTACCTTTCACAGATTCTATGAAACTGGTGACTTGGAAGCAGAGGGGGCTGACAAGGATAATCAATTCAGTACATGCCTTTCCATGTTAAACAGTATTCTTGACTGGGTCTCAGCATCTTCAGCTGCTCAATTTGAGTGCATTATTTTTAAACACACTGATCTAATACATGTTGAAATCTCAATGAAGTGAGATTCATCCATAGCACAGACCCATCAACCAATATGTGGCATCAAAACTGAAATGCATCAAGGTAGTCTCTTTATCGAACCTCAGTGACCATTAGGAATTTCGTTCATTACAAAAACTGTCAATATAGGTAAAGGGGAATCCTTTTATAGTGTTTCTTCTAGAATGATCATGGTTGGCTTTCCAAAGTAACACTGCATCATTTAATTTTGAAACTTCTAAAATTATCACAATTAATTATATGATAATGGTTAACAGGAGCCCTGGCATCAGTTTAAATTATGAAGTATTTGAGAATATAATTAGAAAATAATATTTTCACTGATCAATGAATCATTAGCTCAGTACATGGGACCTTTGAGCAGGAGTATGTCATTTGGCCCTTCAAACCTGCTCAACCATTCAATCAGGTCACGGCTAAGCTGATTCTAGTTTCAGCCCCACTTTGTCAGAGGCCTATAATTCTAAATTTCCTTGTTTATCAAGACCTATCTAAGTCAGCCTTGAATTAATTTAAGAATGCAACTTCCACTATCTTCTGGGGTAGAGAATTTCATACTTTGATGACCCACAGAGAAAGGTTTCTCCTCATCTCTGACTTAAAATAGAGATCTCATATTTTTAAATTAGTTTTAGTCACCACCACCAGAGGAAACATCTTCCATATTCCTCCACCCTCCAATCTAGTCATGTCAAGGTCTTGTATATTTCAGTAAGGTCACCTGCCATTCTTCTAAACTCCAATGGACACAGGCCAAATCTGTTCAACCTTTCTTCACAAGCCTTTCAATTCAGGAATGAATCATGTGAAACTGTCTGATCTTCTGCTAAAGCTGTTTTATATCTGTCCAATTAAGGGGACCAATACTGTGAATCATACTCGATATGTGACCTCAGCAATATTACAGAACGCATAAATGTAAGATAATTATCAAACAAATCAAAAGGAAAGTTCGGAAAACGCTTTGTTTTTCCTAACAATGATGGAATATACTCTTCAAACTCCATGCAGAATCAGTGGGTGTTAGCAGAACCCACAACAGATTTGTTGAAAGAAAATAAATAAATAATTGGAGATTAAAATAAAATAAGAGGGAATGGCATCAAATCGGTTCCCTATACGCACAGTAAAATTCTGATTCAACCAGTGTAGGTCAGCTGCAATCAATATTTTAGTAGGAGTTCTTATTGAGAAACAATTGTCTCTGGTTTAATATTTAGCATTCAAATATATATTATTAATGATGAAACTCTTATTTGGTCTTAGCTGTGAAGAATGCCAATGTTGACACAGCATGGTTGGACTCATGAGACTCAATGTTAGTACATTAGATACAAACAAAGCCATGGGTATGGAACTACAGTGCTGCAGCTGTTTCTTGACCTCTAGCCAGGCGCTGCACAGTTGAAGTATTCTTGCAGATTCGAACCTGAGTACTGTCCTACTGAGTAATTTAAATGGCTGAGCAGTGCTTCATTCAGTTTGCTGGTATATAGTGAAATGTGTTCAACAGTACAAAATAAACAGTGTATAAGTTTATTTTATAGCATTAATCTGAAGAGCTAAATTGCACAGAGGTGTAAAGAAACTGGAAAGTGAAAAGATGTATTACAGATGAGGAGAAGCTGACAAACACAGGCATGAAGGAAGACCAAGAAACTCAGAACTAAGGAGGAGGGACAACCACAAGGGCAACTGAAGGCAAACCGGTTAATCAATCAGTTGTTATAAATGTTGATGAATGTTGAGCAGCATGGCGAACTATAACAGGATTCCACTTTACATAATATCATAGAAAAGAATATCTTAAATACATACTGGTCATCATATCTGTAAAAAAAAAAGATAATGTTTCAGTTGTGGCTCATCGACCTTTAGCAAGTACCTCATGCTCAGAAATCTTGGATTCTGGATAAGGTCTCAGGTGTTTCTCTTTTGAGGAAAAAACCCACCAATCAGACAGACTGTTGGTTTGACAGGATTTTAAAAGAAAAAAAAAAGTTTCTTTTTCCTTCACAAATGCAGGCAGACCTACGATTCATTACAAGTTCTATTTTCTAATATGTATGGTCAGCCTTTTCGGTCCTTTCCACCTGTTGACATTGCTCATAATTTGCAAGAATACAGTTACAGTTTACATAGCTATATCTTTCTATCTTTTTCTTATTCTCAAAACTATTCAAAATGGCGCCAGATCGTGGTGACAGTGGAAAAGCTTTTCACGGTATTTTACTGTTTTTCTGACTGCAAAATACACGTGACAATAAAATCATTAAATCAGTTTAATCTCTCTTACACAGGCCTATCCTTTTTTTAAAACTTGCACACTTTTTAAAAAATCAACTCCTTACAAAAAATTAGTTTTAATTTAAAAAATACATCTGTACTATCTTCTTTGCATCATAGTCTACCTCAATTTCACATGACACAACATTGCAAAAAACTAAAACCAGACTTGATTACTAACATTTGACCGGCTTGATAAGTCACCATAGTGCTTTAAGGCAGATTTACTGTACTTGCACCATGCAGTACACAGTTCTGAAGCTTTGTTATATAAATTATAAAATTATAAATTTGTTTTGTATTTTCTTTCTAAAATCCCAGGCAGATTCTTTCCCCATGCACGAGCTTCTAACCATCCAGTGTATCTTTTCTCTAATCATATAGAAACTCAGGATCACAACTGCCATTTTTTCATCCAATCTTCTTGTTTGAGGCAGAGACTTGTTAGTATAAGACTCTCTTTTTCAGTCCAACTTCTCCAGAACTGACGGGAAGTAAACAAGGCTAAGCTCACTGCCAAAGTCACACACAATGGCAGCATTGTCCAGGACCAACAACTGTCGAACGAGCTGTAACTCATTACTTTTGCCTAGGTAGACCGTCTGAAGTAAGTCTCCGTAGCCAATGTCCCAGAGGCTGACGCAGCCTTGACCTCCAGTCACTAGAAGGTTGTCAGATATCACTCCTAAACTTGCTCCACAACCCATGTCCTGCAAAAAAAGGTTCAAGAGATTAAAAACAATGAGAAAATGGATGTGAAAGTCCACAAGGAGATTTTTAATGACTCAGGATGCTTTATTTTCCTTGACTGAAAATAAAAAAAATGCTGGAGATAAGTGGGTCAGACAGCATCCATTGAGAGAAAGCAAGTTAACATTTAGAGTCGAGATGACTCTTCAGACTCTAAATGTCTTTTTTTGTCTTTAGTTGAGATTCTGGCAACTGCTGTAATATCCTCCTGCTTTATTTTTCTTAGTACTCTACTGAATTCAGAACCTCTCTAAAGCACCATTTCTTTCCAATGTGATTATTCAATTTTAAAATACTTCTTTCTCAAAGACTATATAGTGTAGATCTGGGATTGAGGTTCAGAGTTACTCCAGTGGGATGTGATAAAACTCTGCTATCTCCTGACTGTAGGGACTAATATGTGAAATGAGTCTCATGATGTCAGTTCAGTTTCAAGTAGGTATGCAGAAGACAAAATGGCCTTTGCAGCAGTCTCACTTTGAGAGGATGCTAGCACACAAAGTATGAACTAGTACTGAGTTCACATCAGGTCATTAAGTAGAATACAGGAAGCTTTACTCTGAATCTATAATACTTTCTACTTGAATTAAGAAAAACTAGAGCTGAATTAGAGTCATAGAGATGTACAGCATGGAAACAAACTCTTCAGTTCAACTCATCCATACCGACCAGATAGCTCAACCCAATCTAGTCCCACCTGCCACCATCCAGTCCATATCCCTCCAAACCCTTCCTATTCATATACCCATCCAGATGCCTTTTAAATGTTGCAATTGTACTAGCCTCCACCACTTCCTCTGGCAATTCATTCCATACACGTACCACCCTCTGTGTGAAAAAGTTGCCTCTTAAGTCTCTTTTATATCTTTCCCCTCTCACCCTAAACCTATGCCCTCTAGTTCTGGACTCTCCCACCCGAGGGAAAAGACTTTGTCTATTTATCCTATCCATGACCCTCATGATTTTATAAACCTCTATGAGGTCACCCCTCAGCCTCCGACGGTCCAGGGAAACCAGCCCCAGCCTGTTTAGCCTCTCCTTATAGCTCAAATCCTGGCAACATCCTTGTAAATCTTTTCTGAACCCTTTCAAATTTCACAACATCTTTTCCGATAAGAAGGAGACCAGAATTGCACACAATATTTGTTATTTGAAATGTGGATGCTTCCCATCAATCACATTTATACCTATTATTCATAATAAAATATTTTAAAAAAAGAGAGATGAATGCTCCAATGCTCAAATAAAAATGTATTGGGATGTATTTAATTTGAAAAAGCAGACCTTATAAACTCATGAGCAACACAAAATGCTTTTATATCATTCACATTGATGCCTTGCATAGCTGCAGCTTGATTTAATCTGTCACCAGCTAAATTCTTATCTCTGCAAACTCAGAAAAATGTGTTGTTCTGAAGGTAGTGAGATTACCGATAATGATGTCATGCCATAGACACTTTGCAAACGTGCATCAGCTGCAGATCAGAACTTGAACTGCATTATTTGGATATAATTGCACACAAGGTGCACGTTAACGTCCATGTGAGAAAGAATGCCAAAGCACCCCATATGTATCACAGCACATCTTAGGATACAGTGGTATTCTCCCTATTTCTGAACCAGGAAACCTGGGTTCACGTCTGCTCCGGAAGTGTACAATACCATTTCTGAACAGGTTGATTAGGAAATACCTACATCAAATGCAGGCATAATGGGAGGGAAACACTCTGATGGAGAACCTTCAGAATCATGGATCCAAAGTCATCTGAACCTCTCAAGCATGTCACATTTACCATTTGTCATGACACAAATTACTGGTTTCAGACAACAGAAGGACCTATTTCCCTATACAAGAATTTCCCAGAGTAGTAATCGAATCATAACAATGCAGGAGGCAGTAATTCAACCCACTGAATCCACAGTGACTCTCTCTATAGCAATCCAGCCAATTGTATTCTCCACTTGCCCTGCAAGTTTATTTTCCTCATGTCCACCAGTTTCCTTTTGCAAGTGATACTCTTTATTTCCACTGTTCTCATAGGGAAACGTTCTCATAGAAAAAGTTCTTCCTCACATCATCCCAGCATCTCTTTGCCTCACCTGAAACATTTATCCCCTCTCATAGTCTTATGCACAACCAATTTCCCTACAATGTCTTTTGCTTCAGCTTCTCTAATCCAACCTTGCAGCCCATATTCAGCCTCCCTGGACCAATTCTTATACATTTCCTCTGTTTTTCTTGTGATCACAGAACTGACATACATTTGTGAATAACCTATGAATCATCTCAGCTCTTGACTGTTTTGAGACTAGTTTAGGAAAAAGGAAGATTTTTTCAGAAGTTTTATAGTTAGCTAAAATAAAGAAGCTTTACATAAAGTTGTTCATTTAGTGTCCATTTCCTGCGTCATTTAGTTCTTGTGATATTTACGATGGTACACTTTCAATGTCCTTTTTTTAAAATGTTGCATCCAATTCACTGAGTAACACCACAGCAGTGTTAAGGAAATGAAAACAAATTCACCATTTTTGTTCTCTGCCAAATACTGCATTTCATAACCAGTGAGGGTTAAGTAAGTGGGCAAATATCCTGCAAATGGAATATCACGTCAGAAAATGTGAATTTCTGGAATTGCCCATTTTAGTGGGATGAATAAATAGGAAGCATGTCATCTAAATGGTGAGAGACTGCTGTGTCCCAAGCGGCAGTGTGATTTGGGTATGTTAGTGTACAGGTCACAAAAGATTAGTATGTTGATAATAGCAAAGTAATTAGGAAAGCTAGCACAATGTTGTAATTTATTGAGGGGGGAAATGAATACAAAAGTAAAGATGTAATGCTTAAATTATACAGGTCATTGGTGAGCTCATACCTGTGTACAGTAATGATCACTGTACTTACAAAAGGATATCAATGTATTGGAATCAGTTCAGAGAAGATTTAGATAAGACTAATTTCTGGAATGGGCAAGTTGTTATATGATGGAATGTTGTATAGGCTGGACTTGTATCCCCTGCAGCTTTGAGGAGCAAGAGGCGACTTGACTGAAACATACAAGTTCTTGAGTGGTCTCAGCAGTCTAGGTGTAACCTCTCATTGGGAAACTAGAACAAAGGGCTGCTTCTTAAAAATAAGGGGTCGTTCAGTTAAGACAGTGACAAGGAGAAAACTTTCCTCAGAAGGTTATGAGTCCCTGAAACTCACTTCCTCATAAAATAGCAGAAGCAGCAGCTTTCATTATGTTTAAGAACAGAAGTCAATAGATTCTTGATAAGGAAAGGGGTTAAAGGCTACCAAGGTTAGGTACAAATATGGAGTAACCAGATCAGCTATATAATGTATGTATTTTTCAATTCTCTTCTGAAACCTGAACATTGCTGGCTTGCCAGCATTTATTGTCCATCCCTAGATGCCTTGGAGGTGGTGGTGCTGGTGGTGAGCTGTTTTTTGAACTGCTGCAGTCCATGTGCTGCAGGTAGACCCACAATGCCTTAAGAGTGGGAATTCCAGGAATTTGACCAAGCAACAGTGAAGGAACAACAATATATTTCCAAGTCAGGATGGTGAATAGCTTAGAGGGGAACTTGCAGATGGTGATAGTCCCAGGTATCTGCTGTCTTTATCCTTCTAGATGGAAATATTCATGGGTTTGGAAGTTGCTGTTTAAGTACCTTGGATAAATTTCTGCAATGTGTCTTGTAGATCATACACACCAGTGGAGGAGAGAGTGGATGCTTGTACATGTGCCAATCAAGTGGGCTGCTTTGTTTTGAATGGAGTCAAGCTTTGAGCATTATTAGAATTGCAATTATTTGGGCAACGGGGGAGGATTCCAACACACTCCAGACTTGTCCTTGTAGATAGTGGACAGCCTTTGGAGAGCCAGGATGTGAGTTACTCACTGCAGTATTCTGAGCCTCTGACATGCTCTCGTAGTCACTGTATTTGTATGGCAAGCCCAGTTGAATCTCTGGTCAATAATAACTCCCAGGGTATCGACAGTGGGTAATTCAGTAACAGTAATACCATAATAGTAAGGGATGGTGGTTAGATTGTCTCTTAATGGAGATGGTCATCACCTGGCATTGTGTGGTGCAAATGTCGGTTGCCACTAAATATATTATCTCCCCCGATGCTAATTTGTATGTTCAACTCCATCCCTTTCCCGAGCAACTAAATGAGGCTGAACTGAACAGTTCCCAGACTACTTGATCTTATGCTAATTTTCCACCCTGATATCCTCTTCATTACCAAGACTGCTAACTTTCACTTCCATATCATCATCCATCTTCACCTTTGCCTCAGCTCAGCAGCTGCTAAGCCCTCATCTATGCTTATGTCAGGTTACAAAACATGCCTTATTAACACTCATTGCCAACCACAGGAACAACAGGGTAGGAGGAATACTGAAATCCCATGCACTAAGAACAAATATAAGTGACTCGCTCCCCTATAAATCAGTTGCTTTGTTTTGATAATCTGAGAATTTTTGGTCATTATTTTTGATTTGATGAATCCAGTCCACAACTTTACAAGGTGGAATTTCAACCCTCAACATTTCAGTTGGGCGTGTCTTGGACTACATTGTTACTTTTCTGTCTTAGCCTGCTGAGTGGACTTTAACTCTGCAATTTAGGCTTCTAAGGAGCTTAAAACAAAATCTAGTTTAGTTAAATGACTCTCTAACCAACACAAAAATACAAGAGAAAAAAAATTACTGCACCCACCTGCTGAATAGAATAGAGCTTGATACCAGAGCTGCGGTCCCATATACAGATCACGTCATCTAATCCACCACTGATTACACAGCTTGAGGTGCAGATGAGAGCTATAACGTCACCACGATGACCATGCATATGGCTCACTCGGCTTCCAGTTAATACATCCCAGAGGCAAATAGCTCCATCTTGGCCTCCACTAGCCAACCCCATTGCCTGAAAGATTAAGACGACATTTCAAGTAAAGCAACTGTAAAGTTGAAGAAGTTGACCAGAAATCCCGGAGCTCAGGGACTGTGGCCGAGGCAGCGGGAAGCTGTTGGTAGGCGGGGCAGCAGAGCGGAGGTGAGTAAAAAACTACCAGAGCTCGGAGCACTGTAGCTGCAAACCAAACTGGAGTAACGTCACAGGGATGCTGTGACCTATTTGGTTGGCAGGAAATCTGCACTAAATTTGAAAAAGAAATATCAATAAAGTAATTGACAAAGTAGAAATGGCTGGACAGGTGATGTGCTGTAGCTGTATGATGAGAGAGCTGACTGATCCCATTCCAAACTGCAGTGACCACATCTTCAGCAAGGGTTGGTTGTTGAAGAACACAGACACAAAATTGATGAGCTGGAATCTGAGCTTCAAACACTGTGGCACATCCGAGGGGGAAAGAGTTACCTGGATGCTTTGTTTTAGGAGGCAGTCACATCTGGCAGATCAAGTATTTCAAATTTGGTCAGTGGCCAGGCACGGAGGGTGTGACTGCAAGCAAAGCAGGTAGAGGTATCCTGCAGTCAGGAATGGAGAAGCCTCAGCTCTTGACCTTGTCTAATAGGTATTAGGTTCCTGCTCCTTTTGTGGATGAGGAAAAGGGCTGCAGGGAGGATGAGCCAACTGAGTGCTGCACCATGGTACGGGTGGCCATTCAAGAGGGGGGAGCAAAAGGACAAGTGGTAGTTACAGAAAATTCAATAATTAGAGGAATAGATAGCATCCTTTCGGAGCAGGATAAGAGACCTGCACATGGTGTGTTGCCTGTTTAGTGTCATGGTAAGGGACATCTCTGACCAGCTTGAACAGATGTTAAAGGGGGAGGAGGAGGAGGATCGAGTTGTTGTGGTCCACGCCGGAACAAACAATATAGGTAAGACTAGGAAAGAGGACCTGTTCAGGGATTATCAGGAGCTAGGAACCAAATTAAAGAACAATTCTTCAAGGTTTATAATCTATGGATTACTGCCCGCGCCCCATGCAAATTGGCATAGGGACAGGAGTACAAGGGAAATAAACATGTGGCTAAAAGCATGGTGTGGGAAAGAGGGGTTCCTTTTCATGAGGCACTGGCATCAGTATTGGAACAGGAGAAATCTGTACTGCAGCAATGGTCTCCACCAGAATCCAGCTGGGACCAAAGTTCTAACTAAAAGTGCAAATAAGCTGGTCAACCAGAAAGTGGGAAGGAAGGGTAAAACCTCCCTCAGTGCTCAGTGGGAAACAAAGCAACTGGTTAACATCTGTAGGGGTGAATTTGACTGCACGGAAAAATATGAAGGAAATGACAGGGGAAGCAAACTCAGGAGAGGTTATTAAAGTCTCTGGCACAGACACAAACACAAATAGAAGAGTGTTTGGGAAGGGTTAGCAATCAAATGTCAAGCACACGGACAAATGAATGACATGAGAAGAGGGATGGTTAATACAGTACTGAAGGTGTTATATCTGAATGCACATTGTATAAGGAATAAGGTAAATGAGCTTGTGGCGCTGATTGAAATTGGCAGGTATGATGTGGTGGGCATCACAGATGTGGCTGCAAGGGGAGCAGGATAGGCAGCAGAATATCCAAGGATATACATCTGATCAAAAAGATAGACAGGTGGGCAGAGGTGGTGGGGTTGCTTTGTTAGTAAGAAATGGAGTCGGGTCAGATGGTGTAGAATCTGTGTGGGTAGAATTGACGAACCACAAAGGTGAAAAATCATACTTCGAGTTATGTACAGACCCCCAAAAGAGTAGTCAGGAGCTGGGGTGAAAGATACACCAGGGGATAGAAAGGGTGTGTAAGAAAGGCAAAGTTACAATGATCATTGGGGGATTTCAATATGCAGGTGGACTAGGAAAATCAGGTTGGTAGTGGATTGCAAAAGAAGGAATTTGTGGAATGTCTACGAGATGGCTTTTTGGAGCAGCTTGTTGTGGAGCCCTCTAGGGAACAAGCAATACTGGGTTTAGTATTGTGGAATGAAGATGACTTGACAAGGGAGCTTACGGTGAAGGTGACCTTATGAGGCAGTGATCATAATATGATCGAATTTACTGTGCAATCGAGAGGGACAAAATAGAATCAGAGGTAACGGTACTACAGCTGAATAAAGGCAACAACAGAGGCACGAAGGAGGAGCTGGGTAGAACTGACTGGGAGAGAAGCCTAGCAGGAAAGACAGAAAGACAGTGGAACAGCAACGGCAGGAGTTTCTGGGAGTAATTCAGGAAACATTGCAAAAATACATCCCTCGGAAAATGAAGCATGGTACGGGGGGATGAGTCAACCATGGCTGACGAGGGAAGTCAGGGGTAGCATAAAAGCAAAACAGGAAGCATATAATGTGGCAAACAGTGGAAAGCCAGAGGATTGGGAAGCTTACAAAGACTAATAGAGGGAAACAAAACAAGAAATAAGGAGGGAGAAGATTAAATAGGAGGGTAATGAGTCCATTGTGAAAGTTGAGATTTCTGAATACTGGGAAGTGTATGGTAAAATAGGGCAAAGTCAGCATGGTTTCATCAAGGGAAAGTCATGCCTGACAAATCTGTTAGAATTCTTTAAGGAGGTAATGAGCAGGTTAGGCAACGGAGAGGCAGTGGACGTTATCTACCTAGACTTCAAGGAGGTCTTTGACAAGGTGCCGCACAGAAGGCTGAGGAAGATAAGGGCCCATGGTGTTACAGGGAAGTTGCTAACATAGATAGAAGCTTGGCTGTCTAGCAGAAAGTAGAGAATGGGAATAAAAGGGTCTTTCTCAGGATGACAGCTGGTGACAAGTGGTATTCTGCAAGGCTCAGTGCTGAAACCACAACCTTTCACTTTATACATAAATGACCTAGACGAAGGAACTGAGGGCACTCTGGCTATGTTTGTAGATGATATAAAGATCAGTAGAGGGAGGTTTGAGTAGTATTGAGGTGGTGGGGAGATTGCAGAGGAGTTGGATAGGTTAGGAGAGTGGGCAAAGAAGTGCCAGGAAAGTGTGAGGTCATGCACTTTGGTAAAAAAACAGCATGGACTATTTTCTAAATGGGGAGAAAATTCAGAAGTCTGAAGTGCAGAAACTTGGGAGTTCTAGTCCAGGCTTCTCTCAAGGTAAACTTGCAGGTTGAGTCAGTAGTTAGGAAATGCAATGAGGGCATTTATTTTGAGAGGACTTAAATATAGAAGCAGGGATGTATTTCTGAGGCTTTGGTTAGACCACATTTAGAGTATTGTGCGCAGTTTTGGGCCCCATATCTCAGGAATGATGTATTGGTCCTGGAGCGGTTTCAGAAGAGGTTCAAGAGGATCCTCCTAGGAATGAAAAGCTTAACATATGAGGATTCTGGGACTATACTCAATGGAATTTAGAAGGATGGGGGTGGTCTCATTGAAACTTACAGAATACTGAATAGTCTGGACAAAGTGGATGTTGTGAAGATTTTTCCATTGGTAGGAGAGACTAGGAGTAAAGGGAAGAGCTTTCAGAATGGAGACAAGGAGAAATTTCTTCAGCCAGAGAGTGGCGGATCTATGGAATTCACTGCCACAGAAGTCTGTTGAGGCCAGGTTATTGTATATATTTAAGACGGAGACAGATCAGTTCTTGATTATCAAGGGGATCAAGTGTTAGGGGCTTTCAGACTTTTAGCAAAATGATTCAAGACGCATGTAAATAAGCAAGGAGAAACGGCACTGATTTTACAACTTCTAAATTAAACAAATCACCACACGAAGATGCTTGCAACATATCCAACAACGTGTCAATACAAACGTAATAAGGTGTAAACTGACAGAATATCAGGTACTGTCTGGATCTATAATTTATTGTCATACTCAGCAAAATATTTTGGTTACATATGACAGTACCTGGTCTATATAGACTGCTGTGATCCCTCCTGAGTGACCCTGTAATGTATAAAGACAACAGGAGTCCTCAAGTCGATATATCTGCAAAAGGAACAGAAGCTCAGTAAATAAAGTACCATAATAAAATGCAATTAATTCACTCTTTCTGATGAAACATTAACTCTGTTTTTCTCCCTCAACAGACGCTGCCAGATCTGCTGAGTATTTCAAGCATTTGCTATTTTTACATCAGATTTACGGTATCTGCAGCATTCCACTTTTGATTGAAAATTTGCTTTGCTCAAATCACCTTTGCTATTTACATTTTATTTTCTCTGCATTCTTTTAACTCCATGTTGTCTCTTGCCTGCAATGAAAAATCATTCTGAATTATCTAAGAAGCTGAATGTGTTGCGTGATTTAATTCTGCACTTCATCATCTTATGACACCATCCCAATACACAGCACTTGGCTTGATTCCACACTGAGGATTCTATGGGCGGCATGGTGGCTCATTGGTTAGCTCTGCTGCCTCTCAGCACCAGGGACTCAGCTTCAATTCCTGCCTTGGGCAACTGTCTGTGTAGAGTTTGCACATCCTCCCATGTCTGCGTGAGTTTCCTCTGGGTCCTCCAATTTCCTTCAACAGTCCAAAGACGTGCAGATTAGGTAAATTAACCATGTTAAAATTGTCCATAGTTCAGGATGTGTAGATTAGGTGTATTAGTCTGGGGTAAATGTAGAGCAGTAGGGGAATGAGTAGGTTACTCAGTAGGGGTAGGTTACTCTTAGCAGGGATGATGTGGACTTGTTGGGCCGAAGGGCCTGTTTCCACACTGTAGGGATTCTAGTTTCCTGATGTCATCAGTTCTACCTCACCAGCACTTTTCTCAATAGCTCAGTTATCTCCAGATTGTCTACAGCACTTATCTAATATCCAGTGCTGGATAAACAAAGACTTTCTTAAACACAAAAGCCATTACCTTCAGTTTCACTACAAACTCTGTTTTGTTTTTGACTCCATCCATCTCTCTCAACCAGGCTATTTGTTATTTCTCAGATTGTTTTTTCCAACACACTCCTGGTTGACTTTTCATGTTTTATTCACCATAAACTAAAGTTTTCAAAAATTCTTCTGTTCATTCAACAACCAACCATGATCTACACAGATTTTCTTGATTTTGTATTTTCTCATCTTTGTTTTGAGATCCTCACATGGAATCTTTGTCCACATTAATGTTTCTCCTTCAACAGCACAACCCTCTCTGATATCAGCACTCTTGAATTGTATTGGCGGCTTCAGTAACAAGGGTGCTAAGCACTGCAATTTTCTCTCAATCTCCCTCACTTTCATCCTCTGAGGTGCTGCTTGAGATCTGCCATATTGATCAAGCTTTTCACATTTGTTCCAATATCTCCTTTATACAGCTTGGTGTCAAATGTTATTTATTACTGTCAGTTTGTTTGTTTAGTTAGTTTATTTATAGAATCATAGAGATGTACAGCACAGAAGCAGATTTTTTGGTCCAACTCATCTATGCCGACCAGATATCCCAACCTAATCTAGTCCCAGTTGTCAGCACCCGGTCCATATCCTTCCTATTCATATACCCATCCAGGTGCCTTAGTTATGAACAAATGAACAAGAAACAAAAGTACACCACTCAGTTGTCAAAGCCTGCTCTGTCATTCAACAGAATGACAGCCAACCTGATTTTAACCTCAGCTCTACACTCCTGCCATAATCTTCCATCTCCTTAGAAATTAATAATCTACCTACCTCTGTCTTAAAAATATTTAAAGATTTTGCATCTACTGCCTTTTGAGGAAGGGAATTCCAAAGACTGACAATTCTCAATTTTTTTCTTCATCTCTCTTAGAGGGAATCCCTTATTTATAAACTGTTTGACCCCTCATGCTGGATTCTTCCACAAGTAGAAACATCCTTTCCATATATAAATATTTTAATCAAGTCACCTCTGACTCTTGTATACTCCAGAGGATACAGGCCTACCTTGTCTAGCCTCTCTCAAAGGGCAATTCACCCATTTCAGCTATTAGTCCAGTAACTGATGCCATCAAATTAACATCCTTCCGTACGTAGAGTGACCAGTATTATACACAGTATTCTAGATGTAATCTTGCAAATGCCCTGAAGAACACTTGGATTAACTTCCTTTTGCAGTAAAACATTTTTGTTATTATTTATTCATGGAATCTTGGCATCACTGGCTAAGTCAGCATTTATTCCCCATTCTTAATTGTCCAGAGGGCATTTAAAAGTCACCCACATTGCTAGGAGTCTGGAGTCACATGTGGGTAGATTAGTTAAGGATCATTCCCTAAAAGGGCATTAGTGAACCAGATGGGATTTTCCAACAATCGATGGTTTCATGGTCACCATTCGACCTGTAATTCTAAACCTTCACTGAATTTGAATTTCGCCAACTGCCATAGTAGGATTCAAACCTGGGTCTCCAGAACACTACCTGCATCTCTGGATTAACAGTCTTGTGATAGTATCACTAAGCCATCTTTGAGAAGGTGGCCAAACAGGTGGATGAGAGCAAAGCCGTTGATGTGGTGTATATGGATTTCAGTAAGGCATTTGAGAAAGTTCCCCATGGTAGGCTGTTGCACAAAATATGGAGGCATGAGATTAAGGGCGATTTAGCGGCTTGGCTCAGAAATTAGCTGGCTGAAAGAAGCTGAAAGGTGGTAGTTGATGAAAAATGTTCATCCTGGAGTTCAGGTACTAGTGGTGTACTGCAAGTATCTGTTTTGGGTCCACTGCTGTTTGTCATTTTTATGAACTACCTGGAAGAGGGTGTAGATGGATGGGTTAGCAAACTTGCAGACAACACTAAGATTGATACAGTTGTGGATAGTGCCGAAGGATGTTCTAAGTTACAGAGGGACATAGATAAGCTGCAGAGCTGGGCTGAGGGGTAGCAAATAGTGTTTAATGTAGAAAAGTGTGAGGTGATTCACTTTGGAAGGAGGAACAGGAATGTAGATTACTGGGCTAATGGCAAGTTTCTTGATAGTGTAGATGAGCAGAGAGATCTTGGTGTTCACATACATAGATCGCTCAAAATTGCCACCCAGGTTGATAGGGTTGTGAAGAAGGCATATGGTGTGTTAGCTTTTATAGTATAGGGACTGAGTTTCGGAACAATGAGGTCATGCTGAAGCTGTACAAAACTCTGGTGTGGCTGCACTTGGAGTATTGCGTACAGTTCTGGTCACCACACCATAGGAAGGATGTGGAAGCTTTGGAAAGGGTTCAGAGGATGTTGCCTGGTATGGAGGGGAGGCCTCACGAGGAAAGATTGGGGGATTTGAGGCTGTTTTCATTAGAGAGAAGGAGATTGAAAGGTGACTTAATTGAGACATAAGGTAATCAGAAGGTTAGAACATGGAGAGCCTTTTTCCTCAGATGGAGATGGATAGCACAAGGGGTCATAGCTTCAAATCAAGAGGTGATAGGTATAGGACAGATGGCAGAGGTAGGTTCTTACTCAGAGAGTAGTGGGAGCGTGAAACGCACTGTCTGCAACAGTTGTAGGCTCACCAAATTTACAGGTATGTAAATGGTCATTGGATAGGTGCATGGACGAGAATGGAATAGTGTAGGTTAGATGGACTTCAGATTGGTTTCACAGGACGGCGCAACATTGAGGGCTGAAGGGCCTGTACTGTGCTGTAACGTTCTACATCCTCCAAACATAACATTTCATTAGCTTTCCTAACGACTCACATATTAAGCTGCTGCGATTCATGCACTAGGACATTAAACTCTCTCTGCATCTCAAGAACTCTGCAACTTCTCACCATTTAGTTTGGTTCTTTTTATTCTGTCAAAATGGACAATTTCACACTTTCCCACATTATAATCTATTTGCGTGATGTTTGACCATTCACAACTTATCTTTGTCCCATTGTTAGTTCCTTATGTCCTCTTTACAACTCACTTTCTTACCTATCTTACAGTCATCAGCAAATTTAACTACTCTACTTTGTGCCCCTTCAACCAAATTATTTATAAAATCATTTGTAAAGAGTGGAGGTCCTGGCTCTAACCCCTGTGACACACCATTTATGACATCTTACCTGCCTGAAAAAGACATATTTGTTCCTACGCTCTGCTTCCTGTTAAGACAATCTTCTATCCATGCTAATATATTACCCCAAATATTGATTATACACTACTTTAGTAAACAGTTTACATCCTAAACTGGAAAGATTCCCTATTCAACATTTGAAACAATGGAAAAACTTCCTCCAATATATTTTACTCTGTTTCTTAAATAGACAATCTATTCTCAGCAACCTTCTCATTTTCCAACCGGGTCATTCTACTCCTCAACTGACTGTGTGGCAGTGAGAGTACGATAGAAATTCCATTAATATCGCTGATGTATCCTTTAGATTCAATGCAAGGTCAATCAAACACATGTTGGTCCATGAAGCCAGATCTACAAGCATTCAGTCAAAATGCTTGCAAAATCAACTTCAATAGATTCAACAGTGTTGAGATTGATGAAAAGTATCTCTCTAGCCAGATTTTCTTGTTCTCAAATGGCTGCATTGTGCTTGATGGTTAGGAGGATCTTGCTACCAATTGTTCAAAATAATGAAAACTTATCCATCAAGCTATATTCCTTCAGTCATAATTGTTAATGATGAGACAGAGTAATGACAGAGAACGAAAGAAAATGAAGTGAATCCTATACTCCAAATTCCATTGTGAAATGAGACATCCGGTTTCATTTGCCAAAATATCAGTGAGTCAGGAATTGTCCAAATCAATCACATGACAACCCATGGTCGAAATCATGAGTAGATGTCATCCTTGAATCGAGGTCAGCTGCCCATGACAACTAAAGACACTTTCACAGCCATACCTCTGTAGTTTGTGACGCCCCTGGAAGTGTGCGAACCATCCACTGCAGCAAATCTGAACATTGTAACTGATGAGCCCAGTCAGAATGAGACAATGTGCATGTAACATGTAGTCCTGGCAAACATAACTTTGGAGATGCATTTATGGAGTCCTGGAGATGTTATTAGCAGAATTTTGGAAAGAGCCAGAGCTAAATAAATTCATGGTAGTCACATGATGGCTATTGGCTATGCATATAAATGATCCGCTACAACAGAGATCATGGTCCGAGAGATTGCAGATGTCACCCTGCTGTGAGAAAGCTGATCTTCTACCTGCATAATCTGTGTTGGTGTTATCATTCAAACTGGAACTCTGTGGTCATCCCCTCTATCCTATGGAGTGGTCGGATTGAAGGACAAGGCAATTGCTGCTACTCTAGGTGTGGTTTTGATGCAGATTCTCTTGTTTCTCATTAGGGATCCAAAACTTCATGTATGCAGCAATGAAGATTGACAGTTGGCAAGTGCAGATTAATTTGAATATGGACATGATGGCAGAAAATAAATGTTGGAATCACCATGAGAACAACACAAATATACTCTCAGAACAAATCCTTTGTGCAAAAATCCTTAGAATTAGGACACAAGAAATACATGAGAAAAAAGGACATCATTTCATACAGCACGAGAAGAGGGCGCTGGTTGGTTGAACCATCATTGTGAGCTGCATCGTCATCCCAGTGATAACCAAAACTAGGGACTGGATAGGCATAAGTAGGCAAGCGCTCATGAACTTTTTCCGGGTAATGTACCAATTCTCAAATCAACAAACGAAAATAAAAGTAATATTTTTGTTGACTTTCTTCATAAGAGCTAACATTCAAAAGATTATTTCCCTGTAACTTTGATACAATACTTATTTTTAAATGTATATCTTTTAATTGATGTTGCCAACAAAAGCCAAAGAAATACAGGAGCAAAATACTGTAGAAGATATAAATAGAAAATAAAAATAGAATAACTGGAAATGCTTAGGACATCAGGCAACATTCAGTGGCAGATCAAATAGGTTGTATAGAGATTCTTTATTTACATTGTCCTGTACAGCTTGGCTTTGCTTTAATTTCCTTAAGTTATTGGGGCCTGAAATCTTGTTAACCACCATGACAATCATTTTCATGTGTTTACTGCAACAGGATGCTCTTTAGAGGGCCAGTAGGGACTTGGTGGGCCAAATGGCCTGCTTCTATGCTGTAGGGATTTTATGATTCTATATTGTGCCTTTTAATGTCAACCTGACAAATGGGACTAATCATTCAAAACACAAGACATTCCACAACACAGCACTTCTAGAGTGCTCCAGAAAGGAATCAGCCCAAACTACGCTCTCATGTCCTGTGAACAGAAGCCCAAACATGAGATTATCACCCAATTAACACTATTACTATTTTAAATTCAATTAATTTGTACTCACTCTCAGTGTGTGGTCCTGACTTCCTGTAACCACTCTGCCAGCAGCTGCTTTCAGTACTGTGATGGGCTTTTGGTGTGCACAAGGAACCATGTGTGTTAACTGACAAACGATGGAATCATCACTGCAGAAGACTGGCGACGATGGGATCGTGGATCTGTTGGGTGTTCCTGAACAAGATGACAGACTATAGAATTAGCATTCCAAATATGGAATGAAAACAACTTGCACACAGAGGACAACAGTATCACAGCAAAACAGCTCTCATCCCTTTATAACCAGCTGAAGGGGAGCTTATGCATCAAAAAGATTAGTTTGTTGTAGGTTTAGAGGAAGCGCACATTTGAACGCTAGATTTGATGAGGATTGTTAAAGTATAACGAGACATGTCAAGGGACAGAAACTATAAAGGGAATTCAGATGCACAGCAAAAATAATAACTGATATCTGCTATCAGTCACAGAACTGGAAGATGGAAGGACATATGAGAAGACAGGATTGTAAAGACTGTCAGTAGGACTGAGTTGGAGATTTCAGAATAATCAGTGTTCACTGCATTTGTTTTACAATTCTAAATCACAATTTTCAAAAAAGGGTTAATTGCTGATCAAGCCTCAATTCTGAAAAAAAATCCAGCTTTTGTATGATAGCCATGTATGACACTGACCTAAAAATACTGAGGGACTAAGAAATTGAGCAATGTGATTTTGAAAGCATCTTACATCATCAATGAGCTATTGTTAATATTTAGTCCAATTTATTAACTTGATCCTCAGCCAGGAATTGCCTAATTTTATGCTTTATCTGATGGTAATATATTTAAGAGTTTTGCATTTGTACTAACTTTGGAGAAGTGGCCAAAACATGAGGGAACTACCCATTTCAAACAAATATCTTTCACTTACCTCGGTACTGCAGCTGGTTGCTGATTTTATTGGTGTCTAGACAGTAGAAATCCAATGAGCCATTCAATCTTGCAGCAACAATTCTGTGATAGAAAGCTCTGTTATCTAATTGAACAAACAGCTATCTAACATGTGTAAGTACATATAGTAATTACCACGTTCTGTTGCGGTAACATCAAGGAAATGTCGAATGCTGTCATAATTCGATAGGACATACTACTTTATTTCCCCTATTTCCTAGTCAAAATAATAATCTCAAAACAATAACCAGAATTAACTATCATACAAAACAACTGTTGTGCCAGACGGAGGTAATCTTAGTCATGCTATAACTAACAATGTCTGTGGAAGACAGCAGGCCAAGGCTGAATAATGGAGATGGGAGTACAGGCTGCAGTTAAATATATTGCTTCAGATATCAGGACAACTGATTTTTAAACAATGATACCATGAAATGACAAAAAAACTAAAGCAATTGAGAGTAAGAACACTTAACATTTAAAATAATGACTGCAGTCTATGATACACTACATAGAAACAGAATGTTAATGTTAAAGCTCAATCAAAGCGGCTAAATGTAGAACTTTTAATAAGCAACCAGTTCACACGCACTGGCTGCTGAAAGGGCTTAATGAATATAAGGCCATCGGTGTGGTGCTCTTATATTTCAGGAAGACCTTTGGTACATTCCCCCTAGAAAGGCCTGTATTGAAATTCTTGTTTAAAAAAAAGTCAGTGGAAATATTTTAAAATTTCATCAACTGGCACACCAAATTAATCAAGAAGGTAGTGACACAAGAATTGTTGCTAACTTTGGAGATTGTTATCAGTGAAGTTTAGCAGTCACAAGCAGAATGAAATCTGGAAATGCTACAAAGCTACTGAAGGTGGGAGGCTGCAAAGCTGAACAGGATAAACTGCAGAAGCAAGTAAATATACTTGAGTACTGGGGAGACAGAGGAACTACAATGTTGAGAAATGCAATGTGGGACAAAACTCCATGACAGACTATAACTTAAAAACCGACATGTAAGATGAGGTAGCCTTGGAGTCCTTATTAAAAAGAAATTGCAGCTATTGCATTAAAGATAGCAAATCAGAAGTTTGAATGTGTTGAACACTGAATGCAGATAGTGAAGTAATCCTGTCACTGCAAATATTGTTTCGGCAATTGAATTTAGAATACTGCATACAATACTGATTGTAATATCCCATTTTTGCATTGAGACAGCAATTGAACGTAGAGACATGGCCACTCGCATAATTGAGGGGATGAAAGAATTGTCTATGAAAAGACGATGATGTAAATTGTACATGTTCCAACTGAAACAAAGAGGCTGACAGGTGATACAATTGCTGTTTTTGAAGTTAAGGAAGTAAACATAGACCTTGCAGTGTTCAAAATACTTACCATTTTCTCTACACAATATTAATCCTTAAAGGAATTTATTGCAATTAAAGCACATTGAAACATTTCTGAAATTATGATTACGTAATACTGAAAATTTAAAAAGGATTGAGCAACTTATACGGAATACTTTCAGGTGCTTAAGAGCCTCCAAGATGGGTCTGATGCTGCAATGTCAATTTGTGCCATTTAATCAAAGTTGGCAACGGAGTTGAAACTGGCACTATGAAGGGCTACTCAGAGCTTATTAATTAGTTGACTTCTAGCAGGCATATTAAGTGGCATTGATTAAAGAGGTCTTTATGATTTTGATGGCAAGCACTTCAATTCAATTGCCCTTTACTAACAGGGGTTGGGAGGAAATATTACACGGATGCCAATTTCAAGATAAATGAAAATATCACTTGCCGTTTCACATTCATTACTTGGGAGCTGTTAAGACGATCTCAAACAGAGACACATTTTCTGGGACATTTGTCAAGACTTCATCACATCTGAACATTTATTTTGGAAATTCTGAGCATCTCACTGAGAAATTGTTATGCTAATCCTCCTTATTGGGTTCCTCATCAGAGTCAACAGGAGAAAAGGAATGTTTGAACATTGGCATCTTGCTGGGAATTCCCCTTGGTCTGGAAATAGGAATGGGTGGAGGGAGAGGAGGTCAGACACAGCAGTACCACCTACCTTAGGAGAGAGCGATAGGAGAGCAAGATAGCATCCTGCCTTCTGCTCATCAACATCATTCCCAAGCCAATACAGGTTAGGAATGATTTCTACACCATACTTCCTTCACCAGGACCCTCCAGTGCCACAACTAAGAACCTATGCACCTTCTCTCTTCATCCCTGAGCCATTCTGAACCATGCTACTCTGTCAGCAAAGCAGACATTTGGGACAGAATCATAGAATCACTACAATATGGAAACAGCCCTTTGGTCCAACAAGGCCACACCGACCTTCCAAAGGGTAACCCACCTAGATGTATTCCTTTACCCTGTTATCCTATATTTACTTCTGATTAATGCACCTAAACTACACATTCCTGAACACTATGGGCAATTTAGCATGTCCAATTCACCTAACCTACACATCTTTGGATTGTGGGAAGAAACCCGAGCATCTGGAGGAAAACGCACACAGACACGGGGAGAATGTGCAAACTCCACACACAGTAGCCCAAGGCTGGAATCAAACCCGGGTCCCTGGTGCCATGAGACAGCAGTGATAACCACTGAGCTACCGGGTCAAAGAATATACATTTATCAATGTGCAGAAACTGTGCCTAATTAGCTTGAATCCTATATGTGCAGATTTCTGGTTCAGCATCTTCAGACATGAAAACTATTGTAATTGGCCATTAGAACCAATGTTCCCTCGGAGCTGTATTTTCACTGATTGTAAAGCACTTTGTGATGTCGAACAGTTGTGAAATTCAATTTGTTCATTCTAACACAACCATAATCAATTATTTTGAATTTAAAAGATGTACAGGTAATTATTAGGTTTACTGCAAGTTTTCCTGCAGTCATGGCTCACACTCCATGGTACACCATTACATCTTGAATTCAGATCATAAAAGTATCACAAAACATGGCAGCACTTTCAATCCAATGCAATAAAACCTGTTTGTGGTGGACATTGGATGGGTTATAGCACACTGATGGGACAAACACTGAATCTTACAGAAAGGCTCACAGCATAAATTAACAACATATATTCAGCTAATTACCTGTTTGTGATAAAAGCCAGTGCTGTTATGCCAGAGGAACCGTCTTCATTACTGCAGCGCAGAGTTCCATCTGCAGCATCCCACACCTGAAATGAGCAGATTCATTTTAAACTGCAAGGTGAGTCATGGTTTATACAATAGGTCCTTTTACTTTCTTTAGAAAATAGACCCCTGTTTTAAAACTCTCTTTAGTTTTCTCTAATCTTCCTGAAAGTGCTGATCTATGTTAGGCTTTGGGTTTAATGGACATTGGACCTTTACCATAGCAAATTGGTCACTTTAAATTTTAGACTGAGACAATAAGTATAAGTTGAGTGCCCATCATAGAACACTGCAGGTAAGCTGAATTCTATTTTCCCCCAACATTCACATAAGCATATTCTGCACAAGTCACTGAGCAGTAATACGCAATGATCAACTTTCCTCTCCTTAGCTTTCAGGTGCTCAAGCTGCGTCATTCTGTTTGCTACTCCAACTGAAATTAGCTAGCTCAGTACAATAACAGGGATAGAGACCTTTAGATTTTGCTTATCTCAATTTGATGCTGGGTGGGTACTTAGCCTTTTTTTTTGTTTAGCTAAGTACAATGTAGATCACGTTAGCTGGTAGGGTTTCTATTTAATCTATCCATGTGATGCGGTCACCACTGGATGCGCCAGCATTTATGCCCTTGAGAAGATGCCAGGAAGCTGCCTTCTTTAACCACTGAGTCTATATGGTCTAAGTACACACAGAGAGATGTTCAGGTGGGAATTTCAGGACCTCAACCCAGAACAGTGAAGGAATGACAATATACTTCTAAGTCAGGATGATATACGGCTCTGCAGGTGGTGGTGTTCCTATGTATCTGCTGCCCTTGTTCTTCTTGGTAGTCGGGGTACTGGGTTTAGAAGATATTGTCTACATAGTTTTTCAGCATATCTTGTAAATGGTAAACTCTGCTTTAGTCAAGGAAGGAATTGGAGGAGTTACTTGAGGTGCCAATCAAGTCTACCTGTTAAAACCTGGAATCTTAAAGCGGAATCTTAAAGCGGATTCCTACCACTATTTGCAACACAATAAAATTAATACCTTCAAAGACTCTCAAAATTTAGCCTAATTGTTTATAACCAGACTTTTTTCCTGCTCCTTGGATGCTGCCTGATCTGCTGCACTTTTCCAGCAACACACTCTTGACTTTTTGAACAACCCCGAACTCAATAATCAATCAGTCTAAAAATTCAGTGACAACACGACCGTAATAGGACAGATATCTAACAATGGCGACTCAAAACACAGAAGGGAGACAGAGGGCTTGGTGATGTGGTGCAATGAGAACAAACAAAAGAACTGATTATTGACTTCAGGAAGGAAGAGAACACACCCCCATCTACATCAACAGAATGGAGGTTGAGAGGGTAGAGAGCATCAAGCTTCTCAGAGTGATGACAACTGACAACCTGTCCTCGACTTCACACGTAGATGCAACGGTCAAGAAGTCACAACAACAGCTCTTCTTCCTCAGTCAGCTCAGGGAATTTGGCATGTCTCCAACTTCTACAGATGCATCACTGAAAGCATACCGTCTGGGTGCATAACAACCTGGTATGTCAACTGCTCAGACCAGACCATCATGGAAGCCAAACTTCAATTCATGGACTCCACTTATATGTCTTGCTGCTGCAGAAAGGCTGTCAACATCAAAAAACCATCGGACCTTGGTAGTGATCTCCAACAACCTCTTCTGTCAGGCAGAAGAGGCAGAAGCCTGAACACGTAAACCAGCAGGTTCAGGAACAGCTTCTTCCCGGCCATTATTAGACTGATGAATGGAGTCTCACTTCAAATAATGCTGATCTCGCTGGCGTTGATCTCACCATCGCATACCCTGGACAATGCAATCTATAGGCCTCAAAAGACTTTTTGATCTATGCATCCTTACTTACTATGATCTGCCTGCACTGCTCATAAACAAAGCTTTTCACTGTATTTCGGTACACGTAATAATAAATCAATCAATTCTAGATACTGAGTTTGTAGCTGAAACAATAGACTGAACTAGGTGACGAGGGACATACAAAACGAACGTTTTGCATCAGTATTTACTGTGGAGAAGGATATGGAAGATATAGAATGCAGGGAAATAGATGGTGACATCTTGAAAAATGTCCATATTACAGAGGAGGAAGTGCTGAATGTCTTGAAATGCATAAAGGTGGATAAAATCCTCAGGACCTGATCAGCGGTACCCTAGAACTCTGTGGGAAGTCAGCAAATGATTGCTGGGCCCCTTGCTGCAATATTTGTATCATTGATAGTCACAGGTAAGGTGCTGGAAGGCTGGAGGTTGGCTAACGTGGTACTACTATTTAACAAAGGTGGTAAGGTCAAGCCAGGGAACTATAGACCTGTAACCTTGACGTCAGTGATGGGCAAGTTGTTGGAGGGAATTCAGAGGGACAGAATTCACATGTATTTGGAAAGGCAAGGACGATTAGGGATAGTCAACATGACTTTGTGCGTGGGAAATCATGTCTCACAAACTTGAGTTTTTTTAAAAAGAAGTAACAAAGAAAATTGATGAGGACAGAGTGGTGGACATGATCTACATGGACTTCAGTAAGGTGTTTGACAAGGTTTCCCATGGGAGACTGGTTAGCAAGGTTAGATCTCGTGCAATGCAGGGAGAATGTATGGATAGTGAACTGGCTTGAATATAGAAGATAGAACTTGGTGAAGGAGGGTTGTTTTTCAGACTGGAGGCTTGTGACCACTGGAGCTGGGTCCACTACTTTTCATCATTTATATAAACGATATGGATGTGAACCTAGGAGGTATAGTTCGTAAGTCTGCAGATGACACCAGAATTGTAGGTGTAGTGGACAGCGAAGAAAGTTACGTCAAGGCACACCAGGATCTTGATCAAATGGACCAATGGACGGAGGAGTGGCATGATGGAGATTAATTTAGATAAATGTGAGATGCTGCATTTTGGAAAGACAAATCAGAGCAGGACTTATACACTTAATGGCAAGGCCCTGGGAAGTGCTGCTGAATAAAGAGACTTGGAGTGCATGTTTATAGTTCCTTGAAAGTGGAGTTGTAGGGTGGATAGGATAGTGAAGGTGGCGTTTGGTATTCTTTCCTTTATTGGTCAGAGCATTGCGTACACGAGTTGGGAGGTCATCTTGCGGCTATACAGGAGATTGTTTCGAACACTTTTGGAATACTGCAATTCTGGTCTCCTTCCTATCGGAAGAATGTTGTGAAACTTGAAAGGGTTCAGACATTTACAAGGATTTTCCCGGGGTTGGAGGATTTGAGCCATTGGGAGAGGCTGAATAGGCGGGGGCCATTTTTCCTGCAGTGTTAGAGGCTGAGGTGTGACCTTCTAGAGGTTTATAAAATTATGAAGGGCATGGAGAGGATAAATAGACAAAGACTTTTCCCCGAGATAGGGGAGTCCAGAACTAGAGGGCATAGGTTTAGGGTGAGAGGAGAAAGATATAAAAGAAACGCAAAGGGCAACTTTTTCACACAGAGGGTGGTGTTTGTATGGAATGAGCTGCCAGAGGGAGTGGAGGAGGGTGGTACAATTGCAACATTTAAAAGGCATCTGGAAGGGTATACAAATAGGAAGGGTTTGGAGGGATATGGGCAGAGTGCTGGCAAGTGGGACTAGATTAGGTTGGGATATCTGGTCAGCATGGACAAGTTGGACCGAAGGGTCTGTTTCCATGCTGTATATCTCTGACTATAATAGAGCAAAACTAAACAAAGTAATCTAACTGATATTGATGATTTAAATCCAATAATCTTTGTTTCCAATCCCGTTCATACAAAACACAGACAGCCAAACACAGTTAAGGAATAAATAAAATGACAAAACTGGCCAGATTACTAAGCTGTTTCCACAATGCTTTGTTCAACAGGCATATATTATTGTTTCTTGATCGGTCTTCTGAAGACATCAATCAGGACCAGCTTTCTGTTCACTCTGAGGAATTCTCAGCAATACTTATAAATTAGTTACTATTCACTGAACTTCCAATGGTTGATATTGGAAGTTAGGCAGGGAGCTTTCAAATCTTCATGCCTAAGCATCAACAGCCAAACTCTTTCTCCAACCCGCAAGCCTCTCCCTTAGTTTGATCATGTTCTCTCCCAGGCTTGCTAACACCAACTCCCAGGTGTTAATAATGGCCAAACATCTATCTGGTTTGATTTACTGCTTGCTCTGAGTTTGAAGTACCAATGGAGCACTTAGACATAGAATCCACCTGCAAGTAACCTCCAGGTCTGGCCTCTCAAACAATGGCTTGTTTGACCCTTCTTTAAAAAAAACATAAGCTGCTGATCAGTCCAAAAGGTCACCATCAGCACTCAGTTCACAGTTCCAAATAAAAATTGATAAAAGAATAAAAGTAATGAAAAAAAAAAATCAGTGAAGGCATCACATGATGCTTTGACATGCAAGTTTTCCTGCTTTGTGGCCTCACTTTTAGGTATGCCTGGTGCTGCTCCTGGCATACTCTCCTGCATTCTTCACTGAAACATGCCTTGACTTGTTGTAATGGTAGAATGACAGGGATATGCAGGTCATGAGGTCAGAGATTGTGGTTGAATATAATTCCACAGAGCTGCCTCGTCTTGAGCTGCTTGATCTGTTCGAAATTCGTTCCATTCAGCACAGGGATAGTGCCACACAACACAATGGAGGACATCCTCAATGTCAAGATGGGACTTCATCTCCATGGGACTGTGATGGTCACTCTTATAAATACTGTTATGAACACACATATCTGTGACGTATATATCTGTAGAGTGGACAGGGTGATGTCAAGTCAATATTTTACTCTCAATAGTTTCCTCACCAATTGCTACAGCCTCGGTCTCTGGCAAGTATGTCTTTTAAGACTCAGCTAGCTATGTCAGTGGTGTTAACAGTCAACTTGATGATGGACATTTAAGGCCTCCACCCAGAGCACATCCTGCACCCTTGTACCTTCACTGCATCCTCCAAATAGTGTGCAACATGAAAGAATACTGACTCTTTAGCTGAGTGGATGGTAAGCAGTAGGAAGCTTCCTGAACCATGTTTAATCTGGTACCATGAGACTTCATGGGGTCTGCAGTCAATACAGAGGACTACCAGAGCAACTCCCTTCTGATAGTAAACCACTGCATTGCCACATTAGGGGTGGTGATGGAGGTGTAAGGTCATTGCATAAGGAATGATTCTATGAGAATTGTTAGGCTGTTGCTTGATTCATCTAGAAGACAGCACTCCCAATTTTGATACAACTTCCCAGATGATAGCAGCACAGGAAGCTCTAACATTTCCAGTTCTTTGGTTGATGGCAGGTAATCATTTTGTTTCATTCCTTTAACAAACTTTGTAGCAGTCAGATACAATTGATTGTACTTCTATGACGTTTTATACAGCCAAACACATTGCTATGGACTGGAAGTCACATGTAGGCCACATTAGGTGATGACATCATAGTTTCCTTCCCTAACAATCAACAGAAAACCAGATGGGTTTTAATGACAACAATGACTTTATGGTCTTTATTAGACTAGTTTATAAAACAAATTCTACATTTATTAATTGAATTCATATTTTACCATCTGCCATGATAGAATTCAAACCCATACCCACCAGAGCATTAGCCTATGTCTCTGGATTACTAATCCAGTGGCAATACGACTAAGCCACCATCTCTACGACTATATGATATCAACACGGTGTCAGCTGCATTCAATGCTATTTCAAAGTAAAATCAACAGTTTCTTTACAGCAACGGTCACTTTGTGCCTGAATTTGTTCCTCTTAAGGTTATTGTGCAAAATTCTCTCTCCATACACTGCATCAGAAAATAGCAGAATACAGTTTTGCGATGATTATCTGGTAAGTTAACTCTGATCAATCAGTTCCCTTTCTGCAGGTTGTTAAAATTGCTGCTCTCTTTGAAATCTGGCATCCTAGTATCTGCCATGACGAGTGCAAGACAACATGTCACTTTTTCAGCAACACTTCAAGTTCTATACTACCTAGTGATTATCTCTTATTCGTATTGTTAAATAACTATTAAGGAAAAATAATGCAATAAATTGCAAGGGAACATTAATGTTACTGTTTAATTACCTCAAGTTGCCCACTGCTTCTTCCTGCCACAATCAGGTTCCCTTGGATGCCAAGACTCCAGACAGAGCTTTCGCAGTCTCCACCCCATATAGGAATGGGGGAGTTTTTCTCATGCACAGGAAGTGGCTCATCCCCTAAACTGCGCCTCCTCTGTAGGCAGCTGCCATCCCAGCCATGCGACTTGAGGTTCACAGATGTTTGAGAAGATCTCAAAAATGTTGGAGAAGGATAATTCCGCAGGTTTTGCACATTCAGCAGTTTATGATCCTCATATGCTTTATCATATGCTTTTCCAAAGTCAAAGCCAGCCTCCTGCGAATGTTCAGAGATAGTCCGCTGTCTGGGAACTGCATTCTCCTCTTTAACTTGCTCTGCAAAGTTGGTGTCTATTAATCCAGATAAATCTGGTTGATCGGTGAACAGAACGGGCTGTGAAGGGGTCATTCTCTTCTGAAAGTTCTGCTCGCTTTCGTATACATCATCTGCTCCATTCTCAGGATCTGATATATACTCCCAGCTCTCTTGACGTTCATAGCAACTGCTACTATCATTCCATTGCCTAAAAATGGATGAAAAAGACCAAGTGTCAAACATTTTCCAACACACTGCATTTCTGAACACCAAAGCCTGAACAGACCTTCAATATAATATGCAAAAAGTCTAACATGGAATGCCTCTTTAATTTTTAAAATTATTTTAATCCCATTCAAAATCATGAGATACAAACATAATTTAATCATTAAATGGTTCAAATGTATTGTTTGGCAGGTTTTATGGATGATGAATTATTTCATAATAGTTAACTTTCATTCTTCAGGTATGAATTTGCAGTTAGAAGGAATTCCAAGAGCAACTTTAAGTGAGCTCTTGTCTCTGTGTTGCAATGTATGAAAAACTTTACCCCATAAGACAATTTTCAGCATTCTTCTAGTGTCTCAGATTAGTGAAATCAGTGCGTGACTACATCAACCAAGAGGATGGAGGTCTAATTGCTGATCTCCTTTCTGACTTAGCTGTTTGCAGTTGTTGGACTAATTTATGCCAAATAACTACAGTTATAAGAGCAAATAAAATCTAGACACTTCTATCAACATCAAGTGATCTTCATAAGAAATGTGCTCATTTGGAAATTACATAGAATGTGCAGGACAAAGACAGGCCCTTTAAGCCAAATGGCCCGTTCAGGTGGTTGCGCTCCCAGGAGGCTCTTCCCATCTGTTGCCATCTAACTGTATTACAAAATTATTGATTCTTAATTTGCTTCCTCTTTATTTCACTGCACAAACAATTTGATTAGATTAAATCGAACAACAATATTGCATTACTTTGTAACTAGGTTATCTGTTGCAGAAAGCGGAGTTCAGGGCTGCTTAAACACAAAAGGATTGAAAATAAATTGAGGGATATTGTTGAAGGAATGCAATAAAATAACTGGAATGAGCTCATGAATTAATATTTTACCCTGGGTTTGGTATGACAGTCAGACAATCACCAGTCTGTGCGTCCCACACTCTGATCTGTCCTGACAAGCAGCAACTGACCAACAACATCCCATCACTGGCCAAGCATTCAATATCCTAGGAAAAACGATTAATAAAAATGTGTTTAAGAAAATGTTATAATATATGCATGAAGTTGTAATGAATGAGGGACATACAAGATCATGGGCACAGAATTAATGAATACAGAACTTTCTTTGATAGGCAAATATTTGTATTTCCTGCCAGGCAATAAAGGTTTGTTCCAAGTAGTCACATAACTCAGCATTGTTTTTGTCCTGGATTAGTGGTGCCGGAAGAGCACAGCAGGTCAGGCAGCATCCAAGTAGCTTCGAAATCGACGTTTCGGGCAAAAGCCCTGGTGGTCATAATGTTCAAACCCATGGTCTGATCAGAGGAGTCCAGTACAGCTAATTTTATTTGATCCCACCATTCAATTGGATTCGTGCTGATTTTCAAGATTAGTTGTGAGCTGGATTTGTATCCGTTGCTCCTGATGCGGTCTCCTCTACATTGGGGAGACTGGGCGCCTCCGAGCAGATCGCTTTAGGGAACATCTCCGGGACACCTGCACCAATCAACCACACCGCACCGTGGCCCAACATTTCAACTCCCCCTCCCACTCTGCCGAGGACATGGAGGTCCTGGGCCTCCTTCACCACCGCTCCCTCACCACCAGACACCTGGAGGAAGAACGCCTCATCTTCCACCTCGGAACACTTCAACCCCAGGGCATCATTGTGGACTTCAACAGCTTCCTCATTTCCCCTTCCCTCACCTCACCCTAGCTCTAAACTTCCAGCTCAGTAACTGTCCCCATAACTTTTCCAGACTTGTCCTACCTGCCTATCTTCTTTTCCACCTATCCACTCCACCCTCTCCTCCTTGACCTATCACCTTCATCCCCTCCCCCACTCACCCATTGTACTTTATGCTACTTTCTCCCCACCCCCACCCTCCTCTAGCTTATCTCTCCACGCTTCAGACTCACTGCCTTTATTCCTGATGAAGGGTTTTTGCCCAAAACATCGATTTCGAAACTACTTGGATGCTGCCTGAACTGCTGTGCTCTTCCAGCACCACTAATCCAGAATCTGGTTTCCAGCATCTGCAGTCATTGTTTTTACCTCATTGATTTTAACCCTACTGCGAATCCTCTTGCAAGGATGCCTGCCATGAAGAAGTTTTCCTCCTCTCTCTACAAGAATCTCAGGGAGTCCCTCTCCCACTGCAACTCCCAGGTCATTTCCTCTGCTCTGAAGCTCTTCAACCATGTCGTGAAACAAACTCGGTACCAGAGCCACATTTGATTCCTCAGTGCCTGCCTCTGTAACCAACTCATCCCACACGGACTCCGGACCACCTTTAAACCAGCAGAGTTCGGACCCGAACAGGACAAACAGTACAGACTACAGATTCAAAAACACCAGCAACAGTTCTCCTTCAAGATCCTCCGCTCCACGCTTGCAGCAATGAGCCGGCATTAACCTCTCTCCAGTCAGCCCTGCCTCAGCTGAGGGCCACACTCTCTCAGAATTGCAAAGGACCCACTCTGTACTACATCCTCAGGAGAATTCATACTCTCAACAAACAGTATTTCAATTCCATCTCAAACATCAAAAACTGTAAGTACAACAAACTTTTATCCACCCACCTCCATAACCAGCACTCCTCAAACATTCCAGAAGATTCCCCTGGCCTTGGAACCTATCCCACCATTAGCCATGCGGCGGATGCAGCTGCCACCCCCACACTGGTTGATGATGTCACTTCCGCCCCCACAACCACTTCACCCCTCACAATTCCTCATGCATCACACCTGACATCACTTCTGCCCTTCACATTATCGCTGATGCCACATGCTCAGTGACTTCCACCACCCCTACTGCCATGGTCACCACCACTTCCACCCCCACCAGCGCCACTCACCTGCATTCTGCTGACATGCCCCCCACAGACCCCACTGTCACTATCCCCACCCCCCAGAACCCCAAGGGGAACACTACCCCTGCTCATAACTCCACTCCCATTCCCCCCCCACTCCCATTCCCCCCCACCATCACACCCACTTCAGTTACAGGTTCCGCCCCCACTCCCAGCTCTACACCCACACCAGATCCCAGCTCCCAGCCCTGCCGAGTTTTCACCATCCCCCCAGACCTCCTGCTCACTGAGGACGAACGATCAGTCCTCAGCAAAGGACTCACCTTCATCCCCCTCCGTCCACGCATCAATGAATTTAATACACGCCGTGATGTCGAACAATTCTTCCGTCACCTCCGCCTCCGAGCTTACTTTCACAATCAGGACTCCCGCCCACCTTCCGAGGAGCCCTTCACCCACCTCCAACACACTGCATCCACCTGGACACCCCGCGCTGGCCTATTACCTGCCCTTGACCTCTTCATTTCCAACTGCCGCCGGGACATTAACCGCCTCAACCTGTCTACCTCCCTCCCCCACTCCAACCTCTCACCCTCACAACGCGCAGCCCTCCAATCCCTCTGCTCCAATCCCAACCTCACCATTAAGCCAGCGGATAAAGGGGGCGCAGTGGTAGTCTGGCGCACTGACCTCTACACCACTGAAGCCAAACGTCAACTCGAGGACACCTCTTCCTACTGTTCCCTCGACCATGACCCCACCCCCCATCACCAAACTATCATCTCCCAGACCATACAGAACCTCATCACCTCAGGAGATCTCCCACCCACAGCTTCCAACCTCAGTCCGGGAACCCCGCACTGCCCGGTTCTACCTCCTTCCCAAGATCCACAAGCCTGACCACCCTGGCCGACCCATTGTCTCAGCATGCTCCTGCCCCACTGAACTCATCTCTACCTACCTCGACACTGTCCTATCCCCCCTAGTCCAGGAACTCCCCACATACGTTCGAGACACCACCCACGCCCTTCCCCTCCTCCAAGACTTCCGTTTCCCCGGCCCGCAACGCCTCATCTTCACCATGGATATCCAATCCCTCTACACCTCCATCCGCCATGACCAGGGCCTCCAAGCCCTCCGTTTTTTCCCTCTCCAGACGTCCCCAACAGTATCCTTCCACCAACACTCTCATTCGTTTGGCCGAACTGGTCCTCACCCTTAACAATTTCTCCTTTGAATCCTCCCACTTCCTCCAGACCCAAGGGGTAGCCATGGGCACACGTATGGGCCCCAGCTATGCCTGTCTCTTTGTTGTCTACGTAGAGCAGTTGATCTTCCGTAATTACACCGGCACCACTCCCCACCTCTTCCTCCGCTACATTGATGACTGCATTGGCGCCACCTCGTGCTCCCGCGAGGAGGTTGAGCAATTCATCAACTTCACCAACACATTCCACCCTGACCTTAAATTTACCTGGACCATCTCTGACACCTCCCTCCCCTTCCTGGACCTCTCCATCTCCATTAATGACGACCGACTTGACACTGACATTTTTTACAAACCCACCGACTCCCACAGCTACCTGGATTACACCTCTTTCCACCCTACCCTTGCAAAAGTACCATCCCGTATTCCCAATTTCTCCGCCTCCGCCGGATCTGCTCCCAGGAGGACCAGTTCCACCACAGAACACACCAGATGGCCTCCTTCTTTAGAGACCGCAATTTCCCTTCCCACGTGGTTAAAGATGCCCTCCAACGCATTTCGTCTACATCCCGCACCTCCGCCCTCAGACCCCACCCCTCCAACTGTAACAAGGACAGAACGCCCCTGGTGCTCACCTTCCACCCTACCAACCTTCGCATAAACCAAATCATCCGCCGACATTTCCGCCACCTCCAAAAAGACCCCACCACCAGGGATATATTTCTCTCCCCACCCCTTTCCGCCTTCCGCAAAGACCGTTCCCTCCGCGACTACCTGGTCAGGTCCACGCTCCCAAACAACCCAACCTCCAATCCTGGCACTTTCCCCTACCACCATAGGAACTGTAAAACCTGTGCCCACACCTCCTCCCTCTCCTCTATCCAAGGCTCTAAAGGAGCCTTCCACATTCAAAGTTTTACTTGCACATCCACTAATATCATTTATTGTATCCGTTGCTCCCGATGCGGTCTCCTCTACATTGGGGAGACTGGGCGCCTCCTAGCAGAGCGCTTTAGGGAACATCTCCGGGATACCCGCACCAATCAACCACACCGCCCCGTGGCCCAACATTTCAACTCCCCCTCCCACTCTGCCGAGGACATGGAGGTCCTGGGCCTCCTTCACCGCCGCTCCCTCACCACCAGACGCCTGGAGGAAGAACGCTTCATCTTCCGCCTCGGAACACTTCAACCCCAGGGCATCAATGTGGACTTCAACAGTTTCCTCATTTCCCCCTCCCCCACCTCACCCTAGTTCTAAACTTCCAGCTCAGTAACTGTCCCCTTGACTTGTCTGGACTTGTCCTACCTGCCTATCTTCTTTTCCACCTCTCCTCCTTGACCTATCACCTTCATCCCCTCCCCCACTCACCCATTGTACTTTATGCTACTTTCTCCCCACCCCCACCCTCCTCTAGCTTATCTCTCCATGCTTCAGGCTCACTGCCTTTATTCCTGATGAAGGGCTTTTTCCCGAAAAGTCGATTTCGAAGCTACTTGGATGCTGCCTGAACTGCTGTGCTCTTCCAGCACCACTAATCCTTAAATAGACATTAAGTAAACAAGGGAGTAAAAGGCTATGGGGTTAGACTGGAAAGTGGATTTAAGACCACAACCATATCAGTTATAAGCTTATTGAAAGATGGTGTAGGCTTAAAGGGCCCACTGTCTATTCCTGCTCATGAGTCGTATTCTCCCATGTTACAAATCCAGAAAGTGTCAGTTACTTGATGAAGAATACCTCCATGTGGTTTTCATCCTTCTTGTAATGAAGCCATGTTTAACACACTTTGTCAACACGAGGACACCATGTGCAACAGCATTTCCAACACAATTTTTCTATGGTTTCTCTATAGAGAAAGAAAGACACAGCCAACCCCAGCAATAAAGTCTCTTAGAACGATGATTTTTTTTTAACTTCTGAGATGGAGTGTGGACCACATGAAGGTTATAATAGTACATTTATGAAACATCTTCATTCGAATTAAGGTTTGAGGCATAAATGCTGATGACAGTGGGATACTGACTGAAGCTGAGCTGCAGATAAAATGACAAGCGTCTATCATTTAGACAATTGGGGCATTCTGGCAGTGTACCCAAGATCCTATTCCTAAAAGTAAAACCAACTTGGTGGACTGAGTATTGCTGTCATTCTTATTTTCTATTACAAATAAAACTGTTTGTTTCTTCTGCTGGAAAAGAGGTCTTCATAGGACACAATGTCAATTTGGAGTCTTGATAGATCAATTGATATGATTGCTGTTCGTCTTTACTGACAGTGACTTGACATTATTTATGAATTGTGCTATCAACTGCTACCATGCCAAAACTAAACCAACCATATAGACATACACTATCAACATGTGGATGACTGAAGTGTCATTGCCCACACTGCACCAGACTTGCAAGCCACTAATAACAAGTCCAAAACTCAGTATTTCAATAGCTTAAGACAGACTCCCAGACACAAATCCAGAAGATAAAGCTCATGTGATGAGATGAGAAAGGCCTGAGAGATGCAACTGGATGCTGATCATGTCAAATGAAATATGGCAATTGATACACTTCAGCCTATCTGCAGTTCCCGATGACAGAATTCACGGGTGAACAATTAATGGGAGAAATGTAACGAGCAAACAAAAGGATGAAAAACAACAATGTGTTTTAGCCCTGTTGCTAATCCAGCTGAGGTCTTCACATTCAGACTCTATACAGTCAGCTAAAAGATTTGGAAGAAGAAAGTACCAACACCCACCTCCTCCTCAAATTCTACCTCTCCCCACCTTGCCTCACAAGCCATCCAGCTTCAGGAACACAACCAACATTTATAGCCATTTTCAAGGACCAAGATAAGTTGGGCTATGAGAACTACAAAGGTATTTCCCACATAAACATATGAAAAAAATCCTGTTACACATTCTCTTGAGACATGGATTTAGATCTTCCAGTCTCGTTTTTTGCTTCTCCTGCCAAACAGTGTGAACACAACCAGACATTCAGCGACTTGACCAAATCATCTGACCTCAGGAAACATCGAGGCTCTGTGGATTGTGCTGCAAAGATCTGAATGTGCAAGAAATGTCATCACTATCCTGTGATTGCTTCATGATGCTTTATTTTAAATTAACTCATGAGATGTGTGTCTCATTGGTTGGGCCAGCATTTATTGCTGATCTCTAGATGCCCTTGAGAAGTGTTAGCAAGCTGAATTAATTTAGATTAGGTAGAGACATTATGGTGTTTGAGAGGTAGTTTCATAATTTTAAACCAGCAACACTATAACGATGACATATTTTAAAGTTAGGGTGGCAAGTGACTTGAAGGGGAACCTGCAAGTGGCGATATTCCCATGCATCTGCTGCCCTTGTACTTCAAGACTGTAGTTTGTGGGCTTGAAAGATGTTGACTAAGGATCCTGGTGAATTTCTGCAGTGCATCTTGTCAATGTTTGCACTGCCAGTACTGAGCATTGGTAGTAGAGGGTGTGAATATTATTCAAGCAGCCCCGTTGTCCTGGATGGTATCAAGCTTCTCAACCATTATTACAGCTACACCCATCTAGGCAAGTGGGGATTAGATTAGATTCCCTACAGTGGAAACAGGCCCTTCTGTCCAACAAGTCCACACTGACTCTCCAAAGAGCAATCCACCCCCTACATTCACCCCTGACTAATGCACCTAACACTATGGGTAATTTAGCATAGCCAATTCACCTTACCTGTACGTCTTTGTACAGTAGGAGGAAACCCATGCAGACACGGGGAGAATGTGCAAACTCCACATAGACAGGAATTGAACTTGGACCCCTGGCGCTGTGAGGCTACAGTGCTAACCACTGAGCCACCATGCCGCCCAAACATGCAGATCCAGAAGCTGTTCAGCTCCACTGGAGTAAATTTTATAGCTGTTAGCACCCAGAAGGCCCTGGATCATTCCATTACACTCCTGACGTGCCTTGTAGATAGTGGATAGGGTGAGTCAGAAGGTGAGTTACATGCTGCAGGATTCCTAGCCCCTGACCTGCTCTTGCAACCTCAGTAATTATATAGCTAATCCAGTTCAACATCTTGACAATAGTAAACCAGGATTAGGATAGTGGATGGTTCAATGATGGTAACGCCACTGACTGTCAAGAGGTGATGGTTAGATTTTCTCTTGTCTGAGATGGTTGTTGCCGGCATTTGTGGGGCAAAAATGTTAGATGCCACTTGTCAGCCAAAACCTGGATTTTGCCCACTGCTTCAATATCTAAGGAGTCACTAATGGTGCTAAACATTTTCAGCACTCACCTATGAACGAAGGACATTAGTGAAACAGACAGGTTTTTAATAACAATCGACAGTGGTCACATGACTGCCATTAGGCTAGCTTTTTACTCCTAATGCTTTCAGAATTCCAATTTTGCCATCTGTCACAATGGTACTCGCATCCATGAGTGCAAAGCAGAAGCATGACATTACTTGTCCAATGATATTACCACTATGCCTCTGCCTTCTCAAGTTAATGCGTTAATAATGGGCCACAGTGGCAACCAGAGAAGGAAAGAGGGGGAGGAATATCCTGCCATTGGATCCTCCCCCTACCCAGCTGCTAAAAGATCGGCAGGTTAAGAATGGTCTGTCAGTCGCAAGAAGAGTCATGGCAGAAACCTGCACTTAGGTAGATGCCATAATTGAATTAAGGGAAAGTCAACTGCTGGATTTCTGTACATTCTCTTGGGGCGTGGGCACTGCTAGGAAAGCCAGCAGCTGATTCCTGATTGTCCTTGAATATTTCATTTTCAGAGAGCAGATACACTGAAATGGGGCTGGTGTCAAGTCTAGGCCAGGTCAATAAAAGACAGCAGATTTCCTTCCTTAAAAGGACATTAGTAAACCAGCTGGACTTTTATGTCAAGTGAACACCTATGCAAAGGAGCACTCCAGACTACAGTGAAACGCGCATTGCTGGTTCAATATAGGAACAGTCAAGAATAGAATTTTTTGTTATAGTTCTGAATCATTAATTGGTACATTCTGCCTGGCAATGCCTCCATTAATCAAAGTCTATTTTCCAATGCATCAAGATTTACCTCACATGCAGAATAAATGTTGGCTTTCCCTTTGAATTGATAGCGTGACCTTGGGGTACAGGTTCATAGATTCTAGAAAGTGGAGTTGCAGGTTGACAGGTAATGAAGGCGGCAGTTTGTACGCTTGCCATTATTAATCAATGCTTTGAGTATAGGAGTTGTGATGTAACGCTGCAGCTGTAAAGGACATCAGTTACACCACTTTTGGAATAGTGCATTCAATTCTGGTCTCCTTGCTATAAGGAAAGATGTTGTTAAACTTGAAAGTGTGCAGAAAAGATTTACAAGGATGTGCCCAGAGGATTTGAGGAATAGGCTGGGACTACTTTCCCGACAACGTCAGAGGCAGAGGGGTGACCTTTTTAAGGTTTGTAAAATCATGAGAGGCATGGATAGACAAAGACTTCTTCCCAGGGTAGGGGAGTCTAAAACTAAAGGGCATAGATTTAGAGTGGGGAGGGGAAGATTTAATGGGACCTCAGGGGCAACTTTTTCATGCAGAGGGTGGTGCATATATGGAATGAGCTGCCAGAGGAAATGGTGGACGCTGGCACAATTAAAACATTTAAAAGGCATCTGGATAGGTACTTGAATAAGAAGAGTTTAGAGGGATATGAGCCAAAATGAGAAAAGATTAATTTAGGATATCTGGTTGGCAGGATGAGTTGAGCAGAAGGGTCTGTTTCCATGTTGTACAACTCTATGACTGCAAACTTCACCAAAGTACCTTTTTTTCAGCAGTACTAAAGACCGCCTCGTACACACCAACTTAAACACAAATAAGATATTCTAGATGGTAGATGTTTGAAATAAAAACAAAAAAAGCAGTAAATCCTCAGCATGTTTTGGAATGCTTCTTGGGATCTGAAATATTAATTTTGATTTCTCCACAGATTCTGCCAAACTGCTGAGCATTTTCTGTTTTTACTTCAATTTAACAACTCTCATCAGGACTACAACATGATAATTTTCATAGTAAAATTTAAAACCCAAGAAACATCAAATAAAATTAGATAAACGACTTTGTACTATTACTTACAAGCCCCTCACCTCCCTAAAAGACTGATTGAATAACTTACATTCCAGTATTTTGACTGAGGATGCTCACATCAATGCAATTCATAAGTCATTGAATCAAATTCCAAGGTAGCAAGTTATGAAACTGAATTCATAAAATCTGCTCATTTATGTGCACTAGAACATAAACCACACCAGACTGTTGTAAAAACTAAACGCTTCATTTATTGCTATGGAAAAAGTAAACTTTCTATCTCTAATTGATATGGCCTACCCAAGAATACATTCCAGGCTCAACTCTTAATACTCACTGAATTGGCCTAATAACAATTCTTTGTACAAGTCAATTGCATTTTTTGGTGTTGGTTAATAAAATATAGCTTTATGTACATTCAGAATAAATAAAAAAAATGGTAGCAAAGATGAAGCACGAGCAAGATTATCACTGCTAATTGTGATATTCAATCTGACGTATTTTTGAATCATAAAACAGAAGTGATTACAAGAGACCTTTCTGTAAAAGAAATTCATACACTATATTTTAAAATCAGAAATATAATCAATATGCTGGTGCCCCAAAATCTGGAGTTGTGGGTTGAATTTGTCAATGTGTCTCTCTCTCCCTCCCACAGCTTGAGTTCCAATCTCAAAGAATGCCTGAAACATAGGAAGAAAGAAACTAAAGGGCCAGTTACTCTTATACTTTTCAGTAATTGAACAGTGGAACTGATAGAAGTTTGAGAAAGAATGTTTTGCTTGTCTCTCAGTCCAAGCTGTTTAATTATACTAACCAGGCTTGGTTTGAAATCAATTTTAAGTTGACTCATATTGGTTAAATATAGATATGATAGCTTAGGGCAATATTACAATTGTGCTGAATAAATCAGTTAATTTCGACTGCTTTTTAAGACAATGCATAAGTTAAACTGTGAACTAATGGAAAAAATGAGGTTGTATGTTATTATTATGATGTTGGTTTTTCAGTATAGGTTATTATTAGGCTGACCAGGTCAAAACAAATATACAGTATTGCAATCTTGCCAGTTGTAAATGTGAACAAATCATCAAGCACCCACTTAAATTTAAACAATTCTCACAAACGTATCAATGTGGTTCACATATGACATTTTACCACGAAGTGAAACAACTAGTATTATTTAAATCAAACTTTCTCATTTGAAGAAAATGCTGCAATATTTGGCAAGTGAACAGGGCCCAAATATAAAAGAACATGAAAATTTCCAAATATTTACTTACCATTAAGTGTCCCTTTAAAATCAACGGTAAGGTTTCACTGACAGGGGGTGAGTAGCCATAATCATCACAAGGTAAGTCCCCACGTCGCCTTCTCCCATAAGATAGACCATCTTGGCCATATGTTTTTGGACAGAACACCTTATACAAGCAGAACAGCAGAATTACGAGGAAGACTCCTGATGCCAATCCGAGAGCTCCAACTCTACAAGAAACAAAGTTTATAATTAAAAAGAAATGTAATTTCATTGGCTAATATTAACCATTGCTGAAAAACAACATTATTCTTGAAATAATTTGCTTTGCCAATAGCAATCATATTAGACTTTTGCAAAGAGAATGAAAAATTGACAGAATTGGAAAATTTTCCCATTAGATCACGTTGTGCCTGAGCCCAGCCAGTAAACACGAAACACTCTGGGACATGTATTTGAAAATAGATAGTTCTGCAGAGGAATGAACTTATCACAAGCCACAAGAAAGAGTGATGCCAACCAGGATAATAGCCTTGTAGAACACACATGATAATGAGCCCAACACAGCATTAGATTCTTCCTATAAAAAATACTTACTCAGGATATACAAGGTTGTATTTTAGAAGGACAAGATCATATAGACCAAAAACCACACTTCAAACATGACGTGCATATTAAATTGCAAAGGAGCAAAAGCTACAAATTTTGCTTATGATAGAGTATAAAAACCTGTAAATTATAATAACTATAACAAAATGCTAGGTTACTGTAGGAAGTAAAGCTGAAATTATTGTCGCTCTGCCACAATATCATAATCTGCCTTTGATGTGTAACAGCTGCCAGAGCACCAGAAAATTGCACATGTTAAATCTGACTGAAAAATCCTTCCTCAATTTTAGCTAGGGCTTTGACAAGTATAACTGGGTGCCAGCTGATGGGGACAAGCAGCCTTGCTGGCCCCAAACCCGATTCAGCTAAAATTGCTGATGCTGGGATAAGGATCAGGAATCGACTTGTCAGCTGGTCTTGGTGTTGTTATGAACTCTATGGAGATGATTAAACTAAAATCTAAACTTGCTGAACAAACCCCAATGAGAAACCAATGCACAATACTTCAGAAGATCTTCAATTTTTTCACAAACTTCTTCACAAGTCTAATTCATAATCTCAGCGAAGAAATTCCTGCTCATCTTGGAATTAAATCAGAGAACCCTTATTCTGAAATTTATGCTGGAGTATGACACAATCCCCTAACAATGGGAAATACTGAGTCAGCATGTATTCTGTCAATCCCTATTAGTATGTTTCAATAAAATCATTCTTAACTCTGATAAGCATTGACTCAATTTGCCCTCTGAAATGACCTTGGAGCCTTACAGTCTTAGTTCAAGGGGAATTAGGAACGGGCAACAATGTTGGCCTTACGAGTAATGCCATATCTCATGAAAGGAATTAAGCAGTGAGTTGTTTAATTGAGACCTTGTATTTTTGCTTCACCAGGTTGACACCTCAATTTTAGATATGCCTGCTACTGTCTCAAGCATGATCCTTTCCATTCTTCATTGAACCAGAGTTGATCCTTTGGCTTGATGCTAATGGTAGATAGGGGACTATGCCAAGCCACGAGCAGAGCACAAGGAGGGAGGAGGAACTCTGGTTTTAGTTATATCTTAATTTCTTCTGTAACTCAAAATGGCAGCAGAGTGTGGCATCAGTTTAAACTTTTCACTATTTATTTGTTCAATAAAAATGACAATAAATCATTCAGTTCAATAAATTATAGATTCTATGAAATGTCAGCAATGGTGTAGAAACTGGAAATCTGAAATAAAACTTTTTTTTAATTAAATTTGTTCATGTATTATTGATGCTACTGGGTAGGCAGTCAAGAGTCAACTACATTGCTATGGATCTGAAGTCACATGTGGGCTGGACCAGATAAGGACTGATTTCCCTTGAAGGAAATCCTGAGGAGTTTTTATGACAATTGACAGGCTCTGTCCAGATTTTTATTGATTTCAAATTTCACCATCTCCCATGATGGGATCTGTACCCATGCCCCCAGAACATTAGCCTGGATTTCTTAAATTACTTATTTATTGACATTACGACTACATCACCACATCCCCATAAAAATGCTCGAAATACTCAGCAGATCAAGCAGTCTCTGTGGGGAGAAAAACAGAGTTAACATTTCAGGACTGATCTTTCACCGCAACATTTCTAAACTTTTGTTATCGTTGATATGACAACCGATCAATAAATAATGCTGAAAACACTTGGGCACTATATCTTGCAGAATGTGATATCACCCATGTTCTGTCATTACAACTAACAATTTGAGTGGCTTAATGTTAATAGCTAAAACCTTAAAGTGCTTTCATTGCAATAAAACCAACACTTTGTGGAAACTCATGTGACAAAACTATCATGTGCATTACACTGTATAGTAAAATAATCCCAGGTTATACATAATTAGCATGATCATAACACTAATCCATAGGTAAGGAATGAGCCTCAAGCCAAACTTAATTTTAAGCATTATTCTTAAGTTATTCCACACGACCTTACTTGTAGAGTGTGATATCTAAAGGTGCTTGTGGTTTAGAGGAAACCTGTCCCCTTGCCCAGTTTCCATCAGTATTCTTTGCCTCTTCGTAATCTGTTGAGAATGTGGAATGGTATCGCTTTGCATCTTGAGGGTGTCTTGCATCGAGGGCATCTTGCAGACTCAGATGGAAAGATAAAGGGATGATGGGAAGAATGCTAACATACCTGTAAATAAATAAGCAGTACATGACATCTGCTTTAAAAGTAACATGTAGGTTTACTCCTTAGCTGTAGCTTTTAACAGTTCATTGGAATACCTAAAAGGAAGGATAACATTTACTATATAACACTAAAAACTAATGAAGCATAAAGATATGGCAAATGAAATGTTAATGACCAGGTAACATCAAGCTCGGACTTCCAAATACCTAAGGAAGGCAGAATGCATTTTCTAAAAAAGTTGATCTAAGCTTAAAAAAAAAAGACATAATTGCAATGCCACTAGATATCACTTTATCATTGGATGCCTAAGAATTCATTTAATTGAGAATTCCTGAGAGGAAATGCATCAAACAGATTCTGCTAGACCATCTATCAAATGAAGTAGACCAGAAAAAGTACGAAATAAATATTAGCCAGTTTTGAGTTGATTTGTAGCTCGGATGGAGGTTCTGATGTAGGTTTGCTTGCTGAGCTGGAAGGTTCATTTTCAGACGCTTTGTCACCATACTAGGTAACATCTTCAGTGAGCCCCTTACAAAGCACTGCTGATGGTTCTTGCTTTCTATTTATATGTTTGGGTTTCTTTAGATTGGTGAGGTCATTCCCTATGGTGAGGTCATTTCCTGTTCTTTTTCTCAGGGGGTGGTAAATGGGGTCCAAGTCAATGTGTTTGTTGATAGTGTTCTGGTTAGAATGCCACACTTTTTTTTAGATTAGATTAGATTACTTACAGTGTGGAAACAGACCCTTCGGCCCAACAAGTCCACACCGCCCCGCCGAAGCGCAACCCAACCATACCCCTACATTTACCCCTTACCTAACACTACAGGCAATTTAGCGTGGCCAATTCACCTGACCCTGCACATCTTTAGACTGTGGGAGGAAACCAGAGCACCCGGAGGAAATCCACGCAGACACGGGGAGAACGTGCAAACTCCACACAGTCAGTCGCCTGAGTCGGGAATTGAACCCAGGTCTCTGGCGCTGTGAGGCAGCAGTGCTAACCACTGTGCCACCGTGCCGCCCAGGAATTCTCGTGCGTGTCTCTGTTTAGTTTGTCCTAGGATGGTTGTGTTGTCCGAGTTGAAGTGGTGTCCTTCCTTATCTGTATGTAAAGATACTACTGAGAGGGGGTCATGTTATTTTGTGGCTAGTTGACGTTCATGTGTCCTAGTAGCTAGTTTTCTGCCTGTTTGTCCAATTTAGTGTTTGTTACAGTTCTTGCACGGTATTTTGTAAATGAGATTAGTTTTGCTTGTTGTCTGTATAGGGTATTTCAAGTTCATTAGCTGCTGTTTTAGTGTGTTGGTGGACTACCATGATGCCAAGGGGTCTGAGTAGTCTAGCAGTCATTTCCAAAGATGTCTCTGATGCAGGGGAGAGTGGCTAGGATTTCTGGACTCGTTTTGTCTGCTAGTTTGGATTTGTTGCTGAGAAATCGGTGGACTGTGTCCATTGGGTACCCATTCTTTTTGAATACACTGTACAGATGATTTTCTTCTGCGCTGCATAGTTATCTGTGCTGCAGTGTGCTGTTGAAATAAATGTTCTTATGCAGCTTCATTTGTGGATATTGGGAGGATTGCTTCTGTAGTTCAATATTTGGTCCATATCTGTTGTTTTCCTGTATACGCTGGTTTGAAGTCCCACATTGGCTAATCACTCTACTGTGATATCTAGGAATGGCAATTTGTTGTTGTTTGTAAACTAACGTTAAAAACAACATCCACAAAATAAACGTAGTTGAAATATCTAAATACATTTCATTTCTTACAAGTATGTGGTTATTTAGGAACCACAACATTAGATGATTATCCATAGCATCCACAGTTGTAGTCACAAGATTTATTATTTGATTATTTTTGGATGCTGAAATAAATCTACCTTCCCATCTGATAAAGGGTTACCTAACCTACAATGTTAAATACTCTATATACTTGAATATATTGTTACATAAATCCAATGTCAATGGTTTACTTATTTAATCAAGATGTTCTAAATCATGGGCTTTTGATAGCATAGAAAGGGAGAAATTGTTTCCATTAGTAGTTAATAAGAGAACACAGATTTTTTATATCGTACAGACAAGTAGAGACAAGAGGAGAATTGTACATAGGATATTTCAGATCTTAACCTTTTTCTATTTGCAAGGGTGATGGAAACAGATCAGTAGTCACTTTTTAAAAGGTGTTGAACATCTACTTGAAAAGGAGAAATATGCAGAGCCGTGGCAAAAAGGGGAGGGGAAACAAGATTAATTAGACTGTTGTATCAAAGAGTTGGCATAGACATAATAGGTTGATGGGTTTCCTTCAATGCTACATAATTCCAAGAATGCTTTGTCACAGTGATTTATTGAATTAGATATTACTGCATCCTTCAATTGATGGAAGAAAGGAAGATATGAGGATCTGGTGAGACCATGTGGTAGTTGGTCAGGGAGCTGAACAGCCAATACGTTTTTTTCTTGCTGAAAACATTTATGGTTCTTTTGAACAGTTGCCTTCAAAATATTGTTCTTTTCAAATCTTTCAGTTAGACAGAAAACCACATTAGTATGTCAGATAGTTTCAAAATTACTTACTTTCTTGCCAGTGTATTATTGTAATAACTGAAGAGAGTTGGCCAATGTCTGAATGATAGTTTCCGCCACATCTCCTGATCCTGAACTCCCCACGTGATCTCTTCTTTGAAATCATTCTCTGGGAGACTGGTATCACTACGAACTTGCTGTTTGTCATCATCAGTTACATTTTCACGTGTAGCCAAAGGTAAGGCATCAAGAGGATTTGGTTTTGTGTTCTGATCTGTGCCACGTGACTGATTCTCTAATGGTGCATTGACATCTGATGGAAAACCAGGCAAAGTGCTCTTAGAATCTCCCCTCTGGAAAACACCTGGTGGAACTGCAATAGGTGGTAAGCCACTCTCTCCTAGTGGGCTCTGTTCAGCAACCTGAGCTGTCAAAAATGTCCGGAGACCAGCGGGATCAGTGTAAACCAAAATGCCAATCCATATTACTGTGCCCACCTGAAAAATAAAAATAATGAGATTTAGATATTGTCAAATTCATGACAGCAAATTTATTTGTTTAAGAAACTTATATTTAAGCTTTGTAACCCAGAGGTTTAAACAAAGTTCTTTGAAGACAATTAAATAGAGAGACCAAGGAAGCAAACTGTTACAACCTATTGGGGAAAGTGTGTTCATTCTTGAGACCCACTCTTCTCAGTGACCACAAAAGTCATTGACTTAATCAAAGTATGCAAAGTTCTCAATTTACCTGCCTAGAGGAAAGGTGAACAGAAAACACTGATTAGTTCCCCACACTAAACAAGAACTAGTGCTTATTTTTCCCAGAGTTGAAGTGTCTAAAACTAGATGACATGCATTTAAGGTGAGAGGGGGTAAGTTCAAAGCAGATGTGGGGCAAGTTTTTTTTTAAGCACAAGAGAGCGGTGGGAGTCTGGAACGCACTGCCAGGGGTGATGATGGAGGCAGATATGATAGGGGTATTTTAGATAAGCATGTGAATATGCAAGAAATGGAGGAATATGGACGACAGGCAAGCATAAGAGATTAGTTTAATGTCATTTTTGGTACATTTTGGGCCGAAGAGCCCATTCCTATGTTTTATTGTCCTATGTTCTATATTACAAAAAATATATTTTCAGCCACAGGTCAACAAAACTATGAACTATCAACATATATCAACTCTTTAAAACCCAAACCCCTTTTAAACTCCTACACCCCTTCTTAATGACCTTTCTACCCAATGGGGTCAGAAATGTGGATATTTGGTGATAACTGCATCATGTGCCATTTGGAACTCCACACACACTGACCCAGCCAATATCCAAATGCAAGACCTGACAACATCCAGGCTTCAGCTGAAAGTGATAAGAAATATTCACACCATACAAGTGCCAGGCAATGACCATTTGCAACAAAAGTGAATCTAACCATCACTAATTTACATTTAACGGCATTACCATCACTGAGTCCCCACTATCAACATCCTGGAGTCACCACTGACCAGAAACTGAACTGGGCCAGGTCATAAATACTATGGCTGCAATAGCAGGTCAGAACTCAAACTTCTGTGGTGTGTAACTTACCTCTTGTCTTACCAAAGCTTTCTTTAAGAAACAAGGCAGGAATAGGACAGAATGACTGGATGAGTATAGCTCCAACAACACAAGCTTGACACCATTTAAGACAAATTATTCTGCTTGACTGGCATGCATTCAGCATCCTAACTCTGAACTATACCCTGTTCCTTCACTATCACTTGGTCAAAATCCTGGAACTCCTTCTCTAACAGCATTATGCATGTTTCTGCACCCAAAGTATTGCAGATGTTCAAGCACTGCTAAATTACAATGGAGAATTTAGTGATGGGAATTAACTAGCAACACGCACATCTACTGAACGAATAAAAACACAGCAAATAAATATTTCTACAATAATTACCATTGGAAATAACTTGAACTTTCTCTCAAGGTTTTGTAGAATAATCAACATTCTGGACAAATTTTAGCATTGTGAGATATACAGTACCTTTATTTTCAGCTCTTGCTCTACACCATAGGGAAAACGTCATCTTTCAGTTTTAAGCCCTGAGACAATCTAATAATATGGATGTTCATCTGCCTTTTTCGTATCTTGGCATCAACTGACTAATCGGGTATCACTGGCATTTTCATTGGTATGTTCGAGAAATTATTATAAATAGAAGCACAAACAAATCTCTTGCGTCAGACAACCTATATCATAGGATTAATTAAGGTACTCAATGTCAGTAGGGTGAAGGAATCTTGAATGATCATCCAAAGGACTGTAAGCAACAAAGCCTGAATAGAGTAATTGAGTCATAAGATGTACAGCATGGAAACAGACCCCTCGGTCCAATCCGTCCATGCCAACCAGATATCACAACCCAATCTAGTCCCGCCTGCCAGCAATGATAAAATAAATTGAGAAACCAAACCAAAAATAGATCGAAGCCACTTCTTATCAAGCCTAATAAATGTGCCATTCATTATATATAGCTCAAACACAATCCATTTCCTACCATAATAATTCTCTGGGCAAGTCGTGTCCGAGCCAGAAAATATACTACTCTTAATCTCTTTGGCAATCGTAGGTTCCTAAAAGAAGAAGTCTGCAGGGAGATGGTGTAGGGAGCTGAAGTCCGTATCATAGGCTGACGTTCATATCTCTGTTGCCTTGGAAGTGACTTGGAGCGAGACAGTCTCAAATGGTCAGGGATTTCTTGCACAGCCTCTGCTGGAAGACGCCTATTAAGGTCAGCAAGCTGATAGGAAAGAGAGAAGTCATGAAAGCTGCAATAATAAATTAGAAATTAGCAGATGTAAAACTTCTTCAAAATGTCTTAAAGAATTACGGATGTTGGAGGCCTGAAACAAAAGCAGAAAATATTGAGAAACTCATTAGGTATGGTCTGGCAGCATCTGTGGGAAGAAACCAGAATTAACACTTCAAGTAGTTCAGTTTTGAAGAGGACTCACTGGGCTTGAAATGTTAACTCTTTTTTTCCCCATTGATACTGTGAAACCTGCTGAGTTTCTTTAAAACATATATTCTTACTCTATCTTTTCTCTACATAGTCATCGTCATGTTGTAACAGACTCACACAAATTATACTTCAAGTTTACCATTTCTGTTGCAAGTCTTTGACTGTGTTCCTTTTTTTGACTTCTCATTTTTAGTACAGCAGAAATGTTTTGGCCAAAATACACCACCCCTGCCTGTATCTCTGGATCCTCTTCCCAAGAGTAGCCAAGATCATGCTGCTTATTCACACGCATCTGAATATTTATAGTGCTGCTTAATATTTATGATCTCGATGTTGAAATCCAAGAAAAAAATTCAAAGCATGTATGTGATGCAAAATCTGGAAACATTGTAAATTGTGAGGAAGATCTTTTAAAATGCACTGATAAGTTGGAGGAGTGGGCATATAGGTGGTAGATGAATCTCATGTGGTGAAGTGTGAGGTGAGACATTTTGGCAAAAAGAAAATGGAGAAAATATATATCAAAGGGTACTACTTTAAAAGGTATGCACAAACAACAAGTACTGGCTATATATGTGCTTTAGTTTTTAAAGTTGGCACCACACGATCAATTTTATGGCCTCGGAAGGGATATACCTTAGAGTCATCAGAAATGTACGAAGCTAAACAAGGAGGGGCGGGGGGGGGGGGGAAGAAGAAGATTTGTACACACCATCTTGAACTGAACCTTTAAACTAATTAAATAATTTGATAGGGCTAATAAAAAGAAACTATTTCCTCTGAAGAGTGTGTCCAGGACAGAGATATCATAAAATTAGAACTAGACTTTTCAATAGCAATTCCAGAAAGCACATCACAAATAAGGTAATTCTGGATTAGTGGTGCTGGAAGAGCACAGCAGTTCAGGCAACATCCAAGGAGCTTCGAAATCGACGTTTCGGGCAAAAGCCCTTCATCAGGAAAGGTAATAGCAACTAAGGAAATAAGGTAATAGCAATAAGGAAAAGCAATCCTAAAATTGGTCCCACAAAAAGGTGAAGTTAGACCAAACAAAATTTTAAAAATGTATATGGCAGATTCAAACAGACAGAGGAAGTTAATAAGCAAAAACTGAAATTGACCAGAAACATTAATTTCTTTCCACAGATGCTGCCAGAACTGCTCCGTTTTTCCAGCAATTTCTGTTTTTGTTTCTTAAATTTCTCTGCCTGCTTTGATTCTGTAGTCTTTAATGTCTCTCATAAATCTACCATGTTCATTTTTAAAATTTTGTTTGATCTAACTTCACCTTTTTTGTGGGACCACTTTTGGGATTGCTATTACCTGATGTGTGAAGAAGTGCTTTATGGAATTGCCATCTGTGTCTTAATTCCTTCTAAACAAAAAAAAAGCCAAAGAACTGCACATGCTGGAAAAACTCTGTTTCAACCAGAAACATTTACTCTGCCTTCTTTCCACAGAGGCTGCCAGACCTGCTGAGTTTTTCCAGCAATTTCTGTTTCTGATTTCCAGCATCTGCAGTTCTTTGCCTTTTTGCTTAGAGGGAATTAAGATTGATGAAAAGGTACTTGGCTAAATGATGAACATTAACAAATGATTTACAAGGATGTTGTCAGAGTTGGAGGGTTTGATGTATAGGGAGAGGCTGAATAGGCTGGGACTGTTTTCCCTGGAGCGTCTGAGGCTGAGGGGTGACATTACAAGGGTGTATAAAATCATGGATAAGGTAAATAGACAAGGTCCTTTCCCTGGATTAGGGGAGTCCAGAACTAAAGGGCATAGATTTAGGGTGAGGGGGGAAAGATTTAAAAAGGGAGCTAAGGAGCAACTTTATCAAGCAAAGGGTGGTGTGTGTATGGAATAAGCTGCCAGAAGTAGTATTGGAGGCTGGTACAATTACAAAATTTAAAAGGCATTTGGATGGGTATATATGAACAGGAAGATTTGAGAGGGATATGGGCTAAATGGGACGAGATTAATTTAGGATATCTGGCTGGCATGGACGAGTTAGACCAAAGGGTCTGTTTCCGTGCTGTACATCTCTACGACTCTATGTGACAAAATAGTCCACTGCTATTCTTGTGTTCCTTGTTCAGGAGAGTGGGAAATTAACTTTCTCTTAGAAACCGCTTAGTGATATCAACTACAGGTACAGTCAAAGCCCAAAGCTTTGTCAATTATAATAATATGCACTAATAACCTAAACCACTGCACTATACAGTTGGGTGTAGGAAGGGAATTACACGGACATTGTAGCTGCTAATTTCATAGCACTGTGACGTCTTTCAGAAGTTACAATAAATACCTCAAACATGAGCAAGTACCTAAGCAATGGACTAAACACGACATCAGCAAATATTGTAGTCACTTTGCACACAGATAGCAGTATTAAATTGATAGACAGTTCATTCATCTCTAATGGTTGGTTCAGGGAGGAATGTTGCCCAGGACAACTATCTGTCCTTTACCAAACAATGTCACTGCTACTCACCACATAGTTCATCTGCTGAAACCCATAACCTCTCTAATAATGCTTCACTATGTCAACAAGTATATACTCAAGTCTTGGAGTGGCTCTTAAAGCCAGAATCTTCTACATTGGAGACAATCTCTCCAGTCAGTGAGTTCAGCTGACACACCATAATGTTAGAATCAAAATTAATTTAACTTAGTACAACAGACTTAGCTTACCTCCATACGACGGATATCAATGGACAACACTGTTGTGAAGAAAAACATTTGCAGGAAGAAATCAGAAACGAGTCCAACCACTGCAAACAGGCAAAATTCCTGTAAGAATTGGATGGGTGGGGAATAGGCAAGTAGAAAAGATACACAAAACAAAATAAGAAAGAAAAGTTCAATACATAACTTTCAGACAATAAAAAAATGATAAGACATGAACAGCATATTTGAAGAAGCAACACAAAAATATTAAGCAGCAAAACTAAGACAGGGTGCATTCTCAAAAGGATTATGTAATTATAATTAAACAGTATGATTCAACCCGAAGCCTCTTGTTTGTCATTTTCGTCAAAAAAATTAATTTATTCTCATTTCTTTTCTTTAATTTTACTGCTCATCTTTGCATATGCATGCTATTAGTTTAATTGCACTTAATTTGGATCTTGCTGCTGAAAATAAAATCTAAAACCAAAATAGTAATATTCAACTTAGACACAAATTTTATTAAATCAGTGCTTTCAGGTGGAAAGCAAATCAGAGTATTCCAAAATAGTTGTAAGGCTTCAAAGGTATAATTTTATTTTCTCTCCCACAAGTCGCAAAGTCACCTTAGTCCTGCCTGACCATATAGCTGGGTACTCATTTGAGAGAGATAACTAGTGGTAGCTCTCACTGGAGAGAAATGACTGGTGGTGGTTTAACCCGAGGGTCACCACATCTCGGGGAAGGGAATTGAACTTTGCACTTTGGTGTTACTTTGCACTGCAAACCAGCATCCATCCTGACCACCCAGAATAATAGGACAACTTTTAACATTTTCTTGCTTAATCTTGAATGACAATTCAAAGATCACCTTTCTATGTCCTTTCAATTTCCAAAACCACAATATCTTGTTCCCTCCACTGTCTTCTCAAAAGTAATCTAAAATCTTTAGACTTTGGTTTCCTGCTTAATAATTTATCTTGTCCACCCTCATCTATCTCCTTTACAGAGCACTTTGAGACTATAACAAAAAATAATATGATTCAAATTATGTGATTGTCTTGAACTTTTAACTTATATTCTTCATTTTTGGAAACAATACCCAAAATGCAGAAAATCCAATCACACAAAGGACTCCTGCAAGAAACAGCTGTGAACTCCACAAATAGATGCATGGATTGAAGTAGGCTACACAAGATGCAAATGCTGATACTACTAGAGGTACTGTACCAGTTGCTAACCGGATTAAAAGTCCCCAAAGGTGAATTACCCATGATCCATGGTGGCTCAGGTTTGAAGGGCCAAACAACCTACTCCTGTCCCTATTCCTTATGGTCTAATGGTACTCAACAAGTTCTGAACTTGCCGTGATTTTCAATTGCATTTTGTTTCTTGACATAAATGTGTTATTTTTAATCTCTATTTCCTTTGTCCTCCCAAAAACACTAGTTTTGAGTGCTCATCTTTCCTCCATAACAGGAGCCCAAATGGCAAAAACTGCAGGAGATCCAGGTGCAAAGACATAACAGCATACTTTGCTTCAGGAGGGCAATCACATAAGTACAGCTTTATAGTTAGTAAATTGTTGGGGCGTGACTGCAATTCTGGCAGGCATATAGATCCATAATGATGGAGGAGTGTTGGTTCTTGACTTTGACTAACAGGTATAAGGTAGTTATTACCTACTTGTAGACAAGATTAAGAGTCGCAGGATTAACAAACTGATCATTATACCATAGTGCATCAGGCCATTCAGGTTGGGAGGAAGTGGTGAAAAAAGGCTGTTGTAAAGATAAGGAATACCTAGGGAAGATGATAGGAGAGCGAGGTCCTCACAGGACTAATAGTAGTAGCTCAGTTCTAGGGACATGAATTTGATTACCACCATGGCAGACGGTAGAATTTGAATTGAGGGGATAAATATGGAATATAAAGTTAATCTCAGTAAAATTATCATTGAACCAGATGGGTTTTTAAAACAATCAATCAATCATGATCTTTACAGAAGACAATGTGCCTTTTGGACCTGGTCTGGGCATATATATGACTCCAGATGCACAGCAAGGTAGTTGACTCTGAATAGCCTAGCGAGTGACCCAGCACAAGGGCAATTTGGGATGGACAATAAATACTAGCCTTGCCAGAAATACCAACATCCTATGAAAAAATAAAGAAAAGTACAAGTCGGAGAACAGACACTACTTTGCAATCATGACTGGGTATTGCAAAAGGTGAGAGAGAAGATCCAGGGGTCACACAGCACGTTGGAACCTGTGACATTCATAGAATCAAGAAAGGTGTTTTGGTGAGAGCATGTTATCAAAAATTGTAGTAGATTGGGAAAAATTGAATAGTGACTCAGCGAGAGAGGAAGAAATCAGAGTGAGTGTCAACTAACAGGAAATAGTGACTTTGGAGGCAGTGTAGGAATTCGATGCAGTGGTAAGAGGTACTTTCTGGCTCATATTTTCTGAAGTATTTTTACAGAATAAATTGAAGCCCAGGATTGGGGGCCAGCACAAAAGGAAGGAAAATTATAAAATCGTTGCTGATAATAGGTACCAATTTGACTACTGGAGGCTACTTTCAGATTGCAGCCAAGTACCAGAAATATTTACAGATTACACATAAAAGACCAGTGGAACCTTTAAAAAAAATTCAAATTAACGAAGTAAATAAAATAAAGATGCAAGGTTAGTCGATGTGTTGTAACTGCATGGCGTGACAACAGGTGAAGCTCATTGTTGTTTAGAGCGACCACATCTGTAGCAAGTGTTGGCTGCTTGAGAAACTCTGGCTCAGAGTTGATGGGCTGGAGCCTGAGGTTCGAACACCTCAACACATCAGGGAGGGGTGAGTTACCTGGAAATTGTGTTTCAGGAGGCAATCACACCTCTTCAACTGACTACCTTAAATTCTGTCAGTGGTAAGTGACAGTAGGAGGCAACTCTAGGCAAGATGGGAAGAGGAATCCAAGGGATAGTGCTGAAGGAGTCTCAGCCCTTGAGTTTGCCCAACAGGTTTGAAATTCTTGTTCAGCATGGATGAGAGCAGGGGCTGGAGGGAGGATGAGCAAACTGACCATAGCACCATGGTATAAGTCACACAGGATTGATTGAGGAGTGGAAAAAGAAACATAGATCTCATCAGGCTAGTAAAGTAGGGAATAGACACTATTTTCTATGATCAAGATTGAGACACTCAAAGGCTGTCAGAGTGAGACACTCACTCTGATTTCTTCCTCTCTTGCTGAGTCACTATTCACTGGTTTCTTCAATTTTTCCCAATCTACTACAATTTTTATCTGGACTGCAGAGCAACTTGCAATAAGAGAGGAAAGATCCAGCTGTCATGGCTCGTGTAGGCACCAAAAATATAGGTAGAAAGAGGAAAGAGGTTCTGCTGAGGGAATATGTGCAGTGAGAGCTAAATTGAAAAGCAGGACCAAAAAGAAAATAAATCGCCAGATAATTACCAGACCCATGTGTTAATTGGCACACTGTCAACAACATTAAAGAGCTGAACACAAGGCTCAAACATTTGAGAGAAGCAAATTAAAATTGATGGGACATTGGCATCAGTACTGGAGAAGGAAAGAACTGCTCTTATGGGACATGTTCCACCTGAACCTGCTGGTGCCAGAGTCATGGCAAATTACACAACCAGGTCTGTCAATAGGGTTTCAAACAAATAAATGGGAGGCAGGGGTTCACTTGCATGGGAAATTATGGAAAAAATAAAGGTTGTGGGGGTGGAGTGGGGGGAGGAAGGAGAGATAGGTTCAGGAGAGGTTATTAAAGTTTCCTGAAAAGTATGGAATGGGGCAGTAACCTAACTTCAGGAACAGCATAAAGGGGACAAAAATAAAGGGGGCGGGGCACATCAATTCAGGACTGAGAGTGCAGCACTTAAAATTGCACTCAGTAAATGTAACAAGGTAAACGAGCTTGTACCATAGATTAAAAGCTGCAGGTATAATGTTGTGGGCATCATGAAGATGCCGCTGCGAGGGGATCAGGCTGGTAACCAAGGACATGTATCCTACCGAAAGAAGAGATACATGGGCAGAGGGTGTGGAGTTGCGTTGTTACTATGATATGAAATTCGGCATAGATTGCAAGAAGTGATATAGGATCAGAAGACACAGACTCAGAGGGTAGAGTTGAGGACTTGCAGAGGGGAAAAAAAAAGTCTCTGATGGGATTTATGTATAGGCTTCCTCAGAATAGTCAGGATATGGGAAAGGAAATCAATCAGGAGCAAGACGTCATGCAAGATGGCACTGTTACAATAATCTCTAGGACTTGAATATGTAGCTTGACTGGAAAAAATTGGGAGCTGATTCCAAAGAAAGTAAACTTGTGAAATGTCTACGAGATGGCTTTTTGTAGCAGCTTATGATAGAGCTCACTAGGGAACAGGCAATTCTGGATTTGGTGCTATGTTATGAGGGAGACTTGATTCAGGAGCTTAAGGTGAAAGAACCCATAGAGGGCAGTGGCCATAACGTGATAGAATTAACACTGCAATTTGAGAAGGAGAAGCTGGAATCAGGTGCATGGTATTATAACTGATTAAAAGGTACCCACAAGACAGGAGGGAGGAGCTGGCTAGAGTTGATTGGAAGGGGAGCCTACCAGGAGCAATGGCAGGAGTTTCTGGGGTAATTCAGGAGGCAAGCAGAAATTCATCTCAAGGAAGAAGAAACATACTAAGGACAAGGCAACCATGGCTGACAAGGTAAGTTAAATTCAGCTCAGCAAAAAAGCATACAGTGCAATGAAGATTAGTGGGAAATTAGAGAACTGGGAAGCCTTTGAAAACTGGCAGATGACAACTAAAAAAGCAACTGGGGGTGTGGATGAGCAGAGATGATGAAAAATGAGGGTAAGCTAGTTAGTGACATACAAGATGATTGCAAGAGCGTTTGAACATATAAAAGGTAACAGAGCCAAGAGTTGACATTAAACTGCTGGAAAACAAGGCTGGGAAAAAATAATGAGACAAAGAAATAGCGGAGTATTCATGGTGGAAGACCAGCTTATCAGAACCTGAAGAGAGTAAGGGGACAGGTGATTGTCATGGCCATTACTAAGGTGGTGGTGGGGAAGCTGGAAGGTCTGAAGGTGTAAAAATCAGCCATAGTAGATGGACTACACCCCAGGTCAAGAAGGAAATAGATGGGAGATTGTTGAGGCATATGTGGTGATTGTTCAGGAATCACTGGAGTCTGGAAGGGTCCCAGAGCACTGGAAAAAGACTAATGTAACATTCCCTGTTTAAAAAGGGATGTAGACAAATTGCGGAAAATTGGAGGCCAGTTCGCCTGACCTCAGTCATTGACAGGATTTCAGAGTTCATTTTTAAGGATGAGTTTGCAGAATACTTGGAAGAACACACGAAGACAGGACTGAGTCAGCAGGGCTTCATCAAGGTTTGGCCATGGCTGACAGATCTTAGAATTCTTTGAGGAGGTAATGGGTAAATTAGACAAAGGAGTGTCAGTGGGCATGGTCCATTTGGATTTGCAGAAGGTCTCTGACAAGATGTCGCACAGGAGGCTGCTAAATAAGAGCCCATGGTATTAGGTACTGTCCAAGGTACTGCCATGGATAGAGGATCAACTGACTAGCAGAAGGTAGAGTGTGGGAACATAGGGGTTAGGATGGCAGTCAGTAACTCATGGGAGTTCCACAGGTGCCAGTGCTGGGATCACAACTATTCACATCATATGTTAACAACCTGGACTAAGCAACAATGCCCTCAGTTCCTAAGTTTGCAAATATCTCAAAGATAGGTGGAGGGATGGATAGTGTTGAGGATGAAGGAGGCTACAGAAAAGCATGTTGACAGGCTAAGACAGCGTGCAAAGAAGTGATGGCAGGAATACAATGTGAGGTTATGCACTTTGGTAGGAAAGAGAGGTGTAAACTATTTTCTTAATGTGAAAATGCTTCAGAAATCTGAAGCACAAACTAGGAGTCCTAGTTCAGGATTTTCTTAAGGTTAACATAAAGGTTCAATTGGCAGTTAGGAAGGCAAATACAATGATAGCATTTATTTTGGGAGGGCGGCACGGTGACACAGTGGTTAGCACTTCTGCCTCACAGCGCCAGAGACCGGGGTTCAATTTCCACCGCAAGCGACTGAGCGTGTGGAGTTTGCACATTCTCCCCGTGTCTGCGTGGGTTTCCTCTGGATGCTCCGGTTTCCTCCCACAGTCCAAAAATGTGCAGATTAGGTGAATTGGCCATGCTAAATTGCCTGTAGTGTTAGGTGAAGGGGTAAATGTAGGGGTCTGGGTGGGTTGCGCTTTGGCGGGTCGGTGTGGACTTGTTGGGCCGAAGGGCCTGTTTCCACACTAAGTAATCTAATCTACTGATCAGGGCTAGAATAAAACAGCTTGGATGAGCCTGCATAAGGCTCTGATAAGACTGCATTTGGAATACTGTGAGCCATTTTGGCGAAGGAAGGATGCACTAGCCTTGGAGAGGGTTCAAAGAAAGTTTACAAAATGGTACAAAGAGCTTGTCATATAAAGAACAGCTGAGGATGCTGAGACTGTATTTGATGGAGATTAGAAGGATGTGGGTACTCTCTCAGAAACTTACAGAATATGGACAGGCCTGAATACAGTGTACATGAAAAATATGTTTCCACTTGTAGGAGAGACTAGAATAGAAAGTCTCAGACTGAAGGCACAAGCCTTTAGAACTGAGATGAGGAGGAATTTCTTCAGCCAGAGGGTGATAAACCTGTGAAGAGTCATTGCACTGAGGATTGTGGAGACAGTCATTCAGTGTATTTAAGACAGAGATACATAAATTCTTGATTTGTAAGAGCATCAAAGGTAAAAGAGAGATGGCAGGAGAATGGAGCTGAGAAACAATGAGAATGGCAGAACAAACTCGATGGACTGAATGGCCTAATTCTGCTGCTATAAGGAACAGTCTTATGATCCCTGAGAGGATTTGACTGGGAATTAATAAGAGGAAACAAAGTATTTGCGACCAGGTACAGACTTGCAACAAGCATTGTGCATCTGCATTCACAGTAAAACATAAAAACACCTCAAGAATAGTAGAAAAATTTGAGAAGAGAAAGGAACTTAAAAACAATAATGATCACTGGGACCTGAAGCATAACTTTGATTCAGAGAAGAGAGTGGTACTAGCTGAACCACAGCTAACACTGAACAGTATGACTATGCACTAAGTAGTGCAAAGTCACACTGTTGACTATCAAAGGCTGAAAGCAATTACTATTGTTAAGAAATACTTGTGACTTTTCAGAATATAAGTTGGCAAACACTAACAGTTTGTTTGATTTTTGTATAGTTGCTTGTGGAAGTTTTCATAGCTGAACTTTTCAGAGAAGAGTGCTGAGAAAACGCTCACATTTCTGAGGAAAAACAAAGGAAAGCAGGGGAGAAATATTTCCTGACCTCTAATAAATCTGTGAATTCCCTACTGTGATATCAAATTCAGTTGAATAGAAGAAAAAGATATGAGGTTCCACTATCACCTCAGACACCAATACAGTCTATTTCCGAATGCAGCACGACTGGGGTAATATCCAGGTTTGTGCTGACAAGTGGCAAGTAACATCTGTGCCACACAATTGTCAGGCAATCACCATCTTCAAGGAGATAGAATCTAACAGTTGCCCCTTGACATTCAATGATATTATCCCACTAAAATTGTTCTGTGGCTTACCATTAACCAAAAACTGAACTGGACTAGCCACGTAAATGCTTTGACTCAAAGAGCTGGTCAGAAACTAGAAATCCTACAGCAACTAATTAACCTATTAACTCCCCAAAGCCTGATTGCTAGCTATAGGTAACAAGTCAGGAGCATGATGGAATATTCCCCATTTGCCTCTTTAGTTTCCTAATTACTTGCTGAACTTGCATACTAACCTTATACAACTCATACACAAGAACATCCGGATCCCACTGAACCTTACAATCTCTTACCATGTAGATTCTTCCTGAAAAAATGGACAAGTTAACATTTTTCCACATTATACTCCATTGATAGCTCTCTGACTACTCACTCAACCTAGCTGAAAAACTCCAAAGAGGCCAGTATCCCGTCACCAAGACACTCTTTATTTATAAGTGGAGAATCTATGACACTGATCCAGCTCCCTCAGAGCGTCAGGACAGCTGACGTTACTGATCTTATCAGTCAGCCTGAGCTCCCTGATTGAGGCTACTAATCTGGTCCAATCAGGAAACTCATTTTCTATGAAGTCCACCTGATTGACCTTGTTACAATCACTACAGTACCTGCATCTTTTTGTGGACTCTTTATATCCTCTTCCTAATTAGCTTTGTGTAGTCCGAAAATTGCACAACCATACCTAGTATAATTTCCATCTTAAAAAAAGATTAAATTAGATTCCCTACAGTGTGGAAACAGGCTCTTCAGGCCAACAAGTCCACACCAACCCTCCAAAGAGTAACCCACCCAGACCCATTCCCTCTGACTAATGCACCTAACACTATGGGCAATTTAGCATGGTCAATTCACCTGACCTGCACGTCTTTGGACTGAGGGGGGAAACCGGAGCATCCGGAGGAAACTCTCACAGACACGAGGAGAATGTGCAAAGTCCACACAGTCAGCCAAAGCTGGAATCGAACCTGGGACCCTGGTGTTGTGAGGCAGCAGTGCCAACCACTGAGCCACCGTGCCGCCTAACTTGTACAAGTTATAAGCAATTGAGGTACCAGCACTGATCTCTGCAGCATATCAGTCATCACATCTTGTCAACCTGAAAATGACCCTTTAATGTCTAATCTCTGCATCCTGTTAAGCAGCCAATAGTCTTTCATGCCAATATCCTACTTCGATGCCATGAGCATTTACTTTCCATAAAAAGCCTATCAAATGTTATTAGAAATCTATGCATAGTACATACACTGATCCCATTCCAGAGACTTAATTAATTAATATAAACTGACAAATGATTGAAACCACAACAGAGAAGAAGCCTTTTTTTGTTAAAGCACTATCTCAACAAACTTTCAAATAAACATAAAAGGACCTCAGCACTATCTACAAAAAAAAGAGGGGGATTTAGCCAAATTATCTCACAATGAGCATTGGAAAACAAACTATTTGGTCAATTATCTCATATTTGTGGGACCTCACTGTTTGCAAACTGACTTCCTGATTTAAAAGCAGACTACCCTTGAAAAGAACTTCAATAAGTCCTGAATTTGTAACATGTGCGTTATATCAATACAGTTTATCTTCTTTACAGATTCTTGATTGTTTGGAGGTATGATTTATAAATGATTAATCCATACTTTCTGCTTTTCTATCCTTGTACTTGGCAAATATTAAAATATAGTTTTGCAATGCTACTATCTAATTACATTAGTGTGATGGGGGGGGGGGGGGGGGGGGGGTGGTAGACTTGATGCCCAATTCTATGACTCTCTATGATCTATAATGCACAAATTTTCTACACAATACATGCACAATCATCCGCAGTCAGGTATCATCAGTAAACATAACGCAACACAGTAGATTTTAAAAAGAAATTTGTTTAGTTTTAAATTCAAGGATACTTAATGTGTTATACCACATAACACCTGAAAAGGAGTAAAATTAGAGCCACACAGCACAAAATTTAGATCTGACACAATACACATCTTTGTGTCTGTGTTCTAGTTATAATTGTAAAATTTACAACTTCAACAGAAGAATGATCCAAGCAGAAAGCTGAATATAACATTCAAAACATTATTAATGAGTCAAGGTTAATGTTTAAATGAAAATTCCTTTCCAATCATTAAAGTTCAAGCACTTTTATTCCATATCAAAACAGTTCCTCCTAACTAGGAGGACAAATTACAAGAAATACCTGAATAGCTGGAACCAGGGTAAAGTAACCAATCAATATGATAACAAGTTCAGTAGCCACATTCTTCATAATAGACCAGCTTTCATTGCTTAAACCTAGAGAAACATGTTACAGGTATATTACTGAAACGTTAAAGACATAGCAACTCTCAAGTATTTTACATCAGTTAACATTTATATTCATAAACCTGATGCTTAATGTTTTGCCCTATTATTTAACTAAAGTCACATGGGATGAAAATGTGTCCTAATTATCGGCTAAAATGTTGAAACAAGGAGAAATTACTGGAAAAACACAGCTGGTCTGGCAGCTTCTATGGAGAGAAAGCAGAGTCAACATTTTAGATCCAGTGACCCTTCTTCAGAACAGTGCTCTGAAGCACTGACTCTGCTTTCTCTCCACAGAGCTACCAGACCTGCTGAGTTTTTCCAGCAATTTGTTTTTGTGTCTAATTCCAGCAGTTGCAGTTCTTTAGTTGTTTTCTTTTGTTTACTGGTAAAATGTAGTCTAAAGAGCATGAAAATAATTATAATGTCAAGAGAAAAGCAACGATGATATAAAAATGCACTTCAGGGAAAGCAATCAGTTGTCACCATCTCATCACCACTTTTGATTTGACTCAAAATCCACACTGTGGTTCGGTGATAATATCTCCCATTTTAAACAGCAAACCTTTCAGTTTAAAGACGTGTTTTATGAAGATAAACCAATGCCAACTTTCCAAGATGACAAGAGTCGCCTATCAAGCCACACATCATCCTGAACTTGAACTGTACTGCCACTGCTTTACCGACACTGGATCAAACCATGGAATTACCTTTCAAAAAGCACTGTGGGTGTATGTACATCCCAAGGACTGCAGAAAGCAGTTAATCATTTTCTCAAGTGCAAACAGGAAATGACAACACCACCAGCTTAGCCAAAACACACACATCAACAAATGGATCTGCTGAGACCAATTAACTTAAAAACAAATTAGTACCCCAACATTCACTAAAATTATGAGACATTTGCCAATCCTGCGTAGGCAAAGAACTTCAACTGTTTTGCTTTAATCCTTAAATGCATAAATTGGTCTTTGTCTGATTGGTTGGATGTGATAGGTGGAATCCTGGTGCCTCAATGTTTTACAGTTTACAGCAATGACTTAAGATTAGGGAAGTGAAGGTGTTGGTGCTAAAATAGGTAGTCAAGTAATTTGTCAAAATGACAAGGATTGCACACGGATATGGGATGGGTTGAATGAATAGGCAAAAATCTGGCAGTGGGAATATAATTTTGGAAAGCGTGAACTTGTTCACTTTGACAAGAATTTAAGAAAGAGTATAAATTTAACAAAAAGACAGCCGAACTCCAAGGTTCAGAGGTCTCTTGGTACTTTAATCCTTGCGCTATAGAACATGTACATCACATAAAGCAGGCTAATGAGATGGCTATTCTTTATTATGAGAGGAATTGAACATAAAAGGAGGGGGCTGTGTTTCATAGATGAGAAAAATAATGACTTCTTGACAGGTTTGATATCTTTATTCAAGTAAGAATGTTAATGTATTGCAAATGGATCAGAGAAGGTTTACTACATTGACATCTGAAAAAGTGGGTTGCCTTATGAGGGTAAGTTGGACAGACTAGACTTTTTTCTGCTGGAGTTTAAAACAGTAGACGTGACTTGATTGGAGTGTACAAGATCTTGAATGGCCTTGAGGTGGTAGGTGTGGAAAAGATGTTTCCTCTAGTTGGTCAGTCTAGAGCTACGGAGCAATATTTTGAAATCAGGGGTTGCCCTTTTAAGATAGAGATAGCAATAACTTCTTTCTCTGAGATTTGTGCAACTTTTGAATCTTTAGCCTCAGAACACAAATGGAAGTGGGGTCACTGAATATTTTTATAGCACTGATTATCTTTGTGGGCAAGGGAATCAAAAGTCATTGGGGGTAGTTAGGAATATGAAATTCAAAACACAAATATACTAGCATGATCTTTTTGAATGATGAAGCACGTTCAAGGGATGATTGGCCCACTCCCACTCTTATTTCATATGTTCCAGAGTGCATCTGGATGTTTGTTATCTAAGTCTCATCATGACTTCTCCTGTGATCACCCAAATCTCAAAACAACCCAAAGTGAAAACATGATCAGATTAAAAACAAACCACTTACGTGAATTTAGGAATTATAAGCTGTTATTTGAACAAGAGATCTTTGTAACCCCAATATCAATTCATTGCTTTGTCAATATTTATGACAAGCTTGGAATCCATTTATTGGTAATACAAGAGATGTCTTGAAGAGGGTACAATATAGTAATGAAATTGAATAATTTGCCTTCTTGCTTCTACGCTGCAAAGTGCACATTGCTGGCCAACCCAGCATTTGCTGCCCTTCACTCATTGCCCTCAAGGTGGTGACGGTGAGCCACCTTCACTAACTATTGTATTCTAGTTAAAAATCACAACATCAGGTTATAGTCCAACAGGTTTAATTGGAAGCACACTAGCTTTCGGAGTGATGCTCCTTCATCAGGCGATTGTGGAGGGCTCGATCGTAACACAGAATTTATAGCAAAAATTTGCAGTGTGATGTAACTGAAATTATATATTGAAAAATTGACTTCAATGTATAATTTCAGTTACACCACACTGCAAATTTTTGCTATAAATTCTGTGTTATGATCGAGCCCTCCACAATCACCTGAAGGAGCATCGCTCCGAAAGCTAGTGTGCTTCCAATTAAACCTGTTGGACTATAACCTGGTGTTGTGATTTTTAACTTTGTACACCCCAGTCCAACATCAGCATCTCCAAATATTGTATTCTACATAATGTAGGAAATACCCATAGCATTTAGAAGGGAGTTCCAAGATAACTTTTTTTACAACAAAATTTGATTTAGTCAAAGTTTGTATCAAAGCTCTAATGAGATTATAAGTGGAGAGGCCAATGGAACCCAGGCTGAGCATCAGTGAGCAAGTGATTGCTATTTAAGTGGCATCAGAGAGCCATTTGAAAATGATCAAGAGTAGATTAATGGGGCAGTAATTAGCTGGTTTTTATTTGTCCTGCATTCTGTAGGGAGAACAGAGCTGAGGAATTTTCCACATTAATGCCAACCTTGAAACTGGACTAGGACTGCTGGGCACAGCGTATAGCCCGTTTGAAGCACAAGTTTTCAGTACCACTGCTTAGATGTTGTCAGGGCTTGAGATTTGCCATTTCTAGCAATATTAGCTATTCTTACTGTCACCTGGAGTGAATATAATTTGGCTGGAATCTGTGATGCTAAGGACTTCAAGAGGAGACAGAGATGCACTTTCACTTGGTACTTCTTGATGAAGATGGTTGCAAATGCTTCAGCCTTGACTTTTTGCCTAGACATGCTGGACTCCCCCATTACTGACTAGGGGTATACTTATGCTGCCTTCTCCTCCAGTTAGTTGCTTAATTGCCCACTTCCATTCATGACTAGATGTGGCAGGACTGTAGACCTTTAATATGATCCTTTCGTTGAAGGTTTGCTTAGATCTCTGTAGTTGACCTAAAAATGTACATATATACCAGTTTGTCAACTGAACCAGTCACTTAATAATATTGAATCAAACCATCAGAATTTTTTTAACTACAGAATTTTATGTCTGTCACAAGGGTCAGATTTGGCATTATTTCAGCATTATGTCATTTACAGGTACAAATAAATGCCACTGAAATAACTTCATTTACTACAATGGTGAACTAAAGGTTATAATTGATGAGCCAATGTCAAAACTGAGAACAGATTTAGAAAACAAAATACTAGCAGGGGACTAATTACAGCAAACCAAATTACTCAATAATATAAAAAAAACTGGAATTAACACAGTGACATTTTAGTTTACAATCCGGTTTCAGGTTATACTTAACAAAAAGCCAATACATTTTAGTTTTAGGATTCAACATCCATCTGCCATGCTTTCCTGCCTTTTCATGATGCAAAATCGCAATTAAAAGACATCCACGAAAACTGAAGATTTAGTATCTGGTGAGTCAGGTGGTTAATGGTTATAGATATAATTAATTATACGTGGTATATCAAGTCCTTGAAAATACAGTTAAGTGTAACTGAAGATTTGCAAGGAACTGCTCCTCCAATGTGAAGTGGACTCTCTCTCTCCAATGTTCTGTTACTAGTGAGCCTGTCAGCAGCGAAAGTGGGATAAAAACCAGTCTTTGATTGGAAAAGCAGCAGAATGTGAGTGCTTTCATCCAATCCCAGGCCTGAAACCATTGCAATAAATCTGAGGGGCCTGAGTGTCTTGCTAGGAAACTGGTTTGGGGAGTAGGCAAATAATAGCTGGACTGCTGGGACAGTAGAGACACAGGGTCATGAAGAGTAGTGGTTGCAACAACAGCACACCCTGGGATAGCTGGAGTGTTAGACCAGGAAGGAAGGAGGAAGACCACGTTGGCACCTCAACAGCTGACCCATACAGCTCCTCAGCAGCATTAATTACCAAACTTTCTGGATCCATTTAAGTGAGTTGGTGAGTAAAACTGAGGTAGATAAATGGCCACTCTTCTCCTCCTCCAAAAATGGCCAATTTTTGATTCATCTTGACAAGTTACTCCCATATCCCAAGTGCTTTTTCATTTTTTTTTTTATCAGTCTCCCATGTGGGAACCTTGTCAAAGATTTTGGGAGATGAGAAAAAACATAGCTGAAAGGCAACACATCATAGACCCTAAGGTTGTGTGAATTCTGCCAAGGATTGCCCTCAGCATGCCCCAGCAGAGACGGATAAAAGCCAGTGCCAGTTAAAACCAACTCATTTAGCTTGGCCTTGGTTTTTATGCCATCCATTGGTCTGCTTAACAAAATAAAAAAGGCAAAGTCTATTAATTTTGTATAGTGTTTGACATTTTTTAATTAATTGCTCATTTAGGCTATCAATTTATCAAACTGGAGTGGTTTTGTTGTTGAAATTAATATTTACCGCTGTGATAAAACTAATTTCTACGAAATTTGCTTAACATCATCATTCTACGGAGTGAGAGAAAAACTTACACGTGATCTCCCTGCCCTGTGATAAAAGGTTACATAAAAATATTGTGCAAGGCTATAGGGGATAAAAACAACAAGACTGATACAAAGAAATGATATTCGTTTGAAGAATTGGTGCAGGTATTGGCCAAATGACCTCATTACGCACTGTCACAATTCTGTGTTTGTGAAATGCTGCCTGTCCCACATTTTCTGTTTTTATTTCATAATGCCATAATGAGTTTTGAGTTGGAATCATGAATTAAAACTTAGAAACAATTCCACCAAAAACCATGAATCCGTCACTCATTTTATCAATTACTGAATTGGAAAAACTGACCTGGGAAAAAATGAATTGGGAAGCTGACAGCAGTAGTTGAGGAGGGGGGGGGGGGTAAAACACAGCGTACGTAACTTTGAATAATAAGCGTTTTTTTCTTACCTTGTGCTATTCGCAGTTTGACTTCAAGGTCAACAGGGGTTGAAACAACTGACTTAGTGAGAACAAGGACATTTTCCAGACCAATAACCACAACCAGGTAAGGAAATATCTCACTTTAAGAACAACACAAAAAAGCAAATTAAAAACTATGTTTAAGAAATTAAATGCAGATTTACCAATAGTTTTCTCAACACTTCTGTTCAGTTCAAAAGCATAACCATAAGTCAATTCTCACCCCACTCTTGACTTTTCTGCCCTCAGCCTCCTAACTGTTTAAATGGAGCCGAACGCAATTTGGAAGAACAGCATGCCATGTTTTGACCAGGCACTTTTTACTTTTTGTCTTTTGCATTGTAGAGTTAAATCAGTTTCAGATCATAATCCCCTGGCCCTTTCTTTTCTGTTTTTGGATGACAACTATGGTGATGAGCTTGCTTTCCACACTTGTACCTCCTCCAGAGGCATCTTTTGTTTCTATCAGTTAACAACAATGATATTTAATTATATACAGAGAGAATTAACTGTACTTCACCTAATCACATCTAGAGAAACACTTCTTAAAACAGTGGTGTGACTGAATTAGGCAACATATGTTTTAATCCATGAATTAATGCAAGACAAAGTAAAGATTGTCTCCAGTACAATCACATACTAATTGTTTTCCAAAATAAAACACTTTAATCACATCCTGCTTTCTTGTATCATTGGAGCTTTCTCTATTGAATTTTCAGCCTTCCATTCTATCAGATTGTTCTCCCATAGTGGCTCAGTGGTTAGCACTGCTGCCTCAACACCAGGGATCCGAGTTTGATTCCAGTCTTGGGTGACCATCTGTGTGGAGTCTGCACATTCTCCCAGTTCCTTCAGGTGCTCTGGTTTCCTCCCATGGTCCAAAGATGTGCAGGTCATGCTAAATTGTCCACTGTGTTCAGGAATGTATAGGCTAGATGTATTAGTCAGGGGAAATGTTGGGTAATGGGTCTGGATGGGATGGTTTCGGAGGGGTGGTGTGGACTTGTTGGGCCGAAGGGTCTGTTTCCACACTGTAGGAATTCTAATTCTTCAAATTCCATTCTCTCCTCCCCCACACACCCAACTTTCCCCACTTTGCTTAAATACTAAGTACCCCCTATTCTAATGAGAGATCATCAAATTGAAATATCAATTCAGTTTCTGTCTTCATATATGCTACAGAATCCAGAGTTTCTCCAGCATTCTTATTTCATTAGTGACATATGTTAGATGCATGGCCCACATATAAAAGGTTGTGACAGCATCTTCTTGCAACTGTTTCACAAACTTTAGCGGGTTCAATAAACTCTATCTAAATGCTGAACTTATTGTAATAGTGTAGAAGTACTCCTTTATAACTCAGTTATTATGGGAGACTCACCACCTGTTCCCTTGAAGCCCTTTACAATGACTGCATTTTACATCCTAATCCTTATGCTGGCTGACACTATGAATGGCTCCTGCTCTGCCCTGTTTTCTTTCAAAACCAGTCATTGTCTTGTCCTCAAAATAACCCACCTTTTACAACTCAGTGCGAATACACTTAGTTGATTTCACTCTTACCTATCATAGCCCGAGTTATACCAACAATATCTTCTCTTTTATTCACACCATTTTCTCTGAAGTTCAAATAGCTGCTACAACCTCAGCAGGATGACCCAAAACCACTAACCACAGTGAAGCTTAAAACGGTAATTTTGGTAGTGGCAATGTAAAAAGAGCTTTCTAAACAAAATTATAAATCTGTTTGTACATTGTAACGTACTTCCTTTACATCTTGGAGCGGAATTTGAAACCTCGTGTGAACATTACACCACAAGGACTCTGTGAAAGGAGTTCACCTTAATAGTATAATAAGATTCTTAATTGACACTTACCCACCATTCAAGGTAGGTGTAAGACCAAAAAGTGTACATAAACCAACCGACATAAGCAGGGAGCTCAGAACAGTTGCTACTGCTGCAAGTGCAAGTCCCCATTTTGATTTCACCATGTCAATCTTCCCTGTAGAGTTACAACATATAAAATGAGACAAATACAATAAAAAACATGAATTAAATAAAACATTTATACTGAAAAGAACTGCTCCCATGCATTGTCAGGGAACCAATTCTAACAAAATTTCAAGGCACTCTTATCTGGATGTCAAAATTGTAGGTGGGTGTTGCTACACTGGCATTACAATAATACTCTAATTAATTCACTTTGACAATGACATTTCTAAATTTTCCACTAATGGGTTCAAAGTGCATAAAATTCCTGGGTCCCTGTTCCACTGGCACATTGATATGACCAGTCACCCACAGTCAGAAATGCAGACTTAATACATTTTAGTAAGATGGGATCATTAATGTAAAAGTGGGCAGCTCGCATCTCAGGGCGCCATTAGCAATACTGACGAAAGTGCCACATAACTCCAGTGAAAGAGATTATGGATTGGAACTGCAGATTAAAAAAAAATCTAACTAGAGTCTTCCAATAAGTTACACATTTCAACTTACTGGTAGAGAAATAAATGTATGCGAAAAGAATGATGTACGTAGTGACCAGAGGAATCAATTCAGCAATGCCAATCTCTTCTTTAAAATGGACATGGACTATCTGATCTTCTCTTAGGGTGCTGTTCACATTAGGATGAAGCTGCTTCAACCTCAGTCGGAGACTGTTCAGGAATCTGAAAAGAGACACAATATTGAAAATTGTACTTTAGATCACCTTACAAGGAATTAAAGATATCTAACTTTGGATAGCATTATTTGCATGCCAAGTTCTATTCCACACTGTTGTCAATTTCCATTCTGAATTGTGCAATATCCTGCAGTCCCAACACATTTTACAAATTAAGCAAGGACATATTTAGCATAGGCGGACAGAAGGGTTCACTAGTCAATTTCCTGGGGCAAAGGGAATAACCTACAAGAGATTAAATAATTGATAGGTATAATCCCGAGAATTTAGAATAATGAAAAGTGACCTAAACGAAACATGAAATACTTAAGGGATTTGATAGGAAGGATGTTTTTGAAGATGTTTGTTCAGTTTGGAAATCTTGAACTAGGATTCAGTCTCAGGCATTTACAACTGAAATGTAAGAATTTTATTTAAAGGGAGATTTGTATATATTTGAAATTCTTTACCTTTGAAAGTTGTGGATGCTCAATTGTTGAGCAATAGATTGTTAGACTGGCGGAATCAAGGGATATGTGAGTCAGCTGGGAATGTGGAATTGAAGTAAAACAACATTCAGGAAGCTTGAAATGCTGAAAGGCAAATTCTTCCTATTTCTTAAGTTATGCACTGGCTTAAAAATGATCATAAGGAGGAAAATTTGATCTGCCAGAGGAAGTCAGGAAATTTAATACATCACCAAAAGTATCTCTTCCTCGATTAATATCACGTGATACTTGGATCAGATGCTTCTAAAACACCAGCAAATTATACCAAATCTGTAATAACTTCCATTCAAATTTCTGCAACTTAAAATAAAATCATCAAGTAGTTCACAGAAAATGGCTAATGCAGGGGACTACAATCAGTGCTGTTGATGTTTTTAGGGAGCTGCATGGGTCTATTCTGAAGGCTTTTCTTAAAAAAAACTAGTCTCGTTTGCACATAAGTTCTCATAAACACTTGTCCCAAAATGATCATTTTGTGCTCAGTAATGACACAATGGATTTGCCTAGAGCAGATCAGTTTCCTTTACTTGCATTTTCTGAAGGAATAGCAGGATCAGTTCAGTTATCGAACATGCAAAGCATTGACTGGAATACTGCATAATATACAATTTGGACAAGATGAGAAATAATTCATATTGTGCTGTGTTTTTATTCCTCTATTGTTCTGAGTGGGCTTAGTGCACTTCAATCAGAAAGTCAGAGTTGAGAGTCAATGCTTAGATATGATTAATCTTCTGGTTTAGACCATTCATCTAGTATATTGAACAGCAATGCTAACCTATATTGGGTTGCAAGTATCCACACATCTTGGTGCTGGTTTGGGTTGACAGCAAGGCACCAATAGCAGTGTAATTCCAAAGTCATATCCACAAATAATCAGTGTGGGAATCCGGTAGAATGGTTGTTTCAATTAAACTGGTCATGCCAATTTATAAGTATGGGGACAAAGGAGGTTTAGAAACAGGCAAAAAAATTGATTACATGCTCTGGGCAACTGAACCTTTGATGCTTCAAACCTCCAAAAGCTCCTGCTCCAACTCTCAAACTGCTAGCAGTTTGGGGGTAAAAGGCTGCCTCTAGGTTCACAGAAGCAAAACTCAGCTGAGTTTATGAGTGGGTGATTGACTGGTAGTGAATTGTATCTCACCTCCATCAGTGTCAGACCAGTATCACAGTTCAGCTCCAGGGAATCTGCAATAACCTTTACAAGATCTAAAGTGGAAGGTTTCAAACACTGGCCACACTATTTATCTCTCTCTCTCTCTCTCTGAACATTTACATTCCCAACATTTTGTTGGGAACGAATGAGACTCATGGTTGGTGTGTTGCCTCCCAGGTGCCAGGGTCAGTGATGTCTCGGATCGTATCTTTGGGGTCCTTTCGGAGATGTGGATAGAGCAAGGTAAGGAATGGATGTTGCAGGTTCCAGGGTTTAGATCTTTCATTAAGAACAGGGGTAAAAGAGGGGGAGGTGCGGCCTTGTTAATCAAGGATAGTGTAACGGTGGCTGAGAGAACTTTTGACGAGGACTCCTCTACTGAGGTAATGTGGGCTGAGGTTAGAAACAGGAGAGGAGAAGTCACACTGCTTGGAGGTTTTAAAGGCCTCCGCAGAGTTCCAGGGAGGTGGGAGAGAGGATTGGCAAAATTATTCTGGGTAGGAGTGAAAGGAATAGGGTGGTCATTATGGGGGACATTAACTTCCCCACATTGACAGGAAATGCTATAAATCTAGTATGTCGGATGGATCACCTTTCGTCGAATGTATACAGGAGGGTTTCCTGACACAGTATGTTGAAGGGCCGACAAGAGTGGAGGCCACACTGGATCTGGTGCTTGGTAATGAACCAGACCAGGTGTTTGATTTTGTTGTAGGTAAGCACTTTGGAGAGAGTGACCATAGTTCAGTTACGTTTAGTTTAGCAATGGTACATCCCACAGGTCAAGAGTTTTCGATGGGGCAAGAGCAATTATAATGAGATTAGGCAAGAATTAGGATGCATAGAATGGGGTAGCAAAATGCAGGGGATGCAGACAATGGAAATGTGGAGCTGGTTTAAGGAACAGATATTGCCTGTCCTTGATAGGTATGTCCCTGTCAGGCAGGGAGGAAGTGATAAGGTAAGGGAACCGTGGTTTACTACAGAAATTGCATCTCTTGTTAAGCAGAAGGAGGCATGTGTGTTGATGAGGCAAAATGGTTCAGATGAGGCGATGGAGAGTTACAGTTCAGCTCGGAAGGATTTAGGGTTATCCTTTATTCTATTTGCTAAAGACTGCTCGTGTCCTCTCTTTGCTCTTCTTAACTCTCTCTTTAAAGCTTTCTATAGGTATGTGAGGAATAAAAGGATAACGAGGGTAAGAATAGGGCCACTCAAAGACAGGTGGGAAGTTGAGTATGGACCCTGTGGAGATCGGAGAGGTGCTAGATGAACATTTCTCATCGGTTTTCACTCAGGAAAAGGAGAATATTGTGGAGGAGAAGAGTGAAGTATGAGATATTAGACTAGCAAGGATCGAGGTTAGTTACGCACAGGTGTTATCAATTCGAGAAGGAGTGAAAGTAGACAAGTCCCCAGGGCCGGATGGGACTTATCCGAGGATTCTCTGGGAAGCTAGGGAGGAGATAGCAGAGCTGTTGGCTTTGATATGCGTCATCATTGTCTCCAGGTTTATTACCAAAGGACTGGAGGATTGCAAATGTTGTGCCCTTGTTCAAGAAGGGCAGTAGAGATGACCCAGGTAATTATAGACCAGTGAGCCTTACTTCTGTTGTAGGAAAGGATTATAAGAAATAAGATTTATAATCACCTAGCACGCACCAATTTGATTTCAGATAGCCAACATGGTTTTGTTAAGGGCAGGGCGTGTCTCACAAACCTCATTGAGTTTTTTGAGAAGGTGACCAAGCATGTGGATGAAGGTAGGGCAGTTGATGGACTTCAGTAAAGCCTTTGCTAAGGTTCCACATGGTAGGCTGTTGGAGAAAATGTAGAGGCATGGAATAGAGTGTGATTTAACAGTTTGGATTAGAAACTGGCTTTCTGAAAGAAGGCAGCGAGTGGTGGTTGATGGAAAATATTCAGCCTGGAGTCTGGTTACTAGTGGTGTGCCACAAGGATCTCTTTTGGCTCCACTGCTGTTTGTCATTTTTATAAATGACTTAGACGCAGGCATAGGTGGACGGATTAGTAAATGTGCGGATGACACTAAAGTCGGTGGAGTAGTGGACGGTTTGGAAGAATGTTACAGGTTGCAGGGGGAACTTGGATAAACTGCAGAATTAGGCTGAGGGGTGGCAAATGCAGCTAAATGTGAGGTGATGAACTTTGGGAAGAATAACAGGAAAGCAGAGTACTGGATCAATGAAAAGATTTTTGGTAGTGTGGATGTGCAGAGATGATCTTGGAGTCCATGTACATAGATCCCTGAAAGTTGCCACCCAGGTTGAGCGTGCTGTTAAGGCATACAGTATGTTTGGTTTCAGTTGTAGAGGGATGGAGTTCCAGAGCCGCAGTATCATGCTGCAACTATAAAAAAACGCAGGTGCGGCTGCACTTGGAATATTGTGTACAGTTCTGTTTGCCATATTTTGGGAAGGATGTGGAAGCTTTGGAAAAGGTGCAGAGAAGATTTACCAAGATGTTGCCTGGTCTGGAGGGAAGGTCTTATGAGGAAAGGGTGAGACATTTAGGTCTGTTCTCATTGGAAAGAAGAAGGGAATTTGATAGAAACGTACAAGGTGATCAGAGGATTAGATAGGGTAGACAATGAAAGTCTTTTTCCAAGGATGATGAAGTCAGTTTGTACGAGGGGGCATAACTACAAATTGAGGGTGATAGATTTAAGACGTCAGAGGCAGATTCTTTACGCAGAGTGTGGCAAGGGCGTGGAATGCCCTACCTTAATTTAGTTAACTCAGCCACATTAGGGAGATTTAAACAATCCTTAGATAAGCACATGGATGATGATGGGATAGTGTAGGGGGATGAGCTGAGAATAGTTCAGAGGTCAGCGCAACATCGAGGGCTGAAGAGCCTGTTCTGCTCTGTATTGTTCTATGTTCTATTATCACCAATATGGACAGAAAAATCAGGACAGATGGAAATTCTTACTGTATCCTGGGAGTCTGATGCGATTTCAATGTTACAAAAGAAAAATACTGCTGATGCTGGATATCGAAAGACAAAATGGAAAAACTCAGGTCGTCTGGCAGCATCTGTGGGGTTGAGTCTGATGTGACTCATTTTTGGACTTGAAACATTAACTTGTCTCATCTCTCCATGGATGCTTCCAGACCTGCTCAGTTCCCCAGCAGCTTCATTTTTTTTAAAAATGACTGTAATGTTATCAGTGTAACAGGCTTGCTGCAGAGATGGGATATTGAATACCTACACAAATAAAGAGGGCCAGTGTGATATCATAAATTATGCTCAGACATGAGCTTGAAGGATACAACAGATTACTGCAAAGGGGCCAGTCTGATATTGAAAGCAAATAGATGTCTGGGTGAAGGTAAGGATACATTGAGCTCTACCAGTGAAACAAGGATTGAGAGACTATGGAACATTACAGATTCACTCCTTGCAACAGTATACTTTCTAGTTCTATACCTTGCCCTGAAGATACCTACACTGATTTGGGAGGATTTCATGAATGCCTTCATTATTTTCTTCACTTACCCAATTTTTATACATTTGGCTCAGATTCCTTCTCCCTACTGACCATAAGTGGTTCTTTGCAATGCACAGATTATCCAATCAAGATCACTGAACTGCATTCTGGATTATTAACATTAGTTTATTTCCTTCTTGGCTCAGGGCTGATAAACCAATTTTTGCATAATATTTTAATTATTCTTGTGGAGCCAGAGTATACTTAGTCCTGTTACAGATAGTGCAATAGATCAGCCGCATCACCACAGCAATAGAACAACATCAGCAGGAAGGAAGACAGCAGGCAGCAATGACAGGAGGCAGTGCAGGTAGCATATTCCACACTGTGTATAACGTTTATTATTGAGTTTTTGGAGGGCGAGTACCATTGGCATAAACTGAACCAGCCATACAACTATGGTTTAGTATTTCCATGGGTTTAGAATTCTGAAGACGACTCCCTCAAACAAAAATGCCAAAACACACAAAACAAGTGTGTAAACTATTACTGCACCAAAGAAGGTTTGACAGAGTTAACATGCAGATCAGCTACAAATTGAAGTGAATGGTGGTGTTGGTTCAAAGGCATGAAAAGGCTCTTACTGTCCTCATGTTTCACATCTCTAAACTTTTACTTCATTGTTATTTTTGTACATACTGGCCAGTTTTCTCCTGGTACTTTGGAAAGTCACATCTTTGCCCCTGGTACCTTTCTCTGTCTTGCTCTGCCAAACCACCACCCTGCCCCCTACCTCTACCCCCACCCTCCCCACCCATGTGCTCACTTTAAGTGACCAAATCCCTACAAATCACCGATGTTTGTGTTTTCCAGTTCCCTCGCCCCTAATAAGACTGTCAGTTGTAGCAGGTCAAAACTGTATGACAGAGTATAAATAATGATATAATGCCTCACCACAGAAAACTGCAACAAGGTCACTTACTTCAGTTCTGCATCATTCTGGATTGAATTTTGCAAGGAGTGGAAATTTACCAGTATGAAACCTCTCTCAGCTTTTAAGTAAAAATCTCACCTTGAGTGGTACTCTTGTAGTATGATGGTGACAGCATAGGATACCAGTCTTTTGCGATTGTGCAAGCTGACGCCACTGTGCTTCCCAGGAATTCCAAACAGCAAGTCTATATACATTTAATTAAGAGTATTACTTTTGCATCCTTTTATTCAGAGATGCAACACTTTCTAATAAAGAACATTACTACACAGTACAGTACATGATCTTGCACTCGAATCATTGTCTCATTAAAAAATAATTTTTTTCAACATCTCATTGCAAAGTAGAAAAAGCTAGAATTGACATTGTCTTAGGCCACTTGATCTTTCAAGTCATTGATATTTTTTCTTCTAAATTCTCCTTTTTATCCTTAACTGAAACAAACACTTCCAATGAAATCTCTCAGTACTAGTCAGTATCCTATCCTTCAAAGAAATTGGCAGTCATATATCGAACTCAACAATGAGGGTTAAATTGTACTGTCTGGGCAGCCTGCAGCCCGGAGGACTCAACATTGAATTCTCCAATTTCAAATAACCTTCCTTCCCTTCTCCCGACTCCCTTCCCGACCCTTCCCCCTCCCTTCCACCCCTCCTAGCCACCAAGTGGATTCATTCCTCCCATTGTCCAACCAGGTCGTACCCTTTACCCATCTTCACCTATCCCCACTTCGTCACTCTGCCCCCGCCAGTCCTTTTATCTGTAGCTCTACCTGAACCCACCCAGAGTCCTGAAGAAGAGTTACACCCGAAACGTCAACTTCTTCATCTCTTGATGCTGTCTGTTCTTCCAGTCTCCTGCCTGTCTACTTATGTTATACCATTGCACTGAAAGCTATCTTCACATATTACTCATGTATGTGACTTCTGTAAGGTTTACGAACATATGAACAAGGAACAAGATAGGCCATTCAGCCCTTTGAACCTGCTCTGCCATCCAATAAGACCATGGCTGATTTTAACCTGAACTCTGCATTCCTGCATTCTGCTGATAATCTTTCATCCGTTGGTAATCAAAAATCTATTGAACACTGCCTTAAAGATATTTAAAGATTCTGCTTCCAACTTTTGAGGAAGGGAATTCTGAAGACTCCCAATCCTTTGAGCGAAATATTTCTTTTTCCCCCACTCATCTCAGTCTTAGATGGGCAACCCTTGTTCTGAAATCCTGAACCCTAGTTCTAGAATCTCCCACAAGGGGAAACCTCCTTCTACAACGTCTTGATCAAGTCCCATTAGGATATAATGTTTCAATTAAGTCACTTCTGATCCTTCTAAACTCCAGGCAACACAGGCCTAGACTGTCTAGCCTTTCCTCATACAGCAATTTGCCCATTCCATGGATTTGTTCAGTAAACCTTCTTGGAACTGCTTCCAATGCATAACATAAGTCCAGCACCAAGTACTGTGCACAGTACTCCAGATGCAATCTCACCAATACCCTGTGTAAGTGAAGCGTAACCTCCCTACTGTTGCATTCAATTCCCCCTCGCAATAAAATATAAGACTGCATTCGGTTTTCTAATTACCTGCTAAAATGTCATACTAACCTTCTGTAATTCAAGAACAGGGACAAGCAGATCTTTCTACAACTTAGAGCTCCGTAATCTCTCACTATTAATGATATGCTTTTAAAAAATTCTTTCTGCAAAATGGACAATTTCACATTTTCCCACACTGAACTCACTAGACAGACCTTATCTGCACTTCTTTGTAGGCTCCTTGTGACTTTTCATAACTCACTTTCCTACCTAGCTTTCTGTTATTAGCAAATTTAGCTGGAACACATTCCATCCCTTCATCCAAATTATTTTAATAAACTGTAAAGCCTTGAGGTCCAGTACTTAACCTCATAGTACTCATGACAATCTGCCAGTCTGAAAACCACCCATTTGTTCATACTCTGTTCCCTATTAGCCAGCCAATCTCCTATCCATACCAATATGTCAGGTCCGTGAACTTTTATTTCCTACAATAACATTTGACTTGCACCTTATCAAATGCTATCTGAAAATCTAAGTACAATAGATCTACTGATTGACCTTTACTTATAGCACAAGTTACTTCTTCAAAGAACTTCATTAAGTTATTTGAACATACTTTCTTTTGACAAAGCTATGCTAACTCTACTCAATTACCTTGAATCTATCAAAGTGCCCTCTTATAGTGGCTCGAGTCATAGCTTCTAACACTTATGACAGATGTTGACAACACTTTGGGGCTTTTGATTGATGTTTTGTTTATACAATCATAGAATAGTATGGAAACAAAGGAGGCATTACTGAATCTGGATTCACCATGTGTTAAATAGTGCATTTCAAGTCATTTAGAGTCATGGAGATCTACAGCACAGGAAAAAAATCTTTGCGCCTATGTCTTTGGCACCAGTCAAAAACAACTAACCATTCCAATCCTGTACTCTAGCATTTGGCCCATAGCCTTGTACACAGTAGCATCATAAGCACACATCTCAATACTTGTCAAAAGTTTGAGGGTTTCTACATCTACCGCCCATATAGGCAATAAGTTCCTATTTCCACCCCCTCTCAAAATCTTTTTCTTTACATCTTCTCTAAATGTTCTGCCTCTTACCTTAAATCTATTCCCCTGGTCATGGATCTCTAATGTCTATCTGTATGAATAATAAGTACGATAGAGATCCTTCCAAAACAAGATTTTTTTTCTGCTCCCCTAACCTAGATTCTTCACCTGACCAACACTACCATAAAATGAATTAATTGATAATTTATCCAGCTGTTTGATTTGATCATGATTTGCACAAAATAGATATCTACTTTTTGTGGGCACAGGCCGCAGCAGCAGGGAGGAGTGAGAATAGAAGTGACAGACATTGAGCAAGAAGTAGCTGTGATATTAATGGAGTTAACAAAAGACAGCAACAGTATGGCGATAAGTTCTGCTGCTGAAGGCTGTAGCTTAGCTGACCAGACAGAAATACAAACATATGCAGCACTTAAAGAGAACAGAGTGCTAGAATTGGAGATTCATAGAATCATACAGTTTTACAGCACAGAAACAGACTCTTTAGTCCAACCAGTCCATGCCAAATATAATCCCAAACTAATCCCACTAGTTCCACCTGCCTGCTCATGGCCTATAATCTTCCAAACCTTTCCTATTCATGTATCTATCGAAACATCTTTTAAATGTTGTAACTGTACCAGAATTCACCACTTTCTCAAAAAGTTCATTCCACACATGAATCACCCTCTGTATTAAAAAATTGCCTCATCTCTTTTTAAAATTTCTCTCCTCTCACCTTAAAAATGTGACCCCTAGACTTGGAATCCCCCATCCTAGGGAAAAGACAACTATCATCAGCCCTATCTACACCTCTCATTATTTTGTAAACTTCAATCAGGTCACCTCTCCACCTCCTATGCTCCAGTGAAAGAAGTCCCAGCCTAGACAGCCTTTCTTTATAACTCAAACCTTCCATATCTGGTAACATCCCCATAAATTTCTTCTGAACCCCCTCCAGCTTAATAATATCCTTCCTATAACTGGGTGACCAAAAATAGACACAGTATTCCAGAAGAGGCCTCACCAATGTTCTGTACAACCTGAACTTACTTTCCCTACTCCTATACTTAAAGGACTGAACAATGAAAGAAAGTGTCTCAAATGCCTTTATAACCACCCTATCCACATGTGGCGCAAACTTCAAAGACTTCTGTACCTGCACCCCATGCTCCTCTGTCCTATAACACCACCCAAGGCCCTACCATTAATTGTATGAGCCCGATACTGGTTTGCTGTACAAAAATGTATCTCACATTTATCCAGATTGAATTCCATCTGCCATTTTTAAGTGCACTGACCAGTTTGATCACGATTCCTTTGTAATCGTAGAAAACTCCCTTCACTGTCTACAATACTACCAACTTTGGTGTATTCTGCAAACTTACTAACCATGTCTTGTACATTCTCATCAAAATCATTCAAATAAAATGACAAACAAAAGAGCACCCAGAACAGATCCCTGTGGAACACCAATGGTCACGGGCCTCCAGTCTGAAAAGCGATCCTCCGCCATTATTCTGTCTCCTGCCATTAAACCAATTATGTATCCAATTGGCAGGCTCACGCTGAATCCCATGTGACCTAACTTTACTAATTAATCTACCATGCTGAACCTTGTCAAAGGCTTTACTAAAATCCAAATAAACAATATCTACTGCGCTGCCATCATCAATCTTCTTGGTAACTTCCTCAAAAAACTCAATCAAGTTTGAAAGACACTGTTTTCCTCACACAAAACCATGTCATCCTTAATCAATTTTTGCCCCTCTAAATGTCCATAAATCCTATCTTTTATACTCATCTCCAGCAATTTACCCACAGATAATTATTGTAGACGTAAGATGGAGTAATGTCATTACTGCTTGATGTAATAGAGAAGCAGACTATGATATTCAAAAATTTAAAGGCAATACACTGTGGATGCTGAAAACCGGAAATTATGGAAATGTTCAGCTAGTCAGGTAGCAGCTCAGAAGACGAACAAAATGAACATTTCAGGCCAATGATCTTTCATCAAACCTCTTCTAAAGTCCAAGCTACCTTTAAGCGAAGCAGATGTTTGGAGAGTCTTTGGTTCATATTGGTGAATAGTGCGAATGATATCTGGATCAGAGTCAAAGTGACCACGGTCATTGTTCCAGAAGTTAGCTGGAGAGATGAGGAGGCAGCCATGCTCAGGAAGTAGACTCCGTAACTTCTTCAATCCAGGGAGTAGATCAGTTACTTGGAGACAGACACTTTCTAGACCTTTGGGGCCAGTACTGTTAAATAATGAAAGAATATATGTTATTAATTAACACATAAAATGTGTATTTTTCTTTAAGGTAAGAACATGCTTTGACATAGAGAAGAATTTGTGGCTTTTGATTGATGTTTTGTTTGTACAATCAAACATAGAATAGTATGAAAACAAAGGAGGCATTTAGCTTCTCAAGATTGCATCATTTAAAGGATAATTCTGTTGGTCCCATTCCTTCTCCATAGCCTTGCAATTTTATTATCCTTCAAGTATTTCTTTCTGAAAGCTATTACTGAATCTGGATTCGCCATGTGTCAAATAGTGCATTTCACCTCTAATCATTTAGAGTCATGGAAATCTACAGCACAGAAAAAACCCTTTGAGCTAATGTCTGCTGCGCCAGTCAAAATCAATCAATTAACCAATCCCATACTCCAGCACTTGGCCAATAGCTTGTACATAGTCTCATAAGGGTACATCTAAATACTTGTCAAAAGTTTGAGGGTTTCTACATCTGCCATCTTTACAGGCTGAGAGTTCCATATTTCCACCCTCTCTATAAAAATCTTTTTCTTTACATCTTCGCTAAACATTCTGCCTCTTACCTTAAATTTATTTCCCTGATCATGGATCTCCCCATCAAGGCCATACATCTCTTCATGTCTACTGTATCTGTGCCCTCATGATTTAAACATCTCAATTACGTCTCCTCTCAATCTACTCTGCTCTGAGAAAAACTTTCCCATTTTGTCCAAACTCTTCATTACTGGAACTCTCCAGCCCAGACAATATTCTGGTAGATCTCCTCTGCACCCTCTCCAAAACAATCATATCTCTCCTTTAATGTGCATTCAAATAATCACCATTTTATACAGTTCCAGCTCCCTGTTCTTAAACTGTATGGCTCAGCTAATAAAGGCAAGAACTCTAGATGCCCTCATAACCACTTTATCCACCTGTCCTCATACTTTAAAAGGATCAATGGATATGCACATAAAGGTCACTCTGATCCTCAATGCTTCCCAAAGTCCTAGCATTCACTCTATATTCTCTTGCTACATTTGTCCTGCACAAGTACGTCACTTCACATTTATCCAGATAGAATTCCACTAGTGACTGATCAATCCATCTGACTAATCCATTTATACCCTCATTATTTACCATCCCACCAATTTTTGTATCATTTGCAAAATTACGAAACAATCCCCCCACATTCAAGTCTAAACCATGAATATAAATCACAAACTGACTCCTCTGGGACCCACTGGACATGCGCTTCCAATTGGACAAATACCTCTCAATCATCATTCCTGTCACTCAGCCAATTTGGATCCAATTTACCAAATTTCCTTGGAGCCCATTGGCTCTTGCCTTTGCAAGATATAGACTGTAGGGAAATAGATGGTGACATCTTGGAAATGTCCATATTACGTAGCAAGGTAAAAACAATGACTGCAGATGCTGGAAACCAGATTCTGGATTAGTGGTGCTGGAAGAGCACAGCAGTTCAGGCAGCATCCAAGTAGCTTCGAAATCGACGTTTCAGGCAAAAGCCCTTCATCAGGAATCTCCTACGCTGAACCTTGGCAAAAGAATCATAGAATCCCTACATTATGGAAGCAGGCCATTCGGCCCATTAAGTCCACATCGACACTCTTAAGAGCATCCCACACAGACCCACACTCCAACACGATCCCTGTAACCCTGTATTTCTCATGGCTAAATCAACATAGCCTGCACATCTTTGGACTGTGGAGAAAACGAGCACTCAGAGGAAACCGATGCAGACATGGAAAGAATGCACAAAGTCCATACAGACAGTTGCCAGAGTGTGCAATTGAACTTGAGTCCCTGATCATGTGAGGCAGTAGTGCAAACCACTGAGCCAGCATGGCACCCTAAAAGCCTTGCTGAAGTCCAAGAAGATTACAAATATATTGCCCCCATCTATACACCTGTTCGCTGCTTCACAAAATTCAATCAAGTTGTTTAGACATGACCCTTCCTTAGCTTAAAGCAAACATGCAGAATGTTCTTGATTAATCTCAGTCTCTTCAAAAGCAGATTAATTCTGTCTTACGCAATTACTTTCAATAGTTTCATCACCAAGGTTAGACCAACTAGCCTATGGTTTCCTGTTTTAAACCTTGCTCCCTTCTTGAATAATGGTACCAATTTCACTGCCCATCAGCCCTCCCACATCTCTCCTATGGCCAGAGAGGAACTAAAAATGTTTGCAAGTGCCCCCCTATTTCCTCCTCCCTCAATCAATAACTTGGGACACAGAGTTATACAGTCACGGAGATGTACAGCACAGAAAAAGACCCTTCGGTCCAACTCGTCCATGCCAACCAGATATCCCAACCCAATCTAGCCCCACCTGTCAGCGCCCGGCCCATATTCCTCCAAACCCTTCCTATTCATATATCCATTCAGATGCCTTACAAATGTTGCAATTGTACTAGCCTCCACCACTTCCTCTGGAAGCTCATTCCATTAGCATACTACCCTCTGCGTGAAGAAGTTGCCCTTTAAAGTCTCTTTTATATCTTTTCCCTCTCATCTTAAAACTATGTCCTTGAGTTCTAGACTCCCCCACCCTAGGGAAAAGACTTTGTCTATTTATTTTATCCATGCCCCTCATCATTTTATAAACCTCTATAAGGTCACCCCTCAGCCTCCGATGCTCGAGGGAAAACAGCCCCAGCCTATTCAGTCTCTCTTTATAAGCTCAAACCCTCCAACCCTGGCAACATCCTTGTAAATCTTTTCTGAACCTTTTCAAGTTTCACAACTTCCTTCTGATTGGAAGGTGACCAGAATTGCTTGCAATATTACCAAAAATGGCCTAACCAATGTCCTGTACAGCTGCAATACGACCTGTCAACTGCTGTACTCAATACTCTGACCGATAAAGGAAAGCATGTCAAATGCCTTCTTCACTATCCTATCTACTTTCAAGGAGCTATGAACCTGCACTCCAAGGTCTCTTTTGTTCAGCAACACTCCCTAGGACCTTACCATTAAGTGTATAAGTCCTGCTAAGATTGGTTTTCCCAAAATGCAGCACTTTGCATTTATCCAAATTAAACTCCATCCCTGCCACTCCTCAGCCCATTGGCCCATTTGATCGAGATCCTGATGTACTGAAGTTACCTTCTTCGCTGCAAACTACACCTTCAATTTTGGCGTCATCTGCAAACTTATTAACCTCTTATGCTCTCATCCATATCATTTATATAAATGACAAAAAGTAGTGAACCCAGCACCGATCCTTGTGGCACTCCACTGGTCACAGGCCTCCAGTCTGAAAAGCAACCCTCCACCACCACATTCTGTCTTCTACCTTTCAGCAAGTTCTGTATTCAAATGGCTAGTTCTCCCTGTATTCCATGAGATCTAACCTTGCTAAACAGTCTCTTATGAGGAACCTTGTCGAACGCCTTACTGAAGTCCATATTGATCACATTTACCACCCTGCCCTCATCAATCCTCTTTGTTACTTCTTCAAAAAACTCAATCATGTTTGAGAGACATGAGTGCCCACATACAAAGCCATGCTGACAATCCCTAATGAGTCCTTCCCTTTCCAAATACATATACATCCTGTCCCTCAGGATTTCCTCCAACAATTTACCCACTACCGATGTCAGGGTCACCGGTCTATAGTTCCCTGGCTTGTGCTTTCTTAAATAGTGGTATCATGTTAACCACCCTCCATCTTCATAAACCTCACCTGTGACTATCAATGATACAAATATCTCAGCAAGGGGCCCAGCAATCACTTCCCTACCTTCCCACAGAGTTCTAGAGCACATCTGATCAGGCCCTTTTATACTTTAAGACATTCAGCACTTCCTGTTCCGTAATATGGACATTTCCAAGATGTCACCATCTATTTCCCTACAGTCTATATCTTTCATGTCCTTTTCCACAGTAAACACTGATGCAAAATATTCATTTAGTATCTCCCCCATCTTCTGCAGCTCCATACAAAGGCCACCTTGCTGATCTCGGAGAGGCCCTATTCTCTCTCTAGTTACCCTTTTGTTTTAAATGTCAATAGACAATAGACAATAGACAATAGATGCAGGAGTAGGCCATTCTGCCCTTCGAGCCTGCACCGCCATTCAATATGATCATGGCTGATCATTCCTAATTAGTATCCTGTTCCAGCCTTATCTCCGTACCCCTTGACTCCACTATCTTTAAGAGCTCTATCCAATTCTTTCTTAAAAGAATCCAGAGACTGGGCCTCCACTGCCCTCTGGGGCAGAGCATTCCACACAGCCACCACTCTCTGTGTGAAGTAGTTTCTCCTCATCTCTGTCCTAAATGGTCTACCCCGTATTTTTATGTCGTTGTAAAATCCCTTTGCATTCTTCCTAACTCTATTTGCCAAAGTTCTCATTTCCCTCTTAAGTATACTCCTACTTCCTCCATACTCTAAGGATTCACTCTATCTCTCCTGTCTATACCTGACATATGCTTCCTTCTTTTTCTTAATCAAACCCTCAATTTCTTTAGTCATCCAGCACTCCCTACACCTACCAACCTTTTCCTTTCACCCGAACAGGAATATACTGTTTCTGGACTCTCGTTATCTCATTTCTGAAGTCTTCCCATTTTCCAGCCACCCTTTTACCTGCGAACATTTGCCTCCAGTCAGCCTTTGAAAGTTCTTGCCTAATACCGTCAAAATTAGCCTTATACCAATTTAGAATTTTAGATCTGGTCTATCCTTTTCCATCACTATTCTAAAACTAATAGAATTATGATTGCTGGCCCCAAAGTGCTCCCCCACTGACACCTCAGTCACCTACCCTGTCTTATTTCCCAAGAATAGGTCAAGGTTTGCACCTTCTCTAGTAGGTACATTCACATACTAAATCAGAAAATTTTCTTGTACACACTTAACAAATTCCTCTCCTTCTAAACCCTTAACACTATGGCAGTCCCAGTCTATGTTTGCAAAGTTAAAATCCCCTACCATAACCACCCTATTATTCTTACAGATAACAGATCTCCTTACAAATTTGTTTCTCAATTTCTCGCTGACTATTAGGGAGGGGGTCTATAATACAATCCCAATCAGGTGATCACCCCTTTCTTATTTCCCAGTTCCACCTAATTAACTTCCTTGTATATCTTTCCAGGAATATCCTCCCTAGGTACAGCTGTAATGCTATCCCTTATCAAAAATGCCACTCCCCCTTCTCTCTTGCCTCCCCTTCTGTTCTTCCTGTAGCATCTGCATCTTGGAACATTAAGCTGTCAGTCCTGTCCATCCCTGAGCCACACTTCTGTAATTGCGATATCCCAGTCCCATGTTCCTAACCATGCCCTGAGTTCATCTGCCTTCCCTGTTAGGCGTCTTGCATTGATATAAATGCAGTTTAATTCTTCAGTCCTACTTTGTTCTTTGCTTTGTCCCTGCCTGCCCTGACTGTTTAACTCGCTTCTTTTTTCAACCTCTGAATAAAGTCCAAATTCCAACTATTTGATCTCCTTTACTTTGCCTCTCTTATGAGTTTATCCTCCAGTTTATTTCCAGCATCAAAACTTGATAATCATAATGAACTCTGTATCAAGTTATGTTTGGATGCAGATTTGTGAACATTATTTCATTGTACTATTTATGCAAACACCTTGCTTCTACTTCAGTGTGTTGGCAGATCTTCAGCTGTCAAATCTTCCTCTTGTACTGGCAGACATTCTTTCTCCAGTACATGGTCATTTTCTGACACAAGAGTTACTTCTGGACTCACTATTAGCATTTGCACTACACTGTATTCCTGATGAAGGGCTTTTGCCCAAAACGTCGATTTTACTGTTCCTTGGATGCTGCCTGAACTGCTATACTTTTCCAGCAGCATTCTAATCTTTCTTACAATCCCCTCTTGCATATCATTTTGTTAGTCCATGTGCTTTGTTTCTTGATTAGCATTAGATCAAGATTCCTTAGCATTCAATCAAGGTTCAAACTTCTCAGGAACTCAGTGTATATCCCAGAATACACACTGTCATCCCTTTGAAATATACCTAACACTAATACCCATTCTGGGAAACTGGCCTAAAGAAGAGATAGTCCCGTCATGTATGGTCATAATAACTCTTAGTATCACTATGCAGCCATGACAATTTATAGGTTAATCCTCAAGATCAGCAGAAAGCAGCTTTTGAATTTTTGAGGTGCAAGGCATTACATTTACTTCTCTCAACTATTTAGTGTCCAAGAAACAAAGTTAATACTTTGAGTCAAACAAAACTCTTCCTCACAAAATATAGTATTTTGCATTATTCTATGTGACGAGTTGCTGTGCATTATCTGATTTCAGCCGCAATGGTTTAAAAGATACTATATTGGGCTCAGAACTCTTGGGGCAAGAAGGAAAAATCATCTAGACTCCCTGCCCCAGTTACTAATCACAACAACAATTGTTATACCTTTTGCAGTCAAAATCTACAGCACTTGGGCACAATGCAGAATATAACTGATGTCCAAAAACTGAGGGCGTTGTGTTAATGTCTTGTTTAGAAAATTAGGAAAATAAGTATAAACAATACTTCCAAAAATTTGCCCTAATTACTTTTCTTGCTCATTTTATTTTTTTTCTTTGCTGCATGGCTCTAATTGCGCAAAAACTTAAAGCTTAAACAAAACTAACCTGGATCACATCTGCAATTAAGATTTTGACCTGAGCTTCTCTAGTTATCTATACAAGGAACATGAGCCATGGGCTTTAAAATTCTACACTTTTGAGATAGTATAAATGACTAAAATCCCTTCCTACCTGTCTTGAAAGACGTGATTTCTTACTTCTTCCACCAGCTGAAAAACTTTCGATAGAGGGGCACGGAATACATCCACAGCAATTAGGTTTTTGTTCCAAGGAGATACAATAGCTTTTACAAATATTTGCTGGATGTATGCAACTGGAGGTCCAATATACTAGAAGAAAAAAGACAGAAGTTCAAGTAACGTTTGAGAACTAATTGGAAAAAACAGGACCAAAGGATAGAAACATTATTGTACATAAAACAGTCAAGACACACTTATTTCTAACATTGTAATTCAATGCTAAGTACATATTCTGGGGCTTGGGATTCAGAATTATGAATTAGCTTCTGGAAATGTTTGAGCAAAATGATCTGCATCTTCAAAGTAATCTGGGTCTTAATAGATAGGAATTAGGTGATTACGGAATCCTGTGATCACAGAGCTAGAAGAACAAACATGGTTCATGTCATATTGATTATAAGTTAACCTTCCTCTAATTTAAAGTACACCATATAATTTGGTTCCAACACAAACTTTAATTTACACAACAATGTCAGGCCAAGCTGCCACAACTACAGCATGTAGGAGTTTATAGAGAAAATTGTGATCCTGGACAACCATATCTGAAATGTGTTCAACTCAAAGACATTCAGCTCAGTTCTTTTTTGCGCTCAGACTTAAGAGAATTGAAGGTGCAGGTATCTCTAGATATCAAAGAGAGGTAGGAATGCTTTGATTCAGAAGGCTTCCTGATGTTTTGATCACATTCAGAGATGTATTTGGTTACTGTAATGGTAAGAAAATGATTCTACACTCTATTTTCTTTCCTCAATTTCATCTTTATTTTCAATTCAAATATAATCTTTTAAAATGTACTGTTTTGCTGCAATTTAGTGATAAACCATACCCTTTAGCTTGTGACCACTCAGGTCACCACAGAGGTCATGCCTTCTCAGCTTTGCCCCTCAAATTAAACTTGCCACTAGTCATCTCTCTCTAACAAAAGAGCAACCTATTGCCCTCTGGGACTATGATAACCTCAACTTTAAGTTCACTTCATAGATTTTCCTATCTACCATCATTAATTTGTCACCCACTTAAAAATTTGCTTACTAAAATGCTTTGTAATTAGCAAATGTCTTAAATTCATTCTGCTACAAAGACTGAAAAAGTCTGGAAACAGCACACAGCCTTGTTGGACTGGTCTTTTTGTAACAATTATTCCTTTAAACTTTGCGTTTATTAAATAAAAACTGAAGATTGAAATGAGAGGCGGTTCGAAAGGGTGCCAAGTTTGTTCTGAAAGCAAGTAACCTGACATCGACTGCAGTGGAACCATGTAAACAACTATATAAACAAGCAGTAACCAAAGTTTGAGTTGTAGGTGATTAGAAACCGAGGTGGTGTTGAGGTGTAGCCTTTATGGTAACAAGGAGGATTGGTCTGTGGACCAGTGACAGTCATCAACAAAATAGACCTTTTGCTCATTAACAATTGTGATTAATTCTCATGTGGCTGAGCAACTTCGAGTTGATAACATGTTGGGGGAAGGGGTGGGAGAGAACATAGAGAGACAAACACAGAGACAGACAGAAAGAAGTACATAGATCTTCTCCCAACTCAGAAGCTGGTCCATTCTTGGCAGTCCAAAGCTCAGTTTAAACAGGAGGAAAACTAATTACCTTTTGTGCAGTAGTTGCTGTAAGCTCTGACTTTTGATTCAGAGACATTTTCCAAGTGAATGAGTTACTATATTTCCTGCAAACCAGTGCAAGCACCCAGAGCAAGAATCTGAACAAGGGATCTGGCTGAGTGAGGAAGGACCAATTCAACACTGGAACCAGGAAGCAAAGAACACTGAACTGTCTCTACAGTTGTTTCTGCCTCCACCAGCAATCTACTTTCCCTATTTGTTTGTGTCCATCAGGGTAGAATATAATGGGATTAGAGTTTTAGTTAGTAGTTTTACAAGCCAATAGTTGTTATCTATTCAGCTGTAGCTACAGTCTTATTACTTGTAATAAGTAGCAATTCTTGATCAGTACAGAAACCTGATCTGTGCTTTCTACCAACCTGCTCTGAAATTCAAGTAAATTGCAAAACTTTGTTTACTTTTTAAAATGACTTCTGTGATGACTCCAGAAATAGTGGGGCTTGATTTCCAGCATACTTAGAATAAAGAATACAACAACATAGGAACAGGCCCATTAGCCCTCCAAGCCCGTGCTGACACATTTTGCCTTCCATTCTAAAACTGTCTTCACTTACAGGATCCTCTATTCCCTTCCTATTCATGTATGCATCCAGTTGCTTCTTGAAAGTTGCTTTGTCTCTGCTTCCACCACTCCTCCGGCAATGCATTCAAGGCACTCACCCTTTTGGTGCATATTTCTTTTCAACATCTTTGCTCCCCTGCGCCTTGAGCCTATGCCCCCTAGTAATTGACCCCTCCACTCTGGTTGAAAATGTGTTGCTGGAAAAGCACAGCAGGTCAGGCAGCATCCAAGGAGCAGGAGAATCGATGTTTTGGGCATGAGCCCTTCATGCCCGAAACGTCGATTCTCCTGCCCCTTGGATGCTGCCTGACCTGCTGCGCTTTTCCAGCAACACATTTTCAGCTCTGATCTCCAGCATCTGCAGTCCTCACTTTCCCCTCCACCCTGGTAAAAAGCTTCGCACTTTCAGTCCTATCCATGCCATTCACAATCTCATAAATTCCGATAAGGTTGCCCCTCAACCTCCTACATCCCAGTGAAAACAAACTCAGTCTAGCCAACCTTTCTTCATAGCTAAAATATCCCATATCAGGCAACATCCTGGTAAACCTTTTCTGTACCCTATCCAAAACATCCTCATCCTCCTGGCAGTGTGGTGACCAGAACTGTACGCAATATTCCAAGTGTAGCTTAACTAAAGTTCAATAAAGCTGCAGCATAACTTGCTTATCCTTAGATCAATGCCCCTTCTAATGAAGGCAAGCATGTCTCAGGCATTTTTTACTACCTTATCTACCTGTGCTGCTACCTGCAGTGATCTGTGGATCTGCACACCCTGATTCTTCTGAATATCAATACTCCTAAGGGTTCTGCCATTCACTATATAATTTCCAGCTGTACATGTCCTTCCAAAATGCAAAACCTCACATATGTCCGTATTAAACTCCATCTGCCATTTTTCTGTCCATGCCTCCAATTGATCTATACCCTGCTGTATCCTCTGACAATTCCCCTCACTATCCATAACTCCACCAATTTATGTATCATCCACAAACTTACTAATTATCAGCCATGCTTTCCTCCAAATCATTGACATAGATCACACACAGCAGAGGTCACAACACTGATTGCCGTGCAACATCACTAGTCACAACCGTCCATTCTGAAAAGCATCCTTCCACTGCTACCCTCTGTCGCTATGACTAAGCCAGTTCTGTATCCATCTTGCCAGCTCACCAGATACCATGTGACTTCACCTTTTGTACCAGTCTGCCATGAGCGACCTTGTCAAAGACTTTTACTGAAGTCCATGTAGACATCAACCACTTTTCCTTCAATCACCTTTGTCACTTCCTCAACAAACTCGATGAAGTTAGTGAGGCATAACATCCCCCATACAAAACTATGCTGTCTATTGCTAATAAGTCCATTTGCTTCTGAACACATATAGATTTTGTCCTCAAGAATCTTTTCCAATAATTTCCCTATCATTAATGTGAGGCTTACAGGCCTGTAATTTCCATGATTATCACTGCTACCCATCTTAAATAGAGATAACATTAAGACTGCACCTGACTTCCCCAGCGAGTTGTGACATTTTTAATCATAATTCACTCAGAGTTTGGTCCTAGTATACATTCTGAAGGTCTCAAATCTTCTCCTTCTATTTCAAAGTAATGTAATATTTCAAACATCTGTTTATGCATCATTTCATTAAATGCATTGATGCATTCTACAAAACACAGGTCTTAGACACCTATTACTCCTCCATTTTTATTCTTAACATAAAGTCTTGGGAAGTGCTGAAGAGTCAGTGTGGGGATGATGATGTGAGTTGAGAAAAACAGGAAAAATTGAGAAAGGAAGGACAAAATAAGGAATCAAGGTTAAAACGCCAAGGTGGACGATCAAGTAAGAATAAAATGGAGGTACCGCTTGATATGTCTGGTCTGCCAATAATGATTCAAAATAATGACACCAACAACCAGATAGGGTCACAACACAGAGTTCTGACCTTCTCAGAGACACCTATACAGAACTCACTATATGTCAGAAATCTCCTCAAAGCCAACCTCCTCCCCAAACAATTAGCCATAATCAAATGTGCTGCCCATGTAATGGATAATACAGACATCAGCAATGGCAGAGCTGATAGAGCTGCCAAAGACTTGGCAATAGCTCACAATTCTATTATATCCTCTATGAATCGACAGGCGCTAAACCAATCACCTGCCTCGAAAACAACAAGCAGACCAGACATTGGCATTGTGCAGCATTTACAGGGAAACACCCCTGCCCCAGAAAAACAAATATGGAAGATGCATGTATGTTCACACTCTGTGTCAAAGGCCTCTGGATCACTCCAGTTGGCCCAGGGTGCTTTGTTACCAATACTTATTGACAGTCTTCATATTAATAACTTGTTAAGAGGCAAAGAGAGAGGAAATGCAAAGATACTTTCAGCAGCTAACATTGCCTCTAAAGTTTCTCCATTCACAGGTAAAGTACACATTCAGACCACTGCCCGCCCCTCCACAACCTGATCCAAGTCCCACTCCACTTACCCAGTTCACTGAACACCAAGTTTCATTCCTGGGACCTTGCTCAGAGCTTCTGATAGACAATTGACCCCAGAAAGTATCGCACCCATTCTGGTGACCCCTCATGCTCTCTCAACACCAACACCACCTGTGTGGAGTAGGGGGTCACAATCAGCTCCCCAGTCACGAGCACGAAAAGTGATGAAGTTAACAACGATGAAGAGGAGGTCTGTATGCTTTTTGTCAATGGGTGACCTATGGATATTAAACCACCTGAGCTTTACCTTCTCTTTCGATCATTTAAGGGATATGAAAGATCAAGCTAACATCAAAACAACCAGTTAGCTTTGTTATATTTGACAGCAGAGCAGGAGCAGAAGCAGCAAAGAATGCATTTAAACGGGATTCAACTTGGTCCTGAAAATCCTCAGACACTCCAGTTGGAATTTGCAAAGGCAAACATGAAGATGGCCAAAAGCAAACTGATGGCTACACCTAAACCCACAGATATGCACCCTTGCTTGGGAGCACACTTCATTGCACAGGACCCCTACATCTTGCAGAAACAGCACTGATCCCTATATCTCGAAAGGCATGGGCTCCCTATCCACTGTACACAACAGAACTAATCTTTGCCAGACTGGATTTTGTTTTCAGGTTGGACTTTACTGAAGGAGATTTTGGATAACTGGCTCATTTCCACTTGACTTGGAGGGTGTGGAGTGGTCACCAAGGAGAGAGGATTTAAGAATTTTACTGGTGAACACTTTTCTCCATGTGGGAGGATTCTATCCACTGCATGGACTAGTAATTCTTGTTGCTATAATCATTGTATGTTGTGTGTCAATAACTTGCTTAAATACTGGCTGCCAGATTTTTATGAATAAGTCGGTAACGCCTTTTTCAGCTCTATTTAGTCGGTTATTACGGAATGATAAAAGGAGGGAATGAGATGTTAAAGGGTTAATTTGTTCTGCTGACATCTAAGGAATTGGATGTCCCCAGTTCGGGGCGGGGGGGGGGGGGGGGGGGGTGCTTTTCTGACTTGCAGGCAGGATGTGACAGTCAAATCACACTGTTTTAAGGAATAACCTAATCACACATTATTTCCAGAAACAATCTAATCACTTTACATCGCTTTTGGGTGGCATGTGACTGTGGCAGAAGGTGTCTCTTGCATGCAAGACTGGTTGTGATGTAAAATCCTGTATAAAGGGTGGATGGTTCCCTTGTTCTGGGAGCCTCACTTGACAAGCTGTACAAGCACTGCAAAGAGTGTTAAGTGATCCTCCAAAAGCTTGTATTTGCTGAAATAAAGAGTGGCTGTTCACAGAAGTTGGTATATTACAGTTGCATCAAATGTGTCAGAATCTCAAGAAGGGAACCTAACACTCACAACTGGTCCAAGTCACACTGAAGTATCTCTGCATCTGCTTCACACTTCATTCTCCTAAAGAAGTGGATTATCAACTTGCAAATCCTTGTAACACTAATGACAGTCACTAAGAGTAGGAAAGATTCCTGGTCAATTACACAATGAAAAGAAAGTTGGTGCCTCTGCCATCACTATGTGAAGCATGTACATACACATGTAAAAGTGTATGCTCCCAAGCAATTTGTACTCCCGAAGTGAACTGTAACATACCACCAAGTTTTGACACAGGTTCAGCACAACTTGCCTATTAAAACATGGCTTGGTTTTCTTTTTATGACCTAGCTAACGATGCACTTGCCTTCTGAAATTATTTGTTGCTCTATGCCACCTAGACAAGTGCCTGCTACATCATAAATAACCTCAGTAATCTTCTAACGAAAATGTACTACAGAAACTGACATTTATCTGAAAGTTGACAATTGTCTATCTAAATTGTTCCAGGGCTCCTCAGTTTTAACTACTACCAAGAAATTTGTTCTGCTTTTGCTAATTTAGAAATTATCCTTTTAAATGCATAGTCCAAATAGTTAATGTAAATTGTGAGCAGCAGTGGTTGCAGCACTGTTGGTTGTGGAACATCACTTACCATTTTCTCCCATTCCGAATAACATCACTTTCCTCCCACTATCTGCTTTCTGTCTTGCAGCTAGTTGGCAATCCATTCTGCCACTTACCGACTGACTTCATATTCCTTAACCTTACGCATTAGCCTATAATGGAACACACAACTGAGGATGCACACCTCCTGGACTACTGTCCTTTAACAGCCCATAAAAGTTTAAGGTTAGTGAGGGGAGGCAGTGGCATAGTGGTAATGTTACTTGGGTATTAATCCAGAATCCCATGTTAATATTCTGGGGACATGGGCTTGAGTTCCACAATGGAAGATGGTTAAATTTGAATTCAATAAAAATCTGGAATAATGGCAAACATGTAACTGTTGTCAATTGCTGTAAAAACCTAACTGGTTCATTAATATCTTTCAGCAAAAAAAATCCACCATACTTACTTTGTCTGGCCTATATGTGACTCTATCTGGCATGAATAATAAATGCAGTCTTAACCAACAACACCCACATGCTTTCAACCAATTTTTTAAAAAAATCAAGGAATGATGTTCCCATTTCAAATCCATGTTATTCCTCATTATTATGTTTCTGAATTCTAGGAATATTCTGTTCTCTCCTTTAGTAGGAATGCCATTACTTTTCCTATCACTGATAATCAGAAATCCTGTTCCTCTTTCAAATGCAGAAAGTTCATTAACTGTCCTTAATCAGTCCTTGCCTTTGCTAATGCATGTAAATCCTGTCCCTCAAAATCTCCTCCAGGACAAATCATTTTCTAATGAATTAATAGAAATGAGCAGAAAAGTCTCCACTACATTTTCTCTTGATTCTTTTAAAATTGAGATCTAAACCATCTGGACCAGGGCTTTTATCTTATTTGAGTTTATTGACTTCATTCTCAATGCACTTTTCTCATTACATATTTCATTATTGAATGCCATGTCTATTTCAGGATCACAGAATTATTTCAGCACCAGAAGACTACAGTGTCGATATCAGTTCTCCAAGTGAACATTCGATTTACTCATGAATTAAAATCAGACACATGCTATTTGACAATTGTGCTCTATCATTCAATTAGATCTTGGTTCATCTTATTGTAGCCTCAACTCTACATTCCTACCTACCCCTGGTAACTTCTGACTCCCTTGTTTATCATGACAGGAGCTATTCTCTTCTTTTCTCCCATAATCCTACACAGTGTTCTTTATAAAATAGCATTCTAATTCCCTTCGAAATACCTCAATTCAATATGCTTCCCTTTCATATTCATCTTCCCGAACTCTCATTCTTCTATCCTTCCTGCTTTTTCACAGTGACTCCAGCTGCCCCAGTAAACTTGGAAATTGTGTGCTCAAGCTTCAGAGGCTGGAGACATCTCTTAACACGTGTTCGCCCAAGACTTCTGAAGTTAGCTGAACTCCCTACATGGCCCATGAATTGCAACATGGGCGGCACAGTGGCTCAGTGGTTAGCACTGCTGCCTCACAGCACCAGGGACCCAGGTTTGATTCCAGCCTCAGGCGACTGTCTGTGTGGAGTTTGCACATTCACCCGTGTCTGCGTGGGTTTCCTCTGGGTGCTCCGGTTTCTTCCCACAGTCCAAAGATGTGCAGGTCAGGTGAATTGGCTATGCTAAATTGCCCATACTGTTAGGTACATTAGTCAGGGGGAAATGGGTCACTTTTCGGAGGGTCAGTGTGGACTTGTTGAGCTGAAGGGCCTGTTTCCACACTGTAGGGAATCTACAAAAGTTTTTAGTTGCCCATGTGTCTAATTTATCTCTATTCCCTCTTTTTGTATCTAGTTAGTAGCTTGCTTAAAGTACAAACTTCAATGAATGTCTCTCAACCTGCTCTGTGTTAATACTCTTCTTAATTCCCTTTTTGTAATACTTGACCTGATTGAAGCTTTATTAGTATTGTAGCTCCTGACTGACATGGAACTTCAGGAACAGGGAAATAAAGAGAAAGAAAAATGGAAAGGTAAGATAGGGAAAAAAAAAAGATTGATTTTTGGTTCTCAACTTTAGTTTTGTAAGCACAATTTTTCTTCTTTATTTCAACGTCTACCTCCTTTGTCATCCAAGGAGCCCTAGATATGTATGTTCTAACGTCATCATTTGAGGGAACGAACCCGAACTGTACCCAGACCATTTCTTCTTCAAAAGGTAGTCCATTGTTACTGTTATTCCTGCCAAACTCCCATTTCAGTCAATCCTGCCCAGCTCTGTTCTTGCTCCATTAAAATCCACTCTCCAACAATTAACTTTTCCCACTCTGGATTGTTGCATGTTATTATTTACCATCATCTTGAACCTTACAATACAATGATCACCGTCTCCTAAATGTTCTCCAAGTGACACTTGATCTAATGGACCACATAATTGCCAAGAATCAGGTCCAATAGTGCATCATTTCTTGTTGGACTGGAAACATACTGCTGTAGGAAGCTGTCCTGCATGCAATTCAAAACATTTGTCCCTCACTGCCCCTACACTACATGCATCCCAGTTTATGTTCTGGTAACTATAGCATCTTAGAGTTATACAACACGGAAACAGAACCTTTGGTCCAGCTTTCCTAAAACGATTTAGTCCTATTTGCCAGTACTTGGCCTATATCTCTACTAAACTCGTCCCATTCACATACCCATCCAGATGCCTTTTAAATGTTGTAATTGTACCTGACAAGTTATGCTGCAGCTTTGCAGAACTTCAGTTAGGCCACACTTCGAATATTGCACACAGTTCTGGTCACCACACTACCAGAAGGATGTGGATGCTTTGGAGGGGGTGCAAAAAAGGTTTACCAGAATATTGCCTGGTATGGGGGATTTTAATTATGAAGAAAGGTTGGAGAGACTGTGTCTGTTTTTACTTGTATGCAGGAAGCTGGGGGGGGGGGGCAACCTAATAGAAGTTTATAAGATTTTGAATGGCATGGATAGAGTGGAAAGTAGGAGGCTTTTTCCCCAAGGGTGGAAGGGTCAATTAGTAGGGGGGCCAAGTTCAAGATGCAGTTGGGGGGGGGGGGTGTTGGGATCTGGTGGGGAGTGGAGTTTAAGAGAGACATATGAGGCACGTTTTCCTCACAAAGGGTGGTGACTGCCTGGAATGTGTTGCTCGAGACGGTGGTGGAAGCAGCACTCAAGAAGCAGCTGGACAAATACATGAATGAGGGGGGAATGGAAAGATACAGATCCTGTTCCTGTATTGCACTTTGTTCTTTGCTCCACCTCCATCACCCCCTCTGGCAGCTCATTCCATACACACATCACCCTCTGTGCAAAAAAAGTTGCCCCTCAGGTCATTTAAAAAATTTTCCCCACTAACCTTAAAATTGTGTTTTCCAGTTCTGGACTCCTCTACCCTGGGAAAAAGACCTTGGCTCTTCACCCTATCCATGTCCTCATGATTTTATAAACCTCAATAAAATCATTCCTCAGCCTCCGACACTTCAGGGAAAAAGAATGCCTCAGCCTATTCAGCCTCAGTTTATAGCTCAAACTCTCCAAACCCGGCAATGTTCTTGTAAACCTTTTCTAAACCTTCTCAAATTTAACAACATCTTTCCTAAAGCAGGGAGACCAGAACTGAACACAGTATTCTAAAAGCAGCCTCACCAATGCCCTGTACTGCTGCAACATGATGTCCTAACTCCTATACTCAATGCACTGACCAATGAAAGCAAGCGTTCTCCACAACCTTGTCTACCTGCAACTCTACTTTCAAGGACCTATGAATCGCATCCCAAGGTCTTTTTGTTTGGAAACACTCCCTCAGGCCCTAGTATAATTCTTGCCTTGATTTGCCTTACCAAAATATAACATTTATCTAAATTAAACTCTATCCACTACTCCTTGAGTCTTTGGAGCACCTGATCATGGTCTCAATTTACTCTGACATAACCTTCGTCACTGTCCACTACACCAACAATTTTGGAGACAGCTGCAAATTAACTAGCCATATCTCCTATATTCACATCAAATTATTTATATAAACAACAAAAGTAGCAAACCAAGCAAACTTTGCGGTACATCACTGATTACAGGCTGCCAGTCCGAGAAACAACCTTCTACCATCACTCTCGATCTCGTATATTTAGACCAATTTTGTATCCCATTGGCTAGCTCCCCCAGATTCCTTACGATCTAACCTTGCTTACCAGGAATAGAGGCAGGAAGCCTCCAGGGTGGAGAGACAAATGGGGAGGGGGAGGCGCGCTGGGGAGAAGGTAGTAAAGAGTACAATAGGTGAATGGGAGTGGGGATGGAGGTGATAGGTCAGAGGGGAGGATGAAGCGGACTATCCTTAATCAATCCTAGCCGTTCCAAATGCACATAAATCCTCTCTCTCAGAACCCACTCCAACAACTTAGCCACCGAGGCTCACTAGTCTATCGTTCCTTGGCTTTTCCTTACCACTTTTCTTAAATAATAGCACAGATTAACCAACCTCCAGTCTTCTGGCACCTCACCCATAGCAGTTGATGACACAACGGGTCCATCAATCTCTTCCTTCGCTTCCTACAAAGATACACCTAAGCAGGTCTTGGAGATTCATCTACCCTTCACATGCTTTAACACCATCAGTATCTCCTCTTCTATAATATGAACACTTTCAAGATATCATTATTTATTTCCCCAAGTTCCCTAGTTTTAATGTCCTTCTCCACAGTAAATACGATGTAAAATATTTGTTCGTATCTCACCCATCTCCTCTGGTTCCATACAGACGCCCTCGTTGATCATTAAAGGGCCCTATTCTCTCCCAATTTGGCCTTTTGACCTTAATCTACTTGTAGAATTTCTTAGTTTTGGAAAATAGGGTTAAGGAGGATCCTATTTCATATTTCCTTTTTAACGTGCTAACTCTAGTGTACTCCTACTACCCTGGTACTCTTATACGAATTCATTTGATCCCAGCTATCTGTACCTGACATATGCCTGCTTTTTAATTTCTTGGCCAGAACCTCAATTTCTCTCGTCATCCAGCATTCCCTACACCTCCCAGTCCAGTCCATTGCACTAACAAGAACATTCTGTCTGAACTCTCTTATTTTTGAATGCTTCTCATTTGGAGTTTTAGGTCAGATCTATCCTTTTCCATAACTATTTTAAAATTAATAGAATTATGATCATTTGCCACAAAGTGCTCTCCCTCTGACACCTTAGTCACTTGCCTTGCCTTATTTCCCAACAGGTCAAGCTTTGCTCCTTCCTTCATATGTATATCCATATATTGAATAATGTTTTTTGAACAGATTTAACAAATTCCTCTCCATCCAAGCCCTTAACACTATGACTTTCCCAATCTATGTTTGGGAAGTTAAAATCCTTTACTATTACAACAGTATTATTCTTACAGGTACTCCTATTTATTTTCAATTTTCTGCTGACAATTAGGGGAACCTTTAGTACAATCTCAATAAGGTGATAATCCCTTTCTTATTTTCCAGCTCCACCTATAGAACTTCACTGCATGCCTTCCCAGGAATATCCTCCATGGCTACAACTATTATATTATCCTTAACTAAAACACCCACTTCCCACTCCTCTTTTGCCCCCTCTACAGAGGAACCTCAATTATCCGGCATAAGACTATTTGAATATTGGATTATCTGCCAAAATCACAAGGTTCCAATGCTTGGCTGAACTATGTTATCTGGCATTTGATTAACCGAACAAAATATTCCCTGCCCATGTCCTTCAGATAGTCGAGGTTCCTCTGTATATCCCAAAACATTAAGCGGTCAGTCCTATCACTCTCTGAGCAATGTTTCTGCAATAGCTATGATATCCCAATCCCACGCTCCCAACCATACCCTAAATTCTTTTACCTTATCTGTCAGGCTTCTTGTATTGAAATCAATGTAGTTTAATTTATCAATCTTATCTCATTCTCTACCGTGCTCTTGCCTGTCTTGACTATTTAACTTGCTCCCTCTATCTGCTATACCAGCCTCAGACCCATTTTTTTTTCTCTTCATCTCTTTGAACTATGTAACCTATTTGAAATAAATCAGCCTTCTTTTCAAGAAAATGTCAATATTTAAATCAACCAGAGGTGTATGTGGGAGCACATTAGTCTGTTACTTTCAAGTTTCCCATCGTTTACAGTTAATGTTTTTTATTATGGTAGACTTTCTGGGAAAGTGAATAATAATTATTTGAAAACTTACATGTGTCTAATAGTTTATTTGGTAAATATATAGCATGCTGTTGCAATGACACAAGCAGAACAGGAATATAATAGTTTAAGAAGGACCTTTAGTCCTCAGGGGTTGCCTCTTTATTCAATGAAAATGTAGTTAATCTGCAGACTAATTCATATTCCAAGCTCATCTTCTGAACTTAGTTTGCGTTAATGGATTGTTTTTTTCCCAGCAAGTGGCAACAGTGCAACTGATTTTTACATACCTGGAATAACAACTGAGACTGAAAAATACTAATTACTACCTAATGATCTTCTAGATGTGAGCCAGATGAGACTTCAGCCTATAGTCAACACAATATACTACTCAAAAGGCAATGCAGGCAGCAGGGTTCACAAATCAAGGACACCATGTATGGAAGTCAAGTGTTTGTTATATTCATTATCCAATTCGGGTCAGGATCACGGAAGAAAACTGGACCAGTCAGCATATTGCACTTTATGAGAATGATTTCAGGGATGACACACTTCACTTACATGAAATTATTGGAGAATATGCGACTCTTTTTCATGAAGATGAAGAGGACATTTTTGCCCGAAGAGAGGTAGGAATGGTAAAAGCAGAAATCCGCATAACATTTTTAAAATTTTAAATTTGAACTTGCAAAACCAAGACATACAAAGCTATGGGTCAAGTGCTGGAAAATGGGGTTGGAATAGTCAGATAACTGTTTTTGATTGGCATTGATGTGTGAAGGGTACTTTTCAGAGTTCTATGATTCTATTGGATTTAGTTTTCAAACTCACAATCGGACTGCAAATTGAATAGGGAGAAACCATTCCTACTCAAAGGATTAAGAACCAGAGGGCACAGTTTATGATCGGATAAACATACCTTCACACTGAATAGTTTGAGGATGGATTAATTGCCTGGATTTTTGTTGGAGGCAAGTTCAACTGAGGCAATCAAGAGGAGATTGTGATTTTCTTCAAATCACCCAATGTATAGGATTACAGGGAAAAGGCAGCAGTTTGAAACTATTTTAAAACATAGTTAGTGCAGACACAGTGGTCAATGGTCTTCTGAATCATTAATTTGTGATTCTGAGAACTGTATTAGAACAAAGCTGAAATTAATAGTGTGCAACTACTTTAATGGTATTCCGTACGTTTTTAACTAAAAATGTTTGTTTTCCTCTACGTCTATATGGAAAGGTATTGGTGGTAGAAACAGAAATTGTTTTTATATTGAAAAATATTTGGATACACATTTAAACCGCTTTAATCTACAGGATGACAAAACAAGTGCTGGAAAATGAGATTAGATGAGATAACTATTTGTTGGCTGGCAGAGGCAGAGTCAAAGTTTACTTTTGTTCAACCTTTTAAAACTTGTGTTGGCTGTAACACTATTATATTGCCAACACTTTAATTACTGTTTCTCAAGTTGGATTTTTCTACAACACAGGGTTGTACAAGAACACAACCGTCATGTTATAGAAGAACTACCTGTAAAGGAAGCTACAATGATATGAGGAACAAACTGGTTATAATAAGTTGGAGAATGTTATTTAAAGGAAGGACAGTAGATTGGTAAATACAGACATTTAAACAGCACACTAAGGAACAACAATTATTCATTCCTGTATCACACTAAAATAAACAGAGAAAAGTGGTTTGACAATGGCTAACAAAAAGGAAATTAATAGTAATATTAGACCAAGGCATAAAAATTGGTCAAAACCAGTAGCAGATCGGAGTGTGGGAGCTGATTTTAGTGAAGGATGACAAAGAAATTGAACAAGAGGGGGAGAATAGAGTACAGGATAAGCTCGTGTTGAACAGACAAAACAGAGTTAAACGCTCCTATTGGTATGTAAAGAGAAAAAGACAAATGTAAGCCCCTAACAGTCAGTAACAGGGAAATGGGGAACAAAGAGATGACAAACCAATTAAATGCATTCTTTGGTTTTGCTTTCACGAAGCAGAATACAGTAACGTTCCAAAAATGTTGGTGAACACAACTCTACTCGGAGGGAGGAACTGAAATAAATCAGGATGAGTAGGAAAATTGTGTTGGGGAAATTGATGTGATTCAAGGCTAATATATCCCCAGGGTTTGATAATCTACATCTGTAAATGCTCAAGGAAGTGGACCTACTAGATACTTTGTAACACCACAATACAGTGGAGCAGGAATTTAGCCATTCAGCCCATCGAGTCTGCTCTGCCATTCAATCATGGCTGATAAGTTTTTCAAACCCATTTTCTTGCTTTTTCCCCATAACCTTTGATAATTTGGCAATCAAGAACTTATCTATCTCGGTTTTAAATATACTCAACAACCTGGCCTCCACGGACTTCTGTGGCAATGAATTCCATAGATTCACAACTCTCTAGCTGAAGAAGTTTCTCGTTACCTCTGTTCTTTTCTTGACTTTAAGGCTGTTGCCTCGGGTCCTCATTTCTCCTGCCAATATCTTCCCAAATGTGATATTAAAGAGTTAATTTGCTCTGCTGACCTGCAAGAAATTGAATGCCCTGGGGGGGGTAAGGTGGTATGCCTTTGTCTATTAGGTGGAATGTGGGAGGTTTACATGGTTACTCCCTTGCCATTCAGGGAAGATTTACATTGATTTCTGAATAGGGGATGAAAACAATAAGAACATTATAGTTGGGATTCTGACTACTCCCTGTAGTTAACAAAATACAATTCATACCAGATCTGACTTGCATTCCACTGTCTCTGGAGGTGAGGTGGTCACTGCATTGTATTCTGAGTGGCATGTGACTGTGAGGAAATGACAGGGGGTTGTATTGTGGGCATTACCAACTGTGATGTAAAGATTTTGTATAAAGGAAGGACTGCTTCCTTTGTTCAGAGAGAGCTTTTGCCACGATCCCGTAAGCCGTGCAAGGTTAGAGGTTTCTCCAAAGCTTGTACTGTACTGTGCTTAATAAACTTGTTCACAGAAGTTGGCGCATTGCAGTTGCACCAAGTGTGTAAGGCCCTCAGGAAAAATAATTCAACACCAATGTCCACTCTGCCCAGGCCTTTCAGTATTCTCCAAGTTTCAATCAGATCCCCCTAATCCTTTTAACTCCATCAAGTATAGTCCCAGAGTCCTCATATGTTAAGCTTTTCATTCCCGAGATTATTCTTGTAAACCTCCTTTGGACCCACTCCATGACCAGTACATCGTTCTAAAGTATGGGATCCAAAATTGCTCACAATACTCTAAATGTGTTCTGACCAGATGTTTTTAAAGCCTTACAAGTATATCCATGCTTTTATATTCTAGTCCTCCAAAGATGAATGATAACATTGAATTTGCCTTCCTAACTACCAACTCAACTTACACGTTTACCCTTGAGAATCCTGGACTATAACTCCCAAGTCCCTTTACACTTCAGATTTCTAAATTTTCTCCCCATTTAGAAAATAGTCCATACCTCTATTCCTCTTAGCGAAGTGGATGACCTCACACTCTCTCAAATTGTATTCCATCTGTCACTTCTTCACCCACGCTCTAAAGTGTCTAAATCTTTCTGCACCCTCCCTGCCTTCTCAATACTACCAGACCCTCCACATATCTTTGAATCAAATGCAAACGTAGCCAGAATAATCATCCAAATCATTAAAGTATAAAGTGAAAAGTTGTGCTCGCAATACTGACCCTTGTGGAACAGCACTAGTCACTAGCTTCCATCCTGAGAAGGACCCTTTTTATTCCCCCACTCTGTCTTCTGCCAGACAGCCAATCTTCTGTCCATGCTAATAACTTATGCCTTAACACCATGGATCCTCATCTTATTTGCATTTAGTGGTCATCTATCAATATTCTATTGACTTGGAAAATTTCTATGACTGGAGGTTATCTAATAAAGCCCTACTAAAAAAGGGCCAGAGAGAAAACAGAATTATAAACCAGTGCGCCTGATACTGACAGAGTCCATCATAAAAGGTTTAATAGCAGAGCACTTAGGAAACAATGACAGAGTTAGACAAAGTCAGCACGGACTCACAAAATGGAAATCACACTTAATAAGGTCCAGCATAAGAGAGGAGGTTGTAAAATTAAAACACATTGGTTTGTAGTAGTTACTGACATGGACAGAAAACCAGTTGGCAGGCAGAAAAGAGTGGGAATAAACAGGTCTTTTACGGAGTTGCAGGCCATGATTAGTGGAGTATCACAGGGATCAGTCCTTGGATCACAGCAATTCACAATATATATTAATGATTTACATGTGAGAACGAAATGTAATATTTCCAAACGTGCAGTCAACACAAGGTGAGCTGTGAGGAGGATGCAGAGATGCTTCAGTGTGATTTGGACAAGTTGAGTGAATGAGCATGAGGATGGCAGATCAAGTATAAAATGGATATATGTAAGATTGAGCAATAGATTGGGAGAAGAGGTGTAACAAGACCCAAATGATCCTCGAACATCAGACAATGGAAGTAAATATGAAGGTGAGCAAGCTGTGAAGGAGGCATATGGCAAGTAGGGTTTGATAGTGAGGGAATTCTAGCGATGTCTTTCTGCAATTGCACAGGATCTTGGTGAGACCACACCTGAAGCGGTGTCCAATTTTGGTCTCCTTATCTGAGTAAGGACATTCTGGCTGTCGAGAGATGCAGCAAAGGTTTACTAGATTGATTCCTGGGATGGCAGAACTGACATAAGGAGGAGGACTAGATCAGTTGGGAGCATATTCACTGGAGTTCAGAAGAATTAGGGCAGGGTCTCATGGAAACCTATAAAATTTATTGGAAATGACAGGGTAAACTCAGGAAGGATATTCCTGATGAATGGGGATTGCAGAAGCAGTCTAAGAATACAGGCCAGGCCACTTAGGACTGAGATGAAGAGAGATATTTGCACCCAGAGTGATGAGCCTGTGGAATTTTCTGCGACAGTAAGCAGTTGAGGCAAAAATACTGAACGTTTTCAGGAAGGAGCTAGATATTGTTCTTCAGGGTAAAGGGATCAAGGTTATTGTGAGAAAATGGGAGCAGAGTATTTAGTTGAATGATAAGTTATGATCATAGTAATTGGCAGAAGGCTCAAAAAGTACAAATGGTCTTCTTCTGCTCTTATCTTCTACATTTATAAGTAGCAAACAATTTGCACACAACAACTACAGCTCCAATAAATAAACATTTGGCAACAGTTTTTTTCTAAGATGCAGATTGAGGGATAAATATTAGCCACGGCACTGGTGATAACTCCTGTTCTTTCAAAAATATTAACAATTATCAATTTCTCCTAAAACCCAGAATTTCCATAAATTCAATTTTGATTGTCTCTTCAAATGGTGCTGGTGGCAATGAGGAGGATTTGAGGGAAGCTCCATTGTGTTACTTAACATATGCTCGACAGGTCAATATTTAAGAGTGGAAATTAACCAGAGCAGCAAAAATAATAATGGCGAGTCTTGAGTCAGCATTAGATACTGAATCCACATACTCTGCATTCTTTTGGTATGAGCATCGAAAACCTGTACTAACAGCCTCCACATATTCGAGAAAAATATAAATGCACACAAGTGATATAGGTGCCATTTCTTCATTAAAGTTATATCTATAGCATCAAAACTAATAGCACTGAAATAGCCAAACTTTGTAGCTATTGAGTTAGAACAATTGAAAGCTGAAGAGAAAAACAAAGAAAGGGCAATCTAGCTAGAAATTGTGAAACTGGAAAGTATCTGCAGAAGAAACAGCGATGCAGGTAGCAAGACAGTCAGAGGAACAGGGATTGTAGAATACCCCCAACCTGAGTATATCCTTTCAAATTGGCAGCAGTGCAATAATATGGTCCTGGGATCACACAACACTAACACTGGACCAAATGAGATTTCATAACAGTAAGTCAAACATGGGCATCAAAACCTCTTGCTGCCACCATTTAGCTCTTTCCCCCAGCATATGACACTATCCCTCTCTGCTAAATACCACTTAGGAAAACTACTGAACAACTGCAGACTGCATGCTCATTTTGGTGGAAGACTGATCATCTCCAAGAGTGCTTTGATAACCCAACCACTGGCCAAGCTTGTTGACTCCTGAAGGTCAGATCTGCCAGACTGACTTTGCGGCAGACAATGAGAAAATAAACAACATAAGGGAAAACAAACTTTAGAAACTTGACAAATGTTTATTTTTGCATGTTTGTAACAGTGCATAATTTATATTTAGGCAGTGTCTGATGACACCCGCAAGTGCACTAATCTGGAAACCTGAACATGCACAATTCCAGCCCCGCTACGTCATCACATTAAATTTGGATGTCACCATATGTAAGAGCTGCACTGCATATGCAGGAAGAGAGGAATAGAGCTCCATTCCCCCACCCTACCCTACTCAAACCCCTCTAACTCACAGGGCTAATACTTGAACCATCACTCTCCCAATTCTCCGGTTCCATTCCCTCCCACGCACCCCATTCCAGCCACATATCCGATTCACAGCCGCATCCTGTTTAAATCCAAACCCACTTACACGCAGGTTTGCAAATTTAAATGGTGCATAACATGCTTTCACCAGTGTCAGCAATTGCAGCCAATTAATATACTGTGTCAATATAATGATATTTGTTCAACATGGCTTAAAATGATACACCTGTTATGTGACAAGTGATCATCTGAAATTACTTTTACCCTCATGGACAAATTTGTAATCACTAATCACATCGGGTTTAAATAGCTGAAAATTCTCTTTCTGGGTATAACATTATATGTTACCCTGAAATGATAACAAGTTCCCTTTGGAGATTTAATAATCAAGCAGCTGAACAGTTCAAAACTTACCCAATCTGGCCTGTCACTCTGATCAGTGTGTTGCAGATTTGGTTCAAGTGGGGGTACAGAATAATCCTTCACTGGTGTAGTGAACTCCACAGGCCCTGTCCCTGGCAGAGGTAGCTTTAATAAAGGATAACTATGACAAATCAAAGCAAACAAAACATTAAGTACACAAAGCCCAGAAATGTATAAGAGTGCTTCACTATTATTTTTGCCATATCTTCATAAATACCGTATTATCAAAATATTAACTGACCTACCACACGATATCCACAATATTTGATATTTCCCAAGGTCAAAACACCACAGCACAATCTTAAGGCATCTATCTATACGCTGCATGAGGACTAAAAATAATCCTGTATTTCACCTCACTTTTTTTGATGTGCAATACTGAGAAGCAGTTACACTCTTGCATTTCTGATCCAAAAGTGGTCCACCTTAAATACTGACACAGCAAATCACTTCTAAAATTGTCTTTAAGCACTTAAATAAAAAAAAATTATTTACAGTCCTATTTCAGAGAAACAGTAATATTTTCCACTTTTGTTCAAAATTGTACTGCCCTGTACATACCATTTCCAAATAAAATTGTATTGAAATATATTCAGTTGGGTACAAACACAAATCATTGTACTAAAAGCCTGTAAAATACTCAAAATTAAACAAAATTGATAATATATTCTGTAGCTTGTATTTCTAATTCAAACTAGCTATCTTCTGCCATCCATTATGATAAACAATTACTCTGTACATACAGTGCAAAATACTATCTGCGGAAATAACCCAAATTGCTAAGTAAAAAACATATACATCCCAAACTAACGTAACTCGGAGGATGTTATGTAGTCTGCGAGGTTACAAGTGAGTTAATAACATAATTACAACTTACATTTCACAGGAACCTCAATCTAAATTTGATACTGAAACACAGAAGCAGATAACAGTACAGACAACTAAAAGCCTGGTCAAGGAGGTGAGGTTTAAGGGGCATCTTACAAAGAGATGCCCAAAGATTTAGGACCAGAGCTCAGACCTTGTTATTGGAAGACATTGACATCAACAATGCAACCATTAAAATTATAATTATCATTTACTCAACTTCTCTCATCTTTGCCTGTAACAATCTCCTTGTTCACCTACTCTTTTCATATCTCTCTCCATCAACCCAACCTCATATTCAGCATAAATACCACACTTTCCTAGCTGCTAACAGTTTTGAAGAAGTGTCACCTGACTCGAAACATTAACTGTGCTTTCTTTCCACAGAGTAAACAATGGTATTTACATGATTCACACTAGAAAAAGACCTCCTCATCGAGGTACAGGCTACTAGGCTAGATGGGATTGGGGTTCACAAAAAGGTCGTGTTGGGAATTCTGGAAACTGTAAAAATAGACAAGTCCCCTGGGCTGGATGGGATTTATCCTAAGATTCTCTAGGAACCCAGGGAAAAGATTGCTGAGCCTTTGGCTTTGATCTTTACGTCGTCATTGTCTACAGGAATAGTGCCAGAAAACTGGAGGATAGCAAATGGTGTTCCCTTGTTCATGAAGGGGAGTAGAGACAACCCTGGAAATTAGAGACCAGTGAGCTTTACTTCTGTTGTGGGTAAAGTGTTGGAAAGGGTTGAAAGAGATAGGATTTATAATAATCTAGAAAGGAATAAGTTGATTAGAGATAGTCAACACGGTTTTGTGAAGAGTGGGTCGTGCCTCACAAACCTTTTGGATTTCAGTAAGACAGTTAATAAGGTTCTCCACGGCAGGCTATTGCACAAAATATGGAGGCATGTGATTGAGGGTGATTTCGTGGTTTGGCTCAGGAATGGACTAGCTGAAAAAAGACAGAGGGTGGTGGTTAATGGGAAATATTTATCCTGGAGTTCAGTTACTAGTGATGTACCACAAGGATGTGTTTTGAGTCCACTGTTTGCCATTTTTATAAATGACCTGGATGAGGGCATAGAAAGATGGGTTAGTAAATTTACAGATGACACCAAGGTTGGTAGAGTTGTGGATAGGGACGATGTTGTAGGTTACAAAGAGACGTAGATAAGCTGCAGAGCTAGGTCGAGAGGTGGCAAATGGAGTTCAATGAAGGAGCAACAGGAATGCAGAGTACTGGGCTAATAGTAAGGTTGATGAGCAGAGAGATCTCAGGGTCCAGGTACATATCCTTGAAAGTTGCTACTCAGGTTGATAGGGTTGTTAAGAAGGTAAAAACAATGACTGCAGATGCTGGAAACCAGAATCTGGATTAGTGGTGCTGGAAGAGCACAGCAGTTCAGGCAGCATCCAAGTAGCTTCGAAATCGATGTTTCGGGCAAAAGCCCTTCATCAGGAACAAAGGCAGTGAGCCTGAAGCGTGGAGAGATAAGCTAGAGGAGGGTGGGGGTGGGGAGAAAGTAGCTTAGAGTACAATGGGTGAGTGGGGGAGGGGATGAAGGTGATAGGTCAAGGAGAGGGTGGAGTGGATAGGTGGAAAAGAAGATAGGCAGGTAGGACAAGTCTGGAGAAGTCAAGGGGACAGTTACTGAGCTGGAAGTTTAGAGCTAGGGTGAGGTGGGGGAAGGGGAAATGAGGAAACTGTTGAAGTTCACATTGATGCCCGAGACGGAAGATGAGGCGTTCTTCCTCCAGGCGTCTGGTGGTGAGGGAGCGGCGGTGAAGGAGGCCCAGGACCTCCATGTCCTCGGCAGAGTGGGAGGGGGAGTTGAAATATTGGGCCACGGGGCGGTGTGGTTGATTGGTGTGGGTGGCCCGGAGATGTTCCCTAAAGCGCTCTGCTAGGAGGCGCGCAGTCTCCCCAATGTAGAGAAGACCGCATCGGGAGCAACGGATACAATAAATGATATTAGTGGATGTGCAAGTAAAAACTTTGATGGATGTGGAAGGCTCCTTTAGGGCCTTGGATAGAGGTGAGGGAGGTGGTGTGGGCGCAGGTTTTACAGTTCCTACAGTGGCAGGGGAAAGTGCCAGGATTGGAGGGTGGGTTGTTTGGGAGCGTGGACCTGACCAGGTAGTCGCGGAGGGAACGGTCTTTGCGGAAGGCGGAAAGGGGTGGGGAGGGAAATATATCCCTGGTAGTGGGTTCTGTTTGGAGGTGGCGGAAATGTCGGCGGATGATTTGGTTTATGCAAAGGTTGGTAGGGTGGAAGGTGAGCACCAGGGGCGTTCTGTCCTTGTTACGGTTGGAGTGGTGGGGTCTGAGGGCGGAGGTGCGGGATGTAGACGAGATGCATTGGAGCGCATCTTTAACCACGTGGGAAGGGAAATTGCGGTCTCTAAAGAAGGAGGCCATCTGGTGTGTTCTGTGGTGGAACTGGTCCTCCGGGGAGCAGATCCGGCGGAGGCGGAGGAATTGGGAATACGGGATGGCATTTTTGCAAGAGGTAGGGTGGGAAGAAGTGTAATCCAGGTAGCTGTGGGAGTCGGTGGGCTTGTAAAAAATGTCAGTATCAAGTCGGTCGTCATTAATGGAGATGGCGAGGTCCAGGAAGCGGAGGGAGGTGTCAGAGATGGTCCAGGTAAATTTAAGGTCAGGGTGGAATGTGTTGGTGAAGTTGATGAATTGCTCAACCTCCTCGCGGGAGCACGAGGTGGCGCCAATGCAGTCATCAATGTAGCAGAGGAAGAGATGGGGAGTGGTGCCGGTGTAATTACGGAAGATCAACTGCTCTACGTAGCCAACAAAGAGACAGGCATAAGGCATATGGCATGTTAGCTTTTACTGGTAGAGTGATTGAGTTTCAGAGCTATGAGGTCATGCTGCAGCTGTACAAAACACTGGTGTGGCCACATTTGGATTATTGCATACAGTTCTGGTCACCACATTAGAGGAAGGAAGTGGAAGCTTTGGAAAGGGTTCAGAGGAGACTTACTAGGATGTTACCTGGTATGGAGGGAAGGTCTTATGGTGAAATGCTGAGAGACTTGAGGCTGTTTTCCTTATAGAAAAGGTTGGGAGTTGACTTAATTGAAACATAAGATAATCAGAGAGTTGGATATGTTGGACAGTGAGAGCCTTTTTCTTCAGATGGCCATGATTAGCACAAGGGGACATAGCTATAAACTGAGGTGTGAGAAATATAGACAGATATCAGAGGTAGTTTCTTTAGTTTCTTTACTCAGAGGGTAGTAGGGACATGGAACACACTGCCTGCAACAGTAGTAGACTCGCCAGCTTTAAGGGCATTTAAATGATTATTGGATAGGCATATGGATGAGAATGGAATAGTGTGGGTTAGATGGGCTCCAGATTGGTTTCACAGTTCAGCACAACATCGATGGTTGAAGGGCCTGTACTGCGCTGTAATGTTCTATGGCCTAGTAATATTTTCACAAGGCTATTAATCCAGAGACGCAGGTAATGTCCTGGGGACCTAGGTTGAAATCCTGCCACAGCAGATGGTGGAATTTGAATTCAATAATAAAAAAAGTCTGGAATTACGAGTCTAATGGTGACCATGACACCATTGCCAAGAGTTGGAAAAAACCCATCTGGTTCACTAAAGGCCTTTAAGGAGGGAGACTGCCATCCTTACCTGGTCTGGTCGACATCTGACTCCAGACCAATGTGGTCCACACAAGCAGTCCCTGGGCAATTAGGGATGGGCAATAAATACTGGCCTGGCCAGTGATGTCCTCATTTTATGAATGAATTGAAATAATATACTACCAGACTTCCTGAGTTTCGCCAGTATTTTCTGTTTTTGCATTAAAATAAGAATGTGCAAGAGGAAGCACTGCAAGAACAAAGAGAATAAAGGAGATTGTGTGAAGTTTCAGAGTGAGATCTGAAAACAGGTCAGAGATTTTAGTCCTAACACGTTATTAGACTGAACAGCAGACCTGAACGTTTGAAAACAGGGTTTTGGATGAGCCCAAGATTTTGTTGGTTGAAGATCTGAGATCAACTTGGACAGCACTGGAACAGTCAAGTTTCAAGGTAAAAATAACATTGATGAAGAACTTTGCAGATGAACTAAAAAGGAGCAGAGCAAGGTAACATCATAATAATGTTATAAATGTGTAAGCAGACAGGTCTTCAGGATGGACAGGAAAATAGGATGGAAGTTCATGTTGGGGTCAAATATAATTTGAAAGTCAAACAGTTTGCTTCAGCCTCCAGGGCAAGTGACATGGTCTGAAGACATGGTTTTCATTTGCAACTCTGCAATATTTTTGATTTGTATTGCACTCATCAAAAATCTTCAATGACAGGATGCAAGACCGTTCTCTAATATACAATAAGCATTAATGTGCAGCAGCCTCAATTGTAGCATGATCTGACAGTCAAATATATTTTACCAACGTGGTCTAATTTCTTACAGAACTAGTGGCAAAGTTTCATTCCCCTCACCAATGACTTATCTGATTGAGATTAAAAATTTAGAAACAATGGGTTGAATCTTCTAGCCTCATAAAGGTAGATAAAGGCATTAACTGGGAGGAAACATGAAGATTAGGGTTTTGGGCTAATAAGTTTCCACTTCTCAATGATTTGCTATAGCCAAGTGAACAACATAAGAAATTAGCTTCCCAGCAGCAACAGATAGTTGATAACTCAATTACGAGCCTATTCAGGGGGATGGAAGAATCCATTGATTTCTTGGTGATGGAACAACCCAGCAGTTGCTGGGCTTACCCATTCCATAGAGACCGTCACAGGTAGCAAGATCATCAAAGCAGGAAACGCCATGCTAAACGAGACAGAGAATGAACATTAATGGCCCAAGTATTTCCTGGGGTGGGGCTTTCCCTCTGCTCCATGGAGCCCACCAGCTTCAAGTCGCAACAGATTTGAATTTTATGCAGATCTGGAAGAACGTCTCCGTTTGGAGACTCATGCTCCCTTTACTTTTGCAGCAGTACCCACCTCTCATTATTCAAATCTCTGGTGCCATATTGAAGGACTATCATATTGTGAAAGGTGGATGTTGTCTTTAAGCCAAGATATAAGATTCAAAGCACTAAGTGAATAAGTGGGGAGTTCTCCCGATATTATTGACTTCATTTGTCAAAACTTCATTACTGTAAAATATTTTAATGAAGTACTAAGGTTATGAAAGCCCCAAAGTAAGTCAAGCTTATTTTATTTTCTTTTGTTCTTTGATCGGGATGGCTGAGACTTATTTCATATTCAAATGCATATAGCTAGTAAAAATGCTTTACATCCCAAAAACTTTATAAATTCCAAAGTGTCATATAGTGTTATGTCCTTCCCTCCCATCTCCGAGATTACAAATTTTAGTTGGTTACTTGCTTCTGTACGATGACTGGAACGTCAAATTTCCACTGAAAACTCAAACTTTCCAGCAAGTAGGCACACATTAATACCACAGTTCTGGAGCTGTATCAGTTTCAGATGAATACAATCATACGATTGTATCCATCTATTGTCACTCCCACTTCAGTGCTCCTTTCTCCATTTTCTATTGCATTTGACAATCTGGAATTTGTCAGAATTACAACTTGATCTTTGTACACTCGATCATGGCTGTTTTCCCTGCTCTGACTTTGTATACAGAGATAAATCCATAATTTAATAAAGGGTAAAGGCTGTATCTTTTTGATTATGGATTGAAATGGGGAGAAAATAAACTGCTTTAAAACCGAGAATTTTGGATAGGCTTTCCTCACTTTTTAAAAGTATGGCATCAGATACTTAGCTTATACTACTGTTTTTTCAAGCAATAAAGGTGGTCACTAGAAGTTATGACAGACAAATTAGATTTAGGGGTGTGTACAAGATTTGGCCAGCAACAAGTAGCTGATCGGTTTGTGGAATGGTGACCAGTTATTGGTGGCAAAGGTCTTGCACCTTCCAGCAACTATGTGACATTTTGCCAAGTAGCTGAACAGCTTGCGTGCGCGCATGTTTGGTCAAAAGCCACTGGACCGCTAGACAGGAAGGAACTGTTCTTTCCTCTGCAAGCCTGGAGAAAGCCAGTTCATTTTCCTCCATCAGTTGCTGTAATTTATAGCCATTAACCAATGAATCAGAGACATTACTGTATAAGTATGAATTAGCAAGTGCAAGTACCTGGGGAAAGAAGGTCACGGAACAGCAGGTCCCTACAAACCAAATGGATCATCTCAGGTAAGCCACTGGAACATGGACCGCTGAACTGCATTCCTAGTGTTTCTTTCTGCGTCCTGGGTGGAGATGGGGAGATGTTTCATAAGGGGATAGAGTTCTACTTAGTTGCAATTGTATACTTGTAACTAAAATCTATTTGTACTGAGTAATTTTTTGGGCAACTTTTTCACAGAGGGTGGTACGTATATGGAATGAGTTGCCAGAGGATGTGGTGGAGGCTGGTACAATTGCAACATTTAAGAGGCATTTGGATGAGTACATGAATAGGAAGGTTTGGAGGGATACGGGCCGGGTGCTGGCAGGTGGGACTAGATTGGGTTGGGATATCTGGTCGGCATGGACTGGTCGGACCGAAGGGTCTGTTTCCATGCTATACATCTCTATGACTCGACAGAAACCTAGTCTCTGCTTTCTGTCAACCTGGGTCTAAAGACAACTAAATTGGGAATCTTGCAGATTTACATCATCTTCTCATTTTGTGGTAATTCTGAAATAGCAGAACTTAATTTCCAGCTTGCTATCCCAGTGAGATGCAACACCTCACAACTGCCAGCAATCCACACCAAGATGCCTCATCTTATGATAACAAACATTTAACCCTTCAGACATCACTTCTAACCTCAGGACCTTCCAATCTGACCTTAAAAGATGATACTGGGGCCTCAATTCCAACTTATCCTGTTCTTGGCAAACTTTCTTGCAACTGAATCAGATAAACCATGCAGCTCTCCAAGCCAGTCACTGTTCAAACTAACCCCATCAGGTGTCCATTTCAAAGCAAGCAGTTATCACCAGTCAAGTGGTTTACAGGTAGTCTTTTTAAAAAGGAAAAATCACAAAAATACACTGCGTTTTCAATGACGTCTTTTATATGGACCATGCTGGGTATTCCCACAGAATTTGAAATAAATAGATTTTAAAAGGCATGCTGAAATAATATTTGTCCCAAAAAGCAGCATCTACCAGACATTTGCACTACATTTTGCGCATTCAACTGTAGGACCTACTTACACATTCAACAGATTTTCAGATAACCCAGGCAGTTAAGAATTACCAAATGAACTTACTCCACAGAAGCACTGAAAGTCCTACTTGCACAATCGCCTAGTTTTGTAGCAACAGTCACAATGAACTAAATGTAGCACTGATTGTAAATCACTATATAACCTTATTCAGACAATTTATTGTGATTTGTTTTTGTCTTTATCCAAATTCTTGCTGGAACAGTAATGGAATTGTTCTCAGGTATCTAATGATTAAGCCAACTGGACTGCTCAATGAAATTGCAATGCTGAAATCACACACTACCATTAATTATACAGGTTGAATACCATTCATTGAGCTATTTACAAAATGAAGGAGAGGAAGCGGAAACAGAACAAACTGTTCCAAAGCACAGGCATCAGTAACCCTTACAAAAATTCCTGATGAAAAGCTTATGACTGGAGCATCAATTCTGTTGCTCCTCAGATGCTGCCTGATCTGCTGTGCTTTTCCAGCATCACACTCTCAACAAAGATTTAATATGCGTATTGAACCAGTGCACAGTTTTGTTAGACATTTATAGGTGCCCATTATATTAATTAGGAAAAGGAAAAGCTTGAAACAAAAATGCAGTTAAATAAATAAAGCAAATGGGTTACTCATTACAATTTTAAGTGCTGAATGGAAGAATAAAGGTTAAATAAGTTTAATCCTAAAATTCACTGAAACGTCTCTTGAAATGACAGGTGGATTTGTAAACCAATCTCAGCAAAAAGGCTGAAAAGAATCAGAGAATCTATATTAAAACATTAAAGTCTTTACACTTTCTACTGGCATAAACAACTTAAAAAGCCTCTTCTGCATACTCAATTAATACTGAATACATGGTGCATTTTAACCTCTGCTATAAAGGACTCTGCAGGGCCTATATGGAGAATAAATAATTGGATCAATTAACATCATTTTCAAGTTACAGTATGGACTGTTAGCGAACACACAAGGTGAAAAAATATGACTATGTCACTCAGCAGATGTATGAAATATATCAGAAAGTGAATGACTACAGAAATAAGAAAACAGATTCCTGACAAAATCTTAATTCCATCCCACAGTAATAATCCAGAATTATGTATGTGTACACTATTATTGAATCTCAAATGCACATACCAAATGCAGGTTATGGTAGTTGCACAAAGTGGCAGCAGATACAAAGTTACTAAGCTTTGTAGGCTCTAGTTTCATAGACAATTCCTACAGTCACAAAGTTCGATGGAACTCCTCTTTTTGAAATTATTTGGGGAACGGTTCAAGTAGGAACCAATTTTTTTAATTCAAAAAGACCTAATTTATGTCACAAAACGTTTAGAAGGAACTGTGTATAGCAAAAACATCAGTACATCAAAAAATATGTAGAATTCAGAACAAAGCCATCTATCTTTCATCTTTCAATAGCCTTCATCCAGAACGTAGTCACACCAAGGCTTCTCCTGGAACAGATGCAGCATATGCAAGTCATCAAACCTAGGATTATCTTATTCTACAGTGACCATTGTAACTAAGTTACTTACTGGCAAGTCTAGTTAAAAGGAATTTTATTTACATAAATAAATTAAATACATATCTAAGAGAAAAGCAAAATAGTGCGGATGCTGGAAACTTGAAATAAACCTAGAGAATGCTAGAGAAGCTCAGTAGGTCTGGCATATTCTGTGGAGAGAGAAACAGAATTAATATTGAATCCAGTCTGGCTCTTCTTCAGAATTCAGTGCCAAGGGTATCCATAGCTCACACAAAATTAAAAAGTGTTCAGCACTTTGGTTTTTAAAATAATTCTCAAAAGCAACTTATTGTTTATAAGAAACATTGATCAGAAGAACATTCCTGGCTGTTAAAAGAAAATTTTTGAGTTATGAACTTGAAAAACTTTATCATTTATGTCACTCTTTATATAGCTCAAATTTCAAAGAAACTAATTGGGACTTCCGTTTTGGAATGTATACTGGGCAAACGTCAAACTTTTTAAATGAATAAATGCAACTGATGGAAATTTTCAAACTGCACTTAAAGTGAAGTTCATATTGTGTTAGACAAGTTAGTTGGCTCCGCTGTAAATAGCTCAATGAATGATATTCAGCCTGTATAATTAATGGTAGTGTGCGATTTCAGCATTGCAATTTCTTGAAAAAATTGAAGTTAAGCATGCGGGATTGGAATTTATCATTGTCAGTAGAAAACTCATTGTTTAATATTTATTTTCCAAACAATGACATCTCTAATAATGCAACAATACTATATTATTGTGTCACCCTAGATGATTTTCTCAGGAGCAGGTATTTTACATGAACTAACAATTGGCTGAAGTGGAGGGGGGGGGGTGGGGGGGAAGAGAAAGAGAGAACTGACTAGATTGGGGCCTACAAAATGAAGGGTATAGACAAGGTGGATAGAGATCCTTCACCCTTTTTCCCAATGTGAGGGATTCAATAACAAAAAGTAACGCATTCAAGGTGAGAGGTGAAAAATTTAAAGGGGTATACATGCAGAAAGTATTTTACACAGAGAATGGTAAGTGCCTGGAAGGTGTTGCCAGCAGAGGTAATCGAGGCAGTCACAGTAGATTCACTTAAGGTGAGCCTGAACTGATGCATGAGTATGTGGGGTGCAGAGGGATACAAATGCTGAGGAATTGGGGAATAGGTTTAGACAATGGGATTTGGATCGGCTCAGGTGCAGAGGGCCAAAGGGCCTGTTCCGGGACTGTCAATCTTCCTTGTCTTTTCTTTCTTGATGACCACAAAACTGCTGTTGACAACAAAACTGCTGCTGACTGTCAAAAAAAATCCAAGATCAGAGTGGTGCTGGAAAAGCACAACAGGTCAGGCAGCTTCTGAGCAGCAGGAAAATCAATGTTTCAGGCAAATCAGGAATGAGGCTGGGAGCCTCGGCGGAGGAGAGATAAATGGAAGGGACTGGGGCTCGGGAGAAGATAGCTGAGAGTGCAATAGGTGGATGGAGGTGGGGGTGAAGGTGATAGGTCAGAATGGAGGGTGGAGCAGATAGGTGAGAAGGAAAATTGACAGAAAGGACAGGTCATGAGGATGGTGCTGAGCTGGAAGGTTGGAACTGAGGTAAGGAGGGGGGAGGGGAAGTGAGAAAACTGGTGAAGTTCATATTGATGCCATGGGGTTGAAGGGTCCAGAGGCAGAAGTTGAGGCGTTCTTTCTCCAGGTGTTGGGTGGTAAAGAGGCCCCAGGACCTTCTTGCCCTCAGCAAAGTGGGAGGACAAGTTCAAATGTTTGGCCATGGGGCGGTGGGGTTGATTGGTGCGAGTGTCCTGGCCATGTTCTCTGAAGCACTCTGCGATTAGGCGCCCAGTCCCCCCAGTGTAGACGAGGGTGCCCAGTCCCCCCAGTGTTGAGGATTCACTAATGTTCTTGAGGAAAGAAAGCTACCATTCTTCCTTACTCTGCCCTACATGTGACTCCAACCCACAGCTGGTCAACAACTAGTTACACACAGTGTAACTACAACGGTTGACTCTTAACTACCCTTTGTGCAATTAGGGATGGGCAACACATACTGACCTAGTCAGCGATGACAAATCCTGTGAAAAAAAAGTCCCATTGATCTTCAATACTTTTCAAAGTCTAACATTTGTACTTTATTAACTACTTTGTTAGCCTCCATAAATACATTACCTTACATTTTTCTGGGTTGAATTCCATATGCCACAGAAATGCCCAGATGACCTGTCCATATATTCTTCTGTAGTTTATGGCTATCCTTCTTACTATTTACCAACCTATCAACTTTCCTATCATCTGCAAATTTCTTGATTGTACCACCTACAAGTAAAAACAATTACTGCAGATGCTGGAAACCAGACTCTGGATTACTGGTGCTGGAAGAGCACAGCAGTTCAGGCAGCATCCAAGTAGTAAGTTCAAATTCTAAATATATAAATTGCTCGGGTCTCAGCACACAGTCCTGCAAAATCCACAAGGAACAGGCTTCCAGTCAGTGGAATATCTCTTTCCTATCACCCTCTGTTTGGTGCCCCTCAGCCTATTTTGGATCCATGTCTAACTTTGTCTTGGATTCCAAGGGCTCTTACTTTTGTTAACAGTCTACTTTATCAAAGGTCTTGTTACTGTCCACTAGATCACATTAAATTAACTACCCTCCTCAACATTCCTGGTTATGTTCTCATAAAAATCCATTCAAATTTGTGAAAGATGAGCTACCCCTAACAACTCCCTGATTATCCCTGATGGATTTTTAAATCACCAAATGCAGATAGAATTCTAAGGGAAAGAATGTTTCTCATCACCAAAGATTAGGCTGTCCTGGTGTGGCTGGTCAGTAATTTCCTAATCTATATCTCCCTTCTTTAATAATGGGATAACACTAGCAATCATCTTCTCTGCTGGTACCTCAACTATAGCCAGAGAGACTTTGAAAAGTTACTGCTTGGTAACTTTGCCCTTGCGAACCCAATCAACTGGACGTATGGCACGGCACTCTGAATTGTCCAACCTATTGTGAACACCTCTAAGAATTACACGAATTGCTCTACATCAGTTGACAGAAATATCTTGAATCAACCACACCGCCCCGTGGCCCAACATTTCAACTCCCCCTCCCACTCTGCCGAAGACATGGAGGTCCTGGGCCTCCTTCACCGCCGCTCCCTCACCACCAGACGCCCGGAGGAAGAACGCCTCATCTTCCGCCTCGGAACACTTCAACCCCAGGGCATCAATGTGGACTTCAACAGTTTCCTCATTTCCCCTTCCCCCACCTCACCCCAGTTCTAAACTTCCAGCTCAGTACTGTCCCCTTGACTTGTCCTACCTGCCTATCTTCTTTTCCACCTATCCACTCCACCCTCCCCCGACCTATCACCTTCATCCCCTCCCCCACTCACCCATTGTACTCTATGCTACTTTCTCCCCACCCCTACCCTCCTCTAGCTTATCTCTCCACGCTTCAGGCTCACTGCCTTTGTTCCTGATGAAGGGCTTTTTCCCGAAACGTCGATTTTACTGGTCCTCGGATGCTGCCTGAACTGCTGTGCTCTTCCAGCACCACTAATCCAGAAATATCTTGAAGAATGGCATGTGTCACTACTTCATCTGCCACGACAAAGCACTACAAATTCAAAACTCTCTGCTTACCAAAAAAAACTGCTGGTAAAATCTGTGTCTTAGTAGCTTAACACAAGGTTTCATAATGTTTTAAGACTATCTGTAAATCACAGTGATTACATAAGCAAGCAAACAGAAATTCTCATGTTTTAGGCTATGATCAAGCATTTTTCTCAAAATGTAATACCATTGAAAACTGATTGCATTTAATGTAACTTCCTTCAAAAGATTTCATGTCAAGCTCTTACAGGTTCAAACAGGAACTGTGTTAGGCCTCCTAAATATAATTTCTATTGCCGTGCTAAATCATTTAAGTATTTATCATAACAAAACATGTCAGTTTTGTAAATAAACATTACTAAAAACAAGACTTTCAGAAATTGCTGAATCACTGCTTTTAGCAGTAAATTTTCTTGATCTGATTTAATATATTTTTCATTTCAAGAACAAAGAACTTCCTCCTAAATAAAACATTAGCAGTTAAATATTTGATGATTAGTCACATTCTTCTGTTTGAAGAACTGTGCTTTGCACCATGGTGGTCAACCTTAAACATCACCTATTGTGACTTCCAAACCACACTTTGGTATGGCAACCTCTATTGCTTTTGTTACAGAGGAAGATAGTGGTTGGTAAAAGTCCATAACTCACTGGTTTTTCTTGGGTCCTCTTCTCAGCTAGCCCTTCTAATTCTCTTCCAAACAGTCAGCCACTCAAGATCATAGTTTTCAGCAACTGTCTCTCAGTTTTTAGTGTCAATGTCTCTCCAATGACCTCCCCATTCCAATACTTAATGCACTAACCAACAATGACAAGAATTCCAACCACCTTCTTCACTATCCTATCTACCTGTGACTCTACTTTCAAGGAGCTGTGAACCTGCAGTCCAAGGTCTCTTTGTTCAGCAAGACTCCCTAGGACCTTACCATTAAGTGTCTAAGTCCTGCTAAGATGTGCTTTTCCAAAATGCAGCAGCTCACATTTATCTGAATTAAACTCCATCCATCTGATCAAAATCCTGGTATCATCTGCAGACTTACCAACTATACCTCCTATGCTCACATCCAAATCATTTATATAAATGATGAAAAGTAGTGGACCGAGCTCCGATCCTTGTGGCACCACTGGTCACAGGCCTCCAAACTGAAAAACAAACCTCCACCACCACCCTCTGTCTTCTACCATCAAGCCAGTTCTGTAACCCTATATCCCATAGCACTCCCTGTATTCTATGAGATCTAACCTTGCTAACCAGTCTCCCATAGGGAGCCTTGCCAAATGCCTGACTGAAGTCCATATAGATCATGCCACCGCTCTATCCTCATCAATCCTCTTTGTTACTTCTTCAAAAAGCTCAATCAAGTTTGTGAGACGTGCTTGCCCAAACACAAAGCCATGTTGACTATCCCTAATCAGTCCTTGCCTTTCCAAATCCATGTAAATCCTGTCCCTCAGGATTCCCTCTAACAACTTGCTCACCATTGATGTCAGGCCAGGGAACTACAGAGTATATGAGCTTGTCCTTACCATCTTTCTTAAATAATGGTACCACATTAGCCAACCTCCAGTCTTCTGGCACTTCACCTGAGACTATCGATGATACAAATATCTCAGCGATCACTTCCCTAGCTTGATACAGAGTTCTAGTGTACACCTGTTCAGGTCCTGGGGATTTATCCACTTTTATACATTTCAAGACATCCAGCACTTCCTGCTCAGTAATATGGATATTTTTCAATATGTCAACATCTATTTCCCCACATTCTATATCTTCCATGTCCTTCTCCACAATAAATACTGATGCAAAATACTCGTTCAGGATCTCCTGCGCCTCCACAGGCTGCCTTGCTGATCTCTGAGGGGCCCTATTCTCTCCCTAGTTAACCTTCTGTCCTTAATGTGTTTGTAAAAGTCCTTTGCATTCTTCTTAACCCTATTTGTTAAAGCTATATCCCCTTTTTGCCCTACTGATTTCCCTTTTCAGTAAACTCCTACTGCTTTTATACTTTTCTAAGGATTCCCTCGATCTATCCTGTCTATACCTTCTTTTTCTTAACCAAACCCTCAAGTTCTCAAGTCATCCAACATCCCCTACAGCTACCAGCCTTTCCTTTCACCCTAACAGGAATATACTGTCTCTGGACTCTCCTTATCTCATTTCTGAAGGTTTCTCATTATCCAGCTGTCCCTTTATCTGCGAAAATCTGCACCCAATCAGTTTTTGGAAGTTCTTGCCTAATACCGTCAAAACTAGCTTTCCTCCAATTTAGAATTTCAAGATTTAGATCTGGTCTATCCTTTTCCATCACTATTTTAAAACTAATAGAATTATGGTCGCTGGCCCCAAAGTGCTCCCACACTGACACCTCAGTCAGCTGCCTTGCCTTATTTCCCAAGAATAGGTCACGTTTTGCACCTTCTCTAGTCAGTACGTCCACCTACTGAATCAGAAAATTTTCTTGTACACTCTTAACAAATTCCTCTCCATCTAAACGCTTTAACACTATGACAGTCCCAGTCTATGCTTGCAAAGTTTAAAATCCCTTACCATACCACTCTATTATTCTTACAGATAACTGAAATCTCCTTACAAATTTCCTTCTCAATTTCCCACTGACTATTAGGGGGTCTGTGATATAATCCTAATAAAGTGGTCATCCCTTTTCTTATTTCTCAGTTCCACCCAAATAACATGCTTAGATGTATTTCCAGGAATATCCTCCCTCAGTACAGCTGTAATGCTATCCCTTATCAAAAACACCACTCCCCCTCCTCTCTTGCCTCCCTTTCTATCATTCCTATAGCATTTGTGTCCTGGAACATTAAGCTGTCAGTCCTCTACTGATACAACTTGCTACTTACCAACACGTTAAAATGCACACTGCAGTAAAAATAATAATGGGAATGGGGTAAGATGCACATAAGAGCCCATGGTTGTAGAATGCCTGTGATATCTTTTCACGTAGCTTTTCAGTGAGGGTCATAGTTGCCATTTTTGTCACATGACTGCCATTACATAATGAGTTTTAGTCACACAGTGTAGCAGGGTGGCCTTGGTAACATCAGGAGATCTGCAAGATAAAAGAAGTCAATATTTGCATTAGTCCTGAATGAAACATGCAACATTTTTAGTGTCTGTATTAGTTTGAATTGACTCTCAAACTTGCATCACATATTATTACATGTACACTTATTACATATATTATCTTTCACTGGATTGCACTTTTTCAATACATCAGTGAAGTTTTCACTGTTGCACTGAGAACAACATAATTTCAACCTTTGTTTTGGCAGTGATTTCGTTTTGCAACACTGGAGATCTTTGCTAAATACACATTACTGGATATGTGCCACCCTAATTTTCCAAAGATAAGAAAATGGTGAAAAAAAGACAAATGTGATTTTAACAGCATAGAGCAAAATGAACTCTTCAGTTATAAATCAAGCATTCAAGACAACTAAATAATAGAGAAAAAAAAGACACACAATTTGATAGAACCTTAGGATATTTCAGACTGCTTCATAGTCAATAATGCACTTTGAAATTAAAGTTACAGTTACAGTAATATGGGGAAAACACACCAGTCAAACAGTTCGGAGATTAATAACCAGTTATCCTTTTAATTATGTTGATTGAGGGTTAAATATTTGTCAGGATAACATGAGAACTGGAACGAAGAGGCCTGAGTTTAAGACTTCCTAGCTCCAGTCATGTGTCATAACAATCGATGATATAGCTAGCTTAGATAATATCTAACATGAGAATTTCCTTGCAGCTTTTATTAGTGCCATGTGATGGTTTGCATTCATACAAACGGCAGATAGTGACTCGACTCAGCCACAAGACAGTACTTCTAACAGTGTAACAATCCCTCTACTAAAATATTAGCTGAGATGATGCACTTTTGGTTCTAGATCAGGCTTGAATCCACAGGCTTAAAGACAAGCTTGACACAGTTAAACAAAAACACTCTAAAACACAGGAAAAAATTAATTAATATATTGAGATCTATTTGAGACTTCTTAAGAATTAACAGGTAGGGAAAGAAATTAGTTTTGGATTTTGTGAAATAAGCGGTTCAGCTGAGCATGACTCAGATCAGGTAAAAGCTTGCAGTTAACAATGGGGTGCTGGAGGCAAGAGTTCATTACGTAGAGCCATTTAACAAGAATCGAAGCATTCCGTATGTAAGATCAGTTAACAAGGTGAAAAGTATTCAAAATATGAAGCCAGTTAAGGTTAAGAACATTCATTGTGTAACAGCAGATGGCTTAATCTTTACTGTTGATGCTTGCTGATTGCAACCGTCATCCAATCAATATGTATGGTGCCTTATCTGCATGCTCCTCCCACCAAAATGACTACATAATTCATTAAGAAACTGCTGTTCAAGAGAGAAGCCATCGAACTCCTGCCCCTGTGCACATGGGTGATTGTTCTCTCTCCGTCCAGGGCCCGGAATAAAAGATGAAGGAGGTAAAATTATACTGTGTCCCTGAGCATTTTCCTTTTTTTGGAGGGGGGGGGGAAAGTAGGGATGGGACAACAATACCGACATTCTCACAGGCTCAATTTTCACCCACAATTCGCCAGGCCACTAGGGTCCCAGATTAAACAATGATTCAGAACAATAATGATAATTTTTTATATGAATTAATGACTATGAAGATATTAGATAAAATTTGGCTTTCTAGTTATTAAATGAAAAGAATGCACAACAGATCACAAACATCTGAAAGAGATCAGACAACATTTCAAAAAGATCTTTCACCAGAACAAGGACTGACACAACATTAGCTTCATGAAGAATTGCAGAATTTCAGCTAAGGAGGCAGCCATTTGGCCAATCAAGTCTGCAATGGTGTTTTCAAAAGGACAATCCCCCACTTTTTCAATATTCGTGTAATTCGTTTCTCAGTCAAGTTGTTGTCCAATTTCCCTTTAATAGATCATAACTGAAAATGTATTGCCCATCTTTCAGGCAGTGTGCAAATATCAATCATGTGTTGCTTAAGAGAGATTTTTATTTGGCAGAAAAGCCATCTGGTGTCACATACTAGATCAGAGTTTTGTCATTGTATATATTCCATATTATTATACTTCAAGAAAATTCTAATGGCTCTCTCTTTGGGCATACCTTCAGGCATCTCTTTTTTGCTAACTGGTGGAGAACAACAGGGAGCAGAGTTAGGGCCTCAACCATTTACAATAAATATTAGTGACTTCGATGGAAGGAATTAAAGGACTGTAGCCCAATTTGCTGATGAAGGTAGGAAAGCAAATTCTAAGGAAGGTACAAAGAATGTGCAAAGGAATATAGATAGGTTAAGGGAATCAGTAAAGCAGCTGAAAGAATACAATGGGAAAATGCGGGGTGTCCAAATAGAAAAACAGCATGTTATTTAAATTGAAGAAACCTCCAGAATGCTGTAGTAGAGAGGGACTTGGGTGCCCCGATACACAAATCCCAAAAATTAGATTGCAGGTGCAGCAGCAAGAAAAACTTTGCAGTGGAAAGAAGGGTTGGTGATAAGGGTTGTTTTTAAGCAAAGAGGGATCAAAAGTGATGTGCATTTTTACAAAAAGGTGGAAATGATTTAAGATTTTAAAAGGGAGAAGACAGTTCAGAGAACCATTAACAATATCAACTAATATAACAGTCAGGAATGAAAGTTCACTCATCAGCAATTCAGTGAAACACGAGTCGGAGGTGGATCTTGTGGACATGGTAAGAATAGATGGCATGAGGGGAAACAGGAGAGAAATATATATTCAGAACCAGAGCAAGGGGCACCTGCAAGCATCCAAATCTGGCATTTCGGACCTCCCTGATTTTAACTGTTCTACCAGTTGTGGCTATGTTCTCAAGTGCTGAGGCGCCAAGCTCTGCAATCTGCTTCCTGAACCTTTCTCCATTCTAAGCTTCAAAAGAAGTCCAATGATGTTCAATCATCAAGAAAGCATTCATTTATCAGAGGTATAACCTTCAATTATTAGATCACAACTTCAGCCCAACACTGAATATCAGCAGTTTTTAAACAGTGCATCAGAACAAGTAGCTTCACATACTTACTAAAAATACTATGCTGTGATAAAGTATCACTTATTTTAGCATGTGAGCATATGTGTCTTAGTAAAAAGAGAACTCATAAGAGGGGAGAGTTCGGATAAAGCAAATAGGGATTATCTGTCTGAGCTGGTCTATTAGTACACTATTGATTTCCTCTGTTGCGTTCTCCTGTTATTGGACGAGCGCGCAGCGCAGTGATAAGTTATTTGCCGTCAAGCTGGGTCACCTCATTTTTGATTTTGAATCAATTGTTAATTTGTAGATATAACTGCAAGTATTACATATGAAGTTACTATTGGGAGGGGTGGGTGACATACATCATGCTTCCTTGTGCCTACAGGAACCTGCCTGTGTTTTCATCAAATACAGAAATTACTTGATGGCAGATTTCTCCATTTGGAAAAGACTTTTTGTCCCCATCCACCCATACACTGGAGTCCAAAATACAAGCTCTGAGAGTGACTTTCAGAACATATGTGCATTTACATTTAGGACTCTCCACAGCACAGGGTCCAATGTTCAATTGGTCACAGAATACTGTGTACCGTATATGGGAATTCTTGGACTACAGCGGTACAAAAAGGCAGCTCACCACCACACTCTCAAGGGCAGAAGGGATGGATCATAAATGCTGGCCCAACTAACGACGCCCACATCTCATGAATGAATTAAAAAAATCCTCCATGAAAATTACATGATAGACCCAGTGAAGCTGAATTTGCAAAGTGTTTGGTGACATGCCACTTGATACTGCAGACTGATAAGCAGAGAAAATTGAATAGTTCAATTTTTACTTTTGCATTGCAATTAGTGATTTCAGAGGATATTTCAAAGGTATGCAGGACTTCTGAGCTCAATGGTTAACTATGAAGCGTAAAATGGTGATCAAAAGGTGAATGAAAGTCATGGATGGCTGTGTTTTGTCTTATGCAAAAGTTGTTTGGGTATGGGGTGACCTGCCAGAAAAAGCAGTGACAGAATCCATAAAATGTCATAAAGTGGATCAATAATTGCACTAAAAAATACAATATTCTGAAAGGCTTGACAGTACAGACTCAAAAGCTGTTTCCCCTCACTCGGAAATCTGAAACAATGAGGCACAACATTACGATAAAGAAACCAATCATTTCAGAGATGAAGAAACTTTTTTTTTTCACTCAAAGGGTTAACTTTTAGAATTCTTCAACCCAGGGACTGTGGTTGCTCGATTGTTGAATACATTTAAAATTTAAACAGACAGATTTTTTCATAAAGTAGTATTCGAGGGATATGGGGAGCATGGTGGAAAACAAAACCAAAACCCAAGTTCAGTCATGACTACACCGAATGGTGGAGCAAACAGAAGCCATATACTTTTCTTTTTGCTCTTACTTTGTATGTTTTTATAATCAAAAATTTCAAAAGAAAGGAATGAAACGATTGGCAGTGTCAGAAAGCCACAGGTCAAATGATTTCGCTCAATGCTGTAACATTATATTGTTATTATTCTAGTTAAGCTTCACTAGAAGGGATTCAAGAATGAAGGTGTTAATTACAAGAAATGCTTGAATTATTTTCTTCACTGCAATAGTGCAGGTTAAATGGGAATCTTGAAGAGGTTGGAAAAACTGAATTGTTTTTCGGAAGTCACATGCGAAAATACATAGCAAATGGGCACTAACTCAAGTACAGAACAACCTTGGTTATCCATAGGTCAATTATCTGAATTGCGATTATCGAGACAAGATCTCAAGGTCCCATAAAAACGTTATCCGAACAAAATACTCCCTGCTTATCTCATTTGGATAATCGAGGTTGTTCTGTATATCACTGAAATAACAATGTGAGAAGATAGAAAAATTTTAATACTGATTTATTTTAAAGGCAAAATGCTTTAATATATGTTGGTACTGAAGCAAAGACCATAATGTATAAAGCTTACTTTGTAAGTTGAATTACAATATCTTTAGTATTAACAAAATCCAAAGAAACCTCAAGAGGTATAAGTGAAGAATGGACAGGGAGTCAAAGATGAAGGTTAATCCACAATATAAATAAGGCTTGACAGTTGTGCTGTAGATGGCAAATAATAACCTCAAGATTAGTGTTAATGTCTTCGGAAATGTCTCAAGAACTTCACAAAAGAAAAATGAAAAGTGAAAATATTTAATGTTTGCATGTCACAACAGCATACACCAGGACAAGCTTTTCTCTGTACTGAAAACATTGTGCAATAATTTTGGAATTACCTTCTTGAAACACACCTATTAAGCCACCAAAGCATACGCCTTTCAACAACTGCAATTTTAATACGAATAGAGCAGATTAGATCAAGTTTCATACATCAAGCTTCCTTCAAGAAATATTTTCACAATGATGGCCAAAACATTTCTCCATAAATACAACAGGGATTAAGTATGCTGAAAAAGCCAGTGATTCAGAAGAGAAACAAAGTGTTGCACAAACAAATGGAGGGAAAACAGGAATAGTTGAAATAAAACTGAGATTAAGTAACAAGTCACAATAAAATTATAGCATCATCATACAGAAGGAAGCTATTCAGTCTATCGTGCCTGTGTTATTTGTTTGTGAGACCTATCCAATTAGTCTCTCTCCCATTCTTCACAAGATGATTTCCAAGGCCCAAGATAATTTGCTGAGGGATGCTTGGGACAGAGGAACAATAAATGAAATACGAGGCCTTTCAGCCATAGTATGTACACCAAGGGGCTGGAAACTTTAGAACCTTTCAGACAGTGTGCCTTACAAAGAATGCATATTGTAAATCAAAGAGAATTGAAAATGTCTTGAGGCACCTTGGAGTAAAACATGAAGTTTATAACTGATGCACTTTGTAATTGTCAAATCAATAGACTTCACATCAAGTAGAACATGTTGTGTGGGGACAAGTTGAGTGTTCTTGCAAATATTTTAATATTCAGGTTTAAATATTTCATAATGCAGTTCTACCAATTTTAAAAATCTATTTTTGAAATAAATCTATGCCTTAGTTAATAAAATAGATATATCACATGCGTTTTTAATCAGCATATTTACCTGTCCTGCCCCTGCAGAAGATCTGAGGACCTACCCTCCAAAGTCTTTCTGTTCCTCTCCACTTTGTTCAATCATGTACTGTGCAGTTTCTTGTTCTGTTTTGCCTCGCTAAATCTGTTACCTTAGACTTCACCAGATGGAACCTTTTTGTCACATTTTTGCCCATGTAACCAGCCCAGCACTGTACAGTCCAACCACCACTTTGCTACCCATCACTAAGCCAGGTTTGGATCAATTTTACCACTTTCTCCTGATTCTCAAGGGTTTTTATTCTCTGATTAGTTTATTATACGAGTCTTCTAAATAATCTTTAAAAAGTTAAATTAATTTGAGTGCGCAATTCTTTTGAGATTAGCCCAGGTGTGACTGCCAAATATACTGTATTATAACATTGTAATCAGTTTCAACACTGAAAATACCTCAAAACAGGAGCAGCTCTTAAAATCACAATTTTTTCTTGTCCTTCATCTTGGATTAAAAGCAAAGGAACTATAGACTGGTGAGCCCGACATCGGTGGTGGACAAGTTGTTGGAGGGTTTACATGTATTTAGAAAGACAAGAACTGATGAGGGATACTCAACGTGGGTGTGCACATGGGAAATCATGTCTCACTAACTTGACTGAGTTTTTTTCAAGAAGTAACAAAGAGCATTCAAGAGGGTAGAGCAGTTGATGTGATCTATGTGGACTTCAGCAAGGCATTTGACAAGGTTCCTCATGATAGACTTGTTAGCAAGGCTAGATCACATGGGAGAGAGAGAACTAGCTATCTGGATACAAAACTGGCTTGAAGGGGGAAGGCAGAGGGTGGTAGTGGATGGTTGCTTTTCAGACGAGAGGCCTATCACCAGCAGTGTGCCACAATGATCGGTGCTGGGTCCACTACTTTTCATTATTTATATAAATAATTTGGATGTGAACATAGGAGGTATAGTTCGTAAGTTTGCAGATGACACAAAAATTGGAGGTGCAGTGGACAGCGAAGGAGGCTACCTCAGAGTGCAATGGGAGCTTGATTAGATAGGCCACTGGGCTGAGGAGCTGCAGATCGAGTTTAATTTAGATAAATGTGAGGTGCTGCATTTTGGAAAGGCAAATCGGGGAGGACTTATACACTTAATGGTAAGGTCCTGGGGAGTGTTGTTAAACAAAAGGAGCTTGGAGTTCAAGTTCATAGTTACTTGAAAGTGGAGTCACAGGTAGATAAGACAGTAAAGGCAGCATTTGGAATTTTTGCCTTTATTGGTCAGTGCATTGAGTATTGGAATTGGGAGGCCATTTTGCAGCTGTACTGGACATTGGTTAGGCCACTATTGGAATACTGCATTCAGTTCTGGTGTCCCTGCTATTGGAAGGATGTTGTGAAACTTGAAAGGTTTCAGAAAAGATTTACAAGATGTTGCAGGGTTGTAGGATCTGAGTTATGGGCTGAAACTAAATAGACAGAGATTATTTTCCTTGAGTATCAGTGGCTGAGGGGTGACCTTATTGAGGTTTATAAAATCATGAGGGCCATGAACAGGATAAATAGATAAGGTTTTTTCCCTGGGGTGGGTGAGTCCAAAACTAGGGGACAAAGGTTTAAGGTGTAAAGGGAACTAAAGGACATTTTTTTTTAATGCATTGGGTGGTGCGTGTATGGAATGAGCTGCCAGGGGAAGTGGTGGAGGCTGCTACAATTATCTATCTCAATGTCTTTTAAATGTTGTATGTGAATAGGAACAATTTAGAGGGATATGGGCCAAATGCTGCAAGTGAGATTAGATTTATTTAGGATATCTGGTCAACATGGACAAGTTGACTGAAGGGTCCGTTTCCATGCTGTATATCTCTGAGATAGTGAGGACTGCAGATGCTGGAGATCAGTGTCGAGAGTGTGGGGCTGGAAAAACAGTCAGCCAGCATCTGTGGAGCATATGTCTATGACACTATGAATGATTCTTTGTTAACATTTAGGATATACATTCTTCCTAATGTTCAGCATAATTCATTATTTTTGAAGTGCTTTATAATTGTGACAAGAGGCTATAGAAGTAAAAGTTATCTTTACTCAACAGAAGAGAGAGATTGTGGACTGAGGTGAATAGCATCGTTGTGTCTAAGGTGAGGCTAGATAAGCACATGCAGGAGGAAGCAATAGACAGTTATTTTGATTGAGTCAGATGAAGGATGACAGAAACTCAAGCAGAGCATTAATTGGCATTGACTGGTTAATACCAAGGCTGTGTTGTATGAACAATGTAGTTGCTTTAATAAATGATCTATATGCAAAATATCAATTGATCAACCATAAATACCAAGAACAGATTTACATTTCAGTATGTTAATTCAATAGTGTCCATTACTTTGTGAAAGAACAATACTTCACTGCATCAAACTTTCAGAGGAAGGGAGGGAGAGGGAGGGACTGAGAAGGGAATCAAGGGATGGGAAGGGAGGTTATTTGAAATTGGAGAACTCAATATTGAGCACTCTGGGCTGTAGGCTGCACAGGCGGAAGATGAGGTATTGCGTTCCTCTAATTGCAGTTTGATTTGTTGCGGCAATAGAGAAGGCAAAAGATGGTCATGTCGGAAAGCAATTGGGAAGGGGAATTAAAATGGGTGGTGATTGGGAGGTCCAGTTGGTCCCTGCGGGCCCAGCTGAGACGCCTGGCAAACCATTCCCTAAGTGTATGTTTGGTCTCTCTGATGTAGAGAAGACCACATTGGGAGCACCTGATGCAGAAAACTAGCTTGAAAGAGATAGGTGAACCTGTGTTTCATCTAGAAGGACTGTCTGGGGCTCTGGATGGAGGTGAGGGTGGTGGTGTACAGCAGATTTTGCATCTTTTCTGGTTGCAAGTGAAGGTACCTCTGAGTTCAGGCTTGGTGAGGAGAAGTGCCTGAACCAAGGGGGAAGAGGATGGAGTCAAGATAGAATAAGATGGGTTCAGTGTGGCAGGAGCATATGGAGACGATGGGTTAGCCGGGGTAGTTGGGTTGTGGATCTTGGGGAGCAGGTAGAATCAGGCACTTCGGGGCTGGGAGTATGACCTGTAGTTACTGATTTACATGATCTATTTAGCTTTATTTCAATGACAATTGTCATTTCAAATAATGCTAAAATACTTGCATCTGACAGCATTTGCGAAAGAAGAAACAGAGATAGTGTGCATAATTTTACATAACCACATTGGCAGTGATCTGTATAATGGGGCAGGAAAATTCAGAGTGGATAGCCTGAAAATTGGTTTTCCAACTTGCCCCAATTAAGCCCAGGTCGGAAGGCTCCAAACTGGTTGCCAACTGAGGTCCATTTAAGGATCTCACATTCTGCCACTGCTGACGTTGTATCAGCGAAATCCAAGCAGTCAGGTCTGTAGTGAGGGTTGAACTCCCTCCTGTTCAGACAGAATGTGCATGCTTTTACATAAACTGCATCTACTCGTGCACCCCCACCCCTAAATTGGCAGGCTTGTAAATGTCCCTGATAAGTGGTGTGGGCTCATCTATGCTCCAGGTCACCATCTACGACTCTTTCTTCTGGGACCTACAGCAATACCAGCAGTAGGCACTGTCCCAGCAGTCTTGGAGAGACTGTCCCAGAGAGCGGTACTGGCACTCTGAAGGACACAGGAACCCTAATGGAATGCTCTGCAGCTGCTAGTAATAATCACCACAGGTTGCCACTGTCTCTTGACACTGGATAGAGCTGGGTGACCAATAAAGTGTGTCCAACATTTCAGGTCTGTGACCTTTTCATCAAAAATCAAATGTTAGAAATGTATCAGGTTTTGAACAATTGAAAGGGACAATGCTGGAAAAAGAACGAACCTGAAGATCTTTGAAAAAAATGGAGGGCAGGACATGAGATGACCATAGGTTTCATAATATTGGTATTGAGAAAATAAAGACGAAAAATGTATCTAGACGTCTTAAAAATCATGACCAATTTGGAGAAAAGATAATGAGAAATTCCTCCCAAAGGCAGAATTGAGAACCACAGGACACCAATTAAAGGAGATTAGCAAAAGAACCAAGAGCAGCAAAAGGAAATACATTTTTTAATGCAACAATTAATTAAAATTTGGAATATATTGCCCGAGAATGATGCGGACATGATACATTTGTGGTTTTCAAAAGGGAATTAGATAATTATCTGAATAGATAAGATTTGCAGACCACAGGGAGAAGGGAGGGGATGAGGTGAATTTAGTTACAATAACACACTGGGCAGAATGGCTACATTCAGAATTGTAACACTTCTATACTTCTAGAGGTGGTGTGAATATGGCACTGAATTAAAAAGGGAAATCAAAAGAAAGTGTAATGAAACAAAAATGGAACAAAATAAACAAAATGGGGACATTTTCATCATTGTTTCCACATTGTAATGTCACTGGACTAGGAATCTAAACTCCAAGTTAATATTCTGAAGACATGAGGGTTTGAAGTTTGAATTCAATAAAAATCTGGAATTTTAAAAATGGACATGATATAACAATTATGAGAAAGTGAGGACTGCAGATGCTGGAGATCAGAGTTGAGAGGGTAGTGCTGGAAAAGCACAGTCAGTCAGGCAGCATGAGGAGCAGGAGAATCAACATTTTGGGCAATAAGCCATTCATCAAAAAACAATAGCCATTTTTTGTAAAAGCTCATCTGGTTTCGTACTGTCCTTCGAAGAAGGAAATCCTTACCAAGGCTAGCTACATGGAATTCCACCCCCAAACTTGACTCAAAATTGCCCTCAAATGGCCTAGCAAGCCATTCAAATCCAGAGCAATTAAGGACAGACAATAAATACTGGCATAGCCAGTTATCCAAATTTCATGAATTAAAAAAAACTGATGAACTTGGATGTTACAAATTGCCAAAGTGACATCTTGAGAATGCTTCATTAGGACAAAGACCAGCAAAGAATTAAAATGATTGCTCATGGAAACTGGGGTCATGTCATTGGATTGAACAGTGGTTCTCTTCAAAGTAGGCAGTCTGATTCGAATCTCCCATATATTGGAGACCACACCGTGAATGAGGAATGTAGTTGGGTGTAGTACAAATAGATCACTGATTCACCAGGAAAAAAATGGTGCTTAGGCCTTGGATGGCGAAAAACAGTCCAAGAAAAATGTGAGATATAGGCAAGTGTTAGAGGTGACTCAGGAGTAGTCTAGGATGTTGGAAATGCAATGGTCCCTCTAGAAGGCTTAAAGAGGAGAAAATGGGAATATGTATTTGATGGTAATATCGTGCTGGACTTGGTAGGAGGAGAAGATAGGGAGATAGAAAGGATGGATGAGATCAGAAGTGTGTGAAGTGAAATCACATGGAAGAGGTTAAATTCTTGGAGAAAACAGGAAACAGCAGTACGGAATGATACATCATCTGAAAAGATATAATGGAGACAGAGAAACTTAAGAGGATGGAATAGATTCTATAAAGGAAGCAGGGTATGACAAAAATGGTCTGTTAGTTAAGATGGATTCCCTAGAAATAGAAGGTAAGAGGTGCAAATAATGCTCAGGAAACAAAAAGGTAGAAATTGGAAGCAAAATTAATTGAACTATCCAGTTAGGTTGAGAGCATAGGCACCAGACACATTGATATTCCAGGAAAACAGATGGCAGATGGGACTGGAGTATGCCTAGAATGAAGAAAGCTCTACGAAAACATTGATATCCTTAGGAGCCACACACATACTTGCACATCTTTTGTTGGAATAAAAGAATAACTTTGAAGAAAATGTGAAATCAAGTTAAGCCTGACAGAAAAGGGTAAAACAGTGTGGTGCTGGAAAAGCACAGCTGGTCAGGCAGCATCCAAGGAGCAGGAGTATTAACGTTTCGAGAATAATGAGCAATCCCTCATTCCAGATGAAGAGCTTATGCCTGAAACGTTGATTCTCCTGCTCCTCGGATGCTGCCTGACTGGCTGTGCTTTTCCAGCACCACACTCTTAAGACACTTATCTTCAGCAGCTGCAGTGCTCACGTTCTCCCAGAAAAAAAAAGTGTGGAAGATGAGAACTGGCTGGGCCTTTGTTCAACAAAGAAGTGGACAGCTCAGTGGAGGAACTGTAGATGTCCACAGTGAAACTGAGGCAAAGAAACTGAAAAAAGTGATGAAATGCATCAGAAGACTTATTGATGCAGATGGTAGAGACTGGACAAAAGGAGATGGATACAAATCGAGTCAATATAAGAAGAAATCAGTTCAGTGGGACAGGAACAGGCAGTGAAAGAGAAACATCTTGCTTGACATTGCTTTTCCCCATTCATGTATTGCTGGTTAGACCAGAATTTCCTGCCAATCCTTAATTGTCCTGGATCTGAGTGACTTCCTAAGGTCATTTCAGATGGCAGTTAAGAGTTGTGGGTCTTAAGTCTCATGTAGGCCAAACCATGTAAGGAAGACAGATTTCCTTTCCTAAAGGACATTAGATTACTTACTTACAGTGTGGAAACAGGCCCTTCAGCCCAACAAGTCCACACTGACCCGCTGAAGCGCAACTTGCCCAGACCCATTCCCCTACATTTACCCCATCACCTTACGCCAATTCACCTAACCTGCACATTTTTGGATTGTGGGAGGAAACCCACGCAACACAGGGAGAACGTGCAAACTCCACACAGAGTCGCCTGAGGCGGGAATTGAACCCGGGTCTCTGGCGCTGTGAGGCAGCAGTGCCACAGTGAGCAGATGACTTTTTATGACAATCAACTGGGGTCACAAGGTCCCCATTAGGATGGCTTTTAATTCAAATTTCACCACCTGCCATGAACCTTTGTTCTTAGTCTGGGATATTAGATTAGTAGTCCAGTGACATTACAAAATGAAGGTTGTTGTATAATTGTAGTTTGTAATGGTTACTCAGTTCCATCCACTGATTAAAAAGATTACGGCAACCCTTGGCTGCAATTGGATCCTCAATCCTGCATGAACAGTTCCTGAGACTTGCTGACCAACTAGCATCTAGCAGCTCTTCAGTACCAGCAAAACAACTTGCCAGTATTGTTGCAGGTCACAAAAGAAAAGAATCATCAGTACGTACCAAAAACACTGATAAGTGGGGCAGTGATAGTAATTAATGCCACCAGCATTTGCAAAGATCCATCCCATCCTAGCAATGCTTTTCTACAACCTCTACCATCGGAGATTTAATTCAATTCAATTCAAATCAGTGTCTCCAAAACATTAGCCTATTCTGGATTACCAATCAAGTGACATTACCATTGCCTCCCTTTAACATATTGAATTAACATAGCTCATAGAATCCCAAAGTGTGCAAGCAAGCCTTTCAGTCTTCGAGTCCAAATTAACCTCCTGAAGAGCGTCCCACCTAGACCCACCCCATCCCTGTAACACTATTTTCTACAGCGAATCTAACTTCCTGGCACATTCCTGAACACTGTGGACAATTTAGCATGTCCTATCCACCTAATCTGCACATCTCTGGACTGTGGAGGGAAAGCTGAGCACCTGGATAAAACCCACGCAGATACAGAGAATATGCAAACTCTCACAGATAGTCGCTTGAGGGTGCAATCCTTAACACTTTCATGAACTGATTAACAGGGAATGGGAAGCCTGCAAACCTCAATTTGTAAGGTCATGGCCACATGTCTCTCATCTTCAATCTTCACCATGAAGCCAGGAGTTCAACTTTTGTTTAATAACAATTGCAGGACAGAAAGCCAGGAGTTCCATCAAGCCTACCACAGGAAGCAGGACAAGTTAACCTGGCCAATTATTGCCTCAGGCAACTCTCAATGATCAATATGATAAAAGGAGTTATCAACAATAACATGAAGCAGCATGTAATTACTAACAAGCTGTTTACCCTGGGTTTCGCCAGATTTAATTATGGGTTCAGGCCCACACATGAACAAATTAGATGAATTCAATAGATGAGGTGAGAGTGACTGCCCTTGACATAAAGTTTAGCATATACTGGATTAGTGGTGCTGGAAGAGCACAGCAGTTCAGGCAGCATCCAACGAGCAGCGAAATCGACGTTTCGGGCAAAAGCCCTTTTTACCTTAAAGTTTAGCATTTCAGAGTATGGCATCAACTATATCAATGCTAATTGGGGGTACTCTCCACTGGCTGGAGTCATACCTAGCACAAAGGACAGTCACCTTAATCCCAGGACATGGCTGCAGCAATTCTTTAGGATACTGTATTAAGTTAAATAATCTTCACTTCATCAATGAAATTCCCACTGGAAATCAGCTATGATGATGAGTTTAGTGTTGAGTACCATCTGCAAATCTTCTGGTGGGACAGGTCACACAGTTGATAATAGAAATGTCTGGGATATTAGTTGCAAGGTGCATTTTGGTAAATGAGACTAAGTGAGGCTGTTTCTTAATAAGTATATTGGACAGCCCTCCTGACATTAATGAACATTACTTTGCAAAGCCAACTGGATAGGGCAACAGTTGCCTTTGTTATTTCTGAAGCCTCAGTCATTGTTGGATGTTTCATTGGGTTTTGTACTTATTTAACTTTCTAAAACAATACATACAACAGAGCAACTTGCTTACCAATTTCAGAGAGTAATGAAGAATCACCCATGTTGCCCTGTGAACGGAGTCACTGATAGACCAAAGTGTAAACCAGGTGAGCTTTTACAATATGGTTTAATGATCTTCATTCCAAATGTATTAATTCATTAAACTGAAACATCAGATGGTGTGGTGCAATTTGAACTTGTCTTTCCTATTATTAATTCAGACCTCTAGATTAACAATGCAATACTTCACTGTTACTCTTCCATTCACTACACTGATGAGCCTAATAGTCAGTTTTATACAACTATCCTTGTTGAGACAAAGTAGTTCAGCTCAAATTAAGTACAGAATTTCTAGTCTTGATGACTCAATTCTACGCCAATCAATCCAGATATCAATTGAGACAGCAGAGAAAACCACAAACTACTTAAAAATGTCTTAATATAAAAGTTGCTCAATCAGATTATCCATTACGTTTATTTTGCTAGCATTGCCAAAGGATTAGTTACTCATGCAATCATTATACAAGCAGCTAACAACACCATTTGGCAGAAAAAGCCTCAATGGACTGAACAATTAATGATGTGTTTCAGAAATGGACGAATCAGGCCTATTAAGTTAAAACACATTTTATAATAATTGCTACCCCTCAAAACAGCCAATACAGGTCATAAGCTATTATGTAGACTTCATGGCTTTTCCTAAATCAATCTGCAAAGCCATTCAGTCCTTCTTCTGCACAAGACCTTACCGCAACTCCTTGTGATGTGCTAACTGTTCACCCTAATGGCAATGTTTTTTTAAAACCTCTAAAACAGCTTTCACATTAATCTGAGCTACTACTTTTCCACAAAGATGATGAAAAACATATACCTTGAAGGCTCTGCACACTCCACACCCACCCAAATCATTCATACCCCTAAACAATAATTATGCCGTAAATCAGTACTTTTCAGAAGGTTCTTTGATGTATCTCTTACATTGTAGGATCCAAGTAAATTTCAGCTGAGAATAAGACACAGATTCAAGGAAAATTTTATTTTTCTCTCCAATAACTTTGACAATACTTTTCAGGTTTTGACAGGCCATAATATCAAAACACCAAATAAACGACAAGCTAAAGGCAAAGGCATTCACTTAATTTCTCTATAGTTACAGATTTTACCAGGACACTCCATAGCTGCCTTTAGAAACAGTAAATCTGGGCATCACAAAGCTATAATAAATTTGTTCACTAAATTATTTCAAGTTAACAGTACCCAAAGTCAACATCATAAAAATGAAATATACCTTAGTGACACAGTTCTATTAATGTTACGGGTTCAGAAACCATCTTTTACTGACTCAATTTTTAGTTAATATGTCAAATACTTATGGCCAGTGTTGTATGAACTAATGCTCCTCGGATGCTGCCTGAACTGTTGTGCTTTTCCAGCACCACTCTATTCCAGAATAATGCATGCTGCAGAACAGACTGTCCAACAATTCAGCAAAATTGACTGAATAAGTCATTTCTGCAAATATGGGAGTCAAAATAATTGGCAGGGATCCTTAATGGTATACACATTTTCATTTCATCTTCCAAACACTGAAGCACCCTTATAAATATTGAGGTGATGCTGCTAAGGGAAGAATTTAACAGAAATAGGTAACAAATGAGGCTTTGCCAATTAACCAAGAACAGATTATTTTAAAACTATAAGCATCCAGCCTTGCTATAGAAGATGGAAAAGGGAGAATTTACTTTTTTTTTTAAAATGAGTCAAAGAAGGGTGAAAAGTGGACACAACTGACTGCAAGTTCTACTTAAGCAGATCTTGATATTTATTGGAACCTTATCTTTTATTTTTGCAACCTTCCAGACTGTCTCTTCTATTAAGCTGCTGAATTCATCAGTTTTATTCAAAACAAGCAAGCTGGAATTGCACAGGTAACTTGCTGAAAAACATTAGGACTCACCCTGAAACTTAAAGATGTGAAACTGCCAGTGTTGGACTGGGGTGGACAAAGTTAAAAATCACACAACAGTTTGTTCCAACAGGTTTATTTGGAAGTAGATAGTTTTCAGACCGCTGCTTCTTCATCAGCTACCTGATGAAGGAACAGCGCTAAGAAAGCTAGTACTTCCAAATAAACCTGCTGGACCATAACCTAGTGTTTTGATTTTTAACTTTGAAACTTAGAGATCAGTTGAATGTCAACTCAAATCTGCTACTTTTGCATTGTAGATTTGGCCATGAAGGAAATTCTCGGTCATTGCCTTCAAGCAGCTGTTATTGTGCTCTATGTATGAACAAATTCCTTCTGCATAAAAAGGTCAGGAGCAACAATGTTGCTGTTCCTCATTTAAAAAGAAGCTTCACAAAATATCTATAAATTTGAATATTTTTAGTTCATTGATGGAAAGTTCGAAAACATTTTGAAACACAACAATTCCTGCAAAAAGTCAATATGCTCAAACAATTTTAATGCCAAGGGAAGATACAATCTTCAGATTTCTTGCCAAAATATCACTATTACATGATCCCTTGGGATGATATGCGTGCTGAAAAGAAACAAGTGACTGAAATCCTATGAGACTAATGAGGTAAAACTTTATGTAAACAAAGTGCTTAAATTTTCTGTTATTCTTTTTTCTTTTAATACTATTATAGCAGCAACTTCTGAATAGGCGGCACGGTGGCTAGCATTGCTGCCTCACAGCGCAAGAGACCCGGGCTCAATTCCCACCTCAGGCGACTGTGTGTGGAGTTTGCTCATTCTCCCAGTATCTCAGTGGGTTTCCTCCGGGTGCTCCGGTTTCCTCCCACAGTCCAAAAACATGCAGGTTAGGTGAATTGGCCGTGGTAAATTGCCCATGTTAGGTGAAGGGGTAAATGTAGGGGAATGAGTCTGGGTAAGTTGTGCTTCAGCGGGTCAGTGTGGACTTGTTGGGCTGAAGGGCCTGTTTCCACACTGTAAGTAAGTAATCTAATCTAAGAGTTGCAATATTAGGCATCCGTTTAATTCCACATAGATCTTCATACATTTTTAAAATAAAGAGCCAGCTCCCCTTACCTAATTACGCATTCATACATTAATCTCAGTTTAATGACTTAGCTGCAAATGTATGAAATGTCAGAAGTAGGTAGCTTGAGAGTTATGTTTGAAAATTATAATTAAATAAAAGGTAAAAAGTTCAACCACCTACTCACACCAGAAAGACCATATGCAGGAGCACACTGACTTCAGGAAATTATTATTATTTTGGTATTATTTCATATGGTAAATGTATAACATTGCTATTCTTTGTGATCTGATGGAAAACAATTTTCCTGTACCATAGTAGTTGGCACATGATACTGTTATTCTGCAAGTCAAACAGCAAAGGTATGACATTACATTGTTTTAGTACATAGTGTGATATTAAAGAGTTGATTTGTTCTGCAAGAAATTGAATGCCCCGGGGGTAGGGTGGTGTGTCTTTGTCTTATAGGTGGAATGTGGGAGGTTTACATGGCCATTTCCTTGCCATTCAGGGACAATTTACATTTTCATCCAGAAATCGTTAAGAACATTAATTACAGTTGGAATTTGACTACTACTCTATAGTTACAAAAAAACAATTTTCAACAGATTTGACCATAAAGGGATGATTTGCATTACACTGTCTTTGGAGGTGACAAGGCCACTTCATTGCACCTTGAGTACAATGCGACAGAGTGTGTGAATGGAGTGCTCTTGTCTTGTGAGCATTACCAACTGTGATGTAAAGATTTTGTATAAAGGAAGAACTGTTGCGTTTGTTTAGAAAGCGCTTTTGCCATGACCCAGTAAGCCCTGTGAGGTATGCTAAAGGTTTCTCCAAAGCTTGTACTGTACTATGCTTAATAAATTTGGTTGCTTGTTCACAAAAGTTGGTGTGTTGCAGTCGCATCAAGTGTGTAAGAACCTCAGGAAAAAGAACTCAACACATAGTATTCAACTCCTTTGTAATGCACACAGAAATACAGCTGGTACAGCAGTTTAAACCACAGGATTATATTTGTTATCATGGAGGTAAGCTAGCTCAGTTGGCTGGGAGAGTAGAGTGATGACACCAATGGTATGGCTTCAATCTTCATACCAGCTCATGAAGACCTGCCTGCTCTCTTTGTCCCATGATGTGCAGTGATAGTTTTTTTTTAAATCAATCCATTCAGACATTATATACCTCCAAGACAGATGGGACTTGAATCCACATCACCTGCCTCTGTTCAAGATGTACAAAGCCAACTGTCTCTCTCAAAAGGCGAGATGCTCCTCTGGCTTTGGCCTATAGGTAATTACCAATTACCTGCTGCTGTCTCAGGACAGATACATATTTCTGAAATGGGATGACACTGATAATGGTTTTCATCTTAATTTTCCCTCATCTCATGACAATCTTAATATAATTATTTTTGCTAACCATTTTCCAGAAGGATGCCATGTCAAACTTGAGGTGTATATGACCAGAGGTGACTGATGCAAAATACTGTTGAACTTTGAAACACTCCAGCATATACACCGTTGAGAATGCAACAAATTTATTATAAATGAAGACACATATATAATTCACTCACCCAATGGACAGAGATTGTAAGTTCATATGTAATGCCTTTCCCACATTCAGAGCAGGAGTAGTACATTCAGCCCTTTGAGCCCATTCTGCCATTCAAAAAGAGTAGTTTATATGTCTGTGTTTTGAACTGCACAATCCCAACGGTGCCCAACAACAGTGATTTCCCTAATAAGAATCCACCCACCTCCACTATCTTCTGCAGCACTGAGTTCTGAAGTTACATAGCTCTCAAATAATATAAATTCTCAACTCTGTCCTAAAAGGACAACGCCTAATTTGAAAAGTGCCCCCTAGTTTTGACTTAACAACAGGAACTATCCTTTCCTCACCTATTTTGTTAAGGCCATTCAGGATTTTATAAAGAAAATCACCCCTCACTCTTCTAAATAGTAGTGGGAACAAGCCTGGTCTGTCCAAAATTTCTTCATAAGACAACCCACTCATTTCAGGGATCAATTTAATAAACTTTCATGGAATTAAGCAGTACTGAAGAGTTCATTTACCCATTGAGATGTCACTGACAAAACTACACTAAATCTACTAGTCCCATTTTCCAACACTTGGCCCATAACCATGTAGGATATGACATTTCAAGTGCTCATTCAAGTACTTTTAAAATTTGCAAGGTTTTCTACTTGAACTACCCTTCCACACAGCGTATTCTAAATTCTCAATGCTCCTTGGGTGAAAATATTTTTCCTCAAATCTCCTCTAAATCTCCTGTCCTTCACCTTAAAATGTGTTCCCTTGTTTGATATTTTGATCAAACTGCTTAGAGATGTTATGACACACCACCGAAGAAGGGATCTGTACTTGGATCTTCTGGCTCAGAGGTAGGGACACTACTACTGCACCACAAGATCCTTTATGCCCCTATTGCTGAGACTATAACTAAGGGGAACAGCTGTTTCCTATCTACACTGTCCATGTCCCACAATCTTATACACCTGAGTTAGGTCCCCTCTCAATCTTTTCTGCTCCAAAAAAAACAACCCAAACTTATCCAACTTCTCATCATATGTAAACTGCTCAAGCCCAGGCAACAGTCCAGTGAATCTCTTCTGCACCCCTCCAGTACAATCACATCATTCCTTAGCTCAGCGACCTAACCAAAGTCCTGTCTAGCTCCAACGTAACTTCCCTGCTCTTACAATCTATGCCATGACTGATAAAGGCAAGTATGCCTGAACTACCCTGCTGACCAGTTTTGCCACTTTCAGGGATCTGTCGATAGGAACCCTCTGTTCCTCTCAGTTTTCTAATGCCCTTCCATACATTAAGTACTCCGTTGTCTTAATACTTCTTCAAAAGTGTATCACCTCACTTAGCAGGATTAAGTGCTTTCTGCCACTGATCTGCCCAATATGTCTTTATCCAAAGACCTCCTTCCTCATTGTCAGCCATCAGGCCAATCTTCATGTAGATTACAAAAGGTGCTTAACATCCCTCTCCCTTTCTCAAGGTTTTCTTCTATCTCTGAAGAAATGCATCACATCTCTGAACTAGCTTTAATATCTGGATGTAGGTTTCCTCGCTGAGCTGGAAGGTTCAGTTTCAGATGTTTAATTGCTATACTAGGTAACATTTTCAGTGAGCCTCCGGTCAAAGCATTACTAATGATTCCTGCTTTCTATTTATACATTTGGGTTTCTTCAAGATGTTGATGTCATTTCCTGTGGTGATGCCATTTCCTGTTCTTTTTCTCAGGAACACCGATTTACAATTTGGCCAAGGAGCTACACCAAAGACTAAAACACTTAGAAGACGACTCACACCATTCCATCCACCCCACCCAAGAAGTCCTGAAGACCAAAGACACAAAGATAAAAGAGGATGAAATAATGGTATCCTTTGATGTAACAGCCCTGTTCACATCAATCAACATCAACCTGGCCAAGGAAACACGGACTACAGTATTAGAAGACCCATGCACCAAACACCACCAACTTCCTCAGCAAGGACAGTATCGTCAAGCTAGTGGACCTATGCCTTACTACCCACGTCACCTTCAACAACAAAACCTACAGACAAACCAACGGAACACCCATGGGATCTCCGCTATCAGGGCTCTTAACAGAGACAGTAATGCAGAGACTCGAACAAATAGCTCTGCCAACCATCCAACCCAAACTTTGTGTCCCCTATGTGGATGACTCCTTTGTCATCACTAAATTAAACAAATTAGAAGAAACCTTCAGGACCATCAATAATACCCTTACTGGCATAAAATTCACTAAAGAGGAGGAAAACAACAACAAACTGCAATTCCTAGATGCCACAGTAGAGCGAACAGCCAATGGGGAACTTCAAACCAGCGTCTACAGGAAAACAACACATACAGACCAAATATTGAACTACAGAAGCAATCATCCCAACATCCATAAATGAAGCTGCATCAGAATATTATTCCAAAGAGCCATCACACACTGCAGCACAGTGGAATTACGTGGAGCAGAGGAAAATCATCTATACGGATACCCAATGAACAAAGTCCACAGATTTCTCAGCAACAAACCTAAACAAGCAGACAAAACACGTCCAGAAACCCTTGCCACTCTCCCCTACAAACACATCTCAGAAATGTCTGCCAGACTACTCAGAGCCCTTGACAGCATGGTAACCCACAAACCCACCAATACTAAAACAGCTGTAATGAACTTGAAAGACCTGATACATTAGTTTTGCTTGTTGTTTGTAATTTGCAAAATACTGTGCAAGGACTGTAACAAACACTACATTGGATAAACAGACAGAAAACTGGCCATCAGGATATATGTACATCAACTAACAAAAAGACATGATCCAGTCTCACGAATATCCTTACAAACAGATGAGAAAGGACACCACTGAGAGGAAAACACATTCTTCCTAGGCCAAACCAAACAGACACGCACAAGAATTCCTAGAAACATGGCATTCCAACCGGAACTCTAACAACACACACATCGACTTGGACCCCACTTGCCACCTCCCTGAGAAAACGAACAGGAAATAACACCACCAACCCAAAGAAACCCAAACATATAAATAGAAAGCAGGAACCATCAGCAATGTTTCGTCCAGAGGCTCAATGAAGAGGTTACCTAGTATGGTGACGAAACGTCTGAAAATGAACCTTCCAGCTCAGTGAGCAAACCTAAATCCAGAACCTCAACATAAGCTACAAATCGAGGAGACCAAAACAGTATTGAAGATGTGGTCTTACAAAGTCCTGTTTAACTGAAGCATGGCATCCTCAATTTTGTGATCACTGCATTTCATAATAAGGGACAGCATCTATTAATCCTTTTGATTACCTTGCTGTGATTCTTTCAGTACAACATGTCAATCCCTCTATTTCACCAAGCTCTGCAATCTCTCTGTATTTAAATTATATGCTTCTCTTTGACTCGTCACCAAATGAGACAAGTTCACATTTTCCCATATTGTACTGCATCTGCCAGATTTTTGTACACCCACGTGCTCTATCTATATCTCTTTTCAGGTTATTTATGCCCTCAAGATTTATTTTTCTACCTATCATTGTATCATAAACAAATTTAGTAACCAGACATTCTGTCCTTTCATCCAAAAATCATTCATAAAATTTGTAAATGATTGAGACACCAATACTAATGCCCCTGACATGCTGTCACATTTAGCCAACCCAAAATGACCCACTAACGTCCAACCTTTGCTTCCTAATAGCCAAACAACTCTCTACCCATGCTAATACTACCCCCTCCATACTGAGTCCTTTTACTGCGCAATACCTTTTGGCATGCTATGTTGTCAGATGCCTTCTGGAAATCTAGGTCCAGTACAATCTTTTCTAAATTGTTTGGTACTTCCTAAAACAACTGTAATAAATTAGCCAAATAGGTTAATTTCACAAAACTTTGCCTATTTGCATCAAAACCTTCTTTTCCCACCCAAGATGGCGAGAGTCAGGGCTCATTTCTTTTCTCAATTTTTTTCCCTTTTTCTCCATTTATTTTGTTGGTTAATTTTGGAGAGACTCAGTCACGGAGGCAGTGGTGACCACAGCGATTGTGGACTTGGAGCAGGTTTTTTGCGTGAGGCAGCTGGTATGACACTGCTGCTGCTTCTTCAAGGTATGGAGCATGGAAGTGACTTGACAGCTCAGTATCAAATCAGGATCCTGGCGCTCTCTAGAAAGGTGACTGATGAGCCTGAATTGCAGGTGGCAACAAGATGCCTGGTGAGCCAGACTGGATTTTAGCAGTTGGCAGCAAGACTCATTTTGCAGAGGAATGCAAGCCCAGAGCACAGGGTAGATTGTGCCCAGCTCACGGGAGAGGATAGCGAGCACAGAACAGAGGAGATTGAGCCCTCATGGGGAAGCCCAGCATGGAGCCTCTGCAGGCCCATGGCTGAAGGACTGTATTTGTTGATTTTTCTGACTTTATACTAAGAAGGACTGTAATGTTTAACTTTTAACTTTTTTTTTCTTTTATACCTAAGATTTTGTACCTAGCTACTTTTGTACCCAAGACAGAACCACAATTGGTGAATTTATAAACTTTTCACTGTGCTCCCGTCACATGTCCTTGAGTACACGTGACAAACTTAATTCTAATTCGAAGATTTTAAGCGTCCTGCAATAATCTGTTGAACGACCAATTCCAACATTTTCTCTATAATCGCTATTAAATGTTCTAGTTTCCTAAATTATCTCCAAAGACTAGATAAGAAGTCATAACTTTTGTCAACATTGTCCCTTTCCCAGAATATTTAATCTTAGGATATCCTATAGGTTTCATTTATAAACAATCTTGTAACCTCAAGACATGGCAAAGCAATGGGAATTACTGTAATGCAGGACAAGCATAAAATATGCCAACAGCAAGCTGCAGTAAACAGCAATGCAATAATACCAGATAATCTGTTTTAATAACATTAGTTAAGGGACAAACATTTGCCAGGACATAAGGGAAAACAACTTCCTTGTGAATATTTGAAGTTGTGCCATGGGACCTATTACTTACATCTGGAAGGCAGACAACAAAAAAAAACCTCCGAGTGTAGCATCCATTCAGTACAACATGGGAGTGTCAGTCTAGATGTTGTGCTTGAGTCACTTAAATGTACACTGAGCTGACTCAGAAGCAACAGAACTAACAAATAGCCATTGCCTGCACCCACGCACACACTTCTGCAGCAAACTAATATTTTAATTAATACATTAATTATTCTTGATTCAGTTTACTTGAATATGATAAATAAGATCCTGCATTTAGTTTTATCAAGGAAAAATTGGTTAAAGCTAACATTAAGATCAGTTGAACTCAATGTGGCATCGTTTATGCAAATTCAGTGCATTCATGAACAATAACTCTCCAAAGTAAATTTTTCCATTTGTTTACATAAGCATCACTTGGATGAAACTATATACATATTGGCTGTTGCTAAAGGACAACTGTCATTTAAATATAGCCTTCAATTTAAGGGAAACTCAAAATTTGTCACTGCAAATACAAGAATTCCATAAGATACCAAGTCAAAGAAAAGTAGCTTAGTTAAGATCCAATTATCTTGGATCTTCACTTGGATATTTAGATAATTTTATCACAGTGCTACACTGGAAACTAATAGGAGCTTTAAAGTTGTAGTGTTTCCTTTGTCAGTACTTCTCACATTTCAAAACATATTTATGACACCAATGTAAATAAAGGACAAAGCACTGTTGTCTTCAGTCTCAGAGTACTTTAATCTGCAGTGCCTCAAACAACAGTCCCTGGGTTAGTAGTTTAATTTTATAGTTAAAAATAAGCAAGCTATGTTTTCATTAAACACACTTAAGTGTATTAGTATCAACACACTTTTAGGAAAAAATGCACTTAAGCCAATACACTTCAAGTATGTGCCAATCGAGATTTTTGTTTTTCCATTAACATATTACCTCAATGTTAGATCTCAATGACTTAGAACTCATTGTTTTTCCAAAATACTAGCCTAACTTAAAACCAGCGCTATACTTTTGGACTAAGTACTTTGACAACTTAAACACTATCACAATGCAATAATTTCAAATGTGCTTTACAGCAGAATGTTTATCCATTATGCTGATGAAATGTTAATGCCAACATACAGCAAGGATTTCACACTATTCATGGTTACCTTTATTTTCTCATTTCCTTCCTAGTTCTCTTGGTTTATTGCCATAAAGAAGGGCAAATGCTCTGCACAGACTCCAACTTATGGCAGTCTTCTCACTAAATTGAGCTAATCATAAAACTGTTCCACTCAAACTGCTTATCTGGTTAATCATACTTCTGTACTGTTTGACCTGCTTTGTGTGTCTTGTTTTATTTCGTGTTCAAAGTTTTTTTCTTAAACACTGTTGGAGTGAAGATGCAAGGATGGTTCAATTTGTTAATTTGTTTCACACCTTCCCCCCCCCCAACCCCACTTAAAAGATGGTTCATGTTCTTAATAAAAACTAAGAAATAAAAGCAGAATCATAATTAAGCAAAATCATGACTTCATGAAGAGGATATTATGCCTAGAAAAGTTTATTACAATGTTTTAAAGAGGAAACAAGCAGAATAGATGAGGAACCAGCTGATGTAATATTTTGGGGTTTCCAAAAGGTATATCAGAAACTGCACCCAAATATACTTGATAACATAAAATGGTGTCGAGGGTACTGATGGATAGAGGATTGGCTAACTAATAGAAAACAGAGAATTAGGATAAAGGGAACATTTTCAGGAGGGTGATCTGTAAATATTGGGGTGCCACAGGGATCATTGTTGGGATCACAAGCAAGCTGGAAGACGAAAGTGAATGTACTATTGTCAAATTTGTGGATGATATAAAAATAGATGGGAAGACAAGAAGCGAGGATGAGACAAGGAGTCTAAATAGATGGGAAGACAAGTAGCGAGGATGAGACAAGGAGTCTACAGAGAGACAAACAGACAGGTTAAGCAAGTGGATAAAGACTTGGCACATGGGATATGTGGGAAAATGTGTGCATGTGTGTTTTGGCAGTAAAAACAGAAGAGTCAAATACGTCTTGAATGAAGAAAGACTACAAGAAGCTGCAGCACAGAAGGAATTTGAGGGTCTCAGTGCATAAATCACAAAACATTAGCATGCAATTTTGGTGAGTAATAAGGAAGTCAAATAGAATGTTGGCCTTGATTTCAAACAGACAAGAGCATCAAAATAGGTCTTATTAAAACAAGGCTCTGGTCAGATTACAGTGAAAATACCATGAACAGTCTGGTCCCCTTATATAACAAAAGATATAATCAGAAAAAGGTTCTCTAGTTGATCCCAAGTATGGAGGAATTATTTTCTGATAAGAGTTTGAGTGGGTTGGGTTTATACTCAATAGAGTTGAAGAGACCTTACTGAAATAAATAAACTTCTTAGGGAATTTAACAGGATAAGAGGTTGTTTCCTCTTATGTTGGAGTCTAGGACCAAAGGACGTAATCCGAAAGTAAGGAGTCATCCACTTCAGATAGAGATGAGGACCTTTGTTTTCCTCTCCGAGAGTGGTGAACTTATGCAATTCTTTACCACAGAGTGCTTTTGAAGTTTTGTTGATAAGTCTATTCAAGGCTGAGAAAGACAGTAAAGGAATTAAGAGTTATGGGGGAAAGAAGAGATGTGAAATTAGGGATTATAAAATCAGTCAGGATCTCATTGAATGGCAGAGTAAACTCAATGGGTTGATTTGAGCCTACTTTTGCTCCTACATCTCATAGCATGCAATAGACATGACTAAACCATTCCATAATTAGAACTAAGCTCTACAGTCCTGCCACAACTGGTTGCGAAGAGTGGTAAACAATTAAATCTGACCCAACAAAGAAGTTTCACAAATATCCTAATCATTAATAACAGGCGAGTTCAGCAAATAGTATTCCAAGGTGGATGTGGATGTTCGTGCAGGAAGTACAGCTGTTGCTGGTGGCTCTCTGTCAGATGGCGTTGGTTTCCCATTTTCAGGCAAGTTTCAGCATATTGCGCCCACAGGTGTTAGTGAGTTTTGAGAAGATTTGTAGTTCACATTGAGGTTTTGGATTCCAGAATTCCAAGGTTGCAAACAATCTGGCTTAGACTCATTATTGTTCTCAAAACTTTTAAAAAACAACTGACCTTTTGAGTTTGCTTGCCATTTGATCTTCTATCACAAATTCACTTTTCTGTACTATTCTTATCTCTCAATCGCAAGTAACCAATTCCTGTCTTGAACATATTCAATAACAGCTTTGGCAGGCCTCAGAATTCTCAATATCCTTGATTTGAGAGGCATTAACACACAGAAGAAATTCCTCTCAATCTGTCCTAAATGGAAAATGTCTCATTTTAAGACTGCAAACCAACCCCACGCCCCCACCCACCACCAAAAAAATCTTGATTTAATAGCCAAGAGAAACATACTGCTAGTATCTACACAAGCAAATTCCTTAAGAATTTTGTATATTTCAGTGAGACAATTTCCAGATAACATATGCATAGTCTTTTCCAACCTCTTCAACCCATGATCCAGTCCAGTGAGGTTTCACTTCTGACCCCTCCCACCGTAAAGCTAGTATGTAATTCTTTTAAAGGAAATCCTGAATAAGAGATATCACTTTTTCCAATGATCAATTTCAAGTTAACTAGTTTTCTCTCTCTTATTCTCAAATATTAGGGTTATGTTTGCCATCTTTCATTGCATGGGAACTATTCTGGACTCCAGAAAATTCTGGGAGATCAAACCATGTATCTAGTATTCCTACAGTAGAATAAAATCATAAGATGCAGGCAAGATCCAAAGGACCTGTCTACTTAAGGCCCACTAACTTCTTCAAACCTATTTCTTCACTAAGTCCGTCATTTCCAACAGCTCCTAAGTTCTTTTCTATTTTGGGAATTTTTTTGTTATTCTACCATGAAGAGTAATACAAAATATTTGTTTAATTTCTCTGCCATTTCTTTATTCCCGATTAGAATATACCCGTCTGTCTGCAAGTAACCCCCACTACCTAGTTAACCAGGGAGAGGGATATAATCAATGGATAGGAAATAGAATATATTGCTGGTCTTCCAAATATTTAGTTGGAGGAAATTTTTACTCAATCAATACTGAATGCCAGGCTATCAGTTGACAACTCAAAGAAAACAAAAGGGTCATGATAGATGTTGAAGTAGAATTGGTAGCAACATCTGTATCAAAACTAAAAATCACACTACACCAGGTTATAGTCCAACAGGTTTATTTGGAAGCACACTAGCTTTCAGAGCGAAGCCCCTTCATCAGGTGAAGGAGCGTCGCTCTGAAAGCTAGTGTGCTTCCAATTAAACCTATTGGACTATAACCTGGTGTTGTGTGATTTTTAAACTTTGTACACCCCAGTCCAACACCGGCATCTCCAAATCACGTATCAAAACTGACAGTTTTCAGGAATGACAATAGTCAGCACATAGATAAGAAGTGAAATGGAGATCAAGGATTGATCCTTGAGGTACAGTGAGTAATGGCAATGAAATGGGAAAAGAAGATTGTGATGTGACTCTGATTATGTTTGGGCAGCTAAGCCTACTGATGAATACTGACCCACTTGTGTGCAAAAGGCTGCAACCAGGACAAGCAGCAACAGCTTATGATTGTTACGGTTGATAAGAGCATTCACAGTAAAATACCATTGATTTGAGAGGCATTAACACACACAGAAGAGGAAAAGGAGGCTGAGGAAGGGGAATATAAGAAGGGTCTCATTGGCATGACTACTGTTTAATAACGAGTGATTGGTTACAAATATAAATGTTGAATAATGTAACAAGATTACGATAAACATTGTCCTAGTGATGGGTGGCAGAACAAAACTACTACAAAACAACTGCAACCAAAAGCATCAATATTTATTGCTGAGCACATAGGTAAAGGACAGTGGACCATCAGATTAGATAAATCTAAATGATTCTTATGACAAGCAAAGATAATTATTGCTGTGGAACATTAATGTCATTCCTCACAGACCAAAGGAAAAGATCCTGATTATGTATCAAATACATGTTTTTGAACTGCTTTTGAGGGAATAAAAATAAAAAAAAGTCAAAGCATCAATCACATATTTGTTTCTCAGCTGTGGTTTCAATTGTTTGACAACACACTGTTGGTAAACAGACAGGTGTCCTCATTTGGCCTAAATGTATTTTAAAACTCGCAGTAACACTTGGAGCAAATTACAAATATTTTTTAAAATCCTGGTCATATTGTTAACTATGTAATTTGTGCCTGATCATTGTATCAACCTCAAAAAAGGGAGACAATGTGAAATAACAATTTCCGAGCACAAAGAAATCGGTCACTCAGATAAATCAAACAATACCAACTGAACTATGTTTTACGTTAAAACAAATAAGCATGAGGCGGGGGCGGCGGAAGAAACACACAACTTCCATAAAAGTAAGACACAAAAACATTTGTCAATACAGAGTGCGAGAAGTGAAGAAAGTTAGAAATCGTTAACTATAATGAAAAGGTGTACTTATCGCTGAACTGCATGGGGAACATTTTTTTTCAGATAATTAACATCATTTTGAAAGAGGATCAACTATCTCACTGGGAAAAAGATTGCGTTTGACAGAATAGTTGGAGCATCACTCAAGATTCATTTTCATCAAATTAGAAATGATATTTCGAGCCTTCCATTCTGACAAGAACAGAAACTACACACGATCTGTGTCAAAAGGCTGAGGAGCGATTAAAATGCAATACCTTCACAGTAATTAACGAGATGAGATTAAATGTAAAAGAAATCAAGACACGATTTTAAAAGTAAATAAATGAGGCGTTTGGAAAAACTGTTATGCTTTCATCCTTGCAGCAAATACGTTTAAGCAAGATAACTGATTTCAATTGAGGATATTATATTCAAAATTTATGAAGGTAAAAGTAATCGCTAATTCGCAATACAATAAGTGATTTGCTGACAGGTGTTGATACAGAATAGAGTCTTATGTAGGTTTCTTTTAAATTACGAGAAAGCATTTTTTTTTTAAAAAAGGCCTCATAACAATAAAGCATAATATGCAGCAGCGAGGTACAACAGCTCCTCCTGTGTAAAAATAGAGGTCGAGGATTGGGCCTAGCTGAGCTGCTCTCATTCAGCCTGAGATGGAAAACTAAATTATTCAGGAATCCAAATCAGCCGTCTTCTCTGTTCAGGCTGAGGAATTCAGTGACATTTACTGAACCTTCACATGGAAGTGGACTCCTTACCTTCTAGCGGTTTAATGCCTCTCCCTCGATGGTTACTAACTGGAGTAAAGTCCCTGAGTTCCAGCTTAATCGCCACTCCAGAGCGTCTCCTCAGTAACACGCGGGGCCACGCCGCTCGCTCCCGCACACTTGAGTTAATCACACCCACCGCCCGCGCGCCCCCGGGTTAACCTCGCCCACTGTCCGCGCGCTGCTGGGTCAACCCCGCCCCTACACGCGCACGCACCCAGATTGACCCGCCCCCAATCTAGGCTGGCCCACGCCCCCGCACGACTCAAACCCCACCCACACAGGTCACCATGCCCCCCCCCCACCCCACTTTGCCAGACGCGAGGCTAACCCCGCCCACCGTTCGCGTGTTTGTCCTCCCTCTTCCCGCGCGCCCCGGGTTAACCCCACCCACCCGCGCGCTCCCACGTCAACCACGCCCACCGACTTCTGCGCACGCTAGGTTAACCCTGCCCACGTTCGCGAGTTTGTACATCCTCGCCCCGCGCGCGCCCCGGTTTAGCCCTACCCACCATCCCCCACCCACCCCTCCTCCTCTGTGATGGGTGGAATGAGAAGCTTGAACCATTGCAATGACTGTTACACTTCCTGCTAATTTTGCCTTTTTTTGCATGTATTGTTCGTTTGGAAAGTCCTCCAGATAGCCCAGCCTGACAATCTGCTGGTACTCAGGGAAAGTTACACCATCTACGGTCCTTTCAGCAGAGGCGTGAAACATTCCCCAGCACCAGGACGACACGGTGTCTCAGTGATTAGCTGCCCTTTCCAGCACCACTACAATCTAGACTCTGATCCCCAGCATCTGCCATCCTCACTTTCACCTTGCTGGGCCAAAGGGCCTGTCTCCAGCCTATAGAGATTCTATGATTCTAAACTACCTCGAATCAGCCATACATCTGAAGAGCAGGAAAATCGACGTTTTGGGCAAAAGCTCTTAGCGGGCATGAGGAAGTCCATGCCAACCCTCTGAAGAGCAAACCCCCCCCCCCCCCCCCTCCCCTATGTTTACCCCTGACAAATGCACCTACTCTATACATCACTGAGCACAATGGCCAATTTAGCATAGCCAATTCATCGAACCTGCACATTTTTTAGATTGTGGGAGGAAACCCCCGCAGGCACGCCAGACCCCATCCCGGCTCCCTGCCACTGTGGGGCAGCTAATCACTGAGACACCGTGTCGTCCTGGTGCTGGGGAATGTTTCACCCTCTTTCCCATCCCCATACTCTTCACCACTGTTTTTTCCCCCAAAATCAACATCATTAGACAGGTTTTCTGTTCACCTATGCACTTATGCTTGCTGCATAAAAAATAGCTGCCACAATTCTTATAATAGTGACTGCGCTTTTGAGGCAGAGATATACAGCACAGTAACAGACCCTTCGGTCGAACTCATCCATGCCAACAGATATCCCACCCCAATCTAGTCCCAACTACAAGCAACTGGCCCATATCCCTCCAAACCCTTACTATTCATATACCCATCCAGATGCCTTTTAAATGTTGCAATTGTACTAGCCTCCACCATTTCCTCCAGCAGCCCATTCCCCACACGCAACAACCTCTGCGTGAAAAGGTTGCCCTTTCGGTCGCTTTTATATCTTTCCCCTCTCACCCCTAAATCTATGCCCTCTAGTTCTGGACTCCCCAACCCCAGGCAAAAGACCTTGTCCATTTATCCTATCCATACCCCTCTATTTTATAAACTTCTATGGAGGTCACCCCCCCCAGTCTTCAACACTCCAGGGAAAACAGCCCCAGCCTATTCAGCCTCTCACTATAGCTCAAAATCATCCAACCCTGGCAACATCCTTGTAAATTTTTTCTGAACCCTTTCAAGTTTCACAACATCCTTCCGATAGGAAGGCCAGAATTGCACACAAAGATCCAAAAGAGGCCTGTGCAACCTCAACGTGACTTCTCAACTCCTGTACTCAATCCTCTGACCATAAAGGAAAGCATACCCACACACCTCCTTCACTATCATATCCACCTGCAACTCTACTTTCAAGGAGCTATAAACCTGCACTCCAAGGTCTGTGTGCTTTGTTCAGCAGCACACCCTGGGACCCCACCATCCAGTGTATAAGTTCTGCCCTGATTTGCCTTTCCAAAATACAGCACTTCACATTTATCTAAATTAAACTCCATCTGCCATTCCTCAGCCCACTGGCCCATCTGATCACAATCCTGAGGTAACCTTCTTTGCTGTCCACTACACCTCCAATTTTGGTGTCATCTGCAACCTTTCTAACTACACCTCTTATACAAATGATTTGGATATGAGCATAAATGACAAAAAGTAGTGGACCCAGCACCGATCCGTGGCACTCCACTGCTCACAGACCTCCAGACCTTCCACCACCACACTGTCTTCTACCTTTGAGCAAGTTCTGTATCCAAATGGCTACTTCTCTCTATATTCCATGAGATCTAAACTTGCTAACCAGTCTTCCGTGTCGAACGCCTTACTGAAGTCCATATAGATTAACTCTATCGCTCTGACCTCATCAACCCTCTTTGTTACCTTTTCAAAAAACACAATCAACGTCAAAAGACACGATTTCCCATGCACAAAGCCATGTTGACTATCCGGAATCAGTCCTTCCATTTCCAAATACATGTACATCCTGTCCCTCAGGATTCCCTCGAACAACTTGCCCACCATCGACGTCAGGCTCACTGGTCCATAGTTCCCTAGCTTGTCCTGACCACCCTTCTTAAATAGTGACACCATGTTAGCCAACCTCCAGTCTTCCGGCACCTCACCTGTGACTATATATATAGTTAATGATACAAATAGTGCAGCACTTTCCTAGCTTTTCAGAATTATAGGGTACATCTGATCAGGTCCTGGGAATTTATCCACTTTACACATTTCAAGACATCCAACACTTCCTCCTCTGTAATATGGATATTTTTCAACATGTCACCATCTAATTCACTACATTCTATATCTTCCATGTCCTTTTCCACATTAAACACGGATACAAAATACTCGTTTTATATCTTCCCCATCGTCTACGGCTCCACACAAAGGCTGCCTTGGTGATCTATGAGGGGCCTTATTTTCTCTCTAGTTACCTTTTTGTCCTTAAATGCATTTTTAAAAGCCCTTTTGATTCTCCTTGCCCTATTTGCCAAAGCTATCTCATGTCCCCTTTTTGCCCTCCTGATTTCCCTCAATTGTTGCTTTGAAATGATTCGAGACATCCATCAGAGATTTAGAATGATGACTAAAATGATCAACAAATTGAGTGGGCATTCAAGGAAATAGGGCATCGAAGTTTGTAAGGGGAACTCTGAAGAGCTGAAATCGTTATTGCCAGCATTGGAATGATACAAGAAAAATGTCTAAAGCTATGGGACAGTCCCAACTTGGTCCACTCTAAAATCTTTTCACACCTGGCAGAGATTTTCCTCACATTTACCCACCTCATGCTCTCGATGTGGTCTCTTCTACAGAAGGGAGACAGGATGCGAACTTGTGTAGTGTTTCAGGGAACATCTCTGCAACATGTGCACCAAACAAACCCACCACCCTGTGGCCAGCCACTTCAACTCCCCCAGTGACATGCAAGTCCAGGTCTCATCTACCATCAAACCATCCAAGGATTAGAGGAAGAACACCTTAGGACTCTTCAACCACATGGCATCAACATCGATTTAGAGATGTACAGCAAGAAACAGACCCTTCGGTCCAACTAGTCCACGCTGACCAGATATCCCAATCTAATCTAGTCCCACCTGCCAGCACACTGCCCATATCCCTCCAAACTCTTCCTATTCATATACCCATCCAGCTGCCTTTTAAATGTTGCAATTGTATCAACCTCCACCACTTCCTGTGGCAGCTCATTCCATACATGTACCACCCTCTGCGTGAAAAAGTTGCCCCTTAGGTCTCTTTTATATCTTTCCTCTCTCACCCTAAATCTAGCCCTCTAGTTCTGAACTTCCCTCACCCCAGGGAAAAGACTGTCTATTTTTCCCATCCATGCCCCTCATGATTTTATAAATCTCTACAAGGTTACGCGTCAGCTGCCGACACTGCAGGGAAAACAGCCCCAACCTCTTCAACTTCTCCCTATAGCTCAAATCCTCCAAACCTGGCAATAGCCTTGTAAATATTTTCTGAATCCTTTCAAGTTTCACAACATTCTTCCAATAGGAAGGAGGCCAGAATTGCACGCAAAATTCTAGAAGTGGTCCAACCGCAACATGACTCCTAAATGTCATTAGTTTCCAAATCTCCCCTTCACCATCCCCCACCCCATCCCAGATCCAACCCTCCAATTGGGCACCACCCTCTTCACCTGCCCATCTTTCTTCCCACCTATTCACTCCACCCACCGCACCAAACTACCACAATCACTCCCTCCACTGCATCTACATATCGTCTTCTCAGCTACATTTCCCTCCCCCCCCCCCCCCCCCCTCCTATTTATCCCTCAGTCCCCTTTCTCTCCCACATTCCAGATGATGGAATTATGCCTGAAACATCAACTCTCCTGCTCCTTGGATGCTTCCTGACCTGCTGTACTTCTCCAGCGTGACACTTTTTGACTCTGCCAAAGCTGGTTCATCTTCACCATTGGATTCTCTAATTCTCACCCAGAATCCCCCAAATACCTTCTTGGTTCAAATCTTTTCCTCTTCATTACAGTACTCTGTAACCATACAAGCCACATAGGGTTTGCTTCCACAGTTGCCAATGTTCACCCAGCTCTAACATTTCTGCAATCCTTCTTCTCAGTCCACGTCCAACATACCTCTTCAGGCAAATACTTCAGTCCAAAAATGTACTATTGTCATGAGGTGCAGCATGTCCTATCTGAACCGCAAACTAATTTTATATTTAAAAATGGACAGAGGTGTTGGCCACACAAGATCACCTGCCTTCAGTTATGAATTGTTACTATTTCCTTAAGACAGAACAAAGGAACATTCCTGAGTGAGGTAAGTCAATACCCCTCCTTGAAATCAAAGAGGATAATTGACTTAAATCGAACTTTTGAAACACAAGGCACTGTCTCAACTTTTTAAAAAGGTGTTAAACCACAACACAGGATGTTCAATCAACCTAATCACACCCGTGTGGTAGAATGTTCTGATGAGACCACCGCTAAAAGTGCTAAATTGATTGGAGATTTCCACCACAAGCTATCAATTTGGAGATGCCGGTGTTGGACTGGGGTGTACAAAGTTAAAATCACACAGCACCAGGTTATAGTCCAACAGGTTTAATTAGAAGCACACTAGCTTTCGGAGCACAGCTCTTTCATCAGGTGGTTGTGAAGAAGGAGCGGCACTCCGAAAGCTAGCGTGCTTCCAATTAAGCTTGTTGGACTATAACCTGGTGTTGTGTGATTTTTATCAAGCTATCAAAGTAGCAGTCCTTGAAGACAACCTGGGAACAACTGTATGAGATTCAGCAATCAGATGACCTAATCTGTTCCAGTTCAAGGTCACCTGAGAACCAAGCAATAACAGGAAACCTCACAGGCTGCTAAGACCCATGCTTTAATTTCAAGGTGTTAACAACATTCAAGAAACTAGACCTGCCTCATGGAAAACCTGAGATCGTAAAACCAGAAATGGAAAAAGCATAATTTGTAAAAGATAAAACAACCTTTATCGGTAATCCATCTGTAATGATGTGTGTTAATGAAAGAAAATGTGAGAGTTCATGTGGATTAATGTGTTATTTTCAGAGGGGGTGAGAACAAATTATCTTCCTTTATTTAACTCTCAAAAGCTCAATGCTGAATTATTTAATCAGGATCCTCACTCCAGGGGCAGGAAACACACCTACCTCTGACATATAAAACACATGCAGAAAATCAAATACAAATTGTGACAGATTTGGCATCATCCCCTAACCCTTCCCGAAGAGGGGGAAAAAAAATCATTCAGCGATTCTGACTGGAAGGTTTGCATTGAAATTGGCAGTTGCGACAGGTGACCATTGTAGGTTGGTTTACTATTTCATTCTCTCTCAACAGTTTATTGTACTTCACTGAAGGCTCATAAACAAATAATGGCTATTTGGATGAGATCACAAAGAATCAATGCATTCACAAAGCTGAAACAAAATTCCTTATAGTTAACCTACTCTTCACTAAATACAAATGACATCATATCTGCAAATAAAAGTTCCAGAACTGCTCCCCTGAGGCAGAGTCAAAATTCAAAATAGTCATCAGAATGCAAGGCAAATTGCTGATGTTGTACAAAAATGCAAAATTAGCCACAGTTAAGATTTCTAGCTGCTTGAAAACATAAAAGGTCCGGTTTCAACTTACAGTCTACACCAACGATGTGTTGGGATTGTTTGAACATGAATCTGGCACCTTGTGGACTTGAAATGGCCCAAGTTCAATTCTCATCCATGCTGCAATTTATCCTCAAGGATGGGATGGAGTCAAAAGGTAGAGAACATTGGAAAATCAAGGCTTCTCTGCTCATTTTTTAAAAAATTGGTCATGGGATATGACTGCCATTGGCAAGGCTAGCATTTTTTTCCACTCACATTTCTAATTCAGCTCAAAAAAGCGATGGTGAGCCATCTTCTTGTGCTGTATTTCATCTGCAGTTGCATAACTGATTGTTGACAGGGAGTTCCAGGATTTTGAGCCGCAACAATGAAAGGCCCACAATATGTTTCCAAGTTGGGTGTGTGACTTGAAGGGAAATCGAAGGGCGATGGATTTCCCATGCATCTTTTGCCCTGATGTCCTGAGTTTTGTTGCACAAAATATATCCATTTGTTGCAATGCCACAAGTCTCCACCAACACCTAAGCCAGAGTTCCAAAGACATACAACCCTCAAAAAAATTCTCATTGGCCCTGATTGAGTAACCTCAAATCTTAAAACATTGTCTTATAATTCTGCATTATTTCATAACAGGAAGCATCCTTTCCATGTTCACCTTGTCAAGACCATTCAGAATCATTAGATATTCACTTAGTATATATGTTTCGCTAAAAACACTATCATTCTTCTAAACTCCAGCCTCCTAATGTATCTTCATGAGACAACCTGCTCATTCCTATGATCAATTTGGTAAGTCTCCCCTGAACCATCTTAATGCATTTACATCCTTCATCAAACAAGGAAACTAAAACTGTGCACAATGAGAGATGTGGTCTCACCAGCACTGTGTAAATGAAGTACAATGACCTTGCTTTTATATTCAATTCCTGTTTAATATAGGATAGCTCTCCTGGTGACATGCTGTACGTGAATACTGTACTAAATTTCTGAAAATCACAAACACCTAAATCCCTCAGCACCTCTGATTTACTCACTCATTTAAGTAATACTCATTTTTCCTGATTGTGAAGTTCACAATTTCCCTTCACTACATCTAAATTTTTGCCTATTAACTAAATCTATTTATATCACTCTGATGTCCTTACGTCTTTTTCACAACATACTTAACCTACCCATCTTGGTGTCATTGCAAATTTAGCTCAAATACCTTTGCTCAATCAAGTCATTGATATGAATTGTAAAATTTTGAGATGGCACAGAGTCCTGTCTATTGATCACATCCTGCCAATTTGATAAAGACACATTTAGGATGAAGACATTTATGCATGCTTTCTGCCAGTCAATCTTCTATCCATACCCATCTGTTATCCCCACAAAGAGCTTTTTTGTTGCAATGACCTTTGATGGGGCATCCTGTCAAATATCTTCTGGAAATCCAAGTATAATAGGCCTAAAAGCTCCCTTTGACCTATAATGCATGTCATTCTTCCAAAGAATTTCAATCAGTTGATTAAACAGGATTTCCCTTTGTCAAAACTATGCTGACTCTTCCCAATTACCTCCAGTTTTTCTAAGTATTTCATGATTGATTGCAACACCTTCCTAATGACAGATGTCAAGTTTACGGTTTCTGCCTTCCTCCCTTCTTAAGTAGAAACGTTATACTTGTTACTTTCCAGTCTAATGGAGACTTTCCTGAATCTATGAAACTTGGAAAATTAATACCAATGCATTTACTATCCCTCAATCCCCAGCTCCACCTGTTTGCTTAGTATCACTTCCCATATGATTGCAATATGGTGAAATTACACTCTCCCTTCCACCTCCTGAGTTAAAGCCATTACTGGAATGTTTTTGTATTCTCTCTAGTGAAAACAGAAGCAAAATATTTGATGCAACATGACATTTCCTTACCATCTACTTTAAATTCTCACTCTCTAGAAGAAACTGCTCGTTTTAGTAATGCTCTTTCTTTTTAAATACCAGTAGAAACTTTTCCAATCTGCTTTGGCATATTTAGCTAGCTTCATCTCATACCCTAAATTTCTTCCTCCTGATTAATATTTTGTCATTTGCTGCTGCTTGTTATATTCTTTTAATCATCTGACTTGCCACACACATGCCGTCATGTGCTTTTTCAAGGTTGATACTTTAACCATCGATGGTGGGTCTCCTCTTTGGAAATTTTATAGTACAAATATACTTATTCTGAGATATCCACTTATCCCTTGATCTATCCACTAGTCTTGTGTGCCAGTTCACTTCAGCTGGCTCAGTTCCCATGCCACTACAGGCACACTTATTCAGGTTTAAAATAGAAGTTGGAGACCCAATCTTCTCCCTTTCAAGTGCCATAAAATTCAACCATTTTGTGAGAAGTACAATCAAGAAGTGCCTTAGCTGAGGTCATTAATAATTTAGTAACACTTACACAATACCAAATCTAATATGACCTGCTGCCTGATTATAAACATGCTGCTCTTAAAAAGCTCTCAAAATAATTTGATGAACTCTTCCAGGTTTCCACTGCCAATCTGATTTTTCCAGTTTCTACAAAGTCATCCACAATTATTTGTCGTATACTTTGTTCTAGTGTTCAACCAACATTTCTTGTATACTTTGCTCTACACTGCGGTTACCTGTAGATGGCTCCCGCTAATGACTGACTTATTTTTCCTATTATTTATCATCTTCACCCGAACCAATTCTACATCCTGATCTCCTGAACCATGGTGATCATTAATTAATACACAAGTGTCAGGTTTGACTAACAGTGCTATAATCTCCACCTATTCCCCTTGAATGTAAAACACTCATCAATACACGGGACCCAAACCTTGCCATCCAGTAACACTCTTTCCATACTGGCCATCAGATCTTATTTATTTACTTTAATTGCTATATAATGAAAGTTATTTAGTTTTGTCTTTTTATAGTTTTACAACATTCTCTGTCCCTTCCTGCCATTCTGTGGTGATCTTTACTATTTTCCTTTCTTATCTCTTTTCAATATACAATATGTGATTCCTTGTCTCACTATTTAATATAAAACCTTCACTACATGCTTGTTATGTGCTTCACAAGAACCATCTGAAAAGCCCACTTTCACCACTAGTCCCAGTGGCCCAAAACACATTTCTCCCACTCTAGTTTATAAGCTATGCATTCATTGCTCTAATTTTATGCACTCTGACATTTTGCATGCATCTCAGGTAATCTGTAGGTTATAAACTTTGAGATTCTGTTTTTTGATTAAGTACCGAAATTCTCGTTCTCTTTGCAGAACCTCTTTCCTAATTCTATGAAACTTGAAATAGTTCAGAAAAGATTTACGAGCATGTTGCCAAAGTTGGAGGATTTGAGCTATAGGGACAGGCTGAATAGGCTGGGGCTATTTTCCCTGGAGCATTAAACACTGAGAGGGGACCTTATAGAAGTTTGTAAAATCATGACAGGCATGGATAGGGTGAACAGTCAAAGTCTTTTATTTTCCCTCCATGGCAGGTGAATCCAGAACTAGCACAGGTTTAAGATGAGAGGGAAAGATTTAAAAAGGACCTAAGGGGCAACTTTTTCCACACAGATGGTGGTGCAGGTGTGAAATGAGGTGCCAGGGAAGTGGTGGAGAATGATATTACAACATTTAAAAGGCATCTGGACAGATGCATGAATAGGAAGAGTATAAAGGGATATGGGCCAAATGCTGGCATGTGGGACTAGGTTAATTTAGGATATCTGGTTGACATGGAAACTCATTCAGTCCAACCCATCCATGCTGTACATCTCTATGACTTTGTCTTTGGTACCTACATGTGAGAACATGTATAGAGTATAAGCAGGTAGGGAAAGAGGTAAGTTTTGAGTTTTGTGAAACAAGCGGTTCAGCTGAGCATGACTTAAATCAGTTAACAATGGAGTGCTGGAGGCAAGGATAATGGGTTAACAAGGTGGAAAAGCATTCCTTATGTAGAGCCATTTAACAATATTGGAAGCATTCAGTAAGTAAGGTCAGTTAACAAGTTGAAAAGTATTCATTATGTGAAGCCAGTTAAGGTTAAGAACATTTATTGTTTAACACCAGATGGCTTAATCTTTACTATTGACACTTGCTGATTGTAACGGTCACCCAATCAACATGTATGTTGCCTTACCTGGATGCTCCTCCCTGTAAAATATAACTCATTAAGAAACTGCTGTTCGAGAGAAAAGACTGAACTCATATGGGCAATCGTTCTCTCTCCCTCCAGGACTCGGAATAAAGATGATGGATTAGATTACATTACAGTGGAAACAGGCCCTTCGGCCCAACAAGTCCACACTGATCTGTCGAAGCGCAACCCACCCATACCCCTATATTTACTCCTTACTTAACACTACAGACAATTTAGCATGGCCAATTCACCTGACCTGCACATCTTTGGACTGTGAGAGGAAACCGCATCACCTGGAGGAAACCCACGCAGACACGGGGAGAACGTGCAAACTCCACACAGTCAGTCGCCTGAGGCGGGAATTGAACCCGGGTCTCTGGCGCTGTGAGGCAGCAGAGCTAACCACCGTGCCACCCATAATTTTTTTGAGAAATGGGGTTGTTACAATAACTTGATTTATTCCCCTAATACAAAATACCAGTAAACAAAGTACATTTAAAAAAGATGACTGTTCAGACAGAAGAGAAGATCAAAAGTGTGAGAGGAAACAAAACAAAAAGATTGAGAGTTTAAAAAGAACCACAAATATTTTTTGATCGGTTTGAACTGCTGAACACCAGCCCATAAATTAAAATATTGAAGTTATAGGACACGAAAAAAACAAAGTATAAACTTTACAATGGATAGTATGCAGTACAACCTGGTATAGAAATTGTACTTTTGCAGACGAATTAATATCTTACAAATGTGACACATACAATCGCATACCTTATGAAAACATTTTGAAATCAAATACACATTTTGAAGTCCAGGGATCTTGTAGTTGCTCTGAATGATAAGTCCATGTGCTTTTGAAAAAAAGTTAACTGGGCAAGACTCATGTCCATTTCTCACAGCAGTGAAACAATTCCAATGGAATTCCCTAGAGCACAGAAGATGAGGTTCCTCTGGCAAAAAAATTCACATTTTTGTCTTGTACTTTGTACTGGAAGATTTTGGTTATATTTCTTTCAGACTTTACAGGTGAAGGGGAACGACAAGTCATTGTAAGCTGCAAATGAGATGAATAAAAAGAGGAGACTTCAAGTCTGGCAATAAGAAATCATGATGCAATACTTAGTTTCAAAATATTCTAAGGTGCAAAATTGTCAGTGCATATGAATTAAGTAGAATAGGCTGTTTAGCTCCTCAAAACTGCACTATCATTCATTAACAATGGGGGAGGCAATGACCTAGTGATATTGTCACTTGATTAGCAATCCGAGAGACAGCTAATGTTCTGGGAACCAACATTCAAATCCTACCACAGCAGAACTTGAATTCAATAAAGAGCATGAGAAGCCTAATGGTGACCATTAAAGAATTGCTATTTGTTATTAGATAAAACCCATTTGGCTTAAACATGTTTGCTAGTGAAGGAGAACTGTTTTCCCTACTTGATCTGGACTATCGTAACCCCAGACCCACATGTGGTTGACTTAACTATTCCCTGAAATTGCCAAACAAGCTAGTCATCTGCTGAAAAGTCTCAAAAACAAAAGTATTGAACTCCACTTGGAGGATGTACAGAAGCTGTCAAGGGTACAGAATGTATTGTGTGGGCACTGTCAAATAGTGCCTTGGAAAAGCAAATATAGCGTACCTACTAGTTCCTCCCGATATACATTGCTTGTTACTTTCAAAAAACCTCTAATAAATTAGTCAAATCTGATTTTCCCTTTCGTAAGGCCATGCTGACTCTGACTGACTGCATTGAGATTTTTTTAAGTGCCCCACTATATTCACCTTAAAACAAGATTCCATCATTTTTGAGATGACAACTGCTAAGCTTTGGTTTCCTGCTTTGTCTATCTGCTATCCTGAATAAATAATGGGACCTCTCCAGGACCTAAGAAATTTTAGAAAATTAAAACCAATGCATCTACGACTTCCACCATTTCTTTCAGGACTCTGGAACAAAGTCTATTAGAACCTAGAGGCTTCTCCATTTTTAGTTCCAGTAAATTTCTCAGTACCATTTCTCAGGTGAATTTAATTGTTTTAACTTCATTTCATCCCCTTTCACATTTTGATTCACAATTATTTTGGAGATGATATTTCCTTCCTGTACAAAGGTAGATGCAAAGTATCTGTTCAAATCATCGGTCTTATTTTTTATTTTTCTGTGATTAGTTCACCAGACTCTTTCAAAGACCAACACTGCCTTTGCTTTGCCTCAACCTTTTTAAATACTGTATAAACTCTTAAAATGCGTTTTTAAATTTCTGGCTAGCTTACTCTAATTTTTCCCTCTTTGTTCTTTGCTGTTCTTGGTATTCTGTCCAATCTTACTACTTCACTCACCTCTATGGAATTATACACTCTCTTTAATTGATACTATGTTTAACTTCCTTAGTTCAACACAGATCTTGTGGTGATGAGAAGATGATAAGAAGATCCCTTCTCTGAAATGTACCTTTTGAGTATTCGGAAACATTTCTTTCTACCACTGCCTCTGCCTAGCTCATAACTTATTTTCCCAATTCACAGCCTCCTAATTGCTTTTAAGTTTGAGAAACAGTATTTAAGGATCCAATTATATTGAATAAAAGTTTTGGTGAAAAATATTGACACTGAATAAGACAATACATACATTATAAAGCTAGTGTCATGCTTTGATGACAAACTGCTCAAACCATCTTAATAGATTTTCTAGATATTTAATGTGATGTTAACTGGATTGAAATGTAGGTTATAGGTTATTCCTAATGTCATTCTTTTCTATATAACTCACATTTACATATACTCTCTTTACTGAGCTTACTTCCAGTAATTTTAAATAAGGATCAGTCTAGCAATCCTGGAAATTGCAGCTTTGGTCTCAGCTGCAGTTTAAGGTCTAGCTGACAATTATGGATACCAACAGGTGTTATATACTCTCTCCAAATGGTCATTCTTTCTACAAAAGCTGGACCTGTAACTGAATCTATTGATCATTGGTCTTCACCAGCATACACTGTACTGTACAAAAAAAACACCTTTTTAAAAAGTAACATTTACACATCAGGAAAATACAGCTTCCTGGTTGCTAACCTGATCATAGTCTTGGCCAAGATCGGAACTCAGCAGAGGTCAGAGAACCAGGCCTTCTGTATGGCTCAGAGCCACACTATGCATTGCATTTCACTGGTGACCAGTCAGAAGGAATCAGATTAATGCAATGAAGTTGCTCAGTTTAATCACAAAATAATTAGGATTTGGCATTCCTTTCATGCTTACATTATGCTGTCCCTCAAATAATTATTCAATCATTACTGAAGCCAATCATTTATTAGCAAATAGTCATACCTGACCATGGATATCCTTGCAGTAGCCAGTTGTCAATCCTTCTACCTGCAATATTAGGTGGCACTGGTGACTCAGGGATTTGACAACAAAATTATTTTCTTCATCTTCCAAATCCTCAGTGTTATGCACCAGCATCACTATGTTTCCCTTCAATACAAATAGTTTGAACAATTGCATTAGTTGAGGATATAAATAAAACAACTTGCCACTATGTGAAAGTATGAAACCCACCCAAGGCACTTCTCACAGGCAGGTAATAAGACACTGAGCCAAATAGATTAAGAAGGTGACTAAATGACTGGATATGAAGAAAAACTTTAAAGTAGCGTCTTGAAAGGAAGATGGACAGGTGAAGAGACTTATGGAGAGAATTATAATTTAGAAGCTATATGTTAAATATCTAGCCGACAATGTTGGAGCAACATAGGTTGGTAATACGAAACAAGTTGGATGAACAGAATGGAGGGGTTATAGAGTTGACAGAAAAAAAAATTGCATTTATACTTTTATGTATAATGGTTCAAGTGTCTGATCAATCAAATTAACTATTTTAAAGAATAGTCACTGTAGCAGTGTAGAAAATGTGGCAGAACTAACTCCTGTAAACTCCAATGTAATAATGACCTGTGTAATTTGCCACTGTGACACTGATTGATGGATAAGTATTCACCAGGATTTCAGGATTAACTTCTTCGCTTGTTTTTGAAATACTAAAAGCAATGGAATCTTGTGTCTACTTGCGCTGTAAATTTGGACCTTAGTTCAATGTCTCATTCAAAAGGAGTGCAACTCTCTTCAGTATTGTGATGGAACGTCAGTCTTGATTTTATCTTACCCAAGACAGGGCTAAAACTATGGATCTGAACAAATGCGACATTATGAAACCAAAGGAAAGCTTCATTTGGACCAGAAGCTAAATGTTGGTTATAAACACAGGACTGATATGCAAACAGGATTTGGACCAAATTAGTATACAGGATCAAAACTTTATTCTAAATTCCTCCACTGAAGATAGTGAACACTAGATAACCAGACCCACAGATCCCAGTATGTTGCCAAGTTCACACAACATAAAATAAAGCAACAAACATGGCAAATTGATTAAACAATCTTATCCACAGTAGCCACAGTTACTTTTCAGTGTGTAATGTTAATTTTACTGTACAACCTTCACTGCAGATTAGTGAACTCAAAATAAAATGGGAATCAAACTAGAAACATTCTGTTGTTATATTGTACCAGAACAGAGTACTTGCTTGCCAGTAAAAGCTCCGGACTTATACCATCCAGCCATTCTGATCTATTCTGTATGTGTATGATCTGCACTTCTACTCCATTTTCTTGCATTTGGTCGTAACTATCAACATCAAACGAAGACTCTATCATTTTAAGAACCCTATTTTAAACCTGCTTCCAGACTGGCTTAGCTCTAATCTAAGATTATGTGCTTTGTTCTCAATTATCCAGCAGAGATACTATTTGTGTTTCTATTCCTAACCAAAATATATTTTAGCATTTTAAGCTTCTCATTCGAGGCATCTCTCAAACTTATATATTGAAGCAACACAAGCAAACTGCATGCAAAAAGACTCAATTTAGTGCCTTTGGGTCCAGTTTAATTCTGGCGAATCTGTGCTGTAACTGCTCTGAAATCAATATAAGTTTCCTCAAGTGCGGTGTCCTAAACTGAAAGCAATATCCAGGTGGAGTCCAATCAAGATGCCTTACAATGGAGGATAATTTCAACCATTTCATATTCTAGCCTCCTTGGAGAAATATATTTTAAATATCATTTTAATTATCTGCATTAAGAGATTTACTGGGAATGTGTGCACTTTGAAGAGCTTAGTCAGATGCATATCAACTTCATTCATTTATTTAATTTTCTTAGTTGCATTTGCTATTTTAAATTGCAAGTCTGCATTGTGTAGGCAATCACAAGATAACAATCCAAATGCTGGATATCAATGACTATCTTGTCACAACAGAGGTCAGAGGAGTTTGTCCCTCTCCAGTCCCACGACTTGACTGGTCACAACATATGGCAAAAATGAGGACTGCAGATGCTGGAGATCAGAGTCAAGATTAGAGTGGTGCTGGAAAAGCACAGCAGGTCAGGCAGCATCTGAGGAGCAGGAAAAATCCTGATGAAGGGCTTTTGCTTGAAACAGCAGCCTGACCTGCTGTGCTTTTCCAGCACCACTCTAATCTGGTCACAACATACATTTAAGTGATTTACCCAGTTACCAAGGGATCAGTTGCATCCCTTCACCTCTTTTAAATTCAGAATAAAAAAGATCAACCTGATCTTTTTTCTAAAATTAAAACAAAATGAATTTGTTACAAAATAAGAAAAAGGAAAGTTGGTTAAGCAAATGCATTTTGCAACGTGAAATTAAGCCAGCCAATAAACACACCAAATACAGAAAAATAAATGCTCTTGCAGAGATTTACTTTAAAAACATATATTGTGGTCAATAATTGTTGGTTTTCAAGGATAAAAAGCTAAAGCATAACTATGTTACAATTATGTTGTGACGCATGTGGCTTGCATTACAGAACATAAGCAAATGTCTCTGGATCCTTTGCAGACAGTTCAGTCAGGAACTGTCAAAAACATTCCATATGGAAGTCTTTCAGGCTAAAAGAAAGATCAGAATTTCAGTTCTCACACTGAACTCAACAAGGGTTTCTTGGAAAGACAGAGACTGGGTAGGACAGCTCATTTCTATCAGCAGGCTATGAACCAAATGAAATCTAAACAATCCCCACATAAGAATAATTTCCAGACATAGTCATAAACCTAGTAAGGTATTTGCAGTAAATAGTTCCAAGTAATTAGCTAAAGCCATGAAACTTAAGGTTTTCTTTTTTAAGGCCCCATGGTCCTTTTCACGACTAAAATAAAGTCCAGATTCACAAATTTAAATGGACAACTGTCCATAGTAATTTAACATGAATCCTCAAAAACAAAATTAAGCATCTTAATAAGGATTTGCTTTTCTTCAACTGGATTTGATTTTGAACATCAGATTTTAAATTTGTCAACAGCATTTGCAATACATCTAGAACTCGCCGTTTTCAATTAGAAGTAAACCATTAGTCTAACCAACCCTTCAGTTTAGAAGATCATGACCCAACTCTCCTATTGTCATTTGGTAGAGCAGAACTTGAGTGTACTGCTGAAAGGCATATTTTATGAAGATGTTGCCATGGATAATGCACAAGTTACTGATGACTTACAGTTAAATGTTAAGCTCTGTTCAAATTTTAAACCAGTTAAATTGACTGCTCAAAGCAATGCCATGAGATACAGAGAATGGCTGACACTATTCTGTCGAGTTGAACCAGGCAGTGTATGTATAGGTGCTTCCTGTCTTCAAAGAACAGAGCTCTACATATTAATATACTTAATTGCCAGCATGTGCAAGGGTACCACACTGCAAGGCTAACCCCAAATTGCACGTCAGCATAATTCTTGTCTCACTAGATTATTTATCAATTGTTATCAAATGTTGGATGATGTGTTGAGACTTAAGCCCAAGTCAGTTAGGTACACTTGGTATCTTCTGTGTTATAAACAACTGATGGGTTATTTTGTTTCATGATCCACAAATCTTAACATATGGGCTACATATCTAGCAGGACAATAGCACTTAAATTCATCTACCACACTATTCAGTTAATAGCTGGGGAGAACACCTCTTTGGTTTGATGGAAGCATCCTGGTGAACACCACTTATATTGATACAGCACCATAGCAGTGTGAATCAGCAAGCTTAGTGGGTCATTCAAATCTTAGCAGATATACTGAAAAAGTCTAGGAACTTCTCAGGACCAAAAGAGAGAGCCTTCACCTTGTTCTTGAGTGTGATATATACAGCAAAAAAAAAATCTGATTAAGTAATCTTTATCATGCAAAATGACTTCTATGTGCCTGATTTCAGTATTAAGCTTGAAAAGTCAACAAATGGCTCAGGCCTTATTTACATGTTTACCAATAAGCTGATATTGAGTCAAGTCGTAGGTATTCCAAACCTTTACAGAGCAATAACAGTTGGTTTGAAGTAGATAACAGCAAAAATAAAAATAAACATGCTGGCTAATTTCTTAAAAAGGGTATCAAGAGGATGTTCCTTTGTTCCATTTCAAAGGTGAATTTGTGCAAAGGGTGAAACTCATTGAGACATCAGGAAATCCTTGCACGCAATTGCTGATTCAAAAATAACAAACCAATCATCTCATGATCGAGGGCTGGGGTTAGGATGCTAGGCTCTGAACAGGCAGAGAAAAATGGGAATAAAGAACCTGTGCAGGATTAGTTTTCAACAGCATCATGGTCAACAGACATGGTGAACCAAAGAGCCTGTTCCTGTGCTGTACTATTCTACTTGGAGATATTCCATTAAAGACATTTCTCAGGGAACCCAACAGATGTGTTTGCGAGAGTTGGACTAATGGAAATCTCATTCATCATCATTTGGGCATGCATGGCATCATTAAAACTAAACTCAACTATGTGAGTTGCTGAGTCCATACATTATCATGACAATGATGTGTTGCAAATGTCTATGGCTTCCTAAAGTGATACACCAGTGAATGGACTAGCAATACCAAACGTGCACATGGGACTGTATTGCTATTGATATGCAAGTGCTGTATAGCCTTGGTAAACATGAAGAAATTATTCACTGCATAAGTGGAAAACTTGCTCAAAACTGGCTGCATCAATTTGCAGAACTATTTAGTCAATTCACATAATGTAGAACTAACAACATACATGAGACAAGGTGTAAAGGGACACTGCATTTCCTTATGTCTCAATGAGTTTTATCCTGTGCTCAAATTCACCTTTGTTATTGGAAAACCCATATATACTTAGAGGCAGTGAGACATGAAGACAAACCTGATCATATATACCACCACCAGAACATTGCTGTTATACAAGTCCAGCAACTTGTGGACAGAGTATTTATACATACTGCATCTGTTGCAACTCAAAAAAGTAGGTCATAGCCATTCTCCGGTACATGGGTGCTTTCATTACCCTGAAAAATCAGAGGCAACCAGCCTAGCTTAAAGTTTAAAAACCTTGACAGTTAAAAGCTGGTCGTCATTAACTGGTACATTTTCCATGCTTCTACCAGCCAGAATCCACTTGCCAATGATCGGCATCGACTGTAAACTTTATTTTTCCTTTACTTTTCTAATGCTTGCAAATTATTCTGGTGAATTGAAGACAAAATGCTACAACAAAGTATGTCTTTCTTCACCAATACTAATATACCTCAACTACAGACAACACCTTGCCCAGTTCTTTTTGAACTGCATTTTTCATTTCAATATCCTAATAGTTGTCTATTCTGTACATTTTGTCATATTGTATAGAGATGATTTAGTTCAATATTCCAGCGTTTCATTCCCATCATTTAAATTAACCACAGAATTTAGGAAGTTGAAATAATGAAACAAAAACATTTGTAGGACTACAAGGAAAGAGCAAGAAAATAGTTTGATATTCCATCCCCCTAGGAAAAAACAATTACTGCAGATGCTGGAAATCAGATTCTGGATTAGAGTGGTGCTGGAAAAGCACAGTAGTTCAGGCAGCATCCTGCTCCTTGGATGCTGCCTGACCTGCTGTGCTTTTCCAGCACCACTCTAATCCAGAATTCCATCCCCCCTCCTTTCCAAATGAGTGTACACAGATAGATAGAAAAAGTCTTCTTTCAAGCTCTAAGCAATTCTACATTCTATTTCTCAAATAGACAACCCATCTGTAAATGTATATAAGCATACTACTATAAAATCAATATGTCTAAACCAAAAAAAAATTGATGGCCTTTGGTATCATTCTTAAGCAGTCCAAAGATCTCACTTTGAAATTATGCTAAGTAGTGTTACGATTTCCTGAGAACTGGCAGTATTAACTTTGTCACCAATGTTTGATATCAAGAAGGCAGTGCTAAACTCTTGGGATGACACCCAGATTCCAACAGCGAATAGATACAAACAGGGCTAATGCAATTTTAGAAATAGTTCTTGTTTAACTAATTCTCTAGACTTCTGAAGTTCAGAAGTAATGCTCAAAAGAACATGATTGTATTCAATGATGATCAGTATGAGACTTGGTTAGGGGTTAGATGGTGGAAAAAAGCTTACCATAAATTTTGAGCATATTGTAGCTCTGCAGTAATGCATGAAATTCAAGATATTTACAGCACTCACTCCCAGGCTGAGCAAGACACTGAGGTCATCTATTATCAGTACTGGAAATTTCCAAGTACTTTCGCTGGTTTCCGATAGTGATACACGAACAAATTCATACAAGCAATTAAGACTTGTATCAGGTGAGCTGCAAGACAAAATTTTCAATTAAATGGATATCTGAAACTTCATCCTGCAATCATGAGTAGATTTTTAATTATCTGGTCAGCATTTATTCCTCAACCAAGCATGAGGCACAACTTATCTGGCAATAGCATTAGGAAGGCAATGACCTAGTGGTATTATCACCAGATTATTAATTCAGCAACTCCAATAACATTCTGGGGATCCTGGTTCGAATCCTAGAATTTGAATTCAATAAATACTTGGAATTAAGTCTTATGATGAGGAGGAAACCATTTCCAATTATTGGGAAACTCAATCTGGTTCACTAATGTCCTTCACAAAAGGAAATTTGTCATCATTACCTGGTCTAGCATTAAAGTGACTTCAGATCCGCAGAGATATGGTTGACTTTCATCTGACCTCTGAAATGGCACAGCAAGCAACTCAATTGTGAGTCACGATAACTTTCAAAAGATATAACAGACGGAGCAAGGTGATCCAACAACAAATGGATCAGATCTAAGCTCTGCAGACCTGCAACATTCGGTCATGAATGGTGGAAGTCAACTAACCTCAATACGGAAGAGGTTCCACAAATATTCTCATCTTTAATCAATGAGAAAACTGAGCAGAAGATAAAGCTGAAACATTCACAACAACCTTCAGCCAGATGTGCTCAGTAGGTGATCCATCTCTGCTTCCCCCAGTATCACAGATGCCAGTCTTTAGTCAATTCAATTCACTCCACTAAGATATCAATAGAGAGTTGGAGGTAGTAGACACTGTAAAGGCTATAGGCCATGACTTTGTTCTAGCAATAGTACTGAGGAATTGTACTCTAGAACCTGCTGCACTCCAGTCAAGCAATTCCAGTGCAGTTATAACACTGACCTTCTTATAATGTGGAAAATTGCCTAAATGTCCTATATACAAAAAGGACGACAAATCCAAACCAACAAATTACTGCAACCACCAATAACCATTAGTCTACTCGCAATCATCAGGAAAATGGCAAAAGGAGTCAAGAAACGTCTGCTCATCAATAATTTTCTAATTGGTGCTCAGTTTGGGTTCCACCAGGGTCAATCAGCTTGTGATCTCATCACCTTGGTTCAAACATGGACAAATGAGGTGAATTCCAGAGGGGAGGGGAGAGTGATTGCCATTTACATCAAGAAACAAAACTGGAAGCAATGTGAATCAGGAGGAAAAAAAACAAGGTTGGTTGGAGTTATATCTGGCACACACAAAAGGGTGATAGTGGTCGTTGGACGTCCATCATCTCAGCTCCAGAACTTCTCTGCAGGAGTTCCTCAGCATAGTGTCCTCGACTCAACCATCTTCAGCTGCTTCAGCAATGGCTTCTCCATCATGAATTCTGAAATGGGAATAGTCGCTGTTGATTGCACAATGTTCAGCACCATTCGCAACTCCACAGATACTGAAGCAGTCTAGGTTCAAATACAAAGACACCTGGTCAATGTCCAGGTTTGGGCTGAAAAGTGGCAAACAAATGCTTGGTAATAACCACCCTCAATAAAAGACTGGCAATCTAACCACTGTCCCTTGACATTAAATAGCATTACCATCATCAAATCCCCCACTATGAACATCGCCAGGGTTACCAGTGACCAGAAACTGATTAAACTCACCCTTTAAATACAACGGTAGAAAAGCAGGCCAGAGGCTAAGACTACTGCAGGGAGCAACACCTCTTGAGAGTACAGGTCAGAATGTGACAGAATACTCCCCATTTGCCTGGATGAGTGCAGCTCCAGCAATATTCAATGAGCTTGATATCATCACATCCATAAACATTAAGTCACTCCACCACCGGGTAGCAGTGAGAACTATCTACAAGATTCACTCTGCAAATTTGCCAAAGATCCTTAGGCAGCATCTTCCAAACCCACAAATACTTCAACAGGCAGCAGATATTTGAGAATATCACAACGTAGAGTGTTTATCTTTTAAGCCACTCACCATTTTGATTTGGATATATACTGTTGTCCCTTCACTGTTTCTGGGTCAAAATCCTGGAATTCCCAATGGCACTTTGGCCTACTTATAGCATATGGACTGCAGCAGTTCAAGGAGTCAGCAGACTACCACCAACCTCTCCAGGACAATTAGGAATGGACAATAAATGCTGGCCCTGCCAATAATGCCCACATTTGAGTGAACTTAAAAAAATTTGGGGACCAAATTTGGATTGCAGGATTTAAGAATATTCCCTATACAATTACAGTAAATCCTCTACTTTTATATTGCATTTCCCTTGTAAGAAACCACTAGATCTATTTGCATTTTGTAGTTATACAGCATAGAAACAGATCCTTCAGTCCAACTTATCCCTTACCAACCTAGATTCCCAAACTAAACTAGCCGCACTTACCTAGCCCTCCAAAACATTTCTTATTCATGTACCTGTCAAAATTGCTTTTAAAGGTTAACTGTACCTACATTTACCACTTCCTCTGGTAGTTCATTCTACATACAAACCAGTCATGTGTAAAAATAGTTACTCCTCCGGTCTCTTCAATATTTCTTCTCTCACTTTAAAAATATGCCCTCTAGTTTTGAACTCTAGTTGTATGTTTGCATCCAGCTTTTTTGATTCATTTACCATTAGACACAGATCACCCTGTACCACCATGTTCTGCAATCTCTCCCATTTACATAGTATCCTGTTTTTTAATTCTCTCAAACAGACAAGTTCACATTTACCCTCCCTTCCAACCAAAGAACAGTGATCGTGCTTCAAAAATACATAAGGCTGTCAAATGTTGTGAAATATCCTGAGATTATGAGAGAGTTGACCATAAACGCAAGTTCATTGTTATGAAGAAATAGGAAAACAGATTGTAAAATCACATATGTGTTTTTACTGCCTTGCGCATATTCTTCACACCATTGTGCCACAGCAGATACATTTTAACTATTACGTCAGTCTCTAAGTCCCATCTGTAAGCATCACTCTTTCAAGGGCATTCACTACATTGTCAGTAGGGCAAGGCTGTTGCACATACTTGAACATTGACCACTGCTCTCCACAGCAATGTTTCAAAAAACCAGATAACAACTTTCACACAGCTGCTAAATCAAGGCCAATAATGCTGTCACAGATAAAGGAACAAGCATTTCAGTTGCAAGTTTATCTATTGTGGAGCTGCGAACATGGAAGGGTTAGGAAAAAAATATAGTGGAAAAGGGAAAGAAGTGAATCCTAACACATCCTTTGCCTCCTGAGGTGAGAGTCTACAATTAGTACACATCATTTGAGAGCTCGCTAACTAAACTGGCCAATGCATACATAAACTGTCCCTCCTATCAGAAGAATGCTGTGAAATTTGAACAGGTTCAACAAAGATTTACAAGGGTGTTGCCAGTGCTGGAAGATTTGAGCTAAAGGGAGAGGCTGAATATGCTGGGGCTGTTTTCCCTGGAGCATCAGAGACTGAGGGGTGACCTTATAGAGGTTTATAAAATCATGAGGAGCATGGATAAGATAAATAGACAGAGCTTAGAGGGATATAGGCCAAGTGCTGGCAAATGGTTTTAGATTAGGTTCGGATATCTGATCAACATGGATGAGTTGGACCAAAGGGTTTGTTTCCGTGCTGTACATCAATGACTTGAAGTGTGTCCACAGCACAACTCAATCTCATCATCTCTTGTCATCACAGAGTTGTAATTTTAAAAGCTATATAGTCGACAAGATCAGGAATGATGCATCTTCACCTTACGTTACAGAAGATGGAGAAATGGTGCTTATTACTGGAAAGAATGCTTTGTTCATCTCCCAACTCACATCTTTCCCAAAGAAGAGTGCAGCTTTCCTCAGAGTAGTAGGGGTGTGGAATGCACTGCCTGCAACAGTAGTTAACTTGGCAACTTTAAGGGCATTTAAATGGTCATTGAATAGACATATGGACGAGAATGGAATAGTGTAGGTTAGATGGGCTTCAGATTGGTTTCACAGGTTGGCGCAACATCGAGAGCCGAAGGGCCTTACTGTGCTGTAACATTTTATGTTCTAACTGGAATTTCTTCAAGTTGCTCTGCAAGCCTATATCCTGAAACTGAGTTACTAGATCTTGTCTAGATGTAAATTTGAGAGTTAGCCTATGTTTGGCATTGATCTATCTAAAAATTAGGTTTTACTCCATGTGTAATTATGAGAATTTTATTTTGACCCTGCCTTAGAGTTTGCTTTTAGGTTAGGTGCAGCTTCAGAAAACAAGGTATCATAGCTACCAATTACTGGAAAGATAAAGGACATTGAACGTCAATTTTCAAATCTGGAACCTGCATTACTACTGATAAAAGATGAAGGGGAACTTCACAACCTTTAAATATGTGGATGAGCATGTGAAATGTCATAACATTCAAGTCTATGAGTCAAGTGTGGGAAAGTGGGATTAATGTCCATGGATTGTCCCCTCTAAATGAGCTATATGGCGCTCTCTCCAATTTTGAAACTGAGAACTACAGACTTTCAACTTAACTTTGATTTTTATTTATCACCACAGTAGCATCACCCTCTTTTATTAATTCAGCTATTTATCAAGCAATCACCATTGGGACAAAGCCAACACACTTAAGACCAGATACCATTACCTACAGGTTTCAGTGCGAATCACAGGTACCTGCTCCAGCAAATCACTCAGCTGTGTCAGACTTAGAACAGTCAAAACATCAGATTACCATTTGCCAGAATAAATAAAATAATTCAGGTCTGATTTATAATTTCTCTTGCTAGAAATTGAAATCAACGATCAGATAGCTTCTTTCAATTATCTATGCAACACCACACAAGTCTGTTGAAACACATTATTAACTATCCCCATCCTGCACAAGTGTCTAGCTGCAGTCTGAATATTCTTCATTCTACTTCTGCTTCCAATACTCACCAATGAAGAAACTCCCGCCATTGAAATATATCTATTGAATTTACAAATCATTAATGTTGCTATCTTCTGGGTACAATAACATCATTACATTGTCACTGATGTAGTGATGCAGAAACTGGAATGCCCAATTCAGGGATAAAGAGAGTTTAAATCCCATAGTAGCAATATGAACATTTAAATTCAGAAACACAAAGCATAAACAGCTGATATCTGGTCAAGGGTAAAGTCACTACAGTCCCAGAAAACTATAGGGCTACTCTCAGAGGGACAGCTAGTGCTGAGTTTAACGTAAAGGTTAGCACACCTCAGGCAAAGGGCAAGACTACAAAGGCAGGAACTTCATGGTAACCTCAGTTGATATCTGTAGGCAGTTAAAAATATTAAATAAAGATACTGGGCAGAAATCACATCACGGCCACACCCATATGTTGTTTCAATTCACTCACAGGCTGGAAAGGCCAAAAAGGTGATGCAGCTGAGGCAATCTACAGGAAACATCCAACACATGCCCAGAGTCACCACTCACAGAGCCTGGTGCCTCATTCAGCACGGTACATGCCTAGCCCCACTTCATAGCTCATCACAACTGACCAAATTCTTGGAGATAACTCGTGGCCCGCAGCAAAGAATCCAACTTGCCATCTTCCCTTACCCATAACGTTCTACAGAACACTAGATAGAAACTCCATACATTGCACTGGTTCAAGGCAACTCACTACCAGCTTTTAAAAAGCAGTAAATGGGCAATCATGAAAATGAATAAAATACATTTTTATTTAATTTTAATAGTTTCTCAGATCTTGAGAATTAGTTGCATTTATTTAAAGAAAATTGTCCCTTGGTAACGGGATCAAGGATTACAGGGTGAAGGCAGGAGAATGGGATTTAGAAACATATCAATCATGATCCAATGGCGGAGAAGTCTCAATGGGCCAAATGGCCTCGATTTTGCTCCCATATCTTATGGTCTAACTAAGAATTCAGACTGACAGCCAGCCATTCAGATCTTTATGTACTTTGAGCACAAGCATTCTTTTTTTAAAATTCACTCTTCAGATGATAACACTGCTACCAATGATGACATTTCAGGTAGCCTGGTGGCTCAGTGGTTAGCACTGCTGCCTCACAGCACCAGGAACCTGGGTTTGATTCCACCCTCAGGTGACTGTGTGGAGTTTGCATATTTTTCCTGTTTCTGCATGGGTTTCCTCCAGGTATTCCAGTTTCCTCCCAGTCTAAAGGTGCAGGTTAGGTGGATTGGCAAGGCTAAATTACCCATAGTGCCCCTAATTTGCAGGATATGTGGATTAGTCATGGGAAATGCAAGGCTACAGGGGATAGGGTGGATCTAGGTAGATGATCTTCATAAGGTCAGTGTGGAGTTGATGGGCCAAACAGTCTGCTTCCACACTGTAGGGATTCTACGATTTCCTGTTTCTCTCTAGCTGCTTTTCAGGGAATGACATGGTTTTGCTGTAAATTACTGTGCAAGGTCCAATTTAGAGGGCATTTAAAATCAACCAAGTCAGCAAGGGATTTCAGTTTGTTTAGATGAAATTGGATAATGAGAAAAGGTTTCCTTTCTTGATTATTATTTACCAGCTGCATTGAAGGTTTGTAGAAATGAAAGCCAGAAGAAATGGAGTACTGGTCCAGTTTTGACAACAACCTGAAACAGAACATAGGTTGCCTCATTTCTAACATTACTCAGGTCCCTTACAGGTACCTGAAGGTACTGTACCTGAGAAACTCAAAAGGGGACCTACTGTCCTGTTGCTCCGTAAGTAAGGAGTCAAGAGAAGACCGGAGCCCTTCTAGAAACACCAGTTGCCCTTTCTCTCTGGCTGCAGATAGCTGAACACCCTGTAATACAACACACAATTAATTACAGGTAATTCAAGGCAGACAACTTTGGGCACAGTTCAACTAGAACATAGAACATAGAACATAGAACAATACAGCACAGAACAGGCCCTTCGGCCCACGATGTTGTGCCGAACTTCTAACCTAGATTAAGCACCCATCCATGTACCTATCCAAATGCCGCTTAAAGGTCGCCAATGATTCTGACTCTACCACTCCCACAGGCAGCGCATTCCATGCCCCCACCACTCTCTGGGTAAAGAACCCACCCCTGACATCTCCCCTATACCTTCCACCCTTCACCTGAAATTTATGTCCCCTTGTAACACTCTGTTGTACCCGGGGAAAAAGTTTCTGACTGTCTACTCTATCTATTCCTCTGATCATCTTATAAACCTCTATCAAGTCACCCCTCATCCTTCGCCGTTCCAACGAGAAAAGGCCGAGAACTCTCAACCTATCCTCGTACGACCTACTCTCCATTCCAGGCAACATCCTGGTAAATCTTCTCTGCACCCTCTCCAAAGCTTCCACATCTTTCCTAAAGTGAGGCGACCAGAACTGCACACAGTACTCCAACTGTGGCCTAACCAAAGTCCTGTACAGCTGCAACATCACTTCACGACTCTTGAATTCAATCCCTCTGCTAATGAACGATAATACTCCATAGGCCTTCTTCCAAACTCTATCCACCTGAGTGGCAACCTTCAAAGATCTATGTACATAGACCCCAAGATCCCTCTGTTCCTCCACCTGACTAAGAACCCTACCATTAACCCTGTATTCCGCATTCTTATTTGTTCTTCCAAAATGGACAACCTCACACTTGGCAGGGTTGAACTCCATCTGCCACTCCTCAGCCCAGCTCTGCATCATATCTAAGTCCCTCTGCAGCCGACAACAGCCCTCCTCACTGTCCACAACTCCACCTATCTTCGTATCATCTGCAAATTTACTGACCCACCCTTCGACTCCCTCATCTAAGTCATTAATAAAAATTACAAACAGCAGAGGACCCAGAACTGATCCCTGCGGAACTCCACTTGTAACTGGGCTCCAGGCTGAATATTTACCATCTACCACCCCTCTCTGCCTTCGACCGGTTAGCCAGTTTTCTATCCAATTGGCCAAATTTCCCTCTATCCCATGCCTCCTGACTTTCCGCATAAGCCTACCATGGGGAACCTTATCAAATGCCTTACTAAAATCCATGTACACGACATCCACTGCTCTACCCTCATCCACATGCTTGGTCACCTCCTCGAAGAATTCAATAAGACTTGTAAGGCAAGACCTACCCTTCACAAATCCGTGCTGGCTGTCCCTAATCAAGCAGTGTCTTTCCAGATACTCGTAAATCCTATCCCTCAGTACCCTTTCCATTACTTTGCCTACCACAGAAGTAAGACTAACTGGCCTGTAATTCCCGGGGTTATCCCTATTCCCTTTTTTGAACAGGGGCACAACATTCGCTACTCTCCAGTCCCCTGGTACCACCTCCGTTGCCAGTGAAATCTCTTTTGTGTCCACACTACACCAACAACATATCTGTAGACACTTAGAATGAAATACCCCAAAACATTTTAGAGAAGCTTTACATGAAAAAAATAAAGTATGACACCAAGCTGTCAAAACAGTTGTGAGGTCAGATGACCAAAAGCTTGGTCCAACGTAGGCTTTACAGAGTGCCTCAAGGGTGAAGTGGTGGTGAGGATAAGGGACAAAATTTCACAGCTTAGAGCTGTGATGCAATCAACTAACAGTGAAGCAATTAAAGTCCAAGATGGTCAAAAGACCAGAATTTGATAAGTACTGATGTCTTGGAGGGTTTGGAGTTGTCAGAGCAATTTGATCAGTTGATCTAAATGTCCGAATTCCATAAACTCCTTGTACATGTTATTGAAACGTGAAATCAGAGAACACCAATCAAGTGCTGGATAGTTATTGTGATTTATATCAACTTTAATATAATTTATTTTAGTGTTTGGATTTTGAAATAGTGGCACGTAGGCTATGACCTGAGTATGAGGGTGGTTAATAATTAACTTGACAGTATTTCTGAGATCATTTTGTTTAAACCAGCATAAAAGATGGAGCCCTGGAATGATCATAGAAAGTAGTTTGCTTGAGGTTAGTTTTACAAGCAGACAGAGTAAACATTGAGGAGCATTGGCATTTCAGTTTAGAAGGATTTGGAATTTTCTCTTTACTTAGGGAAAACTCCCACATCTTAGAAAGATTTTGCATTCAATTCATTGACCGGCTGGTTGAAGATAGATGTATGAGAAAGAAGCTATTTCAGGCAATGGGATACCTCACAGCAAGTATTTTAGTTTGAAAGTTTCAGACCGGAATATTTGATTATTCACAGCTAAGAAAATCTTAACATACAGATGAGAGTGTACCTCGGAAGAAGCTATCAAACGTTTAAGAGCAGGAATTTGAAAGAAACAGTTAAGTCAAACTAATAGAGGTGTTAGAGAAATAAATTAATTCTCCCAGTATTTGGGTTATGTAAAGTGATTACGTTGAGACAGATGAAATTGTACTTTTACTGCATTTTAAAATTTTCCAAATTGTGTTATGAGTAAACACCTGGTTTTATTTAATTTTATTTATTTTTGCAAAATAAACTTTTACTTGATTGTTAAACTCAAACCTGCAGCATTGTATGCTTGTATTTCACCAAGGTGAAACAGCACTTTGTTAACTAAAAACAAAACAAAATGATTCATCAAGCCAGATTTCAGTCGGACTTGGCTTATATCAGTTGGGACTATAATAGCGTTAATAGTGACTCATCATGGAAAGGGGGACAGATGACCGAAGCAACCATATTTCAGAATCAATGACATGAACCTTTTTAGCCTCAAGGTAATGCTAAATTGACAGGTGGGAACATAGAATAGTGTACAATATTGGAAATGTATAGAACCTGAAGTGACACAGCCACAGTTTAAACAAAACACACTACACATACTGCAAAGTGATTTTGAACAGCAAGCCCAGCTATCTGCCATACTTACTAGCTTTTGGGCAACAAGACTATAATGATTGAAAGACTGGACCAGGCCAAGAAAGCAAACCTTGCAGCCTCCTGTGAAAATAAAACAAACATTAGGCCAAGTACTTCCAAACAAGCTACATACATAAATTTTTGTTTACTTTGTATTTTTAAAAGTGCTCTCTCAGGAACGGTTGTCTCCAGAAATCCTCAGCTTCTGATTTGATTCCAATAATTCCCCAAAAACATAACCCGAATGAACTTACACCATACCAGTCAGAATTTCAACTGGTCATATTTTAGATATAAAAGTTACACAAAATACCTGAACACTCCTGTTAATGCACAGGGAACGAACAGGTGGAGACGAAAGAATAGTAGTGCCACAAATGTGTAGTGATATCAGTAAATTTGTAAAGAAATGTAATCATTATTTAAAATGGTCAGTCTTATAAAATGGCTCCCAGAGGTGACATGATGACACTTATGGATTCATCTGGTGTTGGAACCAAATTGACCCCATCAAGAAATGACCAAAGAGCTTTTGAAAGGCAATAAACAATTCTACAGTTAAACAGACAGACTCTCTTCAGGTTGGCTGTGCTATAAGTGAAAATAACATTTCACCAAAAGAAACCTGACAGAATGAAAGCCATCATGGGCAGCACAGCAGTTAGCACTGCTGCCTCACAGCGCCAGAGACCCGAGTTCAATTCCCGCTTTAGGCAACTGCCTGTGTGGAGTTTGCCCATTCTCCCAGTGTCTGCATGGGTTTCCTCCGGGTGCTCGGATTTCCTTCCACAGTCCAAAAATGTGCAGGTTAGGTGAATTGGCCAAAGACCTAAATTGCCCGTAGTGTTAGGTGTCGGGATAAATGTAAGGGAATGGGTCTGGGTGGGTTGCTCTTCGGAGGGTTGGTGTGGACTTGTTGGGCCAAAGGGCCTGTTTCCACACTGTAAGTAATCCAATTTAATCTAATCTAATCTAAACTAATGGTTGGCACAATTAAAAAGTAAAAAAAAAATGGATCTGTATCCTAGATCAAGTTAATCCAAGACCTACTATGGAAGCGCAATGCAACAATTTATCATAGCAGCCATTTGTGAGCTTTGAATTATGCAATAGTCTGGCTGTAATCTATGACTGTGCAGAGATTTCAGGAGGATGAACAGAGCACTAACATGATGACACAGGAAGGGATCCAGGGCTGTTGAACTGAACACGATCACTAATTGCTAAAACCTGAAGGTTGCTGAAAGAAAGGGACAAAGGAGGCGTTGTCATTCATTCACTCCCTGGAGTTTTGCTTACTCCATCTCCAATAACTCAGAAGTCCACACACCTGTTGAATCTGCAACCCCTTCACTTCAGAGGGGGGACTTCAAAGTGAGGAAAGAGATCAATCTGAGACTGGTACAGTTGAGAACAGAAGCGAGTCAAACAGTCGGGGCAGGCAGGGACAAGCTCAGACTAATTAATTAAACTGCATTTATTTCAACGCAAGGGGCCTAACAGGGAAGGGAGATGAACCTAGGGCACAATTAGGAACATGGGACTGGGATATCATAGCAATTACAGAATGATGGCTCAGGGATGGCAGCTTAATGTTCCATGATACAAATGCGAGAGGGAGGACAGAAAGGGAGGCAAGAGAGGAGGGGGAATGGCGTTTTTTGATAAGGGATAGCATTTTGGGAGGATATTCCCAAAAATACATATAGAGAAGTTATTTGAGTGGAACTGAGAAATAAGAATGGGATAATCACCTTGGGATTGTATTATAGACCACCTAATAGTCAGAGGGAAATTGAGAAACAAGTTTGTAAGGAGATCTCAGTTATCTGTAAGAATAATAGGGTGATTATGGTAGGGGAATTTAACTTTCCAAACATAGACTGGGACAGCCATAGTGTTAAGGGTTTAGATGGAGAGGAATTTATTAAATGTGTACAAGAAAAATTTCTGACTCAGTATGCGGATGTACCTACTAGAGAAGGTGCAAAACTTGACCTACTCTTGGGAAATAAGGCAGGGCACCTAGGTGACTGAGGTGTCAATGGAGGAGCACTTTGGGGCTTGCAACCACAATTCTATTAGATTTAAAATAGCGATGGGAAAGGATAGACCAGATCTAAAAGCTGAAGTTCTAAACTGGAGAAAGGCCAATTTTGACTGTATTAGGCAAGAACTTTCAAAAGCTGATTGGGGGCAGATGTTTACAGGTAAAAGGGACAGTTGGAAAATGGGAAGCCTTCAGAAATGAGATAACGAGAATCCAGAGAAAGTATATTCCTATTAGGGTAAAAGGAAAGGCTGGTAGGAATAGGGAATGTTGGATGATTAAAGAAATTGAGGATTTGGTTCAGAAAAAGAAGGAAGCGTGTGTCAGGTCTAGACAGGATAGATCGAGTGAATCCTTAGAAGAGTATAAAGGCAGTAGGAGTATACTTAAGAGGGAAATCAGGAAGGCAAAAAGGGGACATGAGATAGCTTTGGCAAATAGAAGTAAGGAGAATCCAAAGGGTTTTACAAATACATTAAGGATAAAAGGAAAACTAGGGATAGAATAGGGCCCCCGAAAGATCAGCAAGGCAGTCTTTATGTGGAGCCGCAGAAAATGGGAGAGATACTAAACTAGTATTTTGCATCAGTATTTACTGTGGAAAAGGACATGGAAGACATAAAATGTAGGGAAATAGATGGTGACATTTTGAAAAATGTACATATTACAGAGGAGGAAGTGCTGGATGTCTTGAAATGCATAAAAGTAGATAAATCCCCACGACCTGATCAGGTGTACCCTAGAGCTCTGTGGGAAGCTAGGAAAGTGATTGCTGGGCCGCTTGCTGAGGTATTTGTATCGTCAATAGTCACAGGTGAGGTGCCAAAAGACTGGAGGTTGGCTAACATGGTGCCACTGTTTAGGAAGGGCGGTAAGGACAAGCCAGGGAACTATAGACCAGTGACATCGGTGGTGGGCAAGCTGTTGGAAGGAATCGTGAGGGACAGGATGTACATGTATTTGGAAAGGTAAGGCCTGATTAGGGATAGTCAACATGGTTTTGTGCGTGGGAAATCATGTCTCACAAACTTGATTGAGTTTTTTGAAGTAGTAACAAAGAAGATTGATGAGGGCAGAGCGGTAGATGCAATCTATATGGACTTCAGTAAGGCGTTCGACAAGGTTCCCCTTGAAAGACTGCTTAACAAGGTTAGAACTCACGAAATACAGGTAGAACTAGCCATTTGGATACAGAACTGGCTCAAAGGTAGAAAACAGAGGGTGGTGGTGAAGGGTTGTTTTTCAGACGAGAGGCCTGTAACCTGAGGAGTGCTGGGTCCTCTACTTTTTGTCATTTATATAAATGATTTGGATGTGAGCATAAGAGGTATAGTTATTAATTTTGCAGATGACACCAAAATTGGAGGTGTAGTGGACACCAAAGAAGGTTACCTCAGATTACAACAGGATCTTAATGGTAAGGTCCTAGGGAGTGTTGCTGAACAGATCCACCTTGGAGTGCAAGTTCATAGCTCCTTGAACGTGGAGTCACAGATAGACAGGATTGTGAAGGCGGCATTTGGCATACTTTCCTTTATCGGTCAGAGTATCGAGTGCAGGGGTTGGGAGATCATGTTGCAGCTGTACAGGACATTGGTTAGGCCACTGTTGGAACATTGTCTGCAGTTCTGGTCTCCTTCCTATCAGAAAGATGTTGTGAAACTTGAAAGGGTTCAGAAAAGATTTACAAGGATGTTGCCAGGATTGGAGGATTTGAGCTATAGGGAAAGGCTGAACAGGCTGGGGTGGTTTTCCCTGAAGCATCAGAGGCTGAGGGGTGACCTTACAGAGGTTTACAAAATTATGAAGGGCATGGATAGGGTAAATAGACAAAGTCTTTTCCCTGGGGTAGGGGGAGTCCAGAACTAGAGGCATAGGTTTAGGGTGAGAGGGGAAAGATATAAGAGAGACCTAAGGGGCAACTTTTTCACACAGAGGGTGGTATGTGCATGGAATACGCTACCAGAGGAAGTGGTGGAGGCTGGTAAAATTGTAACATTTAAGAGGCATTTGAATGGGTATATGAATAGGAAGCGTTTGCAGGGATATGGACCAGGTTGGATTGGGATATCTGGTCGGCATGGACGGGTTGGACCGAAGGGTCTGTTTCCATGCTGTACATCTCTATGACTGGCAGTTTAATGTTCCAGGATACAAATGCTACAGGAAGGACAGAAAGGGAGGCAAGAGAAGAGGGGAGTGGCATTTTTGGTAAGGGATAGCATTACAGCTATACTGAGGGAGGATATTCCTGGAAATACATCGAGGGAAGTTATTTGGGTGAAACTGAGAAATAAGAAAGGGATGATCACCTTATTGGGATTGTATTATAGACCCCCTAATAGTCAGAGGGAAATTGAGAAACAGATTTGTAAGAAGATCTATAAGAATAATTAGATGGTTATGGGATGGGATTTTAACTTTCCAAACATAGACTGAGTCAGATTGGAAGGTCCTGAGGTTAGAAGTGATGTCTGAAGCGTTAAATGTTTGTTATCATAAGGTGAGGCATCTTGGTGCGGATTGCTGGAAGTTGAGGGGTGTTGTGTCTCACTGAGATTGCAAGCTGGAAATTAAGTTCTGCTATTTCTAGAGTTACCACAAAATGAGATGATGATATAAATCTGCAAGATTCCCAATTTAGTTGTCTTTAGACCCAGGTTGACAGAAAGCAAAGACTAGGTTTCTGCAGAGGCAGAGAGTCATAGAGGTGTACAGCATGGAATCATACCCTTCGGTTCAACTCAGCCATGCCAACCAGATATCCCAACCCAATCTAGTACCACCTGCCAGCACTCTGCCGTATCCCTCCAAACCTCTCCTATTCATATATCCATCCAAATGCCTCTTAAATGTTAGTTGTACCAGCCTCCACCACTTCCTCTGGCAGTTCATTCCATACACTCACCACCCTCTACGTGAAAAGGTTGCCCCTTAGGTCTCTTTATTATCTTTCCCCTCTCACCCTAAACCTATGCCCTCTAGTTCTGGACTCCCCCTACCCCAGAGAAAAGACCATGTCTATTTATCCTATCCATGTCCTTCATAATTTTACAAACCTCTATAAGGTCACCCGTCAGCCTCTGACACTCCAGGGAAAACAGCCCTAGGCTATTCAACCTCTCCCTATAGCTCAAATCCTCCAATCCTGGCAACATCCTTGTAAATCTTTCTGAACCCTTTCCAGGTTCACAACATCTTTCCGATAGGAAGGAGACCAGAATTGCACGCAATATTCCAACAATAGCCTAACCAATGTCCTGTACAGGTGCAACATGATCTCCCAACTCCTGCCCTCAATACTCTCACCAATAAAGGAAAGCATACCAAATGCCTTCACTATCCTATCTACCTGTGACTCCACTTTCAAGGAGCTATGAACCAGCACTCCAAGGTCTTTGTTCAGCAACACTCCCTAGGACCTTACCGTTAAGTGTATAAGTCCTGCCAGGATTTGCTTTCACATCAATTCAATACTGGCTGCCTAAAAATACAATGCCACTTACCTTTAAGATAAAAAGAAAGGAAGTGATGTACAAGGAAACTTCCATCTGTCTGCTTATCACAAAGGAGTACAGCTTTGCCCTGTTTTGGAGAGGCAGAGAAAAAGTTGTTTTCACATGCGAAACTTCTTCACAGAGCAAACAAAAGGAACAGGAGTAGGTCATTCACACACAATACCTTAAACTTTATGATCATAATACTTTGGCTTTGATTACTTATATGCAGAAATTGTTTGACAATACTAAACCTAGCTGAATCCTTTAACATTTTAAACACCTCAATCAGATTCTCGATTAGTGGTGCTGGAAGAGCACAGCAGTTCAGGCAGCATCCAAGGAGCAGCGAAATCGATGTTTCGGGCAAAAGCCCTCTTCCAGCACCACTAATCCAGAATCTGGTTTCCAGCATCTGCAGTCATTGTTTTTACCTCAATCAGATCACCTAACATAGGCAGCATGGTGGCTCAGTGATTAGCACTGCTGCCTCACAGCGCCAGGGACCCAGGTTGGATTCCAGCCTGTCTGTGTGGAGTTCGTACATTCTTCCTGTGTCCGCGTGGGTTTTCTCCGGGTGCTCTGGTTTCCTCCCACAGTCCACAAAGATGTGCAGGTCAGGTGAATTGGCCATGTTTAATCACCCATAATGTTAGGTGCATTAGTCAGAGGGAAATGGGCCAAGGTGGGTTTCTCATTGCAGGGTCGGTGTGGACTTGTTGGACCAAAAGGCCTGTTTCCACACTGTAGGAAGTATAATCTAATCAAAAAAGTTCCTAGGCTCAAATGAATAAAGTAAATTTTGAAACATGTCTTCAAAAATTAATCGTTACATTCTGATTCATCAGTGCTCTGCTCCCTTCAAGGCCAAATTAATCCCACTACTCCATCGGTCACAACATGAAAAATACTTTTGTTACTCAGATGATAAATTCAATATGCTATTTATATCAGATTTTAAATGGAAAGGTTTACCAGACTTCTTGTACAATTAGTGTTTACCAAAACAAACGAGGTAAAAACAATGACTGCAGATGCTGGAAACCAGATTCTGGATTAGTGGTGCTGGAAGAGCACAGCAGTTCAGGCAGCATCCAAGTAGCTTCGAAATTGACGTTTCGGGCAAAAGCCCTTCATCAGGAATAAAGGCAGTGAGCCTGAAGCGTGGAGAGATAAGCTAGAGGAGGGTGGGGGTGGGGAGAAAGTAGCATAAAGTACAATGGGTGAGTGGGGGAGGGGATGAAGGTGATAGGTCAAGGAGGAGAGGGTGGAGTGGATAGGTGGAGAAGAAGATAGGCAGGTAGGACAAGTCCGGACAAGTTATGGGGACAGTGCTGAGCTGGAAGTTTAGAACTAGGGTGAGGTGGGGGAAGGGGAAATGAGGAAACTGTTGAAGTCCACATTGATGCCCTGGGGGTGAAGTGTTCAGAGGCGGAAGACGAGGCGTTCTTCCTCCAGGCGTCTGGTGGTGAGGGAGCGGCGGTGAAGGAGGCCCAGGACCTGCATGTCCTCGGCAGAGTGGGAGGGGGAGTTGAAATGTTGGGCCACGGGGCGGTGTGGTTGATTGGTGCGGGTGTCCCGGAGATGTTCCCTAAAGCGCTCTGCTAGGAGGCGCCCAGTCTCCCCAATATAGAGGAGACCGCATCGGGAGCAACGGATACAATAAATGATATTAGTGGATGTGCAAGTAAAACTTTGATGGATGTGGAAGGCTCCTTTAGGGCCTTGGATAGAGGTGAGGGAGGAGGTGTGGGCGCAGGTTTTACAGTTCCTGCGGTGGCAGGGGAAAGTGCCAGGATTGTTTGGGCGCGTGGACCTGACCAGGTAGTCGCGGAGGGAACGGTCTTTGCAGAAGGTGGAAAGGGGTGGGGAGGGAAATATATCCCTGGCAGTGGGGTCTTTTTGGAGGTGGCGGAAATGTCGGCGGATGATTTGGTTTATGCAAAGGTTGGTAGGGTGGAAGGTGAGCACCAGGGGCGTTCTGTCCTTGTTACGGTTGGAGAGGTGGGGTCTGAGGGTGGAGGTGCGGGATGTAGACGAGATGCGTTGGAGGGCATCTTTAAACACGTGGGAAGGGAAATTGCGGTCTCTAAAGAAGGAGGCCATCTGGTGTGTTCTGTGGTGGAACTGGTCCTCCTGGGAGCAGATCCGGCAGAGGCGGAGGAATTGGGAACACAGGATGGCATGTTTGCAAGAGGTAGGGTGGGAAGAGGTGTAATCCAGGTAGCTGTGGGAGTCGGTGGGTTTGTAAAAAATGTCAGTGTCAAGTCGGTCGTCATTAATGGAGATGGAGAGGTCCAGGAAGGGGAGGGAGGTGTCAGAGATGGTCCAGGTAAATTTAAGGTCAGGGTGGAATGTGTTGGTGAAGTTGATGAATTGCTCAACCTCCTCGTGGGAGCACGAGGTGGTGCCAATGCAGTCATCAATGTAGCGGAGGAAGAGGTGGGGAGTGGTGCCGGTGTAATTACAGAAGATCAACTGCTCTACGTAGCCAACAAAAACAAAGCCTATTCAAATGAGTCGACAGTTAGTTAGCATAAATCACGAATATATAAGTATAAATGCTTCTCTTGCCAAATATCCCCAAGCAGACAAATGCGTATACACACTTCAAGGAGGATGAACCACCCATGAATAACAAAAGTGGTCAAGGAGAATATCCAAAATCTAAGACATACAAAGCAGAAAAAACTAGTTGTAGCTCAGAGGATTATATTTTTTTTAAAAAGGAATCAGCAGTGGCTAATTAAAAAGCAAATAACAAGAGAGAAAATGCATTATGAAAGTAAATTGGCAGAAACAAAAACAAAGAAAGGGTTTTTCCAAGTGTACAAAATAAAGGAGTCTAGCAAAATATTGTGGAATCCTTGGGAATGAATTTAGGGAATTAATAAGGGGGAAAAACAAGGAAATGGCAGATAATTTAAATACATTTCACATCAGTGTTTATGACAGAGGATACTATAAACAAACCAAAGATAGCAAATAAGGAAGGTGCTAATGGGTGGAAAAATCTTTTAATAGTCTCAATTACAAATGGCAAAGTATTCAAAAAACTAATGGGACTAAAGGCAGATAATTACCAAGACTTGACAATTTGCATCCAAAAGTTTTGCATCCAAGAGAAAGTGGAGGAACTGTTCAAAATATTCTCCTACACACTTGATTTTAAATTTCCAGCAATTGAAAAACCAGTATGTAACACCCATATTCAAGAAGGAATGGAGACAGGAACCAGCTAGCCTAATAGGTACCATTGGGCCACACAAAAGAGCATTACACAAGATAGGAGTTCACCATTTTAGTGACAACGTATTAGCAAGATCAGGATAATTTATTTATTTTAGACTGGAAAGACATAACCAGTGCAGTGCCACAAGGTTCAGTACTAGGACTTCATTACACCATCTATGTTAATGACTTGAAGGAGACTGCAGAGCGTACTACATTTAAATATGCTGATGATACAAAACTAGGAAGGACATTTCTTAAGGACATAAGAAGTATGCAAGGTGACGTAGATAGGTGGGGTGTCTGGATTAATAACTTGGTAGGTAGCATTTAATGTAATCAACTACGAGGCCATGAACTTTGGTGAGAATCAAAAGGCAGACTACCTCAGAATTACATAGGGTAGATCAATGAGAGAATTTAAAAGAGAAGATAGATTTTTGAAAGATTAGAGGAGTGAGAGGAGCAATTTATTAGCCCAAATAAGGTTGCCTTGATGTAAAAGGCAGTCACTGGCAACGCAACACTTTTGCTCGTTCTTGAATGAAGGCTGTAACAAAGCCATGAGTTGAGTGGTATGGTATTGGAAAAGTACAGCAGGTTAGGCAGCATCCAAGGAGCAGGAGAATCAACATTGCAGCATAAGCTCTTCATCATTGTGCCCAAAATGTTGATGCTCCTGCTCGTTGGATGCTGCCTGACCTACTGTGCATTTCCAACACCACACTCTTCATTCTGATCTCCAGCATCTGCAGTCCTCACTTCCTCCCAGGAATTGAGTTGTCCTGACAGAACACACACTAAGCATTAGTAAAAATGTTATTGCTGAACAAGTGTCATTTGATTGTATGTCAATGACCACTTCCATCACTTCATTCATGATTGAAAGTAGACTGGTTGGCACCACACATTAGTTATGTCCCTTTCCAGTCTCGATTGAACCAATGCTGATCTTTAGGTTTGATGGTCATGATAGGGTGGGGAATATGCTGAGTCATAAGATTACAGACTGATTGAATACAATTCTGCTTTTGGCCCATAGTACATCATGGATGCGCTGTTGATTTGCTACATCTGATCTACATCTTCCCAATTTAGCACCATCGAGTCAAAGATGTATAGCATGGAAACAGACCCTTCAGTCCAACTCGTCCATGTTGACCAGATATCCTAACCTAATCTAGTCCCATTTGCCAGCACTTGGCCCATATCCCTCTAAACCCTTCCTATTCATATACCCATTCAGATGCCTTTTAAATGCTGCAACTTACTAGCCTCCACTTCATCTGGCAGCTCATTCCATACACTACCCTCTGTATGAAAAGGGTGCCCCTTAGGTCCCTTTTATATCCTTCCAGTCTTACCATAAACCTATACCCTCAAGTTCTGGACTCTCTCCCCCCCCCTCCCCCCCCCCCCCCCCCCCCCGGGAAAAGACTGTGTCCATTTATCCTATCCATGCCCCTCATGATTTTATAAACCTCTATAAGGCCACCCCTCAGCCTCCAACGTCCAGGGAAAACAGCCCCAGCCTATTCAACCTCTCCCTATAGCTCAAATCCTCCAACCTTGGCAACATTCTTGTAAATCTTTTCTGAACCCTTTCAAGTTTCACAACATCCTTTTGATAAGAATATGACTAGAACTGCACACAATATTCATGATGGAGAGTATCCTTAGAGTGAAGTACTTGAGGTCCACAATGACTAATGACCACACTTATCAATATTGCCACAGATAGATGTGTCAGGAAATGGTGAGGTTGATTTCACATAGGTTTTCACTCCTTCTGGCTCCCTCACATCCTCAAAGACATGGCCAGCTCAGTCAGTAGCAGTGCTTCCTGGTCACAGACACTGAAGTCCCCAGAGGACATTCTGTGATCTTGACTCCCTCAGTATTTCCTCCAAGTAGCATGAGTGCTGATTCATCTAACCAGGAGTCTGGAGTCAATGTTGAGGCCTCCTTGGGCAACTCCCTGAATTGTAGACCATTGTCTCATCTCTGCTGGAACCGTCCTACTGGTAGGACAGATACATAGTGATGGCGATATCTGAGACAGTCATACTTGGTAAGATCATACAACATAAAAAACAGACCCTTCATCCAACCAGTCTATCCCAAATATAATAGGAGAAAGTGAGGACTGCAAAATGATCAGAGTTGAAAAATGTGTTGCTGGAAAAGCGCAGGAGGTCAGGCAGATTCTCCTGCTCCTTTGATGCTGCCTGACCTGCTGCACTTTTCCAGCAACACATTATCCCAAATATAATCTCAAACTGAACTAGTCCCACCTGCCTGCTCTGGGCCCATATCCCTCCAAACCTTTGCTATTCATGTATGTATTTAAATGTCTTTTAAAATGCTGTATTTGTTCCTAGATCCACTACTTTCTCAGTAAGTTCAGTCCACATGCAAACCACCCTCCGTAAAAAAAATTTGCCTCATGTCTTTTTTTTCAAATCTCTCTCCTCTCACCTTAAAAATGTTACCCCTCGTCTTCAAAATCACCCATCCTACCACTAACCCTTTCTATACTTCAATATCTTATAAAAACTTTCAAGCTGCTATACTCCAGAGTAAGACGTCCCAGCCTATCCAGCCTTCCTTTATAACTCAAACATTCCAAACCCGGCCATATCCTAGTACCCTCTCCAGCTTAATAATATCCTTCCTATAACTGGGTGACTAGAACTGGACACAGTATTCCAGAAGAGACCTCACCAATGTCCTGAACAACCTCAATGTGACTTACCAACTCTTATACCCAAAGGACTGAGCAATGAAGGCAAGCGTGCCAAATGTCTTTTTGACAACCCTGTCTCTCTGTAACATAAGCTTCAAAGAATTATGTACCTACACCCCTAGGTTTTGTTTTACAACACTACCCAAGGCCCTACCATTAGCTGTATAAGCCCTACCCTTGTTTGTTGCACCAAAATGTAATATCTCCATCTGCCATTTTTCAGCCCATTGACCCATTTGATCAAGACCCCTTTGTAATCTTAGAAAACCTTCAACTGTATCCAATTGGCAGACTCACCCTGAATCCCATGTTAGCTAATTTTACTAATTAGTCTACCATGCAGAATCTTGTTAAAGGCTTTACTAAAATCCAAATAAACATGTCTACTGCTCTGCCACCAATAATTTTGGTAACTTCCTCAAAAGAAAAACTCAATTTGTGACATGATTTTCCTTGCACAAAACCATGTGACTATCCTTAATCAATTTTTGCATCTCTAAATACCCATAAATCCAATCTTTTATAATTATATCCAATACTTTATCCACAACTCACTTGTCTATAGTTCCCTGGTTTCTTCTTACAACCTTCTTAAACGAAGGTACAGCATTAGCTAACCTCATCAGGCACTTTACCTTTGATGATGCAAATATTTCTGCAAGGAGTCTCAATTTCTTCCCCTACTTCCCTCAATGGTCTGGGATAAATTAGATCAAGTCCCAGAGATATATCTATCTTTAAATTCTCTAAGCCCTCCCAAACTTCCTCTTCTGTAATATGAACTGTTTTTTAAAACAAAGTTTATTTCTCTGCATTCTCTCAACTCCATTTCTTTCTCCATTATAAAAAATGACATTAAAAACTTATTTAGTATCTGCCTCATCTCCTGGGCTTCAACACAAAGACTATCTTTAAAAGGCCCTACCCTCTCTCTAGTTATGCTCTTGCTCCTAATGTATTTGTAAGTTCCATAAAGACAAGTGAGTAAAGTATAAACTCCATTTTTCTCTTCCAAATGCTGCCTAATTAAATATTTTCAGACATGTCCTGCATTTAAGAATTCCAGTAATTGACTTTTGCATTAATCTATTTTACTCAGCACCTAAACTGCATTTGTCTTCAATCCTACTCCTGAATGGACCTTCATCAAGATGTGGATTAGTGGTGCTGGAAAAGCACAGCAGTTCAGGCAGCATCTGAGGAGCAGTAAAATCGACGTTTCGGGCAAAAGCCCTTCATCAGGAATACAGGCAGAATGCCTGAAGGGATGTGCCTTTGAGAGATGGTCTCAGCTAACATCCATGAGATTTGAGTAAATAACAAACAGAAGCCCCCAATACAACTGAATTCCAGACGTGAAGTGAGAATGACTGACATCACAGCTACATTTGACAGTGTGTGACATCAAGGAGCCCTAGCAAAACTACAGTCTATGGGAAGCAGGGGCAGAGTTATATCCAGCACAAAGGAGGATGATATTGGAGATCAGTCTGCTCAGCTCTAGGACATTTCTGTAGGAGTTCCTCAGGGAAGTGCTCTCGGTCCAACCATCTTAGTTGCTTCATCATGACCTTCCTTCCATTATTAGGTCAGATATGGGGATGTTTGTTGATGACTGTGCAACATTCATGACTCCTCACATAATTAAGCAGATCATGCCCAAATGCAGCAAGACCTGGACAATATTCAGACTTCAGCCAATTAGTGGCAGGTAACTCATATTATAGAAGTGCCAGACAATGGCCATTGTTAAAAAAGAAAAGTATTAAACCATTGCCCCTCAACGCTCAATAGCATTATTATCACTGAATACCCCACTATGAATATCCGAGGGGCAAGGGTAAGGGTTATTATTGACAGTCATTTGAATTAGACCAGCCAGTGAGATCTAGTGGCTAGGAATTCTGCAGCAAGGAAATCAACGCTTCTTTCCCATAAAGCCTATGCACCACAAGTCAGAGGTGAGATGCATCCACTTGCCTGGGTGAGTGCAGCCTAACTTACACTTTGTGCATCACCTTCAACATTCACTGCCTTCACAACCAACGTCCATTGAGCATTATCAACATCACCTCCTGACCCCTCAACTTCTACTACTTAGTCAGACACAGGCAACAGATACATGGGAGAACAACCACTATCAGGTTCCCTCCAAGTCACACAATATCCTGATCTGGAACTCATCACGGGGCAGCACGGTGGCTCAGTGGTTCGCACTGCTGGCTCACAATACCAGGGTTCGATTAACGCCTCGGGCGTCTGTGTGAAGACTGCACATTCTCCCAGGGTCTGCGTAGGTTTCCTTCCACAATCCAAAGAGGTGCAGGTCAGGTGAATTGGTCATGTTAAATTGCCCATAGTTAGGTGCATTAGTCAGGGGTAAATATACAGTAGGGAATGGGTCTGGGTTGGTTACTCCTCAGAGGGTCAGTGTGGACTTGTTGGGCCAAAGGGCCTGTTCCATACTGTAGGGAATCTAATCTAAGTTCTCTTTGGATTATTCTTAACCTTTTTGCCAATGCTGTCTCATATCCTCTTTGCCCTCCTGAGCTCTTTTTTAAGAATGCCCCAACAGTCTATGTTAAGAGATTCAATTGAACCAAGTTCTCCACATCTAAAAGACAATTCTCATTCTTGACTAGAATCTCAATTTCTTTATTGCTCCATTGTTCCTTACGCCAACTGGCCTTACCCTTCACTCTAATAGGATCTCTTATCTCACTCTTGAATACCTCCCACTTATCAGATGTTCTTTTACCTGCAATCTACTCCAGTCAACTTTTGAAAGTTCTTGTCTCATACCATTAAAATTTGCTTTACTTCAATTAGAAAACTAACTTTTTGGATCTCCATAACTATTTTGAAACCAAATGAATTATGATCCCTCAACCCAAAATGTTCTGCCACTTTTACTTCAGTCACTTGGCCTGCCTAATTGTCCAAAAAGGTCTGGTTTTGCTCCTTCTCTAAGAGGAGCATCCATATATCAATAAAGAAAATTTTCTTGAACACATTTGACAAATTCTTCACCATCCAAACTTTAAACACTATTGTAACCCCAGGCAATATTTGGAAAATTAAAATCCCCCATAATTACAACTTTATGCTTACATATATCTGAGATCTCCCCACATATTTGTTTCTCAAATCTTTCTTTTTCATAATTTCTACACATTTTCACTGTCTTATTTTCCAGAAGTATTTTCCCTAGTTGCATCATTAATGTATTCCTTAATCAAAGACACCACCCCCACTCCCCTTTTTTTGCCTCCTTTCCTATCCTTTCAATGGCATCGAAAACTTGGAACAGTGAGCTGCCAGTCTTGTCCATCTCAGCCAAGTTTCTATAATAGCTATAACATCCCAATCCCATGTTCTTAAACATGCCCTTCATCAACCTGACCTTGTATTGAAATATATGCAATCTAGTTCTTCAGAATTATGACATACTCTGACTCACTCTTGTCTTTCTAATTGGCATGCTCTCCTCACATTCAGAACCTTTCCCATCAATCCTTCCATTTATACTGCTATTTAGAATTCCCCCCCCCCCCAGTCTTAGTATAAAGTCTCCTTGATGAAATGAACAAATCTCCCTACTAAGATATTGATGTCTTTCTACTTCAGGTTAGATCTACCTTTTTTTTAACAGCTCTTTTCCATTCCAAAAGACATTCAATTGTCCAAAAACCTGAATCCCTGGAACAATACACCAGCTCTTCAGCCACTGACTTTACTCCTTTATCCTTTTGTTCCTTTATTAAAAGCTTGGTCACCGTTCAGTTTAATTCTCAACAGTTGTGCCTTCATTGGCAAAAACTATACAGCCTCCAAGTAGTGTTTCAATGTACTTTCAACATTGCATCCTGAACAAACATTATTGCTCACAGCTACGCATCAGTGCTTCTAATCACACGGCAGTCACTGGTTGCAACAGATAAATTTTTGGATCCTGTAGAAGTGAATATGACTAAGGCATTCCACAGTTAATAAACCCCACTGCCACTCAATACTCAGATTATTAAACTAGTCGATGTCTGCAGCTGAGGAGAGAGAAAGTAAGCAACAAAATGTGAAACCACCAAGTAGATGAATGGACAGGGATTTCAGCAAGTTCTCCATTGACAGTTTCTCGCTTGAGGAGAGCTCTAGGATCAATGGCATGCATGTTTTGTTTTAATTTTGCTCACAAACATCACTTTGCAAGTAAAACTTTGATAGTCTAAGAAATAGAGCAACACATGTGAAAGCCCCACAAATAAGCAAATAACTTGCCTTAAGTTTTGGATGAGTAATAAATATTGCCCAAGAGAACTGACTACTGCTCTTCATTCCAAGCAGAGTTTCTTTCCTACAACTGCAATGCCACAAATGCTACTCGTAGGTTAAAAATTATTAGAATCAAAGAACAGAATCCCTACAGTGACAGGGTTGGAGGGTTTGAGATATAGCAAGATGCTGAACAGACTGGGACTATTTACCCTGGAGCATCAGACGTTGAGGGGTGACCTTAGAGGTTTATAAAATCCTGAGAGGCATGGTTAGGGTCAATAGACAAACAAGATATTTTCCCTCGATGGAGGTGGGGGTCCTAAATTAGATGGCACAGGTTTAAGATTACAGGGGAAAGTTTTAAAACGGACAAAACAAGCAGCTTGTTCACGCAGAGGCTGGTGCAGGTTTGGAGTGAGCTGCCAGATGAAGTGGTGGAGGTTGGTATAATAACATTTAAAAGGCATGAGTATATGAATAGGAAGGGTTTAGAGGGATATGAGCAAAATGCTGGAAAATGGATCTAAATTTAAGATATCTGGTTGGCATGGACAAGTTGAACTGAAGTGCTGTATGTCTCTATGGCACCATGCCTCTATTTGCCCCATCAAGTCTGCCCTGACCCTCAGTATCCCTGCTTGAGAGTACAATAGGAATTCTGTGGAAAACTGTTGTAGAGGCAGAGTTCATTTACTTAAGAAGTACACTTTCCTGGGGAAAAAAGGAATCTTAAAAGTGAGGAGTTTTATTTTAGTAACTCAAAAAATTATTAAACCTGTTCTGCAACATCTGCCTATTAGCTGAACCAGTTTTTCTTTCAAATATCCTGTCTTTCACAATAACGTCGGATTTGAATAACATTTCCTGCAGATTACAATGTCACCCATAAAGGCAGTGATGAAACATAAATCACAAAATCAAAGTCCAAGGACCCCTTGCCAAAATGTTCCAATTAAACCTCACCTGGAAGGTAATGTTCAAGTCTGGCCAAGAGATAATGATAAAGAGGAAGTGTTGAAACCCTGGAGATAGTGGAAAATAAAATCTAAACAACCATGATTTGGTGGTGTCAGAGGTTTCAAGAAAACCTGTATGAAATTTACCATAAACTCAAGTCAATCTTGTTTAACTTTGTTAAAAATTGACTTTTAATTCAAAATATATAAACTCATTCTATTTAGCATTACTTCTGCTGATGTCTAATTTACCCAGGTGTAAACTTGTTTGATAGAATCATAGAACAGTATACTGTTGATGGTAGCTAGTGTCAAGGTTAGAGTGCTGCTGGAAAAGCACAGCAGGTCAGGCAGCATCTGAGGAGCAGGAAAATTGATGTTTCCTCCCTGCACACATCAACACATGATACCACCTTGCTTAACAGGTGCGATGTTCCTGCCAATGCCACTCTTTAATAAGGCAACAAAATGCAATGATAGGTAGATAATCTAGTTCACACCTCAGGTTGTTGAGATTGCAGAGCAAGACAAATAATTCTGTAGAAGTTAGAGAATTCAAGATATTGGAAAAGATAGGAAGCACTTTTTGAGAGTCGAGGCAGATGCCAAAGAATTAACGTGCAAACAGAAAAGTTTACTGCATGGCTGCAATTGGAAATTAAGTTGCTAAATACATTAATGAAAACTGGTCAGAACAGATTTAGTTTTTGTGGATCTATCCCATTTTTGTACTGAAAGCAGCAGCAGCAAAAAAAATAGACAGTGGAGATTTCAAAGTCAGCCCTTAATGGTGTACCAGGTTTATGAAGAGAAACAATTTTGCACTGTGATAGAAGGTCAACATTTTACTATTTTAATTGTAAATGCAATAACAAAAAACACATTTTGCCCCCTTTTGTGCTCCTTTTGTGGATGGTGTTTTTGGGAACAGTATCCAATTTTTCACCTTTGTGATAATGTGGCAATGGGGAGGATGGATTTCAACTTTTTCAAAATATTGCACTTGTAAAAGTTAGCTCCTTACTTTTTGATTAAAAATTTCATCTTTAAAAATTGACTTTTACACACCAGTATGTATGATGCACTTTCCAAAGCTGGAAGGGTACAGCAAGGAGGTAACAAAAAACAACATACTACCCAGAGAGTTAAACTTGAAATACCTCTCCATGTTGGCCTTGCAGTAGATGCTAGGGATGCAGGTTCAAATGAGAACAAAGCAAATTTAAGACTGACACAGAAGGTTCTTTTGGACTAACAAAACTGACATACAGAAAAAACCCACTGATTAATATAGTTGCAGGAAACGCTAAAGGATTGCTTAGCATCTTGTATTTCAGGACAGGTAGGAACATAGGTTCATTACTGACAAGAATTGGGTGTAATTAGGTTCCATAACTACCTTTTGAAAGAGTCACTGCAGCAATCCAATGCATCACTTTGTGGCCATAATGAGGCCATAATCAAATGTTATAATGCAATCAGTTATAAAATTCAGAAGCACACAAGGATCTATAGACAAAAATATTAAAATGGAGGACATTGTGAAAGAAATTAGAATAAGTAATACAAGGTGAAAAAGTAAAAAATATGGATTTCAGGGGTTTTTTTTCTCCCCCACTACTTGACCAATCATATATCCTTGTCAAAAAAAAGCATGGTGCTGGCAATGCACAGGTCAGGCAGCATGAGGAGCAGGAGAGGCAACGTTTTGGGTATCATCCTTGGTCTGTTAATTAGCCATATTTAAACCTTCCACAGAAGGTTTCCAAGAGCTGCTGTGAGAGGTTAGGCAGGGAGCTTTTGAATTTTAATGCTGTAGCATCAACAGCCAGTCCAAACCCAGTTCATACTCTGGGTCTGTCCACTCCCTGGATGGACTAACCATCTTCTCCACAAGGTCCCCATTACGATTTGATGTCTGCAGTCTTTTTGAGCACAAGACTGCAAATTTTGTTTTAACAATACAACAAAAATCAATTTTGTTTTTATTTCGTTTGTTTTTTTTATTTCTTTTATTTCTTTCTCTAAAGAAAGTTTGAAAAGATTTCAAAACATGCCAAAACAAAATCTCATGTACTCCCCAAATCTATCAATTTATAGTTTTCAAAATGCAGAGAAATTTTGATTTCCTGCACCCTCAACTGCTCTGAACAACGCTTTTCCCTCCATCTTTAATCTAATATCATTAGGTCCCTTTGAACTGAATTCAAAAGCTATTAACTAAATTAAAGCAAAACTTACTCATCCAAACTTCTGCTAAGATTATGGCTTCATGTTCCTTTTTCCTTCCCCTTTCGTAATATCCTCCAAAAGTTAAAGAGATTTCCATTTACCCTCCAGAAGTATGTTAGGCATCTACTCTCTGATACAGACTGGCTTAAAATCATAGTTTTGAAAAGACTACCCTGGTCAATTATTAAAACATGTTACAAAAACAAGATAGACTAATACCCAAATTTAATTGTAAAGAGAAATTTTTTCACCACAATATAATAAATGTGCCCACATTAGGTCAAAGGCTGTGAATTCTGCAGTGAAAACCTCAACGCTTGCCCATTATTGACAAAGCACAAGTCATCGAATAACTGCCACTTGATTGGAAAAGTACACCAACAACAGTCAAGAAGCTTGGCACCATCTAGCTTGAATGGAATCCCATCTAACATCTTCAACATTCACTCCAATTATCACTGACAGGGAAGATGCAATGTGCATCATCTATAAGATACAGGCAACTACTCCATTCCTCAGACTGAACGTTCCAAACCACGATCGCTGGAAGGACAGGGGTTGCACATCCATAGGAAGATCACCGCCTGTAAGCTCTCTCCAAGTTGCATAGCATTCGAAGTTGGAACTGTATCACTGTTCATTCACTGCTAAATCCTGGACCTCCCTTCCAAACAGCACTGTGCGTGTTCTCCACACTCCAGCGTTATGCCTTAAACGCAGAGTGCTAGAAACCATTATTCTCGCACTTCTCACAGTAGTTAAAGACTTTTTAAGAGTACACAAAATTCCCTGATGTATCAGTCTTTCAGATCCAAGTTGACAAAAAGCGTGGACCAAATTTCAGTACTTAAGAATTATTACAATTAAACAGCTATAGATAAATAATTATGTACCATGGATACTAACCAATCTAGTGCAAAAGGAAAGGAATATGATAATGACCACCAGAGGGAGTAACCAGGGAAGCAGTGGTGGTCTAACTTGGATTTTCAGATGGTGTATGATAAGGTACCACATGTTCAGCTACTTAAGAACCCATGCATTGGAGGGAGTATATTAGCACAGACAGAAGCCTCCTGTGGCACAGTGGTAATGTCCATAAGGGGCACAGACATGGGTTTAAGTCTGACCTGCTCCAAAGATTTGCCATAACATCTCAAAACAGGTTGAGTAAAATAACTACCATCCATAGAGGACTGACTAATAGATGAACGTTGGGATAAGAGTGGGGGAGTATTTTCAGAATGGCAAGCTGTAACCACAGGATTCACACAGTAAGTGCTGCAGCCATAATTATTTACAATATATATTAACAACTTAGACATGTGAATGTACTGCTAATGATAAAGAAAAAGGTAAGAAAAACAAATGGTGAGGATAGCAGGATCTGCAGAGGATATAGACAGTCCAAGGGAGTGAGCCAGAAAATTAGCTGATACAATGTGGGAAAATGTTAAGTTACATACTTCAACAGGAAGATAGAGGAACTGCCCATTATTTAAATGGAGAAAGACTGCAGAAAACTACAGAACAAAAAGATTTGAAACCTAATGCATGAATTACAAACAGCTAGAATCGAAGTTCAACAGGTAATAGAAAAAGCAAATGGAATGTTGACAGTTATTTCAAAAAGGGAATAGAGTATAATGGTAGGGAGGTTTTGCTAAAACTATCCAAGGCACTCATCAGACCTCAGCTTGAATACTGTGAACAGGTTTGAGACCCTTATTTAGGGAAAGATACACTGGCATTTAAGGCAGCCCAGATAAGGTTCACTAGGCAGATACTCAGCAGAGATTGAATAGGTTGCGTCTATATTCATTGGAATTTAGAAGAATGAGACACAATCTTATTGAAACTTGCAAGATTCTTAGATGACTTGACAATGTAGATGCAGAAATGTATTTCGCCTTGGGAGAGAGTCTGAGACCTATAGGCATAATCTTAAAATAAAGGGGCTGCACATTTAAGGTAGAGATGAGCAGGAATTTCTTCTGAGGGTAGTCAGTCTGTAGAATATTTTACTGGGGAACATGATCAAGGCTGGGTCATTTAATATATTCAAGGGTGAGACATGCAGATTTTTAAACAGTAAGGGAATCAAGGGATGTAAAAGGAATTAAAGGCAGAAATGACAGAGCAGACCTGATGGGCTGAATGGTATACTTTGGCTCCTACATCTTATGATCATCTCGCTCTAAGAGTTACAACTAACACACAGACAAAAAAATGTGCATTATGGACAGAGGGAAAGACTGGGAAGGCAGTTCAACACCCATAGGGTTCGCTGAGAAGATCCTTTTGGATTGTCAGGATCTGCTGCTCCTTTACCTTACTTCTCCAGGGAATTCATTTTCACAGGATGCAGAGGTGACTAGCTCACACTAACAACATGTCTTCTTCATCAAAAGCTTACAGTGATTGATGAGCGGAGGTAAACTGGTTTGAAGTATTTTTACTGCAGAGAAAAAGATAGTTGATTCCTTTCCAGAGTTCCAATAGATTAGATTAGATTCCCTACAGTGTGGAAACAGACCCTTCAGCCCAACAAGTCCACACTGACCCTCCAAAGAGTTACTCACCCAGATCCATTTCCCTCTGACTAATGCACCCAACACTATGGGTAATTTATCATGGCCAATTCACCTGACCTACACATCTTTGGCTTGTGGTAGGGAACCGGAGCACCTGGAGGAAACCCACGCAGACATTGGGAGAATGTGCAAACTCCACACAGATACAGTCGCCCAAGGCAGGAATCGCATCTGGGTCCCCAGCGCTGTAGCCACCATGCCGCCAAACATGCAGACCCAGAAGCTGTTCAGCTCCATGGGAGTAACTCACATAGCTGTTAGCACTCAGAAGGCCCTGGTCTTCGATAACAGGTTAACATTCCACAGATTAATCAGCTATTTGTTACCAGCTGAATCTCCTTTTTGCACACATAATTTTCAGCTCATCTACAGGAACCTCCTTCATTGTTTACCAAACAGCAGTGTAAACACTGCTTACGATGAGCATCAGATAACTTGCTTTAATAATCCACTATCCTTGATTTTTAAAACTTTTTTTTGGTTTCAGTCTAGCATCAAAAATACAGACAAATAAAACACAAACAGTTGTTACAGAAGGGACTGCAGTGATTCAAGGAGGCAGCTCACCCCCAGCTGGAGTTGGGCTAATCAAGTCTATCAAGCGACATTCATATCCTTTGAATGAACTGAAAAAACTCCTGGTGTGGCAGCACTTTTTTGATTTTGTTTTTACATTTTAAAATGGCTGTGCTCTACCTTCATTATGCCTAACCATTTGAACAGAGGCCTGAAAAAGAAGCAGTGGAGCATTTTGAAATCAAAGCAGGAGCAAACCGAGAAATTGAGAGAGTTCAGCTGTTTTAGGGACCATAAACATGTCAAAATTACTTCCAACCACAGCAGAGAAGAGGACAGTCGACAGAGTCAGAAAATTGAAAGAAGTGGTTTATGCTTGAGAAGACTATGGCTGTCTTTATTGGTCAGCCATTCTGAAAGAGTTGGTGCTTGTTAGTTATAGTACAATACAAATAAACAATTTAGCAGGGAGGAGAAAGTGAGGACTGCAGATGCTGGAGATCAGAGCTTAAAAAGGTGTTGCTGGAAAAGCACAGCAGGTCAGGCAGCATCAAAGGAGCAGGAGAATCGACATTTCGGGCATAAGCCCTTCTTCAGAAACAATTTAGCAGCAAGAGTGAGACAGAGGGTATAATCTCAGAGTAAGGGAATGGTAACTTCAGAGCAATTTCTTCAGATTCTTGAAGATTCAGATTGGCCACGATCTCATTGAGTGGTGGAGGAGATTTGATGGGTAGATGATCAGCTATGATCTGGAAAGTTGGAATGGGCTAGAAAAGCTAAACAGCTTACTTGTACTCTATGTCACTGTCCACACTGATTCATTCATAAACCCATAAGAAGCCCCACCAACCAAACTCACAGAAAACCCTTGTCCCACCAGAGCCCCACAGCAAGTCCTGTGCCCACTTCCCCACTCCCAGCTATGATCCACTGCAAATCCCATTCCCTCTTCCCCACTCCCAGCTATGATCCACTGCAAATCCCATTCCCTCTTCCCCACTCCCAGCTATGATCCACTGCAAATCCCATTCCCTCTTCCCCAGTCCCAGACGAGCCTCACAGCAAGTCACCAATGTGATGTGCAAACAAGGCAAGGGTTACACGTGTGTAAAAAAAAATTGAGTGGTTAGAATGTGGAACGTACTGTCTGGAAATGTGATGGGGAAACAGATTCAATTGAAGCATTCAAGGTGGCATTGGATAGGTATTTTGAAAGTAAGTGTGCAGGGATATGGGGGGTGAAACCAGAGATGGTGCAAGCACGATGGGCTGAATGGCTTCCTCCTGCAATTCCCAACAGAGCCCCACAGGAAGCCCCTTTCCCTCCCAGCAGATCCCTCCTTGTCCACGCTCCCAACAGAGGCCCGAAGCCCAGCCTCCTTCCCCATCACAGAGGGGCCCACTTTACCTGCTCGCAGGTTTCCGGCGTTGTATCAAGGATGTCGTTCAATTCTGGGAACATCCTGCAGGATCAGTGGAGGGGGGGGGTGCCCCACGTGACTCCATCCAACGGCCGTCCCGCGTGACGTGACGCCGCGGCCCTTACGTGTTGACGTCACGGCGGTGGGGCAGGGTTGCTCGGTCATGGGGCTCCCCCTGGCGGCGAGCTGCGGGATGTGCAGCTGCTGACCCATGGACTCGATTGAAATGGAATGGTGGCAGCATTCTTCAGGATTGTTGCTCCCTCCACCAATGGGAGTCGTTTGTTGCTCTCGACTCCAGACCCTTGATGATTTTTGAACACCTGGATCAAATTTCCTTTCCAAATTTCCCTTATCCACGGAAAACAGTGTGGCTTTTCCAGTCTTATCTACACAACTTTTCACCACAGAGTCATCACCTGACAGGAAAAGCTCACTCTCAGAATCACACTGAACAGAAGAGGACCTTCGACCCAGCAAGTCTATACCACCAAAAATATGCAAGTGTCTGCACCATCGGATTGGAGAAGGATTTTTCTCAAATCCCCTATGAACCTCCTGCTTTTGAATTTGAAATGATACCCTCTTATTATTGGTCCTTCAACTAAGAGGAACTGCAGCTTGCTATCCACCTGCTTATGGTCCTCTATCAGCTCCTCTCTCAGTCTTCTCAGCTCTAAATTAAAATTACAAAGCTATACAGTACTGCTACATCAGAGCCACTGACAGGCAGTCCCAGTTTACAAACTTCCGACCTATGAATGTTTGTCCTTGCAAATGAGATCCCATACAGGAGATGTATTAATATCAAGGCAGTGTTTTCTAACACTGACAACTGTGAGCATGCTCTTTGGACACTCAGGATTCTAATCACTGACAATGTCATATAAATTTTACGTGTGACGACATTGGGAAATCCATTATTGCGCATGAACAGAGAGGAGTAAAGCAATTTTGAACTGAGCTTTAGTAGTGGGAGGAGGGATACTAGACATGGGAACGTGCTGGTGGGAAGATGGGGCATGGGTGATGAGTCAAGGGATGCCAAATAAGGGGCCAGAATGATGGGGAAATCCCAAAGTGAAAATGAGAGCGAGGCCCTCTTCCCCTCTGTCTCCATGTAGCCCAACCTCCCTGAGGCTGGGCACTTGTTGCCTGTCCCCACCACTCCAGTTCTCTCCCAGATTCCAATTTCCCACTTCCACTCCTTCATGGGTCCTCCTGATCTCTTCATCACTAGCAATACTGATCTCTTCCCCACCTCTGACTATGCTCCCCTGAAATCTGCACACATGATTCAAAGTGGCACATAACACGTATGTATTGGTGTCACCAAATATAGCCTAACATTAATTTTAAATATTAAACGTGAATGTTTCCTCAGGTTTACAAATGGCTATTTTATGTTGTCCAGCATTGTGTTCTGACTTGTATACAAATCAACTTCCAAACATACTCAGGAACATACTCTGTTTGCAATCCAGAGACTGCCTGTACATATACATTTCATCACTTAGGATTTCATTGGGGACCTGAACCATGTACAATGGTCTAGGGTAACATATATCATTTAATTATTATCCTGCATCTTACAAGGGAAAGGTTAGTTGAGCATGAACTTTATAGATTTCTCTGGGAATAAGGAGGGTGCGCTGTTTTGAAATTGGGCAAATAAAAGCAAAACACCACAGATACTAGAAATCAAATTAATTTTCTTGTTTGTAAGTCCTCAAGTTTTGTGATGAGGGGTGTTTTCATAGGAAAGGGATGGTGGAATCCGAGAATAGACATGAACTTCTCCAAGTGAAAGTAAGGACTGCAGATGCTGGAGATTATTGTGGAGAGTGTGGTGCTGGAAAAACACAGCAGGTCAGGCAGCATTGGAGGAGTAGGAGAGTCAATATTTTGGGCAAAAACCTGTCATTAAGAATGAGGCTGTGAGCCGAGGACTGGAGAGATAAATTGGATGGGGGTGGGGCTGGGGGGAAGGTAGCTGAGAGCACGATAGTAGATGGGGGTGGGGGTAATGGTGATAGGCCAGAGGGGAGGGTGGAGTGGATAGGTGGGAAGGAAGATGGACAGGTCATGAGGGCGGTGCCAAGTTGGAAGGTTGGATCTGGGATAATCTGTGGGGAGGGGAAATGAGGAAACTGGTGAAATCCACATTGATGCCATGGGGTTGGAGGGTCCCAAAGTGGAAGATGAGGCATTCTTCCTTCAGGCGTTGGGTGGTTATGGAGTGGCGATGGAGGAGGCCCAGGATTTGCATGTCCTTGGCAGTGTGGGAAGGGGGAGTTGAAGTGTTCAACCACAGGGTGGTGGGTTTGGTTGGTGTGGTTTGGTTGCTGGAGAATTCTGAAGCGCTCTGCGAGTAGGCGTCCTGTCTCCCCAGTGTAGAGGAAACCACTTCGGGAGCAACGGATACAGTAAATGACATGTGGAAGTGCAGATGAACTTTGATGGATGTGGATGGCTCCTTTGGGGCCTTGGACGGAGATGAGAGGGGGGAGGTGTGGGCACAGAAACTTCTCCATCTAACATCTGCAACAAACCCAACTTTCTCCTCCATATCCAACTGAGGGCAAACTTGTCCTTTCCTCCCCTCGAATTGCCATTGATAATGAACTGGGTCTTTGTAAGAAGTTGTGGCAATCTGTGTATGTGTACAATCCAGAATAAATCAGTTTGCTTCAGGTTGACTGCAGGTTTGCTTCAGATTTGCTGTATATTGTTTTATCCTGCAAAGCTATTAGATTTTGGTGGCTAAATGAGATTGTGGATGTTATCTTAAAAAAATTTGGGTTGGATAAATTTCCAGCAAGTCATTTGAGAATTACGCAGTTTTGTCTTTGGTGAGAAAGTTCTAAATATTGAATATTTAAGGAAATGATTTGTACACATGGATGGACAGAACTTCACAGAGGGCTGCATCAACAGATATTATTAGGAGATTGGGAGGATGCAGTTATGATCGAGAGTCCTTCAGTCCGTATGTAAAGCTTTTTACTGCTATTAATATCTGATGTAGTTTTGATGATCTGTCTGTTAATCAGGCACTCGGGGAAAGCTTTGAAAAAGCTCATCTATTGTAATTGTGGAGAATTTCAAGGCAGACCATTACTAAGACAGATTTGTGTGTGGTTTAAAAAGTGAGGACACTTGGATGGCTCAGTGGTTTGCATTGATGCCTCACAGCACCAGGGACCTGGGTTCAATTCCACCTTCGGGACACTGTGTGGAGTTTTTTACATTCTCCTTATGTCTGCATGGGTTTCCTCCGACAGTCCAAAGATGTGCAGGTTGGGTGGATTGGCCATGAGAAATCCAGGGTTACAGGGATGAGGTGGGTTTGGGTGGGATGCTCTTCAGTGGTCGTTGATATTGACTCAATGGGCTGAATAGCCTGCTCCTACACTGTAGGGATTCTTCTTTGATTGTTTTAAATTCCTAAATTTCCAAAGTTGATGTTCAACAAAGCTTGCCATAGACAGGACAGAGCATGACTTGAGAGAAGGTGGAAGTGTGCTGACGCAAATAATCTCAGTCTGAGTAGGTCAAAGGCCCAAATGAAGTCTGTTACAAAGTCTTATTACTGATACTTAGGCCAAAATTAGGAACAGAATAGTCTCTTTGTGGACACAGAGTGCTGTAATTGCAATGGAAAGATCATCTCACCAAGGCATGTCAGAAGAAGGAGAAAACACTGATAGAAGGAAATGGCAGTCATTGAAAATTATTGTTGAACTGCTGTGGGTCAATAAGGGGTCAGTTGAAATCCATACACAAAGAAACACAATGAAAATTCACAGGTCATCCAAGTAACATTGGGTGGAACTGCAATGGACAGGGAGGTTGACACAGGAGCATCAGTGGATGTGAATCTTGAATTAATACAGCATCAGTCAGAGAAATGTTGCATAGATTCAAGAAGTTATGGAGGTCAGAAATTCTCCATAATGGGAAAGATGATTTTTCCAGTCATCTACAAGAATTAATGTGCAAAGTAACCCAAGAGTGACAAATCAGTAACCAGCCTAGTCCAGTAGAAACTGATCAAAACATTGAAGTCAAACTTGAACGAGATTATTTGCATGAAAGTGAAATTCACAGCATAAGATAATGTATTATCATGTGTTCAGTGAAACTGGCCATCCAATTCAAGAATAAGGGAAACAAAGTATGTTGTGGTTCTGTTCGCCGAGCTGGGAATTTGTCTTGCAAACGTTTCGTCCCCTGTCTAGGTGGCATCCTCAGTGCTTAGGAGCCTCCTGTGAAGCGCTTCTGTGCTGTTTCCTCTGGCATTTATAGTGGCCTGTCTCTGCCGCTTCCGGTTGTGGCAGAGACAGGCCACTATAAATGCCGGAGGAAACAGCACAGAAGCGCTTCACAGGAGGCTCCTAAGCACTGAGGATGTCACCTAGACAGGGGATGAAACGTTTGCAAGACAAATTCCCAGCTCGGCAAACAGAACCACAACAATGAGCACCCGAGCTACAAATCTTCTACCAAACTTTGGAAACAAAGTATAGAATAAGAGCTGAAAAGTCAAGGCAGAGGATCCTTATTACAAAGGTTGAACAGAGTAATTGGACTACAGGTCGTTCTGCTAAAATGCTCATTCGTTAACATGAATTTATTGTAACGCAATCAATGAATTGGGGACACTTTATACAGCGCAAACTTTTAAAACATGTATTGGCTATAACACAATTCAATCGCCAACACTTTAAGCACTGTTTCTAAAGCGTAATATTTGTATAATCCAGGGTTGTACAAGAATGCAACCATCGTGTTATAAAAGAACTACCTCTACTCCCATAATCATAGTACGAAAAGCAACAGTAATGAAAGATATTTGGGATTTATGAAGTAACAAAATCATGTAATCCACCCAATAATTTGCTAAACATTCAGGATCTGTTCAATGGTCTGAGTTTTTCAAAATTAAAACTGACTAATGCCCGTACACCATTTGATTTGGATGATGAGTCAAAGTCATATTTGACAATTAAGCCCACATGCATCTATTTCAGTCACATAGCTGGCCATTCAGTGTTTCATCAGTCCCCAGATTCTTTGAAGGGGTAATAAACCATATTTTCCAAATACTTATTTCAGCTCCACCTGGGCAGACCAAGATGACAGGCTCAAAAGGTGCTCCAATGTTTAGAAAACCAAGGAGTTCAGGTGAAGACAATCAAATATTAATTGCTTCAAAATTCTGCAGGGTTCAATTGCTGCTTATGTGTTCTAAGAGGAAACTATGACTGACAATGGACCTCAGCTTTATTCAGAAGAGTTTTCAAATTTCATGAAAATGATTGGGTTAAATTACACTACAGTTTCACCATATCATTCTGTTTCTATAAAGATCTTTATAAGATCTTGGTATGATTGCACAAGGCACTGATCCAGCCTTACAACATTTTGCTCCATTCTCATCCTTGATCTTTATCTTGAGAGAAATCTTTTCCATGCTTCCCAGTTCCCTGTTAAAAATGATGGCATGTTTCTTTAGAATTTGTGATAGATCAGTTTCAGAACCTGACAAATGATTTACTATAGTTAAGTTTGATTTTCTCCAACCACATTTTTTCTTGAAGATTGAAGCTTGAAGATTTCCTGCAAGGACGAGTCTTTAGACTGGTTGTAAAACTGAACATTTGCATTGATACATTGTGCTGTACTATTCTATGTTTTCTATACTTTTTCAAGGCACACTTTGCCTATGTAGCAATGTGATTTAGCTGCTTCCGATACACACTTTCAGGTATCAATGAAACCATGCCTGCTGTGTCTATCTCCATTCACATTAGTTTGCCATTCAGTAAGGGAATGACAAAGTAACAGTTGGTGTTGCCAGCAGTGTCCAGTATGTTTAATAACAGCTTCTCTTTGGACTGAGAATCTGGGTTTTTCTCATGCCATTTTTGTACCCCTACTCTCTGGTTTCTGTACTTTTGCTGTATAGTAGCCATTTTTCTTCCTCAAATGTGTCCATTCAGTGTGGCGCCATTTCTGCCTACAGCTTCTTTATATCAGCAAGGCTGCTATTTCCACTGTTTTCCTTCAGGCTAGCTCCCTTCCATCAGTAATTTCTTCTGGGTTGCTTCACATCTTAAACCACACACCAGTCCATCTCCGTTAGCATCATTTTAGTTGTCCTTAAGTTTGCAACATTCTATTAACTTCTTTAAAATTGCTACACACTGGGAATTAGATTCACTATTATGCTGACTGTGTTTGTGGAACCTGAACCTATCATCAATCACTAATGGTTTTGGCAAAAAATGTTCTGTCAGATTCCTAATTTTTCCTCATATGATTTTGAACCTGACTTCCCTGGCTGTACCAGGCTTTTCATAATACTCAGGAATGCAGGGATGTTGATATCTGCTTCAATTTTGTTAGAGAAAAAAGAAACTGCAGATGCTAGAATCCAAGGTAGGCAAGCAGGAGGCTGGGAGACAGCAACACAGCAACACAGCCTCAGGAGGTGGAGAAATCAACATTTTAGGTGTAACCCTTCCTCAGGACTGGGTGTGAGTGTAAGGGCTGCTTCAGATAAAGGGGGTGGGGGGCTAGGGTGGCGAGGTGGGGATAGGAAGCCTAAACGAAGTAATGGAATCTCTCTGCGTAGAGGTTCCAACTGTCTATATTACATTATTACATCCCATGCCACCAAATTTCATGTCAATTTCTATTTTGTAAATGGAAATGGCCTGTGTAGAATGATATACCATGAAAATATTAGCACTACTTTGTTTCTTCTATTTAAAACTAGATATCCCTGAGGCTGCCTATTTCTTTCCAAGTCATAGCTCAAGACATTTTCCTCCTTGTAATGCACACATTACTCATAGTATTCACTCAGATGGAGCATGTAGCAAGCTTTTTCTGTACTGTTCACCTCTTTGCTGGATGAACTTTTTTTTTAAATTAACTGACTGTATCTGTTCTGCTGCAGTGATGGGATCTTTGGATTTCTTTTTGTCTCTTTATTGAAGTGACTCTGAGATCTGTAATGAGGACCACATTTTCACTTTACGATAAATGCGTAGACTCATAAGAAAATAAGGACCTGGAGCAGGAATGGCCCATCTGGCTGTTGAGCCTGCTCCGCCATTCAATACGATCCTGACTGATCTTTTTGTGGCCTCAGCTCCACTTAGCTGCCCTCTCACCATAACCCTTAATTCCTTTACTGTTCAAAGAAAATCTATCTTAGCTTTCAACAATTTACTGAAATAGCATCAACTACTTCACTGGGCAGGGAATTCCATAGATTCACAACCCTCTGGGTGAAGAAGTTCCTGTTCAATTCAGTCCTAAATCTGCTCCCCCTAATTTTGAGGCTATGTCTTCTTTTCCTAGTTTCACCTGCCAGTGGAAACATCCTCTCTATGTCTATCTTATCTACTCCCTTCATAATTTTATATGTTTCTATAAGATCCCCCTCATTCTTCTAAATTCCAATGAATATAATCCCAGTCTACACAGTCTCTCATAAACCAACCCCCTCAACTCTGGAAGAAAGTGAGGACTGCAGATGCTGGAGATCAGAGCTGAAAATGTGTTGCTGGAAAAGCGCAGCAGGTCAGGAAGCATCCAAGGAGCAGGAGAATCAACGTTTCGGGCATGAGCCCTCTGCATCCCGTCTAGTGCCAGACCATCTTTTCTCAAGTAAGGAGACCAAAACTGCATGCAGTACTCTAGGAGTGGCCTCACCAGCTGCAAAATAACCTCCCTGCTTTTAATCTCAATCCCTTTAGCAATGGAGGACAAAATTCCATTTGCCTTCCTAATTGTCTGTTATACCTGCAGACCAATATTCTGTGATTCTTGCACAAGGACACCCAGGTACCTTTGCACAGCAGCATGCTGCAATTTTTTACCAATCAAGTAATTGTCCTTTTTACTGTTACTCCCACCAAAATGGTTGACTTCACTTTTATTAACATTGTTTTCCAACTGTCACTCCTTTGCCCACTCACTTCAAGTATCTATGTGCCTCTGTAAAGTTTCACAGTGTCATCTATAAACTTTGACACACTACATGTGTCCACAACTCCAAATCATCTCTGTAAATTGTAAATAATTGCAATCCCAACACTGATCCCTGAGGCACACCACTAGTTACTGGTTGCCAACCAGAATAGCACTCATTAATCCCCATTCTTTTCTTCCTATTAGTCAACCAATCCTCTATCCATGCTAATACTTTACCATAATGCCATGCATCTTAATCTTATGCAGCAGCCTCTTGTGCTGCACCTTTGAAATCTAGGTACACCACACCTACCAGGTCCCTGTTGTCCAGTCTTCATAATATCTTTATAGAATTCCAAAAGGTTGGTTAAGCATGACCTGCTCTTCATGAACCAATGTTGTGCCTGCCCAACGGGACAGTTTCTATCTAGATGCCTTGCTATTTCTTCCTTAATAATAAACTCAAGCATCTTCCACACTACAGAGGTTAAGCTAACTGGTCTATAATTCCCCATCTTTTGTCTACTGCCTTTTTAAACAGTGGCATCATATTTGTTGTTTTCTAAACTGCTGGAACTGCCCCGGAGTCCAGCAAATTTTGGAAAATTACCACAAGTACACTTGTTATTTCATCCACCATCTCTTTCAGTACCCTGGGATGCATTCCATCAGGGCCAGGAGACTTGACTATCCTTAACTCCATTATATTGCCCAACACTACCTCTTCCATGATAATGTTGTTTCCAAGTCCTCACCTACCTTTATCTCTTTGTCAATTGTTGGCATGTTATTTGTGTCCTCCACTGTGAAGACTGACACCAAATACTTATTCAATGCCTCAGCCATTTTATCATATCCCATGACTAAATGCCCCTTCTCATCCTCTAAAGGATCAATGTTTACTTTAGCCACTCTTTTTCATTTACGTATTTGTAGAAACTTTTGCTATCTGTCTTTATATTCTGTGTTAGCTTCCTCATGTTCTATTTTACTTTTCTTCAGAGCTCTTTTTGTGGCTTTCTGTTGACCTTTAAAGCTTTCCCAATCTTCTACTTTCCTGCTGATCTTGACCACGTTGTATGCTTTCTCTTTTAATTTGATAACCTCCCTTATTTCCTTACACACTCATGGCAGATTATCTCTTTTCTTATAGTCCTTCCTTTTCTCTGGGATATACTTTTGCTGAGGAATTTGGAAGTGCTCCACTGCTCCTCAACTGCTCCTCAAAAGTTTTGTTTCCAGTCAACTTTAGCCAACTCTTCCCTCACCCTATTGTCGTCTCCTTTGTTTAAGCACCATCTGTACTCTAAATTCAACCATACTGTGATCGCTCCTTCCAAAAAGATTGCTAACTATGATTCAGATAAATCTCTAAACAGATTCCATTCTTAGAACGAGTTTCCTTCTTGTGTTAAATTCAAAAATGATTGGGAGACTGCAACATTTAAAACAACAAGTGTTTTATTTAGAAAATGTTTTGTCTACAAGGCAACAAGTTAGACTGAGCTGATTCCCTCCAATGAGGCTGATAATGTCACATGATCAGACTCTTAAAATGACAGGCCAACACACTTACTAAAGTACAAAACACCCTTCAATTATTAGGTAGTCAACACATTAATTCTTGTTGCACACATACTTATTCTTTAAATTGTTTATCTGTCAGCCCAAAAGCCATTGTTTTCCATTTTCAAGCTCCCATCCCCTGAGTGAATAGAATAAAATCTTGGAAACTTAAGGCCAGGAAGGTTTCTTTATTATGGTTGTTATTGTTGCATTTTCTGACCATCATTTTGCAATTGAGGCAATCTTACTGATTTGTGCATAATTGTATGCACAGGACCAGTATTGGAAATAGCAACAAATAATTGCACCTTTAACATCATAAAAAGTCCCAAAGTCCTATACAGGAGCATTGTAAAACAAGATATGATACTAAGTCATGTATGGAGATATAAAGAGACAACATCAAATGAGTATAGAGGTTTTAAAAGTGCTTTAAAGGTGGAAAGTCAGATCATGACGTGCAGCAATATAAGGGCAGAATTCCCGAGCTCAGATCCCAGGCAACCTAAAGTGTAACTATCAACAGTGGAGTGAAAATATCAAGGAGTCCCAGGATCTGGAATTAAATGAGCACAGCTATCTCAAAGGTTTGTGAGGGTGAAGGAGACTCTGGAATAGGAAGGGTCCCAATGAGGGTCAGCAGGCGCACCATAGTAGGTGAACTTGATGTGAGTGAAGTCATCAGCAGCAGAGCTTTGGGATGATCCCAACTTTATGTGAGATAATATGTGGAAGACATGGCAAAAGGGTATTGGAACAGTCAAGTTTAGAGATATTGTAGGCATGAATGAGAGGTAATGTTGGCATGAATGAGAATTTCAGTAGCACATTAGCTGAGACTGGCAAAATCAGGTAATGTCAGGGACATGGAAATTGATGGTGTTCAAGATGGCATGATTATAAGTCAGAAACTGACTCTGTGGTGAAATTTGACGTCAAGATTGTGAACAGTCTGACTAAATCTCTGACTGTTACCAGGAAGATTATTGGAGTCAGTAACAAGGGACAGATTTTTAGGAAGAAGGGTGGAAAATGATTAATCTATCCAGTATTTAACTGGAGATGATTTCTGGTGATGAGTACTAGGTGTGGAGAAGTAGTCTGTTGCAATTGTGGAGCTGTACAGCTATGCACAAGGCACAAATGGTATCAGTAAAATCATAACATGAATTTTTATTCATGGATATTTTGCATGCACATACAATCTTCCTTGAATAGATACCTTCTTCAGACAGAAATCACAGTATGTTATGTCACATTATTACACTACTGATGTTAGAAACATAACTCTATTCTTAAAAGTTACCCCATCATATCCCCCTTTAAGAAGTAAAAGTTAATTATATAATAATAGTAACAAAGGACAATGGACATATGATACAAAAAACTAACAATAACAAGTCGACTCATCAGTCATCATAATATAAAGGTGACTAAATAAAATGATCCAGTCTAGAAACTGGATAAGTTTCTGGAATCCATAAAAGATTTGAACAACTATTCTCTGTGAAAGTGGAATGTGTAACCTTTGCTCAGACGTTGTGTTTGATTAGTTTATGTTTGAATCTTCCAATGATATGGAATTATGGTCTGTTCTGATCGGACCTATATTCCTAACAACATAGCACCAATGAAGGTCTGCACAAAAGTGGTAGAAAGCTGAAGACTTGCGCAGTATTCATGTACTAGTTACAGGATTCTGTGTTGTCATGCAGTCAGCCAGCTGGACCTCATAGAATATCTAATCCCCGATTAGCGTTGTTAATCTGGTCCAATCAGGGAGATCTGGCTGACAGATAATAAAGGAGTGTCTGTTTTGATCACACAGCATTGCCCTTTGATGTGAAGGGCACTGCTTGTCACTGGCCACTCGGGTATTTTTCATATCTTCCTGGTGGTGGAAATTGAATAAAGATTGGTGCACTTTGTGTCTCTCACTGTGTCTCACACCTGCACACACACACCATGGGTGCTGGGGAAAAAATAAGCACTACCGCACTTAGGCGGTAGCGTAGGGGTATAAAAAAAAATAAAGGAGTGTCTGTTTTGATCACACAGCATTGCCCTTTGATGTGAAGGGCACTGCTTGTCACTGGCCACTCGGGTGTTTTTCATATCTTCCTGGTGGTGGAAATTGAATAAAGATTTGTGCACTTTGTGTCTTTCACTGTGTTTCACACCATGGGTCCTGGGGAATAAATAAGCACTACCGCAGTTAGACGGTAGTGTGGGAAAATAAAAAGAAAAAAAATATAAACAGAGGGCTCAAAAAATAAATAAATAAATAAAATGCTATTGAAGTCCATACCCTCCCCTTCACCTTAAAAAAAACAACAAAAAAAAAGAAAAAAAAAAGAACAGGCGTTCACACAGCATTACCCTTTGGTTTGAACGGCAGTGCTTGTCACTGGCCAAAAAAAAAGAGAAAAAAAAAGAAAAAAAAAATAAATAAAGGAGTGTCCCAACTCTATTTTGATTTAATCCCTGCTCTCCCCTTCACTGTTTGATCACACAGCATTGCCTTTTGTGAAGGGCACTGCTTGTCACTGGCCACTCGGGTGTTTCCCTTCTTCCTGGTGGTGGAAATTGAATAAAGCTTCGTACACCTTGTGTCTCTCACTTTGTCTCATACCTGCGCACACACACCATGGGTGCTGGGGAAAAATTTTTTTTAAGAAAACTGGAGAGTCAAAGGTTCAGGTCATCCTGAGAGCTGCCTCTGAGGGAGCTGGACCTGTGTGTGTGTGCGTTCAAGGACTCTCCTCCTTGACTGTGTCTGAGAGGAGGGGAAAAAAAAATAAAGGAGTGTCAGAAATACTGGCACTCGCATACTTGACTCTGAATGAGGCAGCAGTAAAGTCAAGGACTGTTCACCCAATAAAGGGTGACTTGGTGATGGGATACCCACCTCTGTGGAGTTATTTCAATTGTCCTGCTGCTAATTTGTAAAACTTACATAGTAACTATCACGTACATCATCCATCATCTTCAGTTCTATCTAAACAGCATCCCTATCTTCAGGATGGATGGAAAGGTGGAAGCTAAGGTAACCAGCATAGCTGTGCATGGACTCATAAACAGAGGTTTGTGTAGGTAGGGCTTAGCAATCTGCAAGCATTGATCTGCCTGCCAACATTTTAGTAACAAATAATTTGATTGTATGAATCATAACTTCTTCAAGACTATGGGTATATGGATAATGGTTTCTGATACATATCATGAAATAATTAACCATTGAAATGAGGCTCATTCTTAGAAATCACTTCACCTGGTTGTTCATGGTATGTCAGTTATATTGTTTCGATATACGGGTGAAAGGTTTAATTGTGTATTTAGAGCATTGCTTCCCTCCCCTTTCCATGGTTTTAATTAGCCTTAAAAAGTTTTGCATATAAATTAATTACTTGGAACCATGGGCTATGTACTGATGGTGATGTGAAGAAGAACACTCAATTACGTGTAAGAGCAATTCTGGACATTTTATAAAGGGACTTATACCTGACTTGATGGTAATAATGAGGCAGACATGCATGTTATGTAAACAATTTATTAACAAAAAAAGGAATTGCATCTAATTTTGTACTTGGCTATCTGGCTGGAATCCAGTTAATATGTTGTGCTGAATAAACTGAAGATCCCACTGAGAGTGCTCTGCTATCATAGAACCTGATGTGGCATGTAACCATCAGATGTTCCTAAAAAGTAATCAGTGAGAACAAGATACTTACTACCAAGCATTTGGAATGGATCAGAGCCAATCTTCACCTATGAGAGGATAGGAATATTGTGAGTATGATGTTCCTGATGTTCACTTGTTTGGTGAGCCAACTGTGCCTTTCATGTCTGAACAATGGATGTTAATATCATTGTTGATTCCTGGTCATTCACTTGGTGTGGTCAATGCCCATATGTGATTGTTGGAGATTGTCAGCTTGTAGTGGCACAGGGATTGGGAATTTGTCTGCCTTTAAGAATTATACCTTATGTACTTCACATTAGAAAAATAACCACACCTCTAATTGTTGTCCCATAACAGACAGCAGAGGACATGAGTTTGAAAGGTGCTAAAAAAAGGGGCATTGGGAATTGAACTGAAGAAAAAAAATCCTTTTCAGAAATCAGACTCTTCTATGACTGTTGAGAAGCAAGGACAGGCTAGAAGCAAGCATCTTTACTTTGGCTGTGGATATAGAAGTATTGGACATTCATACATAAGGTTTTACATAATTTCTTGTACAAGGGCACAGTGTTTTACAATTTGAAGCTAAACTGTAGCAGGAATTCCACCTTTAACAAGAAGCAATTACATTTTCCTCAAGACACACTGCGGGTGGGAGATTCCGAATGGAGTTCTGAACTTCAAGAGCATCAGGCCTTTTGCTTGAGTCATTATTCAACATGACTTTTAATAGTTCAGTTTGCAAGATATCAAAATGAGAATAGGCACATTAAACAACAAGAAACAGCACAATATATGGACACCAAAAACTAACAATAACAAGTAGACTCATCAGTCACCATAATATAAAGGTGACTAAATAAAATGATCCAGTCTAGAAACTGAATAAGTTTCTGGAATCCAGAAAAGATTTGAACAACTATTCTCTGTGAAAGTGGAATGTGTAACCTTTGCTCAGATGTTGTCTTTGATTAGTTTACATTTGAGTCTTCCAATGATATGGAATTATGGTCTGTTCTGATTGGACCTATATTCCTATCAACATAGCACCAACGAAGGTCTGCACAAAAGTGGTAGAAACCTGAAGACTTGCACAGTACTCATGTACTAGTTACAGGATTCTGTATTGTGACCTATTGTCATGCAGTCAGCCAGCTGGACCTCATAGAATATGTAATTCCTGATGAGGGCTGTAAATCTGGTTTGAGAAAGAATGATCCTACACTGGATATTATCAAGAGGTGATCCGAGGCAATTTTGTTACCTTGAAGTGCTGAGACCAACTGGGAGATCTTTTCAGGCAATTCACCTGTTACAATGTAAACAGCTTTATAAAGAGTAAGCTGAATGAGAGTACAGGATATGAATCAGCAAGGCAGCCTATGTGTGGAACCACACGAGTTGGGGGTGATACTAAATGAGTAGTTTACATCAGTGTCTACTGTGAAGAAGGACCTGGAAGATAGAAAGTGGGGAAATAGATGGTGACATCTTGATAAAAGTCCATATTACAGAGGAGGAGGTACTGATGTCTTGAAATGCATAAAAGTGGATAAATCACCAGGACCTGATCAGGTGTACCCTTGAACTCTGTGAGAAACTAGGGAAGTGATTGCTGGGACCCTTGCTGAGATATTTGTATCATCAATAGTCACAGAAGAGGTGCTGGAAGATTATAGGTTGGCAATCGTACCAGTATTTAAGAAAGGTAGTAAAGACAAGCCAAGGAACTATAGACCAGTGAGCCTGACGTCGGTGGTGGGCAAGTGTTGGAGGGAACCCTAAGGGACGGTATTTGGAAAGGCAAGGACTGATTAGGGATAGACAGGATGACTTTGTGCATGGGATGTCATGTCTCATGAACTTGAATTTTTTGAAGAAGTAACAAAGGGGATTGAGGGCAGAGCAGTGGACGTAATCTATATGGACTTCAGTAAAGTGTTCGACTAGGTTCCCCATGGGAGACTGGTTCGCAAGGTTAGATCTCATGGAATACGGGGTGACCCAGCCATTTGGATACAGAACTAGCTCGAAGGTAGAAGACAGAGAGTGGTGGTGGAGGGTTGTTATTCAGGCCGGAGGCCTGTGACCAGTGCAGTGTCAAAAGGATCAGTGCTAGTTCCACTACTTTTTGTCATTTATTTAAATGATTTGGATGTGAACATAGGAGGTAGAGTTAGTAAGTTTGCAGATGACACCAAAATTGGAGGTGTAGTGGACAGTGAAGAAGGTTACCTCAGATTACAATGGGATCTTGATCAAATGGGTCAAAGAGTTGAGGAGATGGAGTTTAATTTAGATAACTGTAAGGTGTTGCACTTTGGAAAAGCAAATCATAGCAGAACTTACACATTTAATGTTTCTGAACAAAGAGACCTTGGAGTGCAGATTCATAGTTCCTTGAAAGTAGAGACACAGATAGATAGAATAGTGAAAAAAGCGTTTGGTATGCTTTCCTTTATTGGTCAGAGTATTGAGTCCAGGAGTTGGGAGGTCATGTTGTGGCTATGCAGGACATTGGTTAGGCTACTTTTGGAATATTGCATGCAATTCTGATCTCCTTCCTTTCGGAAGGATGTTGTGAAATTTGAAAGGGTTCAGAAAAATTTTACAAAGATGTTGAGCTATAGGGAGAGGCTGGGGCTGTTTTCTCTGGAGTGCTGGTTGCTGAGGGGTGACTTTATAGAGGTTTATGAAATCATGAGGGGCATGGATAGGATAAATAGACAAGGTCTTTTCCCTGGGGGGTGGGGATCAGGACTAGAGGGCATAGGTTTAAGATGAGAGGGGAAAGGTAGGGAACTAAGCGGCAACCTTTTCATGTAGAGGGTGGTATGTCTATGGAATGAGCTGCCAGAGGGACTAATGGAAGCTAGTACAATTACAGCATTTAAAAAGCGCCTGGATGGGTATATAAATAGAAAGGGTTGAGAGGGATATGGGCCAAGTGCTGGCAAACAGGACTAGATTAGGTTAGGATATCTGGTTGGCATTGATGAATTGGGCTGAAGGGTCTGTTTCTATGGTGTACATCTCTATGACTCTATGCATGGTGAAAGAATCAGAAGTGTTTGTATTAAAAAGGACCTGTGTGTCCTTGTGCAAATCACAAAGTTTAATTTATACACAACTTATATCTCTTTTTTTCTGGTTCACCACTATTAACAATCCCTTTTGTGTATTGCATTGGGCTTCTATACATCTGTTCCCTACAGTACAGTCTCTGCTTCTGTCAACAGTATTAACAAACTTTTTCCAACCTTTTTTCAGTTCTGAAGAAGAGTCATGTCAGACAAAAAACGTTAACTCTATTTCTCTCTCCAGATGAAGCTAGACCTGCTGAGTTACCCCAGCATTCTCTGTACCACATAAAGTAAACATGCAACACAGCAAGCAATTGAGAAAGCAAGTGGGATGTTGACCTTCAGAGTAAGGAGGGATCATTGCGGTCAGATTGTGCTTTGGTGACATTACATCTGGAGTACAGTTTTGAGTTTCCATACTCAATGAAATATACACTCATGTTGAAGAGAGTGCAATAAACATTCGCTGGAATGATTCCTGAGTTGAAGGAATTGCCTCATAAAAGGAGTTTGGGAAAAGTAGAATTCAGTTTAGTAGAATTTTAAAAAACTAAGAGATAGTTTTATTATAACATAGAGAACTTTTAAGTGTCAATGCCTAGAGGATATAATCTGGATGGCTAGCACTAGGGATCACAACCTCACCATAACCAGGTAGCTTGTTATACAAGATAATGGTTCTGAAAGAATTAACATCGAAGTTGTGTTAAATTAAACCTAATAAGAAAATGTCCCAGTCTTTGAGTGGAGAAGTGCAGGCTAACATTAAGTCGCAATGGAGACTGGCGTGTAATCTTTGGCTCCTATACTCTTTGGAGTCTGATCAATCTAATTTACATCTATTGCTATCATGTAGTAAACCATGTCTTGTTGTTCAGGTAAGTTCTTCTCATTTAGTCCTAATGATGTTTTGTGTTCTCTACTACTGCTAATTAGGCCCCACAATTTAACATAAAAAAGGGATTGGTGTAGCACTGTATCTCAGTCATTATGGTTATAACACGGCCAATTAGGACTGAGAGATTACTTTACTCAAAAGTTGTGGATACTCGGAATTTCCTACCTTAGTGATGTATGGATTTTCAGTCATTGAGAAGAAAGTAATTGTTAGGTTTTTGGATAGTAAGGGAATCTACAGATTTGGAATAGGGTAGGACGTTGCAGTTGAGGTAGAAGAAAAGCAATCTTATTGGATTTTGTTGAATGGTGAAGCAAGCCTGAAGAGCTGAATAATCTCATGTTCTTAGGTGTGTAAAGATGATACATATATAACTAAACAATTATGTTGAGTAATTATCTTGAGTCTGAGGAGCTGACTCAAGTCTGAAGGTCTTACATATATGATATTATAAAGTTTTAAAATTGTTTTCTAAGATGAGATGCTGTATAAAGGAAACACATTATGAAGTAACAAATAATGGAGTTGCTCAGCAGCAAAGACTACCTAGATTAATATTTCCACCTGGTGCAGGAGTAGGGTAATGTCATATTATTTATTTGTTAATTACAGTACTGCTCCAATAATGAATTATGTTAGAACTCACTTGTATTTAAAATTTTAAAAATACCAATTTTTTTGTATGACCTTCAAATCGATTAGAATAAATGAAAGGCAGGCATCTTGGCTTACCCCTTGGTAGTATATTTACTCACTAACATATTAAGATGAACAGGGATTCTATGACTCTGAGTGAAGCTTCTTTTGACTTTGGTGCTCAAGGCCTGAATTGACTAATATCCAGATTGATACCCTCAATCATTCCCAAACCATGAACCATCCCAAAAGTATACACAGAAGCATCAGTGATAACCACATAAAAGACAGGTTTTACTTCATCAAATTCCAAATCACATTTCAAAAATCTTACCTCTTTGGGAAACATCTTTGTAAAGTCTATGGGAAAATTGCAATCTTTCACTTCAGTCCGTTTCTGTTGAAAAGAAAATATTTACTCTTGGCATAATGTGAATTAAACATTTGTTATGTTTCTCAAGGGAAACAAGTCCACTATTTCTCCACGGCTTAATTTTGATCTCAGTATTTTGTGTCCACTCTGCAACCAAAACTGCATCCACACTCAATCTGTATCCATTCTTAACTGACAGAGCATCCAGACCCAATTAGCATTCCATTCATCTTGCATTACACCCAGACCAAATCTGTACCAGTCCTCACCCATTAAAACACCCACAATTAATGCTGAGCCCAGATGCAATCTGTACCAATCCTCATGCAGACTGGATTTGTACCAAACTATGCTCAATACGGAGCTGATAACCAATTTGTATTAATTGTCACTTGACAATGGACTCAGGAATGCCAGTACTCACTAGTGCTGAGTTCCGATCCAAATTGTACTAGTCTTTGACATGTACTTGACACCGTACCTAGACCCAATCTGAACCCAGTAGATGTTGCAGCTCCGGCTAGACACAGTACAGGTGTTTATACAGCTGCATATAAACTCAGTTTGGTAATGTTGTTATCTTCAACCAACAGTGTGCCAACACAAACCATCCAACATAAAGAATGTGCATTTGAATGAGATTGCCAAATATTTTTTCTCTCTTACGCAGTTCATGTTATTAATGAAAACTTACCTTCTGTTTCTCGTGATTTGTTCCAGATTGCAAGATAGGACACATAAGTTCAAATAATATAAGACCCAAAGAATAGATATCCACTTTGTGGTTGTACACTTCAGACATCTAAAGTCAAATTTTTAAAAAACCACACGTTACAACTGCATCACAATTAATGAGAAGTTGGATATAAGAAGAAGATTTAGTTAAAATTCTCCAATGTCACATTCATTCAATTCCTTAAATCTGCATCATTTGAATACACAAGAAATGTCTCAATGTCAACAAAGTGCAAATCAGTTTTAACAACTTTGCAGGTTGTTTCTGACAAGAAGAAGAAACCCACCAGTGTGCTTTGCTAATAGTACTGATCACAGTAAAGAATTTGAGTCCTAATTACCACCTCAACATTATTCACCAGGCTTCTGCTCCATTCACATAACCATGCTTTCCATGTCAATTATGATACCGAAATCAACACAATACTGAAAATTTATCAGATTTGTCCGACCTAATAGGACAACTCAATTTAACTTATTACTGCCACATCAGTCTGTGCTCAATCATCAGAAAAATGATGAAAAGTGAAATTGACAGTTTTTTTCTCCTCAAAGTTCTAAGTGGCACTCAATCATCAATAATTTTTCAGAGTCTCTGGGCTCTGGGATGTACTATCGTCTTGGTACAAGCATGGACAAATGCTGATTTCCAAAGGTGAGGTAACAATAATGATTTACATAACAATTACATAAACATGGCCCAGGGATGAGCTCAAAGCAGTATTTGACCAAGTGTTGCATTAGGAGTCCGAGCAAAGCTGAAATCAAGAGCAAGCAGGGTGAAAGCTCTCTGCCAGTTAGCATCAGTGGAAGATTGTTGTGTTTGTTGGATTTTAATCCTCTCAGCCGCAGGACATCACTGCGAAGTTCCTCAGGCAGAGTCCAAGACCCAGCATCTTCAGCTGCTTTATAAATGACTTCTTCAAAGGTCAGAAGAGGAGATGTTTGCAGATAGAGTCATAGAGCTATGCAGCATGGAAACAGACCCTTCAGTCCAACTTGTCTATGCTGACCAGATATCCTAAATTAATCTAGTCCCATTTGCCAGAAATTGGCCCATATTCCTCTAAACCCTTCCAATTTATATATCCATCCACATGCCTTTTAAATATTGTTATTGTACCAGGCTCCACCACTTCCTCTGGCAGCTTATTCCATATAGGTACCAATCTCTGCATGAAAACATTGCCCCATTGGTCCCTTTTAAATTGTTCCCCTCTCATCTTAAAATTTAAACCTTAAATCCTCTAGTTTTGGACTCTGCTACCCTGGGGAAAAGACCTTGACTACTCACCCTATCCATGCCCCTCATGATTTTGTAAACGTCCATCAGGTCACCCCTCAATCTCCAATGCTCGAAAATAACCCCAGCCTATTCAGCCTCTCCCTATAGCTCAAACCCTCCAACCCTGGCAACATCCTTGTTAATCTTTTCTGAAACCTTTCAAGTTTCACATCATCCTTCATAAAACAGGCAGACCAGAATTGAATGTATTGTTCAAAAGGTGGCCGAACCAAAATCCGGTACAGTTCCAACATGGCCTCCCAACTCCTATACTCAATACTCTGACATATAAAGGCAAACAATGAAGGCAAGCCAAATGACTTCTTCACTACCCTATTCCACTTTCAAGGAATTATGAACCTGCACTCCAAGATCTCTTTGTTCAGCAACAGTCCCCAAGACCTTACCATTAAGTGTATAAATCCTGCCCTGATTTACCTTTCCAAAGTACAACACCTCACATTTATCTAAATTAAACTGCATTTGCTACTGTTTGGCCCACCAGTCCATCTGATCAAAATCCCATTGTACTCTGAGGTAACCTTCTTCGCTGTCCACTACAACAGTTAGATGCAATGAGGAATGCACAAGATCAGGAGGATGTGATGGATGGCAGTTATAGGAAGGGACAAAAGTTGCAGAATTAGTCACATAGATGGGTTAAATCCAGGAAAGGCAAGAGAAGTAGGCAGGTAGTGCAGGAATCTTCTGTAGCTATCCCCATTTCAAACAAGTATGCTGTTTTGGAAAATGGGTTGATAGATTCTGAGCGGAATGTAGCATGGACAGACAAGTTTCTGGTATCGAGACTGGCTCTAATGCAATGAGGGGTACGTCGGCTTCCAAGCGATTGATTGTGTTAGGGGACTCTCTAGTCCGAGGCACAAACAGATGCTTCTGTGGCCAGCAGCAAAAAATCAGGATGGTGGGTTGCCTCCCTGGTGCCAGGATCAAGGATGTCTCAGAGAGGGTGCAGAATGTTCTCAAGGGGAGAGGGCTCAGCAAGAGATCATTGTACACATTGGAACCAATGACATATGAAGGGAAAAGGATGAGATTCTGAAGGGGGAATATAGAGAGTCAGGCAGAAATTTAAAAAGGAGATCCTCGAGAGTTGTAATATCTGGATTATCCTGGTGCTACGAGCTAGTGAGGGTAGGAATAGGGGGTTAGAGCAGATGAATGTATGGCTGAGGAGCTGGTGTATGGGAAAAGGATTCACAGTTTTGGATCACTGGATTCTCTGCTGGGGTAGAAGTGACCTGTACAAGAAGGACGGGTTGCACCTGAATTGCAAGGGGACTAATATACTGGCAGAGAGATTTGCTAGAGCTGCTTGGGAGGATTTAAACTAGTAACGAGGTGGGATGAGACTCAGGGAGATAGTGAGGAAAGAGATCAATCTGAGACTGGTACAGTTGAGAAAAGAAATGAGTCAAACAGTCAGGACAGGCAGGGGCAAAGCAGAGAACAAGGTAGGACTGAGAAATTAAATTGCATTTATGTCAATGCAAGAGGCCTAACAGGGAAGCCAGATGAACTCAGGGCATGGTCAGCGACATGGGACTGGGATATCATAACAATTACATAAACATGGCCCAGGGATGAACAGGACTGTCAGCTTAATGTTCCAGGATACAAGTGCTACGGGAAGGACAGAAAGGGAGGCAAGAAAGGGGGTGGGGTGAGTGGCGTTTTTGATAAGGGATAGCATTACAGTTGTGCTGAGGGAGGATATTCCCGGAAATACATACAAGGAAGTTATTTGGGTGGAACTGAGAAATAAGATAGAGATTATGTTATAGACCTCCTAATAGTCAGAAGGAAATTGAGAAACAAATTTGTAAGGAGATCTCAGTTATCTGTAAGAATAACAGGGTGCTTATGTTCGGGGATTTTAACATTCCAACATAGACTGGGACTGCCATAATGTTAAGGGTTTAGATGGAGAGGAATTTGTAAAGTGTGTATGAGAAAATTTTCTGATTCAATATGTGGATGTACCTACCAGAGAGGGTGCAAAACTTGACCTTATCTTGGGAAATAAGGCAGGGCAGGTGACTGATATGTCAGTGGGGGAGCATTTTGGGGCCAGCGACCATAATTCTATTAATTTTAAAATAGTGATGGAAAAGGATAGACCAGATCTAAAAGTTGAAGTTCTAATTTGTATGAAAGCTAATTTTGACAGTATTAGGCAAGAAGTATCAAAGCTGATAAGGGGCAGATGTTTGCAGGTAAAGGGACAGTTGGAAAATGGGAAACCTTCAGAAATTAGATAGCAAGAATCCAGAGAAAGTATTTTCCTGTTAGGGTGAAAGGAAAGGTTGGTAGGTGTAGGGAATGCTGGATGGCTAAAGAAATTAAGAGTTTGGTTAAGAAAAAGAAGGAAGCATATCTCACATACAGACAAGATAGATGAAATGAATCCTGAGAAGAGTATAAAGGCAGTAGGAGTATACTTAAGTGGAAAATCAGGAGGGCAAAAAGGGGACATGTGATAACTTTGGCAAATAGGGTTAAAGAGAATCCAAAGGGTTTTTACAAATATTTTAAGCACAAAAGGGTAACTAGGGAGAGAATACAGCCCCTCAAAGATCAGCAAGGCAGCCTTTGTGTGGAGCTGCAGGAGATGGGGGATATACTAAACAAGTATTTTGCATCAGTGTTTACGTGGAAAAGAACATGGAAGCTATAGAATGTAGGGAAATAGATGATGACATCTTGAAAAATGTCCATATTACAGAGGAGGAAGTGCTGGATATCTTGAAACATATAAAAGTGGGTAATCCCCAGGACCTGATCAGGTGTACCCTAAAACTCTGTGGGAAGCTATGGAAGTGATTGCTGGGCCCCTTGCTGAGATATTTGTATCATTGATAGTCACAAGTGAGGTGCCGGAAGACTGGAGTTTGGCTAATGTGGTGCCACTGGTTAAGAAGGGTGGTAAGGACAAGCCAGGGAACTATCGACCTATGAGCCTGAAGTTGGCAGTGGGCAAGTTGTTGGAGGGAATGCTGAAAGACAAGATGTACATGTATTTGGAAAGGCAAGGACTGATTAGAGATAGTCAATATGGTTTTGAGCGTGTGAAATCATGTCTCACAAACTAAATTGAGTTTTTTGAAAAAGTAACAAGGAGGATTGATGGGGGCAGAGTGGTGGACATTATCTATATGGACTTCAGTAAGGTGTTCAACAAGGTTCCCCATGGTTGATTGATTAGCAAGGTTAGATCTCACAGAATATAGGGAAAACTAGCCATTTGGATACAGAACCGGCTCAAAGGTAGAAAACAGAGGGCGTTGGTGGAGGTTGTTTTTCAGACTGGAGGCCTGTGACCAGTGGAGTGCCACAAGGATCTGTGCTGGGTCCTCTACTTTTCATCATTTATATAAATGATTTGGATGTGAGTATAAAAGGTATTGTTAGTAAGCTCGCAGATGACACCAAAATTGGAGGTGTAGTAAACAACAAAGAAGGTTACCACAGATTACAGCGGCATCTTGATCAGATGTGCCAATGGACTGAGAAGTGGCAGGTGGAGTTTAATTTAGATAAATGTGAGGTCCTGCATTTTGGGAAAGCAATTCTTAGCAGAACTTATACACTTAATATAAGGTCCTAGGGAGTGTTGCTGAACAAAGAGACCTTGGAGTGCAGGTTCATAGCTCCTTGAAAATGGAGTCGCAGGTAGATAGGATAGTGAAGATGTTTGGTATGCTTTCTCTTATTGGTCAGAGCATTGATTTGAGGAATTGGGAGTTCATATTGTGTGGCCGTACAGGACATTAGTTAGGCCACTGTTGGAATATTGCGTGCAATTCTGGTCTCCTTCCTATCAGAAGGATGTTGTGAAACTTGAAAGGATTCAGAAAAGATTTACAAGGATGTTGCCAGGGTTGAAGGATTTGAGCTATAGTGAGGGGTTGAATAGGCTGGGGCTGTTTTCCCTGGAGTGTTGGAGGCTGAGGGGTGACTTTATACAGGTTTATAAAATCATGAAGTGCATGAATAGGATAAATAGACAAAGTCTTTTCCCTGGGGTGGGGGAGTCCAGAACTAGAGGGCATAGGTTTAGGGTGAGAGGGGAAAGATATTAAAGAAACCTAAGTGGCATCTTTTTCATGCAGAGGGTGGTACGTGTATGGAATGAGCTGCCAGAGGAAGTGGTGGAGGCTAGTACAATTGCAACATTTAAAAAGCATCTGGATGGGTATGTGAATAGGAAGGGTTTGGAGGGATATGGGTCAGGTGCTGGCAGATGGGCCTAGATTGGGTTGGGATATCTGGTCAGCATGGACGAGTTGGATTGAAGGGTCTGTTTCCGTGCTGTATATCTCTATGACTCTTTGAACTCCAATTTTGGTGTCATCATCAAACATACTAACTATTCCTCCTACGTTCACATCCAAATCATGTACATAAATGACGAAAAGTAGTGGACCCAGTCCCAATCCTTGTGGCAGACCGAAAATCACAGGTCTCCAGTCTGAAAAGCATCCCTCAACTAACACCCTCTATCTCATACCTTCAAGACATCTCTGCATCCAAATGGTTAGTTCGCCCTGTATTCCATGTAATTTAACCTTGCTAACCAGTCTACCATATGGAAACTTATTGAATGCTTTACTGAAGTCTATATAGATCACGTCCACCACTCTGCCTTCATTCATCCTCTTTGTTACTTCTTTAAAAAAACTCAAGTTAGCAAGACACAATTTGTCATGCATAAAGCCATATTGACTATTCCTAATTGGTCCTTGCCTTTCCAAATACATATAAATCCAATCCCTCAGGATTCCCTCCAACAACTTGCCCACCACTGATGTCAGGCTCACCGGACTATAGCTCCCGGGCTTTTCCTTACCACCTTTCTCAAATAGTGGCACCATGTTAGCCAACCTCCAGTCTTCCGGCACCTCACTTATGGCTATCTATGATACAAGTATCTTAGCAAGGGCTCCAGCAATCACTTCCCTAGCTTCCCACAGAGTTCAGATCCTGGCGATTTATTCACCTTTATGTGTTTTAAGACATCTAGCATCATTTCCTCTGTAATATGGACATTTTTCCAAGATGTTGCTATTTATTTCCTCAAGTTCTCTTGCTTCAACATCCTTCTCCACAGTATGATTGCACAAAGTTCAGTACCCTTCACAGCTCCTCAGATAATGAAACAATTCATGTCTGAGTAAGACTTGGACACCATTCATACTTGGACTCAAATGTAACAAAAATCCCGATTGCCAAGCAATGCCAATCTCTGACAAAGAGAATCTAACCAGAGCTCCTTGATATACAATGATATTGTCACAGTTTAATCCCTCTCAGTCAACATCCAAGGTGGTTACCATTGACCAGAAACAGAACTGGACCAATAATAAAAATGATATAGCTGCAAGTTCAGATCAGAGAATGAAAATCCTTTGGCAATTAACTCAATGCCCAACTTCCTTAAAATCCTCCATACTGTATACAATATGATGGAATACTTCCTAATTGTCTGGACAATGGTAGTTCCAATAGCATTCAAGAAGTTTGACACTATCCAGGACAAAGCCAGCTGCTGAATGGATATCCTGTTTACCATTAACATTCACTTCCTTCATCATTGACACGAGGGGTAGCAGTGCGTCCCAGTTGCAAAATGCACTGCAGCAACTTGTCAATCAGATTACAACTTCCAAACCCACAACTACTTACATTCAGAAGGACATGGGGAACAGAAGCATGGGAAACACTACCACCTGTGAATTTCTCTTCAAGTCACACATCATCCTAACTTCAAACAATACCTAATGCATTCTTTCACAGTCGCTAGATTAGAATTCTGGAACTCCCAACCGAACAACACAATGGCTATACCTCTGAACTGCAACAGTTCAAGAAGTCACACGACACCAGGCAATAGTCCAACAGATTTATTTGAAATCCCAAGCTTTTGGAGCACAGCTCTTTTGTCAGGTGAGTTGATGAAGGAGCAGCACTCTGAAAGCTTGTGATTTCAAATAAACCTGTTGGACTATAACCTGGTGTCATGTGACTTCTGACCTTGTCCACCCCAGTCCAACACTGGCACCTCCACATTCAAGAAGGCAGCTCAACACTGCCAACTGATAAATGCTGCTCATTTCAGAGTTGCTCACATTGCACGATGAATAAAATAGAAACCCACAACATTGAATATGCTGACTGACACTGATGAATGAATCAATTTACGTGAAATATGACACTATAGGCAAACAATGTACACTCCACACATTGGGGAGCAGATCAATTCATGCTGCATTTGGTAAAAGTAGAAAATTGGTGCAAGGATCATAAGTACAACAATATTAGTATTACTCTACAGTACACTTAAGTGACAGGAAATATGCTGCATGACATTACATTTGTGTGAATATACTGAGCATTCTTTTTCTGGAAAGTTCCAGAAGTGGAAATGATCAATGGAGTATAGTGCATTCATCTGTTCCAGTCTGTGCCATGCATGCACTAAAAAACCAGATAGAACAGAGAAATAAGGTCCAAAATGTAAACTTCACTCTGGAATTCTGAGTAGGGAGTAATTTAGTAACTCTGAAGTAAGGGTATGAGCATTGCAAACAACTAGAGATCAAATTTTAGCAGTGTTAGAGAGATATCCTTTTAACAACTTGATTTTCTATATAGTCAAACCTATTCTGGTGCCATGTATAAATGAGTTCCAACTTCTGGAGACCGAGAAAACTGTTCAAGTCCTTCTCTCTTCCAGGATGTAGCAAGCCCAAAATCTCCAATTTTGATCTTATTGTCCAATGCAAAAAAGATATTAGCAGGCTTTTGGGAAAGAACACGAATGTCAAATTAGGAACCTGACATCAGGAATATCAGATCAAGAACGTTAAAGCAGAAATTGCAAGTCCCCCTTTGGCCTTCTTCTTTCAAATGAGAATAGACCCATAAGACCTTTCCTCATAAGACCTTCCCTCCAGACCAGGCAACATCCTGGTAAATCTCCTCTGCACCTTTTCCAATGCTTCCACATCCTTTCTGTAACGGGGCGACCAGAAATGTACACAATATTCCAAGTGTGGCCGCACCAACATTTTGTACCATTGCAGCATGATATTGTGATTCTGAAACTCAATCCCTCTACCAATGAAACTTAACACACCGTATGCTTTCTTAACAGCACTATCCACCTGGGTGGCAACTTTCAGGGATCTATGCACATGGATTCCAAGATCCCTCTGCACATCCACACTACTAAAAATCTTTCCATTGGCCCAATACTCTGCCTTTCTGTTATTCTTCCCAAAGTGTATCACCTCACATTTAGCTGCATTGAACTTCAGCCCAATTCTGCAGTTTATCCAAGTCCCCCTGCAACCTGTAACATTCTTCCAAACCGTCCACTACTCCACCGACTTTAGTGTCGTCTGCAAATTTACTAATCCATCCACTTATGCCTGTGTCTATGTCATTTTTATAAATGACAAACAGCAGTGGTCCCAAAACAGACCCTTGTGGCACACCACTAGTAACCAGATTCCAGGCTGAATATTTTCCATCAACCACCACTCGCTGCCTTCTTCCAGAAAGCCAGTTTCTAATCCAAACTGCTAAATCACCCTCTATTCCATGCCTCTGCATTTTCTCCAACAGCCTACCATGTGGAACCTTATCAAAGGCTTTATTGAAGTCCAAGTATAACATGTCAACCACTCTACCCTCATCTACATGCTTGGTCACCTTCTCAAAAAACTCAATGAGGTTTGTGAGACACGAACTGCCCTTGACGAAACCATGTTGACATCTGCCTAGTCACATTAGGCGTGGCTGGATGTACTGATTAACAAACCAGACAGTATCAAGGCTTTATTGATGTGCCATAAAGCACAGAGCAAGGTGGTTATATTAAAACACTGGTTCAGCCTCAAATGGAATATTGCATCCAGTTCTGGAAGGTTATAAAGATATTCGACAGAGAGCGGAAAAAATTCACAAAATGGCTTCTTCCAGACGTCACATGACTAGCCTTATGGATTCAAATAGTCTAGACTGCAATTATATCAGAAATATGTCAAAAGCGCTCCTTTGAAATTCAAGCAAGGAATCAGAAGGCTACTGTGGTAAGCAATATGTGAAGCAATAAAATCTGCCATGACCTTATTGAATCTAAATTCACATGCAGGGAAACTCTTACCTTTAAATCCCGGATGTAATTTTTGTTGTGAATATAAACTAAGTCAGCACTGATCTGATGAACTATTTGATATCAATTCTTGGCCAGTTCATCTCTACCAACATTTTGTAACCAATTCTTCAGTGTCTTCTTGCACAACTCCATTTGAATACCGAGATATTTTGTCTGCCTAATGAAGACAATGCAAAGCCAGCTTTTAATCATATGATGCTAAAACATGGAAGAAATGGATTCATCCATCACATGGTGTTCTTTGAAATATCTCTCCAATTCATCTCCCCTTCCATCATCATCCTCAAATGGAAAGCACCTAATTTAGACAGTGCTCGTTCTGCTTTTTCTGTCCATTAAGTCATCTTCTTTTCTTGATAAAACTGATATATTTTCTCCTAAAAATAGGAATATGAATTCAAATCGCCTTCATTTCTTCTAGTGATGGAAGGGAAATACGCAAGGGCTGTTGATAGATATTTTATGATTAACCTGTTCAGTGATGTTATTACACATCACTGGAGTTGGGGGGTGGGGATTTAAACCTAGACTTCCTGTTTCACTCACACTGTGTCACAAGAGCCATCACTAAAGTCTGTTTATATTCTTCCAGTGAACTCTTTTTTAATTTAACATAGGAAATTTGTGGTTTACAGGAAAGAGGGTTGGGACTTGAACTCTGGCCTTCTGGCTCTGGAGGCAGACACAGTACCACATCAACACAAGAACAGTTTACATTCTTCTGGTGAGCTCTTCTTTAATATGGCATTCAAAAATCTGTCAAGCACCTCAATTTATCATAACTACGAAGGTTGAGGAACTTGTGAGTTATAAGGATATAGGAAAAGGAGCACGTCACTTAGTTGAACCTGTTCCACCATTCTCTTAGATCTTTACAGCACTCAATACACCATTGCTCTTTTATTCGTATCTCTTCATTGCCTTAGCGAACAAATCAATCAATCTCTGTCTTGAGAGCTTCATCTGGTCTATCACACATTAAAATTGCTAAGAATTGCTACCTGTATACAGCAAATTTTGTTTTAACTGCCACCTTATCAATTGGCACTCTTGATAAAGTGGCGAAAATTATTTACCTCAAATATCACGACCTACCATGATATCTGAGTATTTATGCTATAAATAAAATATAACCGTGATGTGTAAACCCTCTGCATTACATTTCTGTTAGTTACTGTATGTTTTCACATTGAGGTGTGTTGATGTTTTTACATCGATTTTCTTGAGGGATTTTGACGCCTCAAAGATTCACTTGGTCAGAGTTCACTGTGATTATGCGTACCTCTTGATTATCTGGAATATTTGATCAACTGGCACACTCCTGGTCCTATAGGTGCTAGTTAATGAAAACTTATTGTAGTAAATTTAATGTAATGATCTTCCCAGAGTGCTTCATGGGAGAAGTACGTATATACATAGTATAGTTATACCATGCTTTATGAGAATCACTTAATAAATTTACTGGCTGAGAAACATTATTTGAATTCTTAGAAAGACCAAAGCCACAATCCAGTTACTTGAAATTAGTCAAAAATGGCTGCACAATTGGGTTACTTTACTTTCTCCATCCCAAGACCATTAGGCCTATGTATCTACAAAACCTCAACAGATACAAGGAGATAGAAGGAGTGTTAATAGTGACTGCAGGTTCTGAGTAACAAAACATCCCGGCAATCAGAAACTAAAGCAGAAATCGCAAAAGCTCAGCAGGTCTGGCAGCATCTGTGGAGAAAAATCAGAATTAACGTTTCAGGTCAAATTACCTGTTTCTGATTTCCAGCATCCACAGTTCTTTCAGTTTTCATCCAGATAATCACTTTTGTGCTTAAATAGGAAACTATCAAAAAGTAGTTAAAGTCCCATTGTCCAAGCGATTATGAAAGAAATTTGTCCAGGTGTTAGCTACTCACATAAGCCATGCACCTGGAATCCACTTTTTCACAACCTTGTTATGGATAATTGTGCAGTTGGAGAGTGTGGTTCCTTTGAAAAGCCAGCTAACACATTTTGTGTTTAATCACCTATTTAGTCTGCAGCCCTGGCCAAGCAAATGAGACACTGAGGAAACAATAAACCTCTGGGGGTCTCACTGTCCCAATACAATTCAGAGGTTTGAATCCCATTTACTAATTCTATTGCTGCTCCTTTTACACAGCCAGAGATTTTAAAAAGTTAGCTCAACCCAGCAGTAGCTGTCTTTGAAATAACAGATAAGTCATCTATCTATATCTTCAAACCACAAATACAGGAGGTGCACTGAGTTCTATCTGAGGCTAGGTGAGTCACCAACCATTAAGTGCCATACACTCTTTTGTTTTCTTCGTGTGTGTGGGTATGTGTAAGAAGAGTTTAACAATAATACAATGTCAAACCAAATCAGGAAATAAATCAGTTTACTGAAAGCATGGTAAACGTGTTGGATTTCATGGTGTGCCTTGAAGAAGGAAAGCAAGGTAAAGAGGTGCCAGAGGATATTGCTGAGTTTAGGGTCTAAGCAACTGAAAATACAACTACTAATGATAGAGTGAATAAAATCAGGGATGAACGAGTGATGTCTTGGCAGGTATGGCACTGAAGACAATGACAGAGTTAGGGCTGAGGCAATGCAGGAATCAGATAAGATGAGAATTTTTAATTTGCTTGACTAAGAGCCAGTATATGTTGTTGGGTGTCTAGAGAAATGTAAGACTGAATGAATGAGTGTTTCAGTCCAACTGATCAACTGAGACAAGGCTAACCCTGACCCTAACCCTAACTCTTCCTTCCCACCTATCCACTCTATCACCATCATCCCCCATATTCCTAGCTACTTCACCTCCCTCCCGTTTATCTCTTAGCTCTCTTGGGCTTCACCCCCCCCCCCCCCCCCCCCCCGCCCCCCACCCCCGATCCTGTCCACATTGCTGATGAAGAGCTTACACTCGAAATGTCAACTCTCCTGCCCCTCAGATGCTGCCTGACCAGCTGTGCTTTTCCAGCGCCACAGTTTTTGACAATGTTACAAAAGTGAAAATGTATGGCCTTGGTGAGAATATAAAGTTAGAAACAACAATGAAGGATCAAGAGGGATGGTGGATAGCTGGACCAAGGTAACATCAACATACATGTGAAATCTAATGATGTCATTTATAAGCATCTGCGCCTCAATGGAGAAGACAAGAGTGTCAAGGATTGAGCGCTTATTATTGGGAGTCTATTATTTACCACTTTGGGAGCACCAGGAAATTGGCAAGCATGTGGGAAAGCAACCTTATGACAGTATCTGCGTCTCGAATTAATTGGTAGTCTTTTGCCTCCCCCACCCTATCCACTTAGGTCTTTGTCACTCTGACTGATAGAATATAGATGTTCAGCAAAACAGTCACTTGATTTGGTATTTTTGATGTAGGATCGGTACACTAGACAATGAATGCATTTTCACAGACGTCTAGATCAATCCTAATTTTTCCTATGAGCACTTTTACACTTGCATGGATCTAATAATTAAATATTTGTTGCATTCAACCTACCATGATGAAGATTTGTCGATCCAGGAACTAAAGTAAGGGATGATATTGTGGTGAAAGAACTTTGCCAGTGTTTGGGCTTCCTTAACTATTGTTTTTGCATCATCGTCCCTAAAAGATAACAGGAATGAATGAGACAAAGATAAGTTTGCTTCAATTCTGTACCTGACTTAAATCACATTTCCAGTATTCCATGATGAATGAAGTACTTTGAAGGTGCTTTAAGGTGAGAACAATATTATCCCATTTATATACAAATACACCAGTACAGCGGAGATAAACATTTGCCAACAGACATAACACTCCTCTTCTTCAAATGAGTGCCATTGGTTCTTTCCTATCCACCTGAGAGGAAAGATAGGGACTCAGTTTAATTTCTTATCTGAAAGATAGCACCTGTGATAGTACAGCACCGCCCCAGTATTGCAATAGAATATGAATTTTGATTTTATTGTGTTCAAATCCTGGGGTTAGATTTTTCAGGGCACCATAGGCCCTACTTTCATGAGCCTCTGTTAAAAAAAAATCCAGAGGGAATCCCACCTAGCACTGCCTCACAGCCAATAAAGATCCAATAGGTTGTCAGTAGAACAGAAGCTGGATCTCACTGAGAGGTGAGATCTCTCAGAAGGCTCTAATTCATAGACTGGCAAGGTTTAAGGAGTTATTTAGCACTAGAACGTGACTTTTCCCAGGTGTCTAGGAGTTAGTGAAGGGATTGGTGAGTGGGTGGGCCCAGCATTTGAGAAGGGCCATGGGGGGAGGGTGTCCTTTAAGAAGGGACATGATCCTGTCACCAGCCTGTGCTGTTTATACAGCTAGGCTGAGCATTTAATCTCGGCATCAGTGAGATTCTGGTGGTGGCAGGATGAGACCTTGTTCCCATTTAAAGGCCTCAATTGGTCTAATGGTAGGTGTGCCGTTCAATGTCATCCCTGTCATTGGTAGGATTATAATGCTCTTGTGTTGCTTACCAGCTGTAGCTCAAACCATCCAACCCTGGCAACATCCTTATTAATCTTTTCTGAACCCTTTTAAGTTTCTTTTGTATAGCAGGGAGACCAGAATGAGGAATGAGGAGAGATCTTTAGTATTATATTTGTTACAGGAAGATGTAGTTACTTGTCAGTGAGTATCTTACCACATTTGGAAAGAGATAACAGATATAATGGTTAGCTTCTTTGGCCAATCATATTAAATTGGGAGGAAAAATTAGTCACTGCCACAAAGAAGGTATGGTGGATGTGTCCAAGAAGGCCAGTAACAAGAGCACTGGACAATACTCCTAGATTCAGTCCAGGAAGCTGTTTTAATAACCTAACAAAGACTGGAAAGTAGAATAGAGTATCACATTTTTCAAGATCCAGGTGTGTACAAAGCTCTATTCCTCCCCTCACTTTGTCTTTTCAGGCTTGCTCCATCACATTATACGACCCAATATCTTTGTGAATGCATCAGGGAGAGCTATAGGGAGAGGCTGAATTGGACTTCGAATAGCATCGGAGGCTGAGGGGTGACCTTATACGAGTTTATACAATCATGAGGGGCATGGATAGGACATAGATTAAAAATGAAAGGGGAAAGATTTGAAAGGGACCTAAAGGGCAACTTTTTCATGCAGAGGATGGTATGTGTATGAAATAAGCTGCCATAGGAGATGGTGGAGGCTGGTAGAATAGCAAGATTTAAAAGGCAAATGGATGGGTATATGAATAGGAAGGGTTTAGAGGGATATGGGCCAAATGCTGGCAAATGTGACTAGATTAATTTAGGATATCTGTTCTGCATGGATGAGTTGGACCAAAGAGTATCTTTCCTGCTGTACATCTCTATGACTCTTCCAGTCATATATTGGCTGACCAATGAATAGACACACCACATTCAGTGAAAACAAAACCTCACAAGGTGAGGAATCATGTTATTTTTCCTAATTGGAATAAGCATGCTCACTGGGTTATTTTCACTAATTTGATCGCATATCTGTGGTTATCAACTTTGTGTCTCACTTCATAAAAAGAACCAAAGGATCCCTTTCCAATCCTCTGTACTTCTTCAAAGGATTTCCTGTAACTATAAATTAATTGTTGGTATGAATAAATAAACTAAAGAATAAAAAAAATGTAGAATGAATAGGAATAAAACCAGAAAGTACAGGTTAGGCAACACTTTAAAAAATAAAGACCCTTAATAGCTTTATGATAGAATAGAAATCTTATGGAATTAATGGGCACAGCATGGATTTTCTCTCTCTGGTAGAGTGTACACAATTCTAAGCAGTCAAGTGCAAAATTAAGGTACTGATAAAGGTCAGAAAGATTGCTTTGTAGTCTTGAGATCAAAACATTCCTGAACTGATGTCAGGTAGTCTTCAGGTCATCTCTGTAGCCCCTTATCTGTGCATGTATTTAGAAAGAGTCACAATTGATCGCCAGCATAAAATCAACTAAAAAGCTGATCTTGAGATGAATGAAGGACAGAGATGGAAGTGACCATCCTAACACCTACCAGATCCAAGAAAAGCATACACATTAAAAGTGATCAGAGATTGGGACAGCATTTATCAAGGGGAAATCCTCCTTCTGCAGATTGAAGATGGACCAGAAAAGTTGGAAGAAGAACAACAGAAAGGTTTCCTAACACTTTGACTAGAGAGCAGGATGCTATTATTCCAAGCAACTGAGATCAGCACAATCTTTGACAATTGTTTATTCATCATCAAGGGGAAATCCTCCTTCTGCAGATTGAAGATGGACCAGAAAAGTTGGAAGAAGAACAACAGAAAGGTTTCCTAACACTTTGACTAGAGAGCAGGATGCTATTATTCCAAGCAACTGAGATCAGCACAATCTTTGACAATTGTTTATTCATCATCTGTTATAAGTGGTCTGTTCTCAACTGTCATGGGTTGTATAGGTGTATTCTTTCCTGTCTATTTAATAAATGCACAATATTTAAACTATTGCTCATTCATAAACTACTTTAAAATTATTTCCAAATATTTTGTCTATTTTAGATATTTATGGCTCCAAGCCAAAATATCCTATCGCATCCACACAGTGATAACAGATGTAATCGTTAGGTTTCTTTGCCAATCACAAGATCTGGCTGAATGTGTCCAAGGTCAGCACCAAGAGCACTGGGTCGTATTCCTAGATTTGGTCCAGGAAGCTGCTTTAATAATCTAACAAGGTCTGGAAAGTAGAAGAAAGTATCATTTTTTCCAACATCCAGGTGAGCACAAAGCTCTATTCCTCCCCTCACTTGGTCTTTTCAGGCCTGCTCCATCACATCACGCAACTCGCTATCTTTGTGAATGCACCAGTCATTCTTTTACAATGCAGTTCTCATCTATCCATCCATAATTACCACTCCCTCTGATATTGAGCAATTTTGTGCTTCAATTTAACAGTCATCTTCCTTAAACAAATTGCAACCACTGGATGAATACACTTAGAGGTCAGCGAGCTAACTTACATACTTATCATCAACCTGACCTACAAATCTTCTCAAAAAAAATGTGTTTTTTTCTTGATTGCAGGAGAACAGTAATCATTCATGATAGGGAGAGAATTTAATATCAGTATGCCATGTCCAAATGTTCAGTCATAAACCTTTTCTTGTTTTGCTTACTAGCTAATCATGGGCATGGAAGCTCTGTGCAATCTCCAGATTGATCTGCGGATCTGTGTACTGACACATCTACTGACACTCTGCATCCGTAATAAGACAGCTAGAGATGTAAACCCAAACTAAGTATCCAAATAGGTTGATGATTAATTAAACCTTCTTACAATGAACACCTTTTAAATTTATTGTATTCAACGGTATCTTCAGGTTCACAGATTTCACTAGTTTTGTCAAACTGTGAATTATCAGCAGATGTATTGTCTTTGAAACATGAAGCATGTCTTGAACCAATTCCAGAGCTTTCAGTAATGTCTTTGTTATTAGGTTCACTAGAGAGATCAGTACAGCTGGAATTTGAAGTCTCGTAGCTTTCCAAGTCCAATTTTAAGTTGTTTTCTATTCTTGCATTCTCCAAGTCAAGAAACAGAACACTATCAGATGTATTTGTCTGTCCAGAAGTTGAGCTCAGTTGATCTGACCCAGCCTCTCTGTGACGGGTATCCAAGGTTTCATGGAGAACGTTCATACTAGCTAACACAGGATCACTGGGGTCACAACAATTAGTGTTTGTTCTCAATAACATGGAACTATTGAAATCACTGTGGCCAGAGCTTGCGATAAATCCATCCACGTTTGGAAAGTTTTCATTTACTTCATTACTTTCATTTCTGGGGCTGCTATTGCTAATTGTGCAAGCAATTTCAAAGGTGTTGAGGTTTGATATGGATGCTTCATCATTCCTGACAGGACTAGACTTCTTAGACGTGCACCTGAAACAAAAAAAAATAAATACTATTGAGATGGTGAATTCCATACATGCACTTTGTAAAGAACAATTTTGTTTGCATTTTTGTTTCTAAACTCTACTTGTCCTTTCCTGTAGATACTCATTCAGCCATTTTTCACTGCAATGATCTAGGGCTTAACAAGAAAATGGCGTCTAATGGATTATTCATCCATGGAGTTTAATTGTAACTAATCAATAGTCAGGAGAACTTAGTGCAAGCCATGATCAGAAATGAGAACTTTGTCTGATTTTTTTCCTTTTTAGATCAGTCATGATGAGACCAATTATTACCCAACACTGATCTGGCTGAGCTAAGTTAACTAAATACGAATTCCAGAACACCTCTAACCCATTTAGCTCAGTATTAAATAGGGTACTTAACATTAAACCATGGGAGGAGGATACTGCAGATTTTCCATTGTTTTCATTTTCATATGAAGCATATTAAATCAGTGAAGGTAACTTTGACTTTGGACAAGCAGGAAAACCAAGCAATAATGAACCAACTGCCTAATCTATTGAACCCCTCATCAATCCCAATCTTACTTTATCAAGAAGCCTCTGCGACCACACTGCTTTATAAACACCCCAGTCCAACAGCAGCACCTCCAAATGATAAATTCTAAGAAACATTTGGGCAAAGACATTTTCCCTGGAATTGTTTTTTCTTGAGCCTATCTCCAAACTCTGTTCATTCTTGGCAAATGGTGTGGAGCATCAGAAGTACTTCTTAGACCTTTCCACTTTCCACTATTTGCCATGATCCACAAAAATACTCCACAGTTGACAATGCCTGGAGAGGGTTGGAACTCAAAGCCTTCTGGCTCAGAGGCAGGAGCACAAGTAACAGAGCCACTTAATCAACACTTTGAAAGTAAGGCCACCTTATTCTGGATTTCTCCACTAAGAGGGAAGAGTCAGTTTTTCAACAATTTTTCTCAGCATGTGAGCACTATTGGCAGAACCAGCAGTTGCCCACCTTTGGTTGAGAAGGTGGTGGTTTCTTCTGAGCTAATAAAGATCTTGAAATGAAGTTGCTTTGTTGTGTTAGATGGGGAGTTCCTAAATTTGGACCCAGCAATGATGCCAGAATGGTGATAAATGTACAAGATAAGAAGGTATGTCATTTCAAGGTGAAACTGGAGGTGATAAACTGTATGCCTACGTTCTCCTAGGTGGTGGAGTTTGTATGTTTTGGACGTGCTGAACTGTTGTAGACACTGTGCATACTATATACTGTAGCCATGCAGTGTCAGTGGTGAAGAGTGATGTTTAATGTAATGGTTGGATACCCATCTTTCATTGGTCTTGAAAGTACCGTGTCATTTGAAACATCTCAGTCTAATCATTGACCTGACTAATACCAGGGTATATAACTCTCCTGCTCATCCAATTTCCCTTCACAGATCCATCACAATGGGAGAGAACAAGATTAGGATTGCCTGTGATGCACCCCTTGGTCAAACAGGATCTCAGTCCATATACGTGAGAAAGTCATTTGTCTGAGATACTTAAGATCTCTCTGTATTCATTGAACTATCGTCTCACAAGAATAAAAATTTCTAGGGGACTAGAGGCAGAATATTAGTTAACAGTTTTGACTTACAAATTCAATTTTTCTTTGGAAAAAAAAATGTAATCCTGAATTTTTAAATCTTTTCACATGTGCCCAAATTATTAGTATATCCTGCTCTCTTGCTGAGGTAATTAATATTCATGGATCAACCTTTAAATTGGACGTTGGTAAACTATTCAGTTATCCTGAGAATCACATTTGAGCCAAGTTTTTGCAAATACCAAACCCGCAGATATGCACTTCCAATTGAGCAAGAGTGAAACTTCTGTCTGAGAAACATATTTCAGCACCTTTCTTCTACCTTACTTTCCCAGTTTAAGGCATTGCTTAAAATATACAAGCTTAACCAGTTTTTGCTCCCTGAGCAATTATTTTGTTATGAGGCCCAGGGTCATTTTTTAAATTCAAAATGCTCATAATAAGCTCCTTTGATATTTTATTACATTAAGGAGGTATCCCAAATAGAAGTTCTTGTTGATGTTTTACTTTCCAGACTAGGATGTGGAGCACAATTTTAACCAGTCACTTATCTAGCTAAGTCATGAATGAAACATTGGTTAAAGCTTTACTCATTAATTAAAATTATCTTGGTAAAAAACACTAACATTAGTCCATCAACATTTCATTGAAGTGAGCAGACAGCTACAGAATCTGCTTGAAAAAAGAGGCAATATTCTGTACTTACTGCGGGGCAAATTCCATGGATTTGGTGTTGTCCTTTTCAATTGTTATATTTTTGCCGGGATTCCTGTATTGTGGAGAAAAATAGTTCCTTTAAAAAACTTACAGCTGTCTAAGCTAGGAACGCCTTTTGATCCAACACTTGCACATGTTCAGTTGTATCGTTACCATTTTTCATTATTTTTAGTAAAATCTTTAATCTTTCTGTATTCTGGTCAAGCTTCCCACCGCCAGTTACCTTATAGGCAAAGGAATGCAGATCCGCATCTATTTGAGAGCTATCAGGGTAGAAACTTTACCTGGATTGGATTTGATGCATTCTTGTTTGTTGAAAGAAATAAGGGTGGGAATTGCAGAAGCTGTGGCCGCAATCATTCAATCCTTCTTAAATATTTGAGGGGTGACTGGAACATGGACTACTGGCTTATGAACATTCAACTTACAAACACTTATATTTACAAATGAGATCCAATATTAATATTATTTTAAAGATCTGACATTTGCCCATGCTTATAAACAGCCATTGAATCTACAGAACTACACAACTCATCCAGTTTCCCATGGCCACCTTATTTCATAACCTTGGACACAGATAATCAGGCCCTGGGGATTTCTCAGATTTCAGTCCCATTAATTTATCTAGCAATTTTTTTTCTTCCTGATAATAATTTCCTTCAAGTCCTTGTTCTGACTCCACCTTGGTTCACTAGCAATTCTGGGAAGTTATTTGTATCATTTTCTGTGAAGACAGTGCTAAAATATTCATAGAATTATAGAGACATACAGCACGGAAACAGACCTTTCGATCCAACTCGTCCATGCCAATCAGATATCCTAAACTAACTTAGTGCCATTTTCCACACTTGACCCATATCCTTCTAAACCCTTCCTATTCATATTCACATCCGGATACCCTTTAAATTTTATAACTGTACCAGACTCCACTACTTCCTCTGGCAGCTCATTACACCACCCTCTGCATGAAAAAGTTATCCCTTAGGTCCCTTTTAAATTTTTCTCCTCTTGAAATAAGCCTATGCCCTCTAGTTCTGGACTTCCCCACACCAGGGAAAAGACCATGTCTATTTACCCTATCCATGCCCAACATGATTTTATAAACCTTTATAAGTCATTTAATTACTCTGCCATTTCCTTATTCTCTAATGCCAATTCTCCTATTTCAGACTGCAAGGGACCTATATTTGGCCTCACTAATCTTTTTCTTTTTATATACTGTGAAAGCAATCTGCTTTTATGTCCTTACATATTCTCATACTCTACTTTCCTCCTCAATCAATCTCTTGGTCTTCCTTTGCCGAACTTTAAACTGGTCTTCTTAAGTCTGTTATTTTTTCTAGAAATATAATTCCTTTTTAGATTTAATATCAATCTTAATTCCTTTTGTTAGCTAAGTTTGGGCCGCTTTTCCTTTTGTGTTTTTGTGCCAAAAAGGAAAGTATAATTGTTACGATGAGAGCATCCATTCTTTTAATGTTAGCTATTGCCTATCCACCATCATGCTTTTAAATAAACCCATCTACCAAAGCCAACCCATCTTACCTTCCTAGTTTCCTTTGTTCAGAGTTATGGCCTTAGCTTTGAATTGGACTGCTTCACATTGTATCCCAATGAAGAATTTACTCCCAAGCAAACCAACCTATTTTAAACTCTTTTACACCTAGATCTCTCTTTTACTACCTTCAGCACTCCCTTTGTCCTTTTCTATGGGCACTATCCTCATCGTTCCACTCACTCTGCTTCCCCCTTTGTCAACAGCATAAAAACCATAATTTTTCAGCCCCTTCAGTTTGAAAGAAGAGTCACTGGACTCAAAAGGTCTCCTCAGGTACTCTCAGGTCCTCTGCAACTCTCCGCTCAGGTTCCCTTCCCCCAACACTCAAGTTGAAACCACGCCAGGCAGTGATTTTCATGGTAACGTTAGTAATCCAGAATGATCAGCAAATGATTTGGGGTTCTAAATTGGAAGCTGACTCTGGCAAATAGGAAAATTTTAATTCAGCAAAAGTCTGGACTAGAAAGTAAGCCTCATGGTGACCATGTACTGGTACTGACTGTTGTTAATTATTCTTTGGTCAAGTGATGTTCATTAGGGAAGGAAATCTGCAATTCTTACCTGATCTGGCTGACATGTGACTCCAGACCCACAATAATGTATTTGACTTTTACCTTTCCTCTTGGCAAATAGAGATTGTCATTAAATGCTGACCTATCCAGTGATGCCAGGCAGCATCAGGTGGTCTGGCTTCTGTGTTCTCCCAGCCTCCTGCTTGTCTATGTTGGATTCCAGCATCTGCAGTTTTTTTTGTCTCTATCCAGTGATGCCCACATCCAATGAACAAATAAAAGCAGTGTGCCAACCAATGTCCAATATGTGAGCATATTGGTTTTGGTGTTGCTGGAATGAGGCCTGTTAAGCTTTTCCAAGCCCCACCTTTCCCACAATCAGTCCGAGGATTTTAAATGTTAGCCAAGACCACAATGCTAATACCTATGCAAGAATACAAATACAAAATAAAAATAAATCAGCTAACAAAGAGAAGAATGTACTCACAGACTGGCTAGCAGTTCCTAGGGTCTCTGTGACTAACCTATTGTTTTTTTCACCTCTGGTTAAAGATTAAGATTTCCTGAAGAACTCTAGAAGCTGCACAGTGTCAGTTATCAATGCCCTTTCCAGCTTTCGGGCTATCCAGTACAACAAACCTGGACTGGATGAGAAAAACAAAAACTCATTCAGGATCAGCACTGAGCATCATAAATTGGGAAATAAAAGATAGAAGCTGATGCATTCTGAGCTTTCCAATTTCTATCAGTTTCTTAAGTTTCACTTTCATTTCCTTGACGACAACACTGTGGGGAATGTCTTATGTGTCACACATAAACTGACACTACCTGCATGTCTACTCTGAGCCAGTTGGAGACACTAATGGTCTTTGATAACAGGATTGATCAAGTGAATCCTTAGAAGAATATAAAGGCAGCAGGAGTATACTTAAGAGTGAAATCAGGAGGGCAAAAAGGGGACATGAGATAACTTTGGCAAATAAAATTAAGGAGAATCCAAAGGGTTTTTACAAATGCATTAAGGACAAAAGGGTAACCAGGGAGAGAATAGGGCCCCCTCAAAGATCAGCAAGGTGGCTTTGTGTGGAGCTGCAGAAAATGGTGGAGATACTAAACTAGTATTTTGCATCAGTATTTACTGTGGAAAAGGATATGGAAAATATAGAATGTAGGGAAATAGATGATGACACCTTGCAAAATGTCCATATTACAGAGGAGAATGTGTTGGATGTCTTGAAATGCATAAAGGTGGATAAATCCCTAGGACCTGATCAGGTGTACTCTAGAACTCTGTGGGAAGCTAAAGAAGTGATTACTGGGCCCCTTGCTGAGATATTTGTATCATCAATAGTCACAGGTGAGGTGCTGAAAGACTGGAGGTTGGCTAACGTGGTGCCACCGTTTAAGAAGGGTGGTAAGGACAAGCCAGGGAACTATAGACCAGTGAACCTGACATCGGGGGTGATGGGCAAGTTGTTGGAGGGAATCTTGAGGAACAGGATGTACATGTATTTGGAAAGGCAAGGACTGATTAGGGATAGTCAACATGGCTTTGTGCGTGTGAAATCATGTCTCACAAATTTGATTGAGTGTTTTGAAGAAGTAACAAAGAGGATTGGTGAGGACAGATTGGTGAGGACAGTCCATATAATTCAGATGTGATCTATATGGACTTCAGTAAGGCGTTCGACAAGATTCCCCATGGGAGACTGATTAGCAAGGTTAGATCTCATGGAATATAGGGAGAACTAGCCATTTGGATACAGAACTGGCTCAAAGGTAGAAGGTGGTGGTGGAGGGTTGTTTTTCAGACTGGAGGCCTGTGACCAGTGGAATGTCACAAGGATCAGTTTTGGGTCCTTTACCTTTTGTCATTTACATAAATATTTGGATGCGAGCAAATATTAACTGTAAGTTAATAAGTTTGCAGATGACACTAAAATTGGAGGTGCAGTGGACAGCGAAGAGGGTTACCTCAAATTACAACAGGATCTGGACTAGATGGGCCAATGGGCTGAGAAGTGGCAGATGGAGTTTAATTCAGATAAATGCGAGGTGCTGTATTTTGGGAAAGCAAATCTTAGCAGGACTTAAACACTTAATGATAAGGTCCTAGGGAGTGTTGCTGAACAAAGAGACCTTGGAGTGCAGGTTCATAGCTCCTTGAAAGTGGAGTCATAGGTAGATAGGATAGTGAAGAAGGCATTTGGTATACTTTATTTTATTAATCAGAGTATTGAGTACAGGAGTTGGGAGGTCATGTTGCGACTATACAGGAACATTGGTTAGGCCACTGTTGGAATATTGTGTGCGATTCTAGTCTTTTTCCTATCGGAAAGATATTGTGAAACTTGAAAGGGTTCAGAAAAGATTTACAAGGATGTTGCCAGGGTTGGAGGACTTGAGCTATAGCGAGAGTCTGAACAGGCTGGGGCTGTTTTCCCTGGAGCGTCGGAGGCTGAGGGGTGACTTTGTAGAGGTTTACAAAATTATGAGGGGCATGGATGGGTAAATACACAAAATCTTTTCCCTGGGGTCAGGGAGTCCAGAACCAGAGGTCATTGGTTTAGGGTCAGAGAAGAAAGATACAAAAGAGACCTTAGGGGCAAGTTTTTCACACAGAGGGTGGTGAGTGTATGGAATGAGCTGCCAGAGGAAGTGGTGGAGGCTGGTACAATTGCACCATTTAAGAGGCATTTGGATGGATATATGAATAGGGAGGGTTTGGAGGGATATGGGCCGGGTGCTGGCAGGTGGGACTAGATTGGGTTGGGATATCTGGTTGGTATGGACAGGTTTCACCGAAGGGTCTGTTTCCGTGCTGTACATCTCTATGACTCTATAACTTTATGAACTCTCTATCTGTTTCGCTCTCTCTGTCTAGCTACTTGCTGAAAGAGCAGTGCTCCAAAAACTTTGTTTTCAAATAAACCTATTGGACCATAACCTGGTGTTGTGTAATTTTTAACTTTATCCACCCCAGTCCAACACTGGCACTTGCACATCATGTTTAGACAAAGTAAGGGAAGATGTCGCCTCTCTATTCATTTTAATAAAGGCCATGTCAACTCATGTTGATTTCCAGACATTCCAGAGAGTTCCACAGCTAGCAGTTTGTGAACCAGGGTGGTTGGAATTCAACAGGAACAAGAACAGTTAACAACCTATCACCACCAAATATATATGGAAAGGAAAATTGGGTGGACTATGTAACGAGAAACTGATCTGTCACTGTCCATGCTGAAGTGTAACTAGCATCAATTGATCTCCTTGCCCCAAGTGTCACACTGCATTATTGTACATTCCAGATAGTGAGAAAGATAACAATTGGTTGGGGATCAATGGCCAATGCTCAATGGCCAGTATGTAGTGCAGAATGGTGTCAGTGGGATGGCACAGCAGGTCAGGCAGCATCCGAAGAGCAGGAAAATCGACATTTCGACAAACGTCGATTTTCCTGCTCCTCGGATGCTGCCTGACCTACTGTGCTTTTCCAGCACCACTCTAATCTATACTCTGGTTTTCAGCATCTGCAGTCCTCGTTTTTATCTCAGTGGGATGGGTTCTATTCCCGTACTGCCTGTGATGATCATGGAGGCCTACCTCCTCACATTGACCCAGTGCTTATTATGGTTGTCCTGTTACTGTATATAACCGCTTCCTCCTCGAACAGCGAAAGATGCCTGTGATCCATTGTAGACCATGGGGCTCACTACATTACATGATTGATTTAAGTCTAAAGTGGAATACTGAGGACCTAGAATCAAAGGTGTCTTCAGCCATTTCAATTCATTCTACATGATATCAAGAAACAGATTTTGGCACTGGAGACAACAAAGATTAAAAAGCCCTGACAAACATCCCAGTTGTAGTGCGAAAGAAGATATGTGGTCCATAACCAATTGAGTTAATCCCCTAGTTAAGCTATTCTAGTACAATGACAATCGTCAGCAATCGCTTGCTAATGAGTATGATTGTCCACCCAGGAGGTTCCGTAGTATTGGTCGTGGATTCTGTAGGTCTTTGTGTGGCTGATGAGTCCAATCTTAGAGCCACATTTCCAACCACACATTTGGCGGGTGTTTCTGGGATGTCAAAGGGGGTGGTCTTTAGTTTGGAGATCACTGGTATTTCTTTCCCCAGTTTTTTTTTCTGTACTTCCTCCTGCCAACAGTTCCCAATGTTTGTGTCTCTTCATTCAGGAATTTTCTCCAAGTCAGTTTCTTCTGAGTGAGAGCCCCTCACACATTGACATCCATGTCACATTTCTTGAGGGAAGTCTTCAGGAAGTTTTGAAATGCTTCTTCTGTCCTCCTCTTGTTCAAGCGCTTTTCTTGAGCTGGTTGAAGAAGATTTTCTTTGACATCCTAAGAATGTGGCCAGCCCAGCGAGGTTGGTATGGAATGGCCATAGCTGCATTGACAGTGATGTTAGCTGCTTGAAGGATGCAGATGTTAGTATGTCTGTCCTCCCAGCTGATGTGGAGAATCCATCTCAAATCACATTAACGGTATTTTACAAGGATCTTGAGATGACATCTACATGTGGTCCAGAGTTTGGAGCCTTACAGAAGAGTTATATGGATAAATGCCTTATACAAAAGTATTTTGGTATTAGTATAGATGTCATAGCCATCATAGACAGTCACACTTAGGCGTCTGATGACAGTACTTGCAGATTCAATGAAATGTTTAATCTCCACATTGATGTCAGCCTTAGATGAGAGGTAGCTTCCCAGGTAAGGGAAATGTTCCATGTTTTGAAGGATTTATCCATTGATTTTAATGGAGGGATGGACTGGAAATTGACCTGGATGGGTTGGTAAAGGATTTAGGCTGAGGCTGAAACCCACTATTCAGTGCGCTTCTGCGAGTTTTGAAGATTGACAATACCACCTGAAAATGTGGAAAATTGACCAGAGGCTATTTCTCCCACATCTGTCACCAATGCAGACTCTTAGAGTCAGGGTCACAAGCTGGTGAGTGCATCATAGATGTGCCTCGACAGCAGACAGAGACTGTGGACTGCTGAGGAGATCAGCGTCTGACTGAAATCTGTAACATAAAATCTACTGGAGTAGCAACAAATATGCAGCAGAGCTCCCAGAGACTTTGTGTACTAATCACTTCCTCCATTCCAACCTTCATGGAGATCGAGCTCCAGTAGACCACAGTGGAGACCTGTGAGGATCTGCTTACTATTGCCTCACCAATAAGCTGAAGGGAACATGAGCAAGACAAATTGGGAATGGGGATGATGTGGAGGATCCTGAGGTCTCCTGAAGTTGCTCCACCATCTCAGGAAAACAGGGAGGTGCTAGTGTACCTTACTCAAGATAAGGCAAGCCTTAATTTGGCACTGTGGCATGAACATTCTGAGTGTCAGCAGAAAAATGCCACTAGCTGTCTTGGGATTGAATGCATTAGACACAGGACAAAGGAGCACCAAGCACTTTTTTCACACACGTACTATTCTACAACTGGCCCAACTTTCTCAACGTGAACTGTGTGATGATCCCTGCAGGGGCCAATAATAATTTGAACTGCCAGAAACCAACTAAAAAAATCAAGAAAAATGTCAAGTTTGCAGAGTTTTACTGGAAAACTAAGCCAGCAGAAAGGCTGTACCTTATCTCTCAGGATGATACTGTAGACCATTCCAAAGGTCACATTACTCCTCCATACCCTCTACTCTGAGGTCTGTACTCTCGTGCCTAGAAGTAGTGGCATGTCAGGGTTTATGCAGAGATGGAGGTTTTTCAGTTTGTCAACCTTTTACTAAGCCAATAGATCAGAACCTTGCTGCCATCATATGGTGCTCACCACATATTTGATGCCAAGTGCCTACAGCCTTTTAATGTTCACAGACATGTGGGTTGGTCGGGAAGGGATCTGCTGGCACTTACACCATGAGATCTCCTAAGGCAGAAATCAACACATCTTACTGGCTCCACACTCTCGAGATGCATCAGGAGCCTGCCTGGCATGCTGCCCATCACCAGCTAAAACTATATCACAAATTTCTAGTTAGTCTGTTGATTCTATCACTTAAAATAGAATAAATGTTGTGATAGTGGTGTCTGACAACATCATAGAAGACTGAGGATTGTCCATAACAGTGCTCATTACTGACCATAGACGCACAGGTTAAATTTGATTGAGTGTGCATATAATTAGTTAATAATATGATTGGTCTGTAATTGCTAAAGTTGGGATAAAAACGAACGTGTACAAGTTTATGTCTTTCTTTTGTTCATCGAAGAAACTTCTGCTCCCAGAGGGATTTTTTTTCCCACTATGTAATTTCAATAAACTCTTTGATGCTGGAAGTAGGCACCTAGTGTTGAGTGATTTATTTAGTCATTCTGCCCCAACTCTTTACAATTTAAATTGTGTATGGTTTGGATGAAGAGACCAAACATATATTAGCTACGTTTGTTGATGACACAGGTAGGAAAGTAAATTGTGAAGAGGACATAAGGAGCCTACAAAACCATATAGATAGGTTCAGTGAGTGGGCAAAGATCTGGTAAATGGAGTATGATTAGATTAAATTACCTACAGTGTGGAAACAGGCCCTTCAGCCCAACCCAACCCTCTAAAGACTAACTCACCCAGTCCCATTCCCCTCTGACTAATGCACCTAACACTATGGGCAATTTAGCATGGCCAATTCACCTGATTCACATCTTTGGACTGTGGAAGGAAACCAGAGCACCCAAAGGAAACCCGTGCAGACATGGGAAGAATGTGCAAACTCCACACAGACAGTTACCCAAGATTGGAATCGAACCTGGATACAAAAATAGTATGCAAATAGTCAAGAAAGCAAATACAGCTATAATTTATTGTGAGGAGAATTAAATGTAAGAGTGTGCTTCAGTTCTACAGATTGTTGGTGAGACTGTATTTGGAGTATTGTGTTTACTTATGGAATGATGTCAATGTGTTGAAGGCTGTTCATAGAAGGCTTACTAGACTAATACTTGGAATAAGGTTAGAGTAGTGCTAGAAAAGCAGAGTAGGTCAGGCAGCAGGAAAATCAATGTTTCAGACGAAAGCCCTTCATCAGGAATGAGGTGCTCATTCCTGATGCAGGGCTTTTGCCGGAAACGTTGATTTTCCTGCTTCTTAGATGCTGCCTGACCTGCTTGGCTTTTCCAGCACTATTCTAATCTTGACTCTAATCTCCAGCATCTCCAGTAGCCACTTTCGCCTAATACTTGGAATGAGCAGATTGCCTTACAAGTGAAGACTAGGTACGCTAGGCCTGTATTCTCTGAAGGTTAGAAGAGTCAGAGATGACTTAATTGAAACATATATGACCCTGGGGGACCTGACTGGGTAGATTTCAAAAGGATGTTTCCTTGTGTGGGAGAGTATAATGCTAGAGGTCAGAGTTTAAAATAAGGGGTCACCCATTTAATACAGAGATGAAGAATTTATTTTCTCTCAGATGATTGTGAGTAATTGAGGAGTTAGATATTGTTGTTAGTGCTAAATGGACCTATGAGTATGGAGAGAAAGTGAGAACAGGGTACTGAGTTGTGCACAAGCCAAGATGGGCCAGGCTTGAAGGGCTAAATCGCCTCCTCTTGCTTCTATTTTCTATGTTTTTATGAGTCTTTTGAATTCGCTTCCTCAAGGCAGTGGTTGCTCTGTCTTTCAACATACTTAAGGCAGAAGCAGATAGATTCTTGATCACCAAAAGGATTAAAGATTATGGGTCATATGCAGCGAAGGGCCAAATGGCCTACTTTGGTTCCTTGTTCATATGCACATATAGAAAACATGGACTGAGTGTTCAGAAGATAAATCTGGTGAACAGCAGAACATCTCCGAGACACCCGCACCAATCAACCAAACCGCCCCGTGGCCCAACATTTCAACTCCCCCTCCCACTCTGCCGAGGACATGGAGGTCCTGGGCCTCCTTCACCGCCGCTCCCTCACCACCAGACGCCTGGAGGAAGAACGCCTCATCTTCCGCCTCGGAACACTTCAACCCCAGGGCATCAATGTGGACTTCAACAGCTTCCTCATTTCCCCTTCCCCCACCTCATCCTAGTTTCAAACTTCCAGCTCAGTTACTGCCTCCTTGACTTGTCCGACCTGCCTATCTTCTTTTCCACCTATCCACTCCACCCTCTCCTCCTTGACCTATCACCTTCATCTCCTCCCCCACTCACCCATTGTACTCTATGCTACTCTCTCCCCACCCCCACCCTCCTCTAGCTTATCTCTCCATGCTTCAGGCTCATTGCCTTTATTCCTGATGAAGGGCTTTTGCCCGAAACGTTGATTTCGCTGCTCGTTGGATGCTGCCTGAACTGCTGTGCTCTTCCAGCACCACTAATCCAGTACACAATAATAACCTTGTCAAATTGAAGGCATGCATTATCTTTGAAAGGATGTAATGGTTGAACAGTCACCTCCTGACAGCAGATTGCAATAGAATTGATCACTTGCCTCCTGTCCAATTCCTTTAAAAACTGCAAGTTATATAATTCCTGGTTTCAAAGGAAGTACCAATATAACAGTCAGTCTTGCATGGGTTGGCTGATTTGCTTCAAATTTCAGAAATTTTAACTTTGTATCCAACCCAAATCTGTCTCATTTGGAGGATTCAAATTACCTCTCATAAAACCGAGATAACCAAGGTTAAATGGTATGGATGGAGCAGTGGATGAATTCTGGAAAAGTATTTGAGCATTTTATTAGGGGTGGTGGTAGATTCAGAATGTATTAATGCAAAATGTTTGGCTCACAAGTTTGAAGGATCTTTAACTGAGATATCTGAAAATGTTTAAAGATGTTCTGTAATAACAAACTTGGAAAAATGGAAGGTCCATTTCTACACTATATCAGCTCTTGACAGAGCAGGATAGAAAGCAGAGGCATCAGATAGGAGCTGGCAAATGGAAATGTATAGAAACTAAAGAGAGAATAAATTGACATGAGATTTTTCAGTTTGATTTGCACTTTGTACTTGCACTGTTAGCTCAATAACAGTTCTGTTTTTCAACAGCTGCAGGGTCATTTTTACTGATAACAGTTTTTTTTCAACTGACGTCAAATGCTCAAACTAGCATGGTGGTATTTAAACCCAATAGTCTGTTGGACTATTGGTCCAGGCTCGAATCTTGAGGATCAATTGCATGTAAGAAAGGAAAACAACAGTAACTGATAAAAGTCAACAAATTGATAACATTTGAGCTCAGTCACAAAAGTTCAGGAAAACAAGTGTTGCAAACTGATACCCTTTCATCCAGGATGAAGACAGAAATGATCGGCTAACTGAAATATTAATAATTAACCAATGGTTTTAAGTTAAGCCACTGGGTTTTATTCCCTTATATTTGAGTTTGCTCATTTCTACAACCAGAATGCATCAAGGGAAGATGAAGAGTTTACAGAGAATTATTTTATTTGTTGGATTTTTTACAGTGACTGTCAATGTTGCTGTCCCAGCACTGACCAGTGAAGATGTGGCTTCAGCTGCTGTCACTAATTACAACAAACGCCATACACCAGCCAATGCCTTTAAGCTGTTTCGGATCCTGAAAGAAAAGGAACAGGTACAGTGTGCATCTTAAAATTATTATTATCTCAGATAATTCCAAGCAAGTAAAGCATAAGCATTTCCAGTGAGATAGATCTTGAATATAACACTCCAATGATTTTTCCAATCAAATCCACTTTGTAGAGAAAATACATCTAGATACATGTTCTTTAAGAAAAATTTTAAATTTGTTGTAATGTCAGTAGAAAGGCAGGCAAGTTATCCAATGTGAATTCTCATAGCAATCAGATAAATGACAAAGTATCGAGAATTCCCCTTCTTTTCAATTGCAGGATTTGCATGAAAAAGTAGGTAGGTTTTTGATCCAACATTATAGTCTTCTCAAAGGCAATTCGGCACACCCTGACCAACAGTACCCTCATCCCATGAATGATTCAATAATAGAATCTCCAATAGCATCAGCACCCTTCAACTGGGAATGGGACTTGAAGCTTTAGACTGAGAGGAACAGATTTATCAGAGAACCAGAGTGGGCATACGGGTGAGGTTAATAGCATTGAATTCACAATGGCTGAAATAACTCAAATGTCACATATCTAAGATTCCAGCTGAGCCTTAGTGTTTATAAGAAGGGTTGAACCATCATAAGAATACATCTTAAAATATATATTGGGAGACTGAAAATGTTATGCACTTACACACTCCATTATTTTTCTTTCTGTTGAAGGCAAGTGAAGTATTAGAAACAATAGAAGTGTTAGTTCAGTATTGTAATTTTACTCCATTCCCGTAGATGAAATTACACAAGGGACTGAGATTGTAAGATGGAAGTTTAGACTGTCTGGAACTTTGTTGAATTAATCTTCAGAAAGAAAGAAGTCTAATGGGTGGAATGACATTTCTTGTTCCCCATTTTCTATCGTTCTGTTCTGGTTTTACCTTGTTGCCCTAAATCTTTTGTCTTAATGACTTAATAATATTTCATATTAGAATCTGAATGAAGCAACTATCCACTTTATTCGTCTGCAAATGAGAGAGACAACATGCAGCACAGACACAGGAATAGTGGAACTAGATGATTGTCATTTCAAGGATAATGGTGTAAGTGAATTTACAACCTTTTCCCTCAAATATTTGTTCAACTGTCTGTCTTCAGTACTCCAGCCCTGAAAATGATAATGGCGACATGATGCATATTTGGACACCCAGTTTCAGTGAACATTCCCCACGTTTGAGTCAGCAGATGTGACAAGGGTCAGAAGTTGTTCTATTTTCTCCTCTCCTTCTAAACTCAAATCATTAAAGCCAACATGAGTATAAAAGACAATGGGCCATATTTTGAATCTTCATGCTCTGTGTGCTTCAGAACATAATCACGTACAGATAGAAGAAGGGCTCATGCCCGAAACGTCGATTCTCCTGCTCCTTGGATGCTGCCTGACCTGCTGCGCTTTTCCAGCAACACATTTTCAGCTCGTGACTGACACAATACTCAAGTACCACTCGTCAGGCACTAACAGGCTTTGCAATTGCCTAATGTATCAGAGCTTGTCTCTCGATAATAGATGAACAGCCTGACTTGTGACTTCAAAGGATAAAATCAACAATAAATCAGAAACATTATCTTCAATTTCCCCACTAAGTCATATACCATTCTGACTTGGACATAAGACAGAAGAAATAGGGACAGGAGCAGGTTATTCAGCACTTCACATCTGCTTCATCATTCAATAGTACCATGCTGATTCCTCATGTCCACCTTTCTGCCCTTTCCCTGTGGCCATAGATTCCCCAACTGATCAAGAATCTATATCTCAGCCTTAAAAATACACAAGGATACTGCCTTCACAGTTCTCCCTGGCCAGAGTTCCAAAGACTCTCAACCCTTAGTGACCCTTTATTCTGAGACTATGCCTTCTGGCCCTATACTTTCCATGAGCGAAAACATCCTCTCAGCATTTACCCTGTCAAGCCATAGAGTCATAGGTGATACAGATATACAGTACAGAAGTAGACCCTTCGGTCCAAATCATCCATGCTGACCGGATAACCTAAATTAATCTAGTCCCATTTGCCAGCACTTGGCCCATATCCCTCTAAACACTTCATATTCATATCCCCATCCAGCTGTCTTCAAAATGTTGTAAGTGTACCAGCCTCCACCACTTCCTCTGGCAGCTCATTCCATACATCTACCACCCTCTGGATGAAAAAGTTGCCCCTTAGGTCCCTTTTAAATCTTTTCCTCTCACCCTATACCTATGCCCTCTCGTTCTGGACTCCTCCACAGGGGAAACGTTCTTGTCTATTCACCCAATCCACCGTCCTTATGATTTTATAAACCTATATAAGGTCACCCCTCAGCTTCTTATGCTCCAGGGCAAACAGCCCCAGCCTATTCAACCTCTCCCTGTAGCTCAAATCCTCCAATTCTGGCAATATCCTTGTAAATCTTTTCTGAACCCTTTCAAGTTTCATAACATCCTGTCTATAGGAGGGAGACCAGAATTGCACACAATATTCCAAAAGTGGCCTAACCAATGTCCTGTACAGTGGCAACATGACTTCTCAACTCCTATACTCAATGCTCTGACCAATAAAGGAAAGCATACCAAATGCCTTTTTCATTATCCTACCTACCTGCAACTCCACTTTCAAGGCATTATGGACCTGCACTCCAATGTCTCTTTGTGCAACAACACTCCCTAGGACCTAAGTGTATTATTCCTGCCCTGATTTGCCATTCCAAAATGCGGCACCTCACCTTTATCTAAATTAAACTCCATCTGCCACTCTTTGGCCCATTGACCCATCTAATCAAGATCCTGTTGCATTCTGAGGTCACCTTCTTCGCTGTCTACTACAGCTCCAATTTTGGTTTCATCTGCAAACCTACTAACTATACCTCCAATGTTCATATCCACATCATTTATATAAATGACAAAAAACAGTAGATTGAGCACCAATCCTTGTGGCACACTGCTGGTCACAGGCCTCCAGCAACATTTACAAACACCTTCTCTCTTCTACTTTCGAGCCAGTTCTGTATCCAAATGGGTAGTTTTCCCTGTATTCCATGAGATCTAACCTTGCTAACCAGTCTACCATGAGGAACTTGTCAAATGCCTTACTGAAGTACATATTGATCATGTCCACCACTCTGCCCTCATCAATCTTCTTTGTTATTTCTTCAAAAAACTCAATCAAGTTTGTGAGACATGACTTCCCATGCACAAAGCCATGCTGATATCCCTAATCAGTCTTTGCCTTTCCAAATACATGTAAATCCTGTCCCTCAGGATCCCCTCCAACAACTTGCCCACCACCGACGTCAGGCTCACTGGTCTATACTTCCCTTGGCTTTACTACCTTTCTTACATAGTAGTACCATGTTAGTCAACCTCCAGTCTTCCGGCACTTCACCTGTGACAATCGATGATACAAATATCCCATTAAGAATACCATAAGTTTCAATGAGATCACTTCTCATTTTCTAAACTCCAGTGAGTAGAGCCCCAACCCGTTTAACCTTTGCTCATTGATGATACCTCTATACCAGGAATCATCCTAGTGAACCTTTTCTGAACCGCCTCCAATGAAATGATATATTTCCTTAAATAATGGAACCCATCATTGTACACCAGGTGTAGTATTGCCAGCACTATGTACAATTGCAGCAAGACTTCCCTATGTTTATATTCCATCTCCTTTGAAATAAGGACCAACATCCCATTAGCCTTCCTGATTCCCTGCTGCACCTTTGTGCTAACTTTGTGTTTCATGCACAAGTATCCCCAAATCTCTTTATGTTGCAACTTCCTGCAGTTTTTCTCCATTTAAATGATACACTGTTCTTTCCAAAATGAACAACTTTACATTTTCTCACATTGTACTCTATTTGACTCTTTTTGCCCACTTATTTAACCTTTCAATATTTCTCTGTCGGCTGTTTCTATCCCTCTCACAACCTCCTTTTCCACCTATTTCTGTGTTATCTGTTGTGCATTTCCTTCCTTCCTCAAGTCATTAATAAATATTGTAAACAGTTGCATTCCCAGCACTGATCCCTGTAGAACTCCACTCATCACAGGTCGCCAACCTGAAAAAGAACCCCTTATCCCCACACACTGTTTCTTGCCTACGAGCAAATTCTCTATCCATGCTAATATACTACTTCCAACACCATGGGGTCTTATCCTTTGACTTTACTTTTTGTGGAATACCTTATCAAATAGCTTCAGCAAGTCCAAATAAAAAAATATCTATTGGTCCCCCTCTATCCATTCTAGTTGAGTCTTCCTTGAAAAACTCCTCAAAAATGCAGGATTGTCCCTTTGTTATCATCTCATCCACTGGACTAAACATCCTCATCCTCCAGATCTGGTTTGTTATAAATGCTCTTTCTACTGTCAATGGAATTTATTTCAACAACTCACCACAATCTCTTTGTCAAACCATCCCAAACCTGTGACCTGGTCGACATGGACGAGTTGGACCGAAGGGTCTGTTTCTATGCTGTACATCTCTATGACTCTATGACTCTATACCAAGCATCCAGCAAGAAAAGGGTAGCAGATTTATGGGCACACCATTAGCTCAAAGTTCCTTCTAAATCACATATTATCCTGATTTATGCATATAATCACAGTGGATTCATCATCTTTTGATCAAAATTCAACCTAACAACACAATGTCAGTATTTTCATGACATGAAGCATTAGTTCTCGAGTAAGTATTACCTTAGAATCATAGAATCAAAGAATCCCTACAGTGTGAATGCAGGCTATTTGCCCATTGAGCCCACACCGACCCTCCAAAGAACAACCCATTGAGAAACAGCCCCCTACCCCATTCTTGCATTTCCCATGGCTAATCCACTTAGCCTGCACATCTCTGGATGCAGTGGGTAATTTAGCACGACTAATTCAACTAACCTGCATATCTTCCTTCTTAGGACAACTTGAAAGAATAATCAATGCCCACATTGTAAGAAAAAAGGAGCATATTTTGCAAAAGAGACCATTGACTAGTGATTAGGAGTGGGACCTTGCCTGATTTGTTTTCATCCACAATTCAGCTACACTGGATACCAATTGTACTGTCCCTGAAATCAAACTGGAATGTAAAATAGGAACTGAAATTTGGATTACTGTCTTGATATGACACTGGGAAGTGTGTTTACCTATGAAATCATTATTGTTCATTGGCTAAGTTGCAATGTGAAACTCACCAATATCTGTTAATATTAATTTCAGCTACCCAGATAATTATATTCAGTTAGCATATTTCGTTTTCCAGGTGATAATGAAATGTAACACACGAGTGATTGTTTCAAGACGTGCCCCCAGGCGACCTCGCGTACTTGCAATTAACTGCACAGTTGTTAGCCCTCAGGTAAGATTGAAAGTTGAATCAATGAAAAGAAAGATTTGCATTTACATAGCACCTTTTACAAACACAAAATTGCCTAAATTTGCCTCATTAACAGTTAAGTACCTTTGAAATGTTGCCACTGGTGTCATGAAGGCAAAGAATTTTTCAGTGGACTTCAAACTACAGGTTACAAGATCCTTTGAGCAACTTGAAATTTCTCAAATGAAACCTGAACAGTTGAAAATCAGTCAGCCAGCTATCAGCTGTCAGTCAATTAAAGACCACACCCATCATACTATTTTCACGCCCAAGGGGAGCTACTTGAAACATTAGCTTGCTCTCTCTCCACAGATGCAGTCTGACCTGTTGTGATCTCCAGCATTTGTTGTTATCATTAATGTTCTTATCTCTGAGTTAAAGACACTTTTTAAAAAAATCACTCATTGGACGTTGGTGATGTTATCTGGGCCAACATTTATTGCCAGTTCCTACTACCCTTTGGTTGAAGGTGGTGGTGAGCTGTCATCTTGAACCGCTGCAGTCTAAATGTTGTAAGTAGATCCATGATGCCATTAGGGAGGAAATTCCAGGATTTTGACTCAATGACACTGAAGGAATGGTGATACATTTCCAAGTCAGGATGTGGAGTGGCTTGGAGGGGATCTTACATTTGTTGGCATTCCCATGGGTTGGTTGAGAAGGTATTGTTGAAGGGGCCTTGATGATTTTGCAGTGCATCTGTGCATCACACTGCTGCTAAGTGTTGTTGGTGGACGGAGTGAATGTTTGTGAATGTGACGTCAATCAAATGGACTACTTTGTGATGGCTGGTGTCAAGCTTCTTGAGTGTTTTTTGGAGCTGCACTTATTCAGGTAAGTGCAGAGTATTCTGTTACACAACAGTGATTAGCACTATTTCCTTACAGTGTCAATGATGCGTGATCCATTTCAGCTTTGGGTACTGTCTATGTGGCATGTTCTCCCCCTGTGTTCATCGTTTCCATTTGGGCACTCCAGTTTCCTCCTACAGTTCAAAGATGTGTAGGTTAGATGGATTGGCCATGCTAAATTGCCCCATAGTGTCCATGAATTTGCAGGTTAGGTAGAATGGCCATGGTAAATGCAGGTTTAGTTGAGGAACTGGGTCTCAATGGAATGCTGTTTAGAGGGGCGGTGTGGACTCAATGGGCCGAAATGTCTCTTTCCACACTGTAGGGATTCTATAATTGTATGATGCTACAATAGAATGTTGTTTTTCTTTCTGATTTCTCACATCCTCAGTTTTGGTTTTATTTTAGTATTCTGTCATATGACTGACTTTGGGATAATTCTTCACTCCAGGGATTTAAGCACGAAATCTAAGGCAACACTCTAGTACAAAAAGCACACTCAAATTCGGCACTGAGGGAGAACTGTGCTGTTAGAAATGACAACTTTGAGAAAGACATTAAAATAATTAAAGCCATCTTCTAATTCCTGATGAAGGGCTTTTGCCTGAAACATCAATTTCGCTGCTCCTTGGATGCTGCCTGAACTGCTGTGCTCTTCCAGCACCACTAATCCAGAATCTGGTTTCCAGCATCTGCAGTCATTGTTTTTACCTCATCTTAAGATACAGCACATCTAAAGACAATATTTCAAAGAATAGCAGGGGAATGCAGCACCTCTCTACCCCTGTCCCAGATTTGTAGCTGCTTGTCTTTCAGTCAACCTCAGTAAAGTAAATTATCTGGTCATCTTGCATTGATTGTGAAATCCCAACATGGGCAAATTGGCTGCTTTGTTTCCTACTTAATAACAGTGACTCCACTTCAAAAGCTGTAAACTGTTAAAAGGACATCCTGTGGTGTGAAAGGCACAATGTGATGAAGGTTTATAATATATTATTCTTATTTCAGACCATGGATTCTAAAATGGAGATAAATATTGTCTTGGTTTTATTTCTATGAAGAGAGACTTGTTTTGAATAGAGTTCAAAGCTGTCTTTCTCAAGAAAATAGATGACTTAAAAGACTAGACAACTACCCACTGACATCATTGTTGAACTCTTTACTAATTTTTGTATTCAGAATCATAGAGTCCCTGCAGTGTGGAAGCAGGCCATTTGCCCATTGAGTCCACATCAACCCTCCGAGGAACATCTCACCAGACCCACCCCGCTACCATATCCCTGTAAACCTTCATTCATCATGGCTAACCCATCTAGCCTGCACATCACTGGACACTATGGACAATTTAGTACAGCCAATCCACCTAGCCTGCACATCTTTGGACTTGGGCAGAAACCCATGCAGGCATAGGGACAATGTGCAATCTCCACACAGGCAGTTGCCCCCCCCCCCCCGAGGGTGGAATCAAATCTGAGTCCCGCGCACTGAGAAGCAGCAATGCTAACCACTGAGCCACCATGGCACCCTACGTAAAGACAGCCTACTTAAAGAGACATCAGAGTCCAGAAGCAGATTCTTCACAGAAGAAGATCCATACTAGCAGACGTGCCTCAAACTAACTGAAAAGGGAGCTGAGTTTTTATCCTCAAAGCTCAGCAAGAACAATCAGTGAGTTGGCCTATGTCTATTTATCCCTGGAAGAGATGGAAACAATCACATCTAGTGAATGTGCAGAAGAGTCACCGAAAGGAAATGCTTGTAATCTTGTCAGTTGAATAAGAAATTAAAAATAAAGATAAAATATTCGACTGGAGTTGAGTGTAAAGGATATTGCTGTGAGGAGAGGGTGGATCTTTCTTTTTGCTATTCTTGATAAAATTTTTCCAAAGTGCCTTAAATTCACATATATAGAACATAGAACAGTACAGCGCAGGATCAGGCCCTTTGGTCCAACATTGCTGTATTGATACTATCCTAAACCAGTCCTATCTGCCTACATATGGTCCATATCCCTTAATTCTCTGCCTGTTCAAGTTCTATCTGCTTCTTAAACTTCACTAGTGTATCTGGTTTTACCATCTCCTCTAGCAGCAGTATGTTCCAGGCACCTTCTACACTCTGTGAAATAGACATTCCTTGCATATCTCCTATAAACATCCCCTCTCACCTTAAACCTATACCCTCTAGTATTTGACATTTTTACCCTGGGAAAGAGACTCAAACTCTCCATGCTTCTCATAATTTTATTTATTTCTATCAAGTTGCACCTCAGTCACTGAAGCTCTAGCAAAAACAATCCAAGTTTGTCCAACCTTTCCTTAGAGCTAAGACACTCCAATTCTGGAAACATTCACGTAACCCTCTTTTGAGCCGTCTCCAGAGCTTCCACATCCTTCCTGTAGCACAGCAACCAGAACTACGCACTATACTCCAAATGTGGCCTGACCAATGTCTTACACAGTTGCAGCATGACTTGCCAACTTTTATATGCAGTGCCCTGACTGATTTTGTTTTAATTTCCAACAGGAAAGGTTCTCTCCAGATGAATGGACAGTTTTGGCAAGGGTATCTTCCCAGACCTAATAAAAAAACTTCAAAACAAATCAACTTGCTGGGCCAATATCAGCTCTGGCATGGAATGGAGATGAAAGTTTGTCTGTTGAGCAGCAACCCTGAAGGAAACAGAGGCTCTCAGTTCAAACATTTTTGAACATTTACATTCCATTAAATAGATTTGTAACAGTAACCAATTCACAATAAAGATGTTAAATTGAACTGAATCGTATTGTTGTCAAATTTATTTAAAGCATTAGAATGATAGCCTGGAGTGAGCAAAAAGGTTGAATCTAAATTGGGCCAGATTATCTGGAAAGCCTGATTTTACTAGACTGGAGACATGAGGGATGTGTGTGGTTGTAATGTTGACACATACATGTACTCTGTTTACATGTCTTCACAGATGCTGTTTGACCTGCTGAATATTTCCACTATTTTTGTTTCTAACTCAGATTTCAATATTCACAATATTTGCTTCTGTGTGAAGGCTGTTTGTGGAATGATCTGAACAAAGAATGTTCCTTCCCTTCAATTCAATCTGCACACTTTCAAATGATAGTGTAATTCAGAGGCAGGTTTGTTATGTCTGTTTGTCTAGAGTTGGAAACGTGAGTTGTAGTGATATCTGGTTAGAACTATAGGTTTGATTAAGTAATAAGCATAACTATTCAAATAGAATATACATTGATATTAAAAATATTTAAAGATGAAGATTCATGTTGGATTAACCATTAAATACATCACTGCAGCAATTAGGAAAAGCCAGAGGAGTCCACTCTGAAATTAGAATGTGGAGATGAGACTAATTAAACACAGATAACAAAATAGGTATCAAGTACTCCAGATACTCCACAACCACCTGATTAAGGAGCAGTGCTCCGAAAGCTAGTGCTTCCAATTAAACCTTTTGGACTATAACCTGGTGTTGTGTGAATTTTAACTTTGTACAGCCCAGTCCAACACCAGCATCTCCAAGTCAGGATAGGACAACACTCATAAAGGTAGAGAAATAAAACAAATTTACTGGTAAACTGTTAACTTTAAGAGTGAAATAATAAGGGAGAGATGATGGGAATATCCATTTACGTGTATAAAATATCATAAATAAATTGACAAGGTAAAAATTCACAACTTTGTAAAATGAGTCTTTACTGAATAATTAAGGAATAACATTAAGTGATCATTATCATTATCTAGGCCGAGAAATCTAGATAGAAACCTAAATAAACTGATCCAGTAGGGAGGTGCCATTGATTTCAAGGTATCTTTAGTAATAGATCTCCATCTTTTCTAACCCTTGTTGGTGTCACTGTTTACAGTATAAGAGTCATTTTGAGTGAGCAGCTTCTCACTTTGGAGCCTGGAAGAAAGAAGAGAGAAAGAGAGAAGTTAATGTGCCTCTTGAATTGTTTAAGCCAGTGACTAATGTGGTACTTGTTAGGCTGGCCTGTGACAATAGCTAAATCATAGTGATTAGACAATCCACAACAACTTTTTGTGTACCACTGAAAGAATTTCAACCCACTTGGCTGCCTTCGCAACAGTAGGAGATGAGGACAATATGAACTGCTAGTTGAAATGAGAATAACTAGGGAAGATAATGCAGATCTGTGTGAACTGCAGGAAGTTGCATTTGATCTCTGAATCTTAGCTGGATGCAGACATGTCTAATTAATATTGTGTAGCCACACAGGGTACATAATTTATGTTGTTTACACACACTGTCCTTTGTTTCCATCCACTTCTGAGTGGGGGTTATTCCAGTTTCTCTTTGTACCTACTATGGAATGTTGAGATGCTTCTGAGACATTGGAAAGGTCCAAAGCACATTGGAGTACTCTACTTGTATTAGATGTGTACCACCAGAGTTGCTTTCAAAACAATGAACCAACCTGGCTGTTTCTTTGATTTAAAATTAAATCATTCCAGGGAATTGGCCCATAGGTAATTCTAGATCTTAGAGTCATAGAGTCTTAAAGATGTACAGCACGGAAATAGACCCCTTGGTGTTTGAAGATCAGCTATCTGTCTTTGGACTATTTCTGGTTTTCAGGATAGGTTTGAGAAGGTTTATGCACAGCTTTCTGTAGTTTCTTTCTGAATCTTAAGAAGTAGCCGCATCAGGTTCCAAGGTTTTTAATTAAAGATTCTGATTTTAAAAGTTGGATTTGCTATTTGTTTCCTAATGTCAGTGATTAAAACTTCAATGCATGGCATCTGACTTCTCCCTTTGGCTATTTTTGAAAAAAAGCTGATTTGCAGCCAGGATGACTCTGGAAGATGTTTGGGACGAGTATTTCTTTATAAGGGAGGGAGAGAATTTAGTCTTGAATCCAATTCCCCAGCTGGGTCACAAGCATTTACTTGTTTCGAACAGGAACCCACTCTTCATTGCCCGCCTAGCTGGAGGTAAGAATGGGCCTTAAATTGGTGTTTGAAATTGTTAAGAACACAGCACAATAAAGCCATATGATCCTTTTTGTGAGTCTCAAAATCAGTTCGGCCTACTTGTCTGTTCTTTGCCCATCCTATAACTTGGTATTCAAAAGTATTTTTCTGAAGATTGTAATTGAAATTTTATCCACTGCCTCTGCGATTTTAAATACAGCAGCGCATTTTAAAAAATCTTTTTAAAAAACTCAACCACTGGATATTGACCTTTTCACTATTGGCAGTAAGTTTTGTTGACCATAGTTCTGGACTTAGAACAGCAAGACACCATCCTTTTAGATGTTTTATGCTAGTAAGACTGGATCTTTGAATGTGCCAGTTTGAAAAACAATTCCAACAAGACTTTGCACAGTGGTTCTTGTATATCAGTAATTGTACTGAGATCAAGCTCTCTAGTGCATTAAATTTGCTTTTAAAGAATGGACTAAAACACTCTGCAAAATACAACATTATACAAGGAGAAAAATATCATCCATGATAAAAGGTGATACATTGTCCATTCATTAACAAGCTATCCATACTTGATATTACAATTTGAAGTGTAGGTGATAACATTTGTGGTAATGCCCAATGAAACGGTTAAATCATCAGCCATTATTTCAAGCGGTAACCTTTTTTCATCTTTCAGCAACCATCTAGGTCATTAAACATCGCTTGGTGCCTGCAATCTGACTGTACCCACCATGCTCCTTCCCAGACACTGCACAGTTTGACAAGTTCACAGCAGTGCTGGGCCATCCAGATGGATATTTTTTACTGGCTGCATGGATATAATCAATTACCTGTGGGGAAACCAACCATGGCCAAAAAGCATCTATCTCTTCATACGTGACTCAGTTGTAAACTAAACATATACGTTTATTTAAAAATGCACTTCATTACTCGTAAAGCATGCTGGCATCTTAATTATAGCAAAGTCATTGGTATGTCCATGGCCATCTGGAACGTCTTTGGGAGATTCATTGCTACTAACCTTTTGAGATTGGAATTAATCTAAATTACTGATTTATATTAAAAGAAAAGTGGGGAAGGATGGTGACATGAAGCTTTAAGCAGAAAGATTTTGGTTCTTGTTGAACAGAATGGGTTTTCTACACTTGATGGTGAATTGCAGCTGAGTTGCATTCTCTCAGCATGATGCATCCAGCTTAAGTTGACTACGTACACATTGCTTAGTTCTGTGGCGAACAGCAGTGATCATGTCTTGCAACGCTACCATGCAAATTTAATTAGTTCAGTAACAGCCCCTTCAGCCTTATGGGTAAAACTTGTCAGTTAACATTTTAGATACAAATTCACTTGGACAACAATGGATTGTGTAAATTCACAGGAGCTCTGAGTAGACTGGAAACAAACCGGTCCATTAACTATCATATTACGCGGAGGCTGAAGGAGCAAGCACACTGCTGATATTGCCCTGTTACTCCATGGTTCACAACGTAAAATACAAATTTCTTTCCGGTTACCAAGATGATCACTTAGCAACTCTATCAACTCAGTTTCTGCAATTCAACAAAGTTGCAATGGTGTCAGTAAGCATTCACAACTAATGTGATGGAATGATTAAATGAGTCACTGGACACCCAGATCTATTTGAAGAATCAAGCAGTTTATTGTTTTATGCCAGTGGGGAGACAGCCTCTATACAGTCTTCTTCACTGAGCAAAGGAAAACCTGCAGTTTCTATACAGTTACTCAGCTCATTTCAGCTGGCTATCACCTAAGCTACTCATCCAATTACTTTGGGGTCTTAACATCATATAAATACAGGATCAATGCATGGTCAGACCCTTCCTTTCTATCTCATGATGAATATCAGACTTTGGATCAGTCTGGTATAGGGACTTCTAGCAGCATTTCTCAAGGCTGTTGAGAGGCTGATGCTGGAAAAACACAGCAGGACAGGCAGCATCCAAGGCTGTACTTTCTTTAATCTAATTGTCTTTACAAAAGCAGCTATATCTGCTTCTGTTCCACAGAGCCCATTGTATACATTTTACAATGCCCTTTTATGTGTTATGTTAACCTATGACCCTTCTGGTGTACTCCTCTTATGAAGGCAGTTAATTACTCTAGCTTAAAGTTTAACTTCAAACATCAGACTATGAAGGCTGCTGCTTCAGTTAAAAATCTTCCTTTGCCATTTGCTGTCAACTGAGGACCACCTTACACTACTTCAGCCATGAGCAGCCCTAACACTTGGCAGGTCCACCATTTGAAATGGAGATCCAGCACAAAGTGTTATGCCAGCACAGGCTTTCAAAAATGGTATAACCAACAATTATCTATAGTAGGGCAATTGCTTTCTTCTAAATGCTCATCCCATAAGGATGTTGCCTGCTCTTGTTGACAGTCCCTTAGGATGGTTCTGTCCTGGCTGAATAATCTATCCTGGAGCTGCAGGGCACATTGTGTTTGAGGTGAGTGCGTGAGACAGTCTGGATTCTATGCAATCTTTCTGATGCTTATGCTTGGCCTCCATGTGCTTCACTTGGTGGCACTCAAAGTGGTTTGTGCCTTTGTGAATTCTTCACCTCTAACTTATAGGCTCTAGTGCAAGAAGTCCCTGCGTAGCAGTCTGTGTGTTGCATTTTGTTTAGAGAGACTTTCAGAGTGACTATGTAGCATTTCTCCTCTGCCCCGCCTAGCCTGGCTGGTGATCACTCACTGTTGCGGAGCCCTGTGTAGAGCACTTGTTTAAGGAGCCTTGTGTTGGGCATGTAGACACCATAGCCTGCCCATCATGTGTTCATATGACTAGTACCTTCTTATCTGGGATACTGGCCTGGGAAAAGATGCCCATATTGGCATATTTACTGTGCCAAAGAATTTGCATGATTTTACAAAGACAGTGTTGGTGATCAACATTTTGGAGAATTTACATGGTACATGTTTCTAATCCATACAAGAAAGTGGGCACCACAGCTGCTCTATCGACCATGTGATTGGTGCTGGATTTGAGGATTTGGAACTTTGAACACTATTCGTCAGGCATCCAAAGACTGCACTGACATATTTGAGCCAATTTTTGGATTTCACTATCAATATTTGCTCACATTGAGAGGAGACTCTGGAGGATATGGAAAATGATCTACCACTTGATCCCCAGCTCAGAGATTTGGCTGTGAGTATTGTTCAAGAGCTGGTTTATTCAAGCATATGCAGAGAGAGTGTAGAGAGATTTAATCTCATCAAATTCTGAAGACGTGTACCTTTAATACATGATTCCACCTGGTTAATCATGCTACAGATTCCTAGTCCCTTTATACATGAATGTAACTGCTAATGGAACAATCTACGCGATTGTGCCTAGTAGTTTGTTTCATAATGTGGCGCTCAGTATCCAATGGAGCTTTGCATGAGGTGCCTTTGTTAAACTAATTCCTGCTTTTGCCCTACTTCAGACCTGACTCCTAGCATGTTCTCTTCTTTTCAGACAAGGGTAATGAGTTTGTGGATTCACATAAAGTGTGCCTCTCTGCCGTATATTAGTACTTCATTAGGGAATCCACTTCCACTGGAGGCCTTGTGGTTTTTTCAGTTGTTGATGGCTTTTTCAACTTTGTGGGTTGGAGGTGTGCTGATATCATAAAATTAGAAGAGACTGTTTGGCCCATCGAGTCTACACTGATAAAAGCTACTCTAAATCTGCACCAAGTCCTACTTTCCAGCTCTTGGCCCACAACCTTGAATATCAGGACATTTTAAGTGGTCATCTAAATACTTTAGCATTATGAGGTTCCCAGTCAGTACATTCCAGAAACTGAAAAGAGGGCTGACTTAAATTTTCCACAACCCAATCCACAGCAGAATCAGTTGTCACTGAAGGGGAGATCAGAGCCTAGTGGTATTATCACTGATCTGCTAAACCAGAGAACCAGGTAATGTTCTGGGGACCTGGGTTTGAATCCTGTCATAACAGATGGTGGAATTTAAATTCAATGCAAATCTGGAATTAGGAGTCTACTGATGACCACAAATCCATTGTCAATTGTTGGAAAAACCCATCTGGTTTACTAATGTCCTTTCGGGATGGAAAGTGCCATCTTTACCTGATCTGACCTACATGTGATTCCAGACCCACAGAAATGTGGTTGACTCTTAACTACCCTCTGGGCAATTAGAGATGGGAAATAGATACTGGCCTGTGAATGAATTTTTTAAAATCCTGTTGGATCTGGGGTTTGCATAGTTCAATTTATAATTGCTGATGTTTATCTCACCAATCTAAGGCGGATCATAATACATACTCAATTTTAAACTCCAATGTCATTGTCATGAAAATCCCAATCTTGTCTGCTAATACCCTTTAGGGAAGGAAGCTGCCATTACCTGGTCTAGCCTCCATGTGACTCCAGAACCACAGTAATGTGGTTGACTCTTAACTGTCCTCTGGGCAATAAAGGCTGACCCAGCCAGAGATGCCCACATCCTGTGAATGAATACAAATAAACTTGAGCTTATCACCTCAGATCTTGTTTAATTGATACAAGTATGTTTGTCTCTTGCTAGCAGTGGGTGTTTGGAATGTGCTACTTCAAAATAAACATAGTGAAAAAATTGCTTAACTATGCAATATGAATGTAATACAGAAAATTGTGAAGTACTAATAGGTTTACTACTCTGATTCATCATAAGTGTGTAGAAGTGCAAAGTGAACGGTGTGATAGAATAAGATCATCCTGATGCAGTGAATCAATATAATTTCAGGGACAAAGTGGAGAATTATGATGATTACAAAGCTAACTACATTGCTAGAAAAGATAGCCTCTTACACTTTTTAACCTGTAAATTAAACAAAAATATGCTTTTTTAACGTCAACAAAACCAGATTTAAAGACATTATACACAGCTGTTGCCTTTCTTTCCTTTGCTGGATTCTTGCTAATGACAGAATACAACTCACTTAACTGTAATGGTTTGTCACTTCTGTTTCATTTACAGCCTGGTTTTTGCATTCCTCTGTCAAGTGACAATAAATGGTTACAACTGAAGACGTGCATTAGAGATTTAAACAAAATAGAGACAGGCTGTAAATGCTGGCCAGCTAACAATGCTCACATTCCACAAGTGAATATAAAAATAGGCATAATTAGGTTAATCAATATAAATCAGCCATAATTCTCCAATGTCATGTATTGCCATGCTGGCGTTGAAGAGACTCTGGATGTCTGCTTGACAGCAAGGAGTTACAGCTCCTGAGCTTTCATTATCCACCATTTAGTTCTTGATCTTTCCTTGTTCTTCTTTTTGATTCCACCTTTGCTAATTGAATCCTTCCCTTTTGCCTCACTGGTAATGTGTTTTGCCAGGTATAGAAAGCATTCCTCCTTGGTCAATTTTGAGGTTTTGGATGATATGATCATTCTTCATGAACCAGTCTTGGTGTTTCCTGGTCACGTAGCCAATGGTTTCTTGGCATGAGATGATGTCTGTCTTCAGTTCTCTCCAGATTTCCTCCACTCCATAAAAACAAACGCTATGAAGACATTGTGGACCTTCACCAGTCTGCATGGCTTTTGAAGTTGCTCAACATCAAACATTTTCCTGAACTGTTTCTTCATCTTCAGCTGCTTCTGGTGAACAAAGAGGAATAGATGAGCTGGTGGTTTGTCCAGCAATTGTCTGCACTGGTCATTGCGTTGGTAATAAGGGCATACTCTTGGATTAGGGATTAAACAATGACATAGACAATAATGATGCCTCAAAGTATTGGAAACCTTTTTGGCAGAAAAGCATGTTGGTGGCTACCAGCTAATGAGAAGGAGAATCCATTGGAGTTGTAATTCCTGATTTCTCCTTTTCTGATGGTTCATTTCCAACCCTGCCACTGAAGTCTCTGAGGATGATAATTTTAGCTTCCTTAGGGATGTTGGTGAGTATTGTTTCCAAGGTGGAGTAGAAGCCTCCTTTGAACTCATCAATGACATCAAGGTTGGAGCATAGACACTCATGACCATTGCCTGTTGATTCTTGGCAAGTGTATAAATAGAAACTTATGAGGCAATCATTAGTGCCAACAAGGAGATCAATCAGTTGACACACTTGTTCTTAATGGCAAATCCAACATTAATCCTTGGGCTTTTCCCCTCCAGAAAATTATGCAACCATGACCTCCTTCCATCAGCAGTCTTTCACCTGTTCGCCAAGTCTCCTCCAAGACAGCAATAATCACCTCAAGTGTCGTATTTCATGGGAAATAAGGGCAGTTCTTCATTCTGGATGATTGGTTTGCTCATTATCTGTGAATGTTCATACATTGCATATACGGAGATTGAGTTTGACTTTGGTCTTTTAGAGTACAGGTAGATGGACTCGCTGGATGTGGTTTTCTAGTTTAGTTGGTTGTGCAACAAACTCTCTCTTAGGGCATTTTCTTCTAGCCCTTTCCCTATGTAAGGTGAGCAAAATGGGTTCTGAAGAGGGTAACTCAGTCATGAAGAAAGCTGCTAGTTGCTGTCCTGTTCCAAGGGTGAAACAACTGAGTCAAATGCTACGATGAACATGCTGCTCCGAAGCTAGGGACTTGCAGATTTCTGAATCCGGTCTGTGTGTGTGTGTGTGTGTGTGTAGTGTGTGTGTGTAGTGTGTGTGTGTGGTGTGTGTGTATAGTGTGTGTGTAGTGTGTGGTGTGTGTGTGTGTGTCTGTAGTGTGTGTGTGGGTGTGTGGTGTGTGTGTGTGTGTAGTGTGTGTGTGTGTGTGTTTGTGTGTGTGTAGTGTGTGTGTGTGGTGTGTGTGTGTGTGTGTGTGTGTGTGTGTAGTGTGTGTGATTTTTTTTAACATGGAATGCTGTTGCCCATCAGACACATGGTCCTTTGACAGAAGGTGGATCCAGCATGGACATTTCGATGACTGGGGTTCTTCCTACTGCTGTAGGCTTCATCCACCATTGATATTACACCAGTATCTTGTGCCTGGATCACGATTGAGGACTTGTTTGAGATCATACCACGTCTGATTCCTCCCCTCCGACCTCACCACCATTGTGCAGCCCTGCTAGGATTTGAAGTCCTGACACCATCGATCCTGGGATCAACTGAACACTCAGACCTCTCCACCACAGCAACATGGCAAACCATGGAAAAGAATCAATGAATATACTCTGAAGTAAGCTCATCATGAAACATTGACCCTGTATATTAGTCCTGTGCAACATTTTATCTCTTAAATACATATAAGGAGCTTTGGCCTGAGGCCCCGGCAGTACAAGACAAAACCAACTTTTGCATTGTATAGCTGAAAGTCGCTTGACCACAAATTTGAATTAAAAGTTTGATTGAGTCAACAAAATAAAATGCTATTGTGTCTCTCTAAACAAGTGAATCCCTTTCTTCATTTCTTCAGGTCAGATGATTGATCTCCTTCCACACTTGAGCATATGAATGGCTGATTATAATGTTGGGTGGCACGGTGGATCAGTGGCAAGCACTGCTAGGCAAAAGTGAGGACTGCAGATGCTGGAAACCAGAGTTTAGATCAGAGTGGTGCTGGAAAAGCACAGCAGGTCAGGCAGCATCCGAGGGGCAGGAAAATTGATACTTCAGGCAAAAGCCCTTCATCCACCATTGTAATCAAAGCCCTGATGAAGGGCTTTTGCCCGAAATGTTGATTTTGCTGCTCCTCGGATGTTGCTAGCACTGCTGTCTCACGGCGCCAGGGACCCTGGTTCGATTCCAGCCTCAGGGGTCTGTCTGCGTGGGTTTCCTCTGGGTGCTCCAGTTTGTTCCCACAGTCCAAAGATGTGCAGGTCAGATGAACTGGCCATGCTAAATTGCCCATAGTGTTAGGTACATTAGTGAGAGGAAAATGGGTCTGGGTGGACTACTTTTCAGAGGATCGGTATGGAGTTGTTGGGCTGAAGGGCATGTTTCCACACTGTAGGAAATCTAATCTAATCATCTGAATTGAAGGCATGAAAACAGCCGATTCGATGAGGCCTCACTCCACATGTCTTGTACTGGCACCATCTTACACCTTGTAAGATTATCCTCTGTTGCTAAGAGGCCAGCCATTTGAAGCTTGTGACTATTGAATAGGGTGGGCACTGGGAACTGCTTATGTTGGCACTGAGGCTGCCGTCTAGAGAGTAGGCATAGACCTGAATGACAGTTGCTTGTGGTCACGTACCAGTTTCCTGTTAAGGCAATTATATCCCTTCCTGTAGGCAAAAGCCTCTGGCTGTCTGAAAAGTATTTAAATATTTTCATGTCCAGTCCATAATGCACTTCACCTTTGGAAAACTGCAACCTAATCCATCAGTGTTCATCCTAACTGGTATCATCAGTAAATCCAAGTATGTGGCTAAAAAGGGTATTTAGGTGATCCTGGTGCTCAGTCAGCTGTGAGATCCTGGGCAGGTCTCCAAATGAATCTGTGATGACGCAAATTCAGGTTCACTGCTGCCTTAATGATGCATGTATCAGATGCCTACCTTCACGATAGGATGTAATAGAAGGAGCCAGCTTGTCCAATGGCTAATACTGTCTCCCATGACAGCTGGGGACATTGGAGACTCTGGAATTCTGTCATCTGTAAATATGCCAGCCCTGGCCAGCAGATGCAGTTTCAGTACGCTGCTGTCTTCTGCTATGTCAGCTGGCTGCTACCCCCTCTCGACAGCTGACTGTTCTATTCCACACGGTCCCTTGCCAGCTAATCTCCACCCACTTGCCGCCACTCCTGGTTGTCTCTCCTCTTGAGGAGCAGCTTCTCAGTGAAAATTATTCTCATTTAAGAACAATATTCTCAGGGTAGAAATGTCAATTACCAGAGAACATAGGTTTAAGAAAAACAGAGAAAGTTTAAATGAGATGTGAAAGGTAGGTTTTTATTATACAGAGGGTAGTAAGTACCTGAAATATGTTTCCAGAGATGTGTTGGAGATGGATACAGATAGCAATGTTTAAGAGGCATCTTGAATAGGCAGGGAATAGAGAGATACAGACCGTGTAGAGGCAAAGAGGCTTTTACTTCATAAAGGCATCATGTATTGGCACAGACTTGGTGGGCTGAAGAGCCTGTTCCTGTGCTGTACTGTACTTTGTTCCTTGTTCATCCTGGGGTCTCTGCAGATACAGAAACACCTGTTTATTCTCCTTACGTTTGAATCCCCTATTGCCCTGCCATTCTTCTTCCTCCACTCTTTTGCAGCATACCCACCCATAGTGCCACAAAGTTGGTTTGTGCTGCTTTCCCATAAGCAGCTGTCTCCTTGATTTCTCTCTTCCACTGCACACCCCCCACCCCAACCCCAATAGTACTAAAAACAGTATATCTGTTAGAAAGGGTCAGCTATAGGGTTCCCCAGCATGACTTCCTGTACTCAGTCTACTGGCCACCCAATCCCTTTCTGGCTCTTCAGTCTTTATCTGCTGTTTGAGCACGTCACTGAATGTTCTATCCATGGTATGTTCAGCATTGAGGATACTCCATGTGAATTAACCTGCATCTCCAGCTCCAATATGCACTTAGCCAATAGCTGAAGCTGGACATTTACCTGGCCTTGGGCAACAGCTCTGCATTTACAGAGTTAACTTTTAATCCCAACTTCTGTAATAATTCATATAAATATTTAAAATATTGTTCTTGTTCATCTGTAATAATAAATTGTTTTTATTTCAGATTTCCAACATCCAGAATTTTTTTAAAAAATTGTCTGGTACAGAATATTGGAGAAAGGCAGATCTGGTGCATTCTGTAGAGAGAAACTGTTAATGTTTTGAGTCCAGTGATCTTCATCAGAACTGAAAGCAGCTGGGAATGGTGATAAAGAAGGGGAATATATCTGATGGTGGCCACACACTGGAGATGATAGAAATGGCAGCTTAATGTTTGGAAGCTGGTGGGATGGAAAGTGAGGACCAGGACACCCTCTTGTCAAAGAGAAGAGAAACGCTGAGGGCAGGTGTGCAGGAAATGTTGGTCATGGCTGAGGGCCCTGTTAAACACAGTAGCTGGGAATCTTTCTTTGAGAATGAAGGTGGATGTTTGAGGACCCTCTGCAGAAGGTGGCATCAGCAAAATAGATGTGACAGAGGTAGAAACTGGAAAAATCAAATGAAGTCCTTACAGGAAGTAAGATGTGTTGATATCTCATCTCGGTATCTATGAGAATTGGTGGATTTATAATGGTTATTAGAAGCTAGTGTCGAAGAGTGTAGTTCTGGAAAAGCTCAGTCGGCCAGGCAGCATCCAAGGAGCAGCAGAGTCGACGCTTCGAGTATAAGCTCTTCATCAGGAATGAGGCGGTGACCCAAGTAGGCTGAGGGATAAATGGGAGGGGGTGGGGCTGGGGGGAAGGTAGGTGGGAATGCAATAGATAGATGAAGGTGATTGGTCGCAGAGGACGGTGGAGCGGATAGGTGGGAACAAAGATTGACAGTTAGGACAGTTCAAGAGGGTAGTGCCAAGTTGGAGTGTTGGATCTAGGATAAGGCGTGGGGAGGGGAAATGGGGAAACTAATGAAATTCACATTGATCCCGTGTGGTTGGAGAGTCCCAAGGTGGAAAATGAGCCGTTCTTCCTGTTGGCATCAGAGGGCTAGAATTTGGTGGTGGAGAAGGCCCAGGACTTGCATTTCCTTGGTGGAGTGGGAGGGGGAGTTAAAGTGTTCAACTATAGGCCGGTGAGGTTGTTCAGTGCATGTGTCCCAGAGATGGTTTCCGAAACATTCTGCAAGTTGGCATCCTGTCTCCCCAGTGTAGAGGAGACCAGATTGAGAGCAACAGACACAGTAGATGACATGTATGGAAGTACTGATAAATCTCTGTCAGATGTGAAAGGATCTTTTCGGATCTTGGACAGAGGAGACTTCCAATTCACACTGCCCTCTTGAATTGTCCTCACTGTTCTTCCCACTTGTCTGCTCCACCCTCCTCTTAAGACCTATCACCTTTATCTACCTATTGCATTCCCAGCTACCTTCCCCCAAGCCCCACCCCCTCCCATTTACCTCTTAGCCCCCTTGGGCCACCCCCTCATTCCTGATGAAGAGCTTATGCTCAAAACGTCGACTCTCCTGCTCCTTGGATACTGCCTGACTGGCTGTGCTTTTCCAGCACCACACTCCTCGACTCTGATCTCCAGCATCTGCAGTCCTCACTTTCTCCTAGTTATCAGAGGCTAGCCTATCCACAGAAATGGAAACAGATGTCAAAGAAAGAAGGAGTCAAAATTAGACCAGTTGGAAGTGAGAACAGGATAGAAATCTGGAAATGAAGTTTATAAATGTTTTGAATTCTGGACAAGGAGGGAAGTGGCTCCAATAGGCCAGACAGGTGAGCTATTTGTGGATGTTATGGGTCTTGGTGTCCCTTACAATAAGGCACTATGTCTGACAGCTCTTATTTTGGGGTCTGCTGCTTCTGCATTTGGAGGTCTGGTCCTTCAACCAAATCTTCCTCTTCCATCTGTCCATAATCACGCTGGAGGTCAAGACAGATTGAAGTTGCACTAGAAGTGTCTGTGCTGCCTTGTTTGGGGTCAGTTCCACTGAGTTCACCCATAACTCTCCCAAAATGTACAAATTCTTTCTCCATAATCTTCTTTCGAGATTATTTTTGGCACTTCTCTTTCAATGCTAAGAGTCTGCAGGTGGATATAAACAGGTTAAATCAATGGCAAAAAACTTGCCAGAGTGTATATTATGTGGAAAATCTGAGGTAGGAAATCTGAAGGACTTTGGTAGGAAGAACAAAGAAGCTGAGTACTTATTTAAATGGAGAAAGACTGCAGAAAACTGCAGTACAGAGGGATTTGGGGTATTCTGTAGCATGCACTTCAGTGGGTAACAGGTAAGGCAAATAAAATATTTACCTACATTTCAAGACGAACGGAGTACTAAATTGGAATCGGAGTGGTGCTGGAAAAGCACAGCAGATCAGGCAGCATCCAAGAAGCAGGAAAATCGACATTTCGGGCAAAAGCCCTTCATCAGGAATAGAGGCAGGAAGCCTCCAGGGTGGAGAGATAAATGGGCGGGGGGGGCAGCTGGGGAAAAGGTAGCAAAGAGTACAATAGGTGAATGGGGGTGGGGATGGTGGTGATAGGTCAGAGAGGAGGGTGGGGGAAGGTAGCAAAGAGTACATTAGGTGGTGACCTGAGGGTTGTAATGAGAGAGAGACTCACTGAGATTCTTGTGGAGAGAGGAGAACTTCGTCAAGGTAGGCATCTTTGCAAGAGGATTCACAGAAAGGTTAAAATCAATTAGGCAAAAGTGAGGACTGCATCTGCAGTCCTCCCTTTTGCCTACTAAATCGGAAAGAGGTAAAAACAATGACTGCAGATGCTGGAAACCAGATTCTGGAGTTCAGGTAGCATCCAAGGAGCAGCGAAATCGACATTTCGGGCAAAGGCCCTAAATCAGGAATAAACGCAGAGAGCCTGACGCGTGGAGAGATAAGCTAGAGAAGGGTGGGGGTGGGGGGAAAGTAGCATAGAGTACAATGGGTGAGTGGGGGAGGGGATGAAGGTGATAGGTCAGGGAGGAGAGGGTGAAGTGGATAGGTGGAAAAGGAGATAGGCAGGTAGGACAGGTCCGGACAAGGCATGGGGACAGTGCTGAGCTGGAGGTTGTGCATGTCCTATCCTCCCTAGTCCAGGAACTCCCCACATACGTTCGAGACACCACCCACGCCCTCCACCTCCTCCAAGACTTCAGTTTCCCCGGCCCCAAACGCCTCATCTTCACCATGGATATCCAATCCCTCTACACCTCCATCCACCATGACCAGGGCCTCCAAGCCCTCCGTTTTTTCCTCTCCAGACGTCCCCAACAGTATCCTTCCACCGACACTCTCATTCGTTTGGCCGAACTGGTCCTCACCCTTAACAATTTCTCCTTTGAATCCTCCCACTTCCTCCAGACCAAAGGGGTAGCCATGGGCACACGTATGGGCCCCAGTTATGCCTGTCTCTTTGTTGGCTACGTAGAGCAGTTGATCTTCCGTAATTACACCGGCACCACTCCCCACGTCTTCCTCCGCTACATTGATGACTGCACTGGCGCCACCTCGTGCTCCCGTGAGGAAGTTGAGCAATTCATCAACTTCACCAACACATTCCACCCTGACCTTAAATTTACCTGGACCATCTCTGACACCTCCCTCCCTTTCCTGGACCTCTCCATCTCCATTAGTGACGACCGACTTGACGTTGACATTTTTTACAAACCCACCGACTCCCACAGCTACCTGGATTACACCTCTTCCCACCCTACCTCCTACAAAAATGCCATCCCGTATTCCCAATTCCTCCGCCTCTGCCGTATCTGCTCCCAGGAGGACCAGCTCCACCACAGAACACACCAGATGGCCTCCTTCTTTAGAGACCGCAATTTCCCTTCCCACGTGTTTAAAGATGCCCTCCAATGCATCTCGTCCACACCCCGCACCTCCGCCCTCAGACCCCACCCCTCCAATCATAACAAGGACAAAATGCGCCTGGTGCTCACCTTCCACCCTACCAACCTTCGCATAAACCAAATCATCCGCCAACATTTCCGCCACCTCCAAAAAGACCCCACTACCAGGGATATATTTCCCTCCCCACCCCTTTCCGCCTTCCGCAAAGACCGTTCCCTCCGAGACTACCTGGTCAGGTCCACACCCCCCTTCAACCCACCCTCCCATCCTGGCACCTTCCCCTGCCACCGCAGGAACTGTAAAACCTGCGCCCACACCTCCTCCCTCACCTCTATCCACGGCCCTAAAGGAGCCTTCCACATCCATCAAAGTTTTACTTGCACATCCACTAATATCATTTATTGTATCCGTTGCTCCCAATGCGGTCTCCTCTACATTGGGGAGACTGGGCGCCTCCTAGCAGAGTGCTTTAGGGAACATCTCCAGGACACCCACACCAATCAACCACACCGCCCCGTGGCCCAACATTTCAACTTCCCCACCCCCTCTGCTGAGGGCATGGAGGTCCTGGGCCTCCTTCACTGCCGCTCCCTCACCACCAAAGGCCTGGAGGAAGAACACCTCATCTTCCGCCTCAGAACACTTCAACCCCAGGGCATCAATGTGGACTTCAACAGTTTCCTTCTTTCCCCTTCCCCCACGTCACCCTCGTTCCAAACTTCCAGCTCAGCACTGTCCCCATGCCTTGTCCAGACCTGTCCTACCTGCCTATCTCCTTTTCCACCTATCCACTCTACCCTCTCCTCCCTGACCTATCACCTTCATCCCCTCCCCCACTCACCCATTGTACTCTATGCTACTTTCTCCCCACCCCACCCTCCTCTAGCTTATATCTCCACGCTTCAGGCTCACTGCCTTTATTCCTGATGAAGGGCTTTTGCCCGAAACGTTGATTTCGCTGGTCCTTGGATGCTGCCTGAACTGCTGTACTAAATTGGAATGTTGTGCTGAAATTATACAAGGCATTAGGTGGACCACATCTAGATTACTGAACAGTTTTGGTGTCCTTAATCGAGAAAATACGTATTAGCATCAGAGGCAGTCCAGAGAGGGTTCACTGAACTAGTCCTGGGTAAGGAGGGATTTTCTTAAGAGAAGAAGTTAAGGAGGTTGGGCCTGCACTCATTGGAGTTCAGAAGAATGTGATATTATTGAAGTAAAGATTCTGAGGGGGCTCAATGCAGAGAGGTAGTGCACCCTTGGGAGAGTCTGGAAGCAGAGATCTTAGTCAGGGATCACCCATTTAAGACAGTGGAAAAGGAATTTCTTCGGAGGGTAGAGAATCTGTGGAATTCTTTCTTTACCAACTGCCAAGTTGTTAAAACTCTCTCCACCTGAACAGACCTTAATCAGTGAAAGAATCAAGGGTTGTAGGGAAAAGGCAGTAAAGTGGAGTTGTGGTTTATCAGATCAGTCATAATCTCATTGAATAATGGAGCAGACTATGTTCTGATCCTGCATCTTATCGGCTAAGGAAAAGGTGGAAACTGGCATTTGTGCTAAACTACAGATTTACAAGAAAACCCTTGTAAATCTCTCCAAGTCCTTTTGCTGCCGAATTCAACATACATACAGGTCTGTTAAACACATGCCCCTAACATCATTCTACTTCATATCATTTCCCCCCAGCTCACTAATGTATTGCATGTTAGAGGATCTTTTCTCTTTCCTTGATTGTTTTATTCCTGTCCCACACAAGTGCATACTTTGGATGTCATGGTTTACTTCCTTGATGGCATCATTTATCGATGTAACCCTAACTCTGATCCCTGGTTGGATCTACAATATATTGTTCCAGGATATACTACCTTTTTAATATCCTTATTATCACCTGATTAATTTTGTCCTGGTGTATAGTCAATGTTAGGGGACCCATAGATTACCAGTGTAACACCCTCTTGGTATTTCTTGCCTCCAGCCACATGGATTTTGCACCTTCTGATCCAGGATCATTCCTTTGCTATTGTAATTATCCTATCCTACACTAACAATGCTGCTCCACCGCACTCCCTTGCACCAATGCCTCTAATGGCTATAAGTTCCTATCCATTAATCTCTATTGTGCCTTTAATTATTTTATTCTGAAAACTATGTGCAATTAAGTATAGGAACATTAATTTTAGCTTTTGTTTTTTTCCTCTGTATGACCTGATGCTGTTCTTCCTGTGTTTATCTCTGTCCCTTCATTTCCTGCTGAGTATCATTCCCTAAAAGGATCCCTGTGATGCGGCCATACCCTTGGAGGTGAGGGAGAGGAGTAGATCAAATTGTTTGTTAACTCTGCCCATCCCTGATGTGTTGGAATGTCTGCAGTTTGAATTCTGGTTCCTCAACTTATATCCCAAGTTGCTCAAACTTGCTAATAGTGTGTTCACTCTAGATCACCTTGGTGTCCAAAACCTTCCAGATGTTGCAGCAGCGACATACTATTTGTCCTGCTATTGATCTGTTTTCTTTACCTTTTTAAAGAAACAATACCAACGTCATAAATAACAAGCTAGTTTTATGTGAATGAAAAACAAATGACAAAAGATCTGAGCATAAACTGAAGATCTTTTACTTTTAAAGGTTTGGAATGCTCACTAATCCTACACGTGTCAACTGCATTGCTGTGGAAAAATCCATCAAACAATCCTCTCCTTCCTCCTGCAGAATGTAGGGCAGTCAATGGCCTAGTCATATTATTGCTCGGCTATTAATCCAGGCACCAAGTTCCATAGACCTGGGTTCAAATCCCACTATGACAGAAGTAGAATTTGAATTCAATTAAAAACCTGAAATTTAGAATATAATGACCACAAATCCATTGCTGATTGTCAGGGAAAATCCATCTGACTCACTAATTTCCCTTATGGAGGGATACTGTCATTCTTACATGGTCTGGCCTACATGTGACTCTTCACTGGCATCTAGGTAATTAATGCCTGTCTAGCTAGTGAATGACTAAAAACAAGCTTTTAGAGATATTCACCTCCAACACTTTCTTTATTCCTCCTGGAAAATGTCCATGTCCAGAAGCCAAATACCCCACAACACATATGGCAACACAGCCCACTTCTCTGCTGCCCAAGCAGGTCAGACTCAGGTTACTCCTGCAGTTGCAACACTCCCCTCTGCCTGCCCCCTGAACCTGTGATAGTTCAGGCACAGACCTCTTGAACATTCTCCAACACAGGCAGTGCCTTCAGGGCATCCTGAAGTCTCAACCGGTCTATTAATGACAACTGTTCAGCCAGGGGATGGCAGCAAAGGGCTGTGGAGCCCAAGTGATTGAATGTGTTTAAGACAGAGAGAGGTTCTTGATCTGTAAGGAGATATAGTGTTACAGGGAGAAGGCAGGAAAATGGCTGAGGAACGTATCAGCCATAGTTAAATGTTGCAGCTGATGTGATGGGCTGAATGGCCTAATTCTGATCCTGTATATTATGATCTTCTGCAGTCATAGAACATAGAACATAGAAGAATACAGCGCAGTACAGGCCCTTCAGCCCTCGATGTTGCGCCGATCAAAGCCCACCTAACCTACACTAACCCACTATCCTCCATATACCTATCCAATGCCCGCTTAAATACCCATAAAGAGGGAGAGTCCACTACTGCTACTGGCAGGGCATTCCATGAACTTACGACTCGCTGAGTGAAGAACCTACCCCTAACATCAGTCCTATATCTACCCCCCCTTAATTTAAAGCTATGCCCCCTTGTAATAGCTGACTCCATACGTGGAGTCATTGAGGTTTACAGCATGGAAACAGGCCCTTCGGCCTTCTTGTCCATGTTATCCATTTTTCACAATTAATCCAGTTCCATTTGGCTGCATTTGGTCCATAGCCCTCCATATCTATCCCATCCATGTACCTGTCCAAAGGTTTCTTAAATGAGAAAATTGTACTCGCCTCCACCACTACCTCTGGCAGCCCCTTCCAGACATTCACTGTCTGCTGTGTGAAAAAAATTGTCCCTCTATACCTTTTGTATCTCTTTCTTCTCACCGTGAACCTATGTCCGTTCTGAGGAAGGGCCACTCGACCTGCAATATTAACTTTGATTTCTCTCCACATATGCTGCCAGACCTGCTGAGCTTGTCCAGCAATTTCTGTTTTTGTTTCTGATTTACAGCATCCATAGTTCTTTCAGTTTTTATTTAGTATTTAACTCACTGCCACTTCTCTTTGAGGCCACCCACCTTGAAGAAGACCTGCTCCTCTTTCTGATGGGATTGCCATTGCAATTGCTTTTTCTTGTCCACCATCATTAATTTCACTGGCACTCCTGGTGTTTGATCAGGTATTTGCTAAAACACATTTCCACAGCTACATCAGTGACTGCCCCTGGCTCAGATTCACACCACGTGGATTCCAAGTCAAATTTCCTCCTTCGTGCTTTGAATCCACTCAGGGTCATAGAGTTTTGAGGAAGGGTCACTGGACCGGAAACATTAACTCAGATTTCTCTCCACAGATGCTGCCAGACGTACTAAACCTGTCCAGCAATTTCTGTTTTTGTTAAAACTATGCCCTTTAGTTTTAGACTCTCCTAACATGAGGTAAGCTGTTAGCTGTTTATTTTGTCTATGCCTCCTGTGATTTTATAAACCTTGATAAGGTCACCCCTCAGTCTCCTACACTCCAGGGAAAAAAGTCCCAGCCTATCCAGCCTCTCCTTATAACTCAAACCTTCCAGTCCAGATATCATCCTAGTAAATTTTTTCATCAGACTTTGCATTTTAATCATATCCTTTCTATAGTACAGAAACCAGAACTGCACACAGTACTCCAAACATGGCCTTACCAACATCTTGTACAGTTGCAACATGACATTCCATCTTCTATACTCAATGTTCTAACTGATGGAAGCAAGCATGACAAAAGCCTTTTTCACCTGTGATTCAATTTTGAAGGATTTATGAACCTGCACCTCTAGATCTCTTTATTCTATAACACTCCCCAGAGCCTATTATTGACGGTGTAAATCTTGCTCTGGCTTGACTTAAATTAAGCTCCACCTGCCAATTTATGCATTTCATAACTCAGTCGTGCACCTGGTTGTGGAACTATGTTGGCGGGGTGTACCATCTGGGAGGAGGTTTGAAATAAAGGTATTGCTACAGGCTCTGAAGGCAGAAGAGGTACATCTTATCAGGAGAGCCAAAACCCCAGCTGTAGCCATCCGGTGCCACAAAGTGGCAGCAATAAGCTGGTTTATGACCAACCATCAGTAGTCCTGTCCACGGCCCTAGGTGGGTATTGACTTGGTCTAGATCATTTTCAGTTTGCCAGCCAGGATGCTTCAGCAGAGCTAAGGTAGCAACCCAAACAGAAGAGAGACTTCAGATAAAAGATCTAAGAACTTCTAGCAGGGTATTCATCTGCACTGATGTTGACCAGGAGTCCCGAACACCTTGTCAAGTTGATCCTGGTGGAGGATATTTCTTGGATATTTCACTCATCCTCCGCATATGAAAGAGACAGAGGAGCACATCATCAGCCTGGGTAAAAGGACCACTCCTACTCCCGGCCTGCATAGAGCTAATCCCAACAACTTCCTCTATATGAGGCACAGGAAAGGCTCATTGAAGAGAATACATGGGAGCTGCCCTGACTCAGTCTTCTTCCAAAATGAAGGGGCAATACGAGGGTGATCTCCTGTTATTCTTCAATACCTGCACTGTGGCCACTGCAGTCTGTGGAAACCTGATCCAGGAAGCAAACAGTATCCAGAACTGAAATACCTTCTCCTTATCAAGAGCCAAAAGGATGAGTTCTGTAAGTAATATGGATCAAATCCTGGACCAGCTGGATGTTATTGTGAATATCCCAGCCTGGGATTTCAGGCGTTGGACATTCCTTCATGACCTGCATGTCATCATTCCAGAAAATACCCTTAAGAAATCCTCAGTCTGCCTGCCCAGTCCTGGGGAGTTAGAGGACCACACTGGTGATGGGACTGTCTATATTCTGGTCAAGAGTGTGGTGCTGGAATAGCACAGCAGATCAGGCAGCATCAGAGGAACAGGACCCAAGCCCTTCAACAGCTTTGGTCGAACTCATTAATCCGGGAGCATAGCGAGATGAAGGTGAGGCCTTTGCTGAGGTCTAAATGTTGAACTTCAGTGAGGGGGAGGTCTAGGGGTATAGTAAAAACATGGCAGGGCTGGGAGCTAGGACCTTGGGTGGGGCTGGCGCTGGGTTTGGGTCAGAGACTGTCACCTGAATGGGCATGGTTATGGTGTCTGGAGTGACATCACCACCAGAAGTTTTATCTATACAGAACTGGGTAAATTTCAAATGGAAAGGCTAAAAAGCAAGGGCTTTAGAAAGGATTGATTACCCAACTTTTCTAAACCTGCAAACCTGTTTTCTGTTTTACCCTTTCAGCCCTTTCAAAGGCTGAATAATTTTAATCATGGACCCTCTCTCTGCTTCCAGCCAACTACTGTAAAACGGGACAAGGACAAAAGAATTTCAATCAACTTGTAAAGTCAAGAATCTCAAAATTGACTGTTCAACTGCCAACATTAACGCTACAGATAACCTTCACAATAACAGCCACATGTTATAATACTTTTTGCGCATAACTCACTGGTCTTTCTTTTAATTTTAACTTTAATCTTTTGTGGACTCATACAGATTAGGATAAATACATTGTGTTTATACTCGCATTTAATAACTAATTAATTATTTTTCGTGAACTTGAGCCAAGTTAACGAAGTGTACTTTAAATACATCATCCTTTCAACTGGGCGAAAGGACTATCAGGAAGCAAATGAACCTTTTGCTACCAATGGAGAGGTAGTGAATATTGAAGAGGAGCTAGTTCATTCCTTTACACCTAGAAGTTTAACATTTTGCAGTATCCTGACTGGAACAGTTTTAAAAAAAATAAAGTTAGGGAACTTCACCAAGGGATTGGTTGTTACAACAGCCAGTTGTCTATAGACTAGAGTGGACCATGTGATTTTTAGCCATTTTGGTTCTTAGTTCTTAGTTCTGGTTAAATAATTAACTCTGACCTTGATCCTGTGGGACTTCCTCTTGCTGCAGCTCTGCAATGCTCTTTAACCAATTTGTCACTCCTCCTTTTTCCCCTTTCACATGTTTTCTGGAAACCTTGTAGCTAGGAATATTTAACACCCAGTGCCGAACTTCCTTGAGTTTTTGTTATTATCATAACATCATGATTCCATTTGGTAATTTAAGCTGTATCTTGCCAATCTTATTGACTGTATCCATACAGTCACAAGCATTGCATTGTAACCTTGAATTAGAATCCTTTACTTTGTTTCAGTCTGTAGCTCTACCTATTAACTTACTATTCTCTATTTGAATTACTTTATCTCTCCTAGTGTGCTGTGCACCCTAAAATTACTCTCTAATCTATTCTCCTGGTTTCCACACGCCTGTTGAGTTAGTTTCAGTCCGCTCCCACCTCCCCAACCATAAAACACCTCACAATGAAGTCAATCCAAGATCTGTTTAGGTGAACCCATCCAGAATGCACCCATAGCCTGTCCTACAGAGGCAGTCCCACTATTCTGGAAATCTAAAACCCTGCCTCTTGCATCGTCTTTCCAGCCAAGTATTCACATGTCTTATCCTTCTGGTTCTGTATTCACTTTCCAATGACAGTGGGACTAATCTGGAGATTACCATTTTTGATGTCCTGCTTACTCATTTTCCATCTCGCTTTTGAAATTCTGACTGTAGTGTCATATCCTGCTTCCTACCTATGTTAGCACTAATGTGGACCATCTGACTAACCACATCTCCCACAGAACAATGTCCTGCAGCTGCTCTGTGACATCTTTGACCATGACACCATGAAGGAAATAGCCAAATTCTAAGAAAGTAGGAAGGGATTTAAATAGATCTGTCTGCAAATTAACTCTTTTCAGCCCACTTTCTGGAATTCTGTCAGAACTTCTGCAAAGCAGCATAAGAGTAAGTTACCTCCAAGGGATTGTTGAGAGCAGCTTTAATTGGAATACCTTACTGATCTTTCTGGGACAAACACATGTGACCAAATGCTGCATTGTTTTAAAATTGATGCTCTGGCTGAGCACTATTGCTTAAACTATATATTTGACCAAAAGAAACAAATTATGGAATGTCCCTGCGGCTTTGCATTTGGGGCCTGAGCAGCCAAATCAACTGCAGCCAATGATGAGGACACACGTTTTGTAGCTCTCTGTTTGGGGACAACAAGGGAAAAGATAAAGGAAAACATAATTGGTCAGTGCCATTTTTGGGGGGATTGAAGCAGCAGTGAGATCTCAAAATGGAGATTTGAGTGTAGAGGGATTGGACCTAAATGAAAGACCAGAAGGGTTGGGGGAGAGGGAAGAAAGGCAGACTTTAAAACCAAGAGTGGGTGGCTGAGAGAGGTCTTATGTGCATAATTTGAAGGGGGCAGAGAACATGGATTGAGTCCACAAATGATAGGGTGCAAAAGGATATTGTGGGCATTATTATAATGAACATTGATCATTGGACATTTCATGAATAGTTTGATCTCACTAAGCTTTGAAGTTTGTGCAATCACATCTCAAAGTGCTGCAAGTACTGTGAATTACTTGAGGTGTTGTGACTTTTTAAAATTCACTTATGGAACATGGGCATTTCTTGGCTGGCCACCATTTATTACCTGTTCCCTAGTTGTCCTTGAGAAGTTGGAAGTGAGCTGCCTTCATGAACTGCTGCAGTTCATTACCCACACTGCTATTTCGAGGGGATTTCAGGATTTTGACATTGATGGAGCATCAATATATTTCCAAGTGAGGATGGTGAATGGCTTGCAGGGGAAATCGCAGGCAGTAGTATTCCCAGATATCTACTGTTCTTCTAGATGGAAGTGGTTGAGGGTTTGGAAGGGGTTGTCTAAAGATCTTTGAATTTCTGCAGTGCTTCTTGTAGACAGTACAAACTGCTGTTACTGAGTGTCAGTTGTGAAGGGAGTGGAGGTTTGTGCGTGTGGTGCCAATTAAGTGGGCTGCTGTGTCTTGGATACGAGGTAAAAACAATGACTGCAGATGCTGGAAACCACATTCTGGATTAGTGGTGCTAGAAGAGCACAGCAGTTCAGGCAGCATCCAAGGAGCAGCGAAATCGACGTTTCGGGCAAAAGCAAAAGCCCTTCATCAGGAATAAAGGCAGTGAGCCTGAAGCATGGAGAGATAAGCTAGAGGAGGGTGGGGGTGGGGAGAAATTAGCATTGAGTACAATGGGTGAGTGGGGGAGGGGATGAAGGTGATGGTTAGGTAGGAAGGGTGGAGTGGATAGGTAGAAAAGGAGATAGGCGGGTAGGACAAGTCCGGACAAGTCATGGGGACAGTGCTGAACTGAAAGTTTGGAACTAGGGTGAGGTGGGGGAAGGGGAAATGAGGAAACTGTTGAAGTCCACATTGATGCCCTGGGGTTGAAGTGTTCTGAGGCGGAAGATGAAGCATTCTTCCTCATGCGTCTGGTGGTAAGGGAGCGGCAGTGAAGGAGGCCCAGAACCTCCATGTCCTCAGCAGAGTGGGAGGGGGAGTTGAAATTTGGGCCACGGGCAGTGTGGTTGATTGGTGCGAGTCTCCCGGAGATGTTCCCTAAAGCGCTCTGCTAGAAGGTGCCCAGTCTCCCCAATGTAGAGGAGACCTCATCGGGAGCAACGGATACAATAAATGATATTAGTGGATGTGCAAGTAAAACTTTGATGGATGTGGAAGGCTCCCTTAGGGCCGTGGATAGAGGTGAGGGAGAAGGTGTGGGCGCAGGTTTTACAGTTCCTGCGGTGGCAGGGGGAGGAGCCAGGATGGGAGGGTGGGTTGTAGAGGGGTGTGGACCTGACCAGGTAGTCACAGAGGGAACGGTCTTTGCGGAAGGCAGAAAAGGGTGGGGAGGGAAATATATCCCTGGTGGTGGGGTCTTTTTGGATACTGTCAAGCTTCGAGTGTTGTGAGAGCTGCACTCATCCAGGCAAGAGGAGAGTATTCCAACACACTCATGACTTGTGCTTTGTAGATGGTAGATAAATGTTTGGGAGTTCGGAGCCAATTTAGGAACTGCAGGAATCCAAACTCTGATGTGCTTTTGTAGCCACAATATTTATATCACAAGCTTAGCTCAGCTTCTAATCAATAGTAGCCCCTAGGATTTTGATTTGAGGGGGAATTCAACAATGCTAATGTCATTGAATGGTCACTGTAAATGTGTCAGGGACACACCCGTAATCATTTAGCTGTGTAAACAACAGGCTACAGACAATGTGGTTAGGGTGATAGCTTTTTGAGTACAGATATGACATTTTTCTCACCATCCTAAAGAAGAAATATCAGACCTTTGCAGCTGAAAATTAAAATCCAATTTCCTCCACCTGAGAATTTAGTTTCCCAAATAAAATAAATTAGATCACAATTTTCTACATTTCTACATTCACAATTCTACACTACTTCCTCATAGTTTACAACGTTTCCACATTTTATACCATCTATAAAATTTGCAATTGTCTCTTGCAAGATATAGATCATTTAAATATATCACGAAAAGCAAGGGTTCCAATACTGACCTCTCGGAACGCCATTATAAATATTTTCTGAACCAAATATAAGCTATTAATCACCGCATCCTGTTTCCTGTCAATCAGGCCATTTTTAAAGCACGTAGATACTGTGCCTTTTAATCCAGGAGTGCTAACTTACATTTTTCAGGTTTTGTTTTAAATGCAACTTTGAGTCAAATGCCTTTAGGATGTCCATTTATATGACACCAACAGCATTACCCTCATCAACTCTCCATTACCTCCTCAAAAACTCTAAGACAGTTAAACACTATGTCCTCTTTAGGAAATTCATGTTGGCTTCTCTAACCAACCTACATGCGTCCTTGTGATCATCGATTTTAGCCAGCATTATTATGTCGAGACGATTTCAGACCAGTAACGTTAAACTGTGTAATTATTACATGTTTCCTTGCACACATTTTTGAACAAGGGCATTAATGTTTGCAATTCTTCAGTCCTCTGGTATCATCCTATGATTAAGGAAGTCTGTAAAATTATAGCCAGTGCCTCTGTTCTTTCCACTCTCTTCTTTCAATTTCCTTGGATGATGCCTATCCAAGGCATGAATGTCTAGTCAACTTTGAGGATCCCATAGAGTCATAGAGATGTACAGCATGGAAACAGACCCTTCAGCCCAACTTGTCCATGTCGACCAGATATCGCAACCCAATCTATTCCCTCCTACCAGCACCCGGCCCATATCACTCCAAATCCTTCCTATTCATATAACCATCCAGATGCCTTTTAAAAATTTCAATTGTACCAGCCTCCACCATTTCCTTTGGCAGCTCATTTCATACATGTACCACCCTCTGCATGAAAATGTTGCCCCTTAGGTCTCTTTTATATCTTTCCCTTTTCACCTTAAACCTATGCCCTCTAATTCTGGACTCCCCCACCCCAGGGCAAAGACTTTGCCTATTTATCCTATCCATGCCCCTCCTGATTTTATAAACCTCTATAAGGTCACCCCTCAGCCTCCAATGCTCTGGAGAAAACAGCCTGTTTGTACTTATTGATTTTTGAACCATTTAGAGAGTCATAGAGCTCCACAGCATGGAGACAGATCCTTCAATCCAACTCGACCATGACGAACACATATCTTAAATAAATCTAGTCCCATTTGCCAGCATATAGCCCATATCCCTCTAAACACTTCCTATTCATATACTTATTCAAATGCCTTTTAATGTTGTAATTATACCAGCCTCTGCCAGCCTGTCCTAGTTCATTCCATATATGCAATACCCTCTGCATGAAAATGTTGCCCCTTGGGACCTTTTTAAAGCTTTCCCCTCTCACATTAAACCTATGCCCACTAGGTTCCCCCACCCCGGGAAAAAGACCTTGTCTACCCACCCTGTCCATGCCCCTCATAATATTGTAAACCTCTATCAGGTCACCCCTCAGCCTCTGACGCTCCAGGGAAAACAGCCCCAGCCTATTCAGCCTCTCCATATAGCTCAAACCCTCCAACCCTGGCAACATCCTTATAAGCCTTTTCTGAAACCTTTCAAGTTTTACAACATTCTTCTTGTAGCAGGAAGACCAGAATTGCATGCAGTATTCCAAAAGTGACCCAACCAATATCCTGTACAGCCACAATATGGCCTCCCAACTCCTATACGCAATTAAGGCAAACGTACCAAACGCCTTCTTCATTATCTTGTCTACCCACGACTCCACTTCCAAGAAATGAATTTCCTCCTTTGTCAACATGGCTTGGCTAATATCTTTCTTGGTAAAGACTAAAGCAAATTATTAATTGAACTTTTTGGCCATGCTCCTGCTTTCAATGTGTAAGTCTTCTTTCTGTTTGCTACCTGGTGTGGTATTCTATTTGCCACCCTTTCATTGTTGCTGTGTCTGTGGAAGACTTCAGGGTTTTACCTTTTTAATTGCCAGTATCCTTTCTTAATCCATCTTTGCTTCCCTTATATGCTTCTCCACTGTATCACATTTTCTTGCTGCATCCTCCCATCCTGCTGAGCTCTGTACAACTGGAGCAGGTGATGAGGTAATGTGCGCTAGGCTGAAGAAGGGGAGCAGTTGACTTCTGAGTTGGACAAAGACATTGAAGAGGACGAAGTTCTCTTTTTACTTGACAGAGCTCAGGTGCTTGGGCGTGTCAAGCCAGACAGATCCTGAGTGATACCGTGTTTCAGTGACAAGAACTGGATGTAACAGACAACCGGGAACTGTAGAATAGTCACTGGTCATCATGTAAGCATTTGGTTTATATTATGGGGGTGACCTGCGGCCTCTATCCATTTGTTGTCTGTAAATAAAAGCTCATATCTGAATAGATGCTTAGATGTGATGCTCCCCTACAGGACAATGTCAAGATACAGAGTAGAGGTGACTTAGACATGGTGTTTAGAGAGGAGGACATCACACTGTGTGCCTAGTGGTTAAACAGTGACTAGGGTGAGAGAATTGGATTGTATGTGTGAGGGAGTGCCAGCCATTTGCCATGAGCACTGTGACTCTGCAAATGCTGTGCCATTACACTGGTGCAAGGCAATATCAAATTGCCAACACGTCCAAATGCACAGCAGCCTTGGTGCAGATGCTGTCCTTTAAGTGGGTATCTGATGATTGGCAATACTCCCAGGATAACAGGTGGTATCATGGGGCTAAAGAGAAGTGCTGCAGATAATTTATTTAAAAATCACACAACACCAGGTTATAGTCCAAATGGTTTATTCAGAAGCACTAGCTTTCGGAGCGCTGCTCCTTCATCGGGTGGTTGTGAGTATAAGATCGTAAGACACAGAATTTATAGCAAAAGTTTACAATGTGATGTAACTCAAATTATATATTGAAAAAGACCTGGATTGTTTCTTAAGTCTCTCATCTTTTAGAATGAACATGTTGGTTTCAGTTCTTTCATATATAAATCGCAGAACATTTAAAAGTTACATTCTCAAGTGAACTTTAACAATTGGTGTCATGTGGGCCCAGATAATGCATTTAAGGTGTGAGCTGCTCTGTGTGAGACTGTCTGTGCCACAATGATCAGACTGATTCTAATCTAAAAAATGGATTTACAGAACCTTACATGGATTCGCGCAGTTTTTGAGCAAAGTAAAATGTAATTCTGCAAGTACAAATTCACCCCACAAACTTATATGTCTATGTGTGCAAGTGGGTGTCTGTGTGTGTGGAGGGGGTGGTATGGGCAGGGGTTATGAGTGTCTGTGAGAGAGTGTGTGTTAATGTGAGTGTGAGTGTAAAGGTGTACAAGTCTGGGAGAGGGTGCATGTATGAGTGGGGAGCATATGAGAGAGGGTCTGTGTGAGTGTATGAGGCTGTCGAAGAGAGTGTGTGTGTGTGTGTGTGTAAGTGTATAGGAGTGTCTGTGTGTGTCAGTCTGTCTGTGAATGTGCGTCTGTGTGTGTGTATAGTGCAATGGGCTCACCTGTAGTGTGACATGAACCCAAGGTCCTGGTTGAGGCCATCCCCATGGGTACCGAACTTGGCTATCAGCCTCTGCAGAGCAATTTTTCATTGTTGCCTATCCCGAAGTCAGACTTGGAGGATGGTCACCCAAAAGTTCGAGGTCGAATGTCCTGGACCGCTGAAGTGTTCTCCAACGTGTTCTTTAAAGATACACAAAACCAACACACCAGGATGTCCCATCGTATCAGGCAATGGGACCTTGCGTGAGAACCTCTCTGGCTATGCCGAAGGCATCTTGAAACCCATTGTACAGGGGACCCCCAGCTTCTATCACGACACTACAGATTTCTTAGACAAACTTAGCACCCACAGACCAGTAGAACCGGGAGCATGTCTCATCACAATGGATGTGTCAGCACTCTACATCAGCATCCCCCACAATGACAGCATTTCAGCAACAGCCTCAGTACTCAATACCAACAACATCCAATCTCTGAGCACCGTCCTACAACTCATCCGTTTTATCCTTGACTGCATCATTTTCACATTTGACAACCAGTTCTTCATCCAGACACATGGAACAGCCATGGGGACCCAAAATGCCAACATTTTTATGTACAGGTTCAAACAAGACTTCTTCTCTACGCAGGATCTGCAACCAACAGGTACATTGGCGACATTTTCTTCCTCTGGATCCATGGCGAGGGGTCACTGAAACAACTACACAGTGATATCAACAAGTTTCATCCCATCATCAAACTCACCATGGACTACTCTCTAGTATCTGCCTCATTCCTGGACACATGCATTTCCATCAAGGATGGGCACTTCAGCACCACACCCTACCGCAAATCCAACGATAACCTCATGATGCTACACTTCTCCAGCTTCCACCTGAAATATTTTAAAACAGCCATCCCCTATGGACAAGCCCTACACATAACACAGGATCTGTTCAGATAAGGAAGAACGTGACAGGCACCTGGAAGTACTCAAGGATGTCCTCATAAGAACGGGGTACGATGCTCAACTCATCGACTGCCAGTTCCATCGTGCCACAGCAAGAAACTGTAATGACCTCCTCAGGAGACAGACACGAGCTGCAACCGACAGGATACCCTTTGTTGTCCAGTACTTCCCTGGAGCCGAAAAACTATGCCATATCCTTCGCAGCCTGCTACACATTATCAATGAGGATGAGAACCTCGCCAAGACCTCCTGACGCCTCCACTGCTCGCCTTTAAACAACCGCCAAACCTCAAACAGATCATCGTTCGTAGCAAACTGCACGGTTTTCAGGACAACACTATACAACCTTGTCATGGTGGACACTGTAAGACATGGCAGTGTATCGACATGCATACCACCATTACACATGGGGACACCAGCCACCATGTACGTGTCAGGTACTCTTGCGACTCAGGAGAAAGTGAGGACTGCAGATGCTGGAGATCAGAGCTGAAAATGTGTTGCTGGAAAAGCACAGCAGGTCAGGCAGCATTCAAGAAGCAGGAGAATCGATGTTTCGGGCATGAACCTGAATTCCTGAAGAAGGGCTCATGCCCGAAACGTCAATTCTCCTGCTCCTTGGATGCTGCCTGACCTGCTGCGCTTTTCCAGCAACACATTTTCAGCTCTTGTGACTCAGCCAATGTTCTCTATTTCATACACTGCAGGCAAGGATACTCTGAGGTATGGTACATTGGTGAGACCGAGCAGTGGCAATGGCAACAGATGAATGGGCACTGCACAACAATAAACAGACAGGAGTGTTCCCTACCAGTCGAAGAACACTTCAGCGGTCCAGGACGTTCGACCTTGGACCTTCGGGAGACTGCCCTCCAAGGCGGAATTCAGGACAGGCAACAACGAAAAGTGGCTGAGCAGAGGCTGATAGCCAAATTTGGTACCCATGCGGATGGTCTTAACCGAGACCTGGGGTTCATGTCACACTACAGGTGAGCCCATTGCACTATATACACACACAGACAGACGCACACACACACATACACACAGACAGATACACACGCACAGACAGATACACATACAGACAGATACACACACACACACTCTCCTACAGATTCATACACTCACACAGACCCTCTCTCACAAGCTCACACATACACTTCCACATTCACCCATGCACCCTCTCACAGATATATCCCTTTACACTCACATTCAGACACATACACACACTGTCACACAGACACCCATAACCACACCACCCACCCACATGCACACACAGACATATAAGTTTGTGGGGTGAATTTAGACTTGCAGAATTACATTTTACTTTGCTCAAAAACTGCATGATCCATGTAAGATTCTGTAAATCCATTGCTTAGACTAGAATCAGTCTGACCATTGTGGCACAATGAGTCTCACACAGAGCAACTCACATCTTAAATGCATTATCTGGACTGACATGACACCAATTGTTAATGTTCACTTGAGAATGTAACTTTTAAATGTTCTGCGATTTATGTATGAAAGAACTGAAACCAACATGTTCATTCTGAAAGGTGAGAGACTTAAGAAACAATCCAGGTCTTTTTCGATATATAATTTCAGTTACATCACATTGTAAACTTTTGCTATAAATTCTGTGTCTTACGACCTTATACTCCACAACCACCTAATGAAGGAGCAGCGCTCCAAAAGCTAGTACTTCCAAATAGACCTGTTGGACTATAACCTGGTATTGTGTAATTTTTAACTTTGTACACCCTAGTCCAACACCGGCATCTCTAAAGCATGGCCGATAATTTAAATGATTCTGGTATGATGCAGACAGAACCCTTCAGCGAAACTCAATAAAATTGACAATTAGACAAAAAGTAATATTCAGCCCATGTGTTATATTGACAATGTGAAAAAGCCTATTCATCCATGATTTGGATATTATTCAACTCTGGGTCTTGGGTCTGTCTTGTTGTGAACTTCATGTATTAACTTGCAATTACGTGGGTTTCTGCTGGGCTCCCTGCTGCTGTTGTCATAGTGCTGCTCCTGTCTTCTGCTTGTTCCCTCCCTGTTGTAGCCTCTGGCTGCATCTTCGTGTAAAGGCAGGCCCAGTCTCTTTTTGTACAGATCTTGGAATGCAGGAATGTTGCGTAGTGGGTACAACAGACCATACAGCGTATCTGCTTTTTTAGGCCTGGCGACAATGTCGGTGATGTTTGCTGCTGCACCTCATGCTTACAGGTGTTGCTATGCAGCCACAATGGGTTGTCTACAATAAAAACCCAACAGGTTCACCAGAGTCCCTTTTTAGGGAGGGAAACCTGTTTGTGCCTGGTCTGGCCTACATGTAACTCCTGACCAGTATTATTCAGGGATGCCCAATAAGGATTATAGATTTTCGGAGCACTGTATTCTCAAATAGTTTGGAACAGCAGGTTAAATTCAGACCCAGCAGCAAGAGAATGGGACTTCTGCCAGTCTTGTGGGAAATTTGAATTGGACATCCGAATGGGACCCGGTTAAAGTTCAAATCAATAACTAAATCATTAAAGGATCCAGTTGGACAGAGTAAATAAACTTGACCAATATTTATTCTGTCGTGGGATGTGGACACCTCTGGTAAGGTTGTCATTTGCTGCCCATCCCTCATTCCCTTGAACCAAATGGCCCAGTTGGCCTTTTGAGATGAAGAGTCCACAACATTTTTGAAAGCCTGGAGTTTAACTCTGCCAGAACCAGTTCTCAAAGAGTTGAGATCTGCTGGGTGGTGCTCAGGGTGGTATCCCCAACAGTATCCTGTGTGTTTCTGTAGATTGGGTACACAGATTTTGCTGTAACTTGCTTGGAAATTCTTTGGGTGGGGTGGTCACAGAAACCACAAACTGCCAGAGTAATACTGACAACATGCCCCTTTGTTTGCTTTCTATCTATGTTGGTCCACATGCTGTGACACCATGTACAAATCAGTCGGGTACAACAGTAATAATACTATGTAAACCTGCTGGGGGATCTTTAGTCAACTCATAAACAGAGATTAATGGGAGGGTTCCAGATTCTGGGAAGGTGCAGCAGCCATCACTATGGTTACTAGGAATTCATGCAAAGCGACATGGGAGAGGAGGAGCCTGATTACTGAACTGTACTTCCTTACTGATGTAGTTTACACCACACATGATTAACCCTGGTTTCACAACCTCACTTTGCTCTGTGATAGGATTGATGTGAATGAGCCCTGTTCAAAAAAGGCCAACTGAGACGACGTACCAACACCAGGTAAGACAATGAGGCTTTCTTATAAAAATGCTTGCTGCTGTACCAAAAATAATTCAGTAAAAACTTTTTGAAAAGTACTGACCGGAATTATTCTCAATGCATTTGACCTTGCCAGACTATATTGGGGAAAGAGTCCCCTAGAAACCCAATATAGTTTGAGTTTATCACTTCTTATTTTGCTGTAGCTTGCACAGTTTGTCAATTGCTTAGATAACTTGTCCTTGGCAAGCATTTCAATGCTGCTGAATCAGCCCTCCTATTTTTTAGAAAAAGAATTCTCTTCTCCCCCTCTCACTTGAGCTGTGACGATTAAAACTTGTTGCATCGTAACTTTCTGCACAATGCTGAGATTTGCAAACCAGTTTTGCTGACTGCAGTGGGAAGCAGACGATTGGAGGGAAATTACTATCCATTTGGATCAACTTCGCATCCCACACTTCCCTGATTCTATAACTTGGGCACTTCATACATGGAACTTTCACAGAAATAAGGGTGTGTGTTCAGTAATTATATATGACCTTTTTTGTATGAAACATGCAAAGCTGCAGCGTGGATGTTATTCAGCACTGCAGTGAGATGTTGGAATGTATCCAACAGCAGCAAAAGAGCCTGGAACAATCCCAAGAAATGGTAAAAATGCGCAGTGCACAGTTCTGGAAAATGTGTGCACCCATTATATTCAGCTCCTGTTATTAACCAGTTGAATCTGGCAGGAAAGAGTGTTTCCCTTGAATAAAGGAACTAGTCCTGCCCACTGTCCCAATGTGATTTATTGCAGATAAATGTTTCCAAAGCATATGCGGTCCTTTTCTTTAAACAAATGAAGAAAAATCACACAGCACAACCTACTGCATTAATGAAAGCTCAGCGAGGCACTTGAGCCATAAGAATGCAGGTCTGGGAAATCACAGGATTGATTGCAATGTTTAGATTGCCACCTGGATTCTGAGGTAGTGCTGCGCTGTTGGTGGTGACATCTTTCTGATGAGACATTAATCAGAAGGCACTGTCTGTAACATGTGCTGAGGCAAGAGATCCCGTGGAAGTATTTATAAAGGGGAGCAGGGATTTATCCTTGGTGTCATAGCTACTACTTACCCCTCCACCAATATCTCCCAATATAATCTGGAAGTTTACATTGCTGTTTTTGGGGGGTGCTTTCAGTGCACAGTTTGGCTGTTTGTTTTCTAAACCCTCAGGATACCACCTTTGGCACCTTCATGTTTCTTTCTTTCCAACATTAGCCACAGCTGTCAAATATTGTGTAAGAATTGTTTCAGAACTGCTTTTAAAATCTGTTTCCACATCAAAAGATATTGGGAGTGTTCAGGGAAGATGCGAACTAGAGATTTTTAACAACACTTGAAATGATGCATACAATTGTTTATGTATTTAAAGAATACAATAACGATGCAATGCCGCATATTCTGGGCTCCAGCTTACAAAGACTTAATTGATTCTGCTTCCTTTTTAATGGCACGAGGTTCATCGTCTTTTACTGTACGTAGTTAAAAAAAAGTAGGCCTTAAAATCAAGGGGTGGTGTATTGATAGTTTGGGTGCAGTGAATTAATTACGTATATCAGGCAATCTGTCCTTCTTGTGTTCTGAGACTGACTCTTCTTTCTATTCTGGTGTGAATCTACTAGCTCAGCATTTCCAACATCCTTTTTTCATTTCAGATGCCTTTGCAAATGAAGGACTTTTTTTGTTACAGTTCATTGTAACTTTCCCTAACCCAAAATCCCTCTAGGGATTGTGCCTGTCCTTCAACTTCAGTCTCTTGAGTAATTACCATGCTTATATCACACTGACTGCACCTTCAGCTATCTGAATTCTATACTGAAATTCCTTCCCACACCTTAGACATTGTTTGAGTATAAGTTTCATATCCTCTATTTAATAACTTTTTGACTTTGTAGGAGCAAAATAAGAGAATGAGTCAACTTGGATTGACTTACTAAGTAAAGTGTGATTTGTGAATGCAAATCAGTTTCCTTGTGCAATATTCCCCCAGATTGCTGATGCTTTGGCTATGAGTACATCATCTTCCATTTTCCACTTCCTTTGCATTACATCAGTGATGTGATCTTTTGCAAAATTTTACCAGTTTCCTCCTTTTCTCATAAACAGGTGGCAAACATTAAACCACTACCTTCCCTTTTTAGTTAGTTGCGCTTTATTTCCGCTGTTTGTTTTGAATTTCAAGGTATCACAATGGATGGAAAGAGGGCCATTAAGCTCTGGCATGTTTGTGGTCTCCATTGTCACCTCTTTCTCCATAACCCTGCACATATTTTCTTTTCAATTAACTATCCATTTGCAGTTTTTGGGGAATTATTTCTGCATCTTCACATGCCAAGCATTCCAGATCACAACTCTCTGCGTAATGAAGGGGAAAGGAAAAACAATTTTCCCTTGGTTCTTTTGTCAAGTGCAATCTATTTATGTCCTATGGTCACTTATTGCCAATAGGAAATCTATCTCACTCTTTACTCTGTTACAATTGCTCATAATTTTGAATTTTTTCAGCAGTTTAATGAATGACTTAAAGAATGTGGGATTGAACTGCATTATTGAGCAATCTAAAAGGTTGTGATGTATTCCTGTTTCCGAAAGCATAAACCTCTGATACATTTCCTAATAAATTAGGGCCTTCATTACAGAAATGCCAGAGCTAATAAATACAACAATGTCAATTTTACAATAGTGACTAATATTTCAAAAGTGCTTTATTAGCTGTGAAACAATTTGAGATATCCTGAGGATGTGAATATTGCAATATCTTTCTCGTCATTAAAATGAAATATGAAAGCAGAAACATCAGCATCTTAAAGAGAAATGCCAACATTTTAGATGAGTTTTTTTTGTCAATCTAATAGGTGTTTTTATCATGATTGCTTTGTATTTCAGATCCTAGTGGGCACAGTAATGCTCTCTTGTAAATTGTATGTATAAGTAATACTTATAACATTAAAAAAGGAAAAGTAGTATTGAAAACGATGATGATCATGACATTTATGATTAGTTTTTTTTAAGGTGGAAGAGTTTTAATCGAAAGTCCTGGTGAGAGTTTCTGTTTCAGGGTTTTCTCCGTGAGATATTTGTTGTCAACATTAAATGCATGACAAAGAACATTGAGAGGTAGAGTATTGTAAGTCTCTTCCTGAATTGTGTTTTAACCTCCAAATGTTCAACAGCAAGGTCTGATATGTGGAACCCCTTTATATTTGGCTCCTCTGACTAAGTTTGCCAATTAGGGGATGATTTATCGGGCTAACTGCAAATAAATTTCATATTGGAATCCTGCAGACATCAGATAAAGAGTCTTTTACTGGTATCTTGAATTTGTTTTTACTGTAATCAGATACCTGGTTTAACTTTGTTGATAAAACGAATTGGAAACTTAAGTCAGAGTGCGATAAATGTTTTACAGATTGGTTCACTCATCTTACAAATCAGTCAACTAGCAAGAGCATCATTTTGAACAATGGTGAATTGTGTAGAAACTACAAACTCATTGATATAATAGTAAAATGTCATGATGTTGGAAATTGAAAAGTTCGTGAAAATGTTCAGGAGATTTTAGTCAATCTCTGGTTTGCACATTGCACAACTGTGGCCTTTCATGAGAACTGGGACAAGTTTGAAATGTCATATAGAATTTTCCAGTAGGGAGAATGGCTATTTGACCCATCATGTCTGTACCAACTCCCTAAAGAGCTACCCAGGTCAACCATTCTCCAGCTCTTTCTCTGTAACCCTCTAAATTCATCACTTTCAAATTTATATCCAGCTTTCTTTTGAAATCTCCCTATGGAATCCATTTCCACCACTCTCCAAGGCAAAGCATTCCAAATCCTAACAATTGAGTAAAGAAGTCGCTTCTCATCTCACTCCTAGCTCTCTTGAATCTTGAAATTGTGACCCTTAATTATTAACATACTAACTAGTGGAAACAGAATATCCTCCCTTACCCTGTCAAAATTGTTCATAATTTTGAATACCTCAATAAAGTCACTTCATAATCTTCTCTGCTTCAAAGAGCATATGTAAAAAAGTGTGGTGCTGGAAAAGCATAGCTTGTCAGGCAGCATCCCAGGAGCAAAATAGTCGACGTTTGGAGCATAAGCCCTTCATCAGGAATGTGGAATTCACATTCACACATTCCTGATGAAGAGCTTCTGGTGGAAACGTCCACTCTTCTGCTCCTCGGATGCTGCCTGACTGGCTGTGCTTTTCCATCACCACACGTTTTGACTCTGATCTCCAGCATCTGCAGTCCTCACTTTCTCCAAAGAACATATGCACAATTTCTCTAATCTTGTAGCTAAAATCCCTCATTCCTGGTATGTTTTGAGCAAGGGCAAAGCAGGGGTGGGAAAGCAAGGCAGCAGAAATTAAATAGGGGCGAGGGTTGGGGAAATGATTATCCAAGGCTTATGACCTCTACTTCTTAAAAGGACAAGGACAGCAGAAATGTATTTCCACCACTGCTTGTAATTCTCCTCTAAGCCACAGACAATCCTGACTTGGAACTACTCTATACCCTTTATACCAAAATGCTGGAACTTTCTCACACAACATTGGAAGTGTACCAAATGGAATGGAATGGTTCAGGAATGGACGTCACAGCCACCTCCTCAAGGACACTCCAAAGGGCAGCAAATGCAGGCCAAGCCAGCAATTTTTACATACCATGGAACATCGTTCAAAAAAATAAACCTACTCCAAGGGCCAGTGCTGCACCCATCTTTGCTTTCTTTATGCAAATGATTATATTCAAATCTTAAATTTTACTGAAATCCAAAGAGGCAGATTTGGAAAACAGCCTTGTCATAGAGTTCCGAATGAAATGTTAAGTGGGAATTGGAAAAAAATGATTAAACTCAGTGGACAGATGCCGAAGGGTAACGTTGGGAAGAAAAAGGCACCCAATAACTGACTATAGAGAGAACATTCGTTAGGGTGATGCAAGGGATGGTTAATTGCAATTATAAGGAAATATTTGAGAATTCAGAATCGTTGATACCAAATTACTTCCGAGAAATTAGATGAGAATTGGAGAAAGGTGTTTTAATATCGGTTTAGTTGTTGGTTTAAGTTTGTAATGAAGAGATTAATTTATGTGCAGGTTATGGGGAAAGAGATGCTTTGCTACAATCACTGAAGTAAAACAAAATCATTTGTAGTGGGGAAACATTTATGAATATTAAGTAAAAATAAATGTAGGAATGTGAATGGGTTTTGGATTGTTAATTTTACTTTGTCTAATGATGCTCTAATCATACGCCCTGAGATGTTCTGCTATGTTTAACAATAAACATGTAAGTGCAAGCTGCTATATTGCTAACATTTACCCTTCAGCAAACATCATAATACGTTGGTTGTGGGACCGTGTTGTATGAAAATTGGCTTGCTACATGACAACTATGACCACAATTAAACAAATCAGTTACAAAATACCTCTAGTCATTATTAGGTTATGTTAATCAAATTGCTAAGTCGTGTAGTAGAGATGTTTGGGAATTTCAACTACTCTAATGTTAATTATGATAAATTTAATGTAAAAATGCATGCAGGAAAACTGGGGACATTTGTATGATTTCTTAACTTGGTCACATATATACACAACATGGGGTAAGATGATCTGTATACAAGGGAAAATCTTTACATAGATTTTTACACTGGTGAAGCAAGTCCACTATGGAGGGATTTCTCTGTTTCCGTTGCTTGCTTCAATGTAGGCGGTAGCAGACTGCACTCTTTTAGCCTTTACAATACCATTTGAGGAAGCAGGGGCAGGAAGGGACTTCATTCTGAGTGTTTGTTTGTGACTGTTGTAAATGATTCATGCTAATTTGTGCAAGGCTCCAGGCAGGCTGTCTTGACTCCTTTTTCCTGAGGCAGTCACAAATGCCTTTATTGTTCAGCCCACTACAGCCTCTGGGAATGCATCCTGCACAATGATATGATTTGGAGATGCCAGTGTTGGACTGGGGTGTACAAAGTTAAAAATCACACAACACCAGGTTATAGTCCAACAGGTTTAATTGGAAGCACACTAGCTTTCGGAGCGACGCTTCTTCATTAGGTGATGAAGGAGCGTCACTCCGAAAGCTAGTGTGCTTCCAATTAAACCTGTTGGGCTATAACCTGGTGTTGTGTGATTTTTAAGTTTGCACAATGATAAATATCTATTTGAGGGTGTGGCTTGCGATGCCTATCTGGAATTAGACAAACAGAACAAACAATACTATTGTGCTTTTTACTCCAGGGGCTTTGTTTGCTTGCTTGCTTGCTCTGGGGAATTATGCACCTATCCTTCTAATGATACAGTTTCTCATATATGATCAGGTCCTGTGCCTTGCTCCCAACATAGCAAAATAGCAAAGAGTGCTGTTTGACAGAGATGAATGTTATCTTCTGGTGAGTTCAAGGAGGATGAATAGGAGCAGCACTTGTAGTGCCCATGCTGAGACTCTTCTGAGGTATCAACACGTGGACACTAATGGCACTGATGTAAGCGATGCTCTATCTTGAAACAATCCTTTCATGTGGTGCTTCCAATCAATATTGTCTTCCTCAATCCCATAGGTACACTATATACCACCTGTCACATATAGGAGAGGAGGGGTTAATTGACTCCTCTTCTCTTTACTGCCTCTTCTGTTGATTATAGCAATGATTTAATTATCTTTTCAGCACACAGCTATGCTTCACTCCAATTAAAATGCTGTTAACCCTACTTATTCTGTCACCACTTCTTTTCTTATTATATTCCATTTCAGGGGTAACTTGTCTGTTACAATGGGAACAAAGTTATCATTACATCATGTTCTGCTCTTTCAGCTGTAAATTAAGTAGAGCAAGTGCATTATAATGAATATGTTAAGTGTCCAACTTTTCTACCCAACTTTACTTGTCTTGTGTGCATCACCATTGAAAATATTGGCAAGCTCCCAAATACCCAATACTTGTCCCCATTGGACCTAAGAGTTAAAACCTTCAACACCTCGGCTTGCACAGTTGAGCTGAATTTTCTGTTCGGCTCAGCCTCTGCCAAGCATTGTTCTAGTTCACGGTTAAATTCGGGCCTTAAGATAATGGTGTCATTTCCTCAGAGTCTGAGTGACATGGGGAATGGTGAGAAAATTGAGAATGTTCTGTAAGAATGAAGAAATAGAACTCTCGATTTTGAGAAAAATAAGTTTCATTTTATCCTTTAAGGTTTCAAAACTTAGACGGGAATCTTCCTTGTAAGCAGTAAATGCTGACTGGCTTCATCTATATACAGGTTTCTCTTCTCCAAAGTTCTCATGAGAAACTAGATGGTGAGATTCTTGAACCTGAAAGCTAGTGTGCTGACTACAGCTACAGCTTGCCATGACTTCTCTGGGCCTTCATCCTAGCCATCTTTTCCCAACACTTCAGCACACCCTCCATGCACGTACACCAGTCTGACTGCATTTTCATGACACTTATAATATAGTTCAGCATTTCAGCACAAAATGCAGAAGCGCTGCAACATGTTATAGTGCAATGCTGTTGGCAGACTGCCTTGCATGCAGGGACAGGTTCCTATCTCATGCATCTCAAAGAAGATGCGAGTTGGGCTCAGCTCGTATTCTTTGCATTGACTGACCATGCAAGGGGAGGGGTTGATATGTTAGTTTACAGCACTGGTAGATCAGTGTCACACCTACAACATGTGCCAGTATCTTGTGTGGCAAATTTACTGCATGGGTCTCCACCAAATGACCATGACTGTAAATCTTAGGGAAGTTGTCCTTGATCCAGGCGAGGGGCCAATAATCTCTCAGACATTGTTACAATCAGTTAAGGGTAATGTACAAACTCAATCCAGGGAGTTAGTCATTATCAGTACTGCAAATGAAGTGTAACTAGTTGGGGATCACCCATGTATCAGTTGGGAAATCCATTCAGGCTGGTCTTTTCTCAGTCAGAAATGATGCTGAGGTGGCCTGAACGAGTGTGTATGAAGCACAGGGACCAGGAAAGTTTGGGATTTGGTATTGCTCAGAGCCATTGAAGAAAGATGCTAGATACCATAATGAGACTGGTAGACCATGAGTTTTTTATAGGAGGTGAGTACCAGTAGCAGAGTTAGTGAGTGTGATGTAGCAGCAGGAAGTTGATGGCACTTACCCTTGTAGAGCGTAGAAGGTTATTAACCTTCTTGAGGCGTTGTTGTGCATTCTTCTGGATTGTGGATACTGCACTGACCTGGATAGTTACTTCAGACCAGGCGAGCATTGCTTGGTGCTGTGGTCTCTTCTGGTGGTCCTGGGGAAAGAGGACAGCCATTCTCCCCTCCAGCTCATCCACCAGGGCCTCTAGATTTGAACAATGAGATGAGAATCTTACGAATGAGCAGCAGGAAGCTTCTTTTCATGTATTGATGCCTAAAACAACCACAGAATGCTGGAGAAACTCAGCAGGTGGAGAGAGAAACAGAGTTAGCATTGAGTCTGGTATGACACTTCTGAACTGGAGATCTGGAAAACTTTGTGCCTATGACCCTGTGCAGCTTGTGCTGCTGGCTGCTCTGGGCAGCCAATATTCTCTTGAAAGGAGAAGAATTGCACACGCAGATGCACACCGGTGTACACCAGAAAAACTTGATCCAACGCTATTCTGACATCTTGCAGCCAACCTGGCGATTGAAGTATCAGGATTGGAAATCCTATTCATGGATGTCAAACCCAACATATTCATACATGACTTGCTAAAAATCAGGTGTGCAACTGCAAGATGAGATCTAAGCTAAGAAAATTCAAAGACCATGCCAGAATTGCAAATGACCTTGTTTTCAGTGACTTTACCTTATTCTGGTTGATCAGTTTTGGATTCCTGGAGGTCTTTCATGCCACTTATGACCTGGTTGACAGATAATCACCTCTCTCAGGTATGTGGGCTGTTCTCCATTACCTTCAATGGCACCAAGAAGTATATGGAGTAGTCAGCAAGATTAAGTCATGAGGAGTGAGGGGAACACACTGGACCTTATATCTGGTGGGGGATGCTCCACAGTGGGTTCTGGGCTCTGGCCACGTTTATACTTCCTATTCCAACATGAACCTGCCAAATGATCACCCTTGCATCTGTTTCACATTCCACATCACAACATTCCCTTTCTGCCACAAATAGTTTGCTACATAGGCAAAAAGGGTGGTAGGATTCCACAAAGTGAGAAATGACCAAAGACTCTACTTCGAAAGTAACTGATTAGTGTAAGTGCTTCCCAATGCCCTGACAATGTGGAGGAATGATGTATTAAAAATTTCTCATAGCAGAACACAAACATAACATTCTTCCATTATCTCTTTATGCTTTTTGAGGTACCGGGGAAGAAATTTTAACTTGGAGAGAACATGACACACTACAAAGGATTCCAGCCTATGGAAAAGATTCATTTTGAACTGTTTGACCAGTCAACACAGCCATTCATTGAAATCATGTTGTGCAGAACCAAGCACAGATAAATAGAACATGAAGGATCATTTGCTTTGTGTATTTTATGTGGCTTGTACATGCATGGACTCAGAGCAAGGAAGACAAATCCTGTCATATATAACATCAGGCAGGTTACCACCCTTACACAAGTCCATCAAGTGTCTCTGCAACTTGTCCTTGAGTGTGGTTGCGTGGTCATGTGTAATGGCATGTGCTATGGATATAAACTTTGAAACACCATTGAGAGTATTGTGCATTAGGTTAGATTCTCTACAGTATGGAAACAGGCCTTTCGGCCCAACAAGTCCACACCGCCCCTCCGAAGAGCAACCCACCTGGACGCATTCCCTGCCCTATATTTACCCCTAACTAATGCACCTAATGGGCAATATAGCATGGCCAGTTCACCTGATCTGCATATCTTTTGGATTGTGGGAGGAAACCAGAGCACCTGGAGGAAACCCACACTGACATGGGGAGAACGTGCAACGGAGAGACAGTCGCCCGAGGTGGGAATCAAACCCATGTCCCTGGCACTGTGAGGCAGCAGTGCTAACCACTGAGCCACCATGCCGCCCATCTTGTAGTCACAACAGTAGAGTATGACTACTCCAGTCTCTCTTGGCTATATATTTGAATGTCAGGGTTTGCCTTGAGATTATACAACACTCCCAGCCATTCATGTTGCATGTGAAAACCTGGCAAGGTCATTAGTCAGTCCACAATGTGAATGTCAGATTTGCTAGGTTCTGCTTTCAAAGCTTTAACATTTCTGTTGGACACTGATTTGAGATTAGATAAATGGGTAATGAAGGAGTTTGAACTAGTGAATACCTCTTCCCATTCAATTCAGGACAAGGAAATAAATAAATTGAATACATGAAGAAAAGGCAATGAGAAGACAAATGGGAAGTTGGACCTTTAGTCTTTTTAGAGCCAAGTTTCTTTGGCACAGCTTCCAAAAATGTGACCTTTACCACTCAGAAGAAGATAGTAGATACATTGGAACACCACCACTCACAAGTTCCCCTCCAGGTCTCTCACCATCCTGACTTGGAAATATATTGCCATTCCTACACCTTCAATGAATAAACATTTTGGAGCTCTGTTCTTAACAATGCTGTGCATCTTCACCGGATGGACTGCAGAGGTTCAAGAAGGCAGCTCACCATTACCACTATAAGGTCAATTAGCAGGAGACAAATCTGGTGTAGCCAGCCACATTTAGATCCTGTGAAAGAATGTTTTTTTTTGTTATTTAGAAAGACTTGAGGTAAAGTGTACAGAAACAGCCTCATCTATGCCTTGTGAAACTTACTTCCACCCCTGGTGTTAACTGAAATAACTGAGTTTCCACATTGGTATTATCACAGTGATGGGGTGAGGTTAGGGCTTGAGTTTGCAAAATTATGCACTCTTATTTGCCATAATACTAGTGCCAAGTTATGAATGTAAACTTCAGCTTGCTTCATGTGAAGGATTTTCCATATTTTGCTTTTGGCCCTTTGTTATTTTCAGGGTTAAATTTGTTTATGTCTTCCTTTTCCTGTCTTCATCAAGTTGACACATGTGTCTATTGGGAAAGACTTTCCCTTCTTACTTGTCAGCAAATATCAGTGTCAAGCACATCACAAAGGCAGTTTATGAGGCGATTTGAAATGTGATGTGCTAATTTGGTTCTTGCACCTCCTGTGCAATTCTGATACAATCGATGTTTCATTCTAATGAGGCATAACTTTTAATGTCCTCAAAAGGGTTAATATGCCTTGTTTTTCTGTGGGTGTTGAATGGAAAGGGAAGTTGGTTGCCTGTTGTTGTAATTGTGTCGTGTTCTGTATTGAGGAAGTCGGATATGAAATGAAGCAAGGTGGAGGAATCCTATTCAAAGGTATTGGTAAAATACAGGGCCACAATATGGCTATACCACTTTGGATGAGCACTGCTGCACCAGCAGTTGTGTTAACTTTCACTTTAGTGATGATAATTTAACCCCAGGATAACTAATAAGGGATTTCCTGAATAAGAAGCTTCTGCTTCTGCCTCTGTCTACTTTCGTATCATCATGATTTAAATCAGAAAATTTGGTTTCACTGGAGGTGATACTTGTGTTCTGAAATGAAAATAGACTTGTATTTAAATTGGGCGAAAGTGAGGACTGCAGATGCTGGGGATTAGAGTCAAGATTAGAGTGGTGGTGGAAAAGCACAGCAGGTCAGGCAGTATTCAAGGAGCAGGAACATCAATGTTTCGGGCATGAAGAATGGCTCCTTCCTGAAATGTCAATTTTCCTGCTTCTCAGATGCTTCCTGAGCTCCAGTGCTTTTTCAGCACCGCTCTAACCTTGTATTTAAATTGTGTGTTTCACAATCCCAGGACATCTGAGCCTGAACCAAAAAAATTCTTTAGAAATGCTGTCACTGTAGACCACCCAGGTAGTAATATAGTAGTGACTATTTAATCAATTTTAGGTGCTTGTTATGGAAAGAATGTCAATTAGGTTATTTGGTGAGCGCTCCTGTAGCTGTTTGATAAAAAGAATGGGATGTTTTTCAGGTAGCTGAGATACTCGGCCGGTCTTGATTTAACATTACCTCACAAAGGCAATGCCTCCAATAGTTTAGCACTCACTTAGTACTGCAGTGATGTGTTGGCCTGGATGAGGTATTTGACTGGCATATGTATCCATGAGTTGCAGACTCGGGTAGAATTACCACTGAGTTTTGGCAGACACAGCCAACTAACAAGATATGATTACTTGATGAATATACTCTCCATGTTTAACAGTCATTTTGTGGCTCAGATACAGCTGTATGTATTCAGAGGTCACTCAGATTCATTGCTCTGACAATTCCTGCAGTCAGTTAAAGACTGACATCCCATCCCCCTTTTGGACAATTTGAGCTATGTTAATCTACCTCTTGTCACATTTTTACATTTTTGAGTATTATTTGTATAACTCCCTGCTCTTTATTGATATCAATATGTAATTAAAATTGCCCAGTCACTAAGTGTTTCCTCTTGGTTTTTTCGCCTCTTTCCTCATTTTTGGGTCTCCTTTTAAAAAGCTGATCTTTTGACCGAATTAAGTTGTCAGAAGAGGAAGTTTAAAGCAAAGTTTAATATTGTTTTTGTAGGTCAGGAGATAAACACCAGATTAAAAATAGATTACTGCAGATGCTGGAAATCTGAAATAAAATGGAAAATGCTGGTGAAACTCAGTAAGTCTAGCAGCATCTTAACATTTACAGTCCGATATGGCACTTCCACAGAACCGGAAGATGTTATCTTCTCTGAAGAACAGTCATGTTGAAAATGTTAACTCTTACTGCTTATATCAGCTCACATGCAGTATTATATTGAGGCCTGGTGTGGAAAATGGACAGGCTGAGCATGGCTCAAAAATGGCTTGGGCTGCATTAATTCGGCAAACATAGAGTTAATAGAACATACAGCATGGAAATAAGCTGTTTGCTATTGATGTTCCAGTTAGTCTCCTCCCACCAGCAAGATTCTCACTAATTTGCATGACAAGGGCAGATTGGTTTGATTTTATTCATATAGTTTAGAAGGAGGAGAAAGAATCATAATGAAATTTATTCAAATGTATACAACAAGGTTAGAAGACTAGATGCAGGGAGGACATTTTTCCTTCATTGGGGATTCTAGAAACAAGGGTCACAGTCTGTCTGGGCCATTTAGTTCTGAAATGAGGAAATATTTCTTCACCCAAAGGCTGGTGTACATGTGTAATTTTCTACCTCTATCGCTAATTGAGATATATAAGGGGATTGACAAAGTAGACAAGGGATGTTTCCTCTCGTGAGACAATAAAGAATGAGAGGTCATTATTTTAAATATGCTACTCCTTATCTTAAAACTGGGATTAAAAATACTTTTAGGATGCTGGGACATTCCCAGTAAATTTAAGTAGGTGATAGACAGATTATTCGTTAGTAATGGGTTGAAAGGATATGGAGAGTGGGCAGGAACTGAAATTGGGCTGAATTGCCGCCTCCTACTCCTGGTTGTTATATTTCTAAATGCCTGAGGAAGGAACAGGGGCTCCAACAGCTTCTGGTTTCAAATAAACCTGTTGGACTATAACCTGGTGTTGTGTGATTTTTGATTTTGTCCATCCCAGTCCACATTATGTTTCTATAGGGGATTGGTGCTGGAAAATGGTATTCAGGTGAATGATCAGCTGAGATCTAGCAGGTTGGAGGGGCTGAATAGACTACTCCAGCTTCAATCATCAGCAACCATCTCCCCCTCAATCTTAATGATAGAGAGAAGGTAATTGATGAAGCAGCTAAAGATGGTTTGGCCAAGGACTGAGCCAGGAAACCCAGGTTCAAGTTGCACCTGCTCCAGAGGTGTGTAATGACATCCCTGAGTAGGTTGATTTGAAAATATCTAACCTGAAGAGCAAGTGCAGAGATGTCCATAAACTGGAATAACTGACCTCCAATAATCACAATCATTTGCCAGCATGCTAGGTGTCTCTGACCTTCCCCAAAATTCCTATTTAGTCCACTTTTACTAGGCGACCTTGATATGGTATTTGTTTCAAATGTGGATTCGCATAACCCTCATTTGGGCAGACTTTTGTGGGACTCAACGATGATTGTTGCTACTTTTTAAACTGCACTCAGAGTGGTCCCAGTAACAGCGAAATCCTGTTATAGCTGCTTCAATGAAAGTGAGGTGTAATGACACAGGGAGAGCATGTAGATAACTGCTGGCTATTTCTCTTCTTTCTTGTTTCTTCTGACTGGATTTTGATTTAAGGCTGTAAGTACAATATAAAAGATTTACATAATCTTTTAGCATTCGAAATTATTTATTTTCTTAACAGAGTCAAGGGGTTCTGGTTGTTTGTCTGAAATGAACAAAAATAAGACTTTTCTAATCAATACTTGAGTAGGAGCAAGGGTAAAACAAAAGAAAGGTCAGTTTTATTTGGGGATCTCAGATTTGCACATCTTGCACTATGTGGAATCAGAGATTCCCTCCAGTGTGGAAAGAGGCCACTTGGCCCACTAAGACTCCACCGACCCTCTGAGGAGCATCACACCCAGACTTCAATCCTATTTCTGTAAATCTGTATTTACTGTGGCTAATCCACCAAACTTGCTTCTGGACATTGCAAGGTAATTTACCATGGCTATCCATCTAAACAGCACATCTTTGGATTGTGAGAGGAAATGGAAAAATTGGACAATCCCTACACAGAGCAATTACCTGAGGGTGGAATTGAATCTGGGTCCTTGGCGCTATGAGGCAGCAATACTAACCACTGAGCCACAGTGCTGCCTTGGTAAAATTCTAGGTGCTGTCGGCAGTCTGGATAACCATGTGTGCAGGAAGTATCTCTGACTGGATCAGCTTGACCTCTGGGTTTTTGAGCTTGCACGCTAGCTGAGGGCATGATGGTGTACTCAGGAGGTTGTGTGTCTCATGGGCAGCACATTTCAGGATGTGGTCACTCTGCAGTTTTGAGGACCTGCAGGGCAGCGGGAGAATGGATGTGCATTAGATAAAAGGGGATCTAGCCAGGTCATGAAAGAATTAGCCAGACTGCATCTTTCTCATATCTCTCTTTTTTGACCTTGGAAGAGAATAAGAACGAATGTTTGTTTCTGTGAGCCAGAGCTAAGACCATGGAACAATGTGTGGTCTAGCTGCTCTGGGAAATAGGGTGAGGCAGGGGACTAAAAAATACAGCACAAAAATACAAAACAAGCAAAACAACTGTATTAGGGACCTCCAAGTAGTCAGGAATATTGAGGATCAAACATGTAATCAAATTTTAGAAAAAGTGAATGAATAATACAGGGCTAATAGTAATTTGAGGAGTGTGTGAATAAATATGACCCATTTGCCTGGATGCATGCAGCTCCAACAACATTAAAGAGGATTGATACTTTGCATGACACAGCAGTCCACTTGATTGGCACCACATCCAATCCCTTGACCACAGATATTTAGTGGCAACAGTGGATACCACCTACAAGATGCATTGTAGAGATTCACCAGTGGTCACAGAGTCAAAGAGTCATAGAGACATACAGCATGGAAACAGACCCTTCGGTTCAACTCGTACATGCTGACCAGATATCTTAACCTAATCTAGTCCCATTTGCCAGCATTTGGCCCTTTTCCCTCTAAACCCTTCCTATTCATATACCCCTCGAGATGCCTTTTAAATGGTGCAATTGTACAAGCCTCCACACTTCCTCTGGCAGCACACTCTATACATGCACCACCCTCTGCATGAAAAAGCTGCCCCACAGGTCCCGTTTATATCTTTCCCCTCTCATGCTAAACCTATGCCTCTAGTTCTGGACTCTCCACTCCAGGGAAAAGGTCTTGTCTATTTATCCTATCCATGCCCCTCATGATTTTATCAACCTCTATAAGGTCACCCCTCAGCCACTGATGCTCCAGGGAAGACAGCCCTAGCCTATTCAACCTCTCCCTATAGCTCAAATCCTTCAACCCTGGCAACATCCTTGTAAATCTTATCTGAACCCTTTCAAGTTTCATAACATCCTTCTGATAGGAAGGAAAACAGAATTGCATGCAACATTCCAAAAATGGCCGAGCTAATTTTCTGTACAGCTGCAACATGACCTCCCAACTCTTGTATTCAATACTCTGACCAATAAAGGAAAACATACGAAATGACGTCTTCACCATCCTATGTATCTGCGACTCTACTTTCAAGGAGCTATGAACCTGCACTCGAAGGTCTCTTTGTTCAGCAACACTCCCCAGGACCTTACCATTAAGCATATAAGTCCTGCTAAGATTTAGACAGAACCTTCCAAACCCACAACCACTTCCATCTAGAAGAACAGATACATGAGAATATCAGGACTTGCAGATTCATCTTCAAGTCAATCACCATCCTGACTTGGAAACATATCACCGTTACTTCACCATCGCTGGATCAAAATCCAGATATACCCTCGCCAGGGGCATTGTGGGTCAACATGCATATGAACTGTGGCGGTTCAAGAATGCTGCCCACCGCGACATTCACAAGGACTTCTAGGGACTGGAAAAAAAGCTGCCTCAGCTGGTGATGCCCATATCCTATGAGTGAATTAAAAATGAAACTATCTGCTAAAAACAAAACTAAACTGTTTGGAAGGAACAAAATATTAAATTAAGCCAGGGGAATATTTTTGGCAAGTAAGTAGAAAACCCAACAACGGAGGAGAATGTTCTGGACCTAAGATTGAGAAAGTAGCCTGGCCAGGGGTGGCATATCAGAAGTGGGGCGGTGGTGCATTTTGGAGATAGTGATCATAACTCAGTCATATTTAGATCAATTATGGGAAAGGATAAGAATGGGTAGGAAACACAATTTCTAAGTTGGAGAAAGACTAATTTTACTAAAGGAAGATACCATTTGGTCCAAATGGACTGGAAGCAGCTTGCAGATAAAATTGTCTTCTGGAAAATACTGAAGACCTTTGATGCCCACATCTGCAGGCCCCTGAAGGTAGTAAGGGGAGGGTCAAGGATAAACACACTGAATGCTGGAGAAACTTGGCAGTTCTGGCTGCATTTATTTTTATTCATGGGGTGTGGGCATCACTAGCTAAGCCAGCTTTCATTGCCCATTTCTAATTGCCCAGATTTGTAATTCCAGATTTTTATTGAATTCAAGTTCCATGGCAAGATTCAAACCCAGGTTCCAGAGAATTAACAAGATTAAAAGCCTAGTGAATATGACCAGGCCATTGCCTACTCTTCCTCTCTGTGGAGGGAGGAACAGAATTAACATTTTCAAGTCTGGCATTATGCTTCTTCAGCAGGGAGGATAGGTAAGGCAGTTGAGGCATATGGGATATTTGCTTTTCTTAACTAAGGCATAGAGTATAGTGTTAAAAATCACACAACACTAGGTTATAGTCCAACAGGTTTATCTTGAAGGAGCAATGCTCTGAAAGCTAGTACTTCCAAATAAACCTTTTGGACTATAATCTGGTGTTGTATGATTTTGAACTTTACCCACCCCAGTCCAACACTGGCTCCTCCACATCATAGAATATAAGAGCAGAGAGTTTATGCTGGAATTGTATTAAAAACTGGTTAGGGCACAACTGGAGTATTGCATGCAGTTCTGATCACCATTTTATACGAGGGCTGTGACTACGAGAAGGTGCAAAATGAGGAAGTTTTCCAATTCCTTCATGAAATTCTGGTTCTTGCTGCTAGGTCAGCTGAATAGTTCCAATGCCTGAATTACTAATATTCTATAATTTAGTGTTTCTTTTTCACTCCCCTCAGGTTTTTTATTGCATTGGGATTTATGAATATGGACCAAGACTAGATGTTTGATAATATTTCTTTCTTTGATACCTACTGTGTGAATCCATTTGAGATGTAATATGAAATTTCGAGGGAAAGATGCTCTTGATTCAGAGGTAAGGAAATATATTGGAATTAATGCATAATTGGCTCAGCTTCAGTGCCTTGTATGGTCTTCCATCCAACTCCCTATCTCTCATCTAGCATCTGATCACACACCTTTCCCTTTCGATACTGATCTATTCACTCCCTCCCCACTCTGCTTTCCTATTATTGATGACAGTATTATGATCCTAATTGAAGGTACTGCTGGACAAGTCAGATCTCAGAGTGGGACCTGGCTTGATAGACTGTAAGCTTTATTTTTCTTTTTGCTTACTGTGGGGATCAGTTGCTGAACATTTTCACAACAGATTACCAATGCACTTATAATAAAGTAAAAGAAAAAAATATTACACAAATGAAATTCACCAACTACATTTTACTAGAAAAGAACAGTTGGAACAATCCCATTATTAACACCAGAAAGAACGATTCTTCCCTTTAATCCCAGTAGTGTCTTAAAGAAATTTGAACTTTTATTGGAGTCACCTCTGCCCTCATGTTAATGTTTCAGCTGGCACAGCTGTAATCTGTCTCCTTTTGGCATTTACTGGATGTTATTTTCTTCCGCTAATCTCTCCCAAAACACCTCAAATAACCTGCAGACTCAAGGCACACCTACTTAACATGTATTTCCTATACATGCCTTCACCACCCTTGTGGGATCCTTACTCTTTGGCACCCTCACAGTCTTCTACTTCTGGAACTTTCTTCTTATTGACTTCTAAGTACCTCAGGACTTAGGGCATAGGTTTAGGGTGAGAGGGGAAAGATATAAAAGAGACCTAAGGAGCAACTTTTTCACGCAGAGGGTGATACATGTATGGAATGAGCTGCCAGAGGAAGTGGTGGAAGCTGGTACAATTGCAACATTTAAGAGGCATTTGGATGGGTATATGAATAGGAAGGGTTTGGAGGGATATGGGCCGGGTGCTGGCAGGTGGGACTAGATTGGGTTGGGCTATCTGGTCGACAAGGACAGGTTGGACCAAATGGTCTGTTTCCATGCTGTACATCTCTATGACTCTATGACTCTATGACTCACTGCAAAGTGCTGATCACAGCACCTCTGCTGTTATGTACCTCTTTATTCAGCATGGAAGTGCTTCTGACTCCTCTCTCTCTCTCTCTCTTTCTCTCTCTAGTGGTTGCAAAATTCTAGTCAACAAATTGTCTTAGCAATTATCTCCCAAGTGGCATATTGGTCATTTAGCTGAATGACAAATTCTCCAAAGTACTACTTTGAACTCAATGTTCAAAATGACTTCCTGATCTTTAAAATAAAAGGTCAGATCTTCACGGAACTGAAACCTAAAATTGATGTTTCAATTTTAACTGTTTTATCACTTTTGTGTGTACTTGTCACTTTTTGACTTGCTGTCAAATACCTGCTATGAAATCTAAATAGTTCCAGATAGACAGGCAGTGGAATGTGAAATAAGGTGTATCTGTTAGCTCATTAAATCTCTTTTGTCAATATATGCTTCCGCATGCTGTTGCTGCTATACGCCTCAATTTAGAGATAACTTCATAAATGTGTAAAATTTTGTGGAGTGAACTAATGTGATGAATGCTATCACTTAAGAGAGCAGCTGGAAAATCCTGGATAATTTTAAATACATATGTTTCTCTTTTTAATTAACCAGTAAACTCTTCCGAAAAATCTGCTGAGGAAGATGGATGTTCTAATATTCAGTTGAGGCACAGAATGGACCCAAATCATCCAGTCCAGCAGGCTGATCCAGAAGTACTGCTACAGAGAGCCAGATTTTCTAGAAATTGGAATACACCTTTCTCAAAGTCAACGTCAAGCTCCAGAACAATCCTGAACTTGGGGCCAGAAATAAAGGTAAAGCACCATATAAAACACATTTAAAGTTGTTTTGTTTTGGGGTGAGAATGAGAATAGGCTGTGTAGCCCTTTGAGCCTGAACTGTCCTTTTTCTGACTGATGTATCTAAATTTTGTTCTTCCTAATCTTCAGGAAAAGCATGCAAAATTTATGCAACTGGTCCTCAATTTAACTCTTGAAGCCCTGGTATATTTGTGTGAACCTACAATTAACTTGCTCTTTTTAAATATAGCTGTTTAGATGCTTCCAACTGCAATATTCTAGACGATTCTTAGCATTCATTTGTATAAATGAAAATAACTTTTTGCGTTCATCTACTGTGATAAAAGTTAATTTTCCAATCACCTTTTATTACATGCTGTGCAAATCTGTCCATTAACTTTTAGTGACTTTTTCAGCACAGACCTATTTCTTTGTTTCATCTGGTTTCTCAAAATTGGATTGTGGAATTTTTTTAATGTCACAAAATCTTTCAATTTAAGAAGACCTTTTGTTCTATCTTTCCATCAAAATATCAACCTTACGTTTATTGGGTGATGGCTGTCTGTTTGATCCCATACTTCCAGCAGGACCACTTTGTAAGGTGACAGTGAAATAACTTGCAGACCACAAGAAAGGGTAATGACTGAACTGATTAAAATCAACTTAATAATAAACCAAATTCCTTTGACATTTGGTTTCTGTTGCAAGCTAACCAATTTCGGTTACAGATGTTGTGTCCATTTAAAACCAATTGCCTTTTCCTTCCATGTTGCACTTTTTGTTTATATTTCATGAACATGTCTGAGTGCAAGTCAAAACGTTGGAGAAAATGTGACTTTCTTCGCCAACACTCAAGATCTATATTGTAAGCTATTATTTGAATACTATTATGGTCCCTGTACCTCTGATTTTTCCTGTATTTCTTTTAAACCACCTTTAATGCATTCACATTCTCTCCTAGACCCTCAAAACAGTGGAACAGTGCACAATATTCTACAATATAACATCAAGCTGGGCATTACCTAAAACACTGTTTAATGTTTCTGCAGATGAAGTGTGATGTTTAGCATTATTGATTTTTTTTTGAATTCCCTAAAGGAGAAATGCCAAAGGGAAGCTGCCTATCTCTTCAAGTTGGAGCAATCCTTCAAGAATTCACTGACTGATCTGAAAGCTCACATTCTAAAGCCTCTTGTCAAGGCTGGTAAGTAATTGTCAAATGTTGACTCATCTTAAAATAATTTAAGACTGAGCCAAAAGGAACACATATGTCTTATAGACTTCATTCTCTCAAACCTATTAGTGATCTGTAATCTTTAAACCTACAGCAGAATAGAAAACATTACCTTGAGCATCCAATTAATGAGATGGTTTAGGGAGGCTGATGGATGAAGCTACATTGCATAAAAGTAGGGGAGGGAAGACAATAATTTAGTTAGGTTTATACAAAGAAAGTTGTCAACTGATGGAGATTAAATTGAGAGTAACCTTGGGAATTTTTAGTTCTGAACTAGACCATTCCCTGTGCAGAAGCAGCACATTTTCCTTCCACATACATTTGTTATCTACTAAACTATCCACACTTAACTTTGTAGCTTTAGCAGTTAGAATCCTCATTTCAAAATTAGGATCATATGTCACAGGATGTTCTACCAAATTTTCCTGTTGCACCTGGGGCATTAATAATAAATGCTGTTGAGGTAGATACAATGAGTTGAATCTTTAGTACATTTTGGTTAAATGCTAGTCATGTAGAGCTTGTTGGAGTAGTTCTCGCCATGTGGTCAAATGTGATTTATCACTGAATCTTATCAATCTTGCTGTATTAATTGAAATTTCAGCCTTATGGCAAATATCTCATCTGATGCCCGTTCCATCTTAGCACATGCCATTCCAGTGTCACTCACTGCTCACTGGAGATTTGAGAATTGACTGGCATCCTAGCACCCGGACAAGAAATGTCACTTTGGAGCTGAGCTGCATGGCTCTTGATGTCTTTGACATTCTTGACAGGGTGCAATTGGTATCCCATTTTACAAGCATGGTTCTGGAACTCCTGCTGGATGGGGTGGTGCACAGGCAGGACCTCCTGTTCATCCAGGGCCAGCAATGAAGCCCACAACATCAGACCATGCCAACCTGCTGCAAGGTTGCTGCCTGAGTTAGAGTAGTCTTAGCCATCTGGATTGCCCAGAAGATGATCACTTTCCTTCTCTACTCCACTACTGTGTCACCATTTTCTCACCAATATTTCTCACTCACTCTATCTCTGAACTGCTCCCACGTCCCACCTGGGCTCATGATCTATCACCCTTGTTGATATATGCAACTTTCTGCCCACTAACTCACCCTATACAACTTGTGACACCATAAGACATTAGAGCAGAATTAGGGCATTCAGCCCATTGCATTTGCTTTGCCATTCAATGAAATCATGGCTGATTTAATACTCTCATCATATATAGTATTTTTGCTGAGTTCTTACGTTGCTCTTTGATGTATAGGACACCTCCATATAGCTACCTCAAGCTATGATAAGGAGATGAGAAGGAGACATAACGGGCTTAAAGCAGCTCACCAAACTGAGGATGAATGGGAATACAGAACTGGGTAGCACCAGTTAATTTATAGTCCAAAGTTAATTTATAGTTCAAAGGCATTTACATCATCTGACGTGTTGTCTGTGAAATTTAATGATTAACATCCTAACAGTACCCTTATACGTGCTCATCTAAAACTACAAACATTATTGATTGAAATTACCGACTTCTAAAATGTCCTAAACTATACACTAAAATAATTAAAATATCTTAAAATAATTAATTCTAAAATAATAAAACAAATATTAAAATATTAAAACTATAAAACACAAAAATAATATTAACATCCATGGATCATCATAAAAGTTATTGGTGCACAGATAAAGTAGTTTAGCTGTCACTAAAAATCTGCAGGGTTAATAGGATTTATAGGTTTAAGGAAATTGTAAGTCCCAATTTCTCTTGGACAAAGGAATAATATATTTGAATGCTGAGATGGTTTTTAAGCTTATTGTTCAGATCAGTCTATTTGCCTCTAGCACCCATAACAAAAACAGAAAAGGAAATCTCTGTGCCATCTGTAAGGTAGGTAATCTTCTCTTGATTAAGGTGTTTATATTTAACAGGCTCAGACTTTCTCTCACTGATTATTCTCATTCTCAAAACATACAGTTACATCAACAATGATGATTTTCTGACCTTTCTTGAATGTAAAAAATCAGGCTTCCATTCCTTTCCCTCTTTATCCCTCAAATAGGGTTCTATATAAGTAGGTGAAAGTGAGGACTGAAGATGCTGGAGACTAAAATCAAGTGTGTGGTGCTTGAAAAGCACAGCATGTCAGCCAGCATCTGAGGAGCAGGAAAATGGACATTTCAGGCAAAAGCCCTTCATTAGGAATGAAGCTGCGGGGGTGGGGGGAGGGGGAGGGGTTAGGTAAATGGGAGTGGGAGGGAGTTGGGCTGAGGGGAAGGTAGCTGAGAGTGCAATAGGTGAATGGAGGTGGGGATAATGGTGATAGGTCAGAGAGGAGGGTAGAGCGGATAAGTGGGAAGCAAGATGGATAGGTAGGACAGGTCATGAGGATGGTGTCGAGTTAGAAGGTTGGAACTGGGGTAAGGTGGGGCGAGGGGAAATTAGGAAACTGATGAAATCCATATTGATACCGTGGGGTTGGAGGATCCCCAGGCAGAAAATGGAGGAATGTTCTAAATTTTATTACCACCCAGCATCTAATTCTTTGTGTAATTATAAATAAAGGTCTTTCTCCATTATGCAAAAAGTGGAAAGCCTTGGTCATTTTGATGTTATGCTAAGACCAGTACCATCACAAAATCGCAGGATGACTCTCAAACTTTGCTCCATTTCCAGGTGCAAGACATTAACCAAAGCTATATCATCTGCAAACACGAGGGTCAAACAATTGATACTTTCTTCATTAAAACTCATAAAAACACCCGACCTTGTATCTAATGTGTTATTGAATAAAAGAGGGGGTAGGGAATCACTTTGTTTGACCCCTCTAGTAATTTTAATAAAATCCATTTTACAATTATGGCCCCCAATTACTGTAGTATTATTTGGATATACATTTGTAATTAATTGAATAAATTGTTTCGGTATGGCCACCCTTTGCAAAGCTTTAAAAAGAAACTTATGACCCACTGAGTCAAAAACTTTAGTTAAACTGAATAAAAACAAGGTCTTTCTTATTTCTTTTTGCTCCCTTAATGATGTTCTCTCGGATAGCAATATTTTCATTGCAGCCAGAAGATGCACTATGATCTTGGAGAGATCCTTCTGTCTAAAATTTCGCTATACTACATCACTAAGCCTTTGCACTATGATCTTGGAGAAGAGGTAAAGTAAAATGTGCCCCATTGTTGTAGGCCTCCAGTTGTCAGTGTCTTTCAAGCTGACTTTGTCCTCAGTTTTGGGATGCTATTTGTTTGCTAAAAGCATCTACCTGGGCTGATGACCATAGGTTTCAGTGTCTGCTTTGGGTTTTGTTTGCTGTAGTGGATGACCACCCTGCTGAAGGAAAGGAGCTTCCCAGCTGAGCTCTCCTGTTTCTGAAACACCCTTATGAAAACAAAATAAATCTGAGTGACTAGAAAAATCGCAGATTTTGTGGTTCCTAGATAAACTGCATTTCTAAAGATCTCAGAGACAACTGCCTCAGTTTAGTGACCTCCAGCTATACATGCTAAAACACTAACCAATTGAACATTTTACATCTTACCCTTGTCTTCAGGAACTATTCGCCATTTGCTTAAAGTTTTTCCTTTCCAAAGTGCATCCCTGTAGAGAGAAGGATCCATATTTTCCTGGTGTGATGGGTTGTTTGTTTTCAGGTTGTTTTGTAAAATTGAAATTAATTCTTTTCATATTTCAGAGTGTTAATTAGCTTTGCATCTTTGCCAGATAAGTCTTATTTTCCCCTAGCGCTGTTGTTTGTTAAAGAAATCTAGTTCACCGATCTTTTTTATTTTATATTTAATTAAACTAAAATATGTAATTAGCCATATCTGTAACTGTTTAAAGCATTTAAATTCATGTGGTGGTCAATGGAGTAGTAAGATCACTGAAAGATATGGAGTACTCCACCAGTCTCAGTCACCCTGACACATGGTGTTATAGATGGAATTGAGTTCTTTATTAGTGAGATTTGAATTGGGTTCTACATAATTTGGAATCCAAGGCTTTAAGCAGTCTCATCTTTGTCTCAGACCGAGACCAAGGAATGGGATGGAGTTGATGTTTTGGATTGAGGATTGAAGATGATGTTTTTGCCTTACCAATGTTTAGCTGGATAAAGTTTTATCTCATGAAAGACAGGATGGATAAGCAGCCTGACAACAAATATTCTGTGTGTAGAATTAGTGAAAGGGGAACACTGATATCCTGGAGTGTGCTCAGACATTACCAATGTCTGAAAATGGAACAACTAGCAAAAAAAACTAGATTCCTCCATCTTGAATTAAGGTAATTGTGAAGAAAGATTGTTAAAGAGAGCACATGATTCAGAAAAATCTGGAAACAATGAATATGACTTAAGGGACAATTTGGAAGATTTAGAAAGAATATCAGGATGTTTGTTACAATAGATATAGAAACAAACTCTAGGAGTTATTTTAGAAATAGATTGATCTGATCATTAAGGACCTGTAGAATTTTTAAAATTGTATATGGGCTAAGCTTTCTTGACCCAAATGATCTTTTCAGATTGGGGGAAGCACATATCTAATGGGTAGAGTATTCCCAGTGTCTGAATGACGTGGGCAATGGCAAGAGAGCTGTGAGGATACAATGAGAATGAAAATATTATATTCTCAATGGCAAGATAAAGAGTCCAATTTTCCCTTTAAAGTTTCAATCACTAGATGAGAATCTCATTAGTGAGTGGCAAAGGCACCATTTTCATACAGAAACTTCTCATTATTATGGAGTCCCATGTCATTTCAATGCAGGTTGCTTTTCCCCTGGATACTGCTAAGAAACCAGACATCGCAATTCCCACCTTGAAAGTCAGTAGTTACCTTGCGGCTGCAGGTTGCTGGTGTCTTTTCCAGGCTTCCACCTTGGCCAGTATTCTCCACCATCTTGCAGCATGCTCATTGGGGAGTGACCAGTTCCATCCTGCATCCATTGGCAAAGCACTAGCATCACGATATTGTCATGGCACATGTTGGCCTCACTTTGGACCTCACTGGCACATTACATTGCAATGCTGCTGCAAGGCCGCTTTGTACACAGGGACAGACACCCATGTCATACATTTGAATAGGGTACATCTCAGGACACTTAGCTTGCTTTCTTAGCACGCATTTTGCACTCTCAGCATCTCTGACATAATTTGCCTCTTTGAGTATTGCACTTAACACAGTCTCTCAGCAGTTCCACCTTGCCTTTTAGCACAGACAAAAAGCCTGAGAGTTTGTCCAGCAAGCCAGCATCAAATAACCAAGGGATGGGGTGGACATGTTGCTGTACAGCATTATGCTATATCCATGTCATACCTACTGCATGTCTCAGCAGGACATGTAGCAAACACACATGGCCACTTCTGAGAATCTGAGGGAAGTAGTCCTTCGTCCGGTTAAAAGGGAATAACAGTTTGTCAGTGTATGCTGCCACAGTCAGACAAGGGCATGTCTGATCTCATTGACCAAAGTCAGTTGGGCACTTGATCAGGATCTGTGTCCTTACAGTCCACGATTTGGGTCAGTCACAGATGGTCCTGCAGGATGAATGAAGCCAGTTTGAGAGTTACTGGTAAGTCAGTAAGGGAACAATGTAGACATCAGTCAAGGGTCTGGCCTGTCCTCAGTCAGGAGCAGTGGTGAGCTGTCCCAAGTGAGTGAAGGGCAGAGAGTGAAAAGGGTTAGGAGTTTGGAGTTTGGGATGGATATCAATCATTGAGAATCGACGTTTCGGGCATGAGCCCTTCTTCAGGAATCATGCCCGAAACATCGATTCTCCTGCTCCTTGGATGCTGCCTGACCTGCTGTGCTTTTCCAGCAACACATTTTCAGCTCTGACCTCCAGCATCTGCTGTCCTCACTTTCTCCCATATCAATCATTGAGGCAAGATACTGCTTGTATCAATAGGGTGGTAATTCTTGAGGCTTGGTGGGAGATAGTCGGAGTTGTGGAGTTAATGTGTAAGAGGTGTAGAGAGAAGATGGTGGCACTTACACTCATGAAGTGGTAAAGGTCATTAACCTTCCTGTGGCATTGCTGCGCGATTCTCTGAGACATGGATACTGCACTGATCCAGATTGCTGCTGCAGATAGTCTGTTGACTTGGTCTCCCCTGGTGGTCCTGGATAATAAAGGACAGCCCACCTCTTCTCCATCCCATCCACTAGGTCACTTTTGACGAAGAGGGGTGTCAAGCTTGCCCATCTCAGCCATATTGTTTGGAATTACAAACCAACTTACTAAGGGCATTTTCTGATTTAGTGATTGAAATGGTGTACAATTGGGGTTTAAAAATAGCACCTGCGGCCTGAGGGCTGTGAAGTCGTGACACCAGTTTGGGTTCTTGCCTGTGCTGAATGCAAGATTTTGCAAGGAGTGGTGCTGTGGAGGACAACACCCAGCTCATCAAGTGAGCAGTGGAAAATTGCATGAGAAACATTGCCTGGGCTCAGAGAAAACTCTTCCACAGAATTCCCTGAAATTGACACTTAAAAGGGCAAATTCAGCCCATTCTGCAGATGGAACCTTCATAGAACTGATCTGGACATGTTTGCAGAGTTACAAATTTAATCTGAGTCGATTCCTTGTTTCGCCATTGCGATGTCACCAAATCCATCCCATCTGAACATAAGATTAGCAGATTGGTGATGTAACATATCTTTGTCATTTGTAGCTGAGCTACATATAGTTACAAAGCGGAGGTTGACCCCTCTCTGCAAACTGAAACTGAAACACCCAAAGAGGAGCACTTCGCCATATAATCTGTAAAAAGAGTATGAAAAGTGGTGCTCTTCGGCAACTTCTAGTGGTTAAATAAAATTAATCGCTGACACTCCCTTCAAAATTAAAAAGTAACAATTTATTTATCTAACTCTAACAGTGAACTTATTAACTAAATTATTAACAAACTGAATACATCCCTTCTAAATACTAACTATTCCTGAATAAAACAAAATTCGACTGGTATGTTGTTCCAATTAATAGAAATCCCACTCCTATATAAAAAATATAGAATTTAATCTCTTGAAATTACAGCCAGGTTACATGCCTTCCTGAATGTTTTATGTCTTTTGTCAGGCACACCTCCTCTTATTCTCTCAGGAATGCCTTTTTCCTTTGTTTCTTCATCATTGATACCATTAGCATTTGGATGGTGCTTTTTTAAATACATAGATGACTGTGAGATCCAATTTCTCTCTTGAGAGGTGAGAACTGTTAACTCTGGCAAGTGACAGTTAGCTCTGGGGTTTTTGTCCAGCTGGCCCTTTCTTTTATACCCTTGATGACATTTAATAATTTGCCGTAGGATTGGTCCTACGATGTCAAAATCATCAGATATAAATTCAATAGGTTTTTGGTATCTAAGTGCCTGGTTCAAATTGTTTGGCTAAATTCAAAACCCTGTTGTCTTGGTAAAGTCTGTTGTTTGGACTGCTGACTGTGTGGCCTTTTGATACAAATATTTTAGTTCAGACTCTCTGTGCCCTTGCAAACCCAAGCTGCTGCTCACAGACATCCATTTTAATCTCTAAATACAGAAAAGGAACCACGGAAAGCATCCCCCCCGGCATTTTACAACTTTACCCACCCCAAATTCTAACTTCTGGTCTCCCAATCTACAATTATGCTACCCAACTTCACAACAGTTTGTTACTAGAATGTATTTTTGGGTTCGACGAGGAAGTAAGCATTTGGAAAAATTATTGGACTGAAAGCATCCATATGCATTTAGGAAGGTTACATCATGTCTAAGTAACGACATTTTTTTTTAAACTTATGCAATCTATTTGGCAGGATCTGATTCATGTTGTGTCCAAAGGATATGTACAGTACTGGGGCCTTAACTTTTCACTACATTTAGTTGTAGCCTTCTTGAAGTTCATTGAGGCATAGAGGGCTTTATATCCAAAGATCCCCCTCCAATCTTCCAAACTCCTGTGAAAAAGGCCCAGTTAATTGAATTTCTCTTTGTATGACAATTCTGTCATCCTAGGAATCAGTCTGGTGAACCTTCATAGCACTCATATGCTAACTGAGGTGCCACAGTGGCTCAGTGGCTAGCACTGTTGCCTCACAGCGCCAGGGACCTGGGTTCAATTCCTGTCTCGGGCAACTGTCCGTGTGGAGTTTGCACATTTGCCCTCTGTCTGAGTGGGTTTCTTCCAGGTACTCTGGTTTCCTCTAAAAATATACAGGTTAGGTGAATTGGCCATGCTAAATTGCCTATAGTGTTAGGTGCATTAGTCAAGGGGGAATGGCCCTGGATGGGTTGCTCTTTGGAGGATCGGTGTGGACTTGTTGGGCTGAAGGGCCTGTTTCCACACTGTGTGGAATTTAATCTAATTCTTAGGTCAAGTGACCACAGTTGCACACAACACTGCAGGATGGTCTCAAATTGTACAACAGCAATAAGACTTATTTATTCTTATATTCAAGCTCACTTGCAATGAAGGCCAAAATATCATTTGTCTATTTAATTGTTACTGCATCTGCATGCTTACTTTCAGTGACTTTGTATATTAACCATTCCTAATTGATCACTATTTAAATAATTTTCAACCATTCTGTTTCTCATACTGATGTGGACACCTTAATATTTAGCTATGTTCGACTGCATCTATCATGCATTTGCCCACTCATTCAACTTGTTCAAATCACCCTGAAACCTCTGTATATCCTGCTCACCACTCTCAATCCCAATTAGTTTTGTCACCAATAAATTTGGAAATATGAAATTTGATTTCCTGATTCATAACATTGATAAATAATGGGAATAACTGGGTGCCCGAGCACTGAATGTCATCATCTTTCACTCTCAAAATGGTCCACTTCTTCTAACTCTTTGTTACCTGACTGCTAACCAATTCTCAGTCCATGCTGAATATGATGTTCAATTCCAAGCGCTTTTTGCACACTAAATCTTATGTGACATTTAATGAAAAGCTTTCTGATAATCCAAATATTCCGTCTCTGCTTGTTCTACCTCATCTTACCAAGCTATTTTCCTTTTTCAGTAAGATGTTTGATCACTTTGGCTCTTCTGGGATTGAGCAATGTTCACAGGGAGTGATCGTCAGGCAGAACTGCCTATTGAATCTGAAGGTACCTTTCCACTGCTTTGATTGTCTATCATTAAAATCAACACGGATCTGTTCCATTTAAGTTTTTGAAACATAAATGTAAATGGAACAGATCCATGCTGATTTTAACGATCAAATAAAAGCAGTGGAAAGGTAATTCTAGATGCTATACAAGAGAAATTCATAGCTAGTGGACAGTTGAAATTTTACACATTGCTACTAAATTCGCTTGGGTTTGAATCAGTTGTATGTGTAATTAACGAGCACAGTGTTAAAATAATGGGTCTCCTATTTAAGAAGATGAGCAATTTCTTAGAGGTTTATTTGGAATTTGCTTCCGCAGCCAGCAGTGGTTGCCAAGTCATTGAATATATTCAAGTTTTAGTTGGACAAATATTTGATTGATAATGGACTTGAGGGTTGCAGGCAGCAGATAGGAAAGTGATGTTTACACCACAATTACGTCAGTCATCATTTTGTTGATTGAAATAGGCTCTGAGGACAAATGGTCTTCTCTTATTTTTGTTCTTTAGTTCTTATCTGGAACTGGCTCAGCTATAAATTTATCTTGGGTATAAGAACAAAACAGGAGATATTGAATTGTTGACCTGATGTATACTCTTTGTGGTGTTCAGTAGCACTGATGCCAGTTAGACAGCTCAGCTGACTGGTACAGCATCTACTAGTCTAACCCTTGACCTCATTTATGTGGACATCAGTAAGAACAGTGTTTCTTTTCTTCAGAAACATCTGATCAAAAGAACCGGCCACAGTTGAAAGAGGCTCTCCTTGTCTTGGAGGAGAGTCTGGAGGCTCTCTACAATGAATCGGAAGAACACTGCTTGCATCTCGCTGATACTTTGGACACATTGACCCGAAAAGAGCTCTATTTACTCGTAAATACACAACGGCTCAAGGAAGTTTACATTTGGTAAGCAAGTCAGCTAATGGTTACAAGTGCCTTGCAGATGGAGATTATTAAAGGTTTAGAGACAATTTTTGAAATGATCAAAACTGGGTTTAACCAGTTGGCTATCCTAACTATCATGGCACTGGACAATTAACATGAAGATTCAAATATCAACTCCTGATATGGTAACATTGCTTCCAATAAGTCTGGTATTTGACAGGTTGACAGCAGAAACATTGCCTTTAGAGATGTAAACCTTCCATGTTTAATCTGTATGACCCACTATTAAGGGTTTAAGTTTTAGTCACAAGTGGAAGCAGATATGGAGGAGTGACGAAGGAAATGTGATATGCAAATTTTCATCATTGGCCAGTGTGATAGTTCTGTGGCTCCATGTCAGTCCTCTTCTCCATTCAGCACTGACCAGTTGACTTTGAACTCTCACACTCTGCCATCTTGTTCTCCTCTCAGCTACTTCCTGAGGTCCAGGGTATGTTTTCTCTCCCTTGAGTAATTGTTTCTCTTTTCAGGTACTTTACAGCGTTCACGAACTATGTTGTTCTCTGTGGCTTTGAACACATTGCGAAACAAACAAGGTACGAGTTCAGGGGAAAACGGTAGGTGCCATTGATAGAGTTTCGATGACTTCATAATTGTAAATATTGAATGTTCATTGACTCCTAATTGCTATTTTTCACTTTTTCTCTGAAGTTTTGTCCTTGAAACTTCGGAATAACAGTGGAAAATGGATAGTTAGTAGCAATTGCAGATCAGATGCAACTCCTAATTAGACAAATGATACATTTTTCCCCCACTTTTCAATATAAACCTTAACAAACTGTTCATCATTGTTACTAGCTCCAAAGAAACTGATACCTTTAAAAAAAGAACATTTCACAGTAACCTGGAATTAACATTGGACATTTAAGGAGCAGGTGATTAATATGGTAAATGACAGGAAAGGTGCTCATTATTAACTTCCCATTACAGTCATTGTAATGTCACTTGTTTATAACACCTGATTTTTTATTTAAAGGTTAAGGCATTGCTGGCTGGGCCAGTAAGCATTACCCCTCCCTAGTGTCCCTAGAGAAGGTGAAGGTAAGCTGACTTCTTGAATTGCTGCAGTCCACATGAAGTAGGTCGACCCACAGTTTTTCATTACAGAGGGAATTCCATGATTTCGGCCATGTAATGCTGAAGGAAGGGCAATATATTTCCAAGTCAGGATAATGAGTGGCTTTCAGTGAACCTTCCAGGTGGTGGTGTTCAGTTGGCCTTCTAAATGGAACTGGTGATTATTTGGAAGTGCTATTTTCAATTCTCCAATTCAAAACCATTATGCCTTTGGATTGTTCCAAATCTGGCTCATGATGGTTCCTTAGGAAGGTAAGAATGCACCAAGTACAGACATGATTTCAGTCCCATGTAAAAGTGGTTAATTGTTAAACCATAGCCCAACAGTCATACAATACCTGATATTAGCCTGGTGAGCCTTTGCTGCTCTTCTGCTTGGCAAATATATCTTTTCTTCGGTAGGGAGATCAAAATTCGGTAGGGGAATCAATTCTTCAGATGCAGTCTCACCCAGGCTCTATATAATTGCAGTAACTCTAAACCTGTTGCAATGAAGTCAGATACCGAATTGCTTTTGCTACACCCTTTTGTTTACTTTCATTGGTGCACCAGGACACTCAGATCTCTTTGTACATCTACATTTGCTACTATATCCTCATTTAAATAATAGTCTGCCTTTCTGTTTTTCACATTGAAGTGTTTAAATTCACATTTATTCACATTATACTCCATCTGCCATATGTTTGCCCACACATTCAACTTGTCTGGATCACTCTGAATCCTCCTTACATCTTCCTCAACTCCCAATCGTAATTAGTTCTATGTTATCAGTAAACTTGGAAGTATTGCATTTGGTTTCGCATCCAAGTCATTTATATATATTATGATTAGTTGGGGCCCAAGCATAGATCCCTGTAGTATACCTGCTACCCAAAAATAATTCTTTTATTTTCCCTCTCTGTTTGAGCTGTCAACCAGTTCTCAATTCAAGCCAGTACATTACCCAATCCTGAATGCGTTTAATTTTGCCCACTAGCTTGTTGTGTGGGACCTTATCAAAATTTGTCTTGAAATCCAAATACACAACATCCACTGGCTCTTCTTTATCTATTCCACTTGTTGCATTCTCATACTTCAGTAGATTTGTTAAGCATGACTTCCTTCTATAAACCCATGTTGACTTTATCTAATCCCATTAATGCTTTCCAAGTGTTCTGTTATCTTTCAACATAGATATTTTACAGTTCCCCCACGACTGATGTCAGGCTAACTGATCTGTAAGTGTCTCCCTTTTTTTCAAAAGCATGGGCTCACTTTTGTCATTCTCTAACCTATAGAAACTGCTCTAGAGTCTATGAAGTTTGGAAGATGACCACCAATGCATCCAATATTTCCAGAGTCACTTCCTTTAGTATTCTCTGGGATGCTGACGATCAGGCCATGGGGATTTGTCAGCCTTGAACCTCATTAATTCCTCAACCACCATTATTTTTACTACTACTGGTTTTCTTCAATTCAACCCCGAATTAACATGTAATGTAAAATAATTGTTCAAATATAAATAGTACCATACGTCATCATGTAAAGTCATACTTTGTTTTATAATGCTCCTGAGACCTTCGGGATCTTTTGTTACAAAAAGTCACTGCATAAATATAAGTTCCTGTATTAACCAAGATGGATATGACAGCTTAGTGTATATAATACTGATTAATGATCCAGAAGTCATCAAATATTTTAAGTATGCTAAACATCTATGTTAAAAGATAACAGAACACTTGGAAAGCATTGGTAGCATCTGTAAGGAGAGAAAAGAGCTGACGTTTCGAGTCTAACTGACCCTTTGTCAAAAGGTCAAAGGGTCAGTTCGACTCGAAACGTCAGCTCTTTTCTCTCCTTACAGATACTGCCAGAACTGCTGAGATTTTCCAGCATTTTTCTCTTTTGGTTTCAGATTCCAGCATCTGCAGTAACTTGTTTTTATACTTGGAAAGCATTAATGGGATTGGATAAAGTCAACATGGGTTTATGGAGGGAAGTAATTCTTAACAAATCCACTGAAGTATGAGAATACAACAAGTGGAATAGATAAAGAAGAGCTTGTGGATATGGTGTATTTGGATTTCAAGACAAGTTTTGATGAGGTCCTACAAAACAAGCTCGTGGCAAAATTAACCATTCAAATAAGTTAGCATGGCAATGATCCTCTGGAAGAAGGAGTAACAAGGCATTAGAGTACTTGAATGACAGGTCACTGGGAAGCTCAGAGGCATCTTGGGATGCTTATCCACTGCTGCCTGAAGGAAGCGAAAGAGGTTAATAAGGCAGTTAAGGCATATGGGACATGACTTTATCGTTCATGGCATAGATTATTACAGTAGGGAGGTTACATTGGAGCTGTACAAAACTTTGATGAGACTACTGTGTGGAGTTCTGGTAGCCACACTGTAAGAAGGATGTGCTTGCACTGAAGGAGGTGCAGAGTAAATTCAGCAGGATGTTGGACTGGAGCATTTTAGAGAGAGGCTGGATAGAGTCAGGTTAACAGAGTAAAAACAATGACTGCAGATGCTGAAAACCAAATACTGGATTAGTGGTGCTGGAAGAGCACAGCAGTTCAGGCAGCATCCAACGAGCAGCGAAATCAACGTTTCGGGCAAAAGCCCTTCATCAGGAATAAAGGCAGTGAGCCTGCAGCGTGGAGAGATAAGCTAGAGGAGGGTGGGGGTGGGGAGAGAGTAGCATAGAGTACAATGGGTGAGTGGGGGAGGAGATGAAGGTGATAGGTCAAAGAGAAGAGGGTGGAGTGGATAGGTGGAAAAGAAGATAGGCAGGTCGGACAAGTCAAGGAGACAGTAAGTGAGCTGGAAGTTTGAAACTGTGGACTTCAATGTGGACTTCAACAGCTTCCTCATTTCCCCTTCCCCCACCTCATCCTAGTTTCAAACTTCCAGCTCACTTACTGTCTCCTTGACTTGTCCGACCTGCCTATCTTCTTTTCCACCTAACCACTCCACCCTCTTCTCTTTGACCTATCACCTTCATCTCCTCCCCCACTCACCCATTGTACTCTATGCTACTCTCTCCCCACCCCCACCCTCCTCTAGCTTATCTCTCCACGCTGCAGGCTCACTGCCTTTATTCCTGATGAAGGGCTTTTGCCCGAAATGTTGATTTCGCTGCTCGTTGGATGCTGCCTGAACTGCTGTGCTCTTCCAGCACCACTAATCCAGTATCAGGTTAACAGAGAAAGCTGAGGGGCAAGGACAGAGTGGATAGAAAGCAGCCGGCCAAAATGTAGTTGAAGGGTTACTAACAAGAGGGCATAACTTTAAGGTGAAAGGCAGGAGGTTTAGAGGGGATTTGAGGAAATTACTTTTCATCCAGAGGGTGGAAGGAATCTGAAGCTCACTGCGTGGGAGAGCTGTAGAGGTGGGAATTCTTAATCTTTTCGATAGAGGTTGTGACAAAGTTGCCAAGGAAACAGAAAGCCCACAACCACAACCAAGAAATTAAAGACCCAGCAGCCATGGCAAGTCTAAATCAAAACTTAAAGCTGGAAATCAAAAGCAACACTGGGAACAGTTTAGCTTTCAGGGATCTGCTGAGTGTTGAATGTCTAGTTTCAGTTTGTATTTGTGTAGAAAGAAAGCATATCTGAAACAAATATATAAAAGGTACATGGATAAGCACCTGAAATGTCATACTTTTCAAAGCTATGAAACAAGTGCTAGAAAGTGAGACTAGTGTAGATTTGATGGGCCAAAAGGCCTCTATTGTGCTACATGACTCAATGGTAGAGCACCAGATTCTCAATTTTATATATAAAAAGTAAAGCTGGGTCAACACTCTAAGAGGGAAGAGTGACAGCGAGGACGATGAAGCAACCTTGGGTGAATCCTTGAGTTATGCCAAAGGCAGGATTTTGGGTTAGGAAATAAACTGGCTGCAGTTTGGTAAAAGTGGAAATGAACAAAATCAGCTGTGTCTGACAACTGTAACAGTAGGGTTGAATGAGGAAAAGGTAGTGAGCTAGATCAAAAGAGAAGTAAAGGGAATGAGCAGACAACAGATAAATATTTTTGTGACAATGGTTTGTCTCATTTTGGTCCTAAGTTAATTTGACTAGATCCATAGTAAACATGTACACAGAACTGGATTAGTGGTGCTGGAAGAGCACAGCAGTTCAGGCAGCATCCGAGGAGCAGTAAACATGTACACAGTACTGTATGATGAAATCTAACAGCTTTAGGATAGAAGGGAATCCAATTTATTGAGAAGATGCGTAATGCCTTAAAATTTTGTTTTGTAATTCTGAAAGAACAATACTTCCTATACTTCCTCTCCTCCATTTCCTCTCTTATCCACATTAGTGCAATCTCATGCAAACAATGATGTGGTCAGCAAGTTCAATGGAACTAGAAATTAATTGTCACTGATTTTCTGTTCACACTCAAGACCTCAAAGAACCATTGCAATTTTTGTTGTTTTTCCAGTTTGTTTTTATGATGGGAAGGTTTTGGGCTGTGGGAAATTGGCCTTTGTGTAAATTTTTTTTCACCTACACCCTGGTCATTATTTCAATAGTTTGCTGCCTTTTAGGATGAAATGCCATTTTAAAGGCTGGCAGCTTAAAAAGTAAAGGGCCAGAGTTTTGCCAAGTTAGGCCTACTTGGAAACCCTTTAAAAAATGTCATCTTGGACCTGAATACAGAATGAATGAGTAACCTTCATACTGAATTAGAATGCATAGTTAGGATACATGATTAGAACAAAATAGAGTGTTTTGAGAGCTGAATTATCTAGGATGTTGAGTCATTGGCAGCTCTGACTATCTGAACTCATCAATCTAAATCAGGGGTAGGGATAGTGGCATTGTGATGTATTAATCCAGAGGCTCTGGCTAATTCAGAAGAGTTCAAATTCCCACTAGAACTGTTAGTGTAGAATTAAATAATAAATCATTCATATAAAGTTACTGATGATGGTGACCATGACATCTGTCATTAATTGATGTAAAACTCTATCTGGTTCACTATATGTTTAGAGAAGAATATCTGCTGTTCTTACTGGATCTGGCCTATCTTTGACTCCAGACCCACCCTAAACTGTTGGCTAAATTGCTTAGCAATCAATTTTGGATGAGCAAGAAATGCTGGCCTTGTCAATGACCAATGCATGAAAGAGTAAAGAAGCAACATTCACAACGTTTATTGACACAGTTTTAAGTGGCTTTTATGTGAAGCTTTAAAAGTCTGGATGACCAAAGGTTTTACTGGACTGTAGTGCACTTTAAAGATGGTGATTTTAACACAGTGGAAAGATAAATGATTTCCTTTTTAAAACTTTTGTTTTCACATATACAGCTGTTGCTTATATTGCTTCATTGCTTATTTATTGTGTACAATGTATGAATGGGATGGGCAGTTACAGGGAGACTGCAACAACTCGCTTTGGCATCAAGAGGGCATGGAGGGTAGGAGCAGGGAGCATATCTTGGCCTGGGGATGTTGGATGCTTAAGGGGATTGTGTGTGTGTGTGTGCATGAGAGAGAGAGAGAGAGAGAGAGAGTGACAAAGGCTACGAGATGAGTTCCCACACACAGAGCTGGGACTTTTGAATGGCTCGCCTCTACGGCCGGAAGCTCCTGTGGGGCTTTCCGAACTCTTTTTGGGATCGGATGGTCTGACATCAGCCAGCTCCCAACACCCTACAATGATGAGCTAATGTCTGGAGTCAGTATTTCCTGAAGAGGCAAGAGGAGCTGACAAATTTCCAATCTCCTGTTACTCACCTCAAGAATGAAGACTTGGCCCAGTGTGTCTAATAAAGTAGCCCTTTATTGTGTCTGGCTAGGTAAGCCATGCTGCCTTGGGTTATTACATTTTTGATGTTGTGGTGCTCTCTTAGAAACAATTGAACATCTATTTGAAGCTCAAGCTCCATTTGATGTCCATTGATACTGAGGCAAGAATGATGGAAAATCTGATGAATGATCTTTCTCTGAGCATCATTTCTACCTTCTGCTATAAAATCTTCATGGTCATAACAAATGTGTGAGCACACGAACCATGCTCTGCCCACCTAAGTGATATCAGAAAGCTGGCATAATTAAGAGTCCTGTTTGTAATAATATGCCTGTGAATTTTGCTTTTATCTGCAGTGTATTATAAATGGACTGGAGCTTATAGACACAAAGGGCTGTGCACAATCTCTGTCTACCTCCTGACAAGTATTATCCTTGACATGATGCTCAGATTTCCTGGAATAATTTTAAAAGGAGTCAAATAGCACCAGATGAGACTGAATTGTTCCAGTATTATCTGTTATGAACTGCACTTTTTATAGGGAGTCTAATACTGAAGTCAACTGACAGAGGGCAAGGGCAGGGCAATGAGGAAAACCCTCATTAATGCAAAGAATTCTGGTCTTGATAGTTTCATGTGAATTACCAAACTATCACAATGTCTGTAATCATTAAAAATATACTTTTTTTCTCCCCCTCCTCTAATCATTGAAATACATGCAGTGATTATTGGAAAAAGAACAAGAAAAGTTTGAAAGGATTTCACCTTGATTTGTCCACAAATGCCTCGCTGTCTGTAAGCCTTCACAGAGTCTTCCACGAGCCCATACGTCTCCAGGTCCAGAAATACATCGATGTGCTCAGGAAACTCAGCTGGGGCTTGCAAAAGGTCTGTTACATCAAAGAGTAACTTTGATCAAAAAAAGGATATGACAAAAAATATGTGTATGTGCTGTGTATCAAGAAATGCCACGGATAACCAAGTAGTTCTGAAATTCCGTGGGGCTTCTCATGGTTACAACAGGACCAGAAAATTACTGTGGAGAAGGGATTTTCCCTAAGGATTACTCTGGACACCAAGAGAATCCTCATAATTCCCAATGGCATTGAGCATGATTCTTTGAGTAAAGACTAACTTTACATCTTCACTGCTATTGTACGCAATCTCACAGACTAAATATATTCAACTCCATTCTTGGAGTAGATTTCCCAAATCATTTAGTATTATTTAATAGATTTTCAATGGATTGAAGACTTTCATTTTTGTTGTGAAATTCTAACTCTCGAATATATTGAAATAAATCTTCCATTATTCCTACACACCAAGCAACTACCTTGGAAAAGGCAGAGGCCTTAACAATACACAGGGTAGCCTCTTGTAGACCAACCTTGGTTCTGTGTGCTTTTTAGTATAATTTTTGGTTGCAGATGACACAAAAGTAGGTGGAAGACAAGTGATTAGATTGAATGCCTTTTCCCCATATCGCTGCACATCATTACTATCCAAAAAACATCTAATGCCATCTTGACTATCTCAATTGAAACTGCCTCCGCCACATTTCCAGGTGTTGCATTTCATGCCCTAACTATTTGCTGTGTGAAAAAGTTCTTTAGTACATCATCCTTACTTTGTTTGGACAACATTTTAAGTCTATGGGCTCTCATTGTTGTTACACATGTGAAAGAAACAGCGTAGCCCTATCAGTTCGTTCCAGCCTGCTCATGATTTTGAAAATCTCTATGAGATCTCATCTCGACTGTCATCTCTCCAAGGACAGCAGTCCAAAATGCTTTATTTTCAAAGTTGAAGTTTCCTCAAACTACTCTGACAAATCTCTTCTGTGCTCTCTCCAATGTGTTCTAATGTTTCCTTTAATGTGGCACCAATAACTGTAGACAATATTGTAGCAGGGGTCTAACAAATGTTTTGTACAAATTCAACATCACCTCCTTGCCTTTGTATTCTCAGTCTCTATTAATAAAACTGACATAAAAACACGCTTTATTTACTGCTCTGTCCACCTGTCCTGCCACCTTCAATGATCTGTGTATATATACACTCAGGTCCCTCTGTTCCTCCATTCTGTTTAGAATTGTATGCTCTATTTGAATTGTCTCTCAATGTTCTTCTGAAGTATGTCTCTTCACACTTCTCTGCTTTGAACCTCAACTGCCAATTATTTGCCAACTTGTCAATGTCTTTTGGAGTTCCACACTATCTTCCTCAGTTTACAATTCTTGCGAGATTTGTCTCACTTGCAAACTTTGAAATTGACTACTCACACAAATCCAGATCATTAATATATGTCAGGAAAAGTAAGGCTCCTCTCTAAATCTCATCCAACCTGAAAGACTGTTATGCTCTACTTTGTATTCCTCAGCTGAACTCAAATGTGGGAAAAGTGAGATTATGTACTTGTACAGGAAAAAATGGAGGATCTGAATATTATTTAAATGGAGAGTTTGCAGAAAGCTGAAGCCCCCAGACGAATTTAGGGATTTTTTCACATAAATCAGGAAAGAAAAACTAGCATTCAAGTTTAGCAGGTATTAGGGAAAGCAGATGGAATGTTGGCCTTTATTTCAAAGGGAATTGAATATATAAATTGTTAAGTCTTGCTAAAACTGTACAAGACACTACTTAGAGCACATTGAGAAGACTCTGAACAGTTTTTTCCCGTTATCTAAGGAAGGATATATTAGCATTGGTAAAGTCCTGAAAAGATTCACAAGGATGATTCTGGGTATGGAAGACCTGTCTTATGAAGGGAGGCTGAATAGGTTCTACTCAATGGTATTAAGAAAAGTGAGAGGTGATCTTAATAAAATATATGTTTCTTAAGACATTTGAGGAGGCTGTTTCACCTTGTGGGAGGATCTAGCATCAGATGATACAATTTCAGAGTGAGGGCTCCCAGATTAAAGTCAGAAATGAGGAGGAATTTCTTCCCTCAGCGTAATAAATCTGTGGAATTCTTTACCACAGATGACTATAGAGTCTGGACTGTTAATTGTATTCAAGGCTGAAAGGCAGATTTTTAACAAGTAAGGGAATCAATGGAGAAAAGGCAGGAAAATGGAGTTGAGGATTGACAGAAATGCCATGATCTGATTGGATGGCAGAACGAACGGGATGGTCAAACGAACTGGCTTCTGCTCCTATGTATTACAGTCTTGTGAATGTTATAGGCAATGAAATACTGCCCAATTGAAAAATGTGAAATTGGTTGTAAAATACTATAGTCCAACAGTACTCTAAGTGAGGAATAAACTCTGAAAAAACTTTAGCATTTCAATTTCCATTATAGAACCACAGGCAGTGAATTAGATCGCTTAAAGTTCTTGGGAAGACCAGTTATGAATTTTCCCATTTTTTGATGTCAAGAGAGGTGAATATCTCTATCTACAATTTGACATTAAAATTTTTAGAAGTTTAGAGCCACTTCTAACGTATCACTCTGTAAGAATACGGAGGAGAATGCCTGTTCCTCCTGGTCCGGATACCGTATATACTCGAGTAATAGTCGCTCTCATGTAAAAGTCGACCTCCTATTTTTGGCCAAATCACCTGGGATTTTCCATATTTCCCATGTAAAAGACAACCCTCGTTCTTCACAGATAACAGATCAACATTTATTAGTCAGTGTGCCAGCTGCCATGTCCTGCTCCAGTGTTCCAGTCTGCCAGTTATCTTGCTCCGCTCCCAGTCTTCCGGTCCACTGGCTGAGGTATTCTGCTCCAGGTTTTCAGAATTACCACAATTCATATTTTTTTCTTTATTTATTTAGAGATCAATTGGGCTTCTGCTAATGGTATGGTATGCATTTTGACGGGCATGAATTTCAGTCCCATGTAATAGTCGACCTCATAAATTTAACTTCAAAAAGTAGTCAAGAAAATTTGACTACTGAGTATGTAGGGTACTATGATTTGGCTGTGTTACATGGAGCTGTTGACAGAATCATCTCAAGTGTATTCCAATTATAAAACAATTTTTGTAATATAATCGTATTGTTATCCCAGGGAGAAATTCTACACCACGGTCCCTTGGACCATTTAACAGAAGTTTGAATCAGAAAGTGAGGCTATTTGGTCAACCATGTTTTAATGGATTGCATGTGTAAAATGATCAACTGAATGTTAATCTTCTGCCTTTTCACTATCTCATAAATATTATTCAGGTATCTATCGACTTCTGATTTATATATGGCAACATAACAAGGTAGAGAGAATAACAAGTTAGAAATTCAGTTTAAATTATTTTAGGAATTTATTTTCTGTCATTTCCAGAATCCAGAGACAAAGCCCATTACTGATGCACTTGCAACCTTTATAGATCTGGACAAATGGATCCGTCAGTCTCTGGATGTGGCAACTTTGACCAAGATTCTGTGGAACTCACTTGGAAGCAAATTAACAGTGAGTAGGGAGCAAATTATGTTCAACGCTCCTCTTTTAAAAAACGTTTTCAGCAACTTCATTAATTCAGAAACGAATTAAGGGCTTAACATTAAGTATTTCCTGATTCATTCAGGAAATGCAGGCTTCCCTGTTTCAGTCAGTATTTAGTGTTCACCTCTGGTTGCCCTTGAGAAGGTGGTGGTGAGCTGCCTTCTTGAAACCGCTGCAGTGCATTTAGTGTGAGTACACCCACAATGCTGTTAGGAAGGGAGTTTCAGGATTTTGACCTAGCAACATTGATTATATTTCCGAGTCAGGATGGTGAGTGGCTTCCTGGTGGTGGTGTTCCCATGTATCTGCTGCCCTTGTCCTTTGAGATTGAATTGGTCCTAGTTTTGGAAGATGCTATCTGAGGATATTTGCATCAATTTCTGCAATTCATCTTGTAGTTGGTATGCACTGCTGCTACTATGTTTTGGAGGTGCACAGAATTGTCCTGGATGGTGTCAACCTTCTTGAGTATTGTTGGGGCTGCACTCATCCAGACAAGTGAGGAGTATTCCATCACATTGTGCTTTGAAGTTGGCCTTGGGGAGTCAGAAAGTGATTTATTTACTACACGATTCCTAGCCTTATTACCTGTTTTTATAGCCACTATATTTATATAGCTGGTCCATTTCAGTTTTTAATTAATGGTAATCCACAGGATGCTGATAAAGGGTGATTCAGTGATGCTAATTCCATTGAATGTCAAGGGATGATGATTAGAGTCTCTCTTGAAGATAATCATTTCCTAGCACTTGTCTGTCATTACTTTTACTTGCCACTTGTCAGTCCAAACCTAGATGTCCAGGTCTGGCTACATTTGAATATGGATTGCTTCAGCATCTAAACACAAACCACTTTAAGTTGTAAATGGTAGAAATCTCAGCATGAGATTGAACCCATATGTTCGAACTCTGATTTGATCATGTAAGCCATACTGACACAGTGATGAGGGAGTGTTGTAACACCAGAAATACTGTTTTCAAAATGAAATGTCAACTGGGACCCCAACCCCTTTCTTGGCTGGACTTATAAATTCTCCTTCATTTTCACCGATCTGTTGTGCACAATCACTCTCCAAAAGAGTAATGTAAATCTAGGCCAACTCAAACATTGCTGAAAGAGGAAGGTATTGAATATTTTCTCAATAGTTCCTCATCTGGGCTGTACTATATTTTGCTACCAGCATTTTGGGTGAAACACCTGCAAGGTCAGATAAGCCAATTCCTGCTCTTTTGGTTAATAGCCAAGACTGGGGAATGGAGGTATTGTTGAATAATTTATCACTTCCTATTCTCTGCACTCTACCTCTGCAGTTGTCAAATTATTTTTGTTTTGAAAAAACCTGTTATGTTGTTTTTTTGTCATGGTAATGCAAAGCAGCATTTTATTCTGTGGTCACAAGTTCAGGCATTAGCTACACTATTTTGAATTGTGCAATTGAGTTAATGGAGAAGTTACTTTCGGGGGACAGAATAGAAAGAAAAGAAACTGGAAGGTGGCTGACAATGTTCTTTTAGTCAGCGTCTCTCTTAAATAATTGGAATGCTGGGAGTCAATGGCAATATGATGCACCAAATTTGATAGTCAAGAAAATATTTGATCCATATTGGTTCAGTTAGCTCTTCTAAGGGCTATTCTATTAGTCCTATGCCCCTGCTCTTTCCCACAGCAAAACAAGTTTCTCCCCTTCAAGTACTGATCCAACTCCCATAATATGGTGTGAACGAATCTGTTTCTACCATCCTTTCAGGCACACTTTACATATTGCAACACATCCTGTCCTTTATTTTCCCTCTTACCACCTTTTGATTGGTATATGAATCACCTTTAAACCTGTCTTTTCTTTGTAATGGCCATTCTGCTAAGACACATCATCTTATTTCTCCATCAAATCTGTTCAGTAGCCTTCCCTGTTCTAAGTAAAATTAAAAATCACACAATACCAGGTTAAAGTCCAACAGGTTTATTTGGAAGCACTAGCTTTCAGAGGGCTGCTCCTTCATTAGGTGGTTGTGGAGTCCACAATGAAGGAGCAATGCTCCGAAAGCTGGTGCTTCCAAATAAACCTATTGGATTATAACCTGGTGTTGTATGATTTTTAACTTTGTACAGCTCAGTCCAATACCGGCATCTCCAAATCTGTACTAAATAGAATAACTCCAGCTTCAGAAGTATATCTATGTCATAGAGGTCTTTCACCTCCCCCCCCATTAAATCTCTACACCCTACTTTTAAAGCATTCACTTTACCTCTAAAAAAGGATGTGCATACTTGACCAGCTGGGGCCTAGGCAGTATTTTGTAAGTTTTATTGTAACTTCCCTACTAGTTATGAAACTGAGGACCCCATGTCTGTTTTAAACTGCCTTCTCAACTTTCCTTACTGCTATAAAAGTCTCGTGTGGGTGGAGATGCGGGTCTTTCTGTTTCTGCATTTATTTTGAGTTCACCATTTGATTACCTCCTTATTCTTACTAAATCATACCACTTAATGCTTCACTGTAGTAAGTTTCAGCTGCCTTGTGCTTGTATGTTTCACTAGGAAATATTCTTCTCACCAGGAAGCTATTCTGATCTGTTGCTGTCCTGCTCACGGTTTACATTTTGACTTCAGGTGACATATCATCAATGAAAATGATAATTGGGAAAGATGAATGATGGCTGATTGATATCATCCTTTTTACATAGTTGCACAAAGTCAATCACTCTGATTTTGTATGAACTTTGCATGTGTGTATGTAGAGTGAAGAAAGAAATCTAATATTGTTCCTTATCTCTCTTGAACCATTATGCATCTTATTGTAGAATCTAAAAGTATGCATGTGCCAGTTTTTTGAAAGTTGTTCAATTTAGTTTTACATTCCAGCTTTCTTTGTATATTTCTTCAATTAGTTAGAGTCATATAGTCATAGAGTTCTACAGCACGGAGACATTGAGAGCCTCACCCATCTTCTGCAGTTCTACACATGCATGTCCACTTTTGTTCTTGAGCAGCTTTATTTTCTCTATAGTTATTATTTTTTCCTTTAATATACTTAAAGAACCTCTTTGGATTCACCTAATCATCTCAGCCAAGGCTATTTTGTGCCTCCTTTTCACCCTCCTGATTTCCTTCTTCAGAAAACTCCTGTATTCCCTGTATACCTCCAGGGACTCTCTTGGCTCCAGCTGCCTGTACCTAAGCCATATCTCCTTCCTTTTTCTGGTCAAAGCTTTAATCTCTCTTGTCATCCAGGGTTTCCTATTTCTGCCAACCTCACCCTTTGCCCTCACAGGAACATAAAAACCTTGAACCTAGCTATCGCACTTTTAAAGGCCTCCCACTTGCCAGACGTCCCTTTGGTTGTAAACAAAATACTCCAATCAACCCCTGCACGCTTCTGTCTAATTCCATCAAAATTTGTGGGACAGCTCTTTCAATGTTGACACAGCCCAGATGCTTTAAGGTTGACTTTGCAGAGTTGACAGGACTGTGCCTTTGTCAGTGTCTGTCATTGCTGGGTTGTCAGTCTGGACTCCTTTCTCCGATCAGACTTTTGTAGTTGTTAGATACAACTGAGTAGCTTGCTAGGCAATTTTAGAAGTCATTTAACAATCAACTGCATTGCTATGGATCTGAAGTTTCATGCAGGCTAGACCAAGTGGGGATGGTAGATTTCCCTTTTCCTAATGGACACTAATACACCAGATGGATTTTTACAATTGATAATTGTATTATGGCTCCTGGAGCTCTTACTATATGCTTCTGTCCAGTCAGAGGCACATTCGTACATCACTGTTTTCTGCTTCCTATTCCTTTTGGGCTCAGTAGAACTCTCGCTTTTAATGCTATGTGTTTTGCTTGCTGAAAGAGTCTGTAACATGCAACTGAAGTGCCTTTTGAAAGTTCATTTTTACAGTATCCACCACACCACCTTCATAAACACTTCATTAAAGATCTTAACTAGGTTGATCACACAAGAATAGGTTTCAATGATCTGTAGTGATTGAAACCAGGTGGACCTTGTCGACTATGAGATCCTTGATTGGGGTGGTTAACACAGGCCACTTAGGAAGCCCTGGATGACCAATGTAATAGGGGATTTAGAATTTCCTGAGTTCAGGACACTGACTCCCAGGTGCCTGGCCATGGCAAGCGTACTGTGGACAATTAAATAAAAGGTAACTTGGTGACAGGATGCCAGCCGTGGCAGTTATTTCATAATCTGTGTCGGCTATCCTTACTAAGCCATTAGGTTCCAAATGAACTTTTAATCTTGTCCTGACAATAGTTATTAGTGGGTTTTCCCAGGATCCTAGATTGAGTGGCTTTAATTAGCCTCCCGTCTCTCATCTTTAAACCAAGATGTAACAATACTTTCGTCCTATGGCATCACTCTGTATCTAATCTAAAAATAAGTTTGCTCTTTCCCTTCTCTTTCCCTCAGGAAATGTAGTCATTTTTCATTTGAACTCATTGACTTGTTAGCTTTGAGTGATGCCAAACTATTTAGTAACGTTTTTGTATCTGTTTACAGTTGTTTTAGTCAACCTGTTCAGATATGTTTTGACAAACGTAGATTCATGGAGATATACAGCACAGAAACAGATCTGTCGGTCCAACTCATCCATGCCGACCGGAATCTTAAATAAATCTAGTCCCATTTGTCAGCATTTGGCCCATAGCCCTCTAAACCCTTCCTATTCATATTCCCATCCAGATGCCTTTTAAATGTTGTAATTGTACCAGCCTCCACCACTTCCTCTGGTAGCTCATTCCATACACGCACCACCCTCTGCATAAAAAAATTACTGGTTAGATTTCTTTTAAATCTTGCCCCTCTCACCCTAAATCTGTGCCCTCTAGTTTTTAACTCTCCCACTCTAGGGTAAAGATCTTGTCTATTTACCCTACCCATACCACTCATGATTTTATAAATTTTATAAGGTTACCCCTCCGTCTCATCTGATCTGATTTGATTTATTATTGTCACATGTACCTAAGTACAGTACAAAAACTCGCTAAATGAAAAGTTTTGTTTTATGTGCAATACAGGCAGATCATAACATGCATGGACACGTATCTGGGGCAGTTGGGACTTGAACCAGGACCTGCCGCTGTGCTATAAGAGCCTGACCTAATTGATTTTATCATTCCTTTAACTAGACTTTAAGTTTTCAATGTTTATAAGAGTTCTGTGTTCCTTTTTACATCACCTGCTATTCTCACCTTCTCTTTGTCATTCTTGTATCCTTTTCAAAATTCCCCCACATTCTGTACTTTCTACATTTTTCTGCTGTATTCAGTACCTGACATTAAACCTCCTTTCATTTGAACTTCTGTCCTTTTCATCATCCAGTGGTCATCAGCATTACAAACGACTAAACTTTAAGCGGGTTTTGAGAAGATTTGTAGCTCAGGTTGAGGTTGTGGATGTAGGTTTGATCGCTGAGCTGGAAGGTTCGTTTTCAGCCATTTCATCACCATACTAGGTAACATAATCAGTGAGCCTCCGGATGAAGCATTGGTAGTATGGCCTGCTTTTTATTTATGTATTTAGGGTTCCTTGGGTTGGTGATGTCATTTCCTGTGGTGACATAATTTCCTGTGGTGATTTCCTGAAGACCATCAAAGACATCAAGATAGAAGAGGATGAAATAATGGTCTGCTTTGACGTAACAGCCCTGTTCACATCAATCAACATCAACCTGGCCAAGGAAACACTATTAGAAGAACCAAAGACACATACACCAAAAACCACCAACTTCCTCAGCAAGGACAGTATCATCAAGCTAGTGGACCAATGCCTTACTACCCACTTCACCTTCACCAACAAAACCTGCAGACAAACCAACAGAACACCCATTGGATCTCCGCTATCAGGGTTCTTAGCAGAGACAGTAATGTAGAGACATGAACAAACAGCTCTGCCAACCATCCAACCCAAACTTTGTGTCCCCTATGTGGATGACTCCTTTGTCATCACTAAATGAAACAAATTAGAGGAAACCTTCAGGACCATCAATAATACCCTTACTGGCATAAAATTCACTAAAGAGGAGGAAAACAACAACAAACTGCAATTCCTAGATGCCACAGTAGAGCGAACAGCCAATGGGGAACTTCAAACCAGCGTCTACAGGAAAACAACACATACAGTCCAAATATTCAACTACAGAAGCAATCAACATCCACAAACAAAGCTGCACCAGAACATCATTGCACACACTGCAGCACAGAGAAACTATGCAGAGTAGAGGAAAATCACCTATACTGTGTATTTAAAAAGAACAGGTACCCAATGGACACAGTCCATTCTCAGCAACAAACCCAACAAGCAGACAAAACACATCCAGAAACTCTAGCCACACTCCCCTACATCAAACTCATCTTGAAAATGACTGCCAGACTACTCAGACCTCTTGGTATCATGGTAGCCCACAAACCCACCAACACACTAAAACAGCAGCTAATGAACTTGAAGGACCCAATAGAGACATCAAGCAAAACTAATGTCGTTTACAAAATACCTTGCAAGGACTGTTACAAACACTACATTGAACAAACAGGCAGAAAACTAGCCACCAGGATACATGAATATCAACTAGCCACAAAAAGACATGACCCAGTTTCACTAGGATCTTTAACTACAGATGACAAACCACTTCAACTGGGACAACACATCCATCCTAAGATAAGCCAAACAGAGACACGCACGAGAATTCCTAGAAGCATGGCATTCCAACTGGAACTCTATCAAAAAACACATTGACTTGGATACAATTTACCATCCCCTGAGAAAAAGAACAGAAAATGACATCACCACAGGAACTGATGCCACCACAGGAAATGGCATCACCAACCTAAGGAAATCTAAACACATAAATAAAAAGTTGGCCACCCCACCAGTGCTTTGTCTGGAGGCTAGTACCTAGTATGGTAATGAAATGTCTGAAACTGAACCTTGCAGCTCAGCAAGTAAATCTACATCCAAAACCAAGCTAGAAATACAGATACTGTAAAATGTCTGAGAAAAATGCAGTTCAAATCAATTCCAGTTAAATAAATATCAGATAGTTGCAGGAATTTCTGCTAAAAGTGATGAGTCACTGGGCAGCTGTCAGCAAATCTATGCTGTCAGAGGCTCACTTGTTATCAAAATCCATCATTCCCCTTCCATTAGCATAATCCTCCCAAATTAGGATAAGAACAGTAAATGATGGAGGTCATTAACAGGACAGATGGCATTTGTGGAGAGAGAGAGAGAGAGAGAGAGAGAGAGCGCTAATGTTTCAAGTAAATTGCACTATGTTGTGATTTAAGCCAATACAGCTGCCTATACTTTGAGATGGTTGTCTGGAGTATCACTGGTTGTGGATCTTTGTACATATTTCGTCTCTGAGGCTGCCTGCTCCTTATTTCTAAGTAAGTACCTTCAATTCTTTATGTACTGTAACAATGCTTTATCTACATCAGGTGAGCCTCAGACTAAACCACCACCAGTTTTCTCCCTCTTTCTTTCTCTCTGTCTGTCTCTCTTTTCCTCTCTCTCCCGATGGTCCACTAGTACAATTGCAACTTTACCTTCTCCTTCAAATGAAGGAGAATTGGTGGATACAGTGTTATTTGGATTTTCAGAATACTTTCGATAATATTCACACATGAGGTTAGTAGGTAAAATGAGAACATATAGGATTAGGAATAATATAATTCTATGGTTTAAATTTCACATTGAAAGCAAAGAGTAGAAATAAGCAGATGATCCTGTGAATGTTATTAGCGAAATACTGCAAAGACCCTGCTAGGTTCACTGTTCAAAAACTAAAATGAAATGGATCTGGGGAGCAATTACAATATTTACAAGTTTGCTATTACAAATTAGCTGGGAATATAAATTGTGTGAAGATTGCCGGAAGCAGCAAAGGGACTTGGACAGGCTAAGTGATTGGGTAAGAACACATCAGGTGGAATATAATGTGGATAGGTGTAAAGTTATTCACCTTGGCAAAACAAGAAACTGAATGGTTTTTAAATGTTGAGAGGTTGGAAATGCTGGTGTCCAAAGGGGTATTCTTGTCATTGAACACTGAAGGTTAGATTGGAAACAATTCAGAAGAGTAAGGCTATGAAGGCCTTGTTGCAAGAGGATTTGTGCACTGATATAATCAAACCTTGTTGCAATTAGATACAGACTTGGTGAAATTGTGCCTGGAGTATTATGTGCAGTTTTGGCCTCCGTATCTAAGTAGGACAGACCTGGCGTAGAGGGAATGTAACCGAAGTTCATCAGACTAATCCCGGTGAGGGCAGGCTTGATTTCTCTTTAGAATCTCTACAGTGTGGAAACAGGCCCTTCGGCCCAACAAGTCCACAACAAACCTCCGAAGAGTAACCTACCCAGACCCATTCCTCTACCCTATATTTACCCCTGATTAATGCACCTAACTTACATATCCCTGAATATTATGGACAATTTAGCATGGTCAATTCACCTAACCTGCTCATCTTCGGATCATGGGAGAAACCAGAGCACCTGGAGGAAACCTACACAGACATGGGGAGAATGTGCAAACTCCACACAGACAGTTGTTTGAAGCTGGACTCGAACCCAGGTACTAAATGCTGTGAGGCAGCAGTGCTGACCAATGAGCCACTATGCCATCCCCTCGCCAACATGCAGCCCCTGTTTTATGAGGAGAGATTGACGAAATTAGGTCTGCATTCTCTAGAATTGTAAAGAATGAGGGTTGATCTCATTGAAGTTAATAAAGTTCTTGCAGGGCATGACAGAGTGGATGTAGTTATTTCCCCTGACTAGTGAGTCTAGAACAAGTGAACAGCATCTCGGAATATGAGCATGCCATCTCCTCACTGAGATGATGTTGGATTTCCATACTGGGAGTGACCTGAAGCTATGGAGTTCGCGATCCTAGTGGACTGTGAAAATCCAGGCATTACATTGTTCAAGACGGAAATTGATACACCTTTGAAGGCTGATGACATGAAGGGATATAGAGAAAATGTGGAGATAGATAATCTGCCATGATCTAATTGAATGATGAAGGAGGCTCAATGTGGTGAATTGTTCACTCATGTTCCCAAAAAATTTTAAAGTTGTCTATACGAAATGTAAGCTCGTAAGAGGACTTGTTATGTGTTAGGTTAAAGGCAGTAGAATGCAGATGAGCTCACTGGTGCAGCCAGAGTATCACTGAAATAATTGCTTCTGATGGTATGAGAAGAATTATATTAAAATATTCTGAATTTGCCCAATCCAAAATTGACCAGGATTAGTGAGGTTGTTGCAGTATCAGACCCCAATGTATGCCCCATGAAGAATAACTTAATATCTGAGATTTGTGGAACTGTACTTAATAAATGTCAAACTCTCCAAATGAGATGGTGGGAAGGACAACTGAGGAAGAATATCATTTTCTGCAATGTACATTTTTGGCATGTTGAGGTGGATCTGCATTAGGTCCACCTACATTTTTCTGCAAAGCTTGCTTCCATTTCCGGACGAATAATTGTTTCCTTTCTTTCAGGAGCTTTTGTTTTTGCCAGAGCGACGTCTGAGAGAAGACAGCAAAAATATCCCTCTGACCTGCCCAGATGGCAGGCTTTTGCTCTTTGATGACAGCCTTGTGGTTATTCAGGTAAAGAGCTCAGTGTTCAAGAAAATTGATTCGGAGATGCCGGTATTGGACTGGGGTGTACAAAGTTAAAAATCACACAACACCAGGTTATAGTCCAACAGGTTTAATTGGAAGCACACTAGCTTTTGGAGCGATGCTCCTTCATCAGGAGATTGTTTCACAATCACCTGATGAAGGAGCGTCGCTCCGAAAGCTAGTGTGCTTCCAATTAAACCTGTTGGACTATAACCTGGTGTTGTGTGATTTTTAACTAAGAAAATTGACACAGTTTCATTTGTTCATCTAATGTGCTCATCTAGTTTTGGAAATGACAGAATGAAGAATGTACACACGTGAGGATTATTGAAAACATGGAAGTGGGTGACCATATTGAATGTAATCAAAGGTTTAGGATGGTTTTCTCTGGAAACTGAAGGTATGTTCACAGCCTGAACTGGAGGCTCGAAGAGTTGGATTTTAAGAGATGGAGAAGAGCACTAGAAAGGTTTGAACACAACGATGAGATTTTAAAATTGGGGATTTGATGGACCAGCAGCCACGGTCAATGAAGCCATTAACAATGGATGAATGTAGTTGATGTGAATTAAGATACAGGGTTTGGATCAGCTGCATTTTAAAGAAGCTGGAATACATGTCAATCAGGAGAGTGTTAGAATTATGGAGACAGAAGATAATAAAAACTCAGACGAGGTTTTCAGCAGCAGAAGTATTGAGGAAGGGCTAGTAATGGGTGACGTGGCAAGTGGCAGTAAGTTGTCTTTCTCTGAAGTGGGGACTTTACCGGCAATGTTTTCCTGAAAGGCTGGAGTGTAAATGCTGACTGAAGATTGTCAGAGCTCAAGTGGGAACTGAAATTATATACTTTGGCAGCTTGGTGCCTCTGAAATTATTTTTTTGTGGATTTATTTACTTTAATCCAAGTTACCTTTTCCTTTCTTTCCTTAGGGTTCTGAAAGTAGCATCTACAAGCTTGACACGCTGTGGGTGGATAACATTAGCTCTGAAAGGTGAGCAGGAAGAGCTTTGGCTTGTTGCCCAGGGAGGGGAACAGATAAATATTATCATCTCCAAATGATTGTTCATGTTGGTGTTTGGTTCAATGGTACTGTAGGAAGTACTGGTGAAATTTGGTGCCCTGCCCATTTTTTAGGGCTGTGGGCTGGGGATGGTGACAAATAAAGGCCACCAAAAGGCCTCATCTGCTGCAGAGGCTGCTAGTCCAGCATTGGCCAGGGCTTACCATACAGGGAGAACAGCAAGTAAACCTGTGTAGGGTTGCTTTTCAGGGTCCCAGGGTGGATCCCTCATTTGAAGACATTTGCTGAGAGCCTTCCGTTTACCCTAGCCACTGCCTTGTCATTTCCACCGACTCCCCTTTCCATACCATCACTCATCTATAAGCTGAGATGCAGGGTTGAACCTAAGCCTCAGGTGAGTAGAGCATTGGCCTCGTCCACTGTGTCCCTCCATGATGCTGGAGTTACTGATAATTGACAGCTCTTGTTGGGTGTGACCTCTGCCACCAAAGGCCCATTGCTGTCCAGTTAAGTGCCTGAGTTGCACTTAATTCATTGGGCGTTCCCTAAAGGATGCAATGCAGAACTCCTATTGGTTCATCGGCCGGTCTTTGGTGTGGGTAATGCTATTAGCACCATGAGAGCCAGTCCTATGAGTATTTCAGGATACAAGACAACTATTTGGCCAAAAAAACCCCATAAAATTCAGCCTTTGGATATCATTACCTTGCATTAGCTCACATTAGTGTATGAGGTATCAGAGCATGAAATTTTCATCAAGGTTCTGTGGGGGCAAAATGACAAATTGTCGTGAATCCTTGTGTGCACAGAAAAGGTAAACATATTGGTATCAAACATGGTTTATATTTAACTGAAGATCAGAGCAATGCAAGTAACAAAATTGTTCAATTATGCCACTTAGAATTATATTGGAGATTTGGGCTGATGGTTCAACGTTTTCCAAAAACAGGCAGCAGATTCAGGAAAAACAATCCATTGATTTATAAAGTCCAGCCTTAATACGAAATGCACTCCTCATTATTACAATAATCTCTCCAGCTTTCAATTACACAAATATCATTCCACAGAAAAGAACCATGATAGAAATATTGTTGATTTTATGTAAATTGCATGTAGGCATCTAAATTCTTGACTTTATTTTGTGTAAGCTGGCTGCAGCATCTCAGTATATTCACCCTTACGGATTGTGGATCGGCACCCTATTCTAGGATTTGAATATATCTGTTATTTTGACACATTGCTGCAGTACTGGGGGTAGTGTTGAGGTGTTGGAATTGAAGAAACATTGCAGTTCAGAAGCCTACCACCCTTGGTGAAGCCCCCCATAACTTGAGCAACTAATACATTCAGTTTCTTTAAAGGCATTTAATTGTTAATCAGTAGTAATTGGCTTCTGTTGTGAGCTGTGTTGCAAGGTGGAAGGTCAGGTTAGTGTGGAACATGTAAAACTGATAAATGAGAGAAGGTTTCTCGGATGCTGCCTGACCTGCTGTGCTTTTCCAGTGCCACTCTAATCTAGACTCTGGTTTCCAGCATCTGCAGTCCTTGTTTTTACCTAAATGAGAGAAAGAATGGTGTAGTGTTTCTCAATGTAGGGACATGAGAGAGTTGCTATCTTCAAAGCAATTGTTGGCTTATATTATTTGTGTTTAGAAGGTAAACGGAGCTTTTAAGCAGAATTTTCAGTTCCGGGAAGAAGTAAAAGCCATCCACCTCCAGGCTGTCTTGCCTTCAGCCTGCATTAATAGGATTTGATGATTATCAAGTGTTATAGTCCACTGTAGTGCTGGAGTGTGTCTAATAGCACTTCAGGATGGATCAGTAATAGTCTTGGATAAACCTGAAGCCAGTGTTGTGCCTTCATTATCACCTCCAGGATTTTTCGATGGTCTGTCTTGATCACTTTCATTAAAACCGTACCTATTGTAAAAGCTGGCTGCTGACAACTTTCAGTGAAAACTCTGGAAACTTCTTTATGTTTTGAGTGGATTGTGAGACGTTGTCTTCCAACATATATCACTAAATGTCCTTATGTGACCAATGTATTCCATAGTCTTCTCCACTTGAGCACTTTTGGATCTTTCCCTGAATACAGTATTAACAAAATGTATTTCTGTTCTCCTTAGAAATCAATTGAAGATAATTGTTCCAGAAGAAGAATTCCTATTTATTATTCAAGATATGCAGGATAAGGTGAGAAAGGAACTTAAAACACTGTCAAAAGGGGAAGTGATGTGGTCTTGTCACCTCCTGAGATCTGAATGTTTATGCAGTTTAGAAAATGGAATGGATACTTACCATTGTGGATGCTGGAGATCATTTATGAAATGCATTTTTTGACATTCTGGATGCAATTAGAGTTGGCCTAAGATTGTGCTTTTAAAATTGTCCATAATTGACTCTGAGCTTTAATATCAAATAACAATGTGAGAAATAAATGTTTACTAGTAATTTTGAACATGGAGGAAGCCCATACTGAAGGAAGATTTCTCACGATTTTGTTAGTGACAATATGCTGAGAATTTGCTCACCTCAGAATGCCACTTTGACTCTTTTCCCATCATTCTGGCCTTTGAGTGATTGAAGCACATGAGTACTAGTACTCCAGTTCAATTATAAGTGATTGCTTCATTGTGCCTGTGCACTTCAAGATTCCATCGCACTATTTGAAGGATGTCAGGACCTGCTCGCTAAACTATATTTATGTCCCAAACAAAATAAAGCTAACTGGTCATTTAGCTCTCTCTTTGTAGAGTGTGGCTGTGGTCAAAATGAATAATAATGTAACAACAAATACTACAAAAGTAATAGAATCATACAGTACAGAAGAGGCCTTTTGGCCCATCTGTACTGCCATAACTACATTAAATCCATACTGGATCCCGTTGCAAATTTATGTCCTAAATTTATCTGGAATAAAATTCAAATTCATTTATTTTATTTGAATTTTATCCAAATGTGAAACACCAACCACATATCATGGCATTCTTTCCTACCCAGTCTCTGGTATACGTCACAACACTGACTGGAATATCCTTCACTGGGTGGTAGGTCCCTCACCTTTCAAGTCCGAATGCTTCAAACTGAAAACCCACTGCAGAGACCCGAGCACAAATTCTGGGTTGCCATTTTAGTTTAGTTTAGAAAGTAGGAGACTATGTGCAGTGCTGCATTGAGGTGTAGTCTTTTGAATGAAATATTAAACTGAAGTTGTATATACGCCCCAGTAGCTGGATGCAAAAGCTTCTATTGTACTACTTTAAGAAAAGCAGGACAATCCTTCTACGGCTTTGTCCAACATTTAGCTCCAGGGAACATTTTCAAAATCAGACATTGTTGTTATCAATTTCATTTGATGTTTGCATGACACTGCTGCATGCTAATGGACTGCTATTAGATTTCATTATCATGGGAATTATATTCAAAACGTGCATTACTGCAAAGGGCTTTGGGATGTGCTAAGACTGTGAACAATATAAATGCACATTCTTCTCACACATTCGCACCTGAGCATTCTGTTCCTTAAATTCACAGATGGTATGGTTTTGGAAGCTGAGCCAAGCTATTCGGCAGCACTTAGCTGGCAAACTGGATTTCCCATTGTGGGGTGAAGAAGGGGCAGAGGATTCCTACAATGTGCCTGTTTGTCGTTTTGCTGCCTACACTTATAACAGCAACCCTCGATTTAAGGATGCAATCTATGAAGGCAACTGGTATAAGGGAAAGCCCCAGGGCAGGTATACAATTGTTGAGAGTTAACCTTTTCAACCAGTGTCTAATTGGGAAGTAGCACTGACAATTGTTTGATATTGTTCAGATGGTTTATGATCAGTGTTTGTTGAGCAAAATTAAGCCTTACAACCACCTGCCTGTTCCTCATTACTGGTACAATAGGTGCAGTGTGTTCCCATGAATATGTTCCCATCAATGGTATCTGTATTTGTAGACAGGGTCTTTTCATCTGAATAGCAGAAAAACCAATCCTTTTGGGATGGTCTTTGCCGACAGTTCTTGACAATATTTTCTGAAAGTAGTTCCAAGAACTGACTCGTTAAGGAATATCGATTGAAACACATAAAATGTTGGCAGAAATAATCTCTAACTTTTCTTAAAAGGTATTTATTTTGTGTAGTGATTGGGTCACAAGGGTCACTTAAAATTTAAACAAGATCCAGTTTGGTTGCCTTATTTGAGAGAGATCAGTAAGTCTGTGGAGCAAATATGGAAACTAGAAGGTGCTGTCTGCTAGGATAATGGATGCAAATTCAGTGGTAATTTTCAAAGGTAATTAGTTAGTTTCTTGAAAATCAGGACTATCATGAAAGTGAACATATTGGAAAAGTTTTTTTCCAAGAGCTAATGGGTTAAAATATGCCTTATGTATTGCAAGATCGGATGAAGAAAATCAGTGAAGTGATAACGTCTTTACCTGTAAGCAGACCCACCAGTGAGAAATGTTCAGAGCAAACAGGTCTATAGATCATGAACCCATACCCCCGATTGGATAGGGGATAGGATTTGTGGATCTACAGTTTTCAGATCTACACTAATTGCCAGTGCTATTCATTGCCGGGTGAGACTGATTGCAGAACAAATCCCTTCCTTCTAATTTGGGCACCACCTTGAATTTCCTAGGGTTGTGGATAGCAGCAGCTATTTAGTAACTGGTATTTTCATTGGTTTAGTGGAATCATGAAATGGCCAGATGGACGGAATTATGCTGGAAATTATGAAGATGGTCAGGAACATGGGTAAGAAATGTCAAGACTGTCTAATTCCATCACTTTATCATCACCTGGCTCTACCCCCGTCTCAATGTCTCACTCTGTCAACTACTGATACCCTGATCTAAGCCTTTTTCTTACCTCTAGGCTTGACTGTTTCAGGGCTGCTGGTGAGTCTCTTGTTTTCCAGCTTCCAGAAACTTTAGAATCATCCCAAACTCTGCTGCCCATATTCTCACTTGTACAAGTCCTGTTTAACTCTCATCCCCATATTCTCTGACTTGCATTGACCTACATACTCCTGGTCCAGCAGCAGTTTAATTTTAGAATTTCCATCCTGATTTTTGAAACTTTCTATTGCCCCACCCTTCCTATAACCACATTGAACTCTACAGTCATATGCAGTGTTCTCCATTCTAGTCTTTTGTGCATCCTTTGCTTCCATTGTTCCAGTGTTAATGGTTATGCTTTCAGTTGTTAAGTGCTAGAATTCCATCCTGAAATTGCTCTGCTTCCCTACCCCTATCTCATCCTTTAAGATGCTCCTTTAAATTCCATCCATTTGCCTAAGCTTTTTGGTCACATCTTAATGCCCCCTTCATGCCTAATTATTTTCTTGTTGAAGTGCTTGAAATATTATACTAAGTTTGAGGTTTTGTTCGTAAAATAAAGGCAGTTCATGTTCAATATTAGACAGGTCAGGAAACATCTGTAAAGAGAAAAAAGAGAATGTTTCAGGTCAATCGTCTTTCATCATGATATGTAAACATGGTCCAATGTAACTTTCCCAACCATGACATTTCTGGCTAAGAGCTTGGCTAGCAAAGTGTATTTACGTAGTTATTTTCTTCTTTAGTGGGTCTAAAAATCTGCTCAGAATGATGAGATGGTGATTCAATTTGTCCGATGGTTTTAAATAATCTAATCAAGGAGAGTTGTTGCCATATTCCAAAAAGACACAGCCCACTTTAGCGTAAGATCAACACTTATTGCAAGTGAAATCAAGGTCATTTCAGTTTTCATGATGGATAACTATCAATCCTATGAGGCCCACCACTCTAGGAACGTCTTCCTTTGGTAATGTTTTTACCGTCCATTCAACTGATCTCCCACCCTTGGCCCGATCAATGTTGCCAAATTATGCACTAGTAAAATGCTTTGGAACATTTTGCTGGTACGATGCTTTCAATGCAGGTTGCTACTTAACTGGGTCAGGTGGAATTTAAGAGGTGCAGCCATCATACAAAACAATTAACAAAATGTGCTGTATGGCTCCAAGGTGAGCTAAATAGCTATATTGCTTGGAGGAGGGGGAAGACTGAACGTAAGCACTCCACATTCATCCTGCCACCATTAAGGTTCCAAGGCCTCTGCCATACAGGCATCCTTTCTGATTGACAGAGTACAAAATTGTGATGTGCCTGTCTCTTCTGGCATTGCTTCAGGAAAGGGAGAGAGCAGCATTGTATCCTGGCTTAGTCAGCATCATACAGCTAATTATCAGAGGGTACACAAGTGAATGGGAACTGGAGGGGCACAAGTAGCCCCTTGGTAAATTGGGAATTCCATTGATTTATGGGTATACTAATGACTTGTGCTCTGTTCTAGTTTTGGTGTATATGTTGCTCCTGGAGGACCAGAGATCTTTGATTGTTATAAGTGTCACTGGAGAAAAGGGACGATGCATGGCTATGGCATCTGTGAGTAAGTAGATCGAATGTTTGAATCCGTGTCATGGTCAGCTCTCAGGCTTTGAAACTAGAAAGACTTGATTTGGTGCCTCAGTTCCCAGCAGATTCATGTTATCTATCCTTGATTAACATATCTGTTTCTCAGCATTCCAAACCTTTGCCTATATCTGACATTAAACGAACCAGTTTTTATTTGCCCAGTTTGTTCCTTCTTTCCTTCCTTGAATAAAAATCTCACAAAGAGCAAAGAACAGTACAGCACAAGAACAGGCCCTTCGGCCCTTCAAGTCTGTGCTGCCACATTTTGCCCTTCCATGCTAAAACGGTCTTCACTTACAGGATTCCCTTCCTGTTCATGTATTCATCCCGGGTGCTTCTTGAATGCTACTATTCTGCCTGCTTCCACCACCGCCTCTAGCAACATGTTCCAGGCTCTTTCCACCCTTTGTGTGAAAACCTTGCCACACACATCTCTTTTAAACTTCCCCTCCATTGTTCTTTGAACCTGTGTCCCCTAGTAATTGACCCCTCCATTGTGCAAAATAAGCCTCACACTTACACTCTGTTCATGCCATTCATAATCTTATAAATTGCTACTAGGTCACCCCTCAACCTCCTGCATTCCAGTGAAAACAAACCCAGTCAAACAATCCTTTCCTCATAGCTAAAATCCCCTATCCCAGGCAGCATCATGGTAAACATTTTCTGTATTCTCTCCAAAGCATCCAGGTCCCTCCCCTTCCTGGATGTCTCCATCTCCATTTCTGACAATTGACCCAATACGGACATCTACTTCAAACCCATCGACTCCCACAGCTACCTCCTTTCAGGCCCCAACCTGTAAAAACGCTATCCCGTATTCCCAATTCCTCTGCCTCTGCCACTGCCATATCTGCTTCCAGGAAGAACAATTCGACTCAAGAACATCCCAGATGGCCTCCTACTACTTCAAGGACTGCAATTTCCTCTCCCACATGCTCAACAATGCCCTCCACATCTCCTCCACTTTCTGAATCTCCACCCTTGAATCCCAACTGCTCCAACCACAACAAGGATAGAACCACCCACACCCTGGTCCTCAACTTCCACCCCACTAATGTCCGGATATAGAACATAGAACAATACAGCACAGAACAGGCCCTTTGGCCCACAATGTTGTGCCGAACATTTGTCCTAGCTTAAGCACCTAACCATGTACCTATCCAATTGCCGCTTAAAGGTCACCAATGATTCTGACTCTGCCACTCCCACAGGCAGCGCATTCCATGCCCCCACCACTCTCTGGGTAAAGAACCTACTCCTGACATCCCCCCTATACCTTCCACCCTTCACCTTAAATTTCTGTCCCCTTGTAATACTCTGTTGTACCTGGGGAAAAAGTCTCTGAATGTCTCCTCTATCTATTCCCCTGATCATCTTATAAACCTCTATCAGGTCACCCCTCATCCTTCGCCATTCCAATGAGAAAAGGCCTAGCACTCTCAACCTATCCTCGTACGACCTATTCTCCATTCCAGGCAACATCCTGGTAAATCTCCTCTGCACCATCTCCAAAGCTTCCATATCTTTCCTAAAATGAGGCGACCAGAACTGCACACAGTACTCCAAATGTGGCCTTACCAAGGTCCTATACAGCTGCAACATCACCTCACGACTCTTGAATTCAATCCCTCTAATGAACGCTAATACACCATAGGCCTTCTTACAAGCTCTATCCACCTGAGTGGCAACTTTCAAAGATCTATGAACATAGACCCCAAGATCCCTCTGCTCCTCCACCTTACTAAGAACCCTACCGTTAACCCTGTATTCCGCATTCTTATTTGTCCTTCCAAAATGGATAACCTCACACTTGACAGGGTTGAACTCCATCTGCCACTCCTCAGCCCAGCTCTGCATCATATCTAAGTCCCTTTGCAGCCAACAACAGCCCTCCTCACTATCCACAACTCCACCAATCTTCGTATCGTCTGCAAATTTACTGACCCACACTTTGACTCCCTCTTCCAAGTCATTCATAAAAATTACAAACAGCAGACGACCCAGAACTGATCCCTGCGGAACTCCACTTATAACTGGGCTCCAGGCTGAATATTTACCATCTACCACCACTCTCTGACTTCGACCAGTTAACCAGTTCTCTATCCAACTGGCCAAACTTCCCACTATCCCCTGCCTCCTGACTTTCTGCATAAGTTCCATGGGGAACCTTATCAAATGCCTTACTAAAATCCATGTACACTACATCCACTGCTCTACCCTCATCCACATGCTTGGTCACCTCCTCAAAGAATTCAATAAGACTTGTAACGCAAGACCTAACCCTCACAAATCCGTGCTGGCTGTCCCTAATCAAGCAGTATCTTTTTAAATACTCATAAATCCTATCCCTCAGTACCCTTTCCATTACTTTGCCTACCACCGAAGTAAGACTAACTGGCCTGTAATTCCCGAGGTTATCCCTATTCCCTTTTTTTAACAGGGGCACAACATTCGCCACTCTCCAGTCCCCTGGCACCACCCCTATTGACAGTGAAGATGAAAAGATCATTGCCAACGGTTCTGCAATTTCCTCTCTTGCTTCCCACATAATCCTAGGATATATCCCATCAGGCCCGGGGGACTTGGCTATCCTCAAGTTTTTCAAAATGCCCAACACATCTTCCTTCCGAACAAGTATCTCCTCTAGCTTACCAGTCCGTTTCATACTCTCCTCTTCAACAATATGGTCCCTCTCATTTGTAAATACTGAAGAAATGTACTCATTCAAGACCTCTCCTATCTCTTCCGACTCAATACACAGTCTCCCACGACTGTCCTTGATTGGGCCTACCCTCGTTCTCGTCATTCTCATGTTTACATGGATACAAAGCATCATCCTCCGCCATTTCATGCTTTCATGGACTTGGCTAACACAGCCCAACATCTGAAAGGGGAAATTCAAAACTTAGCATTGTTATTAATTTGGTCTGGGTTGTCTAAATGCTCTGTAAATTCATTACAACCCATGAATCTCAGGGTGATACAACTCTGTCTGCAGCCGTTCTATACTTATTTAGTGGAAAACTGAATTCAATAGAGCAAGTTTACTAACCGCACACAAAGTAAAGAATTTATGGCTTGAAGATTTGAGTTAACTGAGCACAGGCTGGGTGTTTCATAGCTTGTTTGTGATAATGCTATGCAACTCAGTCTGAAAATGTAAATAAAACTAATTTGTTTCTAGGTATGGAAATGGAATGACTTACAAAGGTTATTTTCAAGACAATCAATGTCATGGATTTGGAATTTTACACAGCTCGCGAATGGAAAATCTTCCCTTTAAGTATGTGGGACATTGGGAGAATGATAAGAAAAGTGGATATGGAGTATTTGATGACCTTGACAGGTATGAGACAATCTAATCAGTTACTGTATTCCAGTACTGAATCCATAGGCAGGGAAGGAGAAAAGATCAACTTTCCTTCTTATTGCTTATGGATCAACCTTATACTTCTACCTTTGTAACTGGCCTCGATCAACCCAGGATGCTAGATAAATTATGAACCTTGCAATTTTAGGTCAGTCAGAACCAATTTATTAGATCATAATGTAAAGTTATCAGTCAGAACAAACATTTCAATTGTCATTTACCCCTTAAGTGATCCCTCAAGTCCTGAGCTCTTTGATGACTGAATGTATTTAGCCACTGAATAAGCTAGGCCATGCACCCAGGGAATGTTTCTGCTCAGTGAATTGATCTTGGTTTGGATGGCAGCAGTTCCTGGACTAGATGGTGGAATTAATAAGCGTACAGCTCCACTGTGAGACTACTCTGCCAAGGTTCATTGCCACCACATAACTGGATGGCTGGTTTGCAGTGCAGAGTGATGTTCATGGTGAAGGTTCAGTTCCTGCACTGACCGAGGTTACCATGAAGATCCTGACTTCTCAATCTTATCATCATCTGAGGCATGGTGACCCTCAGATTAAACTCACCACCAGCCATCTCTCTCTCTAGTGAGCGAACATCCCTCTGATCCTCTTGGACTGTGGTGACTTTACTTTCCTAGTTAACGTAGTGAGAGGGACACATGGCAACATAGGAACAGGAGTACGCCACTCAGCCCCCAGGCCTATTTCAACATTTAATGAGGTTATGGCTGATCTGTGGTCTAATTCCATATGTCGACCTTTGGCCCATATCCCTTCATTCCTTTTATAACAAAAAAAGTCTATGCCATTTAAAATTGACAACTGATCCAGGATCTATATGAAACATGCTCCAGAAGTAGGTTTAAAAACTTAGATGAAGAGGGAAAAGAGATGTATCATTTATTAATTAATAAATTAATTTCACTGGACTAGTAACCCAGACACTCTAGTTAATATTCTGGGAACATGGGTCCAAATCTCATCATGACTAATGTTGAAATTTGAATTGAATAAAAATCTGAAATTAAAAACTAGTACAATGGCAATCAAATAACTGGATAAAAAACTGAACATATATTGGAAAATAAGGATAATAACGTTATACTGCAGCAATACAAAACCAGACCGGTTAGACTTCACTTGGAATACTGAGACCACATCTGGGCTTCAGACCTCTGGAAAGATACACTGACTTTGGAGGGAGCACAATGTAGGTTTACAAGAATAATAATACCTGGACTTCAGGGTAGAAAGGATAATGTATTTCCACTGGTTGGGGATTCTAGAACAAGGAGACTTAATCTGAGAATGAGGTTAATGTTCAGGAGACATGTTTGGAAGAACTTCTACACATAGTGTGATAGTTGTTTGGAACTCTCTTCCGCAAACAGCAATTGATGCAGGATGAGTTACTAATTTTAAATCTGAGACATTTAACATTTTTATGAAGTAGAAGTATTAAGGGATATAAGCCAAAGACAATTACATTGAGTTAGGACATAGGTCAGACATGATCTCATTCAATAGTAGAGCAGGCTTGAGGGGCTGAATGGTTTACTCCCAATTTCTAAGTTCCTATGAACTGGCCTATATGTGACTCCAGATGCACAACAGTGTGGTTGACTCTTAACCTCCCTCAGAAATGCCTAGCAAGAGACTCTGCTCAGCGAAACCACTATGAAATCTAAAGAAATAAACGAAACAGGGAAGACCACCCAGCATCAGCTTAGGCACTGTATATGACAATGCAAATCCCGTATTGTTGACCGGCAAACTCTCCTTTCTAACAACTGGAGGCTAATGCCAAAATTGGGGAACCCATCCCACTAATAAGATAAGAAACACTGGCATACTCATACTCAGAATCAAACATTACAATTTCCCTGATACCCAGGAATGATGACGTTCTATCTCACCAGCAGAATAGTCTGGCACAGCAAGAGAAACTCAAGAAAGTATTGGTTCTCAATATTGACTCTGGATTCCATGAAATAACACATTATTAGGTCAAACATGGCAAGAAAGCCACTTGTTTAATTACCACTTGCCTCCTCCTCCTCCTCCTCCTCCTCCTCCCCCACTTTAGCTGAAGAATCAGTTCACCTCTACACTGAATGCCACTCAGCAGAATCACTGAAGGTGGCAAGAGTATAGGATGTACTCTGGGCAGGGATTTTCAATGTCCATCAAGAACAGCTCAAGAGTACATTTACTGACCGAGAAAGCTCAGTCCTCGCACTGCTGCTAGTTTGAGTGTGTGGCAGGTAGTAGGGAACTAAGAAGAGGGAGAAATCTACTTGATCTCACCCTCACCAGTCTCTTGCAGATATGTACATCCATGAATGTAATGGTAGGAGTGTCCACTGCACAGTCCTTGTGGAGACGGTTACGTCTTCACATTGAGAACAGCACCCATTATACTGTGTGGCAACCAAAAGAGAAAATGCTGGGAAAATCTCAGCAGGTCTGGCAGCATTTGTAAGGAGAGAAAAGAGCTGATGTTTCGAGTCTAACTGACCCTTTGTCAAAGCTGGAAATACCATCTTCCTAAACAGGTAAAAACAATGACTGCATATGCTGGAAACCAGAGTCTAGATTAGAGTGGTGCTGGAAAAACACAGCAGTTCAGGCAGCATCCAAGGAGCAGTAAAATCAACGTTTTGGGCAAAAGCCCTTAATCAGGAATACAGGCAGAGAGCCTGACGGGTGGAGAGATAAGTGAGAGGAGGGTGGGGGTGGGGAGAAAGTAGCATAGAGTACAATAGGTGAGTGGGGGTGGGGATGAAGGTGATAGGTCAGAGAGGAGAGTGGAGTGGATAGGTGGAAAAGAAGATAGGCAGGTAGGACAAGTCATGGGGACAGTGATGAGCTGGAAGTTTGGAACTGGGCTGAGGTGGGGAAGGGGAAATGAGGAAACTGTTGAACTCCCATTGATGCCCTGGGGTTGAAGTGTTCCGAGGCGGAAGATGAGGCGTTCTTCCTCCAGGCGTCTGGTGGTGAGGGAGCAGCAGCTGAGGAGGCCCAGGACCCCCATGTCCTCGGCAGAGTGGGAGGGGGAGTTGAAATGTTGGGCCACAGGGCGATGTGGTTGATTGGTGCGGGTGTCCCAGAGATGTTCCCTAAAGTACTCTGCTAAGAGGTGTCCAGTCTCCCCAATGTAGAGGAGACTGCATTGGGAGCAACGGATACAATAAATGGTATTGGTGGATGTGCAGGTAAAACTTTGATGGATGTGGAAGGCTCCTTTAGGGCCTTGGATGAAGGTGAGGGAGGAGGTGTGGGCGCAGGTTTTGCAATTCCTGCAGTGGCAGGGGAATGTGCCAGGATGGGAGGGTGGGTTTTAAGGGGGCATGGACCTGACTAGGTAATCACGGAGGGAATGGTTTTTGTGAAAGGTGGAAAGGGGTGGGGAGGGAAATATATCCCTGGTGGTGGGGTCTGTTTGGAGGTGGCAGAAATGTCGGCGGATGACTTGGTTTATGCGAAGGTTGGTAGGGTGGAAGGTGAGCACCAGGGGCGTTCTGTCCTTGTTACGGTTGGAAGGGTGGGGTCTGAGGGCAGAGGTGTGGGATGTGGACAAGATGCGTTGGAGGGCATCTTTAACCATGTGGGAAGGGAAATTGTGGTCTCTAAAGAAGGAGGCCATCTGCTGTGTTCTATGGTGGAACTGGTCCTCCTGGGAGCAGATACGGTGGAGGCAGAAGAATTGGGATGGCATAGGACATACTCAAATTGGGTATCCATGAGGGACTGCAGAACAACAGCAGCATTTTATTTGAGTACAATCTTTAACCTCATGGCCTGGCTTGCTTTGAGTGATTGCAGTGAGGTCAGCAAAATGGACTGTTAATCTGATACAATTAGAGAGCTCTGGCTAACACACAAGGATGATACTGACACTCTCGTGCCTGACTCAGCAAGAGATAGTGCTATAGACAAAGGCTTTGTATTTGTAAATAAAGGGTGACTGTTGATGAGATACCAGACCCTGAAGAGTTATTTCAGTGCCTCTATTCTACCCTTACCATTGTCCCCCCTGGTAGAAACCTGCGCTGGAAATGGAGCACCTTTATTTGGTGAGGTGTCACAAATATGAAATATAACCAATTGAATCACTCGGATGGAAAATTTCCCTGGCTGTGACCACTGTCTAAAATAAAAGAAACTTTTGTTAATAAACAAGGAAATAAAAAGAAATAGATCCTCTAACGTGGCAAAAACTCATTAACTACAAATATGCAAATTAAACCATATCTCCATTAAGTCCAAACATGTACACATATATTCACAAACAGGACAGACTGTTTTTCAGCAGTATCATAGGTGGAATATAGAGGTAAAAATAAACAAAGACAGTGGATCAAGAGTCCAAATCACAGGGGAAATTAAGTGACTTTCTCTCAGTTACTTTGGTTTTGGCAACAATATCATGTTTTCAACCATGCAGTCCTTAGTTTAGGGGCCAGTTACTTAGACCTTGATTTTGATGGTTTTAGACTTTTTTTTCCCTTGAAGAGTCTTGGATATTATTTACCTGCGACTCAGAGTTGGAGAGAAAGGGACCTGACCTGCTTGTAGGGTTTTGGGCGTCTGAATCCTACTGGTATCTTCTTCTCTCAGTTGTGTGTAATACTACTCCTTAACACCATCCGAAAGCTGTTGCTGAGCAGTTTTTCTTTCAACCCAAAGGCACCTAGTGTGAGGTAGTCTCAAAAAAAGTCAAGTTCAGCTTCCAAGAATCACATGCTCTTGTGCAACCAATGAGCGAATACTGTAACATTTTACTTTTACTTCATTATAAAAGTAAACAATATGCCAAACTTCTATTTTCCGATTTCTACTCATTGTATTTATATAATTTAGACAAATGAGAGGCCATCTCACAGAAATCTATAAAATTTCTAACAGGGCTGGACAGAATAAACACAGGAAGGACATTGCCAATGACCAGGTAGTTGAAAACAAGGTCACAGTCTAAGGATATTTAGGACTGCAATAAAGGAGAAATTTCTTCACCCAGAAAGTTGTGAGCTTGCAGAATTTTCCAACACAAATTAGTTGAGGCCAAAACGTAAAATGTTTCCAAGAAGGAGTTAGATTTGATTCTTGGGAATAAAGGGACCAAAGGGTATGCAGACTACGTGGGAACATGGTATCGAGTTGTGGGATCAGCCATGGTGATTTTGAATGGTGGAACATGCTCGAAGGGCTGAGTGACTTTCTCCTGTTCCTATTTTTTATATTACTATATTTCAAATGAATTGGCGAGTCAAGGGATCAAACCTGGTTCAACGAAGAATGCAAGAATGCACCAAAGAGGAGCATAAGGCATACTGAAAAATAAGGTATTAACCTGGTGAAGCTGCAACACAGACTCACAAGCATATTGAGGTCAGAGAGTGCCACTTATCTTTTGAATAGCCTTTGTACAAATCTGCCCCATAGTATTCAGCTCCAAAGATGAGGTGAGAGTGACTGTTCACAGAGCGATGTCATGACACACTTCTGGAGCAGGTGGGATTTGAACTCAGGTCTTTGGCTCAAAGGTAGGGACACTACCATTATAGCATAAATGTCCTGGTGAAGTGTACTAGGTCCAACACTTTCAGCTGTTTAATCTTGCCTCCATATTAAGGTCTGAAGTGGGGATATTCGCTGATGACTGTACAAATGTTCAGTACCATTCACAATTCTTCAGATATTGAAACAAGCATAAACAAAAATTGCTGGAGAAACTCAGCAGACCTGGCAGCATCTGTGGGGAGAAAAGAGTAAATGTTTCAAGCCCAGTGTTCTCCCTTACTCCAGGCAAACAAATCCTTTAAGATATAAATCCTGAAACTGAATACAGTACCCCAAATAATTCTCAGCAAAGCTCTGCACTGAGGAAATTTTAAAATTAAATGACAGCAAAAGCTTGTTCAAATAACAAATGCTTATTTCTTCTTGATGAATCTTTGCTTTAATTTTCTGACTTTAGTTAAAAATTAAATATAAAGTTTCTATGATACAGGGGAGAGAGGTACATTGGCACATGGCTGGAAGATTGCAAGCATGGGAATGGCATCGTAATTACCCAGTCCGGGCTGTGCTACGAGGGAAACTTCCAATACAATAAGTTGGTGGTGAGTAGAAAGTAATTAGTTGGTCCAGTGTGGCTCAGAACACTAGCCTTCTTCCTTCTGCCCTTGTTAAGCAAGGCCTTTGTCCCTCTTAGGGCAGAGGTTAAATATCTAGCAGTGTTGTTTGAAGAAAAGTAGAAGAGCTTTCCTCGTGTCTCTTCAATGTTATTCCTCAACCAACATCACGAAAATAGTTTATCTGCCTTTTGTCAAATTTCTGTTTGTAAATTGCTGCAGTATTTCCCATAATAGAAGTCTAGAAGCTGCATTTTAGAAGTATACAATTTGCTATAAAGCATGCTTACTCTGGGATTGTTATATAAATACGAGCTCTTTCATTTGTGACTTTGGCTGCCTTCACAAGCTTCCCACATTGGAAGGAAACCCATGGCACAGCTAGGCTGCCGCTGATAGTCATTGATATATGAGCAGCTGAGATTCTCCTCCCTCTATCCACTTCAGGAATGGCATCCTCTGTTTGTCAGACCTCAATAAGACCTCCATGTTGTGTTTTGTTTTCATGATTCCTTTTGTCGAATGCATAACTTTTGGGCTTTTTCCTGAAGTGACTGCAATTTTCCTCAGCACTCTCTCCTTGAGGAATCCTTCCACGTAACCAGCATTCCAACTGTGAAATTTCTAGCTGGACTGTCATCTTTGTCATCCCCACCCATGTGCTGGCCCTGGGATATCTGAGGATGTTTGCATTGGGGCTGGTCAGTAACTGGATGCTCTTTTATCCTTTCTCATGGCAAATAGTGGCCCAACAAATTTATTGCCTCATTATTGGAAAATGGCATCCAATGTTTACTCAGAGCTATTACAGAACTTTAAAGAGTAACTTTTAATTTTAATAGTCACTTATAGGGATTTTAACAACAAATTTCTCATTTAGCTGATGAGCTGTGGATATAATTAGTGGTATATGAGGCAGCTTTGTTTTCCTTTTCTGTCTGTTCAAAGCAAGATATTTATCTCCAATCTGGACATCATTCTGTCTGTTATCCAACAGATTGTGCCTCTTCACCAATGGTTATTTTCTGTACAGATTTATAAAATGTGGATTACAGATTGTGCAGTCTCTGGATTGTTTCTCTAACAAACAGATTATTAGCTTGACTATGAGAGACTATTTTAGTCAAACTCCTTCCTTTCTATTAACTTGGCGGACCAACCAGTCATATTTCCATCAGTATTGTTCCACCCCTCCCCCTTCATAGAAAGTCCATAGCATTTAACAGATGGCAGGTGGCCCTTAGCTCATAATATATTGTTAACATTTGAAACTTTGGGTTCTGAAATGGAGTAAAAAATAATTTTAGTCTTCACTTGTGTAGGTTTTCAAAGTTCGTAATGTCAGTTTGAGTAGTGAGCTAAAGGTTGCTTTCTCAATATAATGTGATTTTAGCGAAATGACAAGCAAACAACTAGGAGACTATTGCTAAATAGCTGTTAACTTGAGTTTTACAACAACAGAAAGGATTAGGGATGGGTTTGTTCAAAAATAAAAAGATTTATAATGGCAAAGGTGCTGCTCGTTTAGCAGTGTCAGGGCAGAAAAAGAGACATCCTGAATTGTTTATAAGAAAATTCCAAATGCCAAAATCTGTGGAGGTATGAGAGGAAAACATTAAAAAAGGCTCAAGGTATGAGTTTAAGGAACCCATACATGGTAATAAAAGTGAACTGACGCAACAGCTTGTTTACAGGTCTTTGGGAGGGACATTAACTGAAAAAAAAATGCTTCAAGCGAATGCACACTAGAACTTAAGGAAAATGAAGCTGACTACACTATGTTAGCTGAACATGGAGATGGGGTAACCCTTCACTGAGGTTTTAGGATCTAAATGTTATTATGAAAAGAGTTGCATTGTTTTTTCAGATATTTGTAATGAGTTCATTCCAATTGTTCTGGTATAGTATAATTCTACATTTTTCTTTCGTGAAATGAACTTACTCATTATTTTGTTAAGTATATTAGCAGACTCTTGTAAAGAATCACTGACAGACCTCCATGGTAAACAAAAAGAAAATATAAAACTTATAGTATATTATGACAGGTGTCAATCTGGGATCTGGCTTGTCCAGTATTACCATCAGCTGGGATCAAAACACCTGGCACTTCACAGCGTAACAAGAAACCAAACTCAGACAGAATTAATGGCCCCTTTAATTAATCTGCCCTATTCTTAAACAGGCAATCTGAAATATCAGATTATACTTGGTATGAGCAAGAGGCTGAGGCAGAATACTGACCTCATTTATCCTGAGTATTAATTCTCTTTATTCAATGTCTTCAAATCAAATGCTCTTTATAAACAACCCAGTATTTAATCTATCTTTTACATAATCATCAGGGTCCTGGAACAATTCTGTCAGAGGATGATTCTGCCTATGAAGGGGAATTCACAGAAGAGCTGCTTCTAACTGGAAAGGTAGGATTTTTAGCCTCCATAAACATTTTGAAGAGGAAGCAATGGCACAGTGGTATGATTACTGGGCTAGTAATCCAGAAGCACAAGGTAAAAACATCCAGCACCACTAATCCAGTAATCCAGAAGCACAGACTAATGCCCTAGGGCCATGATTTCAAATCTCAATGTGGCAGATGGTGAAATTTGAATTTAATTAATAAATCTGGAGTTAAAAGCTGTCAATTGTCATTTAAAAAAAGAACAATCACAACTGGTTTGCCAATACTTCATGTAGGAAGGATGTTGTGAAACTTGAAAGGATTCAGAAAAGATTTACAAGGATATTGCCAGGGTTGGAGGGTTTGAGCTATAAGTAGAGGCTGAATAAGCAAGGGCTGTTTTCCCTGGAGCATCAGAGGCTGAGGGTGACCTTATAGAGGTTTATAAAATCATAAGAGGCATGGATAGGGTAAATAGACAAGGTCTTTTTACTGGGATAGGGGTGTCCAGAACTCGAGGGCATAGGCTTAGTTTGAGAGGGGAAAGATTTAAAAGGGATCTAAGGAGCAACGTTTTCATGCAGACGGTGGTGCATGTATGGAATGAACTGCCAGAGGAAATGGTGGAGGCTGGTACAATTAAAACATTTAAAAGGCATCTGGATGGGTATTTGAATAGGAAGGGTTTAGAGGGATATGGGCCAAGTGCTGGCAAATGGAATGAGATTAGTTTAGGATATCTGGTCAGCATGGACAGGTTGGACTGAAGGTCTGTTTGTGTGCTGTACAGTATATTTTTGTGTCTCTATCACTCTATCCTTCGGGGTAAGAAAAATCTGCCATCTTCACCTGGTCTGGATTACATGTAATTCACTAATAGCAAGATGGTGAATATTAAATAGCATTTAATTATGAAATGGTCTGCTAAAGTAATGAAATAGGATGGGCCAGCCTGGATTGACCAAGGCACTGGAAATGGCAATGAACACGTGGTTGACCCTACAAAATCCACCTTGGTAGCATCTGAATAAAAATTGGGAGACTAGATTAGAACAGACTGGAATATATATTACAGACAATGTTCCAAACATCACGGTCACAATCCCTGGAGATCCACCAAAGTTGGTTGCACATGGAATGCAGTCTGGATATCATTGCCCTCTGAGTTCTCAATGTTGACTCATCAAATCAAGTTGAACATAGGTAAGGAATTTTCCTGTCCTCCATGTTGAATATCACTTGGAGGAAACACCGAGAGTAGCAAGGATGCACAATGTACTCTGCGCAGGGAACTACATTGTGTTGCACCACAACTAACAGAGCTGGCGTGGTCCGAAAGGGTTTATCTGCTAGACCGGGTTTACTGCTGCTGGTGGGAAACCAACAAGAGGAAAAAACATTCTTGATCTTGTCCTTACATGTCTACTTGTAGCAGATGCATTTGTCTGTGATATTACCAGGAGCTGAGACAAAGTCCTGCTTTGAGAATGCTCTCTATCGTGTTGTAAGGCACTATTGCTGTGCTAAATAGGTTAGGATTCAAACAGAACAAGCAACTCCTGATGGGCCATCCATGAGGTACTGTGGGCCATTGGCAGCAGCAGAATTGTATTCAACTACAATCTGTTACCTCAAAAACTTGGCATAACCTCTTCTCTACTATTGTCATCAAGCCAAGAGTTCAACCTTGGATTAATGAAGAATATAGGTAAAGTGACAGGAAAAGTATCAGCCATACCTAAAAATAAGATGTCAACCTGGTGAAGATATAGCACAGGACTACTCGCCTGCCAAACTGTGTAAGACACATGCAATAGACAAAGCTAAATGATCCCACAATTGACAAATGAGATCTAAGCTCTGCACTCCTGCCACATCCAGTTGTGAATGGTGGTGGGCAATTAAACAATTCACTGAAGGCCGAGGCTCCACAACTATCTCCATCTTCAAGGATGGGACAGGCCAAGCATATCAGTGCAAAAAATAAGACTGAAGCATTTGGAAGAACCTCCAGCGAACAGTATCAAAGAGATGATCCATCAAGGCCTCCTCTGTGATCCCCAGCATCAAAGACATCAACCTTTAGTCGTGACATCAAGAAACATCTGAAAGTGCACAATGCTGTAAAGGCTGTAAGTCCTGACAACATCTTGGCAACTGTACTGACGCCTTGTACTCCAGAACTTGTCCATAGCCAAGTTGCTAGTAAATCCAGCTGAGATAGCAATATGAGAATGGCAACTGGCCTTGAATTTTCTGGAGAGGAAATTTGAAATACTGTGCAGTTGGACCATCCATTGGGGCTTGTTGTAAATAGATATAGTAACTTGGTAGTTATGATGCTAGATTTAGAGTCCAGTCACTGTAATTTTAAAATTAAATGATAAATCAAATTCAATAAATTTGGTTATTTCTCAGCTAGCATCAAAAAATGGCAATGTGTCTGTTGAATTTTCATAAAAACATAATTGACGTAGCAATGTTGGTCAGAGAAAGATGCTTGCCAGTCCTATATGGTTTGGCCTATGTGATTCTGCTATGTGGCTTATTCACAATGGCCTCATGGAAAGAACACTCAATGATACTTTGTGGCCTACATTGTAAACAGTTAGAGTGTATTAGCAATGGCTGAGGAAAAAATGACACTTTGTTGAGATGGACCTCTCAGTCATCCAAATGTAAGATGAACAGCAGAAGTACGCCATTTGGCCACTCAAGTCTGCTCCATCATTCAACAGGATCATGGCTGAACTAGTTGAGGTTTCTGCTCTTGTTTCCTGTAAGCTCTGCATGACCTTAGTTTTCTCTGTTTATCAAAAATGTAACTCAGCCTTGAATGAATTTAGATACAGTTTCCACTTCTGGGAAATTCCTCACACTAACAACATTGGGGGAAAAAAATCTCCTCCTCTGTCTTAAAAGGGAAACCTTTTTATTCTTAAGTGGTAACCCTTAGTTTTAGTTTCTCCTATGAAAGACAACATCCTCCAGGTAGGATGTGAGGATGCAGATACTGGAGATCGGAGTCTGGAGGGTGGTGCTGGAAAAGCACAGCAGGACAGGCAGCATCCGAGGAGCAGGAGAATCGAGGTTTTGGGCATGAGCCCTTCATCAGGAATCCTCCAGGTATCTACCCTGTTCAGTCCCTTTAAGACTTTCTGTTTTATTAAGGTCCATCTCATTCTTCGCAACTCCAGTGGACATGAGCCTAACCTGTTCCACCTTTCTTAAAAAGATAAGCTGTTCATCCCAGGTGAACTGGTTCTGAAGCAATCACAGTCTATTATTGGTTCAAGACCAAGAACATAGAATAACCACTTGAGCAAGTTAATGGTGGTCAGGACCTACAAACTGAATGGATTAGATGATGGGAAAGTAAAAGACTCATTTCATTGAAGATCATAGCTTCTCTTTTTTTCTTTGCAGCTGCTGGAGAGACTGCTGTTTGTTTATAGCATTTTGTTCACCATGTTTTACTTCCAGATTGCTCCTGAATGCCAGCTTTGAATAGTTTTCGTATAATTGAATTGATAAAACACATTGAAGGTTGAGAGATGAGAAATGGGAAGAGATGTTTTGAATAGGACAAGGAGTAATAGTTTGACTTGGTTTGTGATTAGCTTGGGTTGTCGTGAATGTATTGTCACTCTTCCAAGATTTCTTATGTGCCATTGGCCTTTCTCCAATATAGGCATTAAGTTCACCAAAAGCTGTCATGACAATTTCCTATTACATATGCAGTGTAAACCTTTTAAGAGATACTATAACCACATGGAAACAGCTTTTACAACATTTCTCTGGGTGATCTGCTGGTCTTTTATCAAAGATGTGGTGGGAGATTAGAGAAGTATTGAGGCATTGAGAAATGATAGTGATAATTTTACTGTACTAGTGATGGTGGCTGTGACCAACTGCGTAGTCATGAAAACTTACCTGATTCACAAATCTCCTTTGTAGAAAGGAATATCATCTTTACCCAGTCTGGCATACATGTTACTCCAGACTGTTTGCATTATATACCCAACACACGACTTGGTTCTCTCAAACTGCTAAAATAAAAGCAGTCCTGTACTTAAATAGACTAATTTGCAATTGTTATGTTCCAGGGAAAGCTCACCTTTAGTAATGGATATATCATAGAGGGACTGTTCAGCAACAAATGGGGAAGTGGTTTGAAGACCAATGGAACATTCTGCAAACCCACAGAAGAACTAAACCCTTTGGTCACCAGCAAAATGTGAGTGTGAATTGTCCAAACTTCGAAAGCAGTATACTTTGTGAAACAGAATCAACTTAATGATTCTGTTTACATTTTAACAATTCCATATCTACCATGTCATTAGGTTTATAGTGACAATAGAAAAGGAGAAGAAAACGTCAAAAGTAAAGACACTCTGTTTGGGCCAGGCAAATTGCTATCAAAAATTGGCAGATTAAAGACAAAATGAATGAACGTAAGAGGTCCTCAAAGAAAAAAGGAATATTTTGGATACAGTTTAGATGGATTTTCATAAGGAAGGAAGGATGTTAAATTCTAAAGTATCCTCAATGACTAAATATGTAAATTAAAAATGAAATAGAGCAAGTTTTTGATCAATGCCAATCTTAGAAAGCACAGATGAAAACTGAAAATATTAATTACCTATCTATATAAAAGATAGGACTTGGTCATGCAAACTTCTGTAAATACAAAGACTAAACAGCTAGTCAAAGGAAGAAAGGGACTGATTAAGGAACCAAAATGGAAACATTCTTGAAGGTTAGATAATGAGCACTCCATATTTGGCTTCACAGAAGTAAAGGATGTGGCCAATGTCATAAAGTTAGCTGTGATCACAGTAAAAAACATAATGTGGTTTGAATGGCATGTATCCTTGGGTACTGAAGAATGTAAGCATAGAAACCTTCAAGGTCCTGGTCACAATCTTCCAATATTTCTTACATATCGAGTGGTGTCAAAGGATTGTATCCAACGTGATGCCAGCAAAAAACAGAATAGGAAGTGGATAAACCTGGCAAATACAGGCTAATGAGGAACCTTGTAAAGAAAATAATCTGGGTCAAAATTAATTAAGAATGTCTCCTGACACCCTGGAAATGCTCTCACTATGCATTTGCAAAATGCATGTGGCCAGTTGACAAGCCAGTACCGCCAGTGATGATATTCTATCTCATTTGATCATACTTATTCTGCTTACTTGGATACTGGCAAGGCATTTCACGAATGTGCATGAACAGAACTTATGGCATGTGCAATCTGAACTTTTTGGGTGTGTCGAGAGTCACAGCCAAGCTAATTAGCATTTAGGAAAACAAATAGATTAACTAAATAACTATGTTATGAGAAAACATCAACTTGCATTTATATAGAACCTCACTTTCCAAAGTACTTTACAGCCCACAAAATTTCTTTTGCAGTGATTCTTATCCTTATTGGAAAATGCAGCTGTGAATTATATGACTGTTGATTGTTGACTCAGCATTATTTTGATATTTCTTGTCTGTCCACGTGAGACGCAGGGCCTCAGTTTAAAGTCTCATCCAAAACATGGCAATTCATCATTTCCTCTGTACTGGCATAGTTGTTTTATCCTGTTTCTTTGATAATTCCTTGGATTCCTGCTGGAGTGCTGGTTGGAAACAGGTCAAATAACAATGGAATTTCAAGGCTGATATACAAAACAAGCAAACTTAGTATAAGAACAGAAAAATGCTGGAAATACTTGAGGTCAGAAACTATGGAGAGAGAAGCAGTTAATGTTGCAGCCAAGGACCATTCATCAGATCTAAAACTTTAACTATTTTTCTCTCTCCCTGAAGTCATTGTCTGACCTGAGTATTTCCTCCATGTTCTGTTTCTATTTCATATTTCCAATATACATAATATTTTGGTTTTCTATTAATAGCAGAGAAGGTAAGAGGCGATTTTATGCAATATGTTGTTCCATTCTAGGCAATTGGGCAGCCACATAACCCCAGCTAAAGATCGATGGAAGGGAATCTATGACCAATTTAGTGATTTCCTTAGTTCTGGCTCTGATGAAACTTCAATGGAATCCTTCCTTGGGTTTTACTCAAAGAACAGAGAACGACGGAAAAATCAGAACAGCAGGGCAGTAACTACAGAAGTGGAAAATGCCATGGAACATTCCACTGAAGATCCTCTTGATTTTTTGTCTTGCAGTAGGTAAGATTGTTTCCCTTTTGTTGTTTAAGTTAATGGTTTTGAAGGGGTTCATGTTCATTGGCTCCACCAGTCAACTGATGTTATACATGGTCTGTTAGTGGAGATGAGGAGTTCTACTCTAGTTTTTTGGAAGGAGTAAATGTACCTGTACCAGCTCCCTATTGTCCTAGCAATTATACCAAGACAAAATATTCCTACAGCTGTAATAAATTTCAAAAGTGCAATAATTTTCTTTGTTTGTACAATTACAATTCCATTGAGTGGGAGCCTTTCAGTTTATGGCTTTAAAATTCAAAATTGGAAAGATAATGGATCCTGGCATTTGCCATTTTCCGAAACTATAGATTCTTGAGAATCACAGCAGATCAGTGTGGATCCTGGGAGATGATGTTTACTTACAATGCCACATGCTACTGAAAATAGCAAACCTGGAATGCTAGAAACAATGTCAAATAAACAGGACAGATATATGAATGTTGATATGAATTGAGAATAACGCATTATTTATCAAGAATTTGTAAAATAAAAAGGGAGACCTTGATTCTATTAATCAAATTGGATTCTGATTCATGTGAAAAGGCTAAGACCTGAGAATAGTACCCCAGTTATCTCACCCACTTGTTTAGACACTTAGTTTGATGACTTATTTCCCATTCTTCTAGGTCAAATAGTACCACCCCTGAGACTCTCCCGCCAAACCAATGTAACTTCGCTGAGGGGAAACAGTTGAAGGAGTACCTGAGTGAGGTAAGCCATACAGGTTTATGCAAGGAAAGAATAAACTATCATTTATATAGCACCTTCATCATGAAGTTCCTTTTCTTTTGAAGTGTAGTCACTGTTGTCATGCAAGTGTTGGGCCACAGCTCAGTTGGTAGAGCTCTAGACTCTGTCAGAAGGCTGTGGGTCCAAGACTTGAGCACAACAATCTAAGCTGACCCTCCCAGTACAACACTATGGGAATGCTGCACTGTCAGAGGTGCTCTGTCTCCTCAGGTGAATATAAAATTCCCATGGTACTATTTTGGAGAGGAGTTAGACAGGGCATCCTAGTGAATATCTATCTCTCAATCAACATCATAAAAATAGATTTTGTCGTCATTAGCTGTTTTTGAGAGCATACTGTGTCCAAATTAGCTGCTACATTTTCTACATTATGTCAGTACTACATTTCAATAACTACATTGTTGGCTTTAAAATACTTTGGGACATCCAGGAGTAGTTGTGAAAGTTGCTATATAAATACAAGTTTTTATTTAATGTAGATAATTTTCAAGATCCTACAGAAAAAAGTATGATGCTATTCAAATAATCTATTTAATTATGCTCAAAAAGTGTGGTGTTGGAAAAGCACACCAAGGTTAAGCAGCACCCGAGGAGCAGAAGAATCAATGTTTTGGGCATCAGCCCAGCATCAGGAATGATTCCTGATGAAAGGCTTATGCCCGAAACATTGATTCTCCTGCTTTTCATAGAATCACATTAAACATCAAAATATTACAACACAGAAATTCACACTATTGCACGTCCATGCCAGTGCTCTGAAAGAGCTATCCAGCTGGTGTTTCAATGAGTCATAATTTTAAAAATATTTATTAAATCTTTCCATAATCTTCTCTGTTCTTAAAGAGAACAATCTTAGCTTCTCTAGTGTCTCTGAAGTCCATTTGTGGGACAGTGGTAATGTCACTGGACTTGTGATCCAGAGATGTAATCTAATGTTGTGGAGACAGTGGCTGGTGGAATTTGAATTCTGCTGGTAAAGGTCTAGCAGTGAAAATTATTCTCAGTAAAATGACCATGAAATAGTCATTAATTGTCCTTAAGAACACAATTGGTTCACTCATGCAATTTAGGGAAGATATGATTCCAGACCCACAGCAATGCTGTTGACTCAGAGTATTCAAGAAGATGTGTAACTCGGTCGTGGATGAGTTTACTCACTCTTAACTCCTCTCTGAATTGTCCTGTTATGTTTGTGTTCTTATGGATGAACAAGAAATGCTGGCCTTGCCAACAAAGTTCATATTCCATGAAAGAATGAGAGCAAATTGCCAAATCCATGGTGACTATAATTGAAAATGATATTCTATTTCAGGCCTAACTAGTGACTTATAAAGGTTTGATGATACCACTTTGCTTTCTTAGTTCGGGTTTCCATTTATACAGCCAAGGATCACAAATGCACTTTATTTTAGCCAATTTCTTGTTCATGCTGCCCCCTTAAAAGATTAACGTAAAAGAAAATGACAAAAGCAGAAAATGAATTTGTAAAGGATTTTCTATTTGCATTCTATTCTAGGCCTTTGCATCTTCTCGTCATCCTCTTGGGAAACTACTCCAGACATTAATTCTAGTATTTCAGGAGACATATTCTGGAATCTGTATGCATAAACGGTTACTCTCGATGGCACAGCAGGAAGTTGTATCACATGCTAAGAAACTCTTTGAGCTATCAAGGTCAGTATTAAACTTGGCATGCTTTACTAACTACTTCAGTCTAGATAGTCATTCTTTTCCATTAACTGTTTGGTCGTGGGCATGCTCATCCCTTGATAAATTTTTCAATTGGCTAGATCAGTGTTAAACTTTCAAAATATTTCTTTGGTTGTGCAAGCTATTATTTTAAAAGAAGTTTTAAGTGTAGATTGCTCACTAATAAAAGTAGCTAGCTACTTTTGATTTAAGATTCAATCAATCTGTATTGCTTAATATGATTCCATCAGTAAGCTCTCAATATAGGCATAAGAAGGATAGGGAATTGGACTTGTGTGCTACATGTGCTTTGCTATAAGGGAAAAAGGATGATATTAGGATGAAATCAGTAATGTTATTATGACATCTGTGGCAAGATCTGGATAGATGAGCATTTCCAACCCAAACATTGACAAATGTGGTAGATTGGAGAGCATAGTGTTGGAAAAGCACAGCAGGTCAGGCAGCATCCGAGGAGCAGGAGAATCGACATTTCAGGCATAAGCTCTTCATCAGGAGTGGTATTGTGGAGTGGCCTGACAATGGATCTTCGAAGTTTAACAGCTAAGCAAGAGTATACATTTGAATTGGTTGGTGGAATGGAGGGAGAAAGCTTAAATGAATCAACAGTATGGCTGCTTTGATACCCCGAGTTAAATGGAATAATTAGGAAAGTGCTTTGTTTAATTCCTGGTCTATTGGTGATTTTTAAGCCAACAATGGTGAAGGTCTTCCTTGAGATCCTGAGATTAGAATTTGATTTGGGCAGGGGTTTGGTGGTGCGAGTGGCAGCCTAAGGGTATGAACAGTCAACAGGGTAAATGATCTTAATTGTTATCCAGTGACTTATGTTGGGAAATACATATGAGTATGGAGACCTGTCTACTTTAGGAAAAGATCCTCCAAATTTATTTCCCTACATTTATCTTTCCTAATTGTGATGGTTCCAATGAAACCTTCAATGCCTAAATTGATATCCATTCTCCAAGTCACAACAGATGACTTAAGAAAGAAATAGTCAAAGGAATACAATACTGTCACTATTTGATGAGCTACTTGTCAGTCTTTGGTAAAGTAACACACAGTGAATCCATGTCTAAGGTCAGAGAATGTGAAATCAGGTTAAAACAGAAAATAGCTAATGGTTAAAGGTAGTTACCCCAACAGAAAAAAGTGAGGAAGTGGTCTTTCGGAGAGATGAGGTTTTTGCAATTTACCTCTATGGTGTGAACTTAGAAATCAGGAGTATAATTTAAAAACTTGCAGATGAAATTAAATTGAAATGTATAGTTAACACTGAGGAAAATGTGGCATAAGTACAAGATGACATAAAAACTTCAGAATAATCATATAATTGGCAAACACTAATGTAGATAAATGGAGGTGGTTCACTTTCTTAGAACATTAGGTCCACTTACTGCTTGAATTCTAAAAGTCTTTTCAGGAGAAATGGTCCCGTAAAAGTTCTGTAGAAGTGAATTATGTAAATAATAATTGACAGAAAAAAAGAATAAAAAAAGAATACTGGCTTCTTTGCTTCACTTTAAAGGAACAGAAATAGAGTCATAGAGATGTACAGCACAGAAACAGACCCTTCGGTCCAACATGTCCACGCCGATCAGATATCCTAACCCAACCTAGAACCATTTACCAGCACTTGGCCCATATCCCTCCAAATCTTTCCTATTCATATACCCATCCAAATGCCTTTTAAATGCTATAATTGTACCAGCCTCCATCACTTCCTCTTGCAGCTCATTCCATACATACACCACCCTCTGTGTGAAAAAAGTTGCCCCTCAGGTCCCTTTTATATCTTTAGCCTAAAACCCTAAACCTATGCCCTCTAGATCTGGACTCTCCCACCCCCAGGGAAATGACCTTGTCTATTTATCCTATCCATGCCCCTCATAATTTTATAAACCTCTATAAGGTCGGACCTCAGCCTCCAACACTCCAGGGAAAACAGCCCCAACTTATTCAGCGTCTCCTCATAGCTCAAACCCTCCAACCCTGGCAACTTCCTTGTAAATCTTTTCTGAACCCTTTCAAGTTTCACAACATCCTTCCGACAGAAAGGAGATCAGAATTCATGCAATATTCTAACAGTGGCCTAACCAATGTCCTGTACAGCCGCAACATGACCTCCCAACTCCTGAACTCAATGCTCTGACCAAAAAAGAAAGGCATACCAAGTGCCTTCCTCACTATCCTATCTACCTGCAACTCTACTTTCAAGGGACTATGAACCTGCACTCCAAGGTCTCTTGTTTTTCAAACGTGCAGCACCTCACATTTATCTAAATTAAATTCCATCAGCCACTCCTCAACCCATTGGCCCATCGGCTCAAGATCCTGTTGTACTCTGAGGTAACCTTCTTTGCTGTCCATTACACCCCAATTTTGGTGTCAGCTGAAAACTTACTAACTATACCTCCTATGTTCACGTCCAAATCATTTGTATAAATGACGAAAAGCACTAGACCCAGCACTGATCCTTGTGGCACACCACTGGTCACAGACCTCCAGTCTGAAAAGCAACCCTCCACCCCCATCCTCTGTCTTCTACCTTCAAGCCAGTTCTGTATCTAAATGGCTAGTTCTCCCTGTATTCCATGGGATGTAACCTTGCACACCAATCTCCCATGAGGAAACTTGTTGAATGCTTTAATGAAAAGAAAACTTAAATTTAGAATGAACCTTGCTTGGGCTACAATTGGACAATTTTGCTCAGCTCTAGTGTCCATATTTTAAAAATATTACAGACAAATTGTAGACAATGCGAAAAAGATTTACAAAGATACTACCATAACTGAGGAATAAATCACTGAAAGGCTCAACATGATTGTGCTCTTCCGTTGAGAATAGGGAAGGCTGAATGCTGACTTGATGGAGGAGCTTAAGACTGTGAAAGGATTTTATAAACTAGATATATGGCAAGTGTTTCACCTTGTGTTGGAAACCCCAAAACAGAGGTTATAAATGTAAAATAATCATTAATAAATCAAATTGAGAATGTTAGAGCATTTGTTTACTCAAGTAGTGTCTGGGAAGAATATGGGACTTTAAACCACAACTGGTTGAGGTGAATAGCTTGCATACATTTTAAGTGTAGCTGGGCATGTGAAGGAGAAAGAAAGAACTAGATAAGCTGGTGAGCTGGGTAAAGAGGAATGGATATAAGAGTTAAACAAACAAAATCAGAAATTGCTGGAACCAGTTTGAAAGAAGAGTCACATTTACTCTGTTTCTCGCTCCACAGATGCTGCCAGACCTGCTGAGATTCTCCAGCAAATTTTGCTTTTGTTTGTTTCTGATCTCTAGATCTTGCAGTTCCTTATTTTAGTTTGTGTTTGGAAAATTCTGTTTCATACAAACATCACCATAGATCAGCTGGGTTGAATGGCCTATTTCAGTGTTGTCGACTTCATATAATTCTATGATAGACCGATAACTCTAAACTATTAGTTTTTCTGAAAGAAGTCTTAATTTGTCTTTCTGTTAATTACTTTCCAGCTACTTCTTGCCCAAGTCACTGGTGAATGACCATTCCTCTCCTGAAGGTACAACCAGGTAAATCAGATTTTAATTGGTAAACTCATTATATAGGGAGATAAAGGCCAATATTTCATTTCATTTTGTATCAACGTATTAGCACAGACTAGAATGTACATTCTCTTTATATTTGAACAGCTGGCAAAATTATTTGCGCTGCTCCCTGAAGAGAAAGCATCCGATGAGTAATGTTTAACATCCAAGATCTAACTGCCTCTTGAATGATTCCAGAGTTTCTTTTACCATTGTTTGTCAGATATTAATCACTTTGAAGATGTGCATTTTAATGTTTAGAACTGTTACTATTGTGAGGTGATGTATTAAATATTAATATTGACATTTAGTGTGAAAGCGCTGAAAATGTGTTGCTGGAAAAGCGCAGCAGGTCAGGCAGCATCCAAGCAGCAGGAGAATCGACGTTTCGGGCATGAGCCCTTCTTCATGCCCGAAACGTCAATTCTCCTTTTCCTTGGATGCTGCCTGACCTGCTGCGCTTTTCCAGCAACACATTTTCAGCTCTGATCTCCAGCATCTGCAGTCCTCACTTTCTCCTATTTAGTGTGAAAGGTTAATTTCCATCAGTAATAGTTCAATAGCTGATCAAATTGAGTGTGTGAGGTATCTTTATTTACATTTGACCTTTCTGCCTGTAGAGATCATTTAAATGCTTACACAGCGACACTTCCCCTGATCTTGCCACGGTTCTATCCTGATCTTTTCATGCTGTATATGTTGTACCATGAGACAGAAGACTCACTGTACTGGAAGGGAATACTGCATCTGGAACTTCTTTCTGATACCAAGCTGCTGGAATTCCTTGAGGTACAAAAGTAAGTGTGGAAGTATGGACTACTGGAACTGCAGCCTTTCACAGAAGGTAGTTTAGTCACCTTGCATAAGAAAGAAATTGCATTTATATTACACATTTTAGAAACTCTGAACACCTTTTTCAAGTGCTTTGCAATCAGGGATTTTGAATTAATGTAGGGAATGCGGTAGGCAATCTTGCACAGCAACATAGTTCAAACAATATAGCCCTAATGAGGTAAATGATCCGTAAATCTGTTTTTGTGATATTGATTGAGAGATAAATAAATGCATAAGAGCCACCTTATCTAATTCAGATCCTGTCATTGCATTATTTTTACCATCCATCTAAGAACAGATGAAACCTATGCTTGATATCAGTTAAATATTTCAACTTGAAGTCTAGCTGTTGGAACAAAGATTTCTTGAGCTGGAAATAAGGATTTCAGCTTAATTCCAATGGGGCAAAAAAAATCGCAGGACAAAAATGTCTTAAATTTGGCTTTAGTTTGAAATTACTTGAGAACAGAAAGGAGAACTGCCTTGAAGTATGGAATTAAAGTAAATTATTGGGTAACTTATAAGAACATAAAACTTAATGCAAGAAAAAGTATTGATAGTGATGGGTCTCCAATCTAAGTATGTGTCCTTTTAAAAATTCTATTATTATACATTTAACAAGCTGAAGGAGTTTATTGCAAAACAAAGACAAAGTTGTTTTGTAGTGCCTTGTTACACTTTTTCCAAGCACCACAGAGCACTGAACATTCAAAAGTGTTATTTTTTAAGTGATTATTGTCAGGAGGCAACATGGATAATCATTCTGGCCCCAGCAAAACACCACCAACATCAAAAATATGAAAAACAATAGGTTGTTGACCAGATAGTTTTGCTTGACAGCAGCTTGTTTTTCAGCTGGCAAGTCATGTTAAAATTGTACAGGACATTGGTTCGACAGCATTTAGAATACTGTGTACAGGTTTGGTCGCCACATTACCAAAAGGATGTAGACACTTTGGAGAGAGTGCAGAGAAGGTTTACGAGGAAGTTGCCTGGTATGGAAGGTGCTAGCTATGAAGAGAGGTTGAGCAGGTTAGGTTTATTTTCACTAGAAAAAACGAGATTGAGGGGGGACCTGATTGAGATTTACAAAATCATGAAGGGTATCGATAGGGTGGATAGAGCCAAGCTTTTTCCCAGGGTGAAGAATTCAATAACAAGAGGTCATGCTTTCAAGGTGAGAGGTGGAAAGTACTTCACACGCGGCAAGTACTTCACACAGAGGGTGTTGGGTGTTTGGAATGTGTTGCCAGCAGAGGTGGTAACGGCAGGCACAGTAGATTCATTTAAGATGCATCTGGATAGATGCATGAGTAGGTGGGGAGCAGAGGGATACAGATGCTTAGGAATTGACCGACAGGTTTAGACAGTACATTTGGATTGGCTCAGGTTTAGAGGATCGAAGGGCCTGTCCCTGGGCTGTAAATTTTCTTTGTTCTTTGTTCTTTGTTCTAGGACTTCATGAGAACTTTGTGTCTTCCTCTTACATTTATTTGAACCATGAGAGCAGCGACTAGATGGGATTGATGTTCACAAGGAGGAGGTGTTAGAAATTCTGGAAGGTGTGAAAATAGATAAATCCCCGAGGTTGGATGGGATTTATCCTAGGATTCTCTGGGAAGTCAGGGAGGAGGTGGTCGAGTCTTTGGCTTTGATCTTTATGTCATCATTGTCCACAGGAATAGTGCCAGAAGACTGGAGGATAGCAAACGTTGTTCCCTGGTTCAAAAAGGCAGGTAGAGTCAACCCTGGTAATTATAGACCAGTGAACCTTACTTTTGTTGCGGGTAAAGTGTTGGAAAAGGTTATAAGAAATAGCATTCATAATCATCTCGATAGCAATAAGTTGATTAGGGATAGTCAGCACAGTTTTGTGAAAGGTGGATCATGCCTCACAAATGTTATTGAGTTTTTGAGAAGGTGACCAAACAGGTTGGTGAGGGTAAAGCCATTGATGTGGTGTAAGTGGATTTCAATAAGGCGTTTGATAAGGCTACTGTACAAAATACTGAGGCATGGGAGTGAGGGCGATTTAGCAGTTTGGATCAGAAATTGGTTAGCTGAAAGAAGACAGAGGGTGGTGGTTGATGGGAAATATTCATCCTGGAGTTCAGTTACTAGTGGTGTACCTGCAAGGATCTGGTTTGGGTTCCTGCTGTTGTTGATTTTTACATACGACCCGGATGAGGGCGTAGTATGATGGGTTAGTAAATTTGCGGATAACACTAAGGTCGGTAGAGTTTTGAATAGTGCCAAAGGATGTTGTAGGTTACAGAGGGACATAGGTAAGCTGCAGAGCTGGGCTGAGAGTTGATAAATGGAGTTTAATGCAGAAAAGTGTGAGGTGATTAACTTTGAAAGGAGTAACAGGAATGCAGAGTACTGGGCGAATGGTAAGATTCTTGGTAGTGTAGATCAGCAGAGAAATCTCGGTGTTCAGGTATATTGATCCCTCAAAGTTGTTACCCAGGTTGATAGGGTTGTTAAGAAGGCAGATGGTTTGTTAGCTTTTAGTAGTAGAGGGATTGAGTTTCGGAACTGTGAGGTCACATTGCAGCTGTACAAAACTCTGGAGTATTGTGTGCAGTTCTGGTCACTGCATTATAGGAAAGATGTGGATGTTTTGGAAAGGGTTCAGACGAGATTTACTAGGATGTTGCCTGCTCTGGGGGAAAGTCTTATGAGGAAAGGTTGAGGGACTTGAAGCTGTTTTCGTTAGAGAGAAGAAGGTTGAGAGGTGACTTAATTGAGACATGCAAGATAATCAGAGGGTTAGATAGGGTGGACAGTGAGAGCCGTTTTTCTCGGATGGTGATGGCTAGCACAAAGCAGCATAGCTTCAAATTGAGGGGTGATAGATATGGGACAGATGTCAGAAGGAGTTTCTTTACTCAGCGAGAAATAGAGGCATGGAATGCCTGCAACAGTTGTAGACTCACCAGCTTTACGGTCATTTAAATGGTCATTGGATAGACATATGGACAAGAATGGAATAGTATAAGTTAGATGGGCTTCGGATTGATTTCGCAGGGCAGTGCAACATTGAGGGCTGAAGGGCCTATACTGCACTGTAATGTTTTATGTTCTATAGATATATATGAACAAGGAACAAGAGTAGGCCACTCATCCCTTCAAACCTGTACAATAGAATCATGGCTGATCTGATTTTAACCTCAACTCTACATTCCTTCATATCCATGATAACCTTTTATCCCCTGGTAATTAAGAATCTATCTACTTCTGTCTTTAAAAAAAAATTAAAGATTCTGCATCCGTTTCCTTTTGAGGAAGAGTTGCCAGGAAATGCAACCCTCTGAGGAAAATAAAGCCTGCCTTAAATGGGTAATCCATAATTTTTAACTGATAGTTCTAGATTCTCCCACAAGAAGAAATCTCCTTTTCGTATCCACCTGATCAAATCCTCTCAGGACCTTGTTTTTCAATGAAGTCCCTTTGACTCTTTTCAAGTTTGAGGATACAGGCTTTTGGGACTCTGTATTAATATTTCATCCATAACTGTTGATTTGTTTGGAGAATTCCCTTTTACTTATTCAGGTCCAAAGCTTCTGAAACAAAGGCTGCCAGAAAACCTATAACTGTGCAAACAATGTTAAGGTTACGGGATTCTGTTCAAAGCTCACACATCATTTAAACATCTGCCACCAGTGTGACATACTGCACTTCAAAACTTCATTCATTGAGTGTGGCACTAAGAAATTATGCAAATACAAGTGTTATTGTTGTTGGAACAAATTGTTAGTCTGGTTCTAATGAAGAACCTTGCCATAGCTCCGAACCATACTGGAGTAAATGAGAATTGTTGCATATTATAGTGTGAGTGGCTCATCACCTGACTTTAGCTCATTGCCTCACTGCCCAAACTATATAAGGTACAAGTCACAAATGTGATTAAAAAATGATCTTGACCTGAATATCTTTATAGTTATATTCTTGTCTAATTCACAGGGACTTGTGGCCTCTTCAAGACATCCATCTGACAAGCAAACAGGTTAGCATACAACAACTTCCTTTTATCTCAAAGAGGTGGATTTAAGAGAATTAGAAGTTAATTAATTTTGGGCCACTCTTAATCTTGTTTCTGCTGATTGTAGAAATACAGCATATAAATAGAAACAATCCAACTCATTCATAGAAGGCAGCTGGTTGACTGACATGGAAAACAAATATCATATTTGCGTTTATGTGTTATGTGGAGGTGACTGTAGGTTAAGTCACAGTGAAGGTGATATTCAATTGCAGTGAACATCCAGTTGACAACTGATTCCATGGACTGTGCTCTGCATGTTGTATGAAATTAAACTTGCTGGTTGGAGCTTGGAGAACCAAGAGATCCAATCATGTTCTTGTAAAGCTGAGGGAAAAATTGGTTCCTGAAATATTTGGAGCTCGCATTTGTGCTACCCTTGGGCCCTTTAAAACTTGCTGGTTCAGCTGCTTAACATGCAGCTTGAGTAAACAGAACACCCATTCTGCCCATCAACCAATGAAATGTCCTGGTTAAATTAAAGGCAAAATAACTTTGGTCAACAAATGAGTCAAGAGATGTCAGCAAGGAAAATTGAAAGTCCAAAAGACTTGAAGAGCTATAAAAAGCAATATAGGATCACAAGGTGTGCAACAAAATGTAAGAAGCTGTAGTGAACAAAAGACTAAAGACATCTCTTTCTGTTAGAGAGGGAATTTCTTATGTATAGCTTGATGGTGGCCACTTCACAAGCAAGGGGAAAGGTGAGGAGGCAGATCTTCACAAGCTATCACAATCAGGATGGCGATTGAACTGGTGCTGTTATCTTTACTCTGTATCCCACTTTAGTCATCTAGTTGGCTGAGCTAGTGACTCCCGCTGTAACAAGATCATGTGAAAATAAACTTACACGTGCTATTCAACCTAATAACATTTTTTTCCAGACATGTATTAAATGAAATAGTGTGGTGAGGAAGAAGGTGGACTTGATAAATACAAATAAAGCTATAAGGAATAAAAGAAAGTGGCAGGCTTGATTGTTCAATGAATCTTTTGTATACATTTTCATAGTGGGAGAGAGGAGAACAATGCCAACAAGATACATTAAGTCAAGTGAAGCAATATAGTTGACTTAAAATGAGATTGAAGATTAAGAAATTAATAAAGTTGCAGATCCCCTCCCCACCCCCGCCATGGTTTTCAAATGAATGGGTGAAGAAATTTCAGATGCATTAATCATGATTTTTCATAGCAATTTGGTCATGAATCATGAGGAAAGCTATATTTGGCTTGGAAGAGATATAGTACACAAGAATAAAGATTATAGTACAATAATACATTTAGGGCTTAAAGAGTTAAATTATGATGTTAAAAATCACACAACACCAGGTTATAGTCCAACACGTTTATTTGGTAATGCTAGCTTTCAGATCATTACTCTTTCATTGTGGACTCCACAATCACCTGAGGAAGGAGCAGTGCTCCAAAAGCTAGTGCTTCCAAATAAACCTGTTGGACCATAACCTGGTGTTGTTGATTTTTAACTTTGTACACCCTAGTCCAACACTGGCATCTCCAAATCATTAAATAATGCATAAACATGGCTTTTTTCCATTGATTTTAGAAGATTAGGTGTTATAATTAAAGTATTTAGAACTAAGATATTAAATTGTATTTGATTGTATTTAAATTTGAGAGTATTGGAGATGCAATGGGGTATAATAGATGGCCTGCTGCATGTAAACAGTGAGCAGGTGAAACTACAAGGAAATTGAGACTCTATTTGACCCAGCTAGAAGATTTTATTTGGAATTATAATGGAGACTGAACATGGTGGTGGATCAACAGTACATGTTTGTACAACACTAAGGATGGAAAATCTTGTGTTTTGTACACAGAGAATCTCTGTTGTGAAAGACGTCTGCTTCACTTCTGCCATCTTATGTTTCCAAAAAATAAGGTAGGCACTGAGAAGGGAACTGTGGTTTTATTGAATGGTTTCAAAGTAGAAATCTGAAATAACACCGTGATATGTGGCTCTGTAGGATCATTGGGGGAGGCAATGACGTAGTGGTAATGTTATTCGACCAGAAATCCACATTTAAGTGCCAGGGTCGTGGGTTTGAATCCTCCTGCCCCACCAATGGAAATGGTGAAATATGAACTCCATTAAAAATCTGGAATTTAGCTAGCCAAATGGTGACCACTGTTGGTCATTGTAATTTCCCATCTAGTTCATTAGTGTCCTTTTAAGAAAGCAAGGGAAACCTGTTGTATTTATTTAGTCTGACCTATATGTGACTGCATACCCACAATAATGCGGTTGACTTTTAATTGCCTCTGAAATGGCCCTAGCAAGCCACTCAATTTAAGGGATAATTAAGGATGTGCAATAATTGCCAGCCCCGCTAACAATGCCCACTTCCCATGAGCGATTACAAACACAGTCTTTCATACGTTTACTACTCTCTGCCTAATGTTGATAATTTTTCCACCCAATTTGTCAAATTACTGAAATATGATCCTTTACCACTTAACAACATTGGGGTTCACTTCTTTATCCCTTTAGTGGTTGGTATTTAAGAATTGAACATATACAAATCTTCATAATTTTGGAAAGTATCAGGAAGAGACTGTAAAGCTTCTTGAATCTGCAGTTGTGAAAATGCTGTGGAAAATATAATTTGCAAAGTGTGAAACTCTCTCTGCAGTACTACAGCAGACCCTCAGGAAAAGCTGAATACCATCATGAAAACATATTATGAAATAGAAGGCACAGTGACTCGAGTGCTAAACAGAAAGTACAGTCTCTCCATGGATGACCTGCTGCCATTACTTGTTTACGTGGTTTCCAGGGCAAGGTAAGAGATAGAATTTCACAGCACTATCATGGGTTGAATGAGTCACAACATCTGGGTTGTGATGTGCTTTGGAAAGAAAGCATTGTTTTGGGATACTATTGAATCGTCAATATTTTGGAAACTAACTGGAGCATTACTCTAAAAGAATGTAGATTGGAGCACATGATCATTTACATTAGATAGTGAGGAGGGAGAGCTCTCCCTAATTAATTGAATAGCCTTCCCATAAATATGTACTTGATTGTAAAATTATTCTTGGAGGTTGACTCCAATTTCCCTGTTCAGCTGCTCCTTCTATCTGTTAACCATTGATGACCCTTATAGGTTTGAAGCTTGTCTTTCACCTACTTAAACTTGTGTATCTTGTCTTATATGCACATTTTAATTGTAAGTAATTTCTCAGAACATCATCTCAGAACTACATTTGCTGTGCACAGTTTTGATGACCACATCTAAGGAAAGATCATACTTTCATTGGAAATAGTACAGAGAATGTTTGCTCACTTTGTTCCATTTAATGAGGAGTTATCCTGTAAGAGATGTTGAGTCAAATGACCTTGTGCTCTGGGTTTGGGAAAAATAGATAGGGATCTCATTGAAAACACAAGATTATGAAGGCACTTGGCAGTATACAGGTTTAGGGTCAATTATTTAGTATGGGATGAGAAATTACTTTGCTCAGCACATTTAGGATCATTCAATTCTCTACCTTAGAGCATTGTAGATGTGCTATTGTTGAATATATTTAAGATTGAGATCAACAGATTTCTGATCTCTTAGGAAGTCAAGGTAGATGGAAAGCAGGAAGAAAGTGGTTTACCTGATGCAGCAATGAATGTGTTCTCTCCCTTAGCGTAAAAAAAAAGATGTGGATATCATGGTTTTGAAAAGCCAACAGACATCTATTATGGTGGTACAGTGGCTTAATGGCTAGCACTGCTGCCTCTCAGTGCCAAAGACCCAGGTTTGATTCCAGCCTCAGCCAACTGACTGTGTGGAGTTTACACATTCTTCCCCTGTCGCATTTGTTTCCTCTGGATACTCTGGTTTTCTCCCACAATCCAAAGATGTGCAGGTTAGGTGGAATGGCCATGCTAAATTGCCCATAGTATCCAGGGATTGCAGGCTGAGTGGATTAATCTGGGAAATATGGATTATAGGGTAGGGAGATGGGTGTGGGTGGGATGTTCTTTAGAGGGTCAGTATGGACCTGATGGGCTGAATTGCCTGCTCACAAACTGTGGGGATTCTAAAGTTATTTCACAAACAAGTATAATGTACAAACATCACATTCATTAGGAACATTGATGTCTGGGGTAATACTAGGCAGAGGAACATAATATAATACATAGAATATAGAATATAATACTTCAAGTGATTTTGAGGTAAAATGAAATATGATAGTGATGATATCATGACCATGTCTCTTACTTGACACATTAGCCTCTCAAAAACATACAACAGCTCCCATTTATCAAAGATTAAAAACTAATCCCAAACAGAGATATGTGGTCGGACATAGGTATATGTTACTTCAATAATTAGGCAAACGAGTAATACATACTTTACAAAGCTAACATTTCAAAATTCAGTGCAATGCTTTGAAGGTTTGACAACTTTCCCCAGTCTAGAGATTGTACACCTGTCTGGGGAGGTACAGGTCTTGTCTTCTGTTGCACTTGTTTGGCTATTTGGTAATCTTGTTGCTGGTTGGTGTCACTTGATATCATCACACAATCATCATCATCATCATCATCATCATGAGTGCTCTTCCTCACTCTTTGTGCATATTTGGTGTGTCATTCATTAGCCTCAGTTGGCTTCTCGTCCTTTTTCAATGTATGACCATGATCAGTAATGACGTTATATGGCCTAGGCTGGTTACATATTGTTAGAAACCTTTACTGGCACCCAAGTATTTGAACTTATAACACTCATTCTTTGCCCAGTGCACCGTTTTGTTATTTCTTTCTACTTGATTCCTCTTTATGTATCCCTTTCATTGTCCTATGTCTTGGAATGGTTAGGCAATTGGTTGGTGGGCAAGATTGTTCATACATGCTGTCTGAGGATTGGCTGTGATAGGGCTGTTAATCTCTTCTCCATTGGCATGATACGAAAATGCAGGAATGTAATGCAGAAATCTTGTCTTGCTCGATACTTAATAATCATCGATTTGATAGTATGGAGCATACTTTCCGTTAGACTGGTTGAGCATGGACATGGACCATTACCCACTTCATATGCATGTCTTTAAATAGTTAGCAGTTGTGTGACATTATCTGATTTGGGATACCAAATAAATTGAACATAGCACTCCTCATATCAACAATGGTCATACCTATTGTGTTACTAATGTGCCAAACATTGGGAAATTTGCAGAAGTAATCCATCACAAGTCATCTGCTTATGCACTGTGAATAGATCTGTTGATACTTTTATACAAGAAGTGAATGCAATGTTGTATAGCTGTAGAGGTTCCCTCACTAGGGTTGATTTGATTGGCATACTATATGCATTCATATGCTATTGAATATTCTGTTTCATCCCTGGTCAGTGCACACACTCAAATCCGAGCCTTCATATACATTTGATACCGATGTGGCCCTGATGTAACATGGGTATTATCTTGGTTTAATGCTTTTGGTATTAGGATTTGTTTGCCCCTGAAAATAACATTTGATACACCGTGTTCATCTCTGTAAAGCCAAAATGAACAAATTTTCTCAGATACTTCTTTAGTACTGAAAAACCATCCCTGGATAATAATTATCTTCTTGTAGTTCTTCATGTTCAGCAATCATTAATTGCAACTGTTAATGCTAATTCTGGTCAAATTAATAGTTGTAAGGGTCACCTATTTAAAACAGAAATAAGGTGAATATTTTTCTGAGGTTGAGTCTGGGTGGTATACGCTTCGGCGGGTCGGTGTGGACTTGTTGGGCCGAAGGGCCTGTTTCCACACTGTAAGTAATCTAATCTAATCTAATCTAATCTTTGGGTCTCCCTGAAAAGACGGTGGATGCAGAGTTCTCGCATTTTGTTAAGGCAAAGGTAAATAGATTCTTGTTAAGTAAGGTGTAGGGCATATGAAAGGATATCGAGATTAGGCAGGAATGTGGATTTGGCATTTCATTTGTATCAGCCATGATCTTATTGAATGACAGAAGGCCATGTGGTCTATTACTGTTCCTATTTTATGTTCTACAGACATTCCATTGCGATTACCTGTTCCATTACCCAAGAAGATTGATAAAATAGCATAGAGGGTTTAGCTCTGTCCAATCCATGTTTAATCCCTTCAAGAGCAATTTATGGGAAATCATGGAGGGCTGTTTATATTTTTGCCCCTTGATGGAAATGATTTTGGGAATGTTTGATGCTTTACTTTATCAAAATCTAACTGTACCCAATCTAGAAATGCTTAATTAATATCTCATCCATGCTTTGACTAACCTGGGATTGTTTAAAGGAATAATAGGCATTTTGATGAAAACATTTAGAGTAATGCAGACAACAAACACTAAATTAACAGAATGGATTCATATTTGACTTATCTTTTTCCTTCATTACAGAATCTTGCATTTGGGTGCAGAACTCCACTTGATACGAGACATGATGGATCCTTCCACTGAGGGTGGAATGAATGACTTCTTGCTTACTGCTCTTGATGTGAGTTAGCATAGATAGCATAACCTCTGTTGGCAGCAATCTGTTCTGGTATTATGGAGCTGTGTCTATTACTTCATATTGAAGAGTATTTCATTTGAGATGAGGGACCACCTACTGTCAGGGTACAGTTTAGATTAGATTAGATTACTTACAGTGTGGAAACATGCCCTTCGGCCCAACACCGACCCGCCGAACCGCAACCCACCCAGACCCATTCCCCTACATTTTACCCCTTCACCTAACACTACAGGCGATTTAGCATGGCCAATTCACCTAACCTGCACATTTTTGGACTGTGGGAGGAAACTGGAGCACCCGGAAAAAACACACGGGGAGAATGTGCAAACTCCACACAGTCAGTCGCCTGAGGCGGGAATTGAACCTGGGTCTCTAGTACTGTGAGGCAACAGTGCTTTGCTACCGTGCCACCCATGCGGTCAAGTTTTAATTCCAACATGACTTTTAGAATTTTAATTCTATACTGTTGTTGGCATGAGTCAAGAATCTTAGATACTGTAAAAATATAACAGATTCACCAAGATCATTCAAGGAAATAAACCAGCCCTTAACCTGCTGCCTTATATGCAACTTCTGCAATAAAGTTCACTTCTGGGCTGGAAGGCCTTTTTCTACATTTTTATAAGAAAATGCTTTGGTGTAGCATTGTGAGAAATACAATAAGTCAAAAGGTTATTGGAAACTTATCAAAATTAAATCAAATAAACATCTATGGTAGGTAGGTTACTTGAGAAGATTCTGAGGGATACGATAAACATGCATTTGGAAAGACAGGGTTTGATTAGGAGTAGCCAGCCTGGCTTTGTGAGTGGGAGATCATGCCTCCCAAATTTCTTAGAGTTCTTTGATTAAGTGACCAGGAAGGTTGACAAAGGCAAGACTATAGATAAAATATATATGGATTTCAGTAAAGCCTTTGATAAGATTCCACATGGTAGGCTGGTCTGTAATGTTAGATCACATTGAATCTAGGATATGCTGGCAAATTGGATACAAAATTGGCTTGCTGGTAGGAAGCAGAGGGTAATAGTGGAAGGATACTGTCAGACTGGAGGCCTGCGACTAGTGGTGTGCCTCAGGGCTCAGTGCTGGGCCCATTGCTTTTTGTTATCCTCATCAATGATTTGGATGAGAATGTACAAGGCAATTTAAGTAGGTTTGCTGATGACACTAAAATAGGCAGTATCATGGACAGTGAGAAAGGTTATTAGAAATTGCAGCAGGACCTTGATTGGCTGAGGAAGTGGGCTGAGAAATGGCAAATGGAGTTTTTGTAGATAAGTGTGAGGTCTTGCATTTTGGAAAGTCAAATCATGGTAGGAGTGTTATTGTGAATGGTAGGGCCTTAAGGAGTGTAGTGGAATAGAGGGATCTTGGAGTTCAGGTTCACAGTTCTCTGAAAGTGGAGTCATAGGGAGACTGGGCAGTGAAGAAGGCTTTTGGCACACTGGCCTTCATCAGTTAGGGCATTGAGTTTTGAGGTTCAGAAGTTATGTTGTAGTTATACAGGACATTGGTGAGACTGCACTTAGAGTATTGTGTTCAGTTTTGGTCACCTTGTTATAGGAAGGATGTTATTAAACTGGAAAGAGTGCAGAAGAAATTTACAAGGATGTTGCCTGGTCTCAATGGTCTGAGTAAGAGGAAGAGGTTGGACAAGTTAGGACTTTTTTCTTTAGAATGGAGGAGAACTGAGGGGAAAACTTAGAGGCGTATAAGATCATGAGAGCCATGGATAAGGTGAATACACTCAGTCTTTTTCCCAGGGTTGGGGAATCGAGGACTGGAGGGCATCGACTTAAGGTCAGAGAGGAAAGAATAAAAGGGAACCTGACAGGCAACTCTTTTTCACAGACGGTGATACGCATATGGAATGAGCTGCCAGCAGAGGTGGTTGAGATGGGTACATTAACAACATTTGAAAGGCATTTCGACAAATACACAGGATAGGTAAAGTTAGGAAGGATATGGCGAAAGTGAGGACTGCATATGCTGGAGATTAGAATCAAGATTAGAGTGGTGCTGGAAATGCACAGCAGGTCAGGCAGCATCCAAGGAGCAGGAAAATCGATGTTTCGGGTGGGAGCCCTTCATTAGGATTCCTGATGAAGGGCTCCTGCCCGAAATGTCGATTTTTCTGCTCCTGGGATGTTGCCTGACCTGCTATGCCTTTCCAGCACCACTCTAATAGAGGCATAGAGATTACCCGTTAGGTCTCTTTTATATCTTTCCCCTCTCACCCTAAACCTATGCCCCGTAGTTCTGGACTCCTCGACACCAGGGAAAAGACTTTGTCTATTTATCCTTCATAATTTTGTAAACCTCTATAAGGTCACCCCTCAGCCTCTGATGCTTCAGGGAAAACAGCCCCAGCCTGTTCAGCCTCTCCCTATAGCTCAAATCCTCCAACCCTGGCAACATCCTTGTAAATCTTTTCTGAACCCTTTTGAGTTTCACAACATCTTTCCGATAGGAAGGAGACCAGAATTGCATGCAATATTCCAACTGTGGCCTAATCAATGTCCTGTACAGCCGCAACATGACCTCCCAACTCCTGTACTCAATACTCTGACCAATAAAGGAAAGCATACCAAACGCCTTCTTCACTATCCTATCTACCTGCGACTCCACTTTCAAGGAGCTATGAACCTGCACTCCAAGGTCTTTTTGTTCAGCAACACTCCCTAGGACCTTTCCATTAAGTGTACAAGTCCTGCTAAGATTTGCTTTCCCAAAATGCAGCATCTCGCATTTATCTGAATTAAACTCCATCTGCCACTTCTCAGTCCATTGGCCCATCTAATCTTGACTTTAGAAGGATATGGGCCAAGTGCAGGGAAATGAGATCAGTGTGGACAGAAATTTTGTTTGGCATGGACCAGTCTGGGCCAAAGGGCCTCTTTCCATGCTATCGTACTCTAATACTCTCCATGACTCTGTCATTATTGAGAGTGATGATGCATCCCAGACTCACAGTACTTTTCTTTCCATAAATGACCCAACAAGACACTCAGTAACATTTGACAATGGGCAATAAATTTTGCCTCTGTGAAATAGAATCATACGGTTCCTACAGTGTGGAAGCAAGCCATTTGGCCCATTGAGTCCACACCACCCCTCCGAAAAGCAGCTCACCCAGAGTCACCCACCAGACAGTCATAGAGTCATAGAGATATACAGCACGGGAAAAGACCCTTCGGTCTAAGTCGTCCATGCCAACCAGTTATCTCAATTCCAATCTAGTCCCCTGTCAGCACCTGGCCCATATCTCTCCAAACCCTTCTTATTCATATACCCTTTTAAATGTTGCATTTGTACTAGCCTCCACCATTTCCTCTGGCAGCTCATTCCATACACATACCACCCTCTGAGCAAATAGGTTGCCCCTTAGGTCTCTTTTCTATCTTTCCCCTCTCACTCTAAACCTATGCCCTCTAGTTCTTGACTCCCCCACCCCAGGGAAAAGACCTTGTCTATTTATCCTATCAATGTCCAACCAAAGCTGGAATCAAACCGACGTCACTGGCACTGTAAGGCGGCAATGCTCACCACTGAGCCACCGTGCCACCCATGTCAGTGACAACGGATTAAAAATAATACACTTTTTGTTCAAGCAGTCGGCAGTCTGAATTAAGGATGAGAATTGGCAAGAAAATTAACATTTTTACATTGCCTTATGTCTTAAAGTTTTCAAAGTGCTTTATATTGCTTGAAACACAGTTACTGTATGTAGGTAACTATGGCAGCCATATTGACCTACGAAGTCCAACAAGCACCAATTTAATAAATAACCAATTAATCTAGTTTTGATTGAGGGACAAAAGTTTTTAAGAGAAATCTCTCTTGTTCTTAAAATGGCAAATTGAATTCTTTAATCGTCAACCAAATTGACATGGACACTGTTCACTAAAGATGTAGAAGAGACAATTTCTATCAGTACAGCATTCCCTACATCTGGCACCTGTTTTTGTCTGAGAGAGAAGTATGAGTTCAATTTCTACCACTCTGCACCGAGCCCTCCAGCATTCTAGCACATCCAAACATAGTATCTGATTGTGTAGCATTCCTTCAGTCCTGCACTGGAGTATTAGTCTATGTTTAAACGCTGAGTTGCAGGAGTGGAATTTTACCTGTCTTATATTCTGACGCATAGGTGAGTCATGTTAATGTTAGATTAAGATTCTACATGTTGAGAGCTGTAGAAATAAAACAGTTACCATCCATATTGCCTGCTCAAGATTGGAAGTGCGAATCTTGCTACAGAACTTGCGTAGTTAGTGGAGACCACTGAATGTGTACTGTGTTATTGGAGGAGTTATCTGCTGGTGCAGACATTCAACCATTGTCCCAAACCCCTGTTTGTGTATTTCAAATGGAATGACATGACTAGCAAAATCAATTGGTTTTCTAACTTTGCAGCCAACAAACAACACCAATAATAATTGATTAGTGATCATTTGTTCTGTTCCATTTTATGGGCAAAATTACCATATTTATTAGTCTGAACATAACCACATTTCAAAGTAATTATGTATGAAAAAAAACTTGCATTTATGCACAGCTTTTTATGATTTTAAGATGTTCCAAAGTCACTACAGTTTTGTAATATGAAAAGGTAGCATCCATTTTTGCCTTAAGCAATGGTATAGACATCTGTTCAACTGTTTTGCGTGTTAGTTCAGGGATAAATATTGGCCAGAACATAGGGGGAACTTTGACACACAGACTTGATGGGCTGAAGGGCCTTTACTGTCCTGTATGATTCCATAACTATTCTTTAATAGTGCATTTTTACATCTAACTGAGAAGGCAGATGGTTAGTCTGTTTTATAATACTTCCAACAGTATAGTATGTCCTCAGCTGTGCTGAAATGCTGGTCTTTATTCTATGCTCTAATCTCTGGAATATGGATGAAAACTTTTTTTTTATTCAGAATTGAGACTGCTATTACTGAGCTTAAGCCAATTTTGGGAACAGTTCCCAATGATGCCGTGTGAAAGTAGTTTCATTTCATGTGGTTACCTTTTTCTCTGGGTTGATGCAGATTACCTTCTGACTACTTAATCTTATTTCATTGCAGTCTTGCTATCAGCACATTCAAAAAGAGGAAATACGGTCCAGGAGCTTGCCAAAATGATGTCTAACAACACAAAAGAAATACTTCGACCAAGGAATGCAAGATGAACAACACTACAGCAATATTAGAGTGTGAACATTGAATGCTTTTGTAGGAGAGCAACTCCTTCACCACCACTTCATATAAAACTACAAATTGAATCAGGCTAAATCTAATCTATTACTGGGAAGATCCCCCAAACTTGAAGCTTAAATTTGCTTCAAGTGATTTCTCATTAACTTGCAAAATGTTTTGCACATCTGTAAGTAGAAGGTGGGAAAAGGTTACCAAAAAAAGAGAGAGGTTAGATGAGAGTGACAGGTAAGGCAATTATTATTTGAAAATAGTAAAATTAAGGTTTTCCATTACAATTTGTTAGGAGGTTTTTCAGCTTCTAACAATGAATTAAAGTGTCAGTTCCAGTGCTTCCAGAGAATGAGTAATGCGTGACCTGACTAATAAATTACATGGATTGCCATTTAAAAGAAAACTGCTTCACTAATCATAGAAATCTAAAAATCATAATATGTTTCAGAGAAGGAAACCCCTTTCCTTACTCAGGATATAATATAATTCCAGTTGCACAAAACTAAAGAAATGTTAGTGAAGTCCAGAACAAGACCATTCAGCCCAATGTCTCTTAAAATCTTATTCAACTTTCTAGCACCTAATCTGTAAGCTCACAGGTTACAGAACTTCCGATGCAGATCCAGGTGCTTTTAAAACAAGTTGAGTGTTTCTGCCTCCACCACCAAACATAACAGCAAGTTCCAGACACCCACCGCCCTCTGAATGGAAATATTTTTTCTAATGGCCCCTGTAATCCTTCTACCCATTAGCTTAAATATGTGCACCAGAGGTCCATCTGTAAGTGGCCCTTAAAATGTGGTGGCTAATAAAGGGCACACAACTAGAGTTGGGAATAAATTCTAACACTACCAGGTTCCTGAGAACAAGTAAATGAAATAACCCATGAGATCATAAGACACAGTAGCAAAAGTAGGCCATTTAGCCCATCAGGTCAGTGCTGCTATTCAGTGAGATCGTGATAATTCAATGATAATCAAATCAATTTTTCTGGATTTTCCCATAACCTTTGAGCCACTTACTGATTAAAAATCTATCTCAGCCTTGAATACACTTAACAATCTAGCCTCAGCAGCCCTCTATCTTAAAGAATTCTACAGTCACTTCCATCTGAAAGAGGGAATTCCTCCTCTGCCTTAAATAGTCAACCCCTTCCTCTGTGATTATGCCCTCTGGTCCTCGTTTCTCCTACAAAGAGAAACAACCTTTCAGCATTGATCTTGTGAAGCCCACTGATAATCTCATATATTTTAATAAATTTAACCCCAATTCTTGTAAACTCCAATGAGTGCAAGCTCAACCTACTCAACCTTTCCTCATAAGACAATCTCTCCATACTCAGATTAATCAAGTGAACCTTCTCTGGAATGTTTCCAATGTATCTTTCCTTAGACAACAGGACCAAAACTCTTCACGCTAGCGCAGGTCTGGTTTGACTAGTCCAGTATCTGTTTTCTAGCTAAAAATGTTACTTGCAGACTGCAGAGAAAATGAATGCAAACAATGTGGAATATTAGGCCAATGATGTGCAGGAACAGTAATGTAATGCTACATAGCAGTGAAGAATGCACTGAAGTTCATTAACTAAGGATCCATTGAATTCTTTGTAAATTTTGTTTGATTTATGCAATATTGATTATAATGGTTTTTATAATGATGTCTGAACTCCCAATTGAGTAGGAATCTTATATAGCATTGGCTAAAGGGAATCGTGTTACAGTTGCTGCTCATTTGTCATTTTATTTCTGTGCTGATTGCACACGTTGGAAGGAAAGTGGATGCTTCAGCACAGCTATCAAGATTTGCAAAGAATGAACAAAGGCAAATTTAGGGGCACAGGTGAAGAAAATGCATGACTATAGGGACAACACTGTGGTCTGATCAAAATGGTTAGCATTCAGCTTCTGTGAAAACAGAACTAAAGTATATATTTAATTGCTATGCCAGTTCATTGTTCTCCATTATCAGTTCTCCCATTCAGACTGTAAGCAGCCTAAATTTGACTACACTAATCTTTTTTGCACATACTTGCAGAAACTCTTACAATCTGCTTTTATGGTCTTTAAAAATTTACTCAAAACTTATTTTTCTCCTTTCAATCCACTTCTAGGCCTTCCTTTGTTGAACTCCAATTGCTTCCAGTACTTTGGCTTGCTACTTTTTCTCCCATCTTCATATGATTCTCCTCTAGAGTCTAATATTATTCTTCATTTTTTATTAGTCATGGTTGGGTGGCTTAAGCTGTTGTGTACTAAATTATTGAAATAAATATAAAACTTTGGGGCATATTCTAGGCATTCAAGATACTGATGGATCCCAGACTTGTTTATAAAGCACTAGAGAAGAGATACTCAAATTGGAGGTTACTGGAATGGATGATCATTCCTTTGCCTCTTCTTTTGTCTTGTGTTGTTGGTCTTAAATCTCTGCTTAGTTTTTAATTAGTGCTTATTTTTTGCAAGGCAAAAGTGAGGACTGCAGTTGCTGGAAACCAGAGTCTAGATTAGAGTGGTGCTGGAAAAGCACAGCAGGTCAGGCAGCATCCGAGGTGCAGGAAAATCGACATTTCAGGCAAAAGCCCTTCATCAGGAATTCTGCTCCTCAGATGCTGCCTGACCTGCTGTGCTTTTCCAGCAACACTCTAATCTAAACTCTTATTTTTTGCAGCTTAAAAGTGAGTTTACATTGGGCTCTTGGGGCCAGTTTTTTTGGAAAACTTAAACTGTGCCCTTCTGTGACTTGCAAAATGCACATGTGTGATTTTATAAGGAATTACCACTTTTTCAGACTGGAGTCAGTCTCAGTGTCTGTTTTGCAAGCCTTGATACAGTACATAAGTTTAGAGTCAGACCAGTTAGAAGACTCACCTTTGTGCTCCAGTCCAGTAGCCAAGCTCCCAGCATTCTTTAAACGTCCCTCAATCTGAACTGTTTCCCCATCCCTCATGTCACCCTACACTTCTCATGTTAATTACATTCTCCCGAGTATCCTCACCTTCCCTCAAGTATATCTCATAGCCACATGTCCAATATCCACCATGTACAATTCTCAGGAGACATGCAATAACAATGGGAATTACCTTGAAATATTGTTTAGAGGTTTAATCTAGGTAAATAACTTTATTCAAATTCGCTATCGTTGATACTAGACCAAAAAAAAACGCAAGGGAAAGCATTTAAGTGCCTATTAGTCTTATATTTTTCACAAGAAACCATTTTTAAAACATTCTGCTTTATAGGCTGTGAAAGTTTCAGCAGTTCTTGGATCAATAAGGCCATTTGCAATTCTGAAGCTTTTGAGACCCAGCCAAATATTCACAATGGAACATTATCTCAGCAAACATTTCCATTTCAAAGCTACATACCTGTTAATCAATGGAGGGCAAGCAGATACAGATCATTTCCTTCTACCTTCAGAAACAGAGTTTTAAAAATCATTGCTAGTCCAATTAAATCAGGGTCCAATGCCATGGCAGAGTCTATTTAATTTTGCTTTAATACCTATGGTACGTCCTCCAATGGAAATGTATGTAACACATGTGAGCTGGTTAATGAAAGAATTAACTTATCTTTGTAGCACAGAACCTCATGATGAATTAAAAACACATCTACCTTAGAGTACAGCCCTAATAGTGTCATTTGAAGACAAGTGAAATTTCACATATCTTTCATAATGTTCTTATCACTTCAGCAGGCTTTTCATTTTCTTTATAAACTCCCAAACCTTCCAGCACTCAGTACCACCAGACAAAAATGGGAATCTAATTTTCATTCTCCATATAAAATGTGTAACCAGACTTCAGTTAGGATAGTGTTTTGTAAACTATGCATTCCAGGTTCACTAAAAGAGTAAAAGAAAGCAATGTGGGGTCTGGAATGTGGAGGAAAATTGAACTTTCTCCCAGAAAAGTGTGGTCATAATGCATCAAAACACTTCTGCACACCACCTGGGTTGAAAGATATGTAGCATTCCTTCATATATTTCTCCTTTACAACACTGAAGTTATAAATGTATACATCTGAAACGCCACACAGAATTCTATGCTGTCATTCATAATCTGCTGAGTTCCGTTAGCTTGAGTGAAACTGAAAAACATGTTGATTTGTTATCCTTACTGCCTTTACTTCAAACTCATTAACTGTTCACCTTACTTTGGGGTATGTATCTGCTACATTTGGAACAAAGCTAAGGAAATTGATGAAAGAAAATGTTTGTATATTATGCTTTTGTAACCAAATATTTTAATGTTTATGGATTTTGCAGACTATACTACCTTGAATAAACGTTTTGCACTTTTAGCTGGGTTTATGCTCAAAATTTACATTAAATTAAATTTGGAGGGTGCTAGAACTGTCTGCACTTTGAAACAAGAAGAAAATTTTGAACAAATTTATATTGATTCTTAAGCTCCATAGGAAATAAGAACAGGAGTAAACTTTTTGGCTCTCTATTCCTGATGAAGTGCTTTTGTCAGAAACATTGATTTTCCTGCTCCTCAGATGCTACCTGACCTGCTGTGCTTTTCCAGCACCACTCTGATCTAAACTTTTGGCCCTTTGAGCCTGGTCCACCATTCAACAGGATCATGGCTGATCCAACATTCCTCACATCCACTTTCTTGCTCTTTCCCCACCTCTGATTAAAAATATTTATCTATCTCAGTCTTAAATATACGCAAGGACTCTGCCCCTACAGCTCTCAGTGGCAAGGTGTTCCAAAGGTACTCAACCTGGCGAGAGAAGAAATTCCTCCTCATCTTCGCCTTAAATATCAGCCCCTTAATTCTGGTACTAAACTCCTATGAGGGGAAATATCCTGTCAGCATTTACCCTGTCAAGCCCCTTCAGAGTCCTATACGTTTCAATAATATCACCTCTCATTCTTCTAAATTCCATTGAGTACAGTTCCAATCTGTTTAGCTTTTGCTCATGAGACAATCCCTCAATATCAGGGATCATCTGGGTGAACCTTCTCTGAATCGTTTCCAGTGAAATGACACCATCCCTTAGAAAGGGGATCAAAACTGATCGCTGTACTCCAGATATCATCTCACCAGCACCTTGTACAGGTGTAATAAGACTTCTCTATTTTAATACCAGCAACCCCCTTGAAATAAGGACCAACTTTCCATTAAACAAAATCAAATCAAAGAACTACAGATGCTGGATATCTGAAGCTTGAACCGATATTGCTGGAGAACCTCAGCAGGTCTGTCAGCATCTGTGGAGAGAAGGCAGAGTCTGTGTTTTGGATCCGGTGACCTTTCTTCAGAATGTTCTAATCGATGTCAGGAGCAACTTCTTGGATTTGTCAAGCAGGAAGTGAGAGTTTCTCATCAGGTAGTGGCCAGTTAAGGGGGAATAAGGTGCGACATGGTAGCTTAGTGGTTAGCACTGCTGCCTCACACAACACCAGGGACCCAGGTTCAATTCTGGCCTCGGGCAACTGTCTGTGTGGAGTTTGCATGTTCTCTCTGTGTCTGTCCAGTTTTCCTCCAGGTACTCCGGTTTCCTCCCACAGTCCAAAGATGTGTAGGTCAGGTGAATTGGCCATTCTAAATTGCCCATAGTATTAGGTGCATTAGTCAGAGGGAATTGGGTCTGGATGGGTTACTCTTCGAAGGGTCAGTGTGGACTTGTTGGGCCAAAGGGCCTGTTCCCACACTGTAGGGAATCTAATCTAATAACTTGTAAAACACTTTATTAATGCTGTCATTCACCTTGTGAATCAGCTTCCTTTGTTACCAAATGTGCTTGAGACGATGTCAAGAATTCTCAATTTGGAAGTCAGAGAGAGTACCTGGCAGCTTCACCTCATCCCTGGCTATGAGGAAGCTATGATATTCAGCACCAAAGAGCATCTTGGGGCACGATCCAAGGCCATCAGCTACATACACTCTTTGTACATGGATATGGGTATCTGGCATTCACCAAAACCTCCTGACCCTCACGATAACTCTCTGATAAACCTACTTAGGAAGCACAGAATTGCATTGCAGTGTTCTTTGGCAACTATCAACTGAAAGACTGCTCACCGATACTTTGCACGCAGAGACAGGTACCCCGCTCATGTATAGGATGAGGCTGCAGCTCAGGGCTGTTTAGAACGCAGCTACTTAGCTGAGTACAAGCCTGAATGCATGCTTACAGCATCCATGCCTTGAGTTGCGGTGTTGTGCCGTGCTGGTTGCTTTAGCCAGAGTCCAAGGTGATCCATACTACCATCCTAACTAGCTTTTCTGCACAGATGCACTGACTATATTCTCTGTCATTTTTATTCCCACTGTGTTTATCTTTTAGGTTTGTGCGTGGCAGTGGCATCTGGAACTGGAAGTCAATGCACTGACATACTGATAGGCATGCGCTTGGTATGTGTGAATCTGAATGGTCACAAGTTTCTTTTGATTCACTCATGCAGTTTGTTTGCCACACAGGAAGCCAGTAAGTGCTTCCCACTGGCCTGGATTAGTTCAGCTCTAACAGCACTCAAGAAACTTGACACCATCCATAACAAAGCAATCCACTTGATTGGCACCATATCCACAAACTATCACTCTCTTCAACAACAATGATCAAAGGCAGCAGCACTATGTATAAGATGCACTTCAGAAATTCCTTAGATCACATCTTCCAAATCCACAGCCACTGCCATGTAGAAGCGTAGCAGATGCATGGGAACATATATTGCCTGTCTCGAGTCGCCCTCAAAAGATGAGCTGCCTTCATTAACCTCTGCAGTGGTGGGCTGGCAAGCAGTAAGTCACATTTGAACCACACAAATGCCACGCAGTGACCATCTCAAATAGAAGACAATCTAACCAGTACCACCACTTAAAATTCAATTATGTTACCATCACTGAATCCCCCACAATTTACATTCTTGCAGTTACCATTGACCAGAAACTCAACCAAACTTACCACGTAACTACATTGCCTACAAGAGCAGGTTAGAGGGTAGGAATACTGCAATGAGTAACTTGCCTCTGACTCCCCAAAGGAATACTCCCCACTTGTCTGGATGGGGGCAGCTCCAACAGCACTCAAGAAGCTTGACACCATCCAGGACAAATCCAGACTTGATTGGTATGACATCCACAAACATCCATTTCCTCCAACACCATCACTCAGTAGCAGCAGAGTGCACTATATATAAGATGCACTGCAGAAATTTTCCAAAAATCCATAGACAGCACCTTCCAAACACACAACCTCTTCCATCCAGAAAAACAAGGGCACCACAACCTCTATTTTCCCAAGTCACTTGCCAACTTGAATTGGAAATATAAATGAGTCAAAACCCTGGAATTCCCTTTCTAAGGCCATTGTGGACAGCCCATGCTCTGCTGCTGTTCAAGAAGACAGCTTACAACCATCTTCTAAAGGGCAACTAGGGAAGGTCAATAAATGCTGGCTAGCCAGCAACACCCACATCCTACGAATGAATAAAAAACTAAGTGTACCTGGAAGTATATAGACCTACAATGCCATTACAATTGGAGGTCTAGAATTTTGATCCAGCAATACTGAATGAATGGTGACATAGCTCCTTGAAAGTGGAGTTGCAAGTAGATAGTATAGTGAAGAAGGCATTTGATATGCTTTCCTTTATTGGTCAGTGCATTGAGTATAGGAGTTGCAAATCATGTTATGGCTGTACAGGACATTGGTTAGGCCACTTTTGGAATACTATATGCAATTCAGGTCTCGCTGCTATAAGTAGGATGTTGTGAAATTTGAAAGGGTTCAGAAAAGATGTACAAAAATGTTGCCAGGATTTGACGGTTTGAACTACAGGGAGAGGCTGAAGAGGCTGGGGCTGTTTTCCCTGGAGCATCAGAGGCTGAGGGATGACTTACAGAGGTTTATAAAATCATGAGAGGCATGGATACAGTAAATAGATAAAGTCTTTTTCCTGGTGTGGGGGAGTCCAAAACTAGAGGGCGTAGTTTGAAGTTGAGATGGAAAAGATTGAAAAGGGACCTTAGGGGCAAATTTTTCACACAGAGGGTGGTTTGTGTATGAAATGAGCTTCCAGAGAAAGTGGTGGAAGCTGGTACAATTATAACATTTAAAACGCATCTGGATGGATATATAAATAGGAAGACTTTAGAGGGATATAGGCAAAATGCTGGCAAATGGGACTAGATTAATTTAAGGTATCTGGTTAGCATAAACCAGTTGGATCAAAGGGTCTGTTTCTGTGCTGTATATCTCTATGACTCTTATGACTCCAGTTCTCAGTACAGTCATGGGGGTGCTGCTGTCTGTCCGAGAGTCCTGGTATGATCAGACACAGGTACCATCCACACACTGTCCAGGAACTTGGCTGTGGTTCTTCATCTGCTTGGGCTGCTCACGGCTAGAGAATCTGTTCGACTACAGTCTGGGAAGTGGACAATAGTCAGCTTAGCATCCAGGGAATCATGTGTTGTTACTTGGAGTACTACAAAGACAATGGTCGGTGGTCTGATCAGTCAGGTCCAGGAGCTACTTGTCAAAGTCAGTGAAAACACTTGGGTGTAATTGGCCTCAGGGTCTTTCCTGTGTGGGAATTTTCAATTGTACCCCCACAACATACAAGGACAGTGTCCAATGCCATCTATGCAAGACCATACTAGTTCCCAATAGCCAAGTTAGACCTGTAGCCTGAGTAGTAGGATTTGGAAACATAGCTGGCTCCCATCTACCCTCTCCACCACACCCCCAAAACCATATACAGTTTGCCATTCACTGCATACATGGTATAGAGAGCCATTTGCAATATTCAGAATTCACAATAGGAAGCGGTTCTGTTTCGTTAGTATTCAAGTCACATGTGATCACCACTACCATTTCTTGGAGGTGTGTGTCCACTACTCTGGCAGGTACCATGTCTCCAATGACATGGTGGGTAGATTACTGAGGGACAAGTGCTACCCTTTATGGCCATGGCTCATGACCCTGTTAGGGAATGCAGATACAATACTATCTATGCAGTGACTAGAATCATGGTGGACCAGGTACAACAGCTGCTGAAGATGACCGGCAGCTTGGAGTGGTCTGAATTAGGAGGAGTTGGGGGGCCAGCATACCATTGTGGGATATTAAAGAAAGAAAGGTCATTGGTCATGGTGCCTGCATTGTGGGGGCAAACTACACAGTCTCTGTTTTGTCTTCGGTTTTGGTGGTTTTAAATAAAAGTTCATGTTTGAATAGCCTGATTGCTTGCCTTTATGTAATGTTCTCCTACTGACTAATGACAAAATGCTGGTGACCAGTGGGAATTGGGGACAGAGTAGTGGTAACCTAGCGGTGTTTAGATAGGATGTAGCCTACATTCCCTTAAATTTCTCCAGTTGCTTTGTGGACTTCCAAGGTCTGTGCATGGCAGTAGCTGGAGAAATTTTGAGTGCACACTTTGGCACAGAAATCATTATGAATAGGCCTTTGGAGCATCCAAACAGCTTGGAGGGAACATTGGGTGTAGTGAAGGATTTGAAAATAGTGTGGCCTGGTAGTAACGAAGTTGAAAGAATGGAATTGTATGTGTGAGGGATTATCAGCCATGCCATAGCTTGGGCCTACCTCTTGGTTTTGCAAATCTAAAAAGAATTAGAAAATGGATGTGAAATAATTTTCGATATTTATGCATTTTTCTAAATTTCTAATTCTAGCAATAGCCTTTTTTTCCTGATGTCAGTGTTTTGTCAGCATTCTTGAGAGCCAACCTGTAATTTAGATTATAAAATGCACTCTCGGGACAAGTCTTATTTTGCTCATGTCTCCCTTTTATAAAGGTCTCTGGGGATCCTCTGTGCATCTCCTTTCAATAACATTCAAGACTTAGTGCTCTGCTGTTCCAATTACAAATGCTTTTTCACTGCTCCCAAGAATGCCAATCTTGTATAGGAAGCGCTTGTGTTACACTCCAGTAAAATTACATTTATATGTAGCACTTTTTTTTAGTTTATTTGCTATTGAGCAGCGGTCCCTTTCTGCTACGTGACATTTTCTGAGGACTGGTATTCAACTTGCAGCCATACCACCTGGAGAACACGTGATGTATGTGTTCATGATCTAGCACAAGATATTGTGATAGTGTATTGGTGTCAGTGGATCTCTGGCACATATGTAGAGACCCTGTGTGATAATGCATGAGATCAACTACCATCTTTTGCTCAAATTTCCAGCCTTAATGCAGAGCTGCAGAAGCCCTGTGGCAGGTTCTTAAGATAAACAAATGAATCAAGAGCAGCAGCAGATCTCTAATCTGTATTGCTGTTCAACAGTTTCAATGCTGATTTGATTGTGGTTTCAACTCCACATTCCAATCTGCTGTTAATATCAGAGATAGTTGAATATGTTTCTATTTTGACTAAACTCAGCACAGGATACACTGTCTATTTACTGTGCTCCCAACCAAAGCGATGGACCTCAAGAATCTAAACTACAATACTGGAAGCCTGTTTTCAAACCATACCTCTCAGACAGCTTTCTCCCTGGGGCCAAAGGCAGCTGTAGTTAGCCCCACCCTTCAAACCAGAAAATAAGTATATTAAATAATATGCATCGTTCATGATGGGACAGATTTAAATATAGTTTAAATCATCTTTCAGGACAACTTTCTTGATTTAAATAACTATACATATTTTGGAGAGTTTTATTTTCTAACTCCATTATGTACAAAATTGTAGTTTGTGCTCTATTTCCTTTCTGCTCCCAATGGTTTTGATGTGTTTGGTATATAATCTAGCTGCTCTCTCCCGTGCCTTGTGTACATATTGAGTTTTGTTGCACCAGGGAGAGATGACAACCTGCTCAATTGTAGAGGTGTAGCAAAGCCGAGCCTTGGCTTTTTTTTTCTTGTTTAACTACACACCTCATATTGCAAATGTATGATACTGTAGTAATTTAAGAGTTATATCGGAGGCTAGGTAAGAACAGCAGGTCTTGTTTTCCAGTGAAAATCTATTTCTGTTCTGCTTCCTGATGATCCAAGAAATGACTGGTTAATTTGGGTGGTTTTAGGTTTCCATTTCCAGAATTTTTTCCCAAACCAGCGTGGCATTTGAACTCCTAGATTTATATTTCAGTGACAATCATGGAACTTTTGTAGCCATTATGTTTATATTCTTTATCCTTTGCAGCACAGTTTACACCAGGCGAAGCAGCAAGTGTGACCCTGGTTGCTTATTTCACTTCTCTCCCCTTCCAATCCCAGAACGTACCTTGGAATCCCTTAACAGAAAATAAAGAGTTACTAAGTGGCTTGGTTTACAAGGAATACAAGTAGAATATTATGACGAGACAGCATCCTTTATTTCTTTAATCTCATCCAGCAGGTCCTCTGGACGAGGATCCAACAAGTCTGAGTCTAGCATACTGAAGTTCTCATTGGTGAGCATTGAAGTCAGGACATCTTCAGTCTGGTGTAAATCAAATACTGAGTGACACACTCCGAGAGTGGATAGTTCTGCAGGATATGTCCTGTGGAAGGCTGCTGAGTCTCCTGAAGTAGCCTCCAATACTGCTATTCTATTTTTAGCAATTATTTTCAGAAAGGTATAGAATTCATTGTAGTTGATTCCAGTGCACGATTTCAACAGCAACTGCAGCAAATAGGAACAGAACACAGACATTGGTCATTAGAGAGAATAGAGTTTGTATGTTGTTAAAATTTTAAGCTTTTGGTGGTTTCTTCAAACATTTAACACATCATAAATTTAGAGGTACAACTATATCATTTCTAGTTTTCTGAAGCTACAATTTGTCATATTGTGCATCTGGAGATCTATGCTTCTTCAATTTTTCACAGTATCAGAGTGTGAAGACTGTTTTCACCTGTTAAGTACAAAGACACCATTATATATTTTTCTATTTAATATGCAATGTTGAGCTTCACAATACTTGTATTGGGAGTTAAACACTGGTCAGATTTGGTTAAGCATATAGAACAATCAGATGCAGAGTAATGCTCCTTTCAAAAATATCTGACAGGTCTAGTTGAAAGAACAATGTGTACTGTTTACATAATGCTTACATTACTGTATTTAAAACCAAGAGATCTAAATTGGCTATTGAGAGAACATAAGCCCAAATCCCTCCATGGTGATATAGATTTGGTTTAAAAAGCTATTGATGATGGTAAAAATGAATTGATTCACTAATTTCTTCAGGAAAGGAAACCTGGTATTCTTATGCATATTGCCTATCATGTGATATGGGATCACTTCATATGGTGTTGCCTGCCTACCTTCTTTTCCACCTATCCACTCCACCCTCCCCTCCCCCCGACCTATCACCTTCATCCCCTCCCCCAATCACCTATTGTACTCTATGCTACTTTCTCCCCACCCCCATCCTCCTCTCATTTATCTCTCCACTCTTCAGGCTCTCTGCCTGTAATCCTGATGAAGGGCTTTTGCCCGAAACGTCGATTTTACTGCTCCTCGGATGCTGCCTGAATTGCTGTGCTTTTCCAGCACCACTCTAATCTAGACTCTGGTTCAAAATTGCTAGGAAACCAAGCACTAAATGGCAACAAACATCAGATTTAGGTGCTCCAAGAAGATGGTCTTACTACACTGTTTGGAGGGCCATGAGCAATGTACGATCAATCGTGGCCCTGGAGACGATGCTCACATTCTGAGAATTAATAAAACTTATATTACTATGTTGTGTTCCATTTCACAAATCAGCTTTTTTACTTCTCTAATTTATGTTTAAATTCAAATACTGCTGTCATGAAGGGTAAACAATAAACAGATGAATTACTCTCTCCTCCAATACCTGACAATGTTGATTCCAACCCTCCATATGGTTCTTCCACTCTCTGATCTCTTCCTGGACTGCCATCAGCTCCTGTTGGAGGAATTGCCACATGATGTCAATGTTGCAGCCATTCAGCCAGTTGTGGTTAATGGAGATGGTGTCCTCCTGAACAGAAGAACACAAAATGACTTATTATAGTTGTACAAAGTCAAGAGAGAAATAAATCTACTATGATGAGCAATCATGACAGAAAAATTGAAAACCCAATACCGCAAATTAATTAGAACATAAAAATGTGTTCCAATTATATCAGGTTGTAGGGCTTTTGTGCCTCAAGAGTAGTGACTTAGACATCCCATATGAAGATGCATGCAACTTAATAGGATACCCTACCTTGCAGGCACCATCTCAAGGGCTCAGATTTTATGGTAGGATCCTTCTGAGCTGCTATGTGTTATTTCAAGATATCAATGTGGTCAAGTCTGAGAATGTTGCAATTGTCCAATAATCCTCAATATTATAACTGCGACAAATCATTGCAATGGAGGAAGCTACAAGGAGCTACTGTCAATTCAAAACAAATGCAAATCTTGAACATTTTCCTTTTGTTTGCAGAGACCAGATTCTTGTAAATGAATACATGTTGCCTATAGCAAGTGTAAATGAGCCATGTTATGAACTGGACTGATTATTTCATTTTGGTTGTTAATGTAACTATTAGGTTCAGTTGTCCAATTGTGAATCACATCAAACAGTTGATTATTTGCTTTGGATTTTGCAGTTAAAAGCTGGTTCAGTACAGTCTGTATGCTGCCTCATACAGCAACCGAAGGAACCTGCTGTTTGATTCAAATTTCCAATCATTTGGGACTTTTAGCTGATATATCTGACACCACACAGGTACTGAAGTTCAGAGGTAATATGCTCAGTTGTGGGTCAGAGAGTATCGTATTCTGTTCGTGGAAAATACTATTTGTGCACTAAATGAATTGTAATGAAATAGCTTAACTTATTCTTTAAATATTTATAACTACTTTGCTTTTTTGGGAGAACTTGAAGTTGTGGTGGTCCATTTGCAATGTTGAATAATGGTGTGAATAGGATAACCATTATCCTGCAGTTAGCTTTGTTGTGATCTATTTCTATTAACCTTTCAAAGGTATGTAAATGGCTTAGGGCTTGTTCAGAAGAATGCTAATCAGGCCATTATTACAGAGCATGAAGCAACACAAATCCCTACTTGTAGATTTCATGGTCAAGGTTGCTTTAGGGTATATAGAGGTATCACAAGGTTTGTTTTCTGTACCAGATTGTAAACTTGATGGTGCCAACTGCTTGGAACAAAGATGACCTCTCCAGCATCCTGCACCACCTCAATGGGTTGGCAGCACTGACTGTATTTTGGGTAGCGATTCTTGTCCTGCAGAACTGGAGACTGGACATCATAAATAAGGTTACCACTGTGGTCCTTCAAATGTTCCTCTTCACCAGGTGGGAACAGCAGCCACTTCTTCCGCCCACAGATGTTGGCTGACCAGCTGTATGATCGGAACACATCAGCATGAAATGGTGTCCTACATGAGGGAGGAGGAAAGGGAAATGTATCATGCCAGTGTGAAGCTGGAAATATTTTGCTAAATTCTTCGTTTTTGCAATATCCAGTTTATCCATTAATCTAATAACCTAATTTTCCATCTCAAGAAGGGATTGGTCCAGAATTATATTGAAAACATATCTGGTCAGAGAGCCGTTTGGACAAATGATTTAGGAACAGCAGTAGGCCACTTAGCCCCTCAAGCCTGCTCCACCATTCAATCAGATCAAGATCTAACTGCAACCTCAATTCACATTCCCTTCTACACTTGATAATCTTTCATCCCTCTGCTTAACAATGATCTATTTATCTCTTCTTTCAAAATATTGAAAGGCTCTGATTGCACACCTTTTGAGGAAGGGAGTTACAAAGACTCATGACCCTCTCAGATAAAGAGTCTTCCTAATCTCTGTCTTAAAAACCACATCCGTTATTTTTAAACAGTGACCCATAGTTCTAGAATCTCCCACCACAGGAAGCATCCTTTCCACATTCACCTTGTCAAGCCTCCTCAGAATCCTATATGTTTCAATCAAGTCCCTTCTTATTCATCTGAAATCCTACAGATACAAGCTTAACCTGCCAACCTTGCCTCTTAAAATAATCCTCTCATTCTTGGTACTAATCTCGTAAACCTTCCGTGAAATACTTTCAACTCCTTTGCATTATTCATTTAAATAGGTGTGAATATGTACATAGAACTCCAGATGTATTCTTACATATGTATACAACTCTGTACAACGCAAGTATAATCTTATAACTTTTGTATTCAATTCCCCTCACAGTAATGATAAAATTCTATTAACTTTCCTGTTGTAACTGTATACTAGCCTTTTGCAATTCATGCACTAAGACACTTAGATCTCTTCACATCTCTTTCCCACATTATACTCTATTTGCCAGATCTTTGCTCACTCATTTGACCTATCTGTATCAGTGTCATACTTGTCCTCTTCACCACTCACTTATATCATTAGCAAATCAGGCCCTTCATCCAAGTTACTTATAAAAATTGTACATTGAGGCCCATCATTGATCCCTGTGGCAGACTACTCATTACATCTTGCCATCTACTGATATCAATATGTCATCTTCTACACCATAACCTTTTAACCTTTGATGTGGGATCTTATCAAATATCCTCTGGAAATATAAACACAATACAGCTGTTACTTCTTCAAAGACATCCAACAAATTGGTCAAACATGATCTACCCTTCACAGAACCATGTTGACTCTGTTTTATTATTTTAAACTTTTCTAAATTCCACGCTGTAACATCTTTAGTACCAGCAACCAACATTTTCTTTATGACAGATGTAAGCCTACTGGCTTGTAGCATCCTACTTTCTGGCTTCTTGCCTTTTTGAATCAATGAGTTTGCTACTTTTCATTCGAATGGAACTTTCCATGAATTTAGGAAATTTTAAAAAATTAAAGATTTGCATCAACTATCTCATTATCCACTTCTTTAAACATCTTGGGATGAAGTTCATCGGAACTCAGGGACTTGTCAGACTGCGGTTCTAATTCTGCTTTCTCTCCATTGATTCTGCCAGATCTGTTGAGTTTCTCCAGTGATTTTTGTTTTTGTTGTTGTTCCAACTGTTTGCTCAATATAACTTGCTCAGAGCTTGTAATTTTCCTGAGTTCCTCCCTCCCTTCCATTTCCTGATTTGCAGCTACGTCTGGAATATTAACTGTATCCTCAAGGGTAAAAACTCCTGTAAAATATCATCTGACATTTTATTTTCCATTATTAATTCCTGACACTCAATTTTTATGTTAGTTGTTCTTTACTCTATATAATATTCTGACTAATCCTCTGGCCCACTATTTATCTTCGCAGTGATGAGAACCATTCGATTGGTTGAGCTTTAGTTTGTTAATAGCTGTAAGTGGAAAAGCAGTCAAGAGACATTTTTAGCCACTAATCTGAAAATATATTTCTGTGTGTGGGTGCGGGAGGGGGTAAATAAACCAAAAAGCTAAAATAAAAAATTCTAACAACACCTAAGTCTGCATAATCATTGTTAAAGTGACAATCATTGCTTTATAGACAAGTGTCAATTTAACCCACCCTTGAAACCTGTATCTTTGATCTTCAGAGTTTTATTTTCTTTGCTTAAGGAACAGTGGAGCACTACTATTGGTGTATTCTTCCCAGTTAAATAATGACAATTGACTTTTGACAGGAGAAAGTGCCTTGGTTTAAGGTCTCATCTCACAGAAATGGAAAACTACTGCTCAAACTTACAGGAATTTAAATGACAGCCTGTTTCCTTTAGTATAAAGGTCAATAACTAGTGTGCACAAATTGAAAACAATCGGCAAAACAAAAAAGATTCTCTGTTTGAATTATCTTCTGGAATACACTATTTTAAAGGTGGGGAATGCAGATTTAATGATGGCTTTTAAAGAGAAATTAAAAATATTCCAGAAAAAGAATAACTCCAATAAAGTTAAGGAGAAATCTCTTCACAGAAGAAAGTAGAAGTAAAAAGGTTATGAACTTTGTGTCATAAGTAGTTGTGACAGATGCTTTGAAGGGAAATCTAGAAAAGGACATGAGGGAGAAAAGAAGGATTTGCTGATAGATGGAAGGAGGCTCATGTGGAGAATATACAGTGTTATGATTGTACTTGGTTGTCTGGCATGTTTCTGTCATGTGCACTGTTTGGACACAAACTTCTGAATGGGCCAGGTGTCTCGAGTGCTGCCCGCAAAATCAATGAAACACTGGTGCTGACTCTTAGCAGGCAGACCAGCCTCCCAGGTACATAATACTTAGGAGGACAACAGCAGACAACCTCATGACTGAAGACCCTGGAAATAACACCTTATCTGCTGCTAGAGCTGGTCACTCAGAGGCCAGCCATTTTAATACTTGGCATCGTCATGGGGGTGTGAATACTGCCTGAACAATAACCCCAGAAGTCCCAGTATCGAAGACCACTCTGCCTTGAACAGCAAAAAACTCAGTCCATGCAGGAAGAGGATGTAAGTGGCAGTTAGTTTAGCACATATGGGTTTCAAATGCAGGTGGGTCAGGAGCATTATGCAAGTGCCTTTCTGCCTGAAACTTACTTCTGCAGCTACATATTCTGATGTCAACTCTCTCATTTAGAAAGGCTCTTGCTTTTTCTGTGCCTCCTGTGGAACTGAAACATTCTACTCTATTCAATTCTATATAACTGTGTAGGAGATTTACATGCATTTCATTGTCTCCATTTATGGATAACTCAATGTGTCCTTTGTTTCAGGAGTAAACTCTTTTTGGCATGAGAAACACTTACCATGATCCTTTGGGGCCCATGTAAACAAAACGATAATCGTCCAATTGAATAGAGTCCCAGTATTCATTCAGCCAGTCAGACTGGAAGAAGAGAGGAGTACTGTATACCCCATGATCAGGGAAAACCCTAAAATCCAAGAAATGGCAAGGTTAATTCAGGAATATTACGTGTGTAAGAAAACATGTTCCTTTGATCAGCAAAATAATCTGACCCATCTGGTTCAATCTTGCATACTTTGTTCTTGAATCCTCTAGTCCTTTGATAATTGTCCTAGTTAAATATCTTGCTCAATCCCATATCCATACCATTCTAAACATTTGCCAGATTCTCAAATTATTTTTCTCTAATAACGTTAATAAGTTTGTTACTTGGGTCTTTCTTCTTTTAGTCAGTCTGGTCATTCCTTACCAAAATTCATTCTAGTGCATGCATTTTAAGCCCTTTTAGCCTTTTATGCTGAATTAGGATTCATTGTTCACACTGAATCTGGGAGCCTTGAAAGTCCAGTTGCTGTAGCTCCAATACACTCAGTACATGAGAGGAGAAAGATTTAAAACAGACACGAGGGGCAACATTTTTACACAGTGAGTGGTTCATGTGTAGAATGAAATGCCAGAGGAAGTGGTGGATGCGGGTACAGTTACAACGTTAAATTTAGATAAGCACATGAATAAGAAATGTTTGGGGAGTTAGGAGCCAAGCGCAGGCAAGTGGGAAGAGTTTAGTTTTGGATTATAATTGGCACAGACTAGTTAGACCAAAGAGTCTATTTCCATGCTGTGTGATTCTATAATTCATTTTTAATTTACTGCCAGCTTAATTTATTTGAGTTATATACTTTATAATTTTGGAAACACACTTTCAGTCTTGTTCCCTCATCACTGACTAACTAGGACATTTGAGGACAGCACAAGACTATAGACACAGAAGCGGAAGTAGTTATTCAGACCATTGAGTTTGCTCCACTGTTCAATGAGATCATAGCTGATTTGATAATCCTCAAATCCACTTTCCTGTCTTTTCCCCATTACCTTCATTCCCCTTACTACTTAAAAATCTACCTCAGCCTTCAATATACTTTACCACAGAAGCTGGGGCATTAAGAATTTCTCCTCAATTCTCTCTTAAATGGGTGATCCCTTACTCTGAGATTATGCCCTCTGATCCTAGATTCTCACACATGGGCAAAAAGCCACTCAGAATTTACCCTGTAAAGCCCTGTGTCATATATTTCATTCTTTTAAATTCCAATGAGTACAAGCCCAACCTACTTAACATCTCCTCATAAGACAATCCTTCCATATCTGGAATCAATATAGTGAACCTTTTCTGGACTACCTCAAAATGCAGTACATCTTTCCTTTGATTCGAGGATCAAACTGTTTGCAGTATTCCAGATGTGGTCTGAGTAGTGCCTTAGGTAGTTTTAATAAGACCTTCTTATTTTCATTCTCCAGTCCTTTTGAAATACATGCCAACAGTTGATTTGCCTTTCCTGTTAACTGCTGAACTTGGATGCTGGTTTTTTTGTGATTCATGCACTCCCAAATCCCTCCCTGCTCTATCTTTTTTCAGTCTATCACCACTTAGTTTAATTCTTAAGTCTTCTATTTTTCCTGTCAATGTGCATAACCTTATATTTTCCCATACTATATTCCACCTGCCAAATTATCGTCCACTCACTCAACTAGTCTGTATCCCTCTGTAGCCTCTGTCATGTTCATTACTTGTCTTCCCACCTGTTTTTGTATCATCTGCAAAACTGCCAATAGCACATTCACTACTCCCATCCAAGTCTTGATTATGCAGTCCCAGTTGTATTCTCCGGATTACAGTTTGCCAATCTAAAAATGCCCTCTTTATCCCAACACTGTTTTCTACTAGTTAGCCAAATTTCTAAACATACTAATATACTATCTCTAACACCGTGTGCTTTTATCTTATTAAGTAGCTTATGTGTATACCTTATGGAATACGTTTTGGAAATCTATTGGTTTCCCTTTGTTCATCCCCAAAGAATAATAATTAAATTCATCAGATATGATTTCCACTTTATGAGACCTCATTGATTCTGAATGTATATATTATGCATCCAATTATGCTATGTGTTCTGACTTGGAAACAGTAAATAAGTAATAGCTTTTGGTGATCAAGGTGTGTGTGAGAAGTTTAAAATTATCCTGCTACCAATCATGAGTGGAAGGTTCTTGAAGCATTGGACTGTGATTAAGAAACTGTGCGTCGGCCTGAACTGGAAAGTAAGAGTTGTATGGCCTTAAAGTTGCTGCTCTGTATTAATAGGTATTATTTATAACCTAAGTAAAGTTTCCTGAGTTACTGCACAAGACTGATTACTGTTGCCTTCTTGGTTAATTCAACAGGTTAATATTGGGATTTGAAATTAAATTATATAAAATGTCTAAAATTGACCCTCACACAATTGTCCCCAACATCTAAGTAAGTTTGATGGTTCAGTACAGAACAATACCTTACATTTACACAGTATTTTATTACATCTCTCAAATAATATGCAAAACATTTCAAAATGAATTGATGAAGTGCAGTGACTACTCCTTTGTAGGCAAGGCAGGGTTAGTTTTCTATTGTGGAGCTTTATCTACACAGACTAGGTTAACACTATCCAGTTAAGTAATTTGGCAGTTCAATCAAGAAGACATAGGAAGGCTTTCAGCCCATTGATCGCAGCTGCATTTTTAGATAAGCCACTGCATCACCTAAGCTTTGATGACTGTGGGGCTCGGGTAGAATGACTTGACAATTTAAAATGAAAAGTAACAGGATAATTATCCTGCATGCACTCACCTGTGCATGTGCCAGTCTTTCATGTACAAGCAACCCTGTGGAGATGAATAGCCACTCTCCCTGTGTTCTCTCCAGTAATTGAGGTAGTCCCTTAATGGGATATTGTGCTTTGGATTTGCATTGTATTCCTTCACATCACAGTTGGCCACAGGGACAACAAAATCTCCTATTAATACAAAGGAGCAATAAAGCAAAATTATATGGAATGCACGGACAGAAAAGACATCATTTCAGAACTAAGTGCAAAAATAACAATTTAAAGTTTGGACCTGTGTAAAGAGTTACTACATGTATTATGCAATGTATTATGTATTAGACATTTTAAAATTTATATTTTTCATGGGATTATTTTTGAGATGTGGGCATCACTAGCTGGCCAACATTTATTACCCATCCCTAGTTGCCCTTGATAAGGTGGTGGCGAGGCGCCTTCTTTAAGTGCTGCAGTCCATGGGCTGTAAGTTGATCCACAATGTCCTTAGGTAGAGAATGCCTGGATTTTGACCAACAACTTGAAGGAATGGCAATACATTTTCAAGTCTGGATGGTGAGTGGATTGAAGTGGAACTTGCAGGTGACAGTGTTTCCAGCTATCTGCTGCCCTTGTTCTTCTAGATAGAAGTGATCATGGGTTTCAAAGTTACTGTCTAAGATTCTTTTATGAATTTCTGAAGTGCACATTTGGATAGTACACACTGCTGCTGTTGAGCATCAGCAGTGGAGAGAGTTCATTTTTTTGTGGATGTGGTGCCAATCAAGTGGGTTGCTTTGTTCTGGATGCTATCAAGCTTCTTGAGTGTTGTTAGAGCTGCACTAATCTAGGTTAGTAGGAAGTATTCCATTACACTTCTGACATGTGCCTTGTAGATAGTGAACAGGCTTTGGGGAGTCAGGATTTGAGTTGTTCGCTGTGGTATTCCTAGTTTCTGACCCGTTCTTGTAGCCACTGTTTTTATATGGTGAGTCCAGCTGGGTCTCTGGTCATTAGTACCCTCAGGATGTTGATAGTGGTGGATTCAACAAGGGCAACACCATTGAATGTCAAGGGGCAGTGGTCAGCTTGTCTCTTATTAGATTTTGCCTGTCATTTTTGCTCTTTCATAATTGCCCTTGAATTGTTCAGCTATCACGGAAAGCAGGCACGAATCAACACATAGATCTGGGTCTGGTGTCACACAACAGCCACAACAGGTCAGGGTGGCATTTTCCTTCCCAACGGCATTGGTGAATCCGCCTGAAATAACTCCACAAAGGCTGGTATTCCAACACCAAGTCAACATTGATTTACACATGCACAGTACATAATGCTGACCCAGCTAGCTCAGAGTCAGCTCTGAGAGCATGCAGAATGCCGGACACTCCTGTTTTATATCTGTCAGCCAGGACTCTCTGAATGGACTAGATTAACAATCCCAGTCAGGGAAATCATATTCTGCAAGAGCCACCTGGCTGACCTCGTTCCAATCACTTACACTATCAATGACCAACTCTCAGGAAAGATTTCAGAAGTGCATCCCACAATAATTAAATATCTACTTTGCACAGCCACATAACTCAGAAACATGGAAACGACTCAATTTCCCAAGTCAGCAGGTTGCTGGGGTTGGCTCACTTCCTTGCTGCCACGGAGGTATGTAGTCAAGGTCATGTTTTACCCCAACTCCCAGCAATTGCCAGTACTGTGTACGGAAGCTTAGAAAACTGATTTCTTGCTCACGGAACAAACAGTATGATGTTGCAGAATCATAGTAACATGCTACTAGTCACCCAAGGAGACATTGTTTAATATAGCAGCTAGCAACAGTTGTTGCAGTTTGATTGGAGTTTGATAGCAAGACAAAGTTTATTTATAAAGTACCTTACATTAGCTCAAGACATCCCAAAGTATTTTATGGTTAATAACATAGTTCTGAAATGTGCTGACTGTTAAAGTACATAAAAACTTCCAGATGGTGAATTCCTCCCTTGGGCTGATATAGGGAAGAGGTACAAGAGAATCCAGGTTCTTACTGCTATAGAAAATTACTAAATATTAACCCATTATTCTGGTTCCGTACCACAAGTCACATTTCTTGTCACTAGTTTGCATGGAAACAGTCTGAGGGTGAATCAAAGCTTTGTGTTATATCTGCCTCCAAGATGAGCTGTGGGCCATAATCCACAACATCACAGGGAAGACATACATCTATCTCTGCAACATTACTTGATTCCACTCTTGTCTCAGTTCAACAATTGCTGAAACCATCACCCATGCCTTTTTCTCTCTTGACTTAACTATTTCAATTGTCAACATCCGAATTCTACCCTCTCGAAACTGGAGTTCATCCAGAACTCTGACCTCATGTCCTCACTGTCTGATTCACCCAATACACCCTTACCTAGATTGGATCCCAGTTAACCAGCACTTTAACTGTAAAATTCTCATTTAGCAGTACTGGCTCAAATGTTCTTAATATAAAATGCCCACTCTGTCACAGTTTTTTGTCTTGCACACATCAGGACAATTTGGAAGAATTCAAGCTGAGATTTAAAATGTATAAGCGTGCTGATTGGTTGGCAATTGGAAAGTGATTGGTGAAGACATTGCCATTGAGAATGCAATATCCTTACTGGTCAGTATACAAATTGGAATTCCTACAATTCCATGCACTGTAAAATATTTCTTATTGGCAAACTTGCATATAAAGCCTGAGCAATTAGCTCACCATGAAAGCTTAATGCTGAAATATGACACATCAAAACTAGTCCTCGGATAATGGCCATCTTGGTCAAATCATTCCTCACAATATATCATATGGACTTAAGAATGGTTTCTAGATAGCCACTGTTGGTCATGGAAAATGCCAGTCTATCTCAGATTACTGTCGAACAGTAAAGTATTGCAAATGTTTGAGCAATGGGTGAGCTAGTGGTTTCATGATGTTCCAATGCGGTAGAAACACTAGTGATGTTGTCACAAACAGGATGCTGCTGTCAAGCTGAAAATGCAATCTGCCTATTGCATAAAACTAACATATGAATTTCAATGCTGATGTGAAACCAGGTATGTAGGCCATACACGCCAAAGACTGGTGGATTGTGTCAAACCCTATATCTCATTGGCTGTTCACAATAGTCAAGGGACTCACCATATCAAAATAGCCTGCGTTTTCAAACACTACAACACAATATCTACATTAAATGTGATTCTGCAATTGGATGACATTTACTGGATAATCCTGAGTGTGCAAAGAATTACAATGATTTTAAGGTTGTCAGTCATAGTCACAGCGTGACGTACATTTATGTATTGGACACTACATATATTAGTACACAGGGCTCCACTCACTGCAGACAGAAATAACGTATATATACTGTATCTATTTCAACACAACAGTCATTCACTGATTCAATTCTCATGGCAATGCTTTGATGAATTAGAGTCAACCTACCTGGTTTAAAACTTAAAACAAAACTTAGCTGTCCTATCAGTCAACATCAACTAGTGCATTCTTCACTGCAACATCTCTAACTATCAGAATGATCTTACCAAACACTCAGTGATTCTCCTCTTATACACTATAAATGTTGGCTTTCTTTAAAACTGATATTCTTATGCACTGTCCTAATGGATGCAAGACAAAAAGCTTTCAGCAATACTAAAGTTCTCTCTGCTGTTTTAAATTCCTCTCCTACCTTTGTAATTTCTTCCAGCATTTGAACCCTCTAAGGTATTTTCAATTGTATAGCCTGATTTGTTGGAAATAACTTATATAGAATGGGTTTCTTATGGCTTTTAGTTTAGGATTGTGACCAAGTTGACACTAGGATGGTCCATAGCACAGGCATTATAAGATATGGAATTGTTATACTCATGGGAATTGGGGTTGTGTTTTCTCGAATTGTAGTTGAATGAGCAATCAAAGACAACCGTATTGGAAAGGGGGTGTGTCAGCTGTTGCTTCTCTTGAGCTTTTTGTCATATTCCTATTAACCAGGGCTATGTTGACATCATGGGCACATTGTGGATCATTGTCTCCAATGAGTTCTCCAGAGTGGTCCAGTCAGTGAGGCGGTTACTTTAGTATCCTGTTCTAAAGAACGGTCACTGGATACAAAACATTAACTCTGCTTTCTCTCCACAGACCAGCTGAATATTTCTAGCAGTTTTTGTTTTATTTCTATTTGTTCTTTTTTTATTTTATTTCCAGCATCCACAGTGTTTTTTTTTAACATTAGTGTCTCAGCGGTCTGCTCTGATATTTGAATAGCAGCATGGCTTTCCTTTACACATGTGCTGACCATGTGCAGGAGAGGTTTTGATGTAGAGTCATGAACCACATTTAAAGATTTCCCTTGTGGCCTAATAACCATTCTTTGATTTGTGGTGGTGACTGAAAGACTGAATGAAAGCATTGTGACTGTCGTCAGCACAGTTAAGTGGTTTCATTTAATTGCACATTCAGCAAATCACTATGGTTGCAATACTTCTCCACATTTTTGGTGTTGCACTCACGAGTATCCAGGGGAAGTCTCATCACCTTTACAAAGCTATGTGCACACCATTTGCTTTTCTGTGTTCAGGGGGAACATAATAAGCACCTCTTCCCTTGCATGAAGTGCAGCTATCACTTTTCTGCAAGAGCGAGGCACTGAACTCAGAGCCGTAATCACCTTTTTACAACAACTGGCCCAACTCTGATGCTGCAAGTTATGTGAGCAATTTCTTCATAAAGCAATTTCTTCAGATAAGACAATACTGGTTCTGATTTAGATGCGGCTAAGAGAAATGTTCCTGGAGGACTCACGATGGATAAAATCTCCTGCTGAGTATACATCCACAAATATTTTGCTGCCTCTATTATCTTTTGCTCTCACATTGTAACTTAAGGGGAATTGCAACTGTAGCATTTATAAATGGGAGAAAATGATCTGACTAGAACTGTTATAGTCGCAGAAGGTATTCTTTATATCAGGAACCACTCCTTATTGACTTGCCAGGGTTGGACGGTTTGAGCTATAGGGAGAGGCTGAATAGGTTGGGGCTATTTTCCCTGGAGTGTCAGATGCTCAGGAGTGATCTTACATATGTTTGTAAAATCCTGAGGGGCATAGAAAGGGTAAATAGACAAGGTTTTTTTCCCTGCGGTGCAAGAGTCCAAAATTAGAAGGCATAGGTTTATAGTGAGAGGGGAAAGATTTAAAAGGGAGCTAAGGAGCAACATTTTCATAGAGCGGGTGGTGCATGTATGGAATGAGTTGCCAAAGGAAGTGGTGGAGGCTGGTACAATTACAACATTTAAAAGACATCTGGATAGGTTTCTGAATAGGAAGGGTTTCAGAGGCTCATGGACCAAATGGGACTAGATTTATTTAGGATATCTGGTCATTTTGGATGAGTTAGACTGAATAATCTGTTTCTGTGCTATACATCTATATGACTGTATAATTCTGGCCTTATGACAGTCTCCATTTTTAATTGCTCTAACATGATGGCTATGCTGTCTAATGTTCTAGAATCTTCTTATTTCTTCCTGCCTTTAGGAGACTATTTAAAAATCACTCTTTTTGATCAATCTTTTGATCATCTTCTTTGATAAGTCCACATGTGACTACACTTCAAATTGTTCTCAATAATACTCATCGTGCTTCTTAGAACATTTCCCTGCCATAAAGGTGTAATGCAAATATGCTTAGAAATGCATGTTGTTGTTGGGTAACATTGTGCATTATAGTGTCTGACTTTCAAGGTGAGAATGGTGTCACTGAGTTGCCAACCAACATCAGGATTTCGAGCTATGAAAATATGTGGCACCACATTCAAACTAAAACTGAAATAAGGTACTGAAAGAAGGGAGAGTGGAAATTACAGAAGTACTGTACATAATTTTCAGTCTTTCTTAAATTCAAGAGTAATGTCAGAGAATTGGAGAACTGCAATTCAAATAATTACAGGCCCAATAATTACAAACCAGTCAGTTTAACTTCATTGATGGGAGAACATCTAGAAACAATAATTCTGAATAAAATTAAGTCACATGGACAAATGTGGATTAATTAAGAGCCAGCATGTTTCCTTAAGGGAAAAATCATGTTTAACTAGCTTGTTAGTTTTTTTGAAAAAGGGAACAGAGAGGATTTATGTGGACAATACTGTTAAAGTGTGCATATAGATCAATAGCCAACATGTGTACTGAATCCTGATTTTTAACAAGTCTTACATCCTCATTGCTACCTCTTTGAATTGTTACAGCATTACTGAGAAGTTACTTTTAATTCCTGAAGACATCAAGACAATCCAAGAGTGTTTGCAGCAATCCTTGTCCAAATATCTTCTGCCCCATTTGCCGAGGCCAGTGATGCCTACTCAAGGTTATCTCAGCATTGGAGATATTACAGGGTCAGCCCAATTGTCTCCTCATCAACCAAACCACAGTCAGGATTAGCAACTTGTGTTTTGACAGCCACTAATAACCAGACATCTAGGCTAATATTCTGGGGAGGTTGGTTCAAATCCCACCACAACACGTGCTGGAACTTAATTGAATTGATAAATGTGAAATATAAATATTCTACAACGAGAATCATTGATTGTTATAGAAACTCCTCTGGTTTACTAATGTCCTTTGGGAAGGAAATCTACCACTCCAGATAAAATAAACGTTGGATTTAACTGCTGTAGGCAATGGTCCAGCAAACCACTCAGTTCAAGGGTAATTGAAAATAGTCGATAAACTGGGACTTTACCAGCGTCACCCACATTCCATGGGAGAGAATGATCTCCCCTACCTCTTTCAGCAAATATGCGACCAAGATAAAATGGGACTAACCAAAATGTTTCAGCAAGTGCTCAAAGTCAGGCTTGCCATCCCCTTTCACCCACTCTTGCCTGCTCCTCCAACCTTCTGTAAACTCAGGCGACAGTATGCACGGGAAATTGGGAAGCAGAAAATCCCTGAAAAACTGAGAGTAACTCCGATCTGATTTCCGGAGGTAATCAGGTTTTCGACCTTTGCGAAACTCTCCATATGAAGTCCTGTCACTCCGGAAAAATACCAGTGCACTCTTCAACGTTTCCTCGTCCATGTTCAGCAGTCAGGAATCTCACTCCTAATAACCCTCACATTAAATGATCAGACTCCTGCAGCTTTTCTTTCCTCAATATTCCTCGCTGAACAACTACAAATGCTGAATCTGTTTTAGGCTTAAAAATAATGGAATAAAATGAATAAGAGAACACTTTCAGTCTATAAATCCCCTCTAAAGGAACCACAGCTGATCAGATTAATGCAGAAAACCACCCATTAGTAATGTCGCCCCGGACAGCTGCTTGTTGCTAAGTCTCTATTATTCAGAGCAACTCCATCTCCGTTGAACACGACTGCCATGTTACAGCCGGGTACCTGGACCCTGGTGCGCAGCCGCAGATGCGAAATAGGATCATTGACTCCCGGAGGGGCGGGGTCAGTGATTGACAGGAATTGGGGAGTGGCGGGGTCATGCGCGTGATCGACTGGAAAAAGGCCGGGGCAGGGTCATGCATGAGATTGACAGGACCGCAGGAGGGGCGGGGTCCGTCTGTGATTGACAGTCGATGGACACGGGGCGGGGTCAGTGTGATTGACAGGAGATAGGGGCGGGGTAAGTATGTGAATGACAGGAAATAGGGAGGGTTACACCCGAAACGGAGACAGTGAGGACTGCAGATGCCGGAGATCAGAGTTGAGTGTGTGTTGCTGGAAAAGCACAGCAGGTCAGGCAGCATCCTAATGAAGGGCTCCGCCCAAAACATTGATTTTCCTGCCCTCAGGGTGTGGGTGGGCTGGGGGCATGGATCTGACCAGGGAGTCATGGAGGGAATGTTCTCTCTGAAATTGGGAATGAGGAATGGCATTTTTACTGGGAGCGGCAGGGTGAGAGGAGATGTATGGGATTAATGGTGCTGGAAGAGCACAGCAGTTCAGGCAGCATCCAACGAGCAGCGAAATCGACGTTTCGGGCAAAAGCCCTTCATCAGGAATAAAGGCAGTGAGCCTGAAGCATGGAGAGATAAGCTAGAGGAGGGTGGGGGGTGGGGGTGGGGAGAGCGTAGCATAGAGTACAATGGGTGAGTGGGGGAGGAGATGAAGGTGATAGGTCAAGGAGGAGAGGGTGGAGTGGATAGGTGGAAAAGGAGATAGACAGGTCGGACAAGTCCGGACAAGAGATGTAGTCCAGGTAGCTGTGGGAGTCGGTCGGTTTGTACCATCTCTGACACCTCCCTCTCCTTTCTGGACTGCTCCATTTCCATCTCCGGTGATCAATTAAACACAGATATCGGCTACAAACCTACTGAGATCATACATCCCTTATTCCCAATTCCTCAACCTCTGCTGCATCTGCTCCCAAGATGACCAATTCCACCATAGAACATCCCAGATGGCCTCCTTCTTCAAAGACTGCAATTTCCCCTCCCATGTGGTCAACGATGCCCTCTAGTGAATCTCTTACACTTCCAACACCTCCACCCTTTCACCCTACCCCTCCAATCACAGCAGAGACAAAACCTCCCTGGTCTTCACCTTCCATCCCATAACCTCCGGATACATCGCATAATCTTCCACCCACCTGCAAACAGACCCGATCACTAAGGATATATTTCCCTCCCCAGCCCTCGCCGCATTTCGGAGAGACCATTCCCTCCGCAACTCTCTTGTCAGATCCACACCCCCCATTAGCCCACTCCCCATTCCTCACTCCCCACTCCCGGCACCTTACCCAGCCAATGCGAGAAGTGCAAAACCTGCACCCACACCTCCCCACTCACTCCCCATTTGTCCAAGGCCCCAAATGATCCTTCCACATCCGGCAGAAACTTTCACAAACGTCATCTACTGTTTCCTGGATCGTTTCAGAGAACATCTCTGGGACACCCACACCAACTAACCCCACCAACCTGTGACCAAACACTTTAACTCCCCCTCCCACTCCAACAAGGACATGTAGATCCTGGGCCTCCTCCATTGTCAAACACTAACCACCCAACATCTGGAGGAAGAATGCCTCAGTTTCCACTTTGGGACCCTGCAATCACATGGGATAAATGTGGATTTCACCAGTTTCCTCATTTAACCTCTCCCTGATTTATCCCAGTCCCAAGCTTCCTACTTGGCACCACCCTCTTGACCTACTCATCTTCCTTCCCATCTATGTTCCACTCCCCTCTCTGCCCTATCACTTTCTCTTCCACCTTCATTTACCCACCACATTCCCAGCTACCTTCTCCCCAGCTCCACCTCCTCCCATTTATATCTCAGCTCTCTTGGCCCACAAGCCTCAATCTTGATGAATGACCTATGCCCAGAACATTGATTATGCTGCCAGACATGCTGTGCTTTTCCAACACCACACTCTGGACTTTGATCTCCAGCATCTGCAGTCCTTACTTTCTCTTAGTACTTGTAGTTGGGAAGGAGTGGGGACAGTGTGAATTGACTGGAGAAAAGAAGGGGCGGTGTCATTGTGTGATTGACTGTAGATCGGAAGGGGCGGACCACTGTGTGATTGACACGAGATTGGGAGGGGCAGGGTCAGAGTGTGATTGACAGGACTTTGGAAAGGGCTGAGACATTGTGTGATTGACTGGAGATAGGAAGGGGCGGGGTCAGTGCGTGATTGACAGGAATTGGGAAGGGACGGAGTTAGTTTGTGATTGACTGGATATTGGAAGGGCGGAGACATTGTGTGATTGACAGGATATTGGAAGGGGCGGAGGCATTGTGTGATTGACAGGGTATTGGAAGGGGCGGAGGCATTGTGTGATTGACTGGATACTGGAAGGGGCGGAGACATTGTGTGATTGACTGGAGATAGGAAGGGGCGGGGTCGGTGTGTGATTGACAGGAATTGGGAAGTGACGGAGTTAGTTTGTGATTGACAGCAGATGGGAGTGGAGAACGTGAGGACTGCAAATGCTGGAAATCAGAGTCTGGAGTGTGGTGCTGGAAAAACACCTCAGGGCAGGCAGCACCTGAGGAGCAGGAGAATCGTCGTTTCGGGCATAAGCCCTTCATGTGGGGGTGGGCGGGAGGTGGGTAAATGATTGACCAGAGCTGAGAGGGGGCGGAGCCTGTATTGTTCCGAGATGGGAAGGGGCAGAGCCGGTGATTGATTGACAAGAGCTAGGAAGGGGCGGGGTCAGTAAATGAGTGGCAATGAATGGGATGGGGCGAGGTCTGAATGATTGACAGGATCTCGGTGGTGGGCAGGGCCTGTGGTGCACTTTGTCGATGGGAAGGATCAGGGTCTGTGGTATTGTCCGCGATGAGCAGGGGCGGGGTCAGTGAATGATTAACAGGAGATGGGAAGGTAAAAACAATGACTGCAGATGCTGGAAACTAGATTCTGGATTAGTGGTGCTGGAAGAGCACAGCAGTTCAGGCAGCATCCAAATAGCTTCGAAATCCCTGATGAAGGGCTTTTGCCCGAAACGTCGATTTCGAAGCTATTTGGATGCTGCCTGAACTGCTGTGCTCTTCCAGCACCACTAATCCAGAAAGGAGATGGGAAGGGGCGGGGGTCGGTATGTGATTGACAGGAGACAGGAAGGGGTGTGGTCTGTGCAGTTGTCCGCGATGGGAAGGGGCTGGGTCAGTGAATGATTGACAGGAGAAGGGAAGGGGCGTGGTCTGTGGTGTTGTCCGCGTTGGGAAGGGGCGGAGGTCGGCACGTGATTGACAGGAGCTGGGAAGGGGCGTGGTCTGTGGTGTTGTCCGCGATGGGAAGGGCCTGGGTCAGTGAATGATTGACAGGAGAAGGGAAGGGGCGGGGTCAGTGAATGATTGGCTGGAGATGGGAAGGGCGGGGTCAGTGAATGATTGGCAGGAGACGGGAAGGGGCGGGGTCAGTGAGTGACAGTGTCGTTCAGGAGGCAGCTTGAGAAAGGCCGGCGGGAGGTGGAGCTCTGCTGAGAGACAGATCTTGAGTGGAGTTAGCGAGAGATGCGAGCTCTTGGTTAGCTGCCCGGAGCGATGGAAAGGGCCTGAGACTGGGGAACAGAAGCAACGGCGTGAGTATTTGCAGACAGCGAGGGCCTGGCCTCCGGGCCACAGTCCTGTGAGGGAGCAAGAGTGTTTGGGGCACAGAGAGAAGGGACCCCAGGTTCTGCAGAGTGAGAGGGAATCTCCCGGGAGAAATCTTGCAGGAGAAAGCAGGTTATTTGAGGGCGATATTGCAGGAGGTAAATCCCCCAGGAGAGAAATATCTTGAGTTAAGTCTTTACAGGTTAATATCATTTCATGAGAGAAATCCTGCAGGAGTGACCAGATCTAGGGCCAAGTACATATTGCCCGAAAGAATGTCCAGACATTAATCCTGCGGCAGTGCGAGACGTTAGTAGCTTGGAGTGGAGAAGGTTGCTGGCTGATAGAGTAAAATAGAATAGCTCCTGACATGGGAAACAGAGAAAAAATAAGCAGGAAATATGGTGATAGAAGTACGCTGGATATAGAGCAAATTAAAAGAGCGACATAGATGAGTCACCCGAAAGTAGAGGGAAAATAAAAAAAACTAGCGCCACAGTAAAACCCCTGGGAATATGCAGAAGAAAACAAACAATGTAATGCACAATGTGCAAAGAATTATAGAAACGAAAATTAGTTGGAAATAAAACAAGTTAGTCGAACAGAGATGGGTAGCAGACTGAAAGATGTAAGGAGTTTTACTTGCAAAGAAGTGTTCTCTTACAGACTGAAGTTCCAAAGAAATTGCAGTAAACTTGCAGGTGGTGAAGCAGCCAAATGGTCTGTTGGTCTTCATAGCAAAAGGGTTTTAGTCCAGGAGCAGGGATATCTTGCTACTGTTGTACCGAATCTTGGTGAGTCCTGGAGTATTGTGTGCAGTTCTAGTCTCTTCGCCTGAAGAAGGATGCTCTGGCTGTGGAGGGAGTGCAATGAAGGTTTACCAGATTGATTCCTGGGATGAAAAGACTGATGTATGAAGAGATACAGAATTCAATTATCGAGTCATATAGCATGGAAACAGAGCCTTAAGCCCAACGTTCATGCTGACCAGGTTTCTGAAACTGAACTAGTTCCATTTGCCTGCATTTGGCCCTTACCCCTCTAACTCTTTTTTTTTATCCATGTACCTGGCCAAATAACTTTTAAGTCTTGTAATTGTACTTTCCTCTATTACTTCCTCTGTCAGCTCATTCCATATATGCACCTCCCTCTGCATGAAGAGGATTCCCCTCAGCTCCCTTTCAAACCTTTCCTTTCTCAATCGAAACTCATGCCCTCTGGTTTTGGACTCGCCGACCCTGGGGAAAAGATACTGGTAATTCACCATGCCCTCATGATATTATAAAGATCTATAAGGTCACCCCTTAACCTTCTACACTCCAGGGAGAAAAAAAACATTCCTCTCCTTATAATTTAAGCCCTCCAGTCTCAGTAACATCCATGTAAATCTTGTATGGAACCTTTCCAGTTTAATAAAGCAAGGTAACCAGAATTGTATGCAGTACTGCAAATGTGGCCTGACCAATGCCCTGCACTGCTGTAACATGATGTCTCAACTCCAACACTCAGTACTCTGACCATTGAAGGCAAGTATGCCAAATGCCTTCGTCACCATCCTGTCTACCTGTGATGCCACTTTCAAGGAACTATAGACTTGCACCCCTATGTGTCTCTGTTTGATAAAATCCATTGGATCCTACTATTAACTGTGTAATTCCTGCTTTGCTTTGCCTTTCCAAAATGCAACAACCTCGTATTTATCTAAATTAAAATCCATCTGTCATTCTTTGGTCCAGTGACCCAGTTGGTCAAGATCCATTGTAATCTAGATAGTTAAAAATCTCATAACACCAGGTTATAGTCCAACAGGTTTAATCGGAAGCACAGTAGCTTTTGGAGCGACGCTCCCTCATCAGGTGATTGTGTCACCTGATGAAGGAGCGTCACTCCAAAAGCTAGTGTGCTTCCAATTAAACCTGTTGGACTATAACCTGGTGTTGTGATTTTTAACTTTGTACACCCCAGTCCAACACCGGCATCTCCGAATCATTAATCTTAGATCACCTTCTTTGCTGTCCACTCTACTACTAATTTTGGTGTCATCCACAAACTTACTAACCATGCTTCCTATTGGGGAAATCATTTACTTAAATGATGAACAACAGTAGACTCAGCATTAATCCTTGAGCCACACCACTGGTCACAGGCCTCCAGTCTGAACAACAACCCCCTATCCATACCCTCTGTCTCTCACCATCAAGCCAATTTTGTATCTAATTAGCTAGCTCTCCCTGGATCTCGTGTGGTCTAACCTTAGCAACCAATCTACCATGCAAAACTTTGTCGAAGGCCTTGCTAAAGTTCATGTAGACAATGTCTGCCACGCTGCCTTCATCTATCTTCTTGGTCACCTCTTCAAAAGCCTCCATCAAGTTAGTGAAATGATTTCCCATGCACAAAGCCATGCTGACTATCCTTATTTGGTCCTTTTTTTTCCAAATGCATATAGTTCATGTCTCTCAGAATGCCTTCCAACAACTTACCCACTAGTGACATCAGACTCACTTCTGTAGTTCCCTGGCTTTTCCTTGCCACCTTTCTTAAATAATTCACATTATCTACCTCCAGCACCTTCTGCAATGTGGACTGTGTTCAACTACTTTTCATCACTTTATATAAATGATTTGGATGGGAGCGTAAGAGGTACAGTTAGTAAGCTTGCAGATGACACCAAAATTGGAGGTTTAGTGGGCAGCAAAGAAGGTTACCTCAGATTAAAACAGGATTTTGATCCAATGGGCTGAGAAGTAGCAGATGGAGTTTAATTTGGATAAATGTGAGGTGCTGCATTTTGGGAAGCAAATCTTAGCAGGACTTTTATGCTTAATGGTAAGGTCCTAGAGAGTGTTGCTGAACAAAGAGACCTTGGAGTGCAGGTTCATAGCACCTTGAAAATGGAGTCGCAGGTAGATAGGATAGTAAAGAAGGCGTTTGGTGTGCTTTCCTTTTATTGGTCAGAGTATTGAGTGCAGGAGTTGGGAGGTAATGTTGTGGCTGTACAGGGCATTGGTTAGGCCACTGTTGGAATATTGCATGCAATTCTGGTCTCCTTCCTATCGGAAGGATGTTGTGAAACTTGAAAGGGTTCAGAGAAGATTTACAAGGATGTTGCCAAGGTTGGAGGATTTGAGCTATAGGGAGAGGTTGAATAGGCTAGGGCTATTTTCCCTAGAGCATTGGAGGCTGAGGGGTGACTTTATAGAGGTTTATCATGAGGGGCATGAATAGGTTAAATAAATAGGATATAATGGGGTGGAGGAGTCTGGAACTAGAGGGCATAGTTTTAGGTTAGAGGGGAAAGATATAAAAGAGACCTAAGGGGCAACTTTTTCATGCAGAGGGTACATGTATGGAATGAGCTGCCATATGAAGTGGTGGAGGCTAGTACAATTGCAACATTTAAAAGGCATCTGGATGGGTATATGAATAGGAAGGGTTTGGAGGGATATGGGCCGGGTGCTGGCAGGTGGGACTAGATTGGGTTGGGATATCTGGTTGGTATGGACGAGTTGGACTGAAGGGTGTGTTTCCATGCTGTACATCTCTATGACTCTAAGACATCACTATTTACTTTCCTGAGTTCCCTAGCTTCCATGTCTTTCTCCACAGTAAATGCTGAATTGTTTGTTTAAGATCTCACTCCATACATCGATGGCCTGTTGATTTTAAGGGGCCTTATTCGTTCTCTTTTGCCCTTCATATACTTGTGGAATCTCTTTACAATCTCCTTAACCCTATCTACTAAAGTTCTCTCATGTACCCTCTTTGCCCTCCTGATTTCCCTCTTAAATGTACACCTCCAATACTCCGCAAGGGATTCACTTGATTCCAGCTGTCTATACCTGGCATGTGCTTCCTCCTTCTTCTTGACTAGAGCCTCAATATTTTTATTTATCCAGTATTCTCTCTTCCTGCCAGCCTTACCCTTCACACGAACAGGAACATGCTGTCTCTGAATTCTTGTTATCTCAGTTTCTAAAGCATCCCACCTCCAAACAGCCTTCCCCAACCAACTTTTGAAAGTTCCTGTCTCATACCATCAACATCGGCCTTACCCAATTTAGAACTTCAACTTGTAGACCAGGCCTATCCTTTTCCTTAACTATTTTAAAACTATTAGAATTATGGTCACCGGTCCCAAAGTGCACCCCCACTAGTACCTCACTCACTTGCTCTGTCTTATTTCCCAAGAGGAGGTCAAGTTTTGCCCCTTCTCTAGTAGGGCCATCTACATATTGGTTAAGATTATGTTCGCTGGAGTTCAGAACAATGAGAGAATTTCAGAGAAACCTGTAAAATTATATGAGGACAATGCAAGGTAAATACAGAAAGGATGTTCTTTATAACTCGAGAGTCTGGAACCAAGGGTCATACTTTAAAGACAAGTGGTAGGCCATTTAGGACTGAAACAAAGAGGAATATTTTCACCTAGAGAGTGGTGAATCTGTGCAAATCTCTGACACAGAAAGTGGTTGAGGCCAAAACATTGAACATTCTCAGGAAGGAGTTAAATATAGTTGTTGGGGCTAAAGGGATTAAATGATATGGGGAGAAAGGAGGAACAGGATACTGAGGCCTGGTGTCTCAGTGGTTAGCACTGCTGCCTCACAGCGCCAGGGACCTGGGTTTGATTCCAGCCTCTGGCGACTGTCTTTGTGGAGTTTGCACATTCGCCCCATGTCTGTGTGGTTTTCCTCCGGGTGCTCCGGTTTCCACCCATAATACAAAGATGTGAAGGTTAGGTGAATTAGTCAGGGATAAACGTAGGTGATTTGGGTTTGGGTGGGATATTCTTCAGAGGGTCGGTGTGGGATGGCTGAGCTGAGGGGCCTGTTTCCACACTGTAGGGATTCTATTCTTATGAGTTTGGTGTTGAGCCATGACCATATTAAATGTCGCAGAGGCGTGAAGGGCTCGAATGGCCTACTCTTGCTCCTATTTCCTGTTTCTATAGGGATCTCAACAATAACAATGTATGTGCTGTATGCAGACGTGCATGACCACATCAGTGTAATTGCCAGGGAGCTACTGAGGTAGAAAGGTATGAAACTGTATTGAGATAAGCAAATTAACTTCATATTTGCAGTACCAAAGAAAGAGGAGAGAATAAGAGGCTAAATCCTTGTGAACTGATTTCTGGAATTTTCATTAAAGGTTCAGACTTACTGGATTGAAGTGGAACAGAGGAAAAAGTTTTAAGAGAGCTGTGTTAGTGAGGAGGATTGTTAAATAAAACAAATGATGTGTAAAGCTAATTTCTCACTGATTTATTTGTTTATGGTTAACACTTAAACACTATGAGCCGTGATGAAATTGTTAGAGGTCTTGCCTGCGGGTCACGGGGTTTTCAGTTCAAAGTCCAACTGTCGGGTGAGAATAAAAATAAAACCTGTAGCCTCCGAGCACTCAGCAAGGTCTATATTGTCAGATGTCTTGTTTTTTGCATAAGATGCTAAACAGAAGCCCATCTGCCTGCTTGGTGGTTGTAAAAATTCCTATGACCCTGTTCAAAGAGAATAGTGGTGTGCTGGTCAATATTTATCCCTGGATCAAATCACAAAAGAAGATCATCATGTCATCAGTTTATGGGAACTGGCTTGCTTCTTCGTTACCTGCATTACAACTATGACTACAACTTTGAAAGTTCTAGATTGTTTGATTGTAAAGTGCTTTGAGATGTCCAGTGATAATGAAGCACCATGTATATCCACAAACTTTCTCTGTTCAATGCTGGATGATGATGTTTAATGGCTCCTTCCAGGTATTGCTTCGATCTTCTTCAAACTCACAGGGAAAAAGAACAGTTTGAAAAGAAATCTACTTAAATAAGAGCACATTGGTCACACTGCATGTACACTTTGAAGTGCACAAGATAAATCAAGCCAAGAAGTCTCATTCACCAGTAATTTTTCCCCTTCTGGGCCTCCACCATCATCATCCTGATGTCCAAAATACTGACCTGTGAGCTTACAGTCAGAGCAAATTACTGTAAAATCTTCATGCTTTGTTCCTCTCCAAAGGCCTTCAGTGTGTGCCCCCTCTCAAGGTTTTGGCCATCTTTCCTGGAATACCTTGTTGAAATTCCTCCGGTCAGGTTTCTACTCCTGCCACAGCATGTCCAATTGGTTGGCCACAGGACCACATCTGAACTACATGTGACTTTGGAGCCAAACCAATGTGATTGATTCTTAAGTGCCCTCTGGGCATTTAGGGATGGGCAATAAATGCTGCATGGCCAGTGATGTCCTCATAGAGTCATAGAGATATACAAGCATGGAAACAGACCATTTGGTCAACTCATCTATGCCAAGCAGATATCCCAAACTAATCTAGTTCCACTTGCCAGCAACCAGCCCATATCCCTCCAAACCCTTCCTATTCATGTACCCATCCAGATGCCTTTTAAATGTTGCAATTGTACCAGCCTCCACCACATCCTCTGGCAGCTCATTCCATATGTGTACCACCCTCTGTGTGAAAAAGTTGTCCCTTAGTTTTCTTTTATACCTTTCCCCTCTCATCCTAAACCTATGCCCTCTAGTTCTGGACTCTCCCACCCCAGGGAAAATGACTTTGTCTATTTACCCAATCCATGCCCTTCATGATTTTATAAACCTCTATTAGGTCACCCCTCAGCCTCCGACACTCCAGGGAAAACAGCCCCAGCCTAATCAACCTCTCCCTATAGCTCAAATCTGCCAACCCAGGCAACATCCTTGTAAATTTTTCCTGAACCCTTTCAAGTTTCACAACATCCTTCCGATAGGAAGGAGACCAGAATTGCCGCAATATTCCAACAGTGGCCTAACCATGTACTGTACAGCTGCAATATGACTTCCCAACTCCAGTACTCAACACTCTGCCCAATAAAGGAAAGCATACAAAACACCTTCTTCACTATCCTGAGAACCTGCACTTCAAGGTCTCTTTGTTCAGCAACATTCCCTAGAACCTTACCATTAAGTGTATAAGTCCTGCTAAGGTTTGCTTTCCCATATTGCAACACCTCACATTTATCTGAATTAAACTCCATCTGCCACTCCTCAGCCCATTGGCCTACCTGATCAAGATCCTGTTATAATCTGAGGTAACCACCTTCGCTGTCCACTATACCTCCAATTTATTCATCCTGTGAATGAATAAAAAAAGGAAATTGTTGCTTGTAAAACAGAGGTGAGCAATAGAAATGATTGGAAGGGTTAGGAGAAGGATTTTTAGAGATTTAATGAAGTTTTCAAGGTATGAAGGAACTTAACTGAGACAATGTGTTTAAAACCAAATATTTTATATGTGAGATAAATAAGTTGGTTAGTAAGACAGGAGCTTAAGTGGGATATTTTCACCCATAAAATACTTCGATAATGCAGTAGTTCACAAACACAACCTATTCCAACTTGTGAAACGTTTCAGGGAACAGAGATGTATGCGCCAAACAACCCCACCGTCCTGTGGCTGACCAATTCAACTCCTCCTCCCACTCCACCAAGGACATGCAAGTCCTGGGCTGTCTCTACCACCAAATCCAAGCCATCTGATGACTGGAGGAAGAACGCCTCATCATCTGTTTTGGGGCCCTTCAACCACACAGCATCAATGTTGACTTCACTAGTTTCCTTATCTCCCCTCCCTCACCTCATCCCAGGTCCAACCCTCCAACTCGACACCGGTCTCTTGAACTATCCTACCTGTCCATCTTTCTTCCCACCTATCTGCTCTGCCCTACCCTGGACCTATCACTATCACCCCCCCCATCTGAATCTACCAATTGCCTTCTCAGTTACCTTCCTCCCCCATCCCCACCCTCCTGTTTATCTCTCAGCACCCCCTTCTCCTCCCCCTACCACATGCCTCATGAAGTGCTTATGACTGAAATGCCGACTCTACTGCTCCTCAGATGCTGCCTGACCTGTTGTGCTTTCCCAGCGCCACATGTTTCGACTTTGATCCCCAGCATCGGCAGTCCTCGCCTCCTCCTACATTTATGTAGTGCACTGTCTAACCATCTAAATTAGACAGAAATTGGCATAGAGCCAAGAAGTAATTACTTGTAGTGGTGGTTAAAAGAGTTTGAATCTCAATAGTTGAGTGGAAGTGGAGAGGTTTTGGGAAGTAATTCTGTTCTCGGTGCGCTATCACTAATAATGGGTTGAAGGGAAGAGGAAATACACAAGCACCAACTGTGTTGAAGGAAATTAGATTAAGTGGTTGGGTGCTGGAGAAACTTGAAGATTGTTAGAAACCGCCATTGAAATGGGCAGTACAAAAAAGCTTGGGCCTCTTTAGAAATATTTCGATGGGAAGAGCATTGAAAGACTTTGTGAAAAGGTGAAGCAGTTAACAAAATGTTTGAGTTAGTTTTTTGGTGTTTCTAAAAATGTTTGATTTGTAATTGTTTTTGTAATTGTAAATGGTTTCCAACTCCCACAAGAAATGGGTCACTCAGGTTACTAGAAGGTGCTGATATATTTTGTGGGCCTCTTTGAATTGACAAATGACCTGATATCGGAGCAATTAAATTTAATTATTTAAATTATAGTAGACTGCTTTCTGCGCTACAAAAAAATCTCACCCTAAAAATTCCCGATAAAATTATTTTTTAAGGGAGAATTTGTGTAATCGTTTTAATCAATTCTTCTTTATCATGCTTCTGCTGTAAATGTTTTGCCTTTTTAAAGGTATCTATGATTTCTTCTGCTGAACCCAAACTAAACTTCTCTCCTTCACTTGCCAAATGTGTCCCTAGGTATCCATCTATTTATCAACATACACACACACACCACCTGGGAGGTAGGAGAGCTGCTGTGATGAATAAAGACTTGTGCATCCATTCCTGGCCTGGTTCATACTATCTTGACAGTGAGAAACGATGGGTTTATGGCAAACTATCGCTCACACCGGGCCAATTGGCATTTACATCTGACAAGGAAGGGCTTACGCTGACCAGCTTCAAGCTCTCTGCCATCACCAGCATCAAGAAGGAGGCATCCAGCTTCATATTCAGCTCACTCACCGTGCTGGTAAATGGCAACGAGAAGCACTGGTTCAGTTCGCTACAGCCCAATCGGACAGTGGTATTTAACGTCATCGAGCACTTCTGGCAAGCACAGTTGCTTTCATCCGATGGGGTGGAAGTAGAGGCCAGCCCTGATCGCACATCCAAGGGGAAACAGCTTATTCACTTGGCTTCCAGCTCTCACCAACGCTTGGAAGACACAGCCAAAGTACTGCATCATCAGGGAGAGCAGTTTGATCGCATCATGAAAGGGCTGGACAAGATAGAGTCAGACATGGATGTGGCAAACAGGTATTGGAGCCATGTGGGTCTTATTTATGAGTTTTAAAAGGGAGGCAGCAAACTCCAGGAAAGGTGAGCTAAGAAAGCAGTGCAATATCCACTGTGACATACATGACATAAAAGGGAACAGTTTTGTCCCACATGCTAATGTATAGAGTATATGTCTCTGCATCTGCTCCCACAAGCATACAAACTGTACTATGCCAGGTAAGAGAAAAAAAAGTTGCTTACCCATTTTCCAAATTATGTCCCAGAATAAAATCTTCTCCCGGGTTACTTCCAACTAACAATAATTTTGTTTTTTAACATATTTCGGCCATTATCAATCTGCTTAGCTATTCTTCCCTTCCAGCTTTGATTATGCTTTCCCACTCTGGCCACTCCCCAGGTATGGTCTTCATTTAGCTCCCTCATACTCCAGTCTGTACCCCTTGTACTTTGCTGCTTCACAGTTGGTTGATTTTATCCATTGGATCTAACTTGTCCACATCCAGAACCATCCGACATCTTCCTCCTTTGCTAAAACGCATTCATATTCCAGGTTCCTCTTGGTTATGTTTGTTATCCATATCTATCTCTTAGATGAACAAAGGGTTGGAGGAAACTATGGGTTCATTCATTCTGCCCCTTTCTGTTGTTCATCGCAAATGGAAACCCTGCAATCTTGGAGGAATAAAAACAGACTAAAATCTCAGTTTAATTGGGGGGACAAATAGGTGGACAGTTCTTTTTTCAACTATTGAGGCGTTCAGGACTGTGACCTTGATGGACATTACCAGATTCCTATGAGTTATACCTTCTGATCTCCATCCAGCAAGAAGCAATTCTGATTCCCCAAGTTCAGCTATTCAATGTACACCACACAAGGTCTATTTGTTAATTTATTCATTCACAGGCTATGGGTCTTGTTAAATAGTGGCTGTTACCTTTAATTGGCCATTGAATTGAGTGGCTTCCTGGGCAGTTACAGAGGACATTTAAGAATCAAATGTAAGCCAGACTAGGTGAGGGTGGCAGATTTCCAGAATGTAGTGATATATTTTATCTGACAATAGTTTCATGACACTGTCGCTGACAAAGGCTTTACATTCCAGATTCCTTTTATTGAATTCAAATGCTCCCAACTATGGAGGTGGGGTTTTAGCTTCAGTCTCTGGATTACGAGTCTAGTAACATCACCATTATCCCATTCTCACCCTTACAACATAAATATACTATTTTCTAGGAGGGAAATAATATTTTGTGTCAGATTTGCAGGCATCTGCAGTATTTCATTCACCAAACATTAACTATGTTCAGGCCTTGTATAACCTAAGATTGTGGCCATTATTCCCCCCAGCCCCTTAACTGTTTTTTCCTTACTTCTGAAATGCACAATCTCTTTGAAAATTCTGTGTCACTTCAGTTTGGATCCTATGAATTTCCCAGTCCTTGTGCTTCACTGCTGTCACCTGGACCTTCACCTGATTGGGCATACATTCTTGATTTCCTTCTCACCTTTTCTTTCCTTCCCCTTCCCAATCTCTCTAGAATCGTAGAATCCCTACAGTTTGGAAGCAGGCCATTTGACCCATCAAATCCACACCGCCCCAACGAGCATCCCGCTCATCCTATCTCTGTAACTCTGCATTTCCCATGTCTAATGCACCCAGCCTCCTCATCCCTGGATACTTTGGGCAATTTTTGGCATGGCCAATCCACCTAACTTGCACATAGTCATAGAGATGTATAGCATGGAAACAGACCCTTCAGTCCAACCCGTCCATGCTGACCAGTTTCCCAACCCAATCCAGTCCCACCTGCCAGCACCCGGCCCATATCCCTCCAAACCCTTCCTATTCGTATACCCATCCAAATGCCTATTAACTGTTGCAATTGTACCAGCCTCCACCACTTCATCTGGCAGCTCATTCCATACACTTAACAGCCTCTGTGTGAAAAGGTTGCCCTTAGGTCTCTTTTATATCTTTTCCCTCTCACCCTAAACGTATGCCCTCTAATTCCTGACTCCAGGGAAAAGACTTTGCCTATTTACCCTATCCATGCCCCTCATAATTTGTAAACCTCTATAAGGTGACACCTCTGTGAGAGGAAACCGGAGCACCCATAGGAAACCCACTCAGTCAGGGGGAGTATGTACAAACTCCACACCGACAGTTGCCTGAGGTGCTGTCAGGTAGCAGGGCTGACCACTGAGCCACCGTGCCACCCTAAAACCAGCCTTTTCGGTTAAACTTTCAGTCGGCCTCCTCATATCTCCTCTACTTGTTCAGTGTCAACATTGTTCGGTTTTCCTCCTCGGAAAACTGCCCAAATTGTTTCAATCTGATGCTATATTGATCCAGTTATTGTCTGGTACCGAACAGATTGTGATTTCTTTTGTGTTGACTCCTGCAATTTCACAGTGCACATTAGAATTAAAAAGAAACTGTTTACTGCACATCAATATGTGTGCAACCTAGTATGTGAACAGAGGAATGATGTTTATATTGGAATGGAAGAGCTGGGTGCCAGAGGTAGAAGGTTCAAATTTGCATTCCTAGATAAAATCCTTGAGGGTGGGTTGAATACTTTCACTAGTTGGCTGATGTTTGCAGCCAATAAACAAAATTGCTTTTCCATTGAGAATGCATTTTTATGTTTTCATTTGCCTGTGAACCTTTTGGGACAATGAGATTCTGAAGCAGTAACCTATGCATGAAGAAAGCTGGGTCTAGATGTAATAGAAATTCCCCAGTGATAGAATATCATCAGGGATCCTGGAATAGCAGCTGTACAATTTCAAAACAGCCCCTTGTTTGTGCTCTTTCATATACTTTATGTATTGCAAAACTTACAAATGAATGGAAGTCAAGATTGTGCATTTCATTTTATTCCACTATACTTCATTTAATTTTAATATTTCATGTCTTTAATGATTTGTATAACTTTCTATTTGCACATATTGGCCTTGAGCTAATTATATCACATTTAAGGGCTGGTTCACACTTTGCTTATAGACCTCTAAATGTTTTCAGTCCTCTGGCCACACTTCATGTATAAACTCAGATTCTGAGAGCATGCTTTTCATAGACTTTGGAAAACTTTGTGGCGTGATGAAAATGGTGGCTAAGATATAGCTTCAGGATTTATATTTCTCTGGGTTTCTTATTTTCACCAGTTTAAGGGTGCAAGCTAGTTTAGATTGCAATCCCACACCTTGCACTCCCAATCTCGCTGGCTCAGTAGCAGGGGAAAGACAGCTCCTTGTCCTCTATAGTTTTCATGGAGTCAGGCCAGCGTTTAAAGGATTTGTGACTCATGGCACCTTGGAGATTGTGAACCATAGTTGGCCTGAGAGAAAAGTATGTGTGAATGTTACATCCTTGCCCTCTATGTCCCCAACCAACCCCTAGAGCTATTCCATTTCCATTCAACAACTATACACTTTATATAGCAACTATGGACCCCATAGAGACAATAGGATTAGATTCCCTACAGTATGTAAACAGGCCCTTCGACCCAACAGGTCCACACCAACCCTCCGAAGAGCATCCTACCCAGACCCGTTCCCCTACATTTACACCTGACACTGTCAATTTAGCATGGCCAATTCACCTGACCTGCACATCTTTGGATTGTGGGAGGAAACCGGAGCACCCAGAGGAAACCCACGCAGACACAGGGAGAATGTGCAAACTCCACACAGACAGTCACCCGAAGCTGGAATTGAACCTGGGTCCCTGGTGCTGTGAAGCAGCAGTGCTAAACACTGAGCCACCATGCCACCCCATGTTCTTGAATAGAGCATGTTGGTCTTCCAGAGGGTGAAAATGTGGAGTTAATAGAAGATATTAAAGAGATGACATGTACTGAATAAGTCTGTCTTCATTATAGAGCAAAGTCCAACTTTGGCACTGGTCCCCAGATGTTAGTAAGAAGTAAGCAGGTTTGACAGGGCTGACTTTGCTGTGATCCATCTGGTTTTGTTTCTTCCTCTCACTTTGAAGTTTGTTTTGTATGATTGAGCTGTTTCAGAGACCATTTAAGAATTGCTGACATTACTGTAGGTCTGGAGTCACACAAAGGCCCCAAAACAGATGGATTTTTACAACAATTATGATTGTTTCACAGTTGCCATTAGATTTGCTTTTAATTCCATATTTAATAACTGATTTCAAATTTCACCATCTTCTTTGGGATTTGAACCCGTTACCCTAAACATTAGCCTGGTCTTCTGGGTTAGAATAGTGCTGGATAAGCACAGCAGTTCAGGCAGTATCCGAGGAGCAGGAAAATCGATGTTTCGGGCAAAAGCTTTCATCAGGAAGGGCCTCATTCCTGATTAAGGGATTTAGCCCAAAATGTCGATTTTCCTGCTCCTTGGATGCTGCTTGAACTGCTGTGCTTACCCAGCACCACTCTAATCTTGACTCTGATCTCCAGCATCTGCAGTACTCACTTGCACCTGATCTTCTGGATTACCAGTCCAATGTATTATGATCTCAGACTACACTGCCAAATTTGTTAGAATCTGGCTTAGATCAGTAACATTTTTTTTGAAACATACACAAAGTATCATATCTTCAGGTACTAACTATAAAACTAAAACCACTCAAGGACTAAAAGATTTCATGGTTTTCAACACTAAACAATAAACTTTACTCGTTAAAAAGTTAAAACAGTAATATAGTATGCATTCTAACATCCAACGTTAACCTGAAGTCAATATAGTTTACAGACACACTGTGATTAAACTCCACGAAGTACATCATGTTGCAAATGTGGATCAGACACATCCCATGGATTTCTCAGGAACCTTCAACCTCTCCCCTCCCCTTCAGATGTTAGGATAGTGTGGGTCACCAAATATTATTGAAATTTTACAAGAGATTCTTGTCCTTCTCTTTTTGCAGACTTAGCTTTGGAAATTCCTCAAAAGCCAGTCTGTTGTGGACTGCCTCAATAACCACTTATGCTCTGGTAGTTCATTTTCCTGAGTCTGTGCTCTTCTAAATTCTGGGCTCCAGAACTGCACTCCACTTAATCACAGGTACAACTCTGGCTTTTCACAGACTGTGAGTTTCACCAAGCCTGTACTTAGTTTTTCCCTCATCTTTAAATTTACTCTGCTATACCAATCAAATTCTGCTTGTGAGCTTTTCAACTCCTACTTTCAGCTGCACTGAAATATTAATTTCTCCACACAAGGCCATTATGGTTTATGAATTTCTATTGAATACTAACTGTATAGAGGAGTCCAACTGACCCTTGGACCTCTGTCTTAGCCCCAACAATACAGAGCCAGTGGCTTTTGAAACACACTTTTCTGCACAGACCCTGTTTTTGGCTCTGTCTGTAACTATTGCTGTTCAGTGAACATTCAGCTGTTTTCAGTGAACTACTGAAATCTTGTAACAAGCCCATCCCTATGGCTGTGCAAAACTGAATATTGCAACCATCAAAGGAACTCAAATGTAACTAAGAGAAGACCAAGTTTTCTGAATGTTACAATTTTCACAGATACTGCTTATACAGAAACTAATGATTTCAAAAATGGATTTCATAACAGGTGATATCAACACGCCAACAGCTGCGGTTATCAACATGTATTTACTATGCATTATCTTTGCTGAGTCCAGATATTCGTTAAGGCATTGAAACTGCTTTATCCCAGAGAGGACATTGTTTTCATTATAACTCTGGCATCTGATCCATTGTGAATTTCATGATGTTTATTTACACAAGGTAAAGTGGTTTCAGGTGCTTATATCCTGTTATAGATACTTTAAAGGATCAGGATGATTGACACTTTTATTGGACTTTGGTAATAGATACGTTTAACACATCCTGTTGTCCCTATAAGGTTCATTTGTTTCAAACAGAGTGTATAGTGATTGAAGCGGGTTGACTAGGCCAGTTGGCTGGACAGCTGATTTGCAATGCAGAGTGATACCAACACAGAATATAGAACAGTACAGCACAAGAATAGGTCCTTTGGCCCACCATGTCTGAGCTAACCATGATGTTATTCTAAACTAATTCTGTCTGTCTGCATGTGGTCCAAATATCTGTACTGCCTGCCTATTTGTGAACCTGTTGAAATGCATTATAAACTTTGCTGTTGTATTTGCTTCTAATGCCTACCTGACAGTGTTCCGGGCATCTACTACCCTCTGTGTAAAAACAACTTGCCTGACACATTTCTTTTAAACTTTCCCTCTCTCACTTTAAACAATGGCCCTTAGTACCTGGCATTCCTACTCTGGGAAAGAGATTCCAATTATCTACCCTATCCATGCCTTTCATAACTTTACATACTTCTATCAGGTCGCTCACACTCGAGCAAAACCAATACAAGCTTGTTCAACATCTTATTCAGTCTGATCCAGACAACTGCGTGAGTTCAATTCATGCATCTGCTGAGGTTACCACAAAGACTTTCCTTCACAATCCCTCCCTTGGCCTGAGGCATGGTGACTCTCAGATTAAATGACCAGCAGTTATCTCTCTTGAATGAGCGAGCAGGCCGTGGTCTGGTAAGACTATGGTGACTTTACCCGTAGGATTGAGTGGCGGAGAAGAATAATGACTTGGCATGGAGGGTAGGGGTTAATGACATGAGGTGGTATGGATTAGATACCAGGTGGATGTGAGGGGTGAGGCCTAGGGCATCCATAGTTCATCATATTGATGTAGGTCTAATGTTAGTCTTTTTTTTCAAAAAATACATTCCTTCCTAAAATTTATACCAAAACTAAATCTAAGTCCAACTGTTCTGTAATGTATATTAATGAGGTATAAATTTCAACTGGTCTTGACACAGCATGTTTTACTCAATATGATTGTCAAAGTTTTAATATTCCCCTTTAAGGAAGTCTATCTGTAATCCCTAACTGCTCAGAAATATAATCAATAATTAACACCATGTAAAATGGCCAAGCAATCAACTTCGATTCAGGGCAGTTGGGGATAGACAATAAATGCTGACCTAACCTGTGATGTCCACATTCCATGAAAGAATTTCATGACAATCCTTCTCAATCTAACCTCACTTTGTGGCATGTGTCCCTCACACACAGTCCTTGGTATAGGTTGGATAAGTGAAAGTCTATAGTTTTCACTCCCTAGCTATACAAGCTACCATGTTGGATCTGGAATCAAATCTTTCTATTATTAGTTCATACTTCTGGCTTGTCAGTTCAGTAATAAAACAGCTAAACCGCTGTATTGTTCACATGCTGTTTTTAGCTGGTGTTCTATTAGACGACATTTATTTGGTGGTCTCCTAGCTGATTGATTTTTTGAAGTTAGGGTAATCACTATGTTCCATAATCATCAGACTAATATTTTATAAGAATCAACTTGAGACTTTTATTGCATGGATTAATTTCTTACAATGCAGAGTAGTTATGAGACAGTTACTCTGGGAGCAGTTGAAACTTGATTTTGTTTTCTGAAAGTATTTCTAAGGGTGGACTATCTTTGCTACAAATTGTCAGTAGGACTACCTATGCATGCATTATTGGCCATTTTTAGCTTGGCCTAGTTTCCCAGGAATTGTATTGCACAAATAATCACTAGTTTGACTCAGTTTATCATTGTGTTTGCTTGGAGATAGCTGTACCATGATGACTTAAAAGAAATGAAGTATCCTTTTCGGTTTTTCCAAAATATAAACAAAATTGCTAAAGCTTTTCTTAGGCTGGGACATATTGTTTAATTAGTGATCTGTGGCATGAAGGATAGTCTGCTACTGTAGTGTGTTTTTTTCTGAATAAAATAACTGGATAGTCTGTTGCTTGTTTTTGGGCTGAGGGTGATTATGCCGGATCCTGTCCATGGCAGTTGTGGGAAGGGGATTCTGCTTGTGTTGACAGTCTGCCACGGAAGTATTGGTGCTGGGTAGCAACAATATAAGGGCATATTCATGTTGGAATATGTGGGCTTGGAGATGATGACATTCCTGTGATATTTCTAATCTTGTCCTGAATGGTAGAGGGTCAGGAGAGGATGTCAAGTAAACATGCACTCTGGATAGTACAGGAAGGATGACGTAGAGAGGAGTGTGTTGAAGATTGAGTCTAGCAGCATGGAAGATTGTCAACAATACAAGATTACCATTGATGGTACCAAACTTGTTGAGTGTATTTTGAGCTGCTTCCATTCATTCCTGGCAATGGTGAACTTTGGGGAAGAGACTTTGAGAACTTGAGCCACTTACCAAAGACTGCAATTCCATTATAATTGCAGCATTGATATGTCTGGCCAAGTTCAGCTTTTGATCAGTCAGGATGCTGACTGACAAACTCAATAATAGCAGCGCTGTTGCAGTTTGTAGAGGTAGTTAGACCTTTTCTTACTGGTGATTTGCAGACACCTATGTAGCATGACAAAACTACTGTGTCTTGGCCCTAGGTCTTCCTTTACCTAGCACAAATTGTTAGAAGATCATTGAATGCAGAATGAACAACTGGGCACACAATAATCATCTTGCACAAACACACGCAATTTCATGACCTAGATAAATTTGCGAATTCTCAGGGTGATTGGGGCTTATATAATTGAATAAGCAAGAGAATGTGATTGCTTGTGTTTCAGTCAGCGTACGGTGTGCATCTGCATTGGATTACTTATTCTGTGTTTATTTTTTTGGAACAAATATTTCACTTAACAATCCCCAAACACTGCCTTGCTGATTAAGAGAGATATTTTTGTGTAGACAGCTTTGCACTAAATAAAGAAAAGATGGGAAAGAAGTAGATGCTGTACAAGATTTTGTCCTATCCGGTGTACAATAGGGGCACAAAGGCTGAGATTTCACAGTGCAGAATTATGCCTGAGCAATTCATAAAATGGGAACAATATAGATAATAAGGGAATAAGGAAAGGTGAAAGGATAGAAAATGGAGTTAGGTTTTGGAAGGTTTTTTCAAACAGGAGTGATGTTCCAGTGGGAATGGAGTGCAAGAGAAAAAAAGTAGGGGATATGAGGGTAACATACTGGCTATGTTAGTGAGATAGGAATAAAAATGCCATCAGTTCAAATTCCACCATGATTAACCTGTATCTGACTCCTGAGGTTGCTTACCAATAAGCTCATCTTTTAATTTCCCTTTGTGCTGGCCTATTATGCCACTGAGTTGGATCTACCTGGGATTCCCAACAATGGGAACATTCACAGTGGTGTTTTTAAACTAGTTTTATTGAGTGGACAGTGACTGCAGGATCCTACGCTGAACCAGGTTTAGATATAGCCAGTATGAAAGTCAGGACGAAGATGTTGCCACTGGTAGGTGAATTATTTTGGTCCCTAGTAATTTTTGAGTGTGATTTGGGATGATTTTTGCAGATTTTGTTTATTTTGGCAGATAATGCTCACACTGTTGGTAGCCCTTGAAATTTAGTCAGGATTTACTTTGTTGAGACTATCACATTGTTTTTCTCATTTCTTATTTGGAACGGTGAGCAAGAAGAGAGAATTGAACTTTAACAACAGCTTGTTTTAAGAAGAAACAAGATGGTGTGCGTATGCAGACTGGTCTGGAAAGATAATTGCTGGTAAATTATTGCTCTAAGAACAATGCAGATGTTTTGGCCCCAGGATGTTTAAAGCTCAAGGACTGCAGGCTGGTTGGATGTTGCATTGGCCAATCAAGGGAACGCAGGTGTTTGCCAGCCACAGAGAATGTTGGAAAAAGAAAGAAACTGTAGAAACCCCCTGGGTTTTTGGGGGCTGTGTGCTTGGAAGCTGCTGGTCCAGAAGGTTTCTTTGTGTTTTACGCTCTCTAACTTTGCATTCAGTTAAAGCATTGTTGATATTCCGAGAAAATAATTCCAGTTTAGAAGAAATAAGTGAATATTCATCAGAACCTGTTGGAAGTTGTTCGCATTGTTTGGAATTCAAACAAGATACAGCTTTAAATGTCTGTATTAAAATGCATCTGTTAAGGATTCCAAAAACATCTGGTATTTGCTGTTGAAATGGTTATCGAATTGGCAAATTGCAAATCTTTTGTTTTCCTTTACTTTGTCCCTTAACTGTCTGTCTGTTTATATGGGAGAGTGGGGTTTACGAGAAAGAAGATTGGATTTAAATCGTAGACATTAATTAGGTTACTTTGCGATTTAGCTTTGCTCTGCTGTAGTTACAGTATTAATAAAGTGTTAACATTTGTTTAAGTTATAAACTTGGTGTCCAAGATTTATTATTCATAAAGTCTGGTTAGAGGGTCATTCAATCACTGCAAATCCAGTGATAATGAGGCTGATTTTATTTGTTTTACTTTTGCTGTGCCATAACAATTTGAGTTTTCAAAATAGATCTATTTATAATTTTATTTGAATATTTATTTCCCCAATAGTCAAATTAGATTTTATTCTGCAAAATTTTATTGCCTTTACAGGAGTGAAATGTTACAGAACTATTAATCTGAAAACATGAGTCCAAATCCAGACGTGGCAGGCTGAGAATTTGAAAACTGTTGAGCAGGACTGAGCATATATAATGAACCCATTTGCACCACATTGTGTTCGGTCTCAACTTCCCTCTGAAGTAGCCTATCAAGCAATTTAGTTGTATCAGATGGTGGGGATTCTTTCTGAAAAGATGTTTTTAGATTCCCTACACTGTGGAAACAGGCCCTTTGGCCCAACAAGTCCACACCGACCCTCCAAAAACCCACCCAGACCCATTTCCCTCTGACTAATGCACTTAACAATATGGGCAATTTAGCATGGCCAGTTCACATCACCTGCACATCTTTGATCTGTGGGAGGAAACCCATGTAGACATGGGGAGGACATGGGGAGGAGGTGCAAACTCCACACAGACAGTCGACCAAGGCTGGAATTGAACCTGGAACTCTGGTGCTGTAAGGCAGCAGTGCTAACCACTGCACCACCATCTATGTAACACAAACAATTAGCTATTTAACTATGTAAGGTAGGTATGAAGCCACATAGTCTTAGACCAGACAGGCATTGCAGATTTCCTTTCCTTAAGGATGTTAGTGATCCAGTTGAGTTTTAAAACATACTGGCAGCTTTTAGTTTCATATTGTGCAAGCACATATTTGCTAAATTCATTTTCCTATCTTTGCATCATGATCGCTTGTGGCTCGACCAGTCTCATATTATTTGATTAAGGTAGAACTAATTGTTTAGAATATGCCCAAAGATCTTGCTGTCAAGACTTTGCACTGAGTATGGAGGAACTCAAGACTTCTGAATTTTATTTGATTTTGTTTAAATCAAATTAACACACACAACTTCAGACTTCTGAGGAGATTGGCCTGTTTAAAGCATGACACTTATACCAGCTCTTTGCCTTTCCATGCTCTGTAACAGCTCTATAAATTAAAACCTCTGTCAGGTGATAACTAGTGAAATATCTTTAATCTCCTTGTGACAGACTGCTAACTGAGCTGGAGTCTCCGCCATGGTGGCCGTTCAGCAGTCGCCTCCGAAAGGCTCAACAGGAAACGAAGAGTCAACAAGAACTCCCGCGATCTGCCTCAAAGGCTTTTGGGAAGGAAGGCTTGATATTGAAAGTCCCTGTTCTTTACTCCCAAGGTCAAGATCCTAACCTGAAACAGGGAACGCTCGCAGTTCTTTGCTCCGGTCTGGAAATCTGTGATTCGAGTGACCAGCTTGTGCATAAGTTCCGACGGGAGGAGGTTGATGATGTTAAAGTGCAAAGCCCTTATGAAATGGTTGTCCGTCAGAGGTTCATAGGGAAGCCCGACATCTCCTTTACCCTACAGTCTGCGAAGATGACTGATGTTGTTTCCATTGTGGAGATACAGTACTCCAAAAAAGTGCAATTCAAAGATGATTTGTTGGGGCTCTTCAGACCAGAGGACTCTCCTGTTTCAGACAATGTTGGCATGGGTGGCTCCATATGGAACGCAGGTATGACACATTTCATTGATCACTGTGTATGTAAAACTTCTCGTTTGGTAAATTTTTTTTACTGAGGAACTTGGATATATATTTAGATAAAGGAACTTGGGCTCAAGCATGTGCTCTCCTTTTGTATAGGAAAATCCCAAACTGCTGATTTATTGTATTTTGATCCTTGCTCTTTCTAGATAAAAGTAATCTGGTGAATTTAGTTCGAAGCAGCCTATACAAAGATGCTATCACTTGCCTATTAAGCACTTGAAAAGTTTGAACATGATTTTCTTAGTCCGGAGCTGAAAAATGTGTCGCTGGAAAAGTGCAGCAGGTCAGGCAGCATCCAAGGAGCAGGAGAATCGACATTTCGGGCATAAGCCCTTCTAGTCCGGAGGCATGTTTTACCATAAAGCCAGATTAAGGACTTCAGTAATGTGAAGTGTGTGGCAAAACAGCTTGTATGTTTTTTTAATTTCAATAACTTTCCTACAGTAACTATTTGCACATGATTATTACATATCCATGGAAAAATGATAGCTAACATCATCTCATACATTTTTCTTTTAAATTTTAAGTATCGCCTGATGTTTAAATGGATTAAATGATAAAATTATTTCGTACAAAGTGAGACTATTGCTCCCATCTTGCCTATCTTGGTCTCCAGCCATCCTTTTCCCTTAGCCCTGTAAATTTTTGCCCTTTTTTGTCTAATTCTTATTTGAAAGTTAGTTTTAAATCTGTTTCCACCATCCTTTGAGGCTGTGCATTTGAGACCACAACAACTTGCTGTTTAAAAACAAAAGTGTTTTCTCGTGAGAGCTTTGTTTTTTTCTTTGTCAATATTCTAAAGTTGTTATTTTTTTAAATAGTCTTTTGACCACTCCTATAAAATCTCCTCTCTTAACCTTGCCTGATGTATGGAGAACAATCTCCAGCCTTTGTTTTCTGCAATTTCTCCACCTCATTGAAGTTCTTATGTGGTAAATCTTCTTACAGCAGAGATTAGGCAATTTGTTTTCTCTGAGGGGTGAGAGTTTTTGGAGTTCTTGGATCTTGATTCGTGAAAGGTGGTAGATATAGAGTTTTTGAATATTTTTAAGGCAGTGATAGTTAAATTCTTATTAAGCAAAGGAGTGAAAGTTTATCAGGGTTAGGCAGGAATGTGGATCTAAAGTTGTCATCAGATTATATGATATTTTTTAAATAGTGGAGCAAGCTTGAGGGACTGAATAGCCCACTTCAACTCTTGTTATGTTCATATCTCTTCACTCTACCCTAGACCTTGTTATCATTTCTAAAGTGTTCTCCAACTGAGGCCGGTATAAAGCCAAGGATCCATTTTTTAAAAAAGAATTTTGTACTTACATCTGCAGGTTCCAAGGTTTGGTTCATGTTACCCGTCCTTATTCTTCTAACCAAATAAAACATTATCTTTTATGTATCAATCCATTTCACCATTCTGTCTTTTTTGCTGAATTAAGTTATCCTTCTCACAGATTACTATAATTCTGTTTTATATTGCCTGCAAGCTTTGAATTGATGTCATGCTGGCCCAATTCATTGATAAAAAAGAGCACCAGTCCTCATACTAACTCTTGGGGAACAATACAGTATATCTCTCTACTTGCGTCTGTTAGTCAATTTAGTAACCATTTAGCAATGCAGTCATTGCTTTTTGAGATCCATTGACTTTGATGTTGTTAACAAGCTTATGTGGTACATTGTCAAATGCCTTTTGAAAGTCCATATACACAATGTTAATCTCTCTGTTGCTTTGTCTAAAATTTAATCAAATTAATTGAACATCAACACATATACTGAATTTGATTTATTAGCCCATTAATTTCCAAATGCCAGTTCATTTTACCCTGAAATGTTGCTCTGAAAATTTCCCCAACACTGATGTTACGCTGGCTATCCTGAGATTGCAGCGGGGTACAACTTTTACAATCCCCAATTTCTCTGTCACCATGAATTTCTAAAGAAAACTAGAGGATTACAAACAAATTCACATATGAAATAGGAACAGAAGTGGAACAGTCATCCCCTCTGCTCTTCAATAAGATTGTAGCTGATCTGTTGAATTCAAAGTTACCGTCTACCCCCAATAACCTTAGATTTCCCATGCCTAAAAAGAACCTCCACCTCTGTCTTAAAATATATTCAATGACCCTGCTTCCACTGCCTTCTGAGACAGTGTATTCTGAAGTCTCAATTCTCTGAAAAATGAATTTTTCATCTCTCTCCTGAGATGTCAAACCTGAATTTTAAAACTGTGCCCCCTAGTTCTGGTGTGTTCCAACAAGAGGAAATATCCTTTACATGTCTGTTTTGTCAAGACCATCTTACACACTTTAATCAAGTCACCCCTTACTCTTCTAAACAGCACTGGAATCAAACACAGTCTATCCAACCTATTCTGATATGATAACACACTCCTTCAAGGACTGTGGATATCTTTATGGGCATCTTTACTTCCCATAGTACCTAGGATACATCTCATCAACAACATTTGACTTTTCTATGTAGTGCTATCTAATATCACGACTTTCTTCACTGCCATTGATACATTAGCAGCATTGCCTGTAGCAAAAGCAGATATAAAAGCTCTGTTAAGTACATCAGACATGACTCCAGCTTGGGGGAAAAAAAACCAGTTTTGATTCCCAGATACTCCTACCCCCTTTCACAATCTGTGGCTATTTATGTTTATTAAAGGCTTTTGGTTCAATTTATTGGTCAATACCCTAGTCTTATACTCTGTTCTTGCCCCTCCAATAGAGAGCAGGAGAACACGACAAGGCTTTACATTTATGAAGAATCCCTACAGTGTGGAAACCGCTCATTTGGCCCAACAAGACCACACCGATCCTCCGAAGAGTATCCCACCTAGACCCATTCCCCTCTCCAATTACTTTACATCTCTTCTGATTAATTTGCCTAACCTACACATCCCAGAACGCTATGGGGAATTTAGCATGGCCAACTCACCTAACTTGCACATCTTTGGCTTGTGGGAGGAAACCAGAGCACCCGGTGGAAACTCATGCAGACACTGGGAGAATATGCAAACTCCACACAGACAGTCGCCCGAGACTGGAATCGAACCCCGGTCCCTAGTGCTGTGAGGCAGCAGTGCTAACCACTGAGCCACTGTGCCACCCCCCTGATACCTGACACAGTATCTTCCAGTATTTGAGTATATTGCAAAGTGCCATACAGCCAATTAGGCAATTTTGAAGTCAATGTTGTAATGTAGGATTTTGGCAAAACAATGTGGCTGTAACAAGGTTCCACAAATAATGAGTTAATGGCTGGAAATGCCCTTTAATGCTCTTGGTTGAAGAACAATATTGCCTGTGATGTAGCAGAGATCTTCCCTTTTTTCAGTACGAGTGCCATAGGAACGTTTTGCATCCAGCTGAGAAAACAGATGGGGTATTTGGTTTAATAGTTTATCAAAGTAACACTTGAATACACAACTTCCTGGTTCAGAGGTGAGAGTGCTATGCACTGAGCCGCAAGCAATACCTATTTCAGTGGAGTGTTGATTATGTGAACGTAATAACTACAGCAGAAGCAGCCTCTCGAACCTGCTCGATTTATGGCTGATATCACCTCCGCCTCAATTCTATCCTCTTGCTCGCTCTAACCCTTCAACCCATTACTAATTAAAACTCTGTCTATCTCCTCCTTAAACTTATTCAGTGCCCCAGTATCTACCACACTCTAAGGTAGTGAATTCCACAGATTCATGACTCGTCTCTGTCTTAAATCTGCCATTCCTGAACCTAAAACTATGATCTCTCGTGCACCATCATGTGTTATCGTGGAGATCAAATTCATGTTAATATGTACAGAACTTTCCATTAGGGTAGCTTGGTTCTTAGGATGGTAGGGAGAAGTTGTTTAATATATTTTCATTCATTTCATTTGGGGAAACAGGGGAGGATAGAATAGCAATTTGAAATGCAAGTTTTTCTTAACAAGCTTCTTTCTTCCCATCTAACCTTTGCACTACAATGATTTTAGAATCCATGCTTTTTTTTTCCCTACAGATAGGCCCTCGTTGCCTGCCCTCATCTTGAAATACAAGGCAACATACACATATGGACGTGGAGAATGAGATTGTAGGGGCACTTATTAACACACTGTCTGCATGAAGAATGGATGATTAGATATAATCTTGGGGGGGTGTGCCTTGTATTTGTACATGGATATCTCAATGAGTAGGAAAGGCAGGATGCTAAAATTTAGAGTATGAATATATGCACATTTATTTAAACGATAACGTGTCAACTGGGGAAAAATAATGAAATTATGAACTTGTTTATGAAAATTGGGTTCATCATACTTTGCTTTCCTTCATCCCATCAGTTATGATGATTATTTCCACTAGTTTCCACTGAAAGAAAAATAACACCCACATCATTTCTGGTTTGATGCTTTTAGGTAATCATTTCTGATTGTGTCTATAGCCTTCAGTACTTTAATGACAAAACATAATTCACCTTTTCTGCTACACAACTCAAAATACACTCCAGCTACAATATTAATTTTGAAAAGCAAAATCAGACTCTACATTGCTCTGATGCACCCTATTTCTATCACAATTTCTTCCTTCTTCTCAAGGCCGAAGGAAAAACCATCTCTTTGACTCTGGTAGACTTGCACTCTAATGTTTTTATTATTCCTTCTTGTGTGAACATTTGAAGATTATGATAGATATGTGTAGGTGGTGAAGAGATGTAGTTTGAGTAGCTATAACCATTATTTGGTATAATGTGACAATGTCTGACACTATTAAATACAAGTGTTTGTATTTGCTTCTCACAGAACAGAATAAAGTTACAGTACAGAAAGGGGAGTAAGTACAGCTCTTTACCAGAGCAATCCAAAATTTATTCTTATTGTCCTGACATTTTCCAGTCAACTTTAATCTGCTTTGCATTGTTTCTGCTCTCATCCATATGGGAAAATACTCTGTGTTCTTAACAACTATTTTAATGAATTTCCCTCAATTTTGTTCTTTATTATTCGTAATTAAAAATGACAATTGCTCATAAGCAGGAGGAGTAGGTCCTGCAGCCCTTGACCCTAGTCCACTATTTGATAAGACCATGCTTGATCTGTCCCAGGCCTCAACTTCCCTTTCATGCCAGCTCCTCATTGCCCTCAACACCTCAATATTTAAGCAATGTATCTACCTCCCCCTTTCAATACTTTCAGTGATCCAGTTTTCACGGCTCTTTGGGTAGCGAATGTCTGGAACTTCCTCTGGGCATTACTCTGAAAATTACTGTGTTATAGAAAGTTAGACTTTGCTCTTTCAAGCTAGTATTGGGAGTGGAGACCGTATTTTCAGTTGTGTAGCAGCAAGAGTGAATTATGTTTAGTTATGGTGGCTCAGTAATTAGCAGAGGGCTAAGGACACCGGTTTGATTCCACCCTTGAGTGACTGTGTGGAGTTTACATTTTTTCTCCCAGTGTCTGCTTGGGAGTTCAAAGATGTGCAAGTTAGGTGGATTGGCTATGCTAAATTGCACATAGCCTGCACATCCCTGGATACTAGGTTGATTAGGGAATGGGGAATGCAGGGCTACAGGTATAGGATAGGGGATGAGTCTGAGTGGAATGCTCTTTGGAGGATCAGTGTGGACTTAGAGTCATAGAGATGTACAGCATGGAAGCAGACCCTTCGGTCCAACCCGTCCATGCTGACCAGATATCCCAACCCAATCTAGTCCCACCTGCCAGCACCTGGCCCATATCCCTCCAAACCCTTCCTATTCATATACCCATCCAAATGCCTTTTAAATGTTGCATTTGTACCAGCCTCCACCACTTCCTCTGCAGCTCATTCCATACATGTACCACCCTCTGCGCGAAAACGTTGCCCCTTAGGTCTCTTTTATATCATTTTGCCACCCTCACCCTAAACCTATGCCCTCTAGTTCTGGACTCCCTGACCCCAGGGAAAAGACTTTGCCTATTTACCCTATCCATGCCCCTCATAATTTTGTAAACCTCTATAAGGTCACCCCTCAGCCTCCGACACTCCAGGGAAAACAGCCCCAGCCTGTTAAGCCTCTCCCGATAGCTCAAATCCTCCAACCCTGGCAACATCCTTGTAAATCTTTTCTGAACCCTTTCAAGTTTCACAACATCTTTCCGATAGGAAGGAGACCAGAATTGCACGCAATATTCCAACAGTGGCCTAACCAATGTCCTGTACAGCTGCAACATGACCTCCTGGCTCGTATATTCAATGCTGTGACCAATAAAGGAAAGCAAACCAAATGCCACCTTCACTATCCTACTTATGTGCAATTCCACTCTTGAGAGACAGTGAATCTGCACTCCAGGGTCTCTTTGTTCAGCAACATTACCCCGAACCTTACCATTAAGTGTATAAGTCCTGCCCTGATTTGCCTTTCCAAAATGAAGCACCTCATATTTATCTAAATTAAATTCCATCTGCCACTCTTTGGCCCATCTGATCAAGATCCCATTGAACTCTGAGGTAATCTTATTCGCTGTCCACCACACCAACAATTTTAGTGTCATCTGCAAACTTACTAACCTAGTGTCTTTCAATCAGATGATCCTCATTCATCTAAACACTAATGAATAAAGGCTTAAACTGTTTAACCATTCTTGGTAAAATAAAACTATGCCCTGCCAATTCACTAATGTAGATGATAAAGAATTGAAGTCCCCAGATATGATCCTTGTGGCATTCGATGAGTTACACATTTCCCAACTCTGTCTTCTGTGATTTGGAGATGCCGGTGTTGGACTGGGGTGTACAAAGTTAAAAGTCAAACAACACCAGGTTATAGTCCAACAGGTTTAATTGGAAGCACTAGCTTTCGGAGCGCCGCTCCTTCATCAGGTGGTTGTGAAGGATACAATTGTAAGGCACAGAATTTATAGCAAAAGTTTACAGTGTGGTGTAGCTGAAATTATACATTGAAAAATACCTTGATTGTCTGTTGAGTCTTTCATCTGTTCGAATATTATGATAGTTTCACTTTTTTCTAAAGTTACATTCTCAGGTTAACTGTAACAATTGGTGTTAGCTAGACAATATGTTGAAGGTGTTAGCCCCCTGTGTTCTCTGTCTGTGCCATGATGTTTAGATTGATTCTAATCTAAAAAATGAGATAAGAATTTTACATGAATTCATGCAGTTTTTGAGCAATGTAACTCTGCAAGTACAAATTCACCCCACAAATATCTCTGTCTGTCTGTCTTGGGGGGGGGGGGGGGGGGAGGGGATTGTGATTGTGTGAGAGAGAGTGTAGAGTGTCTTAAGTCTGTGAGGGGGTGCATGTGAGTGTTTGTGTTTGGGGTGGGGGGTTGGGAGTGTCTGTGGGAGAGAGTGTGAGTGTAGTGAGTGTGTGTGTGCGCGCATAGGAGTGCGTGTGTGTGTGTGTGCGCGCGCGCGCGCATGCATAGAAGTGTGTGTGTAGTGCAATGGTGGTCACCTGTAGTGTGACATGAACTCAAGGTCCCGGTTGAGGCCCTCTCTATGAGTATGGAGCTTAGCTATCCATCCTCAGCTCGACATTTTTCGCTGCTGCCTGTCCCAAAGTCCGCCTTGGAGGATGGTCACCCGAAGGTCCAAGGTCGAATGTCCTGGACCGCTGAAGTGTTCCCCAACTGGGAGGGAACACTCTTGTCTGTTGATTGTTGTGCGGTGCCCATTCATCTGTTGCTGTAGCTTTTGTTCGGTTTCCCCAATGTACCATACCTCAGGGCATCCTTGCCTGAAACGTATAATTAGACAACATTGGTTGAGTCACATGAGTACCTGCCACGTACATGGTGGGAGGTGTCCCCATGTGTAATGGTGGTATCCATGCCCACACTCTGACACATCTTGCAGCGCCTACCGTGATAGGGTTGTATGGAGTTGTCCTGAAAGCCGGGCAGCTTGCTACGAACAATGATCTGTTTGAGGTTTGGCAGTTGTTTAAAGGCAAGCAGTGGAGGTGTGGGGAAGGTCTTGGCGAGGTGCTCATCCTCACTGATAATGTGTTGCAGGTCACTAAGAACGTGGCGTAGTTTTTCAGCTCCTGCGAAGTACTGAACAACGAAGGGTACCCTGTCGGTTGCAGCACGTGTCTGTCTCCTGAAGAGGTCATTACAGTTTCTTGCTGTGGCACGTCGGAACTGGCGGTCGATGAGTTGAGCATCGCACCCCATTCTTATGAGAGCATCCCTGAGTACTTCCAGGTGCCCGTTACATTCCTCCTCATTTGAGCAGATCCAGTGTACGCATAGGGCTTGTCCATAGGGACTGGCTGTTTTAATATGTTTTGGGTGGAAGCTGGAGAAGTGTAGCATTGTGAGGTTGTCTGTGGGTTTGCAGTAGAGTCTGGTGCTGAGGTGTCCATCCTTGATGGAGATGCACGTGTCCAGTAATGAGACAGATAGTCGAGAGTAGTCCATGGTGAGTTTGATGGTGGGATGAAACTTGTTGATATCACCGTGTAGTTACATTGTACTTTGCTCAAAAACTGCATGAATTCATGTCAAACTCTGTTATTTCACTTTTTAGACTAGAATCAATCTAAACATCATGGCACAGACAGAGAACATGGGGGGCTAACACCTTCAACATATTGTCTAGCTAATACCAATTATTACAGTTAACCTGAAAATGCAACTTTTAAAAAAAGGTTGTGTGATTTTCACATGAAAGAAGTGAAACTATCATGGTATTCGAACAGATGAAAAACTCAACAGACAATCAAGGTATTTTTCAATGTATCATTTCAGTTACATCACACTAAACTTTTGCCATATTCTGTGCCTTACAATTGTGTCCTCCACAACCACCTGATGAAGGAGCGGTACTCCGAAAGCTTCCAATTAAATCTGTTGGACTATAACCTGGTGTTGTGTGATTTTTAACTGTCTTCTGTGTGTTTACAAAACCTCAATTGTGCTAAGGCGCTACCCCCAATACCATGAGCCTCTATCTTCTGCAATGAAAAGTGCATAGTTAGGATACACCAGCTCCTACATACTACAGTTGCAATGCCTCAACTGCCCATCCCTCTTTTATTTGATTAATTAATTTGGATGTTTATTATTTTAAGTGTGTATCCTAACTATGTACTTTTCAACTGTAATAATATCACCTAATTCAAAACACAAGACCAAATAAAAGAGAGACAAGAAGTAACCACCACGTACTGACCTGTTTTCCTGTGATTTCACACTTTAGGTCTGACAGGGAGAGTCATTGTTCTGCCAGATTTTTATCTCCCTCCACTGCTGATCTTCTCACTTGGGTTCACTCTCTTATTGTTAGGTTCTTTTTCCAAGGTTTCACACAGGAGATGCAATTCACACACACCAATTTCTGCAAACAGTTAGTTTATTAACACCTGTACAAGGTAGGTGACCCTCTTTGACCTTCTTCACTGGTGTGCGAAGTAGAGTCAGAGGGGCCCTGAACAAAGAAAACACATCCCCTTTCTGCAGGTCAGTTGGTCATGCTCACAGATACTCTGGCCACTCCATAGTCGCATGCCACTCAAGACAATCCTCAGTCACTTCCTCACAGTCATATGTTACCCCAGGTGCAATTGTAGCATGAGATCATCCTCAAAGATAATGTAATTGTAAATACCCTAATCCTGGGGACTTGTTATGCGAACGATTTCCTGACTCAGTGATTCCCCAAGACAACGCAGGTGTGACATACCTAGCTTCAGAGGATGGCTAGAATGCATTTCTGAATGGAAGAGATTGAACGATAGTTTGATTTGATAATAGTAGGGGTAGTAGTAGCAAATGACTGGCTAATTGGAGTGGGAGTCATTCACATTCCTGCATGACTGTCATCCCCACTCACTTCCAGAATGTTCACTCAGTGCAGTTTAACCTTTTAATATTACTATAATGTCCAAAAAGATATTCCCATTTAATCTTTTAATATTGCACCAGTCTGCTTCACCACGATGCTGACCTAATGTACACACCTCCCAGTCAAAGTAGAGAGTGCCAGCATTGATCTTACTATCTTTCTTAAGCTAAGCTACCTATCCTCAGCTAGATGTTAGGGTGAATACACCTTTTTGCATTTGTCTCATCATGAGCATTGATCATTTTTAAAACCTTTTATTAAACCTGCACTCCACTGGACAGTGATCTTTGGACAGAATCATAGAGGTTTGACAATGTGGGCTATCATGAGATTTGAGGCAGAATTGAACAAAAGGTCAGATGAGACCCATAACAACATCAAGAACATTATGCTTCTAGGCAGCAGCATTTTCAAACTGGGGGGATTATTGCTTGTTAAATGTTTTTATGGACCAATTTGCTTCATTAACATCCAGCTTTCTATCTTACCAAGTGCACTGAACAAGCTCAACATCAATAAAACTTGACATGAAAACCAGAGTGGGTAATCAGTGCATTTAACTTGTCACTTGCACTGAAGGACCTCCATGCTGTTTATGACTAGCACATATCTCAGAGCACCATCCATGTGGACCAGCTGCATGCACCCCATATCCATGGCACTGCCATTTGGCACTTGCCAATCCCTCTTGACTATTAAGACACTTCTATCCATTTGCAAACCTCTTAGAGGCACAGATTTACACTGCAGACCACACTGCTGTCTGGCATTGAAAAGCCACAACAAGACACATTGTGCGGAGGAACAGGCACCTGGTTCATGGATTTGGCCAGGCTCCATCTCAGGGCTGCTTTCTTGATGTCATAGTACTTGGTCACTTAGTACCTACTTCCATGCCTTGTTTGTTCACCAGTGCCAAAGGCTAATAGTATTGCCATATTGACCTCATAGAGTCATACAACACAGAAACAGACATTTCAGTCCAACTTGTCCATGCTGACCAGGTTTCCTAAACAAACAAGTCAAATTTGCCTGTGTTTGGCCCCTATCTCTCTACACCTTTCCTAGTTGTACACCTTTGACCCAAACTGGTCCATACTGACCAAAATGTCCATCAACTCTAACCCTATTTCCTGCATTTGGCCCATCCGCTTTTTTATCCATTCCAAATGCCTTTTAAATGTTGTTAATGTATGCAGCTCAACCACTTGTGCTGGCAGCTCCATATGCATACCACCCTCGGGTCCCCTTTATTCTTTCCCCTCTAACCGAAACCTGATGCCCTCTAGTCATTGATTTCCCAATCCAGGGAAAAAAGACAGTGAATTCTCCCGACTACCAACCCCCACCATTCAGTCTCCAATGCTGTAAAGGTAAAGGTCCTAGATTGTCCAACCTCTCCCAATAGTTTAGACCATTGAGTCCTGGCAACCTCCTTGTAAATTTCTTCTTCACTCTTTCCAGTTTAATAACATACTTCCTTGGTGACCAAAACTGAACACAATACTCCAAGTGCAACCTCACCAACATTCTGTACAACTGCAACATAATTTCCCAGCTTCTATACTCAATGCCCTGACTGATGAAGCCCACTGTGCCAAAAGCTCTGTTCACTGCCCTGTCTACCTGTGAGTGCACTTTCACAGAACCGTTCTCCTGATCTGCAAGATCCCTCTGTTCTACTACGCTCCTTAAGGTGCTACCATTCACCTTGAAACTCCTAGGAGAAAGTGAGGACTGAAGATGCTGGAGACCAGAGTTGAAAAATGTGGTGCTGGAAACACACAGCAGGCCAGGCAGCATCTGAGGAGCAGGAGAATCGACGTTTTGGGCATAAGCCCTTCTTCAGGAATGAGGCTGGTGTGCCAGGTGGGCTGAGATAAAAGGGAGGAGGGAATTTGGGGGAGGGGCATTGGGAATACGATAGGTGGAAGGAGGTGAGGGTGAGGGTGAAAGGCTGGAGAAGGGGTGGGGGCAGAGAGATCGGGAAGAAGATTGCAGGTCAAGAGGGCGGAAGATGAGGCGCTCTTCTTCCAGGTGTCGTGTGGTCAGGGTCTGGTGATGGAGGAGGCCAAGGACATGTCTCATCTTCCACCTAAGAACCCTCCAACCACACGGGATGAATGTAGATTTCTCCAGCTTCCTCATTTTCCCCTCCCCCCAACTTATCTCAGTCCCAACTTATCTCAGTCCCAACCCCCGGATTCAGCACCGCCCTCTTGACCTGCAATCTTCTACCAGACCTTTCCGCACCCACCCCCTCTCCGGCCTATCACCCTCACCCTCACCTCCTTCCACCTATCGTATTCCCAGCGCCCCCACCCCCCCCACCTTTTATCTCAGCCCGCCTGGCACATCAGCCTCATTCCTGAAGAAGGGCTTATGCCCAAAACGTTGATTCTCCTGCTCCTCGGATGCTGCCTGGCCTGCTGTGTTTTTCCAGCACCACATTTTTCAACCTTGAAACTCCTATCTTGATTTGACTTTCCAAAATGCAAGGCCTCACACTTATCTTTTTTAAACCCCATTTGCCATTTCTCAGCCCACTTCCCCAACTGATCAAGGTTCTGCTGCAATTTCTGATAGACTTTCTCACTGTCCACAATACCTCCCATTTTAGTGTCATCTGTAAACTTACTAATCTGCAAACTTACTAATCACGCCTTGTACATTTGCATCCAAATCATTGATATAGATAACAAACAGCGCGCCCAGCACCGACCACTGAGACACTAGTCACAGGCCTCCAGTCCAATAAGCATCCTTCCACTATTACCTTCTGCATCTTACCATCAAGCCAATTATGTATCCAATTTACCAGTTTGTCCTGGATTCCTTGTGTTCTAACCTTCCATAGCACCCTTATCAAAGGCCTTACTGAAATCCATATAGACTACTGCCCTGCCCTTGTCAACCTTCCTGGTCACTTCATCAAAGAACTCTAACAAATTTGTGAGGCATGATCTCCCACGCACAAAGCTATGCTGACTATTCCTAATCAAACCCTGTGTTCTGCAATGTATGTATACATTATCTCGAAAACTTCTCCAGTAACTTACCCACCACAAATGTTAGGCTTACTGCTCTATATTTCTAGGATTTTCTTTGCAGACCTTCTTGAATCAGGGCATGCCACTCGCTACCCTCCAGTCTTCTGGGACCTTACCCATGGCTAACAATAATACAAAAATATCAGCCAGAGCCTCCATAATTCCTCCTGTAGCCTCTTGCAGTGTACTCGCATATATCTGGTCAGGTGCAAGTGATTTATCCACCTTCATACATTTTAATACATCCAGCACATTGTCTACTGTAATACAGACTATCCCCAAGATATGACCACTAACTTTCCCAAGTCTTAATGTCTTTCTCCATGGTAAACACAGAGGAGAAATACTCATTCAGGATCTCGTCCATCTCTCTCTGTTCTACATATACACGTCCATTTTGGTCCTTGAGGGGTCTTATTCTCTCTCTAGTTATTCTTTTTCCTTTAATATGCTTAAAGAACCTTTTTTGGATTCACCTTAATCTTCTCAGCCAAGGCTATCTCAAGTCACCTTTTCTCCTTCCTTCTCCTTCTCCTTCAGTAAACTCCTATATTCCCTATATATCTCCAGGGATTCCCATGATTCTCGCTCGCAGTACCTGAGCCACACCTCCTTTTTTCTGGTCAAAGCCTCAATATCTCTTTTCATCCAGGGTTCCCTATTCCTGTCAACCTTGCCTTTTACCCTCACAAGAACATATAGACATTGAACTCTAGCTATCTCACTTTTAAAGACCTCCCATTTTCTGGAGGTCCCTTAGCTTGCAAGCAAACTACTCCAATCAATCCCTGCAAGACCCTGTCTAATTCCATAAAAATTTGTATTGCCCCAATTTCGAACTTGAACCTGTTTTCGTCCCTCTCCATAACAATCTTAAAATTAGTAGAACTATGGTCACTGGTCCTTGTCCAAATGTCTTTTAAATGTTGTAACTGTACCTGCCTCTATCATTTCCTCTGCCAATTGATTTGATGTATACACATGGCCATCAGTATGAAAACGTTACCCCTCAGCTCCCTTTTAAATTTTTCTCCTCTGACCTTAAACCTATACCCTTTAATTTTGAACAAAAGACTTTTGCTATTCACCTTATCTACGCCTCATGATTTTATGAACCCCTTAACTTCCTACACTCCAAAAAAAAAGGTCCACACTATCCAGCATGTGCCTATAACTCAAGCCCTCCAGTCTTCCTCTAACATCCTTGTAAATGTTTTTTTGTAAACCCTTTCCAATTTACTAACATCCTCCTGTAGCAGAGCGACCAGAACTGTGTGTAGTACTCCAAAAGTGATCTCACCAATGTTCTTTTTAGCTGTGACATGATGTCCCAACTCCTATACTCAGTGCTCTGACAAACGAAGGCAAGCATGTCAAAGACCTCCTTCACTACCCTGTCTACCTGTGACACTACACCATCTCCTCAGCCACTGCTTTAACTGATGTGATTGTTTGCACAGCCACCAATACAGGCCACTTGTCAATGTAGATCTATCCAGTGGTGGCTGGGTGTGGATCCTGATGAGGAGTCCACCAAAACTTCAGTCTAATACCTACATTGTGCCAGCTGCCTGTGTGGCAAACACACTGCACATCAACTCAATGATATGGCTATGGTGGAAACTAGTAGGGGATAGTCTTCAGTTTTCTTGAGAGGGAGCCACTGTCAGCCTGAGCAGTCACTGGTACAGTCTGCACACAGTCCAAGTGCTTTTCCACTGTCAGTCACCTGCTTTGAAGGCTGGTGCTCAGGTGATCCATTCCAGTACAGTCTAGTGGTCAGTGGTCAGTCCTGTTGGGTCAACTCAAGCAATCTGAGGAATTATGTATTGTTAGTTGCAAATACAATGGTCAAGGATCTAGTCAGCCATTTCTAGGGGCTGCTTGTTGAAGTCATTCAGTGGCATCACTGCCTAAAGAATTTGAGGAGTGAAGGCTAGTGGGAGAGGGTCGGACAGGCATTTTGTGAGGTGGGGGACAAGGATAGTAATGGGGAGGGAATACTCAAGGTGAATAGGGTGTAGTATAAAGTGTAACATAGGGTATGGGAGAGTGTTTTAGTAGCTGTGATCACTGCCAATACCTCCAGAGGGGGAGCATTGAGGAGCAGGGTGAAATCAAGGTGTAATGCTGGGGTTCAGGGATGAGAGAGTACACTTGTAGAGTAGGTCTTCACATGGGGGAGTATGCATGGAAATTGGCTGTTGACTAGTATGAAAGGAGACTTGAAGGTTTTGAGCTTTTTTGAAGGAGTATCTGGCCACCAGGTGCAACCTAGTGCTGACTGCAATCCCTGCCATCACTTTCTACCCTTGAGCTGTGAAGTGGCATTAGAAAATGGCTGGGACAGTGTCACTTGATTGACGAAAGCACAAAGTCCATGTTCATTAGATGCTAGGACATTGAAAGAACAAACATATAATTTTGCAAAATTTGCAAATCCCATCTACAATTAATTTTCAAATATTTCACTCCCAATTTGCATGCTCATCAAAGGCACTTTATAATCTGTCATTAGTGTTTGCAAATTGTTTTTCATGGCTAAACTTCAAAATGATTAAGCGCTTGTAAAGTACTTTGGGGCATCCTGTGAACCTTCAATCCTTTAGGATGGAAGTGCTCATTGTTTTGGAATCTGTTGTGTGAAAGACCCTTGGTAAATTTCTCCAGTAGTCTCGTAGGTGATACACACTAATGTGGCTGTGTATTGGTAGTGGAGAGTGTGGATCTTTGTAGATGTAGTCCCAATCATGAGGGCTGTTTTGTCATGGCTGGTGTCAAGTTTCACAAGTGTTGTTGCAGCTGCACTCATCCAGGCAAGTGGGAACTATTCCATCACACTCCTGACTTGTGCATTGTAGATGGTGAACAGGCTTTGGGAGCCTGGAGGTGAGTTGCTTGCTAGTCACAGTATTTACATGGCTGGTGCAGTTCACCTTCTGGTCAACAGTAACCTGAAGGATAGTGGGGGAATTAAGTAATAGTAACAACTACTAAATGTCATGGAATGATAGTTAGACTCTTTCTAGTTGGAGATGGTAAGTACCTGCATTTGTGTGGTGCAAATGTTACTTGCCACTTTTCAGTCCAAACCTGAAAATTGTCCAGATGTTGCTACCTTTGAACTGCTTCAGAATCTGAGGAGTATCAAATGGCTAAACATTGTGCAATCACCAGCAAGCATCCCTACTTCTGATTTTATGATGGAGGGTGAAATAACCGGTGATGATTGAGCAGTAGTCCCTGAGGAACTTCTGCAGAAGACCTGAGATCCATGCCCTCCAATAACTATAACCATATTCCTATATGCTAGGTATGGCTACAACCAGCAGAGAGTCTCCCCCTGATTCACATAGATTCCAGTTTTGCTAGGGCTCTTTGATACCACACTCAGTCAAATGCAGCCTGATGTCAAGGACAATCATTCTTACCCTCGGGAATTCAGCTGTTTTGTCTGTGTTTGAATCAATGTTGTAATGAGGTTAGGAGCTGAGTGGCCTTGGGAGAAGCCAAACTGGGCATCAGCAACCAGGTTATTGCTAAGTGCTGTTTGATAGCACTGTTGATGACACACTTCTTCTTTTTACAGGTTGAGAGTAGACTCATGTGATGGTAATTGGCCAGATTATATTCATCTTTGTGTGTATAGGACATACCTGAGCAATTTTCCACATTGCTGCATAGATACCAGTGTTGTAGATGTACTGGAACAACTTGGCTAGGTGTGCTGAAAGGATACGAGTACATGGCTTTAGTACTATTGCCAGAATGTTGCCATGGCCCCCATATCCTTCGCAGTATGTAATGCCACCAGCCATTTTTAAAATATGTGGAGTAAATTGAATTGGTTGAAGACTGGCACCTGTGATGCTGCAGACCTCTGGGGGAGGCTGAGATGGATCATCCACTCAGCATTTCTGCCTGAAAACTGTTACAAATACTTTTCAATGTGATGTGACTACAGAAACTGGCCACTTAAACTGGTATTTTCATATATTGGCTTACAAGATATGATAAATTTACAGACATTTGGATCTTGAAGGTGGCACGGTTGCTCAGTGGTTAGCACTGCTGCCTCACAGCACCAGGGTCCCAAGTTCGATTCCAGCCTTGGACTCTCTGTGTGGATTTTGCACATTCTCCCCGTGTCTGTGTGGGTTTCCTCCCACAATCCAAAGATGTGCAGGTCAGGTGAATTGGCCATGCTAAATTGCCCATAGTGTTAGGTGCATTAGTCAGAGAGAAATGGGTCTGGGTGGGTTACTCTTTGGAGGGTCGGTATGGACTTGTTGGGCTGAAGGGCCTGTTTCCATACTGTAGGGAATCTAATCTGGTCTAATCTAGTACACATAGGAAAATTCAGTACCTGGAAAGATGTCGTTGATCTGTTCTGCTCTAAAAACTCTTTCTCTTAATCACTGATCCCTTCAAATGTCCATCATCAATTTTCTTTGCTACACCATCTATGTCCCAGAAACACATTTTCCATACTCTGTGTAATTATCTAAACAATCTGTAGTTCAGATTTTTGGAAATATTAACAACATCATTGGTGTTTGATTTCTCCATAGCTTCAAGTACCCTGCGTAATATCTATTTTGAAACTTCCACAGGGACAATGTGCTCTTGGACTTTAGATATGAAGAGGAAAGATAGATGTTTAAACTAAAAACTGATAAGGTAGCCAAAGGCATAATTAAAGAGGTAGTGTGTAAGATGCAACAACACCTAGAATGGTAATAGTCCAAAAATGTTCAATCTTGGAGGGACGTGTAGGACTGGAGTAGATTGCAAAAAAGAGTCTCTGGAAGAAATTATAAATGGTGGGAACTGTGATATTGTTACTGTGCCAACAGAAATCAGCATGTATTAGGAAGTGGGTGAGTTGAAGTTTATACTGGGATAGCTGACTTAAAAGGAATTTGAGAAGTAGAGTCGGTAGGTTCTGTAGCTATGGATGTTGCAGAGAAAATGCTGTGGACACTATGATTAGATGGAGTTCTGCTGATGGACAACATGTGCTGTTTGAAGGCCAAGTATTAATACTCATATAAAATGGAATTAAGTTAACTCTTGGCATCAATTTTACAGCGATTCTTAACCTTAATTTTCAAAGCTATAATTCCAATGTACTTTTGGGATGGAGTTTGATTTAGTTTGAACATGTAATGCAGATGATGATAAATTGGAGCCTCATTTACGTTTCTTAAGTTTTATTTCCATGACTTAGCAGATATATGGATAATTATAAAATAATCACCTTTTTGTGTAAACCTGGTCTAAACCAGTGACATGCACATTACAACTGAGGTTAAGACTGTTTCCTACCCTCCTGTCATGTTTTAGTCTGATGTTGTATTTAATACCTTCCTATCTAACAAGATTTAACATTTTTTTTATAAGACAATAAGAAATGGAACAGGAGAAGGCTGTTCGGCCACTCGAGCCTGCTCTGCCATTCAGTAGGATCATGGCTGATCTGACATTCCTCTCATCCGTTTTCCTGCCTTTTTCCCATAACCTTTGATTTCCCTACTGATCAAAAATCTATTTCAGCCTTCAATATACACAGGGACTCTGCCCTCACAGCTCTCTATAGCAAGGAGTTTCAAAGATACTCCGCCTGCTGAGAGAAGAAATTCATCCACATCTCAGTCTTCATTATGAGATTATGCTCTTTAGTCCAAGACTCTTCCAGGATGAGGAAAGACATCCTCTCAGCATTTATCCTGTTAAGCCCTTTAAGAATCCTACATGAGATCACCGCTCATTCTTCTCAACTCCAGTGAATAGATTCCCAACCTGCTTAGCCTTTGCTCATAAGACAATCCCTTCATACAAGGGATCATCCTAGCGAACCTTGTTTGAATTTCCTCAAATGAAATTAGATATTTCCATATATGCAGGAACCAAAACTGCTCACCAGAACCTTGCATAGTTGCAGTAAGACTTCCTTACTCTTCTATTCCAACCTTCTTGAAATAAGTGCCAACTTTCCATAAGCCTTTCTGATACCTGCTGTACCTATGTGCTAGCTTCCAGTATTTCATGCACAAATACCCCCAAGCCCCTTTTATATTGCAGCTTTCTCCATTTAATAATATTCTGTTTTTTTTGTTCTACCTTTAAAATTGAATAACTTCCCATTTTCCGTTATTTCCATTTGCCAACTTTTTTTACTTAACCTATCAATATCTCTCTTTAAATTGTTTTCATCCCTCTTGCAACCTTCATTCCATCTATTTTTGTGTCTTTTGCAAATTTGGCTACAGTATATGCTATTTCTTCCTGAAAGTCATTAATTCTATTGTTACTGTTCCAGTACTGATGCCTGTGGAATCTCACTGGTTATGGGTCACCACTCTGGAAAAGAACCCTTTATTTCCACTCACTATTTCCTGCCCGTTAGCCAATTCTCTAACCATGCCAATGTTGTACTTCCAATGTTATATGTGGGCTCTTATCTTATGATTTAACCTTTTCTGAGGTACTTATAGACAACTTGCAAGTTTCTTTGCCTTTCTTCGTAACAGTGTTGTGGAGGCACCAGTGTTGGACTTCTCACAAAGTGAGAAGTCACATGATACCAGGTTATAGTCCAATAGGTTTATTTGAAATCACAAGCTTTTAGAGTGCTGCATTTTCGTCAGATGAAGTGGAGGAGACTTCATTTGCTGAAGGACCAGTGTTCCAAAAGCTTGTGGTTTTTTAAACTTGTTGGACTATATCCTGGTGTCATGTGACTTCTGACTTTCTTCATAATTCTATGCTAGGAATCAGCCGTTCTAGCTTTTTTTTTGCATGTCCTTCAGGACTTGGTTGTCTTCCTTCAATGTGACTGACGCAGATAAGGTTTTGACTCAATAAATAGCAATACAAATTTGTGTTTGCTTTTACTTCTGCAGCAACTGGCTTCTTGGATAGAGTTATGCATCCTGTTTCAGCGAGTGGTGGACAGATGTCTCAACAAATGTCTGAGCAGACAGTTTCAGAGGCTGAGGCTCAAGAACTGAGACAGGTGAGTGCATTCTGCTTCATTTAGATATTTTCATTTATGGGTTCAATATTATGTAATGGGCATACCCTTAAAGTTCATTGCTTGAGTAGATGCTATTAAATAACTGAATACATTGTGCATTTTTTTGAGCCATTGTCACTTCTATTACTACTGGTCATGACTATTTTTTGGAATTCAATATTTAGCCGAAGTAAGAAAGATTAGATTTGATTGCTTACAGTGTGGAAACAGGCCCCTCGGCCCAACAAGTCCACATCGACCCGCTGAAGCGCAACCCACCCAGAACCATTCCCCTACACTTACCCCTTCACCTAACACTATGGGCAATTTAGCGTGGCCAATCCACCTCACTTGCACATTTTTGGATTTTGGGAGGAAACCGGACCACCCGGAGGAAACCCACGCAGTCACAGGGAAAATGTGCAAACTCCTGAGGTGGGAATTGAACCTGGGTCTCTGGTACTGTGAGGCAGCAGTGCTAACCACTGTGCCACCGTGCCAAAGAGGAAATAGCAAACTCCATCCATGTAGTGGACTGTGACAAGACAAATTGCCAGTGTGATTATCTGTGACTTGTCCTCCCTGTAAATCTTCAACAAGTTGAGTGTGATTACCACAGTATTTCATTCTTTTGTTCAGACTTTCTCATTGTCTTTCTTGTGCATTCTTTTCCTCCTTGTTCATTTAGTCTAATGTGCACTAAAAAATGACCATATTCCTAGCTTTTAAGATATAAACTTTATTCAATGTGTATTCTTTGAATTTAACTTTTCCTTTCAAACTGTGCAGAAATTTGAAAAATGCATTCAAAGGCTAACTCACTGTCCAAAGGAAATCAAAAGTCATATCTCAAATGAAAAGATTAAACATGCATATCCTGAGACCGTCAAAAGACATTCCTGAATTGAATGGATCTCTTTTAAAACAAAGAAGATTATTTTTTAACACCCTCAGGATGAATGTTTTCAAACAATAAAACAGGATATAGCTAATTAACCCCAGACCACCACTACCTTTGGAAAATGAGTGTGAGCAGTTTATCCCAATCAGTCCTAATGCTGAATAAAACAGCCAGTTCTGTTATACACAGAGTGAGACAACACTGAAATCCCTATTTCCTTCTCAATTGATCCCAGTCAGAAAGCCTTTGAGAGGCAGATGCATGTGTCTGTTAGCCCCCGCTGAGTGTGCTGGCTGACTAAGCAGTGTTTTGGTGGTTGTACCTAGAGTAAATACATTTTTTTACGCACTCACTCTGAAATATAATGCTGCCAACTTACCACATCTCTCTCTTCCACAAGCACATTCAAATGAAGTATAGGTGAAGAGAAAGTACCCCTCAATCATCACCAGCTGCATCCTGCCACTCAGCCAATTTTGGATCCAACTTGCCAAATTTTCTTTGATCCCATGGGTTCTTACCTTTGTTATCAGTATCCCAATGGGACCTTATCAAAAGCCTTGTTGATGTCCAAGTAGACTGCATCAAAACATTGTTCAATCTGCACACCTGGTCACCCCTTCAAAACATTTAATCAGACATGACCTTCCCTTGACAAAACTATGCTGAGTATTCTTGATTAGTCTCTGCCTCTCCAAATGCAGATAAATGTGTCTCTCCAAATTGTTTCTAATCGTTTCCTCCCCACCAGAAAACATTAGTATGCAGGTACTATATGTAACCAAGAAGGCTAATGGTATGCTCTCCTTTATTATAAGTAAGATTAAACATAAAAGTAAGGATGTAATACATTAGTTGCCAGGATTGAAATGATACCACATCTTGAATGCAGTGTATATTTTTGGTCTCCTTATCTAAGGAAGATGTAAGTTCATCGGTGGTGATTCATGAGGAATTAACTAGCTTAATATCTCCGGAATGAGCACATGATTCTGAGGATGATTTGCACAATCTGGGCCTGTTTTCACTGGAGTTTAGAATATTGAGAAGATAACTGAACATGAATGAACTTGATAAAGTGGATAGGGAAGGGATATTTCCTCTTGTAGTTAAGTCCAGAATTAGGGAACACTGTTTTCCATTTTAGGGCCCCAGTTTTTAACTTGGGAATCTCCTTTCATTCTAGAATTTTTGTCTGCGAATTGTGTGACTTTGAAACATTGCCTCAGACAGTGGTGGAGCCAGGGTTGTTGAATATTTTAAGACAGAAGCAAATAGATTTATGGTAGAAAGGGGAATTGGGTTGTCAGGAGTAGTTGGGAATTTGGCGTTTGAGATATGATAGAGCAGACTCAAGGGGTCAAATAGTCCACTTCTGCTTCTATTTATAATATGAGCATTGGCGAGTTTCTAGTGTTTTTTTTTTCTTTTGATGACATTGACTCCTAAGTTAAGAGCTGTGTTATTCTACATCTCCTGAGTAGCCATTCTTCACCCAAGAGTCCAGGTAGTTGAAGGTATGGTGCTGCGTATGGAATTGCATTACAGAGAAGTTGCCTGTTACTATGCTAATTAATATCTCTTAACTCAGTTTCACCACTACTGTTGTAATAAATTAGTATTAACAGCTGATTGTTTAGATTTCTATATCTCTCCTGCGTGCCTTGTTCCTTTAGTTGAGAGAGAGAATCTATATTTATGTTGAGTCTTTCATAACCTCAGCATGTCTAAAGCATTTTGGAGCCAGTAAAGTATGTTTGAAGAGTGGTCACTGTTGTAATGTAGGGAAAGGCAGCAGCCCATTAGTGAAATTAACATTTTTATTGATGTTGGTTGCAGGATAAATATTGACCATGATTCCCTAGTACCATCATGAAGACCCTCAGCTCGACCCAGCTGAGCATTTCATCCAAAATCTAGCAGTGAAACACTCAATTAATATTGCTGTAAATGTTGGACTAGCCTATGTGCTAGAGTATCTGAGTGAGGCTTGAACCCATAACTTTCAGACTGGGACATGAGTGTGAGAACAATGAGCCATGGCTGACAGAAAGGTATGATTAGTTCTTTCAGGTTCAGTTCAAAATCACTTTCTAGCACAATGATTTTTTGCAAAGCTTTTTGCGTACAAAGATAAAAGAGACGTTGCCTTAGGGTGACACAGAAGATGACATGGCATTACTTAAAGAAGAATCTGATAATATAACTCATTAAACAGCTCTTTCAAAGAGCTGGCACAGGCTCCATGGTCTGAATGACTGCCTCCTATGCAGAAAGCTTCTGTAAGATTAGCACAATCCTTGTAGGCCTCTCTCTTTTTTCCACTCTCAAAATCTGATGATTTATTCCATTGCTGTCTCTGGGATCTTGCTGTTTTCAAATTGGCTATAGGTATGCAAAATTTCCCTACATTACAATTGAGACTATATTTATTTTGCTGTGTTGCTTTGGAAGATTGAAATATTGAAAGCTGCTATGCACATCCAAGTTAATTCTCTCTATTCAGCTGTTTCTTTTTTTTTTGAACTCTCTGTACCCTTTTACACACTGAAGCATAGTATCTATATACTGTATCAGGTTCTGTGAAGAAGTGATTGATAAAACCAGACACCAGAGGGCTCCAAATGCATTCTGTAAGTGGGCCTGAACTTATTTAATACTCTGTAATTCTTAGGATTGGCTGCAATAATTTTTTTCTCTTGCTGACTAGCTGCAGGAGTACAAAAGCTGCAGGGGTGACACGGTGGCTCAGTGGTTAGCACTGTTGATCAACAACTTCATAATCGCATCATTTACATGTCAGCATGATACAAGTGTTATCACTCTAAGCTGTGAGGTAAAAATTTAGGGGTTCAAATCCCACTTTAGAGACTTGAGCACATAATCTAGACTGTACCTGTGCTGTGCTGAAGCAGTAGTGCATTGTTAAAAGTGTGATCATAAAATTGGGCTATATTACCCACTCTAGTGAATATAAATGATTGTAAAGCAGTAGTTTGCACGGGAGTTCTCCCCAATATCCTGGTCAATATCTATCCTTCAACTAACATCACTAAAATATATTACCTGGACATTATTGAATTGCTATAATGTATGTAATTTAACAACATACTAGCAGAGGCAACAATTGAAATATATGTCAGCAATTGTAAAGTACATTTTGATGATCTGAGCTCATTGAAAGGTATTATATAAACCTTATATAAGATCATTACTTTCTTTCACACTTCCTGGGAGGGCTCAACTATTGGCAGCAAGTTGTTTTTAGTTCCTGCATGAAGCTCTTATGAACAATAGGTCAAGCCCCTCCAAGTTGCACCAAAGAGCTTAGCCATTTTTCAATAGCTTTTTAGAGTTTCCTGGCAGAATTATAGTGCAAATCACTTTGAGAAATGATGTAGCTCTACACAACAATTGAGTTTAAACAACTTGTTCACTTTCCAGTTTCAAATACTTTGCATCAACGTTAAATGCTCACAACAAAGTGAGGAGAGGTTTGAATGCAAAGAGAGAACAGGTAACACAGAAGCATTAAAGAATTGAGTTGGAGCCAGTAGGATGCCGGGATATAAATGTCTGCCACTGATTTAGGGGGAACATACAGAGAGCTGGCATTGGAGATCTGCAGGGTAGGGGCTTGAGACTTAGGACATATTAAAGGTAAGTTCTGTATGTCCACTCATGAATAGAGGTGGGCAATTAAATAGCACACTCAAGGAAGAAGTTCCACCAACATCTCCACCTTCAGTAATAAGGGATGTCCTGCACATCAGTGCACCAGGGGAGACAGCCATCTTCAGCCAGAAATGCAGAATAAAGATCCATCTTGGCCTTGCCCTGAGATCTCCAGCAGATGCCAGTCTCCGACCAAATTGATTCACTCCACGTGATATCAACAAATGTCTGAAGACAGTGTTTACTGCTAAGACTCTGGGCCCTGACAATATTACAGTAATGATACTAAAGACTTGGGCTCTGAAACTAGCCACGCCTCTGGCCAAGTGGTTCCAGTACAACTACAACACTGTGAAGCTATGCAAAAATGTGGAAGGTTGCTCATATATGTCTTGTCCACAAAAAGCAGGACAAATTCAACCCAGCCAATTTACCGCCCTTTAAGTCCACCCTCAATCATCAGCAAAAAAATGGAAGTGGTCATTGACAGAGCTCTCATGTGGTATTTACTCAACAATATCTTGCTCACTGATGCTCCATTTGGGTTCTGTCAAGTTTACTTAGTTCTTGACCTCATTGCAGTCTTGGTTAAAACTTAAGAGCTGAATTCCACAGGCTAGGTGGGAGTGAGAGCCTTTGATATCAAGACAACATTTGACTGAGTGTGGCATCAAAGAGCTCTGGCAAACTGAAGTTGAGTGTGAGCAGGAGAGGAAGCTCCCTCTGCTGGTTGGAGTTCTACCCTAGCACAAAGCAAGATCATTGAGTTTGTGTCAGACATAATCCTGGTTGACAGTGAAGAGATAATCTGGATATCATCAACACGAAAGTGAAAACTACTTTGGTGGTGTAAAGTCACTGCTGTTCAGCATGTAAATTAGAAAAAGGAGAATAATGCCTTTAGGTATGGGAAAGGAGCCGAAACAGTGGGAAGGCAAGCAGAGCAAGCCATTGTTAGAGATACCAATGTTCAGATAGAACTGGAAGATGACCCCTGAACATCAACCATTACTGGGCAGCACGGTGGCTCAGTGGTTAGCACTGCTGCATCACAGCGCCAGGGACCCAGGTTTGATTCCATCCTCGGGTGACTGGCTGTGTGGAGTTTGCTCATTCTCTCAGTATCTGCGTGGGTTTCCTCCAGGTGCTCCAGTTTCCTCCCACAGTCCAAAGATGTACAGGTTAGGTGAATTAGCCATGCTTAAATTGTCAATTAGGTGCATTAGTCAGAGGGAAAAGGGGTTTGGGTGGGTTACTCTTCGGAGGGTCAGTGTGGAACTGTTTGGCCGGAATGCCTGTTTCCACACTGTAGGGAATCTAATCTAATCGAAAAGTCATCATTAGACTTCATTATGTTGAACTGGTGCTCTTCATTTCTATTTAAAGCTGGAGTTGTGTATTTAACTGGAACACAAAAGAAAAGTCAGCAAACTGAGCCAAAATGCTGCAAAGAATTTAACAAGCTACCTCCTATAAAATGTCAGAACAAATTTCTCCAGATGCTGGAATCTGTATTGAAAATCAACAAATGCTGGAGATCATAGCAGGTCAGAGGGCATCCATGGAGAAAGATAGCAAGCTAACGTTTCGAGTCTAGATGGTTCTTCATCAGAGCCGAAGTGAAGTGTGGAGGGGTCAACATTTATGCTATAGTTTGGGTGTGGGGTGGGAGATTTTGGGAGTTATAGGTGTGGGTTGCTGGTGCAGAAAAGATGTTGATAGTTCAGATTTAACAATCTGAATGTGAGAATGGTACAACAATAGTGTGTCTCCTGTTAGACTTGAAAGGACAGACAGTGCCACTGGGAATTGGGGGAGGGGAGAGAGGACTTGATATTAGAATGATACAAGGTAAAAGAAAGGGAAGAAGTGATTCTCAATTTGAAGGTGTTGAACTCAGTATTAAATCTAGAAGGCTGCAAAGTGCTTTGTCTGAAGATGGGATGATGTTCCTCCAGTTTGCACTGTGGTTCACTGGAACATTGCAGCATGCCAAGGACATACAGGTGGGTAAGTGAGCAGGATGCTGTGTTAACATTACCAGCTATGGGAAGGTCGGGGTCATGTTTGCGCGTGGACTGGAGGTGTTCTGCAAAATGGTCACCCAGTCTGTGTTTGATTTCTCCAACATAGAGTAGGCCAGACTGGGTGCAGCGAGTATAATACACAAGATTGGATGACGTGCAGGTGAAATGCTGCTTCACCGAGATAGACTGTTTAGGCCCTTGGAGGATGAGCATGGATGGGGTGAAGGCGCAGGTGTTGCACCTTCTGCGGTTACATGGGAAGGTGCCATGGGGGGAGGGGTGGTAGTGTGGGTGGTTGTGGAATGGACTAGGATGTCCCAGAGGAAATGATCCCCTGCGAAATGCAGGCAGGGGGAATGAGGCGAAGATGTTTGGTGGTGTTCTACTGGAGTTATCTGAAATGGCGGAGAATGATCCTTTGAATGCGGAGGCTGGCCGGATGAAAAAATGAGGGCAAGGGCAACCCAATTACACTGTTGTGAGTGATAGAATTGGACAAGGGCAGAAACTCGGATGATAGGTTGGATGCAGTTGAGGGCCCTGTCAATCATGGTGGTTGGAAAATCATGGTCATGGAAGAAGCAAGCCATGTCAGCAGTGTTGTTTTGGAAGATGGCATCATCCAAACAGGAACTGGGGGAATGGGATGGAGTCCTTGCAGGGCATGGGATGTGATGAGGTGTAGTAGATGGCAATGGAGAGTTTATTCCCCGAAATTGAGACAGAGAGGCAAGAAAAGGGAGGGAACTGTCAGAAATGGATGATGTGAAATTTATGGAGGGGTTGAAATTGGAGGCAAAATGAAGAACATTTTCAAGGTCCTGGCGGGAGCATGTAGCAGCATCGAAGCAGTCATTGATGTACCGAGAAAAGAGTTGTGGGAGGCAGCCAGTGTAAGACTGGAATAAGGATCATTCCACATACTCCGTAAAGAGGCAGGCATAACTGGGATCTGTGTGGGTGCCCATAGCCACTCCTTTGACTTGGCAGAAGTGAGATGAATTAAAGGCGAAATTGTTCAATGAGAGACCAAGTTTAGGAGAGTGGTGGTGGATGGGGATTTAGCAGTTCTGTGATTGAGGAAGAAGCCAAGAGCTCTCAGACCATCCTGGTGAATGGAGAAATAGAGGGATTGGACATCCATAGAGAAGAGAAGGCACTTAGGGTCAGGGAATGTAAATTGTCAATGTGGTGGAGGGCATCAGAGGAATCGCAGATGTTGGTGGGCAGGGCATGGACAAGTGGAGAGAGGATGGAGTCAAGGTAGGAGAAAATGAGCTCTCTCGGGCACGAACAGGCTGATACAAGAGGCTTACTGAGCCCATTTACCTCCCTTCCAAAATTCACAAACCAGACTGCCCTGATAGGCATTCTGTTATTATGTACTCTCTCCCAAATGTAATACCAAATTTGTGGATGATGCGAAGCTAAATGGGAATATGTGTTGTGAGGAAGATGTAAGGGTGAAGGCTTCAGGAGGATTTGGTTAGGCTGAGTGAATGAGCAAAAACACAGCAGCTCAAATGTAATGTGGAAAAATGTAAGGAGGTGCAGATGTGCAAAGTATTTCTTCAATGGTAAGAAGTTAAGAATTTGGAAATACAAAGGGACTTGGGTGTCCTTGTCAGTAAATCACTGAATGCTAACCTACAAGTGCAGCAAGTTATTAAGAGGGTTAATGAAATGTTAGTTTTATTGCAAGAGGATTTGAGTACTGGAGTAGGGAAGTCTTCAGATTTGTTTGGTTAGACTGTACCTCGACTCTGCAAGCAGTTTTGATCTTTTTACCTCAGGAAATATATTATTGCTATAGAGGAAATGTAACGAAAATTCACCGGGCTTATCCTGTAATAGAGGAACTATTCCTTAAAAACAGATTGGCAAATTGAGCCTGTACTTTCAAAGTTTCAAAGAATGAGAGGTGATCTCGAAACCTATGCAATACCTAAAGGGATAAACAGAGTAGTTGCAGCTCAGATGTTTGCCTGGTTGGACCATGTAGAACCTGGGGTCGAAGTTTAAAAATAAGGGAGATACCTCTTGAGTTTGAGATGAGAATTTTTTTTACTCTGGGGGTTGTGAATCTTTAGAATTTTCTACCTGAAAGCTCAATCTTTGAGCATTTTTAAGCTAGAGTTTGATAGATTTCTGATTAGCAATGGAATATATGGTTATGGGAGTAGGGTGAGAAAAAGGTATTGAAGTGTGTGATTCGCCGCAGTTATATTAAATGACTGGGCAGGATTGAAGGACTCCATGAGCTACTCCTGTTCCTATATTCCGATAGAGAAACCCCTGATGGTGAATGTCTGTGGACTGTGTATAAAAGAGGCTATTACATCATGTTTCTGATTCTCATCCATTTAGAATCATAGAGATATATGGCACAGAAACAGACCAATTCTTCAATGCCTACCAGATATTCTAAATAAATCTAGTCCCATTTGCCAGCATTTGGCCCATATCCCTCTAAACGCTTCCTATTCATATACCCATCCAAATGCCTTTTTAAATGTTGAAATTGTACCAGCCTCTTCAACTTCCTCCGGCAGTTCATTCCATACATCCTCTGTGCCAAAGTTGCCCCTTAGATACCTCTTAAATCTTTCCCCTCTCATTTGAAACTTATACCTGTATGCTTCCAGTACAGATCTCAATTGCAATCAGCAGCTATAATCAAGTTGTTAAAAATTTTCTGTTATTGAGGCTGATTGTTTTGCCATACAATCTAAGAATAGATGTAAGCAAGTTGCATTAGTACAGTGCTTTACCATATTCACTGGAAAAAAAAGAAAGCTAGGAGGAGATTGAATAAAGATATCAAAATTCTGAAAGTTTTGATAAAGTGAGCTGTAGTGAGGCAGTGATCGGGGGCTATGAATTTAAATATACCATTAAATTATTTAGCAGAGAAGATAAAATGGAATTTTTTATATTAGAGCACTGAATTGTTTGCCAGAAGGAGTCATTTAGAAATGATAGCATTGCATGTTGTATTGGAAAATAATAAATATGTGAAGCAGAGGAAGTAAATAGCACAGTGGGTGAGGTTTTCATTGTTCTATCAATGACTCAGCATACACATGATGGACTCCCAGACTTTGCACTCATTACACACACACATACATACACTTTCTCACACTCATAACCCCCACCCCAGACAGACAGAGACACACACACACACACACACACACACACACACACACACACACAGACCCACATGCACACATATATTTTGTGGAGTGAATTTGTACTTGCAGAGTTACATTGTACTTTGCTCAAAAACTGCATGCATTCATGTAGAATTCTGAGCTCAAAAACTGCATGAACATATGTAAAACTCTGTTATCTCACTTTTTAGATTAGAATCAATCTAAACATCATGGCATAGACAGAGAACACAGGGGGCCAACACCTTCAACATATTGTCTAGCTTACCACCATTGTTAACAGCTAACCTGAGAATGCAACTTTTTAAAAAAAGGTTTTGTGATTTACACATGAAAGAAGTGAAACTATCACTGTATTCTAACAGATGAAAGGCTTAACAGACTATCAATTTTTCAATGTATAATTTCAGTTACATCACACTGTAAATATTTGCTATAAATTCTGTGTTACGATCGAGCCCTCCACTATCACCTGATGAAGGAGTGTCGCTCCGAAAGCTCGTGTGCGTCCAATTAAACCTGGTAAAAACAATGACTGCAGATGCTGGAAACCAGATTTTGGATTAGTGGTGCTGGAAGAGCACAGCAGTTCAGGCAGCATCCGAGGAGCAGCAAAATCGACGTTTCGGGCAAAAGCCCTTCATCAGGAATAAAGGCAGAGATCCTGAAGCGTGAAGAGAATCCTCTAGCTTATCTCTCCATGCTTCAGGCTCTCTGCCTTTATTCCTGATGAAGGGCTTTTGCCCGAAACGTTGATTCCAATTAAACGTGTTGGACTATAACCTGGTGTTGTGTGATTTTTAACTTTGTACACCCCAGTCTAACACCGGCATCTCCAAATCATGATGGACTCCATTTGTTCTGTTTTTCCTTTATGGTCTTGTGTCTCACAAATATCTCAAAGTACTTGACTTACTTTGAATTACTATGAAATTTAGTGACTGTTATGAAAGCAAATGTGACAGTTATTTTTATTAGCAGGCGATCCCACAAGCAGCAAGGACAATAAGCAATAAGTATGCACAGTGTGTAGTGTAGCGGGCTCAAATAAAGAGACAAAATGCTGTAGAAAATCATTAGGTTTGACAGCGTTGATGTTCACTTTTCAAGTCAAGTCGTCTTCAGACCTGGGGGGCCATCTAAAGATTTAAAAGAAAAACAGTCAATCTAATATAGTACTTACCGTACAGATTTAATAACGGAACACATTCTATTCACAAAAGCCTGAAAGCTTTTCAGTCTTCTCACTGGTTAATCTGGTACTTAAAAAGAGCTTCTGTCTATTTCTCTAACCATTGAAGAGCTTCTTTGAGCTGTCAAAATAATAATTCCCACTGAGATAATTGTAGCTCTTGAAGCTCAGCCAGGTGTTCATAATGAATTGCTTTTAGGGGCAAATCAAAAAGTAAATATTGTATTTGTTGAAACGAAGGTGACACCAGTTGACCTGCCAATCAAAGCAATCTAGTAGAAGAATAGATTTTATCTACCTTCACCAGTTGTGTTTCTTTTAGGGGGGAGGCATGATGTAAAATGGGGCTGCAGCCAGTCTGCCTTCTACTTGGAGAAGGTTGCCTTTTACTTGGCTGGAGTTCCATCAGCTGGATCTGGGTAAGGAGCTGAAAGAGTGTTTGTATGGGGACAGAGTAGGAGACTGCAAGAGGAATGTGAGGATTGAAGGTAGTGAATGGAGGCTTAATGAGTAGAGAGAGGCTGCGTTAGGAAGTGGGATAGTGAAGAAGAGCCAGCAAGTGGGAAGTTGTGGGGAGAGGCAAGTTGGAAGGAGGGGGAAGACAGGCTACAAAAGAGAGAACAGTTTTAGACTTGTAAACAATTGAATACTTAAATAAGTGGGATCCAAGAAATGTTGAAACACTTGAGGTAGTGAATTTCTTGGAATCTTTAATTTGCATAGGTTCAGAAACTGCTATGTTTGGAAACAATGTAGTGAATCTTACTATGATGAACCCCTCTGTGTCACTTATTAAATTTAAATGTGAGGTTGGATCCAAGATACAATAAATGGAGCAATCACCGGATTAAATTGTTCCACCTTTGAGCATTCGATACAGCTGGTGATGAGTTGTTACCTGGCTAGTTTCTGGAAAGTGTGTTTAAGGGCTGGAATTTTGAGTGCAGAAATGTGTCAGTTTTTTTGGGGGGACAAAACAAATTTTTGTTGAATTATGCCTGTTGTAGTGTCGAGGGAATTAATGCTTTCGTTATGTGTAGCTTTAAGTTTAAGGGAGAATCGAAGATTGTTGAGAATATTAATAGATTATTATAACTTTCTGCATCTGCAAGATTTCTTTTGTCAACACACATACACGTGACATTGTTAACACTGCATCACTTAATAAACAAGTTATTGAGAATAGAAAAGTATCCCCTAAAAGATAGCCTTTTTACGATTAGATTCCTACAGTGTGGAAACAGGCCCTTCGGCCCAACAAGTCCACACCGACCCTCCGAACAGTAACCCAACCCCCTCTGACTAATGCACCTAACAACTATGGACAATTTAGCAAAGCCAATTCACCTGACCTGCACATCTTTGGAACGTGGGAGGAAACTGGAATACCTGGGCGAAACCCACGCAGACATGGGGAGAATGTGCAAACTCCACACAGAAAGTCATCCAAGGCTGGAATTGAACCTGAGACCCTAGTGCTGTGAGGCAGCAGTGCTAACCACTGAGCCACCATGTCAAGAGGAGCCCTGGAGAAAAATATTATTTTGATGACTGCCAGATGTGCATGGATTATGTTCATCTAGGCTTGCTAACAAGGAAATTGACCTGAATAATGTGATTCCAATACCAAAATATGTTTGGGATCGGCATTCAGAGATGGCTGATGTAGGGGGAGAAAAAGCAGGGCATATGATTCATGGGTGTGCCATCCTCTCACAATTACCCCTTCCCAAGATGTGAACCTCCCTTTTCCTTCAGGGCCTCGTGTCCAATAGAACCTAGCCCCCAACCTTCTCTCTCCTTATGCCCTGGGCTGCAGGATTCTTCCCAGTCTATAACTGTAGTTCTACAAAGAGCCACGATCCTCTTTGGGCTTCTTCGTGAACTCACAGCAGAACCCACTATTCTGTTCTGGCAATGCCAGGTGTGATAGAGCTGCTGTATTTGGAAAATAATTAGTGGAGTTTACTATAATGAAAACACTGCTAATCAAATTGGTCAGTAGTTGGGATACACCCAAACTCACTCCATAAAATCCATCTTGAGGATTTTTGATTTACCCAACACGGACAGCTGTCTCCAGATTTTCTTAATGGTTTGAAGAGTGGGTGAGTCCATTTTGATTTATTCTCTTCCTGCTTTCGTACCAACCTCCGCTCACTTGTGATGCCCCATCATGGACATTGCCCATAATGGGAATTCCACATGAACATCCAGTTGGCTATACAAGTCATTCCTGGTGGGGATTAATAGTTGAAAACAAAAAATAAGTCATGGTGATTTGGTGGCAGGAAAGTTGTCTAGTAGTGTGTGATAACACTTCTAGATATATATTTTAAAAAAAGACTGAGTGAGGGGGCACTTATGGTGCATTGGTAGTGTCCTTACCTCTGGGCTAGGAGGCCTGGGTTCAAGTATCACTTACTCCAGAAGTGTGGGATAACATCTCTGAACAGGTGATTTGAAAATGTCTAAAGAGTAGGTTTGGGCCCTCAGGACACCATGGTAATGTCCCTACTTATGAGCCAGGAGGCCTGGGTTCAACTCCCACTTGAATCTTAGAATCATACTGTACAGAAGAAGCCCTTCGAGTTGTACTGCTAAAAATATACTACTACCCAGACTAGTCTCACTTTTCTGCTTTAGGTCCATAGGCTTCAATGCTATGACAATTCAAGTTTTTCATCCAACTACTTTTTAAAAAGTTATGAGTGATGATTTGAAAGACAAACAAACCCATGACAGTTAAATACACCTTCAAGAGGATTATGTCTATTTGATAAGAACATAAGAACTAGGAAGAGAAGTCGGCCATCTGGTCTGGTCTGTTGAGCCTGCTCTGCCATTCAATAAGATTATGGCTGATCTTTTTGTAGATTCAGCTTCACCATAATCCTTAATTCCTTTACTGTTCAAAAATTGATTTATTTTTACCTTTAAAAATATTTAGCATCATTTAGCTTCAACTGCTCTACTGGGCAGGGAATTCCACAAGCTCTGGACGAAGAAGTTCCTCCTCAACTCAGTCCTAAATTTGTGACTCCTGTGTTGGGGATAAAGGTAACTACAAGCCAAGTTCTGAACTATGGATGCTGGTAATTCTTCAGCACCTCTTCCAAGGAGGCCTATATAAACACAAGTTTATCACAGCAGAACTCTATTTTTTGCTATCTTTTACTATTCTTCTAACCAACTGTTAATCATCTAGTTTGTTGGTTTAGAGTGCCTTTTTGGTTGATTAGCTTTTGTGGAGCACTTTGCCATGGGTTTTACATAAAATAAATGTAAGCTGTTGCTGAACATTGCAGTTTTGGAGTACTTATCATCTTGTGGTGCAGTTAACAAGTAATGATTGATTAATTATCTGGAATTATGCAGCCTTTGAGGCTCACTGGCTTCCTGTACAAGTGTGGCATACATTGAGAAATATGACCATTGTTGGGTACAGTACAGTTCATGTGGAACTTGCTTCAGGTTTATGTTCAGATTATGCCCACTAAATTTCTGATTCTGGAGTATTTTTACCCAGTTTCTCTTAACTATCGTGGTTCTGCACTCTGGAATTCCTTATCTAAACCTGCCTGCCTTCTACCTGGGTTATGAACAAGTTCTGTACTTGAGTATGTTTGTAAGTTGATGTGTACCCAAGTTTGAACGCAATATAGTAAAATAGCTTTGTGTGCATATGTGCAAATGTTTGCAGGTTGGATCCTCAGAATTGATATTATTGTAGGATCATGCTTGTAAGTCTGACATTTGTTAATGGCCTGCCTGCATGCTTTTAGTTACTTTACCCCAACTCAGCTGCATGTTGTCCTCAAGTTGGCTTGTTACATTGACCTAGCTGCCAGTTCCTATAGGATATGAAGGAAATGAAAGGGAGCAATCTATGCCATGTGATACTATATACAACTTGAACCTGCCAGCATTGGTATACACCAGGAGCAACTCACTTGCCTACTCTTTCGTTTTAGATTTTACGGAAGTTGAAGACTATCGCTCTGGATACTGAGGCTGAGCTAGAGCGTCAGGACGAAGTGCTGGATGTCATCAGTTCCTCCACAGACCAGGCAACATCCCGGATAAACATGAGTCACCGCCGAATGCGGAAACTCCTGTAGGACTTGAGCTGACCAAATGTTGCAATGCTCAGTCATGTTCAATGCAGCTCGTTCTTCAACAGGCCATCAGCATTTGGATGGAATGCTTCAAAGAGCTGGAACAACAATGGGTCAGATGGCAATGAATCGGGTTCACTCACTCATTAAAGTTTGAAGAGAAAGACCTGTTTATGTGTATCTGGCTTGAGACTGTTGAAAAATTTCATATAAATTGTTAGAACAATCTGTGGCCAGTCTGCTGTTCTATTGTCTTGGCCTCATCAACAATATGTCAGCATACGTAGAGGAGCTAAGAATGTGCTCTTGTCATTCAGACTCCATTTCCATGGCAACCATCTAAGCATCTAATATTCAATTGTTTTAGAACACAATAAATTTTAGCTAATTGCAGAAAAGCTTCAAAGATGCTAGCAAATTCAGACATTCTTCTAATTTGCAATCTATAAAAAACGCAGTTTCTTTAAAAACAATGAATGAGACTTAATGATACAATAATTTTTTTTCTAAGGGAATATAGATAGATGTACCCTTGAGTCAAGATTCCTCCCTATATGAGGCATGCCTTTCTGGTTGCTTATGAATTTACAACTGGTACCATGCCACTTCACCATGCAGAGGAAAGTCATGCAAAGCGTACATGTGCCAATACATTCCTGTTACAGCTTGAAGCTCAGACAAAATTTCACTACTCCATGACACACTATTGCTTCTTTCTCCGGTTATTCCTGGTGAATTGCATCCATTAGTGATCAACAAAGTGCCAATAATGTGCAGCTAGTCGAGCAGTTTGTGAAAAGGAAAAGGAAGTTTAATTTTTCTGGTGAGACACATCACCCAAAATGTTTCTCATTTGAGATTCAGAGACAGCTGTTTTAACCTTAAGATTTCCTTCCTTGCATTTTGTGCATTGGATTCAGTCATAATTAGTGCTTTGCAACAAGATCATCTTTGGGGGTAAGAGAAGAGAAATTAGTAAATTCAGTCATAGTGAGTGGTGGGATTTAGAATTGCAAAATCTCAAGATAAGTGTTATAGGGATTGTGTTCAAGAAGGGAAGGACAGTAAAAAGGTTTAAAATCTGACTGCATCTACTTGTTTCTGTCAATTGCCACAAACACGATGAGAGCAAACAAATGGTAGCATTATGAATTCCATTTGTTAGCTATCCTATCAGTTGTAGTTTGGGGATGCTGTGCCTTGCATACACTCACTCAATGAGAAAAATTGAACAAGGCAAATGGACTTGCAGTTCTACTGTCAATGGATTATTGAACTTTTTGCTTCAATGCATTAATCATGTTTATCTGTCCCTATATATCCCTATTCTGTGTGCTACAAGGATTTGGTTTGTGGGTGACATTTTCATACTATGTGCTTGAGTTCTGGGAGTGGTGGGAAGTGAATACAAAATACAGTTATTGACTGTGCTCTTTTGATATTTTTGTGACACCGAAAGAAAGCTTTGATGTGTGTACCACAACAGTGAAGTGTTAATGATTACAACTCTACCTCTGCCATTGTTGACTGCAGTGGCGAAGGAAATAATATAAAGAATTAAATGTATCACACAAAACATTAAAAAAACAAAGTTTAAAATGCATTGCTTCAAGAATATACTATATTGGTACCAATATGCTAAATACACACTACACTATTTACTTATCTTGCTAGTGATATCTAGGGCCACAATATCAATACTGCATCAGCAGCATTCTCACCAAGACAGCCTGGAATTTTAAATCAAAAATGGTCTTGGGAGTTTCCTCTACATGTGGCATAACTCCTTTTAATGTTGATTTGCTGTCTGTTTGTACTCACGGTGTGCTGCAAATATGTACATTAGGATGTTGCATGGCCTTAAAAATGTCTTACTAAGTTAAATAGATGAAGTTATAACCATAACACGCATATCCCAGTATGCAATGCTAATTAACATATTCTCCTGTTGATCGTTATTTTCACTTGTACTTCAGTGCATGAGCATGTCTTTACCCCTGTGAGTGGATGCAGCTTTCCTTTGGAGATATACATGAAAAAGTAGTAGGACCAACAGGGAATTGTGCACTTTAATAAACTTCAAGATATAAACGGAGTACTTTCTGTGCTGAGGAGTTCAGTTCATTGGCATGGTTTATTTGGCTGGATCTCACATGTAACTTTTATAATGTCACATTAATTGATTGATCGTTGTGAATTGTAATATCCTAGGACATGCTGGAAATGTTCAATAGAATTGCTTACTTTTAAGATGTAGCATTGGCATTGTTCAGTTATTTGAGTATACTTGACTTAATATTTTTGATTTATGATGGGTATTGAAGTGGGGTGACGTTCCCTCATTTCCCTCCCCACTGCTTCCAAACTGGGAGATGGAATAATGTGTATGGAGACATAGGATAATTGACAATGCAGCACATGGATAAGCAACACTCTCAATGTGTTAAGTCCGCTTTCATGGATGAATTAGAGTAGGTAGACTCAGTGTGAATCAATTTCCATTCTTGGTCCACTGTCCACACACGAGCCATGAAAGGAGAAAGAGGCGCAGTGTGAAAGACTACAGATTATCCCTAAAAATAATTGAAATCTTGAAAGCTTGTGCTTTTAGATACTTTGGCACGATAGAACATCGAGCAGCTAGATAAAATGGTTACAAAGATAAGTATGTATATTTACTGGATATATATTAGGTTTTATAGTAGAAGGCACTGAATTCACAACTATTGCTGGTAAATTAGATGTTGATATGATCTTGGCAAAGCCTGTAGTTATTTCATCATTTTTTCTGGAAGAACAGGATCTTTACCTGGATATTTTGCTTTTGAACTCTACAAAGTGCATTAGCAAATTGCTACTGGTAAGTTGTTCTTTAGTTCATTTCTGGATTCTAGTGAGTTCTGAACTGCAATATTTCAGTGCTACTGTTTTGGTCCTTGTTACTGATAGTGCCACAGATTTGCATGCATCTTGCTCTCAAGAACAATTGGTCTTCAACAGCACTTTATCCTCAAAAAATAACACCTTATTTCCCCAATTGATCTCAGCGTTCATAGATAGTAACCCTATTGTCTTTTCATTGAAGAATCTGGCTGCATATCAAGGATCTGTGCCTTGGCCTTAATAACTCTCCAGACAGTCCTTTACAATTTGTGATATTGTAAAAATAAAAATCCTTATGTCAGTCTTAACCTTTTTGTTCACAACGCAGATTGTGTGTTGTCTTCTCCGGCAGCTCAGCTTATCCTAAAAAATATTGTTCCATAATTGTTCTTTTTCCTGTAATACATTGGATATGTAATGTTCTCTCAGAACAGCTACCTTCACGAGAGAAGGTGCCAGCTTCTCATTCCTCATAAGCCCTATTTTGACCATCAGTGATTAATCATGTCTGTTTTTCATTTATTATGCTTTTTGTCTCCTTTTGCAGTGACACGGGAAGCTTTTCTTGATCCTCTTGAATTTGTATTGTGATTCTCTTCTGGTATTTTTATTTTTAGGTCTTAACATGATTTCTCAGTATAAGATGTAGATATTTTACACTTAGCGTCAGTCAGTGGACCTTCCCCCACACATATATGTAAAGCTTCTACCACTGCCCAATAAAGTGCCTTATTCCTAATTTTGGAAGAACCGTTTCTTCTTCCTCCAACTGTGACATTTCAAAATTTGCACACCCTATGGCCTTTGTGAGATTGCCAATTTAGTGTTGAATGTAGGTAGCATATTGTAGACTTAGAGCCATTCGGAAACTGTTAAAAGCAGTCCAATTTTCTATCTCTTTAAATTTGCCCAGACAAGAGGGAAATTGGACTGAATTGAAGCCAAATATTGGAGTTAAGGTAACACCTACACAGGTTCCTTCACAGTTCATGTTTTAAGTTTATTTTTGTGGATATCATTATTGTAATTTCCAATTTAAAAATTATAGTCAGTTTGATCACAGCTATGGCATAAACCATAAATTGTTGATCCCTGGATCATTGCTCTCAACATTGCTTCATAGTGACTGGTTTTCTGGCCATGATTCTCTGCTTTATGGTCTCTGGTTACCCAGCCTTGATTCACCTCGCCATGGTCCCTTGTTATCTGGCCATGCATTGTGATCCATTGTCTGCCTATCTAAACATTGGTCTCCCATCAATGGTGCATGCTGTCTGGCTGAGAGTACCTGATCAATAATGCCTGGCCATAGATCGTGGCTACCTTGTGCCATGTCATTTGCCCTTTTGCAATTGAGGCAGCACGCCAAATTCGGACAGCCAATGAGAAGATGAGTCTATCATATCTTGTACATAGACATACATTTTATTTGTAAATTACAAAATAATGTTTTAAAATAGTCTTTTTTCCCGAGTCTTAGCTGCTGGGAGAATGGTTTTATGCATTTCTCTTTGGTTCACCATTTTGTTTTCTAATTCTTATTGTGTGGCCTAAAGGGGTCCATGGTATGCAGTCCATAAAAATGAAAGTTTGGGCACCCCTGACTTTTATTTGATGCTTTTGAGAAGAGTACTGCCAAACCAATGGAGGAAACCGAATTCCTGCCAGACACAGTCATTCTGCAAATTACAGCACTGATTTTCAGATGGAATTATATATGTAGTCATTTTTTTTTGTTTGTGTGGTCTTTAAAATCAACCATTGATTATAACGATAGAGGGAGTCGAATTTCAAGCGGTTTCAGGTAATTGTCTGCAGACTCTCTATGTTTAGGAAAATGGTTTGTAATGGGGAGCAGGCATTATTAAATCTCTTGCTTTCAGTACTATATTACTGATTTGCTGTATGGAATTGTACACGCTGCCTGTGTCGTGTTTGCTTTGTACAATAAATACTGAAATAAATCTACAAACCACATTACAGAGGCTGTGTTGAAATTTTTGGATGTCTCTGTTACGGCTGCCTTGCCCATATGTTTATACAGTTCTCCTGTGTTGTGTTCTGGGTGGCATAGCAACAGTGTGAAGAGGAAGGCTACTGACTCCATCTCTGTCTCAGGAACACAGAAATAGTTAGATTTATTAGGTGCTCCCAAGGGTAGGCACAGAGCCTTCCCCTGCAAACCGTAGGAATTCTCCTACAGCATTGGATCTGTAAGTGCTGGTTCATTCTGCATTTCTGAGTGTAACAATGTTTGATAAAATCCTAATTATTCATGGAGCTGGAATGCTTAAAATTTGTTGCTCGTTTTGCGTTGTCATTGAAGTTGGCGGTGGGCTGTTGTCTTGACCCACTCAATACAGCTTTCATACAAGTAAGTGTCTTCCTAGGACACAGCAAAGAGCAGAAAAAGTCAACCTTCTTGCTATCAGGCTGGAGTCACATACAGGCCAGGCTGAGTAAGAAAGGCAGGTTTCTTTCTCCAAAAGTTGTAAGTGTACCAGTTGAAATTGTCCAACAATCTGACAATTTTGTAATGATTTTTACTGAAACCAGTCTTACAACAGTTCTTCTGTGTTGTGTTCTGGGTGGCATAGCAACTTTTAATTTACACTTGTGGATTTAAATAATGTAGATTATTAGTTCCTTGTAGAATAATAATATCAAACCCTGTCACTGTTGAAGAGTGTTGACCTGACTGCCCATTAAGAGGGATGTCCACCCTTTGATACTTGGCTAGGTAACCATTCTATATCTCCAAATCTATATCATGAGGTGGGACTTCCAATTAAACCCTGTGCCTGATCCTGGCATTGCTAGACTTGCAGATGCTAGCATTTCCTGCAGGCATCTCTGAAGATCAGAAGGTCTGAGAGTTTGGTTAAGTAAGTGGGCAAAAACTTGGCAGATGGAATAAAATGTGAAAAACTACATGATTATGCACTTTGGTAGGAAGAATAGAAGTCCTGAATATTACTTAAATGAGGAAGGACTGCAGAAAACTGAAGCACATAAGGATTCGGGGTCCTTGTGTATGAATCACAAAAAAGCTAGCATCCAGGGATAAATGTGTAACAAAGGCAAATGGAACATTGGCTTTTATTTCCAAGGGAATGGGGTATAAAATTAGCGAAGTCTTGCTAAAACTATACTAGGCACTAATCAGAATATACCTGGAATACTGTGAACAGTTTTGGTCCCCCATCTAAAGAAAAGCATTAAAGGCAGTTCAGAGAATGTTCACTCCTTTCTGGATTTGAAGAGATTTTCTTATGAGGTGAGGTTGAGTAGGTTGGGCTTGTACTTGTCTGAGTTTAGAACATTGAAACATGTAAGATTCTTGGTGGAATTGACAAAGGTAAATGTGAAAGGTTATTTCCTGTGTGTAGGAGAATGTAGGACCAGAGAGCCTAATCTCAGTTTAAGGAGTCATCCAATTAAGATAGAGATGAGGATGAATATCTTTGAGGTAGTGAATCTGTGAATTTTTTTTTAGGACTGTTGAGGCTAGGACATTAAGTATATTCAAGACTGAGAAAGATTTTTTTTTCAGAAAGGGAATCAAGAGTTATACAGAAAAGGCAGAGAAGTGGACAATATCAAATAAACCATAAGACATTGGAGTGGAAATTAAGCATTCCGCCCATTGAGTCTGCTCTGCCATTCAATCCTGGCTGATAGATTTTCAACCCCATTTTCTGGCTTTCTCCCCATAACCTCTGATCCCCTTGGCATTCGAGAACTTATCTGCCTCTCTTTTCAAAAATGGCGTGGTGTCCACAGCCCTCTGGAGTAATGAAGTCCATAGAATCATCACTCTCTGGGTGAAGTAGTTCCTCCCTATCTCTGTTCTAAAACATTTTCCATTTACTTTAAGGCTCTCCTATCAGGTCCTTGTCTCTCTTCTAATGGAAACACCCTCCCAACATCCATTTGGTCCAGACCGTTCAGTATTCTGAAAGTTTCAATCAGATCCCCCTCATCCTGCCAAACTCCATTGAGTATAGTCCCAGAGTCCTCAAATGTTCCTCGTGTTAAGCTTGTGAGATAATTGAGTGGTGGATCAGACTTGATGGGGCGAATGGCCTCCTGCTCCTATGTCTAATGGTCTTATTACCACTCATTTTGAGACGCTGAAGTATTTTGTAGCTGACCAGCTAATCTGGGATTAAACCTGGACATGCCTTGTCTCATATGACACAGGGCTAACAAGCAATATGGTTAACCACTGGCTGGTCAGAGCATGACAGAGTTAGGATTACAACAGTGCAACTTTCAAGACTGGAGAAAGGGTACTTTAAAACACTTAAACGATATTCAGTGATAAGGTGCTGCTTATTGTCAGAAATTTTCTTTGCAGGAGGGGTCACCTTGGCAGCTGCGACTTCAGAAATTTAGGCTTTGCCCCAAAGCCACAGTGCTCAATAGGTGGATCATACCCAGCTGAAATAAAAATTCCTGATGCCCATAGTCTTGGATAAGTGTTAGAGTTGGCTTAAAGGAGATGGAAAGTCTTGAGGAATGGTGAATGGAGGGGAGTGTGGGTGGGAGCGTGTTTTGTGTATATTTTTAAAAATTCACTTGCCAACAGGAGAGAGGTTCCATTTCCACATTTTCCCTTCTCATGCACACCACCAGCTCTGCTCTCCATTCAGCTCTGAGGAGGGAAAATGTGTTTGGTTGTGCTGAAGAAAAGGCGACTTTTATTCTTGTACACCTCATTTAAGATTTAAAGTTTTAAGTTTAAACTGAAACCTGGAGGAATGAAGAAAAGACTTAAAATCGAGGGTAGTGAGTGTAAAGATGTGGTAGAGGTGGGCAGCAGCAATTACTTCAACAGGAAATTGGGTGGATATTTGGCAGAAAAAATAAAATGGGGGTTGGGGAGAGGAGTAAGAGCTGAAGGAGTTTATGATGCATTTTGAATTGTGAGGAAGTATTCAAGAATACAAATATAGGACTGAAGCCAGAAACATTGGCACGTGGAATAAAACTCCAGGTAAACCTGTTACGGTTAGAGGATACAGTGATTGGTCTTTCTGGTTTTCCGTCATAAATTCTTAGAGCATGGAAGATGGCTGGCCCATTTATCCCATTCTGGTTGTTTGAAAGAGCTGTATAAGAATTCTGAAGCATTTCTATTCGCAGATGTAAGAAATTCTCTACCACAAAGAAGGACAGAAATTGCTGGAATAGCTCAGCAGGTCTGGCAGCTTCTGTGGAGAGAAATCAGAGTTAACGTTTTGAGTTGGATGACCGTTCCTCAGATTCTACCACCTAGACAGACAAGGGGGGAGGAGCATTCACTTAGAAAAATTACCACCTGCAAGCTCCCTTCTAAACCATCATGACTTGGAAATATGTTGCTGTTCTCTTGCTGTAGATGGATCAAGAAACCTTGCACCAACTGGACTGCAACAGTTCCAGAAGGTGGATAAGCAGCAAATCCCTTCTTTGCTGTTCTTACAACCCATGAAAGAATAAAATAAGTCTGTGACAATCATAATGCTGCAAATTCTGCAACCATGTTAGTTTAATGTACTGACTTCTGACTGATAACCAATGCTGCTGTTTTGGTTGTCCTAATGGATAGTGGCATCCAGTCATTTACTAGAGTAGGTGGAGGCCTGAATTGCCATTATGGAACTGCTTTTATAAGATTTTCCTAATTAGTTATTGATTTTTTTTTGAAGAAGGCAAAGTGTACCATCTTATTCCTAAGTTTGAGAACCGAGAAATACCATTACCTTGACCAAGTCCCTTTCTTTGAGCTATTCATGTGCCTCTGTTTGCTTCTCTCTCTCTCTCTCTCTTTCTACTGCACCCCAATTGCAACATTTTATTTTTCTCTAGAACTGGCCCTTAAATGGATTTAAAAGTTTTGAAACTGGTACTCCCATCCCCAGCATTATTCCAAATCCCTTTCCTGTTGATGTTTAACATCTCAATCTTGCAATTGTGAAATGAAATAGGATATTCAAATTAAATAGGATCACAGGAATGTACTGGGCTCCGAGAAATTAGTGTTATCCAGCTGGTCACTCCCAAAGTTTCAAAAACCTGTAGTTTACACTATCTCTGAAACACTTTCTCTGCCAAATATCTGTCCAGTTCATCTTCAATTTGTTGGCTACCTCCAACTCAGTATTTTTCCCACAGTCTGCCCTATATATTTATTGCCTGTTGTCTAAAGTGGTTATCACATGTACTGATGTAGAATTTAGTCTCCTGTAAAAGTTGATCCCAACTTTCCAAGAACACACCATTCTGACTCAGCTCATTGGCACACTCTGTGCTCAGAGAATCACAATAGGGACCAGGATGTGAAGCAAGAGGTTTCTTAATTTTCTCCATTGATGCCAAATCAAGAGAGCAATTTTCTCACTGAGCTACTGGGGGAGCTTCAATAATGTTTTAGTTTTGCATTGAAATGCAAACGTAAGATTGTAACAAACGGCACAGTCAATCCCCAGAGGTGTGCTGCAGCCATCTGGCAGTAAGCCCCTCTAAAGCATTGCCATCCAAAGTTGACCCCTTAATTTAAATCTAAATAATAGGTGTTTTACAGGCACATAAATGATAATTTCATTCACTTTCTCTAAATGAACTTTGGCCTGTTACTCTGTTAATTGGTGAATTATTTTTTATTGTCTTGTTTGACACTGGTAAAAACTATATATTTATTGCCTAGTTATAATTGCTTTAAGCAGGTCAACATGTGCCTATTATTGATAGCGATGGCAATGAGTTAACTATGGAATGCAGAACTGGCATCATGTGCAGCCAGGACCAGGCAGAGGTGTCAGGCTCTGATCCCTGAAGGATGTTAGTGAACCAGTTAGGTTTTGGATCAAGGTTAATCCACAAATCACCAGATTTATTAAATTCCACTCTGGGGATTTGAATTTAGAACCTTTGGATATAAAGCTTTTTACAGCACCTCATTTGTACAAATTGACCTGGATGTCTCCAACACCCATTCTCCCATTTTCTTCATTGAGGAAAAAATACTGTCAGAGAAAATCTGATCTGACCACAGAGCAACATTAAATATGATCACAATCAAGAACGCTACAAAACAAAATGGGCATGTATTGTGTCAAAATGTATGAATTCAATAAACTACCAGAACTGACATGCACCTCTGCTTTCAGGTAAGGGAACATTAGAAAAGTGAACATTAAAGTTAATCTGTTTGTTCAGGCCATGAGTTAGGTCCAGGGTGTATTTGGAGACATTTTAAACCCTTTAACTTAAGAAAAATATGAGACGGGAAAGCTACAGTTAAGGCATCTAAATGTGACAATTTTATTATCTACTTACAAACTATAGAAGTGAAAAGAAATCTTGATTCTATTTCTAGGACCCAAGACCAAATTCAGTAAAGGACACCTCAACCTGGTTGCTGTCCAACCCTTTCTGTTCCCTGTTGTGTGCTGACTGGTAATCTATTTTGGAGATGCCCAGTGCACTATGAGTTGTTTTTATTACATCACCAACCTTTGTTTCTTGCAACCACTGCCACAGAGTTTCTGATATGTCCTCCTCTTTGATCTGGGAGTAGTTGTTGCTGACACTCTGGCTGAAAAAGAAACATGCTGTGTTTCCCAGTATTAAACGCGATGAGAACAAAATAAACTAAAATGCAGCAAGGTTTTGTTTAAAATCCTTGTTTGTATAAAAGGAACAGCTTATTCTGTTCTGGAACTGAAAAAGTTTGGTGCAGAACATCTACAGACAGTAACTTCATGAGGTAACTTCTGTTGAAGAGTCGCTAGACTCAAAATTTTAACTCTGAATTCTCCCCACATATGCTGCTAGACCTGCTGAGCTTCGACAGCAATTTCTGTTTTTGTTTGAAGAGGTAACCTACAAGATTACTTTTTTTTAAAAATCCATCCTGGGATGTTGATGTTGCTGGCAAGGTCAGCATTGATTGCCCATCCTGGGTAGCTTCCCCATAAACAGGGATTAATGGGGAAACTTGGTAGGTTTGACAACAGCTATGGAGAGAAAGCAGTGTTAATATAGAACATAGAACAATACAGAGCAGAACAGACCCTTCAGCCCTCGATGTTACGCTGATCTGTGAACTAATCTAAGCCCATCACCTAAACTGTAATGCTGTCTCTGTACAGACACTGCTGAATTTCTCCACCAACTTTTGTTTGTTTAAGGTTTCCAGAACCCATAACTCTTTGTTTTATTCATAAGTAGCTCACCTGTTTCAGAGGACAGTTAAGAGTCAATCACATTGCTGTGGGTCTGAAGCAGTGGGATCTAGACCAGACCAGGGAAAGGATGGCAGATTTCCTGCCCTGAAAGGCACATTGAACCAGATAGTTTTATATTTTTGACAAAAATCTAATAATTTTACAAATATAAATTTTATCCCAGATTATTTAATAAATTAAATTAAAATCTACCAGAAACCCCAACAAGATTTGAACTCATATCTCTGGAACATTAGCCTGGACCTCTGCTTTATTACTCTAGTAAGATTTACTATTATGCTCCTTCTCATCTTGGTGGCACAGCAACATTTACAGAGGAAAAATAAAATCAAATTTTCAAGTAGATTCTCTGGCTTTATCCAGATGCAGATGAATGAATGGTGACCTCCATTCACTGCTGAATTGCAACTTCTACCTCCAGAATTCATTGACCCCGTAAACATAAATAGATACTTAAAATTGGCAGGAAAGTACTCGGGTGGGAGAAAGTGCCTTTACCACAGGCGCTCAGTGGTATGGGTGTGAGCCAGCAGTGATTAAATATTAACTAAATATAAATAAATACATCTTTCTTTGAGTGCCAAAATACATAGACATGTTGCTTAATTTCTAATGCTTATCCTGTACATCAATGCTAACTTGTGCACATTCTTGCTCCTCTCTGTATCCTCCACTTTGTTCACGTTCAATTCACTAAACTGTGCCAGGCCATTTTCCCATTTTTTGGATAGACTTACCTGCCACATTTACAGAAAACCAAACTGCTTAATATTTAGCCTATTCATAATTTTTGTTAGCTTAAGTGCACATTACTGGTTCTCTCTGATCTGTGAAACTCAAATAATCCATCAATTCAGACACTTTTATTCTCCACGTTAGGCCTTTACCTTCAATAGGTTTCAAAAGAGTAAATCTCTCTCATGAATCTGTGTTTTTCTGCGGTAAATATTCACCTGCCTCCAATCCTGAGGTAAGAATTGTTCCCTTCATCCAAGTAACCTGCCTATTTTTATTTTGCTGGCACAATACTCAATCTGAGATGGAATCCTTCCTACCCACCAGTTCTCCACTTTCTAATATAATACAAAACATCTGGAACAATTCTTCACATCCACCTGTCCTCAATCCCCCAAGCTATCCATTTATTCCGTAAGTTAGATAGTTTGAACAATACATAATTGGTTGAAATGCACTTCTTTTCCAGCAGGGGGCACCGATGTCTTGCGTTGCTGAATCCTTCAGGGCAGGGAAAGCCCTCAACTGAGAGCAAGTTGAACAACAGAACAAGACTGTTCCTTAAAGAAAATAAACAGACCCAGAGAAGCCGTATACTTAAGCCCAGTCCACACCCATCCACCTACAGGTCAAGCCGTTGTCGGTTTGCAGTCAATATTTTTCAGTTGAATTTGTTTTAAACCAAGTTCATTATGATAAAACCATTCAATATTTTGTTGATTTATTTTAGAAAAGTGTCAAACTATATTTCTAAAACTGGGAAGCAGTGTAATGCTGCAATTTAATGAAATATTTTATAATTAAAAAATCTCTGCTCTCTCTTCCCCCCCCCCCCACCCCAACCAGTTTATACCAAACAGATGTGGAAATAAGTATGCCAAGGTTTATATTAGTGGTTCCTGATTGATGAGGTTTAAGTTCCAGATCCAGTTTACAAACACTTTGTGAAATTTACTTCATTTTGCACTGTGCCCATCAGTTCAACTCCACAACTGGCAACATTGAAGACAGAAAATTTTGCAGGGGGCATTACAGCAGGTTGGTACTGCTGGATGAATCAAAAATAAAATACTGCAGATACTGGAAATCTGAAATAAAAACAAAATGTTTGAGAATTCAGATCTGGCAGTGTCCATGGCGAAAGAGACTATGTTAACATTTTGAGTCCAATATGACTTCATTTGGAACCATCATTGTTAGTTTATCGTTTAATCTGCCTTATTTGACATGCTTTGTTCTCACTTTTTAACTTTGTCATTTTGCTCTCTAGATTCCTGTCAAATTATAGCAGTCATAGATCTGAAACAGGTGACATCGTGACCCTAAAATAGCTAAATGGCTTTGTAAGTGACAGTATTCTCTTTCTGACTGAGCTGAATAGAGCAGCATGTCAGTAACTAAAATAATAAGATAAGGTTTAGTGTTAGACTAGGTTTAGTGTCAGAATGGCACTTGAGGTATGATGGCAGGCTCATAAAAGTCAATTTGGTTAAAAGTCAGCAGTTAGTTTGTTTATGTTAAGTAAGCTAACTCATAGAACTGGTGTTGATTGTTAATTATTTTTATATCATTCACAAAAATTGTTTTTTCTGTTTGGAGGGAATCTGATTATGACTATTGCTCTGACTGTGCACCTTACTGAGGCATAAGGAACCTTAAAGATGCATACTTCATCTCATTTAGTATTAACTTGGTCTGCCTTCGAAGAGAAATGATGTGTAAGAGACAAGGATATCTTTCAGGCCACAATAGTTACACCCCTGGGTCTCACTATTGTGTAAGTGTATAAAGGTCAGTATGAATCAACTCTCATGAAACTAAAACACTCAAGCACTGACGAAAGTGACACCACTGAACCTGAGAAGGTACCTACAGTAGACTCAAATTTATAACAGGCCTTCAGTTGTTTTATATGTTCTTTTTCTTTCATTAAAAAAAACATTTTTATAACTTTTCCAATATTTTCTCATGAAAATATTGCTTCCTTTCTTGGGGGGGAGGGATGCATGTAATATCACATATGGTACTTTTCTCCAAATGTCTCAGAGTGTCCATTTTTAATTTGTGAACTTAAATTGTTAGTTCAAAGTTTGTGAGAAGATTTGTAGCTCGGGTGCTCGTTGTTGTGGTTGTGTTCGCCGAGCTGGGAATTTGTGTTGCAGACGTTTCGTCCCCTGTCTAGGTGACATCCTCAGTGCTTGGGAGCCTCCTGTGAAGCGCTTCTGTGATGTTTCCTCCGGCATTTATAGTAGTTTATACCACTATAAATGCCAGAGGAAACATCACAGAAGCGCTTCACAGGAGGCTCCCAAGCACTGAGGATGTCACCTGGGCAGGGGACGAAACGTCTGCAACACTTAAGTGTGGAGAGCATCACAGCCAAAGCTGATCCATCTTTACTCAGTATGCACACTTGATTTGTCATTGTGGAGTGATCAATAGAATCTGACTGATGCTTCCCCGACTTCCCGCTGAGGACAACCAGCTCCTGTCAAGAAATCAGTGACCCAGCTCAGATCAGGCATTCAACTTGTGACTTAGTGCTGCTCCACACAGTACAATTACCTGCACAGTCAATAGACAAGTCTTTAATAAAAAGAAGAATTTGTTTTAATGTGGAACCTTTCACAACTTCAAGGCATCCTATATTGCCACTTCACTACAAGATTGTTTAACCCTACTTGTATAAATCAGTTTCCTTCTCTCTGAATCCCACCACTAGTATGTAAAGAAAAATAAAACCTTGCATTTGGGCAGTGCCTTTTGTGACGACTAGATATTACAAGATGCTTTACAGTCATTTGAAATATAGCCATTGTTGTGATGCAGGAAAGTTAAGACCATAAGATTTAGGGAGCAGAATTAGGCCATTCGGCCCATCAGGTCTACTCCACTATTTGATCATGGCAGATATGTTTTGCACGCCTATTCTCCTGCCTTCTTCCCATAATAAGAACTTATCTATCTCTGTCTTAAATACACTCAACAATTTGGCCTCCACAGCCTTCTGCAGCAATGAGTTCCACAGATTCATCACCCTCTGGCTGAAGAAATTCCTCTTCATCTCAGTTCTAAAGGATCGTCCCCTCACCTGAGGCAGTGCTCTTCGGTCCTAGTCTCTCCTACTAATGGAAATATCTTCTCCACAACCACTCAATCTGTGTCTGACACTATTCTGTAACTTGCAATGAGATTCCCTCCCCTCATCCTTATAGATCTCAACTGTTCTTCATGTGAGAGCCCATCATCCCTGGGATCATTCTTGTAAACTTGCCCTGGACACTCTCCAAAAACCAGCATATCCTTCCTTAGATACAGGGACCCAAAATTGCTCACGATATTCCAAATGTGATTCTGACCAAAGCTGTATACAGCCTCAGCAGTACATCTTTGTTCTTGTTTCCTTGCCCTCTTGAAATGATTGCTAACTTTGCATTTGCCTTCCTAACTGCCAACTAAAGCTGCATGTTAATCTTAAGAGAATCCTGAACTAGGGCTCCCAAGTCCCTTTGTGCTTCAGATTTCTGAAGCCTTTCCCCATTTAGAAAATAGTCTAGAAAACATACTTTTATTCTTCCCACCAAAGTGCATAACCTCTCACTGTCCCAAATTGTATTCGATCTGCCACTTCTTTGCCCACTCTCCTAGCCTGTCCAGGTCCTTCTGCAGGCTCCTCACTTCCTCACCACCACCTGCCCCTATACTTTGTAACATATGCAAATAATGCCCTCAGTTCCTTCATCCAGGTTGTTAATGTATAATATGAATAGTTATTGACCCAACACTGTCATCAGCTGCCATCCTGAAGAAGACCCCTTTATTCCCAATCTCTGCCTTCTACTAGTCAGCCAACCCTCTATCCATGCTACTACCTTGCCCCTAACACCATGAGCTCTTATCTTCTTTAGCAGCCTCCTGTGTGGCACTTTGACAAGAGCCTTCTGGGAATCCAAATAAGTCATGCCCACTGGCTGTCCTTTATCTAATTTACGAGTTACTTCCTCAAAGAATTCGAATAGATTTGTCAGGCATGACCTCAACTTGATGATGCTGTGCTGACTCTGACCTATTTTACCAAGCACTTCCAAGTACAAAACAATCTCACCCTTAATAATGGACTCTAAAATCTTACCAATGACCAAGGTCAAGCTAACTGGCCTTTAGTTTCCTCTCTTTTGCCTCCCTCCCTTCTTAAGCAAGGGTGTTACATTTGCTATTTTCCTCTGGGACTCTTCCCTAATTCCAATGTTTCCTGAAAGGTCACCACCCATACCTCCACAATCTCCTCAGCTATCTCCTTCAGAACCTTTGGGGGTATAGTCCATCTGATCTGGGTGATGTATCCACCTTCAGACATTTCAGCTGTTGCAGCATCTCTTTAGTGATGGCCATTGTACATTTAAGGCAGATTTGAGGAGGAATTTCTTTTTTGAGAGGGTAGTGAATTTGCAAATACTTTACTGCAGAGGGCTGTTGAGGCTGGCTTATTAATTATATTCAAGACCAAGGTAAACAGATCATTAATCAGTGAGGGAATCAAGTGTGATAGGGAAAATACAGGAAAATGGAGTTGATCCTTATCAGACCAGCCATGATCTCATTGAATGGCACAACAGATTTGGTGGGCTGAATGGCCTACTTATAGTCTTATAGCTAGAATCACAGAAATAGGGCCATGGGGTTCAGGGGGCTCCAGCTGTGAATGAACAAGCAAACATGAAGAAGAGAACATAAGTGATGTAGAGTAGGGTAGAGAGAAAGGGTGCACAGAAAGCATTGCAGCTACCTTCAGATCAGTGAAGGCCAATGTAGGAGGCATCTTCACATGACGAAAGAAGCAGCCACCTAAATCTTCCACCTCCTGAGGGTGGGTCTATAGTCACAGTGTTCGTGCACTGAAGATCCTGTCCACTGGCTCCTTTCAAAGCTCAACTGGCATCACCTAATCAGCAACCCACAAGTATATTTGTGAGGTTACTAATAAAAATCACAGCAAAACAATTAAGTTTGTTCAGTTCACTATGGATTCAATCAGCCAAATTACAACAAAACATGGGATTCACCGTCATCACTGGGTTCCCACACTATGAGGCACCATTAACTGAATGTATCTGGCACTTAGAACTCCTGGCTTCACCTAGCCATCATCCTGAACAGGAAGGGATTTTACTCCTTCAGTGCCTGGCTCATCTGTGACCAATGGGAACAATTTCTTTCAAATATGCAACTGCTTTCCAGATATCTACCATGGCATTTACATTCTGAACAGCTCTCAACTTTCTTGAATGCTTGCTCCCACCACACACATCATCTCCACAACTGGCTCTTGGGTGACCTGAGGAACTCTCAGAAGGGATAACTGATGATCTGCGTGATAGAAAACAGCACTACAATGCTGATCGTGCCAGTAGGCTACAACTGAACACACAATTGGGCTTTTAAAAATGCATTGCTTTAATATAGACTGCTCAGGAAGTGCACTCCAGTACTTGCTGGACAGACTCTTCAGATTAGTCATTGTTCTTGGTGCAATGCGCAACCTTGTTCAGCGAGGGGGTGAGAACTTAGACATGGGGGAAATGGGGCAAAAACTCATCTCCTCAGAGGAGAAGAAGGGGAGTTTGATGGAAGTGCTTAGGAGCTAATGTTGACAATGAGAACGTTGCGGAAGCCATGACAGTAATGTGATCAAGCAGACAAGCCCTCAAGAACCTGACAGCAGCTGCATTTGAGAACAAATGATTTTACATAAACATTTGTGGACATTCATAAATTATTGGCAATTGTGACATTGAAGCATTACTGACCTCAAAGGAAAGCTTGTTTCATAACTATGAAACATTATGATAGGCTGTTTGTCATATACTGTATGTTGCATTATATTGTTCACTTTGTACCAATTAGCTTTTCAGTTTTCTAGCCCAGTTATCACTATAAACTTCTGCAGGCTTTGCTTTGGGATTGTGCACTGATGACATAAACTTTACTTATGAGGGTCATTCATGTATCAAAGGTGTGTACTGATTTCTGAAGGACAATCATATAGCTTTCATTCAAACTTTCCAAAGATTAGGATTCTCCCAGCTGACAGCTGTGAATGAGAACCACTGAGCTCTTTTCAATTGTCCCAGATACACATGTGAGTATGTAAAGTTAGCATTGGCTGCACAAGATAGTCCATAATGACATGATAAATAGTTAGAAATCTTAAAAGGTTGACTGAGATCAAAGGAAGATAGATAAAAATCTTGTATTTCTTTCCCAGTAATGCTATTCAGAAGGCTTGCATCTTGTTGTTTTCAATGTTCTGATGTAAGCATTCCTTACTCAAAATTTCATTAAGACTTTGATGCTTGGATGTTGGATCTGGCAGTTGTGGTTTGGAGGCTTTCAGCAAGGAGGCAGTACCCTACTGGTATTATCACTGGACTGTTAATCCAGAGATCCAGGTTGTATTCTGGGGACCCGGGTTCAAATTGCCCTCTCCTTGTTTATCTGATAGCTCAGCAGCCTGTTCCTCGATGGGTCTGAGCTTCCTTGTGCCTGGTGTCCTCCCCAGCACTACACCTGTCTGTGCTGCTTGCGCTAGTTCTTCATTTTCTCCTCATGCAGAAAGTAAGGGGCATTCAGAGACAGTAGCATGGTTACATGTGCACTGTGGCTGCATAGATAGATACAGATAGAGATCTCAAAGCTGTACTTGTCCTTGTGCGTGATTAATAAGATGACTGTGTAGGAGGGAAATTAGAAATTGAATGAATCTGAATGAAAGCTGGTTCAGTTTGATCAAACAGTTAGAGTTAATTGGGATCAATAAAGCTTTACATGATGAAAATGCCTAACATTCATGTGAGGTGTTCATCCTGGAGTGACATTTATTGATGGTGACCTTGTCCTATGCAAGCTTTTAGTGAGAAGCTATGGCTTGTGTAAATTTACCTAGTTGTGATGAAAGGCCAATGTGCTGACTGTACGTGAGCTGTTCAGTGTTGTAGCTCCTTTTCTGTTTTAAATGAGAGCTCCAGCAGATGGAAGAGAGACAGTAACACTCTGCTGCAAGTAGGACAATTTGAATTGGTGCAGTTGAGTTACAGATATTGCTTACACATGAGGAATGAGGTGGAGAAGCCAGTCTGACAATCCTGTTTAGTGGTAAGCTCACAATGCTAACTCATGCTGATGAAAGGGAATGAAACTTTGGGCATTTACCTGGCATTAACCAATAAGTTGTGTATGTTCTTGTGGCTATGGATCCAGTTTCTGATGACACCTCTGTGGTTGATGACTGCCGTAGCCACCTCTGCCCAGGTTGTCTTGGTCACTCTGAATAGGTTCTTGGTGCCATCTCATGGAAAAAGTGCAACCATTTCCTACCAGAGTACATCTAGCGAGGTGACAGTCAATCATGAGGCTGACTTCTGGAAGGTCTCAGACATCTTCAGAAATGAATGGTGGTGATGAGGTTCACTGATGGTCCTGGGTTGCAGAGAGTGAAGTGCTGTTTGGATGCTTTTTAAATATGGTACCAAGAGTTGAAGGCCACAATATCCTGATAAGCTTCAAAGCTTTCTGCCTGCCCATCACTAAAATTTGGCATTTCAACTGTGTTTGTATATGTAATGAACTTGAATGATTGTAATAATACAGGAAAGCCTGCCTTGCTCCCAAATGGAATTCCTTCCAGCTTTTTGGCCTACCTCCATGCTTAGCCTCAGAAATAAACATTTTGTCCATGGTGTCAAGAATGATACAGCTGAAAGTGTGTGAATTTTCAGAATTGTAAGAGGAGTACCAGCTGAAAGAAACTGCAAGGACGAAATGGAGAAAAGGGACAGTCCACTGGGTGAGTAGAAAATGGCTGTGCATTTTCCAATCTTACTGCAGTGAAAGTGAAAGGTGACATGAGGCGGATTTGTAAATTTTCCCACTCAGTATCAAAGCTATGAAATTGCTACAGACTTAAATAAAAAGACTGACCAAATAAGAGGAGCTATCCTGATATCGATGCTGAGGCAAGTTGCCTCAACATTAGTCAGCAAGAGAAAAGTCAGACTGCAGAGATTTTGAGGGCATACTTTGAATCAATACTAACGTTATTTATCAATGTATGTGTTTAAAGTCAGAGTTCAGGGGAGTAGGAAACGATTGATCAGTATGATTTTGCTGTGATACATCTAAATGAATCCTGTGATGTTGACCTATTGAGAGAGTTTTGGCTGATCAGCTGATATGCTATACAAAATGATCAACAGCTTGGGTTCAATTTTTGCACCAGCTGAAGTTACCATGAAGGAATTTTTCTCAATCTCTCCCCTCACTGCAGCAGTGGTGACCTGCAAGTTAAACCATCACCAGTCACCTCTGTCTAATGAGAGAGCAGCCTTCTGCTCCTGTTGAACTCTGGTGACATAACCTTTAACTACTGAGACATGATCTCATACAAACATTGACTCCCTACAGTGTGGAAACAGGCCATTTGGCCCAAAACGTCCACACAGACTTTCCAAACAGCTACTCACCCAGACCCTTTCCCCTACATTTCCACAGACTAACACATCTAACCTCCACATTCCTGGACACGATGAGAAGTTAATCATGACCAATTCACCTAACCTACACATCTTTGGAAAGAAACTGGAGCACCCAATGGAAACCCACACAGACACAAGGAGAATGTGCAAAGTCCATACAGTCACCCAATGCTGGAATCGAACCTGCGTCTGTGGCACTGCGAGGCAGCAGTGCTAACCACTGAGCCACCATGATCAGTGGTAGGGTTGTCTTTGCATAACATTGGTCATTATCACATTACAGCTTGAGGGAGCAGGTGTAAAGGGTTCAGTGGTTTCCTCTTGTTCATTGTTCAGAAGTTTATCTGTTTGTCATGATAGCATGTCTGCTGAGAGAGGAGAAATTTACTGGCAAGAAAAGTATCAACACCTGAGAAGCTCTAAGATAGTTGACTGTCAGCTTGACAGTATGAGTGAGAGGCCAGATAAGGCTTTGCATTCTGCTGAGAGACCTTCCAAGCCAAACTAGCACAATATATTGGGAACAAAGTAATGTTTGAAGAAGGACCTGCAGAAAGATCAAAGCTAGAGGGAAGGAATAAGAAAGAAAGGAAAGCATGTTCTGCATGGGACAAATCGGGATGAGCACTCCTAATAAATGCTGGCCTGTCCAACAAAGCCGATATGTCTTGATTCTTACGTTTCTATAATATAAGTTTTGCATATCTTGAACGTCCAGTTCTTAATTATCCATTCATGCTCTCTCTTACTTTGGTACACCTGTTTGACATACTTTCCTTTCAGGGTTAAATTTTTAATGATTGTCCTTTTGATGATTTATCTTAAAGATAAATAGAAGATGCTTTTGTTCATTTTGGAGTTCATTTGAAGTGGATTTTCCCAGTTGAGATTCTAAGGTACTTATATGGCAATATTTTGAATAACAGAACCCACCTTGAATGACCTACCCCAACATTCTTATCACCTAAGTTGTCACTCACTTCCCTTCCTTGCACCCAAGCAAGGGCTATAATTATTTAGGATTCTTCTGGCCTTATTTTGATTTTAATACTAATCTTGATAACTTCTCCACAAACAAGAAGAAAAATCATGGCATTAAAATACTCAGAGTCAAAGACATTTATGGCACAGAAACAGACCCTTTGGTCCAACTCATCCATACCAGATATCCTAAATAAATCTAATCCTATTTGCCAGTATTTGGCCCATATCCCTCTAAACCCTTCCTGTTCATATACCCATCCAGATTCCTTTTAAAGTTGCAATTGTACCAGCCTCCACCACTTCCTCTCACAGCTCATTCGATACAGACACCACCCTCTGTATGAAAAAGTTGCACTTAAGGTCCCTTTTAAATCTTTCACTTTTCACCTTAAACCTATGCTTTCTAGTTTTGGACTCTCACACCCTGTAAAAAAATAACTTCTTTATTTACCCTATCCATGCTCCTCATGATTTTATAATCCTCAACTCTCAGCCTCAGTTGGTCCAGGGAAAATAGCACCAGCCCATTCAGCCTCTCCCTATTGCGCTTGTAAATCTTTTCTGAACCCTCTCAAGTTTCACAACACCCTTCCTATAGCAGGGAGACCAGAATTGCACACAGCATTCCAAAGTGGCCTAACCAATGTCCTAAATAGCTATAAGACGACCTCCCAACTCCTATACTCAATGCTCTTACCAATAAGGGGAAGCATACCAAATGCCTTCTTCACTATCATATCGACCTGCAACTCCACTTTCAAGTAACTATGAACCTGCACACCAAGGTCTCTTTGTTTAGCGACATTCCCCAGGACTGTACCTTTCAAAAATGCAGCATCTCACATCTATCTAAATTCAACTCGATGTGCTACTCCTCAGTCCATTGGTTCATCTGATCGGGGTTCTGTTGTAACCTTCTTTGCTGTCTACCTACACCTCCAATTTTGGTGTCATCTACAAACTTATTACCCATACCACCTATGTTCACATCCAAATCATTTATATAAATGATGAAAAGCAGTGGACCCAGCACCGATCCTTGGGGCACACCACTGGTCACAGGCCTCCAGTCTGAAAAACAACCCTGCACCACCACCTTCTGTCTTCTACCTTTGAGCTCATACTGTATTGTGTGAATTTGTGTTTCATTTTCATTTGAACACTTTTAATTTTTGATTATGTTAATACAGTATTTGAGAAAGAAACAAAGACCAAAGCCCAACCATCAGGCATTAGCCAATTGTACAGTGTCGGCCATGCGTCCATTAGTGTACCTGAATCACAATGTTGCGAATTTGAGTCCCACTATAGAACACAAAAAGGGAAAAGTTGACACTCCAACCGTGCCAAAGGACTCCTTTACCTTTGCACATACTGATTTTTTTTGGATGAAGTAAAGGGTACGCTAATATTCACTAGCAATGCAGAAACCCAAGCTAATGTTTTCAACGTGAGTTTGAATCCCACCATGGTAGATGGTGTGATTTGAATTCAGTGTAATCTGGAATGAAGAACTGGCCTAACGATGACCATGAAACCATTGATGATAGTTGTAAAAATATATCTGGTTCTTTAGGGAAGGAAACCTGCCATCCTAACCTAGTCTAGTCTACATGTGACTCCATACTTATAGCAATGTGGTTTATTCTTGGAAATGGGCAATAGATGTTGGCCCAACTAGCAATGCCTACATCCCATGAACAACTATTTTCAAAAAAATACTTAAAGCAAATGCCGTCCTTAAGATCCCATGGCATTAATTAAAAGAAGAGCAATGGAATCTTGGATTCTTGGCTAATATCTATCTGTTAACCAACATTGCAAATAAAAATTGTCTGGTCATTCTCACGTTACTTTTTGAGGGAGTAGTTTGCTGTGCACAAATTGGTGATGCATTTCCTACTCAGTAATTTCATTTCGAGAGTACTTCATTAGCTGTCAAGTATTTTGAGACAGTTGGTGAATATGAATGATAGTACATGAATGCAATTTTTAAAGTTTGAACAAATAATGTCTACTTTCTACTTACTTGTTAGACCACAAGGTTGGAGGTATTGGACAATTCAAATTTCTTTGAATCCACTCCATCTGAACACTGTCGTTCTTGCAGGAATATCTTCGTCAAAATCAGTGTCAAAGTCTGTGACTACAACTGGAGCATGTAACTCTTGCCTTAATACCTTTGTTTTGACTTTACAGAGTATTCCACTGACTCAGTAAAATTAGAATTCCTACAGTGTGGAAATAGGCCCTTCGGCTCAACAAGTCCACACTGACCCTCAAAAGAGTAACCCACCCAGACCCATTCCCCTATCCTGTATTTGCCCCTGACTAATGAAACTAACCTGCACATCTCTATGCGCAATTTAGCATGGTCAATTCACCTAACCTGCACACCTTTGGACTGTGGGAGGAAACCGGAGCACCTGGAGGAAACCCACACAGATACGGGGAGAACGTGCAAATTCCACACAGACAGTCACCCGAGGATGGAATCAAACCTGGGTCCCTGGCGCTGTGATGCAGCAGTGCTAACCACTGAGCCACCGTGCTGCCCAGTAATGGTTGATGTTCCGGGGTCATCTTCCAGTTCTATCTGAACATTGGTATCTCTAACAATGGCTTGCTCTGCTTGCCTTCCCACTGTTTCGACTCCTTTCCCATACCTAAAGGCATTATTCTCATTTTTCTAATTTACATGCTGAACAACAGTGACTTTACACCACAAAGTAGTTTTCACTTTCGTGTTGATGATATCCAGATTATCTCTTCACTGTCAACCAGGATTATGTCTGACACAAACTCAATGATCTTGCTTTGTGCTAGGGTAGAACTCCAACCAGCAGAGGGAGCTTCCTCTCCTGCTCACACTCAACTTCAGTTTGCCAGAGCTCTTTGATGCCACACTCGGTCAAATGTTGTCTTGATATCAAAGGCTGTCACTCCCACCTAGCCTGTGGAATTCAGCTCTTAAGTTTTAACCAAGACTGCAATGAGGTCAAGAACTAAGTAAACTTGACAGAACCCAAATAGAGCATCAGTGAGCAGGATATTGTTGTGTAAATACCACATGAGAGCTCTGTCAATGACCACTTCCATTTTTTTGCTGATGATTGAGGGTGGACTTAAAGGTCGGTAATTGGCTGGGTTGAATTTGTCCTGCTTTTTGTGGACAAGACATATATGAGCAACCTTCCACATTTTTGCATAGCTTCACAGTTGTACTGGAATCACTTGGTCAGGGGCGTGGCTAGTTTCGGAGCCCAAGTCTTTAGTATCATTACTGTAATATTGTCAGGGCCCATAGTCTTAGCAGTAAACACTGTTTTCAGACATTTGTTGATATCACGTGGAGTGAATCAATTTGGTCGGAGACTGGCATCTGCTGTGGATCTCAGTGCAAGGCCAAGATGGATCTTTACTCTGCATTTCTGGCTGAAGATGGCTGCCTCCCCTGGTGCACTGATGTGCAGGACATCCCTTATTACTGAAGATGGAGATGTTTGTGGAGCCTCCTCCTTGAATGGGCTATTTAATTGCCCACCTCTATTCATGAGTGGACATACAGAACTGCAGAGCTTACCTGTAATATGTTTTGTCCTAAGTCTCAAGCCCCTACCCTGCAGATCTCCAATGCCAGCTCTCTGTATGTTCCCCCTAAATCAGTGGCAGGCGTTTATACCCCGGCATCCTACTGGCTCCAACTCAATTCTTTAATGCTTCTGTGTTACCTGTTCTCTCTTTGCATTCAAACCTCTCCTCACTTTGTTGTGAGCATTTAACATTGATGCAAAATATTTGAAACTGGAAAGTGAACAAGTTGTTTAAACTCACAATTTTTGTGTAGAGCTACATCATTTCTCAAAGTGATTTGCACTATAATTCTGCCAGGAAATTCTAACAAGCTATTGGAGAATGGCTAAGCTCTTTGGTGCAACTTGGAGGGGCTTGACCTATTGTTCATAAGAGCTTCATGCATGAGCTAAAAACAACTTGCTGCCAATAGTTGAGCCCTCCCAGGAAGTGTGAAAGAAAGTAAAGATCTTATATAAGGTTTATATAATACCTTTCAATGAGCTCAGAGCATCAAAATGTACTTTACAATTACTGACGTATATTTCAATTGTTGCCTCTGCTAGTATGTAGTTAAATTACATACATTATAGCAATTCAATAATGTCCAGGTAATATCTTTTAATGATGTTAGTTGAAGGATAGATATTGACCAGGATATTGGGGAGAACACTCCTGCAAACTACTGCTTTACAACATTTATATTCACTAGAGAGGGTAATATAGCCCGATTTTATGAAGGTAAGTGTGCGAAACATTACTTGTACTTTATCCCAGAATGGAAGGTAGCTGGCACTTGTGGAATTGTACTGCAATGCAACTGACTCCTTTAGGAGAGTAGGGAAAATGAGAAGAGGAAATGGTGAGCATCAGCACATCCCATAGTCAGCACACTTTTAACAATGCACCACTGCTTCAGCACAGCACAGGTACAGTCTAGATTATGTGCTCAAGTCTCTAAAGTGGGATTTCAACCCCTAAGTTTTTACCTCACAGCTTAGAGTGATAATACTTGTATCATGCTGACATGTATATGATACAATCATGGAGTTGTTGATCAATCATGCAAATCACTCGCTGTCAGTTAAATTGACACCAAGCCCAGACCTGATGTCAGTGGTGGGCAGCTTTAAGAATGAAACGACCAAAGACACCTGATACTCCCAAACACATATGGCATAACCAAAGTTATAGAGTCATCCAGCATGGAAACAGATCCTTTGGTCTAACCAGTCCAATGCAAACATAATCCCACACTAAATTAGTCCCATCTGCCTGCTCCTGGCCCATATCCCTCCAAACGTTTCATATCCATGTAATAGTCCAAGTGTCTTTTAAACGTTTTAAATAGCATCCACCACTTCCTCAGGAAGTTCAATCCACATGTGAACCACCTTCTGTGTAAAAAATTTGCCGCTCGCGTCTTTTATACATTTCTCTCCTCTCAACTTCAAACTATGACCCCTAGTCTTGAAATTCCCCATCCTAGGCAAAAGACCCCGACCATTAATCCTATCTATGCCTCTCATGATTTTATAAACTTCTTTGAGGTCCCCTCTCAATCTCCTATGCTCCAGTGAAATAAGTCCCAGCTCATTCAGCCTTTTTAGCAATTCTAACCTTTCATACCCTGCAACATCCTGGTAAATCTCTTCTGAACTGTCTCCAGCTTAATAATATCCTTCCTATAACAGGGTGATAAGAACTCCAGAAGATGCCTCACCAATATCCCGTACAACCTCAACATGACTTCCCAATTCCTAAGCACAAAGAATTGAGCAATGAAGGTAAGTGTGCTAAACATTACTTGTACTTTATCCCAGAATGGAAGGTAGCTGGCACTTGTGGAATTGTACTGCAATGCAACTGACTCCTTTAGGAGAGTAGGGAAAATGAGAAGAGGAAATGGTGAGCATCAGCACATCCCATAATAACCACTTCAGGGAACTCTGAGAAACTATACAGTTCTTAACTGACTACATAAACATCTGGGGCTGAGGTATCACAGTGACTTCCCAGCCACAGCTGCACTGTTTCCAGACAGACCCTTCATCATTAGGTAGCACGGTTGGAATTAAACACAGTATCAAGTTAACAGAAACACGAGAAACAATGTTAATTGATGATAACAATTAACCATCATTACATAAACCTGATGATATTATACCAGAGGCCAACACCCTTGGTTGACTGAAACCGCATAATTATCCACTCCCCCATGCAAACCTCAATTTCCCTCCATACAAACAATCCTGTTTCCAGCTACACCCATTACATTTATGACTTAACTCTTAACTGTAAAAAAAACTCTGTTGAATTATAACATTCTTCCCAGATTGCACAATGTATTGTATTTTCTGACCATATAACAGACATAGTTTTCTTCTCTTGTTGGTACTGGATGAAGGCCCCACAGGAGTAAGTTTCCCCTGTTACCTCACTGAAATATATCATTATAGAAGTTGGGTGTCAGGGATCTATTCTATCATTGGCAAGGTGGGATGTGTTGTATGGGAACTACATCTGAGCTTTTCCTTCTCATCCAATTTGGAGGAGCTAAGTACACAGGAAAGAGAACCATGCAAAATTTCCCCACCCATAATTCTTCACATGGGTGAGTGCCAACTCCCTTCTAAGCAGAAATCAGATAATTCAGTACAGACCAGACATTGAATGTGCCTCAGCATTAAACTGTGGAGTGCATTCACCAACAAAACTGTTAGGACCAGCTGTGATCCAACATTATGTCTAAATGGTATAAAGAGAATCTTATGTTTATTCACTGAGGGATGCCTAATCCTGTAAAGTTATACTGCTTATTCTGTTACTAGAGGCTAATGTCAGGATAAGGAGGAGCTGCAGAATTTATCTGCCCTCCTCTGAATGGCACCTTTAATGCACTAAATTGAGGAAATAGAGAAGAGGAACAGGGACTGCAAGGCACTAATAAGTGCAGTTATCTCTTCACTTAATGCACGATCATGTTAAATTGGATTGATACCCACAAAAGAGCATCATGTATTGTGGCTACTTCTTTATTAAAGGGATAAAATGGCATGTCATGTTAAAACCAATTGCTGGCTAACCCACAGTAGGTTTTTGCCTTTCTGATGGAGACCAGTTTTATTCCCCATCTCCCACCACTCGCTGGTTAGAGAAAAAAAAACCTCAGATTTAAAAAGAAAGGCTTGCATTTCTGTGACATATTTATGACCTTACGTCAATTTGAAAGCACTTCACAGCCAATGAAACACTATTAAGTATAGTCAGTGTCATCCTTCAGGGAGATGTGGCAGCCAATTTGTACAGAGCAAGATCCCACAGACAGCACTGAGAAAATAACTGCATTTTTTCCAATGATTTTGTTTGAGGGATAGCTTTTTGCTAGGCCATTTTAAAAATAATTTTTAAAATGCTTTTACAGCAATGTGTAACTGGATTTTTGTTTGGTCTCATACTGTTTGATGATATGAACCATGAAGAATTGAAATGGAGAAGTAATTTTGCATAATTTTCTACCTGTTAATCTGTGCTGTGTTTGTTGAGGGCTGAATATTGCCCAGGATATTTGGAATCACCATTGCTTTAATTAAGCAATGCCTTGGGAAATTGTCACATTCAATTGATTTAATTCTTATTTGACAGCATTCCCAAAAATATTGGCACTGAGTATTGCACTGATGTGTCTGACTGGAACGTATGATCTCTCTTTCTCTCTTTCTGTCTGTGTCTGTCTTTCTGTTTCTGTCTGTGTGTCTGTGTGTCTCTCTCTCTCTCTCTCTCTCTCTCTCTCTCTACCCCCCACCCCGTCCCTATCCCTCTTTCTGCCCTCCCTATACACTCTGCAATATCTTGTCCAGGTATCGATGTTAAATGTCCTCTATTGTCTAGAAGTGCTGTGGCCAATTGTGGCACATACTATGGACCATTACTTAACATTCTTGTAATATAGTTTTCTACTTTGATAATTTTCAGATGATGTACCTATGCCTTAAGGATCCTGTGAAAAGCTGCATTAGCATGAAACTACATGAAATAAAATGAACACAGAAACAAAACCAAGTCACAGAACCACAGAACTGTTACGTGTAAAAGTGGCTTTATGGCCCATTGTGCCTGCACCAGCTCTTCAAATGAGCATCATTTCCTAGTCCAATCTCCTGCTTTTCCCCAAATAATTTCTATCCAAATAATGATCCAGATCCTTACTGCCTGAATTGAACCTGCTTCCACCACATTTCCAAGCAGTGCATTCCACACCCTAACTATTCATTACATGACTTTTAAAAAATCTCACATCATCATCGCTAACTTTGCACATTACTTTAAATCTTTCCCCTTTCAGTCTTTTTTCTTTTACGAGTAGAAACAACTTCTCCCTATCAACTCTATCCAGCCCACTCATGATTTTGTAAAGCTCTATCACATCTCCTCTCAGCCTTCTTCTCTCCAGGATGAACAGTTTCAACATAGAACATAGAACAATACAGCGCAGAACAGGCCCTTCGGCCTTCGATGTTGCGCCGACCTGTGAACTATTCTCAGCTCGACCCCCTACACGATCCCAAAAGCATCCATGTGCTTATCTAAGGATTGTTTAAATCTCCCTAATGTGGCTGAGTTGACTACATTAGCAGGTAGGGCATTCCACGCCCTTACCACTCTCTGCGTAAAGAACCTGCCTCTGACATCTGTCTTAAATCTATCACCCCTCAATTTGTAGATATGTCCTCTCGTACAAGCTGACATCATCATCCTAGGAAAAAGTCTTTCACTGTCTACCCTATCTAATCCTTTGATCATCTTGTTTGTCTCTATCAAATCCCCCCTTAGCTTCTTCTTTCCAATGAGAACAGACCCAAATCTCTCAGCCTTTCCTCATAAGATCTTCCCTCCAGACCAGGCAACATCCTGGTAAATCTCCTCTGCACCTTTTCTAATGCTTCCCCATCCTTCCTGTAACGGGATGACCAGAACTGTACACAATGTTCCAAGTGTAGCCGCACCAGCGTTTTGTATAGTTGCAGCATGATATTACGGTTCTGGAACTTAATCCCTCTACCAATGAAACCTAACACACCATATGCCTTCTTAAAAGCATTATCCACCTGGGTGGCAACTTTCAGGGATCTATGCACATGGACTCCAAGATCCCTCTACACATCCACGCGACCAAGAATCTTTCCATTGACCCAGTACTCTGCCTTCCTGTTATTCTTCCCAAAGTGCATCACCTCACATTTAGCTGCATTGAACTCCATTTGCCACCTCTCAGCATAACTCTGCAGTTTATCCAAGTCTCCCTGCAACCTGTAACATTCTTCCAAACCGTCCACTACTCCACCGACTTTAGTGTCATCTGCAAATTTACTAATCCATCCACCTCTGCCTGCGTCTAAGTCATTTATAAAAATGACAAACAGCAGTGGTCCCAAAACAGATCCTTGTGGCACACCACTAGTAACTGGTGGCACACCACTAGAAACATCTTCAACCTATCCTCAGGAGTGGAACTTCTCATTCCTGGAGTCATTCTTGAAAATCACTTCTGCACTCTCTCCAATGCATTCATTTCTTTCCTTTAATTTCCCACAACTGTATGTAGTACTGAAGCTGAAGGCTAACAGTTGTCTTACACAAGTTTAACAGTTCCTAGCTCTTGTACTCTGGACATAGATTGAGTAAGTAGGTAAAAATCTAGCAGGAGTATGAATGTGGGAAGTTGTGACGTTATTCACTTTGGCAGGAAGACTAAAAAAAAGGGCACTATCCAAATGGAGAATAACTGCAGAACTCCTAGATGCGAAGGGATTTATGTGCTTTAGTAGGAGTGACAAAAAGTTGGTATGTAAGTACATAACATAATCAGAAATGCTAATTGAATGTTACCCTTTATTAGAGGAATTGGACATGAAAGTAATGGCTACACAGGGCTTTGCTGAGACTATATCTTGAATGCTTTCTCCAGTTTTGATTAACTTTTTTGAAGGAAGGATGTAAGTGAGTTAGAAGTTACTTAGGGGAAGTTAACAACATTGATATCTAGGATTAAATTTGAATCCTGCCCCTCTCACTTTTTCCCCAGCTCAAAAGGATATCCACATAAATTTCCTATAGATAGGAAAAGCTTTAGATTAGGTTTGGGTTGTGACTCCACACACAAGGTGATATCAGGGTCCCCATTTAGAGGTGACAGGAAGTGTGCATTCACAGTATGTTCAGGCACAGCTAGTTTTGTGATGTATTTGGGAATGATCAGGTAAGAGAGTTTGGAAACTTTGGGGAAACCTACTTGGGAACGAGAAACATTCTGATAAATAAACATAAAATGCTTTAATGATTTCATTTTTATTAATCATTATTCAATGCTATCTTAGAAGTTAGATATGTTTTTTTTTAATGCAGTGATTGATCAAGGGCTCTGTTTGGAAAAGGTAAATTAATCATTACAATGACCAGCATTATGCAAGTGTTAAGATGCATTCGAGTGCTTTTCTTGTGTTTTTTAAAATTCATTCATTCAATGGGCCAGCATTTATTACCAATCCCTAGGGAAGTTGATAGTGAATTGCTTTCTTGAATTGCTGCCGTCCATGTGCTGTAGGTAGACCTACAATGCATTAGGGAGGAACATCATGGATATTGATCCAGCGACAGTGAAGGCATGGGGATATATTTCCAAATCAGGATGGTGAGTGGCCCAGAAGGAAACTTGCAGGTGGTGGTGGGTTTGAATTTGGGACATTAGGAATTGCCATGCCTGGCATTACAGAAACCCAAAGCAAACCTTTTCTCTGTCCGGAGGCTTTCTGACCTGCCGAGTACATTCAATGCAGTAAAGACCTTCTGTTTGTGGGGCTTGTGTTCCTCAAAAGCCTTGCAAATGGTAATGTTTGTAAATGGCGATCTAGCTGAATTGCACATACAGGATACATGTGCCATGCTCACTTTCTTCTGCAGGAAGTTATCTTTCCTGTAATATTTTCTTTAAGTAATGGATAAAAAATTATTAATCTGACTCTCCTACACAATCTTTTATGCCCCACATACTAATAATTTCATTTCCCTGCCCTTTCTCAATGTTCATTGCATTCTTCCAATTCAAATACTCATCTAATTTCTTTTTAAATGTTGTTTTAGTCAGTGAACACTTGGATGGAAAAACATCTTAGTTGTCTCTGTGCGAAGTGGAAACAGTGAGATGAAGCCCTCTGGAGGTCAGATATCTCAACACTTAAATATGTATAGATAAGTTTCTCCACAGTGGGTCAGCGCCCAAAAGGTCAGTCCATAAGTCTGTGAAACAGGAAACCTTGAAATCTGCCTGAACATCATTTCCTGGTGATACTCACTGTGATTCCACAGGCTTTTCAATTTTTCCAGATGAAATCTTTGATCCTGAGAACATGGGAGGTACTCAGCATGTGCCAAACCAAACTCAACCCTTAGGCCTAGCTTCCTATCCTCCACTCCTGGTGTTTCCCACCTTCCAAAGCGACAAGTCTGGGAAAGAAAACGCCCAGTCAGTTTGGAAGTGACGAGCTTATAGAAGCTTGTTTTATTTGGTGCCTCTGATCTCAGTTGTGGTCTGAAATTGCTTTTCCTTTTTATGGTGTATGAATCGACGGTCAACCGGGGTGAAGAATGCTACACTGTGTCACTTCACCACTGGTGTTATTTTCTCATTTTTGCTTCTCACACAGATGTGTTTTAAAGATTGATTATGCTCAGAACGGAGATTTTTCTCTTTCCTTCCTCTGGCTCTTGTAGATCTCCATCAATAGCAACCAGTCGGTAACTCACATAGTTACGTATCATAAGACTTATGTGTACAAAAGCCTTTTCTTCTGATCCACTTAAAAAGAACAAAAACCTAAGATCTTATTGCCAGGCATTGCAGCTTCCTATGGAGCAGGAAATTAGTATTTTATGTGTGCTGACTGGTTCGACAGCTTATTTCACACACACAAGACTGGAGCCAGACGCCGAAAGAAAACTGAGGGCAAAAGAGATCCAAAGTCTGAGAGAAGCCTGGAAGAAGAGAGAGGAGATGGAGGGGAGGAGTTGGGAGTGAATGGGATACAGATGAGAAAGAGACTGAAAATGTACAGGGAAGCAAGAGTGGGGAAGAGACCAGGAAATTGTGATGTACCTGGAAGATAGGAGCAGAGTCCAGGGTGTTTATTGACGGAAGAGAAACTATGGGAGGCAATTCTGAATCTGAAAGAGGAGTGGACAGTGAGAGCAAAAAAGAGATCCTAGACTGGGAACTTGAGACGGGAAAGTGGAGTCTGATATGGAATGGGAGCGTAAGAGAGGAAAGATTGGGAGACTGAATGAAGATGCTAAGGAGCCCATGAGATGGGAGAACCATGTGAAATCATGAGAGAATAAACTGTATAGGAGCCTGTGTGGAGACTGAAATAAGGGAATGAAAAAGAGTGGGGAGGGTGTATTGTAAGTCTGTTGGAGGATAGTAGAGTCTTTAAAGAGGCAAATGGAGCCAGAAACCTATAAGAAAGAAAAACAGATGTAAATAGATAAAAGGCTTGTGAAAATCATAAGCCAGAGATACTAGAGACGAGGAATTTGAGAAAGAAGACTGGAAGTCTGAAGAAGTGAGTGGAGTATAGGTGGGTGCTTTAGAGTGAGGAGAGGAGTCTGAATCCTAACTTAATCAGGAAACATGGGTAGGAATGGAAATGAATGGCACAGTTGCCAGACAATGACACTAGGAGATTTTGATTCTGAGGTACCTTTGGTCTGGGTCCATCAATTGTTTGATCATATGAGATGGCAGAAAGCAATGGAATGATCCCTAGCACCCAGGTTACTGTTTGGATGTAGTTTCAGATAGGCCCTCAAATTTGAGCAGAAATAAGCCCGGGAGCTAAACTTTCCATGAGGGACTTGGAAAAAAGTGTTCTTGTTCCTCCAAGACGCACGTGAAAAGGCAAAAAGAAACAATTAAGTGTTTATTTGGGCCTCTTCAGCCACCGATTCCTATTCTTAGTATGTTGGCCTTCCCTGGACAAGCAACCAGTTAAAATTCCAGTTGGACACTTGTGCTATCATTGGAGCCTGATGAACATATCAAAGTAAGGACTCTGCTGGCTTCTGACAACTCCCTTTCACAGAAGAGGAATTTTAAAAGTGATATGTTGTGAAGTTGCAAAATGAGGTATTTGGGGGAGAGTGGAATGTAGATGGCTGTACCAAGGAATAAGAGTTTTGATTATGACATCTGAGGGAATCAGATGACATGGCTGGGAGCTGTGTCAGAGGAGTTTGCAGAAATAGTGTGGAATTAGCAGGTTCTAGACTGGAATACGGTGCAACTAACAAGTGGAGATTAGGAGATCACAGTTCAAAATCATGGCTTGAGGAATGAAAGCATGTTAAATCAGCAGATTTCTTCAGTGAGGTAGCTGAAACAGAACTGTTTTGCAGAGAGAGGCTGGCTTGAAATGCAGATGAAGTCCAATTGCATCATCACTTGCAATAACCTTCAGCCAGAAGTGCCAAGTGGGTGATTCATCTTGGTCTCATCACAGATCACCACCATCACAGATCACCACCATCACAGATCACCACCATCACAGACGCCAAATCAATTCAATCCACGTGATGTCAAGGAATTGCTGAAAACACTAGGCATGGAACAGGCTATGGGCCCTGACAACATTCCGTCAATATCCGTAAAGATAAACCTCAGGCCAAGCTCTTCCAGCAATGTAGAAAATTGCCAAAGATTTCCTGTTCACAAAGTAAGGGTAAATCCAATGCCTTCTATTAGTCTACCCCTGATCATCAGTGAGATCGATAGATCATCATGGAAGGGGTAATTAACAGTGCTGTCAAACAGCATTACCCAACTCATTGATGCTCAGTTCAGGTTCTGCCAGGCTCACTCAGCTCCTGATTTTATTATAATCTTGTTTCAAAAACACACACACTGAAACCCAGAGGTATAGTGAGAGTGACTGCTCCTGACCAATGCCAGTTGACCAAGTGTAGCATTGGGAATCTGCAGGAATTCCTCAGAGTAGTTTTCAAGGTCCTAACAACTCACTGGGAGGCAAAGGTCCATAAATATATCTATCCTCAATGTGGAAGAGCCCAACACATTAGTGCAAAAGGTAAGGCTGAAGCATTTGCAGGACTCTTCAGCCAGAGGTGTTGAATGCATCATCCATCTTGGCCTACAGATATCAGTTTTCAGTCAATTTGATTCATCTCACATGATATCAAGACATTGCAAAGGCTACAGGCCCTGGCAACATTTTGAAAACTTGTGCTCCAGAACTTGCCACTCCTATAACCAAGCTTTTCCAGTACAGTTATAACACTGGCACCTGTCCACCAATGTGGAAAATTGCCCAGGTATGTCCTGTACGTAAAAAGTAGGACAAATCCAATCCGGCCAATTACCCCCCTATCGGTCTACTCTCGAACATCAGTAAAGTGATGGAAAGTGTCATCAACAATACAATCAAGCAGCACCTACTCAGCAGTAAACTGCTCAGAGGCATGCAATTTGGGTTCTGCCAGAGCCACTCAGCTCCTGCCGTCATTACAGCATTCGTTCAATCATGGACAAAAGAGCGAATATCCAGAGGTGAAGTGAGAGGGACAGCCTTTAACGTCAAGGCTGTATTTGACTCTCTAATTAGCATGACAGCAAGATTAGGTTATTGCGGTGAGGAGAGATCTAGCTGTGGAAAGGAAAATAATTCTTTCAGTTCCTTTCTCAATCTGTTGGGAAGTTAACTGGGCATGTTAAATAGTGGAAATGCAATGAATTTAATCTGTATGGACTTCAGAAGATCCTTTGCCTCATGGGAATTTATTATAGAAAATTAGGAAGTGTAGTCTTATGGGGGGAAGGGGGTGCTGTGGGGAAACAGTAAACTGGATTAAAAATTTATTAGAAAGTACAAAGCAGAGACTTTGAGTTAAAGGCTCGTTGAATAGTGTTGGGCAGTATTGTACACTAATCATATTAATGACTTTATCTTGGCCTCAAGTGGTAGTGCCAAAATTTGCAGACAATGCAAAGCAATGGCCTCGGAAGGTCCAGGCAACAGTAATTCCATTGGTAGATGTATATGACTGGTACTTAGACCTTAACCCCACTCAAACCTTCCCTCATTTCCACTGTGATATTGCCTGATTTCAGAGCAAGATCATTGAGAAGTATCATTGCCTCACTTGTCCATAAATGCGCATGCAGCAAACATCACAATGAGATAATTATGATTTGATACTGTTGCATCCTGTTTATACTGCATCGATACTTGACTCCTAAATCAATAAGCTGGTGTACAAACTCTAAACATTTGCATCAAACTAAATTCAGATCAATAACTTGTTTCATGAATTGTCGAACTGCATGGATAGATTCCAACTCATTTCATGGATAGAATGTGAACTTATGAATAAACTAATAACCAGCTAAACCATAAACCATAAACAGATAAACCTACTTCTTAAAGAGACTCATCTTTATAGATAAGTCCTGTGACCCTAGTTACTGATTGACTCCTAACTGGTGGCCTGGGTTGACTCAGCATTCATCATCATCATAAATCCATAACATGCTGACAACTAATCTTGTGAGAACCAAGATCAGCAGTCTTTTTCATAGATAATTATTCTCACTTACTCAATAAATTACGTGCATTTGAGAATATGTCACAATTAATAATATAACTAAAAGGACAGGTAAAATACAGCCCACAATGCAGTTAAATATATATGTGGACGTGGCAGAATAATTAATAATAATAAACTATTCAGTTAACATCTTAACATTACCATAATCTCCCCTTGAAATAATGGATTTGCAAGGATTATTGCAGGTTACTTGTTAGGAAAGAGTGGGGCTGTGGCACATCAGCCATGAATAAGCATGAACTAAATGGCAGAGCAGGTAGGATGGGCTGACTGGCCTCCTGCTATTATTAATGTTGCCCAGAGTTCAGGAGCACTGACCTATTATTGATTCATCATTTGAGCAACTTTAACTGATTGCAAATCAAAAACATCTTAGAATCTAATAATAATTAGCATTTTATTTCATTGAAGTCTCAGAATGATTCACATATCAAATTACTTTGGAGTATAAAACTCATGACAAGAACCCTATGCTAATTCTGTATGAATTTCCCCTCTGCATATTTAAGGGGCTATTACATTACTTTATGTTCCCTGCCATTGTAAATTCAGGTAGGGACTGCAAACATTTTGTTGGACCATTTAAATAGCAGGAAACTTATGGCATACACCAAATTTTTGAAACATGGTCCCTGTGGCCAAGCATCCAAGTCAGGTGCTCAGAGCTGAAAATTAATTTTGCTGTTTGAATAGACATTGAAAATCTATTAAAATAATAGCAGGCACCTGTTTTAAAAGACCAAGGCACTGTACAAATATTGGCGAGTAATTCTGTACAAGTGAGCATCATGTCCAACAATTCTCATTCTCCACTTCTCAGTCATGGTCAGCTAGTGGTGGTCAAGCATAGGGAAAATGAATCATGGAATCGTAGAGTCATACAGCACAGGAATGAACATTCACAAAGAAACCCTGGGCCTGGATATTTGTTGGGTTACTTCACAGGAGGCCCAAAAAAAGAACCTACTGTTTCAGCCATTTCTTGAGGGGATGTGGTGGACAGCGAGAGGAAAGAGATCGTTGGCCAGAAACAGAAGGGATCTTACATGATTATTCGTTCATATTTGTGCAGCCTGATTTCAATAGTGGGGTTAATCTGTGGGCTGGACAAGCACTTTGTGATTTTCCATCGCTTATTCATAAATTTATGTTTATTTTATTTGACACGATCTGAACTCAAGAACGACATTCTTTCATTTCAGCCAATTCAAAACAAAAATGTTAGTTACAAGGAAGAGAAAGGGGAGCGGGGTGATGCAATGTGTTAAAACTTTCCTTCTCACCTCGGAGATTTGGGTTTTGACTCTAACCCAAACAGATGGTATAGCTGCTCCTCTCTGACAAATGTAGGAGCCTGTGACTTGAATGAAATGAGCTTGAAAAGTCCAGTTTTGGATCCCAATGGGTTCTGGTGCAAATGCTTGCAGCTTCCCATAATTTCAGGATAATTGGTGCGTTCTTTTTTCGATAGGTTTATAGGCTCGGGCAAGATGATGATTGTCAAACTAGCAGAGTGTTTAAAATATACCCAAAACCACTTGGGAGGAAGAAAGGGGATGTGAGAGAAAGAAAGGTCATGATTGTTGTCCTGGAAGAGGAACACGGCAGGAATGAGTTCAAAATGCCAGTAGCCAAGTTGTGAAAATGAAATCAAACCCGGTCCTTTATATGGGCTGATGATATTGAGAAGCTCTGGACTGTTGTTAAAAATCCCAGTTGGTTTACTCATGTGTTTCAGGTTTATGTATGACTCAATATAGTTGCTGTTCTTGTCCTCTAAGAAGGATGGCATCCCCTTGATACATTCAAAGCCAATTAGACATCTGCAATAAATACAGTCCTGCTGGCATTCCTTACATTTTGAGAACAACAGAAAAAGATATGATTCCTCAGATTAATTTTGGTTATATCTGAACTGTGAAAATTTAACACTATAAAAAAGAGTTTTATTCTTTTGCAATGCTCATACTTGCTTCAGTGATCAAAAGTTACAATTTGTTTTTTAAAGATGTTTTTGATTTGCAATCAGTTAAATTTTCTCAAATGATGAATCAATAATCGGTCAGTGTTCCTGGACTCTAGCATCATTAATAACAGCAGGAGGCCACTCAGACCTTCGAACCTGCTCTGTCCCCTTGCTTATTCGTGGCTGATGTGCCACACCTCCACTCAACGCTTTTTTCCGAAAAGTAACCTGCAATAATCCCAAGCCTTGCAACTCCATTACTTCAAGGGGATATTAAAGCACTGTTAAAATTTCCTCTTTTGCTGGAATCATAAACTGTCTAAGGTGCTGAGGGCAGAGAACAGGCTCAGATGTAATGCCTTTTTAAACAATCACTTACAATTGCACAGTGTTTCTGAGCAGAAGTATATCTGAACATACTGAGAAATGAAAGAAAACATGACAGAAAGCACAAGCGATAGTAAATTCAAGGATATTGATGTTTGCTTTGAGCATGACCAATAGGACAACTGCAGAGGGAAGGGTTCAGGAAATTCAGAGAGCATCTGAAGATGTGAAAGCAGTGAGGTATCTACAGAATGCAACTGCAGGTAAAGGTCTGAGGCTCACACTGAGTTCAGCCTTAGAACTGGTCTTTTGCGGTAGCAGCAAGTAATGCAGCTGGCCAGCTGAGGCTTCATAAAATAACCTGGCTCAAATGTGGTAAATGTGCAGGGATGAACTTTGGTCTGTAGTAATAGGAACAATTCTGCTTCTCGTAGTTCTACATTAACCAAAATGAGAGAAAAAAAGAATAAATTCTTATCTCTTCTGTACTCTTCAGTAGTCCCTTGAAGGAGTGCTGGACCTGTTATTCACAATAGGCCTGGGAAAACATGGCATATGCTCCATCAGTTTTTTGATGAATTTGTTAACCTGTTAATGAAATAGGAGCCAAATCTAATCAAAGTGGGAGATTACAAAATTCTTACAGAGTATGATATGGTGCGGGTGTATAAGATGTTTCTCCTGAACAGGGAGTCTTGAACGAAGGGATAAAGTCTCAGAATAAGAGTTTAGGTCATTTAAAACTGAGATGAAGAGGAATTTCTTCACTCAGTCAGTGCTAAAACTTTGACATTCTGTACCTCATGGACTTATTGAAGTTTAGTCATTGAGCATGTTCAAGGCAGGTATCAGTAAATTCCTGGAGACTAATGGCATCAAAAGGATATAGAGATAGTGCAGCAAAGTGGCATCTGGGGTAAATAATCTATGGTTGAACAGGCACAAAGAGTTGAATGGCCTAGTCATGTTTCTACATTCCTGTTTCTCATTAGCACATTCAAGGGGATAATTATCTATTTTAAGCAGGTACATTGGGCACTCTGATGTTACTAATCACCAATTTGACAATTGTAACCAGGCAAGCAATTACCCACGAGTGGTAGCTGGACAATTTCCCCACTTGAAGCACATTCATCCCTAGAACAGATATTATGGGACTTATTACCTCAGCCAACGTTTTGAAGGATATTCTTGGGGGAGGTGATGGCCTATTGGATATTATCACTGGACTATTAATCCAGAGACCCATGTGAGGCTGTGGGAACCTGGTTCAAATTCTGACATGGGCAATGGTGGAATTTGATTTCGTTAAAATCTGAACTTAAAAATCCAATAATGACCTTGAAACATTGTTGATTGAAAAACCCATTTTGTTCACTAATGTCAACTAAGGGGGTGGGAACTGGTTTAGTCTAACTGTGACTTTACACACACAGCAAAGTAGTTGAATTTTAACTGCCCTTTGGGCCATTAGATATGAGAAATAAATGTTAGTCTGGTCACTGATGCCCATCTCCTGTGAATGAATAAGAAAACAAAATTAAGGACCTGAATGAGAGATAGTTTGAGAGAGGGCCACAGTGACTGAAGGATTACATACCGATGGTTAGACAGTGAAGCAGAATCAGTTAGAAGAGCACAGAGTGCGTGCTGTATACTATTGTTGGAAGAGATAACTTTAGTAAGTTTTTAATTGCATGGAGATAAAGGGTAAGTGATAAAATGGATAAATGTTTGGATTGATGACCAGAAATCAGCAGTGGAGCTTGGCAAAATTAACTGTAGCAGGAGTCCATCATTTTGTGTGAAAAGGAGTCAAGCAGAGTTTTGCATATGAACCCAATGAAAAAGGCATTTGATGAAGAAACCTAGTTATGTTGAATGCATTGGGCTAGAAATAAATGGTAGTAAGAGAGGAGTAGGGATATAAGTATACAATAGCCTGGTCCTTACTTGAACAAGAGGGAGCTTGTGGGTAGAACGTCTGTTCAAGAAACCCAGAAGTTGGAATTTTTAAGAAAGCTGCTCATGCATGTTTTTTGTTTTCAAAGACATCTGTCAGCATATCTTTGCTTGACTGCTATGCTTGGCTCCTTGTTCGACAGTTGAAGGGTTTGCAGTTCATGAGCAGTCATATTGTCTGCTTCCGAAGGTAAGAATGGATATTCTGTGAGCTGCATGTTTGAGGGCGTGAGACCATGGGGGAAGGTTAGAGAAAGACTGGGGATGGAAATAAGTGGTGTGGGGAGGGGAAGTCAATGATCATGAGACAAGAGGAGGGCTTTTGCCCAATACGTCGATTTCGAAGCTCCTTGGATGCTGCCTGAACTGCTGTGCTCTTCCAGCACCACTAATCCAGAATGAGACAAGAGGAGCTGACTGAAGGAAGACATCCAAACACATTGGAGTGTCCAGTTATGGAAATAGAAGCCTGAGCTGAAATGCGGAAAGCACACCTGTTCAGCTGACCATGTAGCCTCTTCCATGTAGCAATCTTCACTTCGCATTCTTCACTTCTTACCCCTTTAACTGCTGAGTATTGTGAGGCTCGGGAAAACTGACTGGACAGTATCTTCATTTTTTGACTTTTAAAACTTTAAATCTCAAATAACACAAATCAACCAGCTTTTGGGGATCAAGTTACCCTCAGTGATTCTGAGATAGAAGAACCAAAATTTGGAATTTAAAAAAAATGTCAGTTCATGGTTTAACCATACGTGTCACTTACTTCAAGAACAAGTACATTGGACAAGAACATTGGACAATAATACAAGGAATTCCAGATAGTGGGAGTTGTTTTGGGACACCTTTACGTATAAATCTAGAGGCAAAAGAACAATACTGTAGTTATTTAAAGTCAGAAATGTTAACTCTGATTCTTTCTCCACAAATGCTGCCTGATCTGCCCATTCTTGATGAAGGGCTCTTGCCCGAAATGTCAATTCTTCTGCTGCTCAGATGCTGCCTGACCTGCTGTGCTTTTCTAGCACCCCACTCTCGACTCTGATCTCCGGCATCTGCAGTCCTCACTTTCTCCTAGTAATCCATAGGACAGGCTAATGTTCTGAGATGTAGCCGGTGGATTTTAAATTCCATTAATAAGCTTTAGAATTGAAAGCTGGTATCAGCAATGTACATCTATTGTTGATTGTTGTCATTCATGTCCTTTCAGGAAGAAAATCTGACATCCTTACCTGGTCTGGCCTATATCTGACTCTGGATTCACAGCAACATGATTAATATTTAACTGTGCTCTGAAATGGCCTTGTGAGCCATTCAGTTCAAGGTTAACATATGCTGACCTTGCCAGCAACGCCCACATCCCGTGAAAGAATGAAGAAACAAAGTTGGTGGTAACTGATTCATTCCAGCTTCAGAGACATCATGTAGCCTGCTGATACATACTGTTCATGTTCAGTTTGAAAATTTGTACAAAGGGACATAGTATTTGAGGATTTCAAGTACTTAAGGAGCTATATCCCACTGAGATGTCAACATCTTCAGGCGAAGAGAAAATGAATGAGATATTTTTAGTATCTTGTGTCTGTTTACATTGTGACAATCAAGAAGCTTCCTTATTATCTAAATTCATATATTTTTTATTTTTGATTGTTTTATTTCTACTTTCATTATCTGCCAATTTTATTACATTGAACTTGATTAAAGAAGCTTCACATTTTTTCCAATTTTCACAGATAGATAGGAATTTGAATTGGGATCATTTTTACTGGTTGGTTTTAATATCTTAATACTCAGTAATTCCAAGAGAAATGAGAACTCCCAACTAAATATCCCATTGTGCCGTAATGGGAATGAGCATTTGGCCTTTGACTTCTTATAGTAAAATATAATGGAAACTATGGAAACCTGTTTATGGAAAATAAACATGGTAATTCTCTTATTTCTTTTCAAGCAGTTCTTTAATGTCATGTTCTCTTTAACAAATGTTTAGATTCCTGCTCTGTTTTATATCTACCATATGCCAACCATAAAGGTTTGACATTGATTATCCTGCCAATCCACTGGCCAGATTTATTCCTGTAGGATCTGGAAATTCACCGGCTGTAGCAAGTCTTGGAAATAACCCCTCTCTAGTGGAGTTTAATACCACTCTCCAGATGGTTCCAATCTTAGCTCATTAGATTATAACCTTGCTTCTGGTTTTAATTCCAGTTCTGAAGTTCTATTAATGGGAAGCATCAACATAGATTTACTCAGCTCCATCAAGACAGCCTCACAAGTCGTGTCACTCATTGGAGATCTTTAGGCCATTGCGTGTGAAAAAAGAAAAAAATCAAAGTTGCATCTGATAGATGGTGGGTGTGAACCTGAGTCGACACACGCAAACTCTGTCCAAATTGCCTAACCGTTGAAAGAAATGGTTGAGTCTGTCATTCATTCAGCCTGAATGCCGGGACCATGTGGATGAAGTCCATCATTGCTGCTATTAATCATGCTGTGAGACACCTTAATTTCAGCAGTAGAGAACCTGGAAGTATTCAATTGGGTATCACTAAACAAATCACAACATGCAGTGGAACTCAGATCTGCGTAGGATCAGCTCTCTCTTTTCATTTTGATAATTTTTTTTCTCACGGCCAATTATGTCCCCTCGTCTCTCAAGATTTCTCTGAGTAATGCAGTGCCACAAAGCTCCTAGTGTTGACAGCCTGGACAGCTCATCCAAATGGCCCTCTTTCAATGCTGTGCAGATCGGCAAGCTCTCAAGCATAATGGCGGACAAGTGTTAAACTTAATCCAGTCCTCAATTGTTATCCTATCCTTCATCATTTGCTTGTAATAATCAAGGAAGGCAGAGTGGTGTAGTTGTCGCAGTAGTTATCCAGAGGTCCAATGTCCATGCCCTCTGGGGACATGGGTTCCAATCCCACTATGGGATTCCAAAAGCTAGTGAACTTTTGCTTTGGTAATAAATCTGGAATTAAAAGCTGGACCCAGTAATGTTGACCATGAAATCATTGTAGAACATTATAAAACCCATCTGGTTCACTGAGAGTCACAGATGCTGTCAGACTTGCTGACTTTCTCCAACAGTTTTTTTTAATTTCTCGTTCACTAATGTCCTTTGGAGAAGGAAATCTGCCATCTTACCTGCTCTGGTCTATATATGACTCCAGACTCTCAGCAATGTGGTTGCCTTTTGGTTGCCGCTTAGTCCAAGTGAATTAAAGGTTAGCAACAAAAGCTGCTGGTAGTGAGCAGTTTATATAGGAAATAGGAGCAGGAACAGATCATTGGTCCATTGAGTCTGCTCTGCCATTCATCTAGAACATAGCCAATCTTCCACCTCAATGCCATTTTTCCTTATCGACCTTGAAATCACTAATATGTTGAAATCGATTCAGCTCTATTTTCAATATATTCAATGACAACCTGCAGGAGTGTGAATTCCAAAAATTCTGCACCTTCTGAATGAAGAAATTCCTCCTCATTTTAGTTGCAAATGGCCTGTTATTTGGCCCCAAGTCCTGTAATTCTAGACACTGCAGCAGGAGAAATAGCCATATGAGATCTACCCTGTTGAGCTTGATATGGTTTTGTTTTATGCTTCATAGAAGCATAGGAAGTAGGCGCAGAAATAGGCTATCCAGCCTTTCAAGCCTGGTCCACAGTTCAATATGATCATGGTTGCTTCTCTATCTCTATGTCATCATCCCAATTTCTCCCCATACTGCTTGATTCCTTTACAATCTATACATGTACCTCTGTCTTTTCTGAATGTATTTGGTGACTTGGCCTTCACTATCTTCTGTGGTATAAAATTCCACAGGTTCACTACCTTTTGAATAAAGAAATTTTTTTCTCATCTCATTCCTAATTGGTCTTTCCCATATCCTGAGACTGGGTTCTCTAGCTCCAGACTTCCCAACCAGGGAAATGATCCTCCATACATCTCATCTGTCTAGTCCTGTTAAAATTTTATATGTTTCAATCAGGTGCCCTCTTGTCTTTCTAAACTTTAGTGAATACAGGCCAACTTGAACCAATCTCTTCTCATAGGATAGTATCAGTCTGGTGAGCCTCTACTGCACTCCTTCCATGGCAGGTACGAAACTGGAAGAAACACTTCAGGTGTGGTCTCAACAAGGCCCTGTATAACTTCAGTCAGACATCCCTATTTCTGAACTCTAATTCTCTTGCAATGAAAGCCAATATACCATTTGCCTTCCTAATGATTGCTGCACCTGCCAGTCTACTTCCATTGACTAGTCTACAAAGACACCCAGATCTCCTTGCACATCCATGGTTCCCAATATAACTCTGTTTAAATAATAGTTCTCCTTGCTGTTTTTTCACGCTGAAGTGTATAACGTCACATTTAGCCACATTGTACTCCAGTTACCATGCCCTTTCACTCAATTTGTCTAAATCAGCTTGAAGTATCCATACCTCATCAAAACTCATAAACCTGCCCAGTTTTGTGTCATCAGCAAGCTTGGAAATGTTGTATTTGGTTCCCTCACCTAGGTTATTTATATTGTGACTAGCTAGGGCTCAACCACTGATTCTTGCATATCCTGTCTAATCACTGCATGCTACTCTGTTTCCTGTCTCAATTCTTGATTGTCTGTGTGAATATATAACCCCCTATCCCATGTGCTTTCATTTTTGCTCTTATGAGGACCTTTATCACAAGCCTCCTGAAAATCCAAATACATGATATCCATTGATTCTCCCTTATCTGTTTTACTAGTAGACTCTGGTGGATTTGTCAGACGTGATTTGCCTTTCAGAAACCATGCTGGCTTTGTTCAATCATCCTGCTAATGTTTTCCAAACATTCTGTTATTGCATCGTGTATAATGAACTCCAACATTTTCCCCACGACTGATGCAAGGCTAACTGGTCTGTAATTCTCTGTATTTTGTCTCCCTCCCTTTTTAAATAATGCAGTTACATTTGTAACCTTTCAATCTGCAGGAACTGTTCCTGACTCTAGAGGATTCTGGAAAATGACCACCAACGTATCCAATATTTTTAGGACCCCTTCCTTTAGTATTCCCTGGGATGTAGATTATCAGGCCCTGGTGATGTGTCAGCCTTTAACCATATTAATTTTGGAATTAGAGGGTTAATTTTAGGAATAGAAGGAGAATAATCAGCTCATCCTGCCTTTACTGGACAAGCAGTGGTTCCAGCACCATTTTCTTATTAATACTGATTTCCTTCAATTCCGCCCTCTCATTAGACCCTTGGTTTCCTAATGTTTCTGGAAGGTTAATTGTGTGCTCTTTTGTGAAGACAGATTCAAAGTATGTGTTCATTTCTTCTGGCATTTCTTTGTTCCCTGTATAATTTCCCCAGCTTCAGACTGCAAGGGACACTGACATTTATCTTTACTAATGTTTTCCTGTTCATATATTTATAGAAGCTTTTATGGTCAGGTTTTATATTCTCTGCTATTTTACTCTTGATTAAACTTCTCTCTAACTGAATTCTAAAAGGCTCCCAATTCTCAGGCTTGTTGCTTTTTCTGGCAATTTCAAATATCCTCTCTTCGGATCTAATGGGATTCCTACTTTCCTTTGTAAACCATGATTGATCCACTATTCTGTTGTATTTTTGTACCTGACAGGAATCAGCAATTGTTGTACATATTCTTTAAATATAAATAGTTGCCTATCCACTATCAACCTATTTGGTAAAGTTCCCCAATCTATTCTTGCCATGCGATAACTCATGCCCTTAGATGAAGGACCTGAGTTTGGAATTTGACTATTTCAACTCTCCATATTAATGAAAAATTCTATCATATTATGGTTGCTCTTCCCAAGGGACCTGCAGAGCAAGATTGTGAATTAATCTTTTCTTATTGCACACTAGCCAGTCCACATAGCCAATTCTCTAGTTGATTCCTCAATGTATTGATCTAAAAAAATCACAAATGAACCCCAGAAAGTTCTCCTCCACAAAAAAAGGGAGTCCAGAACTAGAGGGCATAATTTTAAGGTGGGAAGGGAAAGATTTACAAAGGACCTAAGGGGCAGTTTTTCATGCAGAGGGTGATGCACATGGAATGAGCTGCCAGAGGAGATGGTGGAAGTGGGTACAATTACATTTAAAAGACATCTGGATGGGTACATAGATAAGAAAGATTTAGAGGGATATGGCCAAATGCTAGCAAATATGACTAGAATAATTTAAGATATCTGATTGGCATGGATATCTTGGAACAAAGGGTTTGTTTCCATGCTGTACATCTCTATGACTCCAATATTATTGTAATCTTGGTTTGCTCAATCTATATGAAAGTTACAGTTGTAGCCTCATTCATGCATCTTCAAATTCTTTTTTAATGCCTTCCCTTATATCTCCACCATTGTTGCGGTTAATACAGACAAGTCACTACAATGTTTTATGTGCCCTGGTTTTCTTGATTTTTGAGCAACGTCCCTTCCTCTCCATTGCATGATTTTAAATCTTTACTAACAGTGCTATCCCTCTTTCTTTCTCTTTTTATCTGTCCTTCCTAAATGTTGAATACCTCTGGACATTCAGTTCCCAGTCTTGGTAACTTTGCAACAGTGTCTCTTTAATTGTAACGATATTAATTCTGTATATATATTTGTACTGCTAATTTAACACCTTATTGCAAATGTTCCACGCATTAAGACACAAAACCATTAAACTGAATTTAAACTTGGTTTGCTTTCTTAGGTTAATAGTTTTTATAAATAATCCACAAGTAAATTTAACAAGTACAAAACAGGCACATCAGACTTGGTGGAAAATAAAGTGGAAATTAGAACCTCATTAGTGCTTCAATCCAGTTGCAACAAAAAAACATACTTATGAAAGTGAAAGGAAACTAGTTACATTCCCATAAAGACGATAAGGGTTTCTTGAAAGGCAAGAAGTGCTCATTATATTTTGACAGAAAAAATTTTAGGTGGTGACTTTTCCACTCTGAACCTTGAAAGCCGCTTACCTAAGTTTAACTGTGATACTGACAGTCGGACACTCATCCCAGACTGTTTCACTGTGATGCTGACTGAGTGACACACATGCTAGAATGTTTCATGTGATGCTGACTGAGGGACACTCATTCCAGACTGTTGCACTGTGATGGTGACTGAGGGACACTCACCTTAGACTGTTCCAATGTGTTGCGGACTGTGGGACACTCATCCCAAACTGTTTCACTGTGATGCTGACTGTGGGACGCTCATCCCAGACGGTTGCACTGTGATGCTGACTGAGGGAGACTCACCTTAGACTGTTCCATTGTGATGCTGACTGTGGGACACTCATAGCAGACTGTTTCACTGTGATGTGGACTGTGGGACACACATCCCAGACTTTGCATGTGATGCTGACTGAGGGATACTCATTCCAGACTGTTGCAGTGTGATGGTGACTGAGGGACACTCACATTAGACTGTTTCACTATGTTGCGGACTGTGGGACACTCATCGCACACTGTTTCACTGTGATATTTACTGTGGGACGCTCATCCCAGACGGATACACTGTGATGCTGACTGAGGTTCACTCTTCGCAGACAGTTTTACTATGATGCTGACTGTGGGACATGCATCCCAGACTGTTTCACTGTGATGCTGACTGTGGGACACTCACCTTAGATTGTTCCATTGTGATGCTGACTGTGGGACACTCATCCCAGACTGTTTCACTGTGATGCTGATTGAGGGACACGCATCCCAGACTGTTTCACTGTGATGCAAACTGAGTGACACACATTCCAGACTTTTCATGTGATGCTGACTAAGGGATAGTCATTCCAGACTGTTGCACTGTGATGCTGACTAAGGGATACTCACCTTAGACTGTTTCACTGTGATGCTGACTGTGCGATACGCATCCCAGACTGTTTCATTGTGATGCTGACTGTGGGATACACATCCCTGACTGTTTCACTGAGATGCTGACTGTGGGACACAAATCCCAGACTGTTTCACTGTGGTGCTGACAGAGGGACAATCAACACAGACTGTTTCACTGTGAAGCTGACTGTGGAACACTCATCCCAGACTGTTTCACTGTGATGCAGAGTGAGGGACACGCACTCAGACTGTTTCACTGTGATGCTGACTGTGGGATACTCATCCCAGACTGTTTCACTGTGATGCAGACTGAGTGACACACATCTCAGAATGTTTCACTGTGAAGCTGACTATGGGATACTTATCCCAGATTGTTTCACTGTGATGTGGACTTTGGGACACTCACCTTAGACTGTTTCATTGTGATGCTAACTTTGGGATACTCATCTCAGACTGTTTCACTGTGATGCAGACTGAGTGACACACATCCCAGACTTTGCATGTGATGCTGACTGAGGGATACTCATTCCAGACTGTTGCACTGTGATGCTGAGTGTGGGACACTCACATTAGCCTGTTTCATTATTTGCGGATTGTGGAACACTCATCCCACACTGTTTCACTGTGATGTTTTCTGTGGGACACTCATCCCAGACGGTTGCACAATGATGCTGACTGAGGGACACGCATCCCAGACTGTTTCACTGTGATGCCGACTGTGGGACACTCATCCCAGACTGTATCACTGTGATGCTGACTGTGCGATACTCATCCCAGACTGTTTCACTGTGTTGCTGACTGTGGGACACACATCCCAGACTGTTTCACTGTGTTGCTGACTGAGGCACACTCATCCCAGACTGTTTCACTGTGATGCTGACTGTGGGACACACATCCCAGACTGTTTCACTGTGTTGCTGACTGTTGGACACACATCCCAGACTGTTTCACTGTGTTGCTGACTGAGGGACATACATCCCAGACAGTTTCACTGTGAAGCTGGCAGTGGGACACTCATCCCAGACTGTTTCACTGTGTTGCTGACTGAGGGACATATATCCCAGACTGTTTCACTGTGAAGCTGGCAGTGGGACATTCATCCCAGACTGTTTCACTGTGATTCTGACTGTGGGACACTCACCTTAGATTGTTTCACTGTGATGCAGACTGAATGACACACATCCCAGACTGTTTCACAGTGTTCCGGACTGTGGGACACTCATCCCAGACTATTTCACTGTAATGCATACTGAGGGACATGCATCCCAGACTGTTTCACTGTGATGCTGACTGTGGGTGACTCACGTTAGACTGTTTCATTGTGATGCTGACTGTGGGATTAACATCTCAGACTGTTTCACTCTGATGCAGACTGAATGACACCCACCCCAGACTGTTTCAGTATGATGCTGACTGTGGGACACTCATCCCAGACTATTTCACTGTGATGCTGACTGTGGGACACGCACCCCTGACTGTTTCACTCTGATGCTGACAGTACGACACACATGCCAGACTGTTTCACTGTGTTGCTGACTGAGGGACATACATCCCAGACTGTTTCACTGTGAAGCTGACAGTGGGAAACACATCCCAGACTGTTTCACTGTGAAGCTGACTGTGGGACACTCACCTTAGACTGTTTCACTCTGTAGTAGGCTGTGGGACACTCATCCCAGACTGTTTCACGATGAGGCATACTGAGGGACATGCATCCCAGACTGTTTCACTGTGACACGGGCTGTGGGACACTCATCCCAGACAGTTTCACTGTGATGCTGACTGTGGGACACTCATCCCAGACTGTTTCACTGTGATGCTGACTGTGAGACACACATCCCAGACTGTTTCACTGTGGTGCAGACTGAATGACACACAGCCCAGACTGTTTCATGTGATGCTGACTGAGGGACACTCATTTCAGACTGTTGCATTGTAATGCTGAATGAGCGACACTCACCTTAGACTGTTTCACAGTGTTGCAGACTGTGGGACACTCATCCCAGACTGTTTCAGTCTGATGCATACTGACGGACACGCATCCCAGAAGGTTTCAATGTGATGCTGACTGTGGGACACTCACCTTAGACTGTTCCATTGTGATGCCGACTGTGGGACACTCATCCCAGACTAATTCACAGTGGTGCTGACTGTGGGACACTCATCCCAGACTGTTTCACTCTGATGCTAACTGTGGGACACTCACTCAGACTGTGTCACTTTGATGCTGACTGAGGGACACTCACCCCTGACTGTTTCACTGGTTTGCAGACTGTGGGACACTCATCCCAGACTGTTTCACTATGATGCAAACTGAGGGACACACATCCCAGACTCTTTCACTGTGATGCTGACCGAGGGACACACATCCCAGACTGTTTCACTGTGATGCTGACTGAGGGACAATCACCCTAGACTATTTCACTGAGATGCTGACTGAGGGACATTCACCACAGACTGTTTCACTGTGATGCTAACTGTGGGAAACTGATCCCAATATGTTTCATGTGATGCTGGCTGTGGGACACTCATCTCAGATTGTTTCACTGTGATGCTGACTGAGGGACACTCATCACAGACTGTTTCACTGTGATGCTGACTGTGGGACACTCATCCCAGACTGTTTCACTATGATGCAAACTGAGGGACACTCATCTCAGACTGTTTCACTGTGATGCTGACAGTGGGACACTCAACTTAGACTGTTCCATTGTGATGCTGACTGAGGGACACACATCCCAGACTGTCTCACTGTGAAGGTGACTGTGGGACACACATCCCAGACAGTTTCATGTGACACTGGCTGTGGGAAACTCATTCCAGAATGTTTCACTGCGATGCTGGCTGTGGGACACTCATTCCAGTCTGTTTCACTGTGATGCTGATTGTGGGACACTAATCGCAGACTGTTTCAATTTGATGCTGACTGAGTGACACTCACCCGATCTGTTTGACTGTGATGCTGAAAGTGGGACACTCACTCAGCCTTTTTTTGTATTTCAAAAATATACCTTATTCATAAAATGATTTGATTGTCTGTACATTTGATCATGCCATACATATGTCCACATTTACAAACACAGATTCAAATTTATCAATATCATTTACAGTCCTGTGCATTTTTCAATCTTGTACATATACATATATTTGGCTGAGGCATCAGCAGAGCCCAAAAAAACGTTCGCATGGGCCCCCTGTTCTTCTTTAGGCAGGCCGATCTTACACGGTGGTCTTGCCCCACCGCGCCTTGGCGGCAGCTGCCCCAAGCTTCAGCGCGTCCCTCAACACGTAGTCTTGGACCTTGGAATGTGCCAGTCTGCAACACTCGGTCGGGGTCAACTCCTTCAGCTGGAAGATCAACAGGTTTCGGACCGCCCAGAGAGCGTCCTTCACCGAGTTGATGATCCTCCAGGCGCAGTTAATGTTTGTCTCGGTGTGAGTCCCGGGGAACAGGCCGTAGAGCACGGAGTCCCGCGTCATGGCGCTGCTCGGGACGAACCTCGACAAGCACCACTGCATTCCTCTCCAGACTTCCTCTGCATAGGCACATTCCAGAAGGAGGTGTGTGACAGTCTCGTCCCCCCCGCAGCCACTTCGAGGGCAGCGTGTGGTGCGGCAGAGAGTCCGGGCGTGCATAAAGGATCTCACGGGCAGAGCCCTTCTCACCACCAGCCAAGCCACGTCTTGGTGCTTGTTGGAAAGTTCTGGCGATGAGGCATTCTGCCAAATGGCTTTGACAGTCTGCTCAGGGAACCGCTCGACAGGATCCGCCCTCTCCTTTTCCCGAAGGGTCTCAAGGACGCTACGTGCTGACCACTTCCTGATGGACTTGTGGTCAAAGGTGTTTTTCCTCATAAATTTCTCCACGAAGGACAGGTGATACGGAACGGTCCAACTACTCGGAGCGTTCCGCGGCAGCGAGGCCAGGCCCATCCTTCGCAACACCGGGGACAGGTAGAACCTCAGTACGTAGTGACACTTGGTGTTTGCGTACCGGGGATCCACGCACAGCTTGATGCAGCCACACACAAAGGTGGCCATCAGGGTGAGGGTGGCATTGGGCGTGTTTATTTTTCCCCCATTGCACCGGTCTTTGTACATAGAGTCTCTTCGGACCCGGTCCATCTTTGATCTCCAAATGAATTGGAAGATGGCCCGGGTGACTGCGGCGGCACAGGTCCTGGGGATAGCTCAGACCTGTGCCACATATAGCAATACTGAGAGTACCTCACACCACTCACTCAGCCTGTTTCATGTGATGCTGGCTGTGGGACACACATCCCAGATTGTTTCACTGTGATGCTGACTGAGGGACACTCATCCCAGACTGTTTCACTGTGATGCTGACTGTGGGACACTCACCCTAGACCGTTTCACTGTGATGGTGACTGTGTGACACACATCCCAGACTGTTGCATGTGACGCTGGCTGTGGGAAACTCATTCCAGACTGTTCCACTGCGATGCTGGCTGTGGGACACTCATTCCAGTCTGTTTCACTGTGATGCTGACTGAGAGACACTCATCGCAGACTGTTTCACTGTGATGCTGACTGTGGGACACTCATCCCAGACTGTTTCACTATGATGCAGACTGAGGGATACTCACCTCAGGCTGTTTCACTGTTTTGCGGACTGTGGGACACTCATCCCAGACTGTTTCATTATGATGCATACTGAGGGACACTTACCCGAACTGTTTGACTGTGATGCTGAAAGTGGGACACTCACTCAGCCTGTTTCACTGTGATGCTGACTGAGGGACACTCACCACAGACTGTTTCACTGTGAAGGTGACTGTGGGACACTCACCACAGACTGTTTCACTGTGAAGGTGACTGTGGGTCACTCACCTTAGACTGTTTCACTGTGATGCTAATTGTGGGACACTGATCCCAGTATATTTCATGTGATGCTGGCTGTGGGACACTCATCCCAGATTGTTTCACTGTGATGCTGACTGAGGGACGCTCATCCCAGACTGTTTCACTGTGATGCTGACAGTAGGACACTCATCCCAGACTGTTTCACTGTGATGCTGAATGTGGGACACTCATCCCAGACTGTTTCACTATGATGCTTACTGAGGGACGCTCATCCCAGACTGTTTCACTGTGATGCTGACTGTGGGACACTCTTCCCAAACTGTTTCACTGTGAAGCTGACTGTGGGATACTCACCACAGACTGTTTCACTGTGATGCTGACTGAGGGACGCTCATCCCAGACTGTTTCACTGTGATGCTGACTGTGGGACACTCTTCCCAAACTGTTTCACTGTGAAGCTGACTGAGGGACACTCACCACAGACTGTTTCAGTGTGATGCTGACTGTGGGACACTCACCTTGAACTGTTTCACTGTGATGCTAACTGTGGGACACTGATTCCAGTATGTTTCATGTGATGCTGGCTGTGGGACACTCATCCCAGATTGTTTCACTATGATGCTGACTGAGGGACACTTATCCCAGACTGTTTCACTGTGATGCTGACAGTAGGACAGTCATCCCAGACTGTTTCAGTATGATGCATACTGAGGGACACGCATCTCAGACTGTCTCACTGTGAAGCTGACTGTGGAATACGCATCCCAGACTGTTTCACTGTGATGCTGACCGTGGGACACTCATCTCGGACTGTTTCACTGTGATGCTGACTGAGGGACTCTCGCCTTAGACTGTTTCATTGTGATGCTGACTGTGGGACACACATCCCAGACTGTTTCACGTGACGCTGGCTGTGGGAAACTCATTCCAGACTGTTTCACTGCGATGCTGACTGTGGGATACTCATCCAAGACTGTTTCACTGTGATGCAGAGTGAGGGACACTCAGCCAGACAGTTTCACTGTGATGCTGAAAGTAGGACACTCACTCAGACTGTTTCACTGTGATGCTGACTGAGGGACACTCATCCGAGACTGTTTCACTGTGATGCTGACTGAGGGACTCTCACCTTAGACTGTTTCACTGTGATGCTGACTGTGGGACACTCACCTTAGACTGTTTCATTGTGATTCTGACTGTGGAATACTCATCCCTGACTGTTTCACTGTGATGCAGACTGAGGGACACTCATCCCAGACAGTTTCACTGTGATGCTGACTGTGGGATACTCATCTCAGATCATTTCACTGTGATGCTGACTGAGGGGCACACATCCCAGACTGTTTCATTATGATAAGGTAATCTCAGGCTCACTGCCTTTATTCCTGATGAAGGGCTTTTGCCCGAAACGTTGATTTCGCTGCTCGTTTGATGCTGCCTGAACTGCTGTGCTCTTCCAGCACCACTAATCCATGTTTCATTATGATGCATCCTGAGGGACACTTACCCGAACTGTTTGACTGTGATGCTGACTGTGGGACACTCACTCAGCCTGTTTCACTGTAATGCTGACTGAGGGACACTCACCACAGACTGTTTCACTGTGATGCTGACTGTGGAACACTCACCTTAGACTGTTTCACTGTATATGCTAACTGTGGGACACTGATCCCAGTATATTTCATGTGATGCTGGCTGTGGGACACTCATCCCAGATTGTTTCACTGTGATGCTGACTGAGGGACATTCATCACAGACTGTTTCACTGTGATGCTGACAGTAGGACACTCATCCCTGACTGTTTCACTGTGATGCTCACTGTGGGACACTCATCCCAGACTGTTTCACTGTGATGCTGATTGTGGGACACTCATTCTAGACTGTTTCACTCTGATGCTGACTGTGGGACACTCACCTTAGACTGTTTCACTGTGATGCTAACTGTGGGACACTTACCCGAACTGTTTTACTGTGATGCTGAAAGTGGACACTCACTCAGCCTGTGTCACTGTGATGCTGACTGAGGGACACTCACCACAGACTGTTTCACTGTGAAGGTGACTGTGGGTCACTCACCTTAGACTATTTCACTGTGATGCTAACTGTGGGACACTGATCCCAGTATGTTTCATGTGATGCTGGCTGTGGGACACTCATCCCAGATTGTTTCACTATGATGTTGACTGAGGGACACTCATCCCAGACTGTTTCACTATGATGCTGACTGAGGGACACGCATCTCAGACTGTCTCACTGTGAAGCTGACTGTGGAATACGCATCCCAGACTGTTTCACTGTGATGCTGACCGTGGGACACTCATCTCGGACTGTTTCACTGTGATGCTGACTGAGGGACTCTCGCCTTAGACTGTTTCATTGTGATGCTGACTGTGGGACACACATCCCAGACTGTTTCATGTGACGCTGGCTGTGGGAAACTCATTCCAGACTGTTTCACTGCGATGCTGACTGTGGGATACTCATCCAAGACTGTTTCACTGTGATTCTGACTGAGGGACACTCAGCCAGACAGTTTCACTGTGATGCTGAAAGTGTGACACTCACTCAGACTGTTTCACTGTGATGCTGACTGAGGGACACTCATCCCAGACAGTTTCACTGTGATGCTGACTGTGGGATACTCATCCCAGACTGTTTCACTGTGATGCCAACTGAGGGACACTCGTCCCAGACTGTTTCACTGTGATGCTGACTGTGGGACACTCATCTTGGACTGTTTCACTGTGAAGCTGACTGCGGGACACTCATCCGAGACTGTTTCACTGTGATGGAGACTGAGGGACACTCATTCCAGACTGTTTCACTGTGATGCTGACTGAGGGACTCTCACCTTAGACTGTTTCACTGTGATGCTGACTGAGAGATACTCACCTTAGGCTGTTTCACTGTTTTGCGGACTGTGGGACACTCATCCCGGACTGTTTCACTATGATGTATACAGAGGGACACACATCCCAGACTGTTTCATGTGACGCTGGCTGTGGGAAACTCATTCCAGACTGTTTCACTGCGATGCTGTCGCTGGGACACTCATTCCAGTCTGTTTCATTGTGATGCTGTCTGTGGGACACTCATCCCAGACTGTTTCACTATGATGCAAATTGAGGGACACGCATCTCAGACTGTTTCACTGCGATGCTGACAGTGGGACACAAAACTTAGACTGTTCCATTGTGATGCTGACTGAGGGACACACATCCCAGACTGTCTCACTGTGAATGTAACTGTGGAATACGCATCCCAGACTGTCTCACTGTGAATGTGACTGTGGAATACGCATCCCAGACTGTTTCACTGTGATGGTGACTGTGGGACACACATCCCAGACTGTTTCATGTGACGCTGGCTGTGGGAAACTCATTCCAGTCTGTTTCATTGTGATGCTGACTGAGGGACACTCATCGCAGGCTGTTTCACTGTGATGCTGACTGTGGGACACTCACTCAGACTGTTTCACTGTGATGCTGACTGAGGCACACTCATGCCAAACTGTTTCACTGTGATGCAGACTGAGTGACACACATCCCAGTGTTTTCATGTGATGCTGACTGAAGGATACTCATTCCAAACTGTTGCACTCTGATGCTGAATGTGGGACCCTCACTCAGACTTTTTCACTGTGATGCTGACTGAGGGACATTCAACCCAGACTGTCACTGTGATGCTGACTGTGCGATACTCATCCCAGACTGTTTCACTGTGATGCAGACTGTGGGACACACATCCCAGACTGTTTCACTGTGTTGCTGTCTAAGGGACAGACATCCCAGACTGTTGCACTATGATGCTGACTGAGGGGTACTCACCCCAGACTGTTTCACTGTGGTGCTGACAGAGGGACAATCAACCCAGACTTTTTCACTGTGATGCTGACTGTGGGACACTTAACTTAGACTGTTTGATTGTGATGCTGACTGTGGGATACTCATCCCAGACTGTTTCACTGTGATTCAGACTGAGTGACACACATCTCAGACTGTTTCACTGTGATACTGACTGAGGGATACTCACCTCAGGCTGTTTCACTGTTTTGCGGACTGTGGGACACTCATCCTAGACTGTTTCATTATGATGCATACTGAGGGACACTTACCCGAACTGTTTGACTGTGATGCTGAAAGTGGGACACTCACTCAGCCAGTTTCACTGTGATGCTGACTGAGGGACACTCACCACAGACTGTTTCAGTATGATGCATACTGACGGACACGCATCCCAGAAAGTTTCAATGTGATGCTGACTGTGGGACACTCACCTTAGACTGTTCCATTGTGATGCCGACTGTGGGACACTCATCCCAGACTAATTCACAGTGGTGCTGACTGTGGGACACTCATCCCAGACTGTTTTACTCTGATGCTAACTGTGGGACACTCACTCAGACTGTGTCACTTTGATGCTGACTGAGGGACACTCACCCCTGACTGTTTCACTGGTTTGCAGACTGTGGGACACTCATCCCAGACTGTTTCACTATGATGCTAACTGTGGGACACTCACTCAGACTGTGCCACTTTGATGCTGACTGAGGGACAATCACCACAGACTGTTTCACTGTGATGCTAACTGTGGGAAACTGATCCCAATATGTTTCATGTGATGCTGGCTGTGGGACACTCATCTCAGATTGTTTCACTGTGATGCTGACTGAGGGACACTCATCACAGACTGTTTCACTGTGATGCTGACTGTGGGACACTCATCCCAGACTGTTTCACTATGATGCAAACTGAGGGACACGCATCTCAGACTGTTTCACTGTGGTGCTGACAGTGGGACAATCAACTTAGACTGTTCCATTCTGATGCGGACTGAGGGACACACATCCCAGACTGTCTTACTGTGAAGGTGACTGTGGGGCACACATCCCAGACAGTTTCATGTGACACTGGCTGTGGGAAACTCATTCCAGACTGTTTCACTGCGATGCTGGCTGTGGGACACTCATTCCAGTCTGTTTCACTGTGATGCTGACTGAGGGACACTCATCGCAGACTGTTTCACTGTGATGCTGATTGTGGGACACTAATCGCAGACTGTTTCAATTTGATGCTGACTGAGTGACACTCACCCGATCTGTTTGACTGTGATGCTGAAAGTGGGACACTCACTCAGCCTGTTTCATGTGATGCTGGCTGTGGGACACACATCCCAGATTGTTTCACTGTGATGCTGACTGTGGGACACTCACTCTGACTGTTTCACTGTGATGCTGTCTGAGGCACACTCATGCCAAACTGTTTCACTGTGATGCAGACTGAGTGACACACATCCTAGTCTTTTCATGTGATGCTGACTGAAGGATACTCATTCCAAACTGATGCAGAATGTGGGACCCTCACTCAGACTGTTTCACTGTGATGCTGACTGAGGGACATTCACCCCAGACTGTCACTGTGATGCTGACTGTGCGATACTCATCCCAGACTGTTTCACTGTGATGCTGACTGAGGGGTACTCACCCCAGACTGTTTCACTGTGGTGCTGACAGAGGGACAATCAACCCAGACTTTTTCACTGTGATGCTGACTGTGGGACACTCACCTTAGACTGTTTGATTGTGATGCTGACTGTGGGATACTCATCCCAGACTGTTTCACTGTGATGCAGACTGAGTGACACACATCTCAGATTGTTTCACTGTGATGCTGACTGAGGGATACTCACCTCAGGCTGTTTCACTGTTTTGCGGACTGTGGGACACTCATCCCAGACTGTTTCATTATGATGCATACTGAGGGACACTTACCCAAACTGTTTGACTGTGATGCTGAAAGTGGGACACTCACTCAGCCTGTTTCACTGTGATGCTGACTGAGGGACACTCACCACAGACTGTTTCACTGTGATGCTGACTGTGGAACACTGATGCCAGTATTTTTTTTTATTTCAAAAATATACTTTATTCATAAATGATTTGATGGTCTGTACATTGGATCATGCCATACATATGTCCATATTTACAAACACAGATTCGACTTTATTCTTGTCCTTTACAATCCTGTGCATTTTTTCAATCTTGTATATATACATATATTTGGCTGAGGCATCAGCAGAGCCCAAAAAAACGTCTGTATGGGCCCCCTGTTCTTCTTTCGGCAGGCCAATCTTACACGGTGGTCTTTCCCCACCGCGCCTTGGCGGCAGCTGCCCCAAGCTTCAGCGCGTCCCTCAACACGTAGTCTTGGACCTTGGAATGTGCCAGTCTGCAACACTCGGTCGGGGTCAACTCCTTCAGCTGGAAGATCAACAGGTTTCGGACCGCCCAGAGAGCGTCCTTCACCGAGTTGATGATCCTCCAGGCGCAGTTAATGTTCGTCTCGGTGTGAGTCCCGGGGAACAGGCCATAGAGCACGGAGTCCCGCGTCACGGCGCTGCTCGGGACGAACCTCGACAAGCACCACTGCATTCCTCTCCAGACTTCCTCTGCATAGGCACATTCCAGAAGGAGGTGTGTGACAGTCTCGTCCCCCCCGCAGCCACTTCGAGGGCAGCGTGCGGTGCGGCAGAGAGTCCGGGCGTGCATAAAGGATCTCACGGGCAGAGCCCTTCTCACCACCAGCCAAGCCACGTCTTGGTGCTTGTTGGAAAGTTCTGGCGATGAGGCATTCTGCCAAATGGCTTTGACAGTCTGCTCAGGGAACCGCTCGACAGGATCCGCCCTCTCCTTTTCCCGAAGGGTCTCAAGGACGCTACGTGCTGACCACTTCCTGATGGACTTGTGGTCAAAGGTGTTTTTCCTCATAAATTTCTCCACGAAGGACAGGTGATACGGAACGGTCCAACTACTCGGAGCGTTCCGCGGCAGCGAGGCCAGGCCCATCCTTCGCAACACCGGGGACAGGTAGGACCTCAGTACGTAGTGACACTTGGTGTTTGCGTACCGGGGATCCACGCACAGCTTGATGCAGCCACACACAAAGGTGGCCATCAGGGTGAGGGTGGCATTGGGCGTGTTTTTTCCCCCATTGCACCGGTCTTTGTACATAGAGTCTCTTCGATCTCCAAATGAATTGGAAGATGGCCCGGGTGACTGCGGCGGCACAGGTCCTGGGGATAGGCCAGACCTGTGCCACATATAGCAATACTGAGAGGACCTCACACCTGATGACCAGGTTTTTTCCCGCGATGGAGAGCGACCGTTGCCCCCATCTGCCTAGTTTCTGTCTCATCTTCCAGATCCTCTCCTCCCAGGTCTTGGCGCACGCCCCAGCCCCCCCGAACCAAATACCCAGCACCTTCAGGTGGTCAGTCCTGACGGTGAAGGGGATAGAGGATTGGTCGGCCCAGTTCCCGAAGAGCATGGCCTCGCTCTTGCCTCAGTTTACCTTGGCCCCCGAGGCCCGTTCGAACTGGTCGCAGATGCACACGAGTCTGTGCACGGACAGCGGATCCGAGCAGAAAACAGCGACGTCATCCATGTACAGGGAGGCCTTAACCTGCAGGCCCCCGCTGCCAGGAATAGTCACCCCTCTCAGGCTCGCATCCTTCCTGATGGATTCGGCAAATGGCTCTATGCAACACACAAACAAGGCGGGTGAGAGGGGGCATCCCTGCCTGACTCCAGATCTTACAGGGAAGCTATCTGATTCCCACCCATTGATTGAGACTGCACTGACAATGTTGGTGTAGAGCAGTCTGATCCAATTTCCGATTCCCTCCCCAAAGCCCATTTTGGAGAGGACATCCCTCATATATGTATGCGAGGGATGTCAAAGGCTTTCTCCTGGTCCAGGCTGATGAGGCAGGTGTCCACCCCCCTGTCCTGCACGTAGGCGATCGTATCCCTGAGGAGTGCGAGACTCTCAGAGATCTTCCTGCCCGGTACAGCACAGGTTTGGTCCGGGTGGATCACCGATCCCAGAGCAGACCTGACCCGGTTGGCGATGACCTTTGACAGGATTTTGTAGTCTGCATTTAACAGTGAGATCGGTCTCCAATTTCTAATTTCCTCCCTCTCCCCCTTCCGCTTGTAGACGAGGGTGATGATGCCTTTCCTCATGGATTCACTCATGGTACCTGCCCGAAGCATACTGACATACACCTCCAGCAGGTCCTGGCCGATCAAGTCCCAAAGAGCGGAATAAACCTCGACCGGTAAGCCGTCGCTTCCGGGAGTTTTATTCTTTTCGAAGGACTCGAGGGCCTTGGTCAGTTCATCCAGAGATAGCGGCTGGTCCAGCCTCTCTCGTGTTCCGTCATCTAGGACCTCCGTGATAGAGGACAGGAACGACTGGGAGGCCGCGCTGTCGGTCGGCTTCGAGTCATACAGACTGGCGTAGAAGGATTTGCTGATCCTCATGACGTCAGCCTGAGATGACGTTACCGAGCCATCTTCTTTCTTCAGGCTGCTGAGCACGGAGCTCTCTTTGTGCACCTTCTGGAAGAAGAAACGTGAGCACGTCTCGTCCTGCTCCACCGAGCGGACCCTGGACCGGAAGATTATCCTGGAGGCCTCCGAGGCAAAGAGCGAGGCTTGCTGGCCCTTCACCTCCTTGAGGTCCTCCGTGATATCGACCCCCATCGTCTGCAGCAGGAGCAGGTTCTGCATACTTTCCTGGAGCTGGGACAGTTTTCCCCGCCTCTCTCTCGCCTCCTGGACACCTTTGAGGATAAAGAACCTCTTGATGTTCCCTTTTACCGTTTCCCACCAGTCCGCTGGAGACTCAAAGAGGGGCTTCTCGGTTCTCCAACCTGCGTAATCCCTCTTGAGCTCTTCGATGTTTCCCGGGGTCAACAGCTTAGTGTTCAGTTTCCACGTTCCCTTGCCCGCCCCCTGTTCGTCCTGTAGGTGACAGTCGGCCAGCAGGAGGCAGTGGTCAGAGAAGAACACCGGCTTGACGTCGGTGGATCTGACCGAGAGCGTTCGGGACACAAACAGGTAATCTATCCTTGAGCGGATAGACCCGTCTGCCCGTGACCAGGTGTATCTACGCTGCGCTCCGTCTGCAGGGGCGCTGAAGACGTCGTGCAGCTTGGCGTCTTTGACCGTTTCCATCAGGGCCCTGGACGTAGCGTCCGGTTTACTGTCCCCCCCGCCGGGTCGTCCATCAGCATCAATGATGCAGTTGAAGTCTCCGGCCAGAATGACCGGCCTGGACGTAGCCAGCTGCAGTGGAAGCTGTTGCAGGACGGCCAACCGTTCACTCTTACCCACTGGGGCGTACACGTTGATTAGTCTCACGGGAGCGTTTCTGATGCTGGCTGTGGGACACTCATCCCAGATTGTTTCACTGTGATGATGACTGAGGGACACTCACCTTAGACTGTTTCACTGTGATGCTGACTGTGGGACACTCACCTTAGACTGTTTCACTGTGATGCTAACTGTGGGACACTTACCCGTACTGTTTGACTGTGATGCTGAAAGTGGGACACTCACTCAGCCTGTGTCACTGTGATGCTGACTGAGGGACACTCACCACAGACTGTTTCACTGTGAAGGTGACTGTGGGACACTCACCTTAGACTGTTTCACTGTGATGCTAAGTGTGGGACACTGATCCCAGTATGTTTCATGTGATGCTGGCTGTGGGACACTCATCCCAGATTGTTTTACTATGATGCTGACTGAGGGACACTCATCCCAGACTGTTTCACTGTGATGCTGACAGTAGGACAGTCATCCCAGACTGTTTCAGTATGATGCATACTGAGGGACACGCATCTCAGACTGTCTCACTGTGAAGCTGACTGTGGAATACGCATCCCAGACTGTTTCACTGTGATGCTGACCGTGGAATACGCATTCCAGACTGTTTCACTGTGAAGCTGACTGAGGGACTCTCGCCTTAGACTGTTTCATTGTGACGCTGGCTGTGGGACACACATCCCAGACTGTTTCACTGCGATGCTGACTGTGGGATACTCATCCAAGACTGTTTCACTGTGATGCTGACTGAGGGACACTCATCCCAGACAGTTTCACTGTGATGCTGACTGTGGGACACTCATCCAAGACTGTTTCACTGTGATGCTGACTGTGGGACGCTCATTCGAGACTGTTTCACTGTGATGGAGACTGAGGGACACTCATCCCAGACTGTTTCACTGTGATGCTGACGGTGGGACACTCATCTTGGACTGTTTGACTGTGATGCTGACTGTGGGATGCTCATCCGAGACTGTTTCACTGTGATGGAGACTGAGAGACACTCATTCCAGACTGTTTCACTGTGATGCTGACTGAGGGACACTCATCCCAGACTGTTTCACTGTGATGCTGACTGTGGGACACTCATCTTGGACTGTTTCACGTGATGCTGACTGAGGGACACTCATCCCAAACTGGTTCACTATGATGCTGACTGTGGGACACTCATCCCAGACTATTTCACTGTGATACTTACTGTGGAATACTCATTTCGGACTGTTTTACTATGATGCTGACTGTGGGAAACTCATCCTAGACTGTTTCACTGTGATGCTGACTGTGGGACACTCATCCCAGTTTGTTTCACTGTGATGCTGACTGAGGAACACACATCCCAGACTGTTTCACGTGATGCTGACTGAGGGACACTCATCCCAAACTGGTTCACTATGATGCTGACTGTGGGACACTCATCCCAGACTATTTCACTGTGATACTTACTGTGGAATACTCATTTCGGACTGTTTCACTATGATGCTGACTGTGGGAAACTCATCCTAGACTGTTTCACTGTGATGCTGACTGAGGGACACTCATCCCAGACAGTTTCACTGTGATGCTGACTGTGGGACACTCATCCAAGACTGTTTCACTGTGATGCTGACTGTGGGACGCTCATTCGAGACTGTTTCACTGTGATGGAGACTGAGGGACACTCATCCCAGACTGTTTCACTGTGATGCTGACGGTGGGACACTCATCTTGGACTGTTTGACTGTGATGCTGACTGTGGGACGCTCATCCGAGACTGTTTCACTGTGATGGAGACTGAGAGACACTCATTCCAGACTGTTTCACTGTGATGCTGACTGAGGGACACTCATCCCAGACTGTTTCACTGTGATGCTGACTGTGGGACACTCATCTTGGACTGTTTCACTGTGAAGCTGACTGTGGGATACTCATCTCAGATCATTTCACTGTGATGCTGACTGAGGGACACTCATTCCAGACTGTTTCACAGTGATGCTGACTGTGGAATACTCATCCCTGACTGTTTCACTGTGATGCAGACTGAGGGACACTCATTCCAGACTGTTACAGTGTGATGCTGACTGAGAGATACTTACCTTAGGCTGTTTCACTGTTTTGCGGACTGTGGGACACTCATCCCAGACTGTTTCACTATAATGCATACTGAGTGACACACATCCCAGACTGTTTCATGAGATGCTGACTGTGGGACACTCATCCCAGATTGTTTCACTGTGATGCTGACTGTGGGACACTCATCGCAGTCTGTTTCACTCTAATGCTGACAGTAGGACACTCATCCCAGACTGTGTCACTGTGATGCTGACTGTGGGACTCTCACTCCAGACTGTTTCACTGTGATGCTGACTGTGGGACACTCATCCCAGACTGTTTCACTGTGTTGCTGACTGAGGGACATACATCCCAGACTGTTTCACTGTGAAGCTGACTGTGGGATACTCATCCCAGACTGTTTTAGTGTGATTCTGAGTGTGAGACACTCATTCCAGACTGTGTTACTGTGATGCTGACTGTGGGACACTTGTCCAAGACTGTTTTTTTGTGATGCTGACTGAGGGACACACATACCAGACTGTCTCACTGTGATGCTGACTGTGGAATACGCATCCCAGACTGTTTCACTGTGATGCTGACTGAGGGGCACACATCCCAGACTGTTTCACTGTGATGCTGATTGTGGGACACTCATTCTAGACTGTTTCACTCTGATGCTGACTGTGGGACACTCTTCCCAGACTCTTTCACTGTGATGCTGGAAGTGGGACACTCACTCAGCCTGTTTCACTGTGATGCTGACTGACGGACACTCACCACAGACTGTTTCACTGTGATGCTGACTGTGGGACACTCACCTTAGACTGTTTCACTGTGATGCTAACCGTGGGACACTTACCCGAACTGTTTGACTGTGATGCTGAAAGTGGGACACTCACTGAGCCTGTGTCGCTGTGATGCTGACTGAGGGACACTCACCTTAGACTGTTTCACTGTGATGCTAACTGTGGGACACTTAGCCGAACTGTTTTACTGTGATGCTGAAAGTGGACACTCACTCAGCCTGTGTCACTGTGATGCTGACTGAGGGACACTCACCACAGACTGCTTCACTGTGAAGGTGACTGTGGGTCACTCACCTTAGACTGTTTCACTGTGATGCTAACTGTGGGACACTGATCCCAGTATGTTTCATGTGATGCTGGCTGTGGGACACTCATCCCAGATTGTTTTACTATGATGCTGACTGAGGGACACTCATCCCAGACTGTTTCACTGTGATGCTGACAGTAGGACAGTCATCCCAGACTGTTTCAGTATGATGCATACTGAGGGACACGCATCTCAGACTGTCTCACTGTGAAGCTGACTGTGGAATACGCATCCCAGACTGTTTCACTGTGATGCTGACCGTGGGACACTCATCTCAGACTGTTTCACTGTGATGCTGACTGAGGGACTCTCGCCTTAGACTGTTTCACTGCGATGCTGACTGTGGGATACTCATCCAAGACTGTTTCACTGTGATGCTGACTGAGGGACACTCATCCCAGACAGTTTCACTGTGATGCTGACTGAGGGACACTCATCCCAGACTGTTTCACTGTGATGCTGACTGAGGGACTCTCACCTTAGACTGTTTCATTGTGATTCTGACTGTGGAATACTCATCCCTGACTGTTTCACTGTGATGCAGACTGAGGGACACTCATTCCAGAGTGTTTCACTGTGATGCTGACTGAGGGACACTCATCCCAGACTGTTTCACTGTGATGCTGACTGTGGGACACTCATCTTGGACTGTTTCACTGTGAAGCTGACTGTGGGATACTCATCCCTGACTGTTTCACTGTGATGCAGACTGAGGGACACTCATTCCAGACTGTTACAGTGTGATGCTGACTGAGAGATACTTACCTTAGGCTGTTTCACTGTTTTGCGGACTGTGGGACACTCATCCCAGACTGTTTCACTATAATGCATACTGAGTGACACACATCCCAGACTGTTTCATGAGATGCTGACTGTGGGACACTCATCCCAGATTGTTTCACTGTGATGCTGACTGTGGGACACTCATCGCAGTCTGTTTCACTCTAATGCTGACAGTAGGACACTCATCCCAGACTGTTTCACTGTGATGCTGACTGTGGGACTCTCACTCCAGACTGTTTCACTGTGATGCTGACTGAGGGACTCTCGCCTTAGACTGTTTCATTGTGATGCTGACTGTGGGACACTCATCCCAGACTGTTTCATATGACGCTGGCTGTGGGAAACTCATTCCAGACTGTTTCACTGTGATGCTGACTGTGGGACACTCATCCAAGACTGTTTCACTGTGATGCTGACTGTGGGACACTCATCCAAGACTGTTTCACTGTGATGCTGAGTGAGGGACACTCATCCCAGACTGTTTCACTGTGATGCTGACTGTGGGACACTCATCTTGGACTGTTTCACTGTGATGCTGACTGTGGGACGCTCATCCGAGACTGTTTCACTGTGATGGAGACTGAGGGACACTCATTCCAGATCGTTTCACTGTGATGCTGACTGAGGGACACTCATCCCAGACTGTTTCACTGTGATGCTGACTGTGGGACACTCATCCAAGACTGTTTCACTGTGATGCTGACTGTGGGACACTCATCCAAGACTGTTTCACTGTGATGCTGAGTGAGCGACACTCATCCCAGACTGTTTCACTGTGATGCTGACTGTGGGACACTCATCTTGGACTGTTTCACTGTGATGCTGATTGTGGGACGCTCATCCGAGACTGTTTCACTGTGATGGAGACTGAGGGACACTCATTCCAGATCGTTTCACTGTGATGCTGACTGAGGGACACTCATCCCAGACTGTTTCACTGTGATGCTGACTGTGGGACACTCATCCAAGACTGTTTCACTGTGATGCTGACTGTGGGACGCTCATCCGAGACTGTTTCACTGTGTTGCTGAGTGAGGGACACTCATCCCAGACTGTTTCACTGTGATGCTGACTGTGGGACACTCATCTTGGACTGTTTCACTGTGATGCTGACTGTGGGACGCTCATCCGAGACTCTTTCACTGTGATGGAGACTGAGGGACACTCATTCCAGACTGTTTCACTGTGATGCTGACTGAGGGACACTCATCCCAGACTGTTTCACTGTGATGCTGACTGTGGGACACTCATCTTGGACTGTTTCACTGTGATGCTGACTGTGGCATACTCATTTCAGATCGTTTCACTGTGATGCTGACTGAGGGACACTCATTCCAGACTGTTTCACTGTGATGCTGACTGAGGGACTCTCACCTTAGACTGTTTCATTGTGATTCTGACTGTGGAATACTCATCCCTGACTGTTTCACTGTGATGCAGACTGAGGGACACTCATTCCAGACTGTTACAGTGTGATGCTGACTGAGAGATACTTACCTTAGGCTGTTTCACTGTTTTGCGGACTGTGGGACACTCATCCCAGACTGTTTCACTATAATGCATACTGAGTGACACACATCCCAGACTGTTTCACTCTAATGCTGACTGTGGGACACTCATCCCAGATTGTTTCGCTGTGATGCTGACTGTGGCACACTCATCCCAGATTATTTCACTGTGATGCTGTCTGAGGGACACTTATCCCAGACTGTTTCACTGTGATTCTGACCATGGGACACTCACCCTAGACTGATTCACTATGATACAGACTGAGGAACATACATCACAGTCTGTTTCACCGTGATGCTGACTTTGGGACACTCACCTTAGACTGTTCAATTGTGATGCTGAATGTGGGACACTCATCCCAGACTGTTTCACTGTGATGCTGACTGTGGGACACTCATCCCAGACTGTTTCACTATGATGCTTACTGAGGGACACACATCTCAGACTGTTTCACTGTGATGCTGACTGAGGGACACACATCCCAGACTGTCTCACTGTGATGCTGACTGTGGAATACGCATCCCAGACTGTTTCACTGTGATGCTGACTGAGGGGCACACATCCCAGACTGTTTCACTGTGATGGAGACTGAGGGACACTCATTCCAGACTGTTTCACTGTGATGCTGACTGAGGGACACTCATCCCAGTCTGTTTCACTGTGATGCTGACTGAGGGACACTCATCTTGGACTGTTTCACTGTGATGCTGACTGTGGCATACTCATTTCAGATCGTTTCACTGTGATGCTGACTGAGGGACACTCATTCCAGAGTGTTTCACTGTGATGCTGACTGAGGGACTCTCACCTTAGACTGTTTCATTGTGATTCTGACTGTGGAATACTCATCCCTGACTGTTTCACTGTGATGCAGACTGAGGGACACTCATTCCAGACTGTTACAGTGTGATGCTGACTGAGAGATACTTACCTTAGGCTGTTTCACTGTTTTGCGGACTGTGGGACACTCATCCCAGACTGTTTCACTATAATGCATACTGAGTGACACACATCCCAGACTGTTTCACTCTAATGCTGACAGTAGGACACTCATCCCAGACTGTTTCACTGTGATGCTGACTGTGGGACTCTCACTCCAGACTGTTTCACTGTGATGCTGACTGAGACATAGATCACAGACTGTTTCACTGTGTTGCTGACTGAGGGACATACATCCCAGACTGTTTCACTGTGAAGCTGACTGTGGGATACTCATCCCAGACTGTTTTAGTGTGATTCTGAGTGTGAGACACTCATTCCAGACTGTATTACTGTGATGCTGACTGTGGGACACTTGTCCAAGACTGTTTTTTTGTGATGCTGACTGAGGGACACACTTCGCAGACTGTTTCACTGTGTTGTTGAGTGAGGGACACTCATCCCAGACTGTTTCACTGTGATGCTAACAGTCGGACACTCATCCCAATTTTTTTCACTCTGATGCTGACTGTGGGACGCTTATCCCAGATGGTTGCATTGTGATGCTGAATGAGGGACACTCATCCCAGATTGTTTCACTGTTATACTGACAGTGGGAAACTTATCCCAGTCTGTTTCACTGTGATGCTTACTGTGGGACACTCATCCCAGACTGTTTTACTATGATGCGGATTGAGGGACACGCATCCAGATCGTTTCACTGTTATACTGAATGTGGGACACTCACCCCAGATTGATTCACTGTGATGCTGACTGTGGGATACACATCCCAGACTATTTCACTTTGATGCTGACTGAGGGATACTCACCTTAGACTGTTTCGCTGTGATGCTGACTGTGGGACACTCATCCCGGACTGTATCACTGTGATGCTGATTGTGGAACACTCAACCCAGATTATTTCACTGTGATGCTGTCTGAGGGACACTTATCCCAGACTGTTTCACTGTGATTCTGACCATGGGACACTCACCCTAGACTGATTCACTGTGATACAGACTGAGGAACATACATCACAGTCTGTTTCACCGTGATGCTGACTTTGGGACACTCACCTTAGACTGTTCAATTGTGATGCTGACTGTGGGACACTCATCCCAGACTGTTTCACTATGATGCTGACTGTGGGACACTCATCCCAGACTGTTTCACTATGATGCTTACTGAGGGACACACATCTCAGACTGTTTCACTGTGATGCTGACTGAGGGACACACATCCCAGACTGTCTCACTGTGATGCTGACTGTGGAATACGCATCCCAGACTGTTTCACTGTGATGCTGACTGAGGGGCACACATCCCAGACTGTTTCACTGTGATGCTGACTGAGGGACACACATACCAGACTGTCTCACTGTGATGCTGACTGTGGAATACGCATCCCAGACTGTTTCACTGTGATGCTGACTGAGGGGCACACATCTTGGACTGTTTCACTGTGATGCTGACTGTGGGACGCTCATCCGAGACTGTTTCACTGTGATGGAGACTGAGGGACACTCATTCCAGACTGTTCCACTGTGATGCTGACTGAGGGACACTCATCCCAGACTGTTTCAGTGTGATGCTGACTGTGGGACACTCATCTTGGACTGTTTCACTGTGATGCTGACTGTGGGACACTCATCTTGGACTGTTTCACTGTGATGCTGACTGTGGCATACTCATTTCAGATCGTTTCACTGTGATGCTGACTGAGGGACACTCATTCCAGACTGTTTCACTGTGATGCTGACTGAGGGACTCTCACCTTAGACTGTTTCATTGTGATTCTGACTGTGGAATACTCATCCCTGACTGTTTCACTGTGATGCAGACTGAGGGACACTCATTCCAGACTGTTACAGTGTGATGCTGACTGAGAGATACTTACATTAGGCTGTTTCACTGTTTTGCGGACTGTGGGACACTCATCCCAGACTGTTTCACTATAATGCATACTGAGTGACACACATCCCAGACTGTTTCACTCTAATGCTGACAGTAGGACACTCATCCCAGACTGTTTCACTGTGATGCTGACTGTGGGACTCTCACTCCAGACTGTTTCACTGTGTTGCTGACTGAGGGACATACATCCCAGACTGTTTCACTGTGAAGCTGACTGTGGGATACTCATCCCAGACTGTTTTAGTGTGATTCTGAGTGTGAGACACTCATTCCAGACTGTATTACTGATGCTGACTGTGGGACACTTGTCCAAGACTGTTTTTTTGTGATGCTGACTGAGGGACACACTTCGCAGACTGTTTCACTGTGTTGTTGAGTGAGGGACACTCATCCCAGACTGTTTCACTGTGATGCTAACAGTCGGACACTCATCCCAATTTTTTTCACTCTGATGCTGACTGTGGGACGCTTATCCCAGATGGTTGCATTGTGATGCTGAATGAGGGACACTCATCCCAGATTGTTTCACTATTATACTGACAGTGGGAAACTTATCCCAGTCTGTTTCACTGTGATGCTTACTGTGGGACACTCATCCCAGACTGTTTTACTATGATGCAGATTGAGGGACACGCATCCAGATCGTTTCACTGTTATGCTGAATGTGGGACACTCACCCCAGATTGATTCACTGTGTTGCTGACTGTGGGATACACATCCCAGACTATTTCACTTTGATGCTGACTGAGGGATACTCACCTTAGACTGTTTCGCTGTGATGCTGACTGTGGGACACTCATCCCGGACTGTATCACTGTGATGCTGATTGTGGAACACTCAACCCAGATTATTTCACTGTGATGCTGTCTGAGGGACACTTATCCCAGACTGTTTCACTGTGATTCTGACCATGGGACACTCACCGTAGACTGATTCACTATGATACAGACTGAGGAACATACATCCCAGACTGTTTCACTGTGATGCTGATTGTGGGACACTCATTCTAGACTGTTTCACTCTGATGCTGACTGTGGGACACTCACCTTAGACTGTTTCACTCTGATGCTAACTGTGGGACACTTACACGAACTGTTTGACTGTGATGCTGAAAGTGGGACACTCACTCAGCCTGTGTCGCTGTGATGCTGACTGAGGGACACTCACCTTAGACTGTTTCACTGTGATGCTAACTGTGGGACACTGATCCCAGTATGTTTCATGTGATGCTGGCTGTGGGACACTCTACCCAGATTGTTTCACTATGATGCTGACTGAGGGACACTCATCCCAGACTGTTTCACTGTGATGCTGACAGTAGGACACTCATCCCAGACTGTTTCACTATGATGCATACTGAGGGACACGCATCTCAGACTGTCTCACTGTGAAGCTGACTGTGGAATACGCATCCCAGACTGTTTCACTGTGATGCTGACCGTGGGACACTCATCCCAGACAGTTTCACTGTGATGCTGACTGAGGGACTCTCGCCTTAGACTGTTTCACTGCGATGCTGACTGTGGGATACTCATCCAAGACTGTTTCACTGTGATGCTGACTGAGGGACACTCATCCCAGACAGTTTCACTGTGATGCTGACTGTGGGACACTCATCCAAGACTGTTTCACTGTGATGCTGACTGTGGGACGCTCATCCCAGACTGTTTCACTGTGATGCTGACTGTGGGACACTCATCTTGGACTGTTTGACTGTGATGCTGACTGTGGGACGCTCATCCGAGACTGTTTCACTGTGATGGAGACTGAGGGACACTCATTCCAGACTGTTTCACTGTGATGCTGACTGAGGGACACTCATCCCAGACTGTTTCACTGTGATGCTGACTGTGGGACACTCATCTTGGACTGTTTCACTGTGAAGCTGACTGTGGGATACTCATCTCAGATCGTTTCACTGTGATGCTGACTGAGGGACACTCATTCCAGTCTGTTTCACTGTGATGCTGACTGAGGGACTCTCACCTTAGACTGTTTCATTGTGATTCTGACTGTGGAATACTCATCCCTGACTGTTTCACTGTGATGCAGACTGAGGGACACTCATTCCAGACTGTTACAGTGTGATGCTGACTGAGAGATACTTACCTTAGGCTGTTTCACTGTTTTGCGGACTGTGGGACAGTCATCCCAGACGCTTTCAGTATGATGCATACTGAGGGACACGCATCTCAGACTGTCTCACTGTGAAGCTGACTGTGGAATACGCATCCCAGACTGTTTCACTGTGATGCTGACCGTGGGACACTCATCCCGGACTGTTTCACTGTGATGCTGACTGAGGGACTCTCGCCTTAGACTGTTTCATTGTGATGCTGACTGTGGGACACTCATCCCAGACTGTTTCATGTGACGCTGGCTGTGGGAAACTCATTCCAGACTGTTTCACTGCGATGCTGACTGTGGGATACTCATCCAAGACTGTTTCACTGTGATGCTGACTGTGGGACACTCATCCAAGACTGTTTCACTGTGATGCTGACTGTGGGACGCTTATCCGAGACTGTTTCACTGTGATGCCGACTGAGGGACACTCATCCCAGACTGTTTCACTGTGATGCTGACTGTGGGACACTCATCTTGGACTGTTTCACTGTGATGCTGACTGTGGGACGCTCATCCGAGACTCTTTCACTGTGATGGAGACTGAGGGACACTCATTCCAGACTGTTTCACTGTGATGCTGACTGAGGGACACTCATCCCAGACTGTTTCACTGTGATGCTGACTGTAGGACACTCATCTTGGACTTTTTGACTGTGATGCTGACTGTGGCATACTCATTTCAGATCGTTTCACTGTGATGCTGACTGAGGGACACTCATTCCAGACTGTTTCACTGTGATGCTGACTGAGGGACTCTCACCTTAGACTGTTTCATTGTGATTCTGACTGTGGAATACTCATCCCTGACTGTTTCACTGTGATGCAGACTGAGGGACACTCATTCCAGACTGTTACAGTGTGATGCTGACTGAGAGATACTTACCTTAGGCTGTTTCACTGTTTTGCGGACTGTGGGACACTCATCCCAGACTGTTTCACTATAATGCATACTGAGTGACACACATCCCAGACTGTTTCATGAGATGCTGACTGTGGGACACTCATCCCAGATTGTTTCACTGTGATGCTGACTGTGAGACACTCATCGCAGTCTGATTCACTCTAATGCTGAGAGTAGGACACTCATCCCAGACTGTGTCACTGTGATGCTGACTGTGGGACTCTCACTCCAGACTGTTTCACTGTGATGCTGACTGTGGGACACTCATCCCAGACTGTTTCACTGTGATGCTGACTGAGGGACATAGATCACAGACTGTTTCACTGTGTTGCTGACTGAGGGACATACATCCCAGACTATTTCACTGTGAAGCTGACTGTGGGATACTCATCCCAGACTGTTTTAGTGTGATTCTGAGTGTGAGACACTCATTCCAGACTGCGTTACTGTGATGCTGACTGTGGGACACTTGTCCAAGTCTGTTTTTTTGTGATGCTGACTGAGGGACACACATCGCAGACTGTTTCACTGTGATGCTGAGTGAGGGACACTCATCCCAGACTGTTTCACTGTGATGCTAACAGTCGGACACTCATCCCAATTTTTTTCAACCTGATGCTGACTGTGGGACGCTTATCCCAGACTGTTTTACTATGATGCAGATTGAGGGACACGCATCCAGATCGTTTCACTGTTATGCTGAATGTGGGACACTCACCCCAGATTGATTCACTGTGATGCTGACTGTGGGATACACATCCCAGACTATTTCACTTTGATGCTGACTGAGGGATACTCACCTTAGACTGTTTCGCTGTGATGCTGACTGTGGGACACGCATCCCGGACTGTATCACTGTGATGCTGATTGTGGAACACTCAACCCAGATTATTTCACTGTGATGCTGTCTGAGGGACACTTATTCCAGACTGTTTCACTGTGATTCTGACCATGGGACACTCACCCTAGGCTGATTCACTATGATACAGACTGAAGAACATACATCACAGTCTGTTTCACTGTGATGCTGACTTTGGGACACTCACCTTAGACTGTTCAATTGTGATGCTGACTGTGGGACACTCATCCCAGACTGTTTCACTGTGATGCTGACTGTGGGACACTCATCCCAGACTGTTTCACTGTGATGCTGACTGTGGGACACTTATCCCCAAATGTTTCACTGTGATGCTGACTGTGGGACACTCATCCCAGACTGTTTCACTGTAATCCTGACTGAGGGGCACTCATCCCAGACTGTTTCACTGTGATGCTGTCTGTGGGACACTCATCTCGGACTGTTTCACAGTGATGCTGACTGAGGGACTCTCACCTTAGACTGTTTCATGTGATGCTGACTGTGGGACGCTCATCCCAGACTGTTTCACTGTGATGGAGACTGAGGGACACTCATTCCAGACTGTTTTACTGTGATGCTGACTGAGGGACTCTCACCTTAGACTGTTTGACTGTTTTTAGGACTGTGGGACACTCATCCCAGACTGTTTCACAATGATGCATACTGAAGGACACACATCCCAGACTGTTTCACTGTGATGCTGACTGAGGGACAATCACCCCAGACTGTTTCATGTGATGATGGCTGTTGGAAAATCATTCCAAACTGTTTCACTGTGATGTTGACTGTGGGACACTGATCCCAGACTGTTTCACTATGATGCAGAGTGAGGGACACATATCCACGACTGTTTCATGAGATGCTGTCTGTGGGACACTCATCCCAAACTGTTTCACTGTGATGCTGACTGTGGGACACTCACCCCAGACTGTTTCACTGTGATGCTGACTGTGAGACACTCATCCCAGACTGTTTCACTGTGATGCTAACTGTGGGATACTCATCCCAGACTGTTTCACTGTGATTCTGACTGTGAGACACTCATTCCAGACTGTTTTACTGCGATGCTGACTGTGGTCCAGTCGTCCAAGACTGTTTTTTTGTGATGCTGACTGTTTCATGTGATGCTGACTGTGGGACACTCACCTTAGACAGTTTCACTGTGATGCTGACTGAGGGACACACATCGCAGACTGTTTCACTGTGATGCTGACTGTAGGACTCTCACCCCAGACTGTTTCACTGTGATGCTGACTGTGGGACACTCATCCCAGATTGTTTCACTGTGATGCTGACTGAGGAACACACATCCCAGACTGTTTCACGTGATGCTGACTGAGGGACACTCATCCCAAACTGGTTCACTATGATGCTGACTGTGGGACACTCATCCCAGACTATTTCACTGTGATACTTACTGTGGAATACTCATTTCGGACTGTTTTACTATGATGCTGACTGTGGGAAACTCATCCTAGACTGTTTCACTGTGATGCTGACTGAGGGACACTCATCCCAGACTGTTTCACTGTGATGCTGACTGTAGGACACTCATCTTGGACTTTTTGACTGTGATGCTGACTGTGGCATACTCATTTCAGATCGTTTCACTGTGATGCTGACTGAGGGACACTCATTCCAGACTGTTTCACTGTGATGCTGACTGAGGGACTCTCACCTTAGACTGTTTCATTATGATTCTGACTGTGGAATACTCATCCCTGACTGTTTCACTGTGATGCAGACTGAGGGACACTCATTCCAGACTGTTACAGTGTGATGCTGACTGAGAGATACTTACCTTAGGCTGTTTCACTGTTTTGCGGACTGTGTGACAGTCATCCCAGACGCTTTCAGTATGATGCATACTGAGGGACACGCATCTCAGACTGTCTCACTGTGAAGCTGACTGTGGAATACGCATCCCAGACTGTTTCACTGTGATGCTGACCGTGGGACACTCATCCCGGACTGTTTCACTGTGATGCTGACTGAGGGACTCTCGCCTTAGACTGTTTCATTGTGATGCTGACTGTGGGACACTCATCCCAGACTGTTTCATGTGACGCTGGCTGTGGGAAACTCATTCCAGACTGTTTCACTGCGATGCTGACTGTGGGATACTCATCCAAGACTGTTTCACTGTGATGCTGACTGTGGGACACTCATCCAAGACTGTTTCACTGTGATGCTGACTGTGGGACGCTTATCCGAGACTGTTTCACTGTGATGCCGACTGAGGGACACTCATCCCAGACTGTTTCACTGTGATGCTGACTGTGGGACACTCATCTTGGACTGTTTCACTGTGATGCTGACTGTGGGACGCTCATCCGAGACTCTTTCACTGTGATGGAGACTGAGGGACACTCATTCCAGACTGTTTCACTGTGATGCTGACTGAGGGACACTCATCCCAGACTGTTTCACTGTGATGCTGACTGTAGGACACTCATCTTGGACTTTTTGACTGTGATGCTGACTGTGGCATACTCATTTCAGATCGTTTCACTGTGATGCTGACTGAGGGACACTCATTCCAGACTGTTTCACTGTGATGCTGACTGAGGGACTCTCACCTTAGACTGTTTCATTGTGATTCTGACTGTGGAATACTCATCCCTGACTGTTTCACTGTGATGCAGACTGAGGGACACTCATTCCAGACTGTTACAGTGTGATGCTGACTGAGAGATACTTACCTTAGGCTGTTTCACTGTTTTGCGGACTGTGGGACACTCATCCCAGACTGTTTCACTATAATGCATACTGAGTGACACACATCCCAGACTGTTTCATGAGATGCTGACTGTGGGACACTCATCCCAGATTGTTTCACTGTGATGCTGACTGTGAGACACTCATCGCAGTCTGATTCACTCTAATGCTGAGAGTAGGACACTCATCCCAGACTGTGTCACTGTGATGCTGACTGTGGGACTCTCACTCCAGACTGTTTCACTGTGATGCTGACTGTGGGACACTCATCCCAGACTGTTTCACTGTGATGCTGACTGAGGGACATAGATCACAGACTGTTTCACTGTGTTGCTGACTGAGGGACATACATCCCAGACTATTTCACTGTGAAGCTGACTGTGGGATACTCATCCCAGACTGTTTTAGTGTGATTCTGAGTGTGAGACACTCATTCCAGACTGCGTTACTGTGATGCTGACTGTGGGACACTTGTCCAAGTCTGTTTTTTTGTGATGCTGACTGAGGGACACACATCGCAGACTGTTTCACTGTGATGCTGAGTGAGGGACACTCATCCCAGACTGTTTCACTGTGATGCTAACAGTCGGACACTCATCCCAATTTTTTTCAAACTGATGCTGACTGTGGGACGCTTATCCCAGACTGTTTTACTATGATGCAGATTGAGGGACACGCATCCAGATCGTTTCACTGTTATGCTGAATGTGGGACACTCACCCCAGATTGATTCACTGTGATGCTGACTGTGGGATACACATCCCAGACTATTTCACTTTGATGCTGACTGAGGGATACTCACCTTAGACTGTTTCGCTGTGATGCTGACTGTGGGACACGCATCCCGGACTGTATCACTGTGATGCTGATTGTGGAACACTCAACCCAGATTATTTCACTGTGATGCTGTCTGAGGGACACTTATTCCAGACTGTTTCACTGTGATTCTGACCATGGGACACTCACCCTAGGCTGATTCACTATGATACAGACTGAAGAACATACATCACAGTCTGTTTCACTGTGATGCTGACTTTGGGACACTCACCTTAGACTGTTCAATTGTGATGCTGACTGTGGGACACTCATCCCAGACTGTTTCACTGTGATGCTGACTGTGGGACACTCATCCCAGACTGTTTCACTGTGATGCTGACTGTGGGACACTTATCCCCAAATGTTTCACTGTGATGCTGACTGTGGGACACTCATCCCAGACTGTTTCACTGTAATCCTGACTGAGGGGCACTCATCCCAGACTGTTTCACTGTGATGCTGTCTGTGGGACACTCATCTCGGACTGTTTCACAGTGATGCTGACTGAGGGACTCTCACCTTAGACTGTTTCATGTGATGCTGACTGTGGGACGCTCATCCCAGACTGTTTCACTGTGATGGAGACTGAGGGACACTCATTCCAGACTGTTTTACTGTGATGCTGACTGAGGGACTCTCACCTTAGACTGTTTGACTGTTTTTAGGACTGTGGGACACTCATCCCAGACTGTTTCACAATGATGCATACTGAAGGACACACATCCCAGACTGTTTCACTGTGATGCTGACTGAGGGACAATCACCCCAGACTGTTTCATGTGATGATGGCTGTTGGAAAATCATTCCAAACTGTTTCACTGTGATGTTGGCTGTGGGACACTGATCCCAGACTGTTTCACTATGATGCAGAGTGAGGGACACATATCCACGACTGTTTCATGAGATGCTGTCTGTGGGACACTCATCCCAAACTGTTTCACTGTGATGCTGACTGTGGGACACTCACCCCAGACTGTTTCACTGTGATGCTGACTGTGAGACACTCATCCCAGACTGTTTCACTGTGATGCTAACTGTGGGATACTCATCCCAGACTGTTTCACTGTGATTCTGACTGTGAGACACTCATTCCAGACTGTTTTACTGCGATGCTGACTGTGGTCCAGTCGTCCAAGACTGTTTTTTTGTGATGCTGACTGTTTCATGTGATGCTGACTGTGGGACACTCACCTTAGACAGTTTCACTGTGATGCTGACTGAGGGACACACATCGCAGACTATTTCACTGTGATGCTGACTGTAGGACTCTCACCCCAGACTGTTTCACTGTGATGCTGACTGTGGGACACTCATCCCAGATTGTTTCACTGTGATGCTGACTGAGGAACACACATCCCAGACTGTTTCACGTGATGCTGACTGAGGGACACTCATCCCAAACTGGTTCACTATGATGCTGACTGTGGGACACTCATCCCAGACTATTTCACTGTGATACTTACTGTGGAATACTCATTTCGGACTGTTTTACTATGATGCTGACTGTGGGAAACTCATCCTAGACTGTTTCACTGTGATGCTGACTGTGGGACACTCATCCCAGTTTGTTTCACTGTGATGCTGACTGAGGAACACACATCCCAGACTGTTTCACGTGATGCTGACTGAGGGACACTCATCCCAAACTGGTTCACTATGATGCTGACTGTGGGACACTCATCCCAGACTATTTCACTGTGATACTTACTGTGGAATACTCATTTCGGACTGTTTCACTATGATGCTGACTGTGGGAAACTCATCCTAGACTGTTTCACTGTGATGCTGACTGAGGGACACTCATCCCAGACAGTTTCACTGTGATGCTGACTGTGGGACACTCATCCAAGACTGTTTCACTGTGATGCTGACTGTGGGACGCTCATTCGAGACTGTTTCACTGTGATGGAGACTGAGGGACACTCATCCCAGACTGTTTCACTGTGATGCTGACGGTGGGACACTCATCCCAGACTGTTTCACTGTGATGGAGACTGAGAGACACTCATTCCAGACTGTTTCACTGTGATGCTGACTGAGGGACACTCATCCCAGACTGTTTCACTGTGATGCTGACTGTGGGACACTCATCTTGGACTGTTTCACTGTGAAGCTGACTGTGGGATACTCATCTCAGATCATTTCACTGTGATGCTGACTGAGGGACACTCATTCCAGACTGTTTCACTGTGATGCTGACTGAGGGACTCTCACCTTAGACTGTTTCATTGTGATTCTGACTGTGGAATACTCATCCCTGACTGTTTCACTGTGATGCAGACTGAGGGACACTCATTCCAGACTGTTACAGTGTGATGCTGACTGAGAGATACTTACCTTAGGCTGTTTCACTGTTTTGCGGACTGTGGGACACTCATCCCAGACTGTTTCACTATAATGCATACTGAGTGACACACATCCCAGACTGTTTCATGAGATGCTGACTGTGGGACACTCATCCCAGATTGTTTCACTGTGATGCTGACTGTGGGACACTCATCGCAGTCTGTTTCACTCTAATGCTGACAGTAGGACACTCATCCCAGACTGTGTCACTGTGATGCTGACTGTGGGACTCTCACTCCAGACTGTTTCACTGTGATGCTGACTGTGGGACACTCATCCCAGACTGTTTCACTGTGTTGCTGACTGAGGGACATACATCCCAGACTGTTTCACTGTGAAGCTGACTGTGGGATACTCATCCCAGACTGTTTTAGTGTGATTCTGAGTGTGAGACACTCATTCCAGACTGTGTTACTGTGATGCTGACTGTGGGACACTTGTCCAAGACTGTTTTTTTGTGATGCTGACTGAGGGACACACATACCAGACTGTCTCACTGTGATGCTGACTGTGGAATACGCATCCCAGACTGTTTCACTGTGATGCTGACTGAGGGGCACACATCCCAGACTGTTTCACTGTGATGCTGATTTTGGGACACTCATTCTAGACTGTTTCACTCTGATGCTGACTGTGGGACACTCTTCCCAGACTCTTTCACTGTGATGCTGGAAGTGGGACACTCACTCAGCCTGTTTCACTGTGATGCTGACTGAGGGACACTCACCACAGACTGTTTCACTGTGATGCTAACTGTGGGACACTTACCCGAACTGTTTGACTGTGATGCTGAAAGTGGGACACTCACTCAGACTGTGTCGCTGTGATGCTGACTGAGGGACACTCACCTTAGACTGTTTCACTGTGATGCTAACTGTGGGACACTTACCCGAACTGTTTTACTGTGATGCTGAAAGTGGACACTCACTCAGCCTGTGTCACTGTGATGCTGACTGAGGGACACTCACCACAGACTGTTTCACTGTGAAGGTGACTGTGGGTCACTCACCTTAGACTGTTTCACTGTGATGCTAACTGTGGGACACTGATCCCAGTATGTTTCATGTGATGCTGACTGAGGGACACTCATCCCAGACTGTTTCACTGTGATGCTGACAGTAGGACAGTCATCCCAGACTGTTTCAGTATGATGCATACTGAGGGACACGCATCTCAGACTGTTTCACTGTGATGCTGACCGTGGGACACTCATCTCGGACTGTTTCACTGTGATGCTGACTGAGGGACTCTCGCCTTAGACTGTTTCACTGCGATGCTGACTGTGGGATACTCATCCAAGACTGTTTCACTGTGATGCTGACTGAGGGACACTCATCCCAGACAGTTTCACTGTGATGCTGACTGTGGGACACTCATCCAAGACTGTTTCACTGTGATGCCGCCTGAGGGACACTCATCCCAGACTGTTTCACTGTGATGCTGACTGTGGGACACTCATCTTGGACTGTTTGACTGTGATGCTGACTGTGGGACGCTCATCCGAGACTGTTTCACTGTGATGGAGACTGAGGGACACTCATTCCAGACTGTTTCACTGTGATGCTGACTGAGGGACACTTATCCCAGACTGTTTCACTGTGATGCTGACCGTGGGACACTCATCTCGGACTGTTTCACTGTGATGCTGACTGAGGGACTCTCACCTTAGACTGTTTCATTGTGATTCTGACTGTGGAATACTCATCCCTGACTGTTTCACTGTGATGCAGACTGAGGGACACTCATTCCAGACTGTTACAGTGTGATGCTGACTGAGAGATACTTACCTTAGGCTGTTTCACTGTTTTGCGGACTGTGGGACACTCATCCCAGACTGTTTCACTATAATGCATACTGAGTGACACACATTCCAGACTGTTTCACTCTAATGCTGACAGTAGGACACTCATCCCAGACTGTTTCACTGTGATGCTGACTGTGGGACTCTCACTCCAGACTGTTTCACTGTGATGCTGACTGAGGGACATAGATCACAGACTGTTTCACTGTGTTGCTGACTGAGGGACATACATCCCAGACTGTTTCACTGTGAAGCTGACTGTGGGATACTCATCCCAGACTGTTTTATTGTGATTCTGAGTGTGAGACACTCATTCCAGACTGTATTACTGTGATGCTGACTGTGGGACACTTGTCCAAGACTGTTTTTTTGTGATGCTGACTGAGGGACATACTTCGCAGACTGTTTCACTGTGTTGTTGAGTGAGGGACACTCATCCCAGACTGTTTCACTGTGATGCTAACAGTCGGACACTCATCCCAATTTTTTTCACTCTGATGCTGACTGTGGGACGCTTATCCCAGATGGTTGCATTGTGATGCTGAATGAGGGACACTCATCCCAGATTGTTTCACTATTATACTGACAGTGGGAAACTTATCCCAGTCTGTTTCACTGTGATGCTTACTGTGGGACACTCATCCCAGACTGTTTTACTATGATGCAGATTGAGGGACACGCATCCAGATCGTTTCACTGTTATGCTGAATGTGGGACACTCACCCCAGATTGATTCACTGTGTTGCTGACTGTGGGATACACATACCAGACTATTTCACTTTGATGCTGACTGAGGGATACTCACCTTAGACTGTTTCGCTGTGATGCTGACTGTGGGACACTCATCCCGGACTGTATCACTGTGATGCTGATTGTGGAACACTCAACCCAGATTATTTCACTGTGATGCTGTCTGAGGGACACTTATCCCAGACTGTTTCACTGTGATTCTGACCATGGGACACTCACCGTAGACTGATTCACTATGATACAGACTGAGGAACATACATCCCAGACTGTTTCACTGTGATGCTGATTGTGGGACACTCATTCTAGACTGTTTCACTCTGATGCTGACTGTGGGACACTCACCTTAGACTGTTTCACTCTGATGCTAACTGTGGGACACTTACACGAACTGTTTGACTGTGATGCTGAAAGTGGGACACTCACTCAGCCTGTGTCGCTGTGATGCTGACTGAGGGACACTCACCTTAGACTGTTTCACTGTGATGCTAACTGTGGGACACTGATCCCAGTATGTTTCATGTGATGCTGGCTGTGGGACACTCTACCCAGATTGTTTCACTATGATGCTGACTGAGGGACACTCATCCCAGACTGTTTCACTGTGATGCTGACAGTAGGACAGCCATCCCAGACTGTTTCAGTATGATGCATACTGAGGGACACGCATCTCAGACTGTCTCACTGTGAAGCTGACTGTGGAATACGCATCCCAGACTGTTTCACTGTGATGCTGACCGTGGGACACTCATCTCGGACTGTTTCACTGTGATGCTGACTGAGGGACTCTCGCCTTAGACTGTTTCACTGCGATGCTGACTGTGGGATACTCATCCAAGACTGTTTCACTGTGATGCTGACTGAGGGACACTCATCCCAGACAGTTTCACTGTGATGCTGACTGTGGGACACTCATCCAAGACTGTTTCACTGTGATGCTGACTGTGGGACGCTCATCCCAGACTGTTTCACTGTGATGCTGACTGTGGGACACTCATCTTGGACTGTTTGACTGTGATGCTGACTGTGGGACGCTCATCCGAGACTGTTTCACTGTGATGGAGACTGAGGGACACTCATTCCAGACTGTTTCACTGTGATGCTGACTGAGGGACACTCATCCCAGACTGTTTCACTGTGATGCTGACTGTGGGACACTCATCTTGGACTGTTTGACTGTGATGCTGACTGTGGGACGCTCATCCGAGACTGTTTCACTGTAATGGAGACTGAGGGACACTCATTCCAGACTGTTTCACTGTGATGCTGACTGAGGGACACTCATCCCAGACTGTTTCACTGTGAAGCTGACTGTGGGATACTCATCTCAGATCGTTTCACTGTGATGCTGACTGAGGGACACTCATTCCAGTCTGTTTCACTGTGATGCTGACTGAGGGACTCTCACCTTAGACTGTTTCATTGTGATTCTGACTGTGGAATACTCATCCCTGACTGTTTCACTGTGATGCAGACTGAGGGACACTCATTCCAGACTGTTACAGTGTGATGCTGACTGAGAGATACTTACCTTAGGCTGTTTCACTGTTTTGCGGACTGTGGGACACTCATCCCAGACGCTTTCAGTATGATGCATACTGAGGGACACGCATCTCAGACTGTCTCACTGTGAAGCTGACTGTGGAATACGCATCCCAGACTGTTTCACTGTGATGCTGACCGTGGGACACTCATCCCGGACTGTTTGACTGTGATGCTGACTGAGGGACTCTCGCCTTAGACTGTTTCATTGAGATGCTGACTGTGGGACACTCATCCCAGACTGTTTCATGTGACGCTGGCTGTGGGAAACTCATTCCAGACTGTTTCACTGCGATGCTGACTGTGGGATACTCATCCAAGACTGTTTCACTGTGATGCTGACTGTGGGACACTCATCCAAGACTGTTTCACTGTGATGCTGTCAGTCGGACACTCATCCCAAACTTTTTCACTCTGATGCTGACTGTGGGACACTCATCTTGGACTTTTTGACTGTGATGCTGACTGTGGCATACTCATTTCAGATCGTTTCACTGTGATGCTGACTGAGGGACACTCATTCCAGACTGTTTCACTGTGATGCTGACTGAGGGACTCTCACCTTAGACTGTTTCATTGTGATTCTGACTGTGGAATACTCATCCCTGACTGTTTCACTGTGATGCAGACTGAGGGACACTCATTCCAGACTGTTACAGTGTGATGCTGACTGAGAGATACTTACCTTAGGCTGTTTCACTGTTTTGCGGACTGTGGGACACTCATCCCAGACTGTTTCACTATAATGCATACTGAGTGACACACATCCCAGACTGTTTCATGAGATGCTGACTGTGGGACACTCATCCCAGATTCTTTCACTGTGATGCTGACTGTGAGACACTCATCGCAGTCTGTTTCACTCTAATGCTGAGAGTAGGACACTCATCCCAGACTGTGTCACTGTGATGCTGAATGTGGGACTCTCACTCCAGACTGTTTCACTGTGATGCTGACTGTGGGACACTCATCCCAGACTGTTTCACTGTGATGCTGACTGAGGGACATAGATCACAGACTGTTTCACTGTGTTGCTGACTGAGGGACATACATCCCAGACTATTTCACTGTGAAGCTGACTGTGGGATACTCATCCCAGACTGTTTTAGTGTGATTCTGAGTGTGAGACACTCATTCCAGACTGCGTTACTGTGATGCTGACTGTGCGACACTTGTCCAAGTCTGTTTTTTTGTGATGCTGACTGAGGGACACACATCGCAGACTGTTTCACTGTGATGCTGAGTGAGGGACACTCATCCCAGACTGTTTCACTGTGATGCTAACAGTCGGACACTCATCCCAATTTTTTTCAACCTGATGCTGACTGTGGGACGCTTATCCCAGACTGTTTTACTATGATGCAGATTGAGGGACACGCATCCAGATCGTTTCACTGTTATGCTGAATGTGGGACACTCACCCCAGATTGATTCACTGTGATGCTGACTGTGGGATACACATCCCAGACTATTTCACTTTGATGCTGACTGAGGGATACTCACCTTAGACTGTTTCGCTGTGATGCTGACTGTGGGACACGCATCCCGGACTGTATCACTGTGATGCTGATTGTGGAACACTCAACCCAGATTATTTCACTGTGATGCTGTCTGAGGGACACTTATTCCAGACTGTTTCACTGTGATTCTGACCATGGGACACTCACCCTAGACTGATTCACTATGATACAGACTGAGGAACATACATCACAGTCTGTTTCACTGTGATGCTGACTTTGGGACACTCACCTTAGACTGTTCAATTGTGATGCTGACTGTGGGACACTCATCCCAGACTGTTTCACTGTGATGCTGACTGTGGGACACTCATCCCAGACTGTTTCACTGTGATGCTGACTGTGGGACACTTATCCCCAAATGTTTCACTGTGATGCTGACTGTGGGACACTCATCCCAGACTGTTTCACTGTAATCCTGACTGAGGGGCACTCATCCCAGACTGTTTCACTGTGATGCTGTCTGTGGGACACTCATCTCGGACTGTTTCACAGTGATGCTGACTGAGGGACTCTCACCTTAGACTGTTTCATGTGATGCTGACTGTGGGACGCTCATCCCAGACTGTTTCACTGTGATGGAGACTGAGGGACACTCATTCCAGACTGTTTTACTGTGATGCTGACTGAGGGACTCTCACCTTAGACTGTTTGACTGTTTTTAGGACTGTGGGACACTCATCCCAGACTGTTTCACAATGATGCATACTGAAGGACACACATCCCAGACTGTTTCACTGTGATGCTGACTGAGGGACAATCACCCCAGACTGTTTCATGTGATGATGGCTGTTGGAAAATCATTCCAAACTGTTTCACTGTGATGTTGACTGTGGGACACTGATCCCAGACTGTTTCACTATGATGCAGAGTGAGGGACACATATCCACGACTGTTTCATGAGATGCTGTCTGTGGGACACTCATCGCAGACTGTTTCACTGTGATGCTGAGTGTGGGACACTCATCCCAAACTGTTTCACTGTGATGCTGACTGTGGGACACTCATCCCAGACTGTTTCACTGTGATGCTGACTGAGGGACACTCATCCCAGACAGTTTCACTGTGATGCTGACTGTGGGACACTCATCCAAGACTGTTTCACTGTGATGCTGACTGTGGGACGCTCATTCGAGACTGTTTCACTGTGATGGAGACTGAGGGACACTCATCCCAGACTGTTTCACTGTGATGCTGACGGTGGGACACTCATCTTGGACTGTTTGACTGTGATGCTGACTGTGGGACGCTCATCCGAGACTGTTTCACTGTGATGGAGACTGAGAGACACTCATCCCAGACTGTTTCACTGTGATGCTGACTGTGGGACACTCATCTTGGACTGTTTCACTGTGAAGCTGACTGTGGGATACTCATCTCAGATCATTTCACTGTGATGCTGACTGAGGGACACTCATTCCAGACTGTTTCACTGTGATGCTGACTGAGGGACTCTCACCTTAGACTGTTTCATTGCGATTCTGACTGTGGAATACTCATCCCTGACTGTTTCACTGTGATGCAGACTGAGGGACACTCATTCCAGAGTGTTACAGTGTGATGCTGACTTAGAGATACTTACCTTAGGCTGTTTCACTGTTTTGCGGACTGTGGGACACTCATCCCAGACTGTTTCACTATAATGCATACTGAGTGACACACATCCCAGACTGTTTCATGAGATGCTGACTGTGGGACACTCATCCCAGATTGTTTCACTGTGATGCTGACTGTGGGACACTCATCGCAGTCTGTTTCACTCTAATGCTGACAGTAGGACACTCATCCCAGACTGTGTCACTGTGATGCTGACTGTGGGACTCTCACTCCAGACTGTTTCACTGTGATGCTGACTGTGGGACACTCATCCCAGACTGTTTCACTGTGTTGCTGACTGAGGGACATACATCCCAGACTGTTTCACTGTGAAGCTGACTGTGGGATACTCATCCCAGACTGTTTTAGTGTGATTCTGAGTGTGAGACACTCATTCCAGACTGTGTTACTGTGATGCTGACTGTGGGACACTTGTCCAAGACTGTTTTTTTGTGATGCTGACTGAGGGACACACATACCAGACTGTCTCACTGTGATGCTGACTGTGGAATACGCATCCCAGACTGTTTCACTGTGATGCTGACTGAGGGGCACACATCCCAGACTGTTTCACTGTGATGCTGATTGTGGGACACTCATTCTAGACTGTTTCACTCTGATGCTGACTGTGGGACACTCTTCCCAGACTCTTTCACTGTGATGCTGGAAGTGGGACACTCACTCAGCCTGTTTCACTGTGATGCTGACTGAGGGACACTCACCACAGACTGTTTCACTGTGATGCTGACTGTGGGACACTCACCTTAGACTGTTTCACTGTGATGCTAACTGTGGGACACTTACCCGAACTGTTTGACTGTGATGCTGAAAGTGGGACACTCACTGAGCCTGTGTCGCTGTGATGCTGACTGAGGGACACTCACCTTAGACTGTTTCACTGTGATGCTAACTGTGGGACACTTACCTGAATTGTTTTACTGTGATGCTGAAAGTGGACACTCACTCAGCCTGTGTCACTGTGATGCTGACTGAGGGACACTCACCACAGACTGTTTCACTGTGAAGGTGACTGTGGGTCACTCACCTTAGACTGTTTCACTGTGATGCTAACTGTGGGACACTGATCCCAGTATGTTTCATGTGATGCTGGCTGTGGGACACTCATCCCAGATTGTTTTACTATGATGCTGACTGAGGGACACTCATCCCAGACTGTTTCACTGTGATGCTGACAGTAGGACAGTCATCCCAGACTGTTTCAGTATGATGCATACTGAGGGACACGCATCTCAGACTGTCTCACTGTGAAGCTGACTGTGGAATACGCATCCCAGACTGTTTCACTGTGATGCTGACCGTGGGACACTCATCTCGGACTGTTTCACTGTGATGCTGACTGAGGGACTCTCGCCTTAGACTGTTTCACTGCGATGCTGACTGTGGGATACTCATCCAAGACTGTTTCACTGTGATGCTGACTGAGGGACACTCATCCCAGACAGTTTCACTGTGATGCTGACTGTGGGACACTCATCCAAGACTGTTTCACTGTGATGCCGCCTGAGGGACACTCATCCCAGACTGTTTCACTGTGATGCTGACTGTGGGACACTCATCTTGGACTGTTTGACTGTGATGCTGACTGTGGGACGCTCATCCGAGACTGTTTCACTGTGATGGAGACTGAGGGACACTCATTCCAGACTGTTTCACTGTGATGCTGACTGAGGGACACTCATCCCAGACTGTTTCACTGTGATGCTGACTGTGGGACACTCATCTTGGACTGTTTCACTGTGAAGCTGACTGTGGGATACTCATCTCAGATCGTTTCACTGTGATGCTGACTGAGGGACACTCATTCCAGTCTGTTTCACTGTGATGCTGACTGAGGGACTCTCACCTTAGACTGTTTCATTGTGATTCTGACTGTGGAATACTCATCCCTGACTGTTTCACTGTGATGCAGACTGAGGGACACTCATTCCAGACTGTTACAGTGTGATGCTGACTGAGAGATACTTACCTTAGGCTGTTTCACTGTTTTGCGGACTGTGGGACACTCATCCCAGACTGTTTCACTATAATGCATACTGAGTGACACACATCCCAGACTGTTTCATGAGATGCTGACTGTGGGACACTCATCCCAGATTGTTTCACTGTGATGCTGACTGTGGGACACTCATCGCAGTCTGTTTCACTCTAATGCTGACAGTAGGACACTCATCCCAGACTGTTTCACTGTGATGCTGACTGTGGGACTCTCACTCCAGACTGTTTCACTGTGATGCTGACTGAGGGACTCTCGCCTTAGACTGTTTCATTGTGATGCTGACTGTGGGACACTCATCCCAGACTGTTTCATATGACGCTGGCTGTGGGAAACTCATTCCAGACTGTTTCACTGCGATGCTGACTGTGGGATACTCATCCAAGACTGTTTCACTGTGATGCTGACTGTGGGACACTCATCCAAGACTGTTTCACTGTGATGCTGACTGTGGGACGCTCATCCGAGACTGTTTCACTGTGTTGCTGACTGAGGGACACACATACCAGACTTTCTCACTGTGATGCTGACTGTGGAATACGCATCCCAGACTGTTTCACTGTGATGCTGACTGTGGGACACTCATCTTGGACTGTTTCACTGTGATGCTGACTGTGGGACGCTCATCCGAGACTGTTTCACTGTGATGGAGACTGAGGGACACTCATTCCAGACTGTTTCACTGTGATGCTGACTGAGGGACACTCATCCCAGACTCTTTCACTGTGATGCTGACTGTGGGACACTCATCTTGGACTGTTTCACTGTGATGCTGACTGTGGCATACTCATTTCAGATCGTTTCACTGTGATGCTGACTGAGGGACACTCATTCCAGACTGTTTCACTGTGATGCTGACTGAGGGACTCTCACCTTAGACTGTTTCATTGTGATTCTGACTGTGGAATACTCATCCCTGACTGTTTCACTGTGATGCAGACTGAGGGACACTCATTCCAGACTGTTACAGTGTGATGCTGACTGAGAGATACTTACCTTAGGCTGTTTCACTGTTTTGCGGACTGTGGGACACTCATCCCAGACTGTTTCACTATAATGCATACTGAGTGACATACATCCCAGACTGTTTCACTCTAATGCTGACAGTAGGACACTCATCCCAGACTGTTTCACTGTGATGCTGACTGTGGGACTCTCACTCCAGACTGTTTCACTGTGATGCTGACTGAGGGACATAGATCACAGACTGTTTCACTGTGTTGCTGACTGAGGGACATACATCCCAGACTGTTTCACTGTGAAGCTGACTGTGGGATACTCATCCCAGATTGTTTTAGTGTGATTCTGAGTCTGAGACACTCATTCCAGACTGTGTTACTGTGATGCTGACTGTGGGACACTTGTCCAAGACTGTTTTTTTGTGATGCTGACTGAGGGACACACTTCGCAGACTGTTTCACTGTGTTGTTGAGTGAGGGACACTCATCCCAGACTGTTTCACTGTGATGCTAACAGTCGGACACTCATCCCAATTTTTTTCACTCTGATGCTGACTGTGGGACGCTTATCCCAGATGATTGCATTGTGATGCTGAATGAGGGACACTCATCCCAGATTGTTTCACTGTTATACTGACAGTGGGAAACTTATCCCAGTCTGTTTCACTGTGATGCTTACTGTGGGACACTCATCCCAGACTGTTTTACTATGATGCGGATTGAGGGACACGCATCCAGATCGTTTCACTGTTATGCTGAATGTGGGACACTCACCCCAGATTGATTCACTGTGATGCTGACTGTGGGATACACATCCCAGACTATTTCACTTTGATGCTGACTGAGGGATACTCACCTTAGACTGTTTCGCTGTGATGCTGACTGTGGGACACTCATCCCGGACTGTATCACTGTGATGCTGATTGTGGAACACTCAACCCAGATTATTTCACTGTGATGCTGTCTGAGGGACACTTATCCCAGACTGTTTCACTGTGATTCTGACCATGGGACACTCACCCTAGACTGATTCACTATGATACAGACTGAGGAACATACATCACAGTCTGTTTCACCGTGATGCTGACTTTGGGACACTCACCTTGGACTGTTCAATTGTGATGCTGACTGTGGGACACTCATCCCAGACTGTTTCACTGTGATGCTGACTGTGGGACACTCATCCCAGACTGTTTCACTATGATGCTTACTGAGGGACACACATCTCAGACTGTTTCACTGTGATGCTGACTGAGGGACACACATCCCAGACTGTCTCACTGTGATGCTGACTGTGGAATACGCATCCCAGACTGTTTCACTGTGATGCTGACTGAGGGGCACACATCCCAGACTGTTTCACTGTGATGCTGTCTGTGGGACACTCATCTCGGACTGTTTCACAGTGATGCTGACTGAGGGACTCTCACCTTAGACTGTTTCATGTGATGCTGACTGTGGGACGCTCATCCCAGACTGTTTCACTGTGATGGAGACTGAGGGACACTCATTCCAGACTGTTTTACTGTGATGCTGACTGAGGGACTCTCACCTTAGACTGTTTGACTGTTTTTAGGACTGTGAGACACTCATCCCAGACTGTTTCACAATGATGCATACTGAAGGACACACATCCCAGACTGTTTCACTGTGATGCTGACTGAGGGACAATCACCCCAGACTGTTTCATGTGTTGATGGCTGTTGGAAAATCATTCCAAACTGTTTCACTGTGATGTTGACTGTGGGACACTGATCCCAGACTGTTTCACTATGATGCAGAGTGAGGGACACATATCCACGACTGTTTCATGAGATGCTGTCTGTGGGACACTCATCGCAGACTGTTTCACTGTGATGCTGAGTGTGGGACACTCATCCCAAACTGTTTCACTGTGATGCTGACTGTGGGACACTCACCCCAGACTGTTTCACTGTGATGCTGACTGTGAGACACTCATCCCAGACTGTTTCACTGTGATTCTAACTGTGGGATACTCATCCCAGACTGTTTCACTGTGATTCTGACTGTGAGACACTCATTCCAGACTGTTTTACTGCGATGCTGACTGTGGTCCAGTCGTCCAAGACTGTTTTTTTGTGATGCTGACTGTTTCATGTGATGCTGACTGTGGGACACTCACCTTAGACAGTTTCACTGTGATGCTGACTGAGGGACACACATCGCAGACTGTTTCACTGTGATGCTGACTGTAGGACTCTCACCCCAGACTGTTTCACTGTGATGCTGACTGTGGGACACTCATCCCAGATTGTTTCACTGTGATGCTGACTGAGGAACACACATCCCAGACTGTTTCACGTGATGCTGACTGAGGGACACTCATCCCAAACTGGTTCACTATGATGCTGACTGTGGGACACTCATCCCAGACTATTTCACTGTGATACTTACTGTGGAATACTCATTTCGGACTGTTTTACTATGATGCTGACTGTGGGAAACTCATCCTAGACTGTTTCACTGTGATGCTGACTGTGGGACACTCATCCCAGTTTGTTTCACTGTGATGCTGACTGAGGAACACACATCCCAGACTGTTTCACGTGATGCTGACTGAGGGACACTCATCCCAAACTGGTTCACTATGATGCTGACTGTGGGACACTCATCCCAGACTATTTCACTGTGATACTTACTGTGGAATACTCATTTCGGACTGTTTCACTATGATGCTGACTGTGGGAAACTCATCCTAGACTGTTTCACTGTGATGCTGACTGAGGGACACTCATCCCAGACAGTTTCACTGTGATGCTGACTGTGGGACACTCATCCAAGACTGTTTCACTGTGATGCTGACTGTGGGACGCTCATTCGAGACTGTTTCACTGTGATGGAGACTGAGGGACACTCATCCCAGACTGTTTCACTGTGATGCTGACGGTGGGACACTCATCTTGGACTGTTTGACTGTGATGCTGACTGTGGGACGCTCATCCGAGACTGTTTCACTGTGATGGAGACTGAGAGACACTCATTCCAGACTGTTTCACTGTGATGCTGACTGAGGGACACTCATCCCAGACTGTTTCACTGTGATGCTGACTGTGGGACACTCATCTTGGACTGTTTCACTGTGAAGCTGACTGTGGGATACTCATCTCAGATCATTTCACTGTGATGCTGACTGAGGGACACTCATTCCAGACTGTTTCACAGTGATGCTGACTGTGGAATACTCATCCCTGACTGTTTCACTGTGATGCAGACTGAGGGACACTCATTCCAGACTGTTACAGTGTGATGCTGACTGAGAGATACTTACCTTAGGCTGTTTCACTGTTTTGCGGACTGTGGGACACTCATCCCAGACTGTTTCACTATAATGCATACTGAGTGACACACATCCCAGACTGTTTCATGAGATGCTGACTGTGGGACACTCATCCCAGATTGTTTCACTGTGATGCTGACTGTGGGACACTCATCGCAGTCTGTTTCACTCTAATGCTGACAGTAGGACACTCATCCCAGACTGTGTCACTGTGATGCTGACTGTGGGACTCTCACTCCAGACTGTTTCACTGTGATGCTGACTGTGGGACACTCATCCCAGACTGTTTCACTGTGTTGCTGACTGAGGGACATACATCCCAGACTGTTTCACTGTGAAGCTGACTGTGGGATACTCATCCCAGACTGTTTTAGTGTGATTCTGAGTGTGAGACACTCATTCCAGACTGTGTTACTGTGATGCTGACTGTGGGACACTTGTCCAAGACTGTTTTTTTGTGATGCTGACTGAGGGACACACATACCAGACTGTCTCACTGTGATGCTGACTGTGGAATACGCATCCCAGACTGTTTCACTGTGATGCTGACTGAGGGGCACACATCCCAGACTGTTTCACTGTGATGCTGATTGTGGGACACTCATTCTAGACTGTTTCACTCTGATGCTGACTGTGGGACACTCTTCCCAGACTCTTTCACTGTGATGCTGGAAGTGGGACACTCACTCAGCCTGTTTCACTGTGATGCTGACTGACGGACACTCACCACAGACTGTTTCACTGTGATGCTGACTGTGGGACACTCACCTTAGACTGTTTCACTGTGATGCTAACCGTGGGACACTTACCCGAACTGTTTGACTGTGATGCTGAAAGTGGGACACTCACTGAGCCTGTGTCGCTGTGATGCTGACTGAGGGACACTCACCTTAGACTGTTTCACTGTGATGCTAACTGTGGGACACTTACCCGAACTGTTTTACTGTGATGCTGAAAGTGGACACTCACTCAGCCTGTGTCACTGTGATGCTGACTGAGGGACACTCACCACAGACTGTTTCACTGTGAAGGTGACTGTGGGTCACTCACCTTAGACTGTTTCACTGTGATGCTAACTGTGGGACACTGATCCCAGTATGTTTCATGTGATGCTGGCTGTGGGACACTCATCCCAGATTGTTTTACTATGATGCTGACTGAGGGACACTCATCCCAGACTGTTTCACTGTGATGCTGACAGTAGGACAGTCATCCCAGACTGTTTCAGTATGATGCATACTGAGGGACACGCATCTCAGACTGTCTCACTGTGAAGCTGACTGTGGAATACGCATCCCAGACTGTTTCACTGTGATGCTGACCGTGGGACACTCATCCAAGACTGTTTCACTGTGATGCTGACTGAGGGACACTCATCCCAGACAGTTTCACTGTGATGCTGACTGAGGGACACTCATCCCAGACTGTTTCACTGTGATGCTGACTGAGGGACTCTCACCTTAGACTGTTTCATTGTGATTCTGACTGTGGAATACTCATCCCTGACTGTTTCACTGTGATGCAGACTGAGGGACACTCATTCCAGAGTGTTTCACTGTGATGCTGACTGAGGGACACTCATCCCAGACTGTTTCACTGTGATGCTGACTGTGGGACACTCATCCCAGACTGTTTCATATGACGCTGGCTGTGGGAAACTCATTCCAGACTGTTTCACTGCGATGCTGACTGTGGGATACTCATCCAAGACTGTTTCACTGTGATGCTGACTGTGGGACACTCATCCAAGACTGTTTCACTGTGATGCTGACTGTGGGACGCTCATCCGAGACTGTTTCACTGTGTTGCTGAGTGAGGGACACTCATCCCAGACTGTTTCACTGTGATGCTGACTGTGGGACACTCATCTTGGACTGTTTCACTGTGATGCTGACTGTGGGACGCTCATCCGAGACTGTTTCCCTGTGATGGAGACTGAGGGACACTCATTCCAGATCGTTTCACTGTGATGCTGACTGAGGGACACTCATCCCAGACTGTTTCACTGTGATGCTGACTGTGGGACACTCATCTTGGACTGTTTCACTGTGATGCTGACTGTGGCATACTCATTTCAGATCGTTTCACTGTGATGCAGACTGAGGGACACTCATTCCAGACTGTTACAGTGTGATGCTGACTGAGTGACACACATCCCAGACTGTTTCACTCTAATGCTGACAGTAGGACACTCATCCCAGACTGTTTCACTGTGATGCTGACTGTGGGACTCTCACTCCAGACTGTTTCACTGTGATGCTGACTGAGGGACATAGATCACAGACTGTTTCACTGTGTTGCTGACTGAGGGACATACATCCCAGACTGTTTCACTGTGAAGCTGACTGTGGGATACTCATCCCAGACTGTTTTAGTGTGATTCTGAGTGTGAGACACTCATTCCAGACTGTGTTACTGTGATGCTGACTGTGGGACACTTGTCCAAGACTGTTTTTTTGTGATGCTGACTGAGGGACACACTTCGCAGACTGTTTCACTGTGTTGTTGAGTGAGGGACACTCATCCCAGACTGTTTCACTGTGATGCTAACAGTCGGACACTCATCCCAATTTTTTTCACTCTGATGCTGACTGTGGGACGCTTATCCCAGATGGTTGCATTGTGATGCTGAATGAGGGACACTCATCCCAGATTGTTTCACTGTTATACTGACAGTGGGAAACTTATCCCAGTCTGTTTCACTGTGATGCTTACTGTGGGACACTCATCCCAGACTGTTTTACTATGATGCGGATTGAGGGACACGCATCCAGATCGTTTCACTGTTATGCTGAATGTGGGACACTCACCCCAGATTGATTCACTGTGATGCTGACTGTGGGATACACATCCCAGACTATTTCACTTTGATGCTGACTGAGGGATACTCACCTTAGACTGTTTCGCTGTGATGCTGACTGTGGGACACTCATCCCGGACTGTATCACTGTGATGCTGATTGTGGAACACTCAACCCAGATTATTTCACTGTGATGCTGTCTGAGGGACACTTATCCCAGACTGTTTCACTGTGATTCTGACCATGGGACACTCACCCTAGACTGATTCACTATGATACAGACTGAGGAACATACATCACAGTCTGTTTCACCGTGATGCTGACTTTGGGACACTCACCTTAGACTGTTCAATTGTGATGCTGACTGTGGGACACTCATCCCAGACTGTTTCACTGTGATGCTGACTGTGGGACACTCATCCCAGACTGTTTCACTATGATGCTTACTGAGGGACACACATCTCAGACTGTTTCACTGTGATGCTGACTGAGGGACACACATCCCAGACTGTCTCACTGTGATGCTGACTGTGGAATACGCATCCCAGACTGTTTCACTGTGATGCTGACTGAGGGGCACACATCCCAGACTGTTTCACTGTGATGGAGACTGAGGGACACTCATTCCAGACTGTTTCACTGTGATGCTGACTGAGGGACACTCATCCCAGACTGTTTCACTGTGATGCTGACTGTGGGACACTCATCTTGGACTGTTTCACTGTGATGCTGACTGTGGCATACTCATTTCAGATCGTTTCACTGTGATGCTGACTGAGGGACACTCATTCCAGACTGTTTCACTGTGATGCTGACTGAGGGACTCTCACCTTAGACTGTTTCATTGTGATTCTGACTGTGGAATACTCATCCCTGACTGTTTCACTGTGATGCAGACTGAGGGACACTCATTCCAGACTGTTACAGTGTGATGCTGACTGAGAGATACTTACCTTAGGCTGTTTCACTGTTTTGCGGACTGTGGGACACTCATCCCAGACTGTTTCACTATAATGCATACTGAGTGACACACATCCCAGACTGTTTCACTCTAATGCTGACAGTAGGACACTCATCCCAGACTGTTTCACTGTGATGCTGACTGTGGGACTCTCACTCCAGACTGTTTCACTGTGATGCTGACTGAGACATAGATCACAGACTGTGTCACTGTGTTGCTGACTGAGGGACATACATCCCAGACTGTTTCACTGTGAAGCTGACTGTGGGATACTCATCCCAGACTGTTTTAGTGTGATTCTGAGTGTGAGACACTCATTCCAGACTGTGTTACTGTGATGCTGACTGTGGGACACTTGTCCAAGACTGTTTTTTTGTGATGCTGACTGAGGGACACACTTCGCAGACTGTTTCACCGTGTTGTTGAGTGAGGGACACTCATCCCAGACTGTTTCACTGTGATGCTAACTGTCGGACACTCATCCCAATTTTTTTCACTCTGATGCTGACTGTGGGACGCTTATCCCAGATGGTTGCATTGTGATGCTGAATGAGGGACACTCATCCCAGATTGTTTCACTGTTATACTGACAGTGGGAAACTTATCCCAGTCTGTTTCACTGTGATGCTTACTGTGGGACACTCATCCCAGACTGTTTTACTATGATGCGGATTGAGGGACACGCATCCAGATAGTTTCACTGTTATGCTGAATGTGGGACACTCACCCCAGATTGATTCACTGTGATGCTGACTGTGGGATACACATCCCAGACTATTTCACTTTGATGCTGACTTAGGGATACTCACCTTAGACTGTTTCGCTGTGATGCTGACTGTGGGACACTCATCCCGGACTGTATCACTGTGATGCTGATTGTGGAACACTCAACCCAGATTATTTCACTGTGATGCTGTCTGAGGGACACTTATCCCAGACTGTTTCACTGTGATTCTGACCATGGGACACTCACCCTAGACTGATTCACTATGATACAGACTGAGGAACATACATCACAGTCTGTTTCACCGTGATGCTGACTTTGGGACACTCACCTTAGACTGTTCAATTGTGATGCTGACTGTGGGACACTCATCCCAGACTGTTTCACTGTGATGCTGACTGTGGGACACTCATCCCAGACTGTTTCACTATGATGCTTACTGAGGGACACACATCTCAGACTGTTTCACTGTGATGCTGACTGAGGGACACACATCCCAGACTGTCTCACTGTGATGCTGACTGTGGAATACGCATCCCAGACTGTTTCACTGTGATGCTGACTGAGGGGCACACATCCCAGACTGTTTCACTGTGATGCTGACTGAGGGACACACATACCAGACTGTCTCACTGTGATGCTGACTGTGGAATACGCATCCCAGACTGTTTCACTGTGATGCTGACTGTGGGACACTCATCTTGGACTGTTTGACTGTGATGCTGACTGTGGGACGCTCATCCGAGACTGTTTCACTGTGATGGAGACTGAGGGACACTCATTCCAGACTGTTTCACTGTGATGCTGACTGAGGGACACTCATCCCAGACTGTTTCAGTGTGATGCTGACTGTGGGACACTCATCTTGGACTGTTTCACTGTGATGCTGACTGTGGGATACTCATTTCAGATCGTTTCACTGTGATGCTGACTGAGGGACACTCATTCCAGACTGTTTCACTGTGATGATGACTGAGGGACTCTCACCTTAGACTGTTTCATTGTGATTCTGACTGTGGAATACTCATCCCTGACTGTTTCACTGTGATGCAGACTGAGGGACACTCATTCCAGACTGTTACAGTGTGATGCTGACTGAGAGATACTTACCTTAGGCTGTTTCACTGTTTTGCGGACTGTGGGACACTCATCCCAGACTGTTTCACTATAATGCATACTGAGTGACACACATCCCAGACTGTTTCATGAGATGCTGACTGTGGGACACTCATCCCAGATTGTTTCACTGTGATGCTGACTGTGAGACACTCATCGCAGTCTGTTTCACTCTAATGCTGACAGTAGGACACTCATCCCAGTCTGTGTCACTGTGATGCTGACTGTGGGACACTCATCCCAGACTGTTTCACTCTGATGCTGACTGAGGGACATAGATCACAGACTGTTTCACTGTGTTGCTGACTGAGGGACATACATCCCAGACTATTTCACTGTGAAGCTGACTGTGGGATACTCATCCCAGACTGTTTTAGTGTGATTCTGAGTGTGAGACACTCATTCCAGACTGCGTTACTGTGATGCTGACTGTGGGACACTTGTCCAAGACTGTTTTTTTGTGATGCTGACTGAGGGACACACATCGCAGACTGTTTCACTGTGATGCTGATTGAGGGACACTCATCCCAGACTGTTTCACTGTGATGCTAACAGTCGGACACTCATCCCAATTTTTTTCAAACTGATGCTGACTGTGGGACGCTTATCCCAGACTGTTTTACTATGATGCAGATTGAGGGACACGCATCCAGATCGTTTCACTGTTATGCTGAATGTGGGACACTCACCCCAGATTGATTCACTGTGATGCTGACTGTGGGATACACATCCCAGACTATTTCACTTTGATGCTGACTGAGGGATACTCACCTTAGACTGTTTCGCTGTGATGCTGACTGTGGGACACGCATCCCGGACTGTATCACTGTGATGCTGATTGTGGAACACTCAACCCAGATTATTTCACTGTGATGCTGTCTGAGGGACACTTATTCCAGACTGTTTCACTGTGATTCTGACCATGGGACACTCACCCTAGACTGATTCACTATGATACAGACTGAGGAACATACATCACAGTCTGTTTCACTGTGATGCTGACTTTGGGACACTCACCTTAGACTGTTCAATTGTGATGCTGACTGTGGGACACTCATCCCAGACTGTTTCACTGTGATGCTGACTGTGGGACACTCATCCCAGACTGTTTCACTGTGATGCTGACTGTGGGACACTTATCCCCAAATGTTTCACTGTGATGCTGACTGTGGGACACTCATCCCAGACTGTTTCACTGTAATCCTGACTGAGGGGCACTCATCCCAGACTGTTTCACTGTGATGCTGTCTGTGGGACACTCATCTCGGACTGTTTCACAGTGATGCTGACTGAGGGACTCTCACCTTAGACTGTTTCATGTGATGCTGACTGTGGGACGCTCATCCCAGACTGTTTCACTGTGATGGAGACTGAGGGACACTCATTCCAGACTGTTTTACTGTGATGCTGACTGAGGGACTCTCACCTTAGACTGTTTGACTGTTTTAGGACTGTGGGACACTCATCCCAGACTGTTTCACAATGATGCATACTGAAGGACACACATCCCAGACTGTTTCACTGTGATGCTGACTGAGGGACAATCACCCCAGACTGTTTCATGTGATGATGGCTGTTGGAAAATCATTCCAAACTGTTTCACTGTGATGTTGACTGTGGGACACTGATCCCAGACTGTTTCACTATGATGCAGAGTGAGGGACACATATCCACGACTGTTTCATGAGATGCTGTCTGTGGGACACTCATCGCAGACTGTTTCACTGTGATGCTGAGTGTGGGACACTCATCCCAATCTGTTTCTCTGTGATGCTGACTGTGGGACACTCACCCCAGACTGTTTCACTGTGATGCTGACTGTGAGACACTCATCCCAGACTGTTTCACTGTGATGCTAACTGTGGGATACTCATCCCAGACTGTTTCACTGTGATTCTGACTGTGAGACACTCATTCCAGACTGTTTTACTGCGATGCTGACTGTGGTCCAGTCGTCCAAGACTGTTTTTTTGTGATGCTGACTGTTTCATGTGATGCTGACTGTGGGACACTCACCTTAGACAGTTTCACTGTGATACTGACTGAGGGACACACATCGCAGACTGTTTCACTGTGATGCTGACTGTAGGACTCTCACCCCAGACTGTTTCACTGTGATGCTGACTGTGGGACACTCATCCCAGATTGTTTCACTGTGATGCTGACTGAGGAACACACATCCCAGACTGTTTCACATGATGCTGACTGAGGGACACTCATCCCAAACTGGTTCACTATGATGCTGACTGTGGGACACTCATCCCAGACTATTTCACTGTGATACTTACTGTGGAATACTCATTTCGGACTGTTTTACTATGATGCTGACTGTGGGAAACTCATCCTAGACTGTTTCACTGTGATGCTGACTGTGGGACACTCATCCCAGTTTGTTTCACTGTGATGCTGACTGAGGAACACACATCCCAGACTGTTTCACGTGATGCTGACTGAGGGACACTCATCCCAAACTGGTTCACTATGATGCTGACTGTGGGACACTCATCCCAGACTATTTCACTGTGATACTTACTGTGGAATACTCATTTCGGACTGTTTCACTATGATGCTGACTGTGGGAAACTCATCCTAGACTGTTTCACTGTGATGCTGTCAGTCGGACACTCATCCCAAACTTTTTCACTCTGATACTGACTGTGGGAAGCTCATCCCAGACGGTTGCACTGTCATGCTGAGTGTGGGACATGCATCCAGATTGTTTCACTGTTATGCTGACTGTGGGTCACTCATCCCAGACTCTTTCACTGTGATTCTGACTGTGAGACACTCATTCCAGACTGTTTCACTCTGATGCTGACTGTGGGACACTCATCCCAGACTGTTTCACTGTGATGCTGAGTGTGGGACACTCATCCCAGATTGATTCACTGTGATGCTGACTGTGGGATACACATCCCAGACTGTTTCACTTTGATGCTGACTGAGGGATACTCACCTTAGACTGTTTCGCTGTCATGCTGACAGTGGTACACTCATCCCAGGCTGTTTCACCGTGATGCTGTCTGTGGGACACTCATCCCAATCTGTTTCACTGTGATGCTAACAGTGGTACACTCATCCCAGACTGTTTCACCGTGAAGCTGACAGTGGGACACTCACCTTATCCTGTTTAACTGTGATGCTAACTGTGGGACCCTCATCTGAGATTTTTCACTGTGATGCTGACTGTGGGACACTCATCCCAGATTGTTTCACTGTGATGCTGACTGAGGGCCACTCATCCCAGACAGTTTCACTGTGATGCTGCCTGTGGGACACTCATCCCAGATTGTTTCACTGTGATGCTGACTGTAGGACTCTCACCCCAGACTGTTTCAGTGTGATGCTGACTGTGGAATACTCATCCCAGACTGTTTCACTGTGATGATGACAGTCCGTCACTCATCCCAGACTCTTTCACTGTGATTCTGTCTCTGAGATACTCATTCCAGACTGTTTCACTGTGATGCTGACTGAGGGACTCTCACCTTAGACTGTTTCATTGTGATTCTGACTGTGGAATACTCATCCCTGACTGTTTCACTGTGATGCAGACTGAGGGACACTCATTCCAGACTGTTACAGTGTGATGCTGACTGAGAGATACTTACCTTAGGCTGTTTCACTGTTTTGCGGACTGTGGGACACTCATCCCAGACTGTTTCACTATAATGCATACTGAGTGACACACATCCCAGACTGTTTCATGAGATGCTGACTGTGGGACACTCATCCCAGATTGTTTCACTGTGATGCTGACTGTGAGACACTCATCGCAGTCTGTTTCACTGTGATGCTGACTGAGGGACATAGATCACAGACTGTTTCACTGTGTTGCTGACTGAGGGACATACATCCCAGACTATTTCACTGTGAAGCTGACTGTGGGATACTCATCCCAGACTGTTTTAGTGTGATTCTGAGTGTGAGACACTCATTCCAGACTGCGTTACTGTGATGCTGACTGTGGGACACTTGTCCAAGACTGTTTTTTTGTGATGCTGACTGAGGGACACACATCGCAGACTGTTTCACTGTGATGCTGAGTGAGGGACACTCATCCCAGACTGTTTCACTGTGATGCTAACAGTCGGACACTCATCCCAATTTTTTTCAACCTGATGCTGACTGTGGGACGCTTATCCCAGACTGTTTTACTATGATGCAGATTGAGGGACACGCATCCAGATCGTTTCACTGTTATGCTGAATGTGGGACACTCACCCCAGATTGATTCACTGTGATGCTGACTGTGGGATACACATCCCAGACTATTTCACTTTGATGCTGACTGAGGGATACTCACCTTAGACTGTTTCGCTGTGATGCTGACTGTGGGACACGCATCCCGGACTGTATCACTGTGATGCTGATTGTGGAACACTCAACCCAGATTATTTCACTGTGATGCTGTCTGAGGGACACTTATTCCAGACTGTTTCACTGTGATTCTGACCATGGGACACTCACCCTAGACTGATTCACTATGATACAGACTGAGGAACATACATCACAGTCTGTTTCACTGTGATGCTGACTTTGGGACACTCACCTTAGACTGTTCAATTGTGATGCTGACTGTGGGACACTCATCCCAGACTGTTTCACTGTGATGCTGACTGTGGGACACTCATCCCAGACTGTTTCACTGTGATGCTGACTGTGGGACACTTATCCCCAAATGTTTCACTGTGATGCTGACTGTGGGACACTCATCCCAGACTGTTTCACTGTAATCCTGACTGAGGGGCACTCATCCCAGACTGTTTCACTGTGATGCTGTCTGTGGGACACTCATCTCGGACTGTTTCACAGTGATGCTGACTGAGGGACTCTCACCTTAGACTGTTTCATGTGATGCTGACTGTGGGACGCTCATCCCAGACTGTTTCACTGTGATGGAGACTGAGGGACACTCATTCCAGACTGTTTTACTGTGATGCTGACTGAGGGACTCTCACCTTAGACTGTTTGACTGTTTTTAGGACTGTGGGACACTCATCCCAGACTGTTTCACAATGATGCATACTGAAGGACACACATCCCAGACTGTTTCACTGTGATGCTGACTGAGGGACAATCACCCCAGACTGTTTCATGTGATGATGGCTGTTGGAAAATCATTCCAAACTGTTTCACTGTGATGTTGACTGTGGGACACTGATCCCAGACTGTTTCACTATGATGCAGAGTGAGGGACACATATCCACGACTGTTTCATGAGATGCTGTCTGTGGGACACTCATCGCAGACTGTTTCACTGTGATGCTGAGTGTGGGACACTCATCCCAATCTGTTTCTCTGTGATGCTGACTGTGGGACACTCACCCCAGACTGTTTCACTGTGATGCTGACTGTGAGACACTCATCCCAGACTGTTTCACTGTGATGCTAACTGTGGGATACTCATCCCAGACTGTTTCACTGTGATTCTGACTGTGAGACACTCATTCCAGACTGTTTTACTGCGATGCTGACTGTGGTCCAGTCGTCCAAGACTGTTTTTTTGTGATGCTGACTGTTTCATGTGATGCTGACTGTGGGACACTCACCTTAGACAGTTTCACTGTGATGCTGACTGAGGGACACACATCGCAGACTGTTTCACTGTGATGCTGACTGTGGGATACACATCCCAGACTGTTTCACTTTGATGCTGACTGAGGGATACTCACCTTAGACTGTTTCGCTGTCATGCTGACAGTGGTACACTCATCCCAGACTGTTTCACCGTGATGCTGACTGTGGGACACTCATCCCAATCTGTTTCACTGTGATGCTAACAGTGGTACACTCATCCCAGACTGTTTCACCGTGAAGCTGACAGTGGGACACTCACCTTATCCTGTTTAACTGTGATGCTAACTGTGGGACCCTCATCTGAGATTTTTCACTGTGATGCTGACTGTGGGACACTCATCCCAGATTGTTTCACTGTGATGCTGACTGAGGGCCACTCATCCCAGACAGTTTCACTGTGATGCTGCCTGTGGGACACTCATCCCAGATTGTTTCACTGTGATGCTGACTGTAGGACTCTCACCCCAGACTGTTTCACTGTGATGCTGACTGTGGAATACTCATCCCAGACTGTTTCACTGTGATGATGACAGTCCGTCACTCATCCCAGACTCTTTCACTGTGATTCTGTCTCTGAGATACTCATTCCAGACTGTTTTACTTGATGCTGACTGTGGGACACTCGTCCAAGACTGTTTTTTTGTGATGCTTACTGAGGGACACACATCGCAGACTGTTTCACTGTGATGCTGAGTGTGGGACACTCATTCCAGATTGATTCACTGTGATGCTGTCTGAGAGACACTTATCCCAGACTGTTTCTCTGTGATTCTGACCATGGGACACTCACCCCAGACAGTTTCAGTATGATACAGACTGAGGAACATGCATCACACTCTGTTTCACTGTGATGCTGACTTTGGGACACTCACCGTAGACTGTTCAATTGTGATGCTGACTGTGGGACACTCATCCCAGTCTGTTTCACTGTGATGCTGACTGTGGGACACTCATCCCCAACAGTTTCACTGTGATGCTGACTGTGGGACACTCATCCCAGACGGTTTCACTGTAATGCTGACTGAGGGACTCTCACCTTAGACTGTTTCACTGTGATGCTGTCTGTGGGACACTCATCTTGGACTGTTTCATTGTGATGCTGACTGTGGGACGCTCATCCCAGACTGTTTCACTGAGATGGAGACTGAGAGACACTCATTCCAGACTGTTTCACTGTGATGCTGAATGAGGGACTCTCACCTTAGGCTGTTTCACTGTTTTGCAGACTGTGGGACACTCATCCCAGACTGTTTCACTATGATGCATACTGATGGACACACATCCCAGACTGTTTCACTATGATGCTGACTGAGGGACAATCACCCCAGACTGTTTCACGTGTTGATGGCTGTTGGAAAATCATTCCAAACTGTTTCACTATGATGCAGAGTGAGGGACACACGTCCCAGACTGTTTATGAGATGCTGGCTGTGGGTCAGTCATTCCAGATTGTTTCACTGTGATGCTGTCTGTGGAACACACATCGCAGACTGTTTCACTGTGAGGCTGACTGTGGGACACTCATCCCAGACTGTTTCACAGTGATGCTGACTGAGGGACACTCATCCCAGACTGTTTCACTGTGATGCTAACTGTGGGAAACTCATCCCAGACTGTTTCAATGTGATGCTGACAGTCGGACACCCATCCCATACTGTTTCACTGTGATTCTAACTGTGAGACACTCATTCCAGACTGTTTTACTGCGATGCTGACTGTGGTACAGTCATCCAAGACTGTTTTTTTGTGATGCTGCCTGTGGGACACTCATCCCAGATTGTTTCACTGTGATGCTGACTGAGGGACACACATTGCAGACTGTTTCACTGTGATGCTGACTGTAGGACACACATCCCAGACTGTTTCACTGTGATGCTGATTGTGGGACACTCATCGCAGACTGTTTCACTCTGATGCTGACTGTGGGACACTCACCCGAACTGTTTCACTGTGATGCTGAAAGTGGGACACTTACTCAGACTGTTTCACTGTAGTGCTGACTGAGGCATACTTATCCCAGACTGTTTCACTGTGTTGCTGACTGAAGGACACTCACCCGAACTGTTTCACTGTGATGCTGAAAGTGGGACACTCACTCAGACTGTTTCACTGTGGTGCTGACTGAGGGATAATCACCCAGACTGTTTCACTGTGTTGCTGACTGACGGACGTACATCCCAGACTGTTTCACTGTGACGCTGACTGACGGACACTCACCCCAGACTGTTTCAATGTGAAGCTGACTGTGGAATACTCATCCCAGACTGTTTCTCTGTGATGCTGACTGAGGAACACACATCCCAGACTGTTTCACGTGATGCTGACTGAGGGACACTCATCCCAAACTGATTTACTATGATGCTGACTGTGGGACACTCATCCCAGACTATTTCACTGTGATACTTACTGTGGGATACTCATTTCGGACTGTTTCACTATGATGCTGACTGTGGGAAACTCATCCAAGACTGTTTCACTGTGATGCTTACTGTGGGATGCTCATCCCAGAAGGTTGCAATGCGATGCTGATTGAGGGACACTCACCTTAGACTGTTTCACTGTGACGCTGACTGTGGGACACTCATCTTAGACTGTTTCACTGTGACGCTGACTGGGGGATACTCATCCCAGACTGATTCACTTTGATGCTGTCTGAGGGACACTCACCTTAGACTGTTTCTATGTGATGCTGACTGAGGGACACTCATCCCAGTCTGTTTTACCGTGATGCTGAGTGAGGTACACTCATACCAGACTGTTTCACTGTGATGCTGTCGGTCGGACACTCATCCCAAACTTTTTCACTGTGATGCTTACTGTGGGACACTCATCCCAGACTGTTTCACTGTGATGCTGAGTGTGGGACACTCATCCCAGATTGATTCACTGTGATGCTGACTGTGGGATTCACATCCCAGACTGTTTCACTTTGATGCTGACTGAGGGACACTCAACCCAGATTATTTCACTGTGATGCTTACTGTGGGACACTCATCCCAGACTGTTTCACTGTGATTCTGACCGTGGGACACTCACCCCAGACTGTTTCTCTATGATACAGACTGAGGAACATGCGTCACAGTCTGTTTCACTGTGATGCTAACTTTGGGACACTCACCTTAGACAGTTCCATTGTGATGCTGACTGAGGGACACGCATCCCAGACTGTTTCACTGTGATGCTGACAGTGGTACACTCATCCCAGACTGTTTCACCGTGATGCTGACTGTGGGACACTCATCTTGGACTGTTTCACTGTGATGCTGACAGTAGTACACTCATCCCAGACTGTTTCACCGTGAAGCTGACAGTGGGACACTCACCTTATCCTGTTTAACTGTGATGCTCACTGTGGAACACTCATCACAGTCTGTTTTACTGTGATGCTGACTGAGGGACACTCATCCCAGACTGTTTCACAATGATGCAGACTGTGGGACACCGTCCTTAGACTGTCCCATTGTGATGCTAACTGTGGGACCCTCATCCCAGATTTTTCACTGTGATGCTGACTGTGGGACCCTCATCCCAGACTGTTTCACTGTGATGCTGACTGAGGGACAATCCTCTTAGACTGTTTCACTGTGATGCACACTGTGGGACACTCATGACAGACTGTTTCACTGTAATGCTGACTGTGGGACACTTTTCCCAGACTGTTTCACTTTGATGCTGACTGTGAAACACTCATCCCAGACTGTTTCACTGTGATTCTGACAGTGGGACACTCATCCCGGACTGTTTGACTGTGATGCTGACTGTGGGACACTCACCCCAGACTGTTTCACTGTGATGCAGACCGAGGGTTACTCACCTTAGACAGTTCCACTGTGATGCTGAGTGTGGGACACTCAACCCAGATTGTTTTCCTGTGTTGCTGACTGCGGCACACTCATCCCAGACTGTTTCACGATGAAGCTGACTATGGAACACTCATTCCAAACTTGTTCGCTGTGATGCTTACTGTGGGATGCTCATCCCAGACGGTTGCACTGTGATGCTGACTGAGGGACACACATCTCAGACTGTTTCACTGTGATGCAGACCGTGGGACACTCATTGCATACTGTTTTACTGTGATGCTGACTGAGGGACACTCACATTAGACTGTTTCACTGTGCTGCTGGCTGTGGGACACATAGCTCAGACTGTTTCACTGTGATGCTGAGCATGGGACACTCATTCTGGACGTTTTCACTGTGATGCTGACTGAGGGACACTCATCCCAGACTGTTTCATTGTGATAGGTAAAAACAATGACTGCAGATGCTGGAAACTAGATTCTGGATTAGTAGTGCTAGAAGAGCACAGCAGTTCAGGCAACATCCGAGGATCAGTAAAATCGACGTTTCGGGCAAAAGCCCTTCATCAGGAATAAGGGCAGAGGGCCTGAAGCGTGGAGAGATAAGCTAGAGGAGGTTGGGGGTGGGGAGAAAGTAGCATAGAGTACAATAGGTGAGTGGGGGAGGGGGTGAAGGTGATAGGTCAGGGAGGAGGTTGGAGTGGATGGGTGGAAAAGAAGATAGGCAGGTAGGACAAGTCATGGGGACAGTGGTGAACTGGAAGTTTGGAACTAGGGTGAGGTGGGGGAAGGAGAAATGAGGAAACTGTTGAAGTCCACATTGATGCCCTGGGGTTGAAGTGTCCCGAGGCAGAAGATGAGGCGTTCTTCCTCCAGGCGTCTGGTGGTGAGGGAGTGGCGGTGAAGGAGGCCCAGGACCTCCATGTCCTCGGCAGAGTGGGAGGGGGATTTGAAATGTTGGGCCACGGGGCGGTGTGGTTGATTGGTGCGGGTGTCCCGGAGATGTTCCCTAAAGCGCTCTGCTAGGAGGCGCCCAGTCTCCCCACTGCATCGGGAGCAACAGATACAATAAATGATATTAGTGGATGTGCAGGTAAAACTTTGATGGATGTGGAAGGCTCCTTTAGGGCCTTGGATGGAGGTGAGGGAGGAGGTGTGGGCGCAGGTTTTACAATTCCTGCGGTGGCAGGGGAAGGTGCCAGGATGGGAGGGTGGATGTAGAGGGGCGCGGACCTGACCAGGTAGTCACGGAGGGAACAGTCTTTGCGGAAGGCGGAAAGGGGTGGGGAGGGAAATATATCCCTGGTGGTGGGGTCTTTTTGGAGGTGGAGGAAATATCGGCGGATGATTTGGTTTATGCGAAGGTTGGTAGGGTGTAAGGTGAGCACCAGGGCCGTTCGGTCCTTGTTACGTTTGGAGGGGTGGGGTCTGAGGGTGGAGGTGCGGGATGTGGACAAGATGCGTTGGAGGGCATCTTTAACCACGTGGGAAGGGAAATTGTGGTCTCTAAAGAAGGAGGCCATCTGGTGTGTCCTATGGTGGAACTGGTCCTCCTGGCAGCAGATACGGCAGAGGCGGAGGAATTGGGAATACGGGATGGCATTTTTGCAAGAGGTAGGGTGGTGATGCTGACTGAGGGACACTCATCCCAGATTGTTTCACTGTGAAGCTGACTGTGTTGCAGTCAACCCCGAATGTTTTACTGTGACACTGACTGAGGGACACTCATCTCAAGCTTTTTCACTGTGATGCTGATTGTGGGACTCTCATCCAAGATGGTTGTACTGTGATGCTGAATGAGGGACACTCATCCCAGTCTGTTTCACTGTGATGCTGACACTGGGACACTGTTCCCAGACTGTTTCACTATGATGCAGACTGAGGAACACGCATCCCAGGTTGTTTCACTGTGATGCTGACTGTGGGACACTCATTCCAGACTGTTTCACTATGATTCTGACTGTGGGACTCCTACCTTAGACTGTTTCACTGTGATGCTGACTGTGGGACACTCATCCCAGTCTGTTTCACTATGATGCAGACTGAGGGACATGCATCCCAGACTATTTCACTGTAATGCTGACTGTGGCACACTCACCTTAGACTGTTTCACTGTAATGCTGACTGTGGGACACCCATCCCAGACTGTTTCACCGTGATGCTGAATGAGGGACACTCATCCCAGACTGTTTCACTGTAATGCTGACTTTGGCACACTCACCTTAGACTGTTTCACTGTGATGCTTCCTGTGGGATGCTCAACCCAGACAGTTTCACTGTGATACTGACTGTGGGACACTCATCCCAGATTGATTCACTGTGATGCTGACTGTGGGATACGCATCCCAGACTGTTTCACTGTAATGCTGCCTGTGGCACACTCACCTTAGACTGTTTCACTGTGATGCTGACCGATGGTCACTCACCTTAGACAATTACATTTTGATGCTGACTGTGGGACGCACACCTTAGACTGTTTCACTGTGATGCTGACAGTCGGACACTCATCCCAGACAGTTTCACTGTGATGCTTACTATGGGACACTCATCCCAAACTTTTTCAATGTGATGCTGACAGTCAGACACTCATCCCAAACTTTTTCATTCTGATGCTGACTGTGGGATGCTCATCCCAGTCTGTTTCACTGTGATGCTGAATGAGGGACACTCATCGCAGACTGTTACACTGTGACGCTGATTGTGGGACACTCATACCGGATTGTTTCACTGTGATGCTGACAGTGGGACACTTATCCCAGAGTGTTTCACTTTGATGCTGACTGAGAGACACTCATCTTGGACGTTTTCACTGTGATGCTCAGCATGGGACACTCATCCCGGACTGTTTCACTGTGATGCTGACGGTGGGACACTCATCCCAGACTGTTTCACTGTGATGCAGAGTGAGGGACACGCATCCCAGATTGTTTCACTGTGATGCTGAGTGTGGGACACTCATCTCAAATTGTTTCACGATGATGCTGACTGAGGGACACGCATCCCAGTCTGTTTTACTGTGATGGTAAAAACAGTGACTGCAGATGCTGGAAACCAGATTCTGGATTAGTGGTGCTGGATGAGCACAGCAGTTCAGGCAGAATCAAAGGAGCAGTAAAATCAACGTTTAGGGCAAAAGCCCTTCATCAGGAATAAAGGCAGAGGGCCTGAAGCGTGGAGAGGTAAGCTAGAGAGGCAGGTGGGGGTGGGAAGAAAGTAGCATAGAGTATAATAGGTGAGTGGGGGAGGGGGTGAAGGTGATAGGTCAGTGAGGAGAGGGTGGACTGGATAGGTGAAATAGAAGATAGGTAGGTAGGACAAGTCATGGGGACAGTGCTGAGCTGGAAGTTTGGAACTAGGATGAGGTGGGGGAAGGGGAAATGAGGAAACTGTTGAAGTCCACATTGATGCCCTGGGGTTGAAGTATTCCGAGGCGGAACATGAGGCGTTCTTCCTTCAGGCGTCTGGTGGTGAGGGAGCGGCGGTGAAGGAGGCACAGGACCTCCATGTCCTCGGCAGAGTGGGAGGGGGAGTTGAAATGTTGGGCCACGGGGCGGTGTGGTTGATTGGTGCGGGTGTCCCAGAGATGTTCCCTAAAGCGCTCTGCTAGGAGGCGCCCAGTCTCCCCAGTGTAGAGGAGACCACATCGGGAGCAACGGATACAATAAATGATATTAGTGGATGTGCAGGTAAAATGTTGATGGATGTGGAAGGCTCCTTTAGGGCCTTGGATAGAGGTGAGGGAGGAGGTGTGGGCATAGGTTTTACAGTTCCTGCGGTGGCAGGGGAAGGTGCCAGGATGGGACGGTGGGTTGTAGGGGGGCGTGGACCTGACCAGGTAGTCACGGAGGGAATGGTCTTTGCGGAAGGCAGAAAGGGGTGGGGTAGGAAATATATCCCTGGTGGTGGGGTCTGTTTGGAGGTGGCGGAAATATCGGCGAATGATTTGGTTTATGTGAAGGTTGTTAGGGTGGAAGGTGAGCACCAGGGCCGTTCTGTCCTTGTTACGGTTGGAGGCATGGGATCTGAGGGTGGAGGTGCGCGATGTGGTCAAGATGCGTTGGAGGGTATCTTTAACCACGTGGGAAGGGAAATTGCGGTCTCTAAAGAAGGAGGCCTTCTGGTGTGTTCTGTGGTGGAACTGGTCCTCCTGAGAGCAGATACGGCAGAGGCGGAGGAATTGGGAATACGGGATGGCATTTTTGAAAGAGGTAGGGTGGGAAGAGGTGCAATCCAGGTAGCTATGGGAGTCAGTGGGTTTGTAAAAAATGTCAGTGTCAAGTCGGTCGTCATTAATGGAGATGGAGAGGTCCAGGAAGGGGAGGGAGGTGTCAGAGATGGTCCAGGTAAATTTAAGGTCAGGGTGGAATGTGTTGGTGAAGTTGATGAATTGCTCAACCTCCTCGCGGGAGCACGAGGTGGCGCCAATGCAGTCATCAATGTAGCGGAGGAAGAGGTGGGGAGTGGTGCCGGTGTAATTACGGAAGGTCAACTGTTCTATGTAGCCAACAAAGAGACAGGCATAGCTGCTGACTGAGGGACACTCATCCAAGACTGTTTCACTGTGATGCTGACTGTGGTACGCTCATCCCAGACTGTTTCATGTGATGCTGACTGTGGGACACTCATTCAAGACTGTTGCACTGTGATGCTGACTGAGGGACCCTGATCCCAGACTGTTTCACTGTGATGTTGACTGTGGGATACTCATCCCAGATCGTTTCACTGTGATGCTGACTGAGGGGCACACATCCCAGACTGTTTCACTGTGATGCTGACTGAAGGACACTCACTTTAGACCGTTTCACTGTGATGCCGACTGAGGGACACGCATCATAGACTATTTCACTGTGATGCTGACTTTGGTGCACTCGCCTTAGACTGTTCCATTGTGATGCTGACTGGGTGACGCTCACCCCAGACTGTTTCACTGTGATGCTGACTGAGGGACACTCATCCCAGATTGTTTCACTATGATGCTGACTGAGAGACAGTCATCCCAGACTGTTTTACTGTGATGCTGACTGTGGGACACTCATCCCAGTCTGTTTCACTATGATGCTGACTGTGGGACACTCAGTTGAAAAATGTGATGCTGGAAAAACACAGCAGGCCAGGCATCATCCGAGGAGCAGGCGAATCAACGTTTCGGGCATAAGCCCTTCTTCAGCAATAAGGCTGGTGTGCCAAGTGGGCTGAGAGAAAACGTATGGGGGGGAGAATTTTGGGGAGGGGTGCTGGAAATACCTATCGTGTTTTTCCAGCACCACATTTTTCAAGTCTGGTCTCCAGCATCTGCCGTCTGTTTCAATATGATGTCTCATTCCTGATGGAGGGCTCGTGCCCGAATAATCAATTTTCCTGCTCCTCGGATGCTGCCTGACCTGATGTGCTTTTCCAGCACCACTCTAATCTTCACTGCTTCACTGCAATGGTAACCCTGGGACACTCATCCCATTCTGTTTCACTGTGATGTTAACTGCAAGTTACCCTTCTCAGGCTGCTTTACTACAATGTTAACGGCAGAATACTCTTCCCAGACTTCGGTAAAATCACCACTTTTCTTCTAAATTCTACAGAGAATAGGCCCAGTCTTCTCAAACCTTATTCATGGGATGATTCCATCATCCAAGGAATTTCCTAGAGAATGTTATTTGCATGTTATGGCATGTTTCTCCTCCTTTAGGTAAATAGACCAAAATTGTGCAAAATATTCTTGGAGTGGCCTTGTGAAGGCTATATGCAATTACAGCAATGTTTAGATATTTTAGTTTTCAAGTTATCTTGTAGTTTAGTACAAACAGTGTTGTGAGTTTGCTCTTGTTTGCTTTTGAACATTGATTTCAAATAGGATTTCTTATGCTTGGTCATCATTAGTTAACAATGTACCTTTCACTCGTCCAGCCCTATTCTGTGCTTGGAACTGATTTCAGAGCAAGTTTAAGAGGAGTTTAGAGCAAGTTGTTATCCACTTCTCTATCTACAAAGCTATTTGATATTGGGAGGATTGGCTGAAAGGCTATAGTCCATCCAAAGCACCGTCAATGTCAAAAGATTGGGCTATGTCTATTGTGTAAAAGGTAGAGTAAAGGATATGCATGCAGTCAACTGATACCACCAGCCATATCCACACGTGTGCTAGCAACCAGTATCTGGGTAAGGAGGTGGATCTGGGTGAGAGGGGGCAACATCTTGAGATGGTGGAGAGGGGTGGGTATGAAGGAGAACAGGCACAACAATAGCCGAAGATATTACTTCCTGACTTTGGGAAGGGCCCATCCCCAGGTTGTGCAGTTGGAAAGGGCTGGGTGGTGAAGTACCCACAGTCGAGGAAACGTGCTCCACAGATAGACACTGTCATGGAAGGGAAACTCTGCTTCACCAGGTCTTCCTCACATTCATAACACCCTGCTGATATCAGTGGCTCATGAGCGTGCAGTCACTTACTTCAAGTGGTTGAGGCCACGCGCTGCTTTTGCGCATGTGGAAAGGGCAATTGTTTTGTTTAGACTATCTATTCTAGGTTGAAAAGATTAAAGGATACACTAATCGGTAGTGGCTAGTTGACAGCATGGTACAGACTGGAATAATGGAACACTGATTAAGGGAGTTTTAGAACATAAAACATTACCGAACAATACAGGCCCTTCGGCCCTTGATGTTGCGCTGACCTGTGAAACCACTCAGAAGCCCATCTAACCTACACTATTCTGTTTTCGTCCATATGCCTATCCAATGACCATTTAAGTTCCCTTAAAGTTGGTGAGTCTACTACTGTTGCAGACAGTGCATTATATGCTCCACTACTCTCTGAGTAAAGTAACTACCTCTGACATCTGTCCTATATTTATCACCCCTTAATTTAAAGCTATGTCCCCTCGTGCTAGCCATTGCCATCTGAGGAAAAAGGCTCTCACTGTCCACCCTATCTAACCCTCTGATTATCTTATATGTCTCAATTGAGTCACCTCTCAACCTTCTTCTCTCTAATGAAAACAGCCTCAAATCCCTCAGCCTTTCCCCGTAAGACCTTCCTTCCATACCAGGCAATATCCTAGTAAATCTCCTTTGAACCCTTTCCAAAGCTTCCACATCCTTCCTATAATGCAATGACCAGAACTGTACGCAATGCTCCCAATGGGGCAGCACCAGAGTTTTGTACAGCTGCAGCATGATCTCATGTTCCAAAACTCAATCCCTCTACCAATAACAGCTAACACACCATATGCCTTCTTAACCCTATCAACCTGGGTGGCAACTTTCAATGATCTATGTACCTGGACACTGAGATCTCTCTGCTCATCTACATAACCAAGAATGTTACCATTAGCCCAGTACTCTGCATTCCTATTACTCCTTCCAAAGTGAATTAAAGCATACTTTTCTGCATTAAACTCCATTTACCACCTCTTAGGCAAGCTCTGCTGTTTATCTATATCCCTATGTAACCAAAACATTTTCCGTCACTATCCACAGCTCTACTGACCTTCTTGTCATCCGCAAATTTACTAACCAATCCTCCTATGCCCTCATCGAAGTCATTTATAAAAATGACAGACAACAGTGGATCCAAAACAGACCCACGTGGTTCACTACTGGTAACTGAATTCCAGGATGAATATTTCCCATCAACCACCACCCTCTGTCTTCTTTCAGCTAGCCAATTTCTGATCCAAACTCTAAATCACCCTCAATCCCATGCCTATATATTTGTGCAGTAGCCTATCATGGGGAACCTTATCAAATGCCTTACTGAAATCCATATACACCACATCAACTGCTTTACCTTCATCCACCTCTTTGGTCACCTTCTCAAAGAACTCAATAAGGTTTGTGAGGCACCAACTGCCCTTCACAAAACCATATTGACTATCCCTAATCAACTTATTCCTCTCTAGATGATTATAAATTCTACCTCTTATAACCCTTTCCAGCAGTTTACACACAACTGAAGTGAGGCTCACTGGTCTTTAATTACCAGGGTTGTCTCTACCTACCTTCTTGAACAAGGGAACAACATTTATTATCCTCCAGTCTTCTGGCACTATTCCTTAGACAATGATGACATAAAGATCAAAGCAAAGGCTCAGCAATTTCCTCCCTAGCTACCCAGAGAATCCTAGGATAAATCCCATCTGGCCCAGGGGCCTACCCATTTTTATACTTTCCAGAATTGCTAACACCTCCTCTGTATGCACCTCAATCCCATCTAGTCTAGTAGCCTGTATCTCAGTATTCTCCTCTACCACGTTGGCTTTTTCGAGTGTTTAATAAATGAAAATAAACGTGTGCTTGATTTTAACCCATCAACATGTATTTGAATACTGCCTTTCATATAACAAATGGTCACGTAATGGTCACAGAAATCTTGAGCATCAATGAAGGGGTGTCGATAGGAGAAAAGATGATCCATGGATTTTGTCGCAACCTTGGCTCTCACCTCTGCTAGTGCTCTGATTTCTAAGGCAAAGGCTTATGGATTCAAATCCCACTGCAAGGACTTGAGGACATGTTGAAGGTGGCTTCTCCTGGATGAGACAGTAAACCGAGAGCACATCTGCTATCTGAAGTAAACAATACCATAACACTACTTTGACATAGAACTGAGATGTTGTCCCTGGTGTCCTGGCCAGTATTTATCCTTGTTCCAAAAACAGTGAAATTGATTTCCTGGTCAACATTTCATTGCCATTTGTGGGGCCTTCCTTACCTTGCTGAGTCATACAGTACAAGTGACTACATATCAAAAGTGGTTCATTGGGTGCAAAGAACTGTGGGACACCCTGACTTGTGAAAGGGTAGTTTATATAATTTTATGAATATAAAACTACTTTTTAGTATCAGAAACCATGGAGGGACTAGTTTTCTTAAGAGAAATTAAAATCACTTCAATCTTGCAGCAGACTGAAATTCTATTTGCACGCCAGCTAGAAAGAAAAATAAAATCAAATTTCACCTTTACTCTGATAACCAATCCAACAATCTCTTGCCACAGTGTCTGATGAATATGTTGCAGTGTAAATTCTACAGCTCAGATTATTTAACTCCGAGCCTCTGTTCACTCATTGTCTGTCAGGGAGGAAAACCTTCCCCCTCACTACTTTTGCTTTAAAGAGTCCTTTACATTTCTACTGAGTCATTGGTAGATGGTTACAGTTGTTTGGAATTTCCAGCCAGTTTTCAGACCCCTTCCAGCTATGTGACTGATATTGTTATTCTTCTTTGAAAGGAATTTCTCGCAGTGGCAAATCAACTTCCTGAGTTCTGCCTGTGTTTGCAGCTTGAAATGTAGTTCTCTTCTTTTAACCCTTGCAACACGGTGAGATGAATTTCTTTTTGTCACCCAGTCTCTTCCCTTCTGCTTCTTCTGTTGTTTCTTCATTAGAGATGATGTTGCTACGCTCTCAGGCTCAATGTAGTTTTCAGGTCACGTGACTAGTGATGGCTGCTTATGCCAAGTCACGCCTTGATGGCAGACTAATTAATAATTCTTTCATGGGAGGTGAGCATTGGGTTGTAACAGAAGTAATGAGGAAAATGACCAGATAATTGACGTATGTAATCAATGTTGACTGATTTCTAAACCTTGACCAGAGAATTCCATGACACTACTTGGATTGGCTGAGCAAGTAATCATGTGTAGCTAATCATTTTTGAGAAGGGATTTAAGAATGAACCAGGTCAGCCATTCAGGAATAAGAGGTAGAATCGTATTGGAATTTGATCTCATTAAAAGTCTTGTTAAAAGCACAGTTTGCCTTTCGAGAATGTTGAGCTACCCATCTTACCAAACGTGTCAAACAAACCAAGAATTGAAAAATCTCCACATGGAAATTAGGGTGGGTGTCCAGCAACTTCACCTTGCTGCTGGCTGCAAGAAGCCTCCATTGTTGATCAGCAACAAAAGGCATGACCAATGGGCACCAGCTGTGCACACCACTTGTCTGCGCACTTTGCTATCCAGCATTTGTCAATCCTTTGTGACCACCTCTCTGATCCACGTGCAAGTCACTTACAAAACACTGACTTGCTTTGCAGGGCACACTGGCTATTAGCATTAAAAAGCTGCAAGAGGGGCTCTTCACATACAGGGGTAAGCAACCAACATGTAGATTGACAAGGCAGTATTTCAGGCTGGTTGTTTGCTTTCTTATCAATTGCTCACTTAACACCTTCCTGCATGCTCACATTATCCATACCTTGCTGTGTCATGCCTAATATCATATTGGTGGGTCAGCCAGAGGTAAAGGCTATCGGTGCTGCTGTTTTGACGTCCTTATATTGCAGACACACATTTAGCCTCCTTGACATGATTGTAAGTAGGGATCTGCCCTGGAGCTGAGAACATCTTGCCCTATGGTAGCCTGGAATGTCAGTTTAATACCTACAGCATGAAGCCACTGGCTGTGCACTCAGAGCAATGGTGTATCTTCACGCAAGGAGCTACACACACTTAAAGCCTGTGCACACACAACACTCAAGAGAATCATCTGTTATGTCTAGTGTCTGCTCATCGAAAATGGTCAGAGTCTGGAATTAGTAGTCCTGGGCATTTATTCCAATTGTCATGGTGGGGGAGGGATGCAACAATATGTCATAGACACATCAGGTGGATCAGTGCCAAAAGGTATAGGAGGAGTCAAGTTTGGGAGGGGAAAGCAGAGGCATTTATGAATTTGGGAAAAACGATGGTGATGGGGAGCTCAAAATGTGCAGGAAAATATTGGAGAGAGTGGTAGGATATGCAAGGGCTTTTGGTCTCTCTCTCTCTCTCTCTCTATATATATATATATATATATATATATACACTTGCCACGCAGGGGCTGATTCTTGGAGTGTTGCATGAGGAAAGATTTGTTTGACTAGGCTTGTATTTGTCAGAGCTTAGAAGAATGAGACGGGTCTCATTGAAATGTATAAAATTCTATCAAAGCCAGGCAGAATAGATGCAGGGAGAATGTTTCACCTTAGGAGGGAGTCTAGAATCAAGGGTCACAGTCTCAGATTACAGGATAGACTATCTATTACTGAGATGAGAAAATATTTCTTCATGCAAAGTGTGATCAACCGGTGGCATTTGCTACTGCAGAATGCTGTGAAAGTTGGGTCCCTAAATATGTACAAGAAAGTGATTGAAAAATGTTTAGATATTAAGCCATCAAGAGAGACAGAGAGAAAATGGCAATATGGCATTGAGGTGGAGGGTTGACCTCCATGATATTGAATGGCAGAGCAGGCTGGAAGGGCAGAATGGCTTACTCTCCTGCTGCTGACTATGCTTTCATCCTGGTGTGTTGTGCACTGCATAACTGGAGCACACAATGAGGTCCTACAATAGATGCTGTGGAACAGGCGCACTCTTCTGATGAGGTGGATGATGACATTGAGGTGGAGGGAGTGCTCCTTGGAGATGTCAGAGCTCAGCTGCAATGAGCCTTGCAATGCAGGCAGGCAGGCAGGTCCTGGTTAACACCCGGTTCCAGTAGACACGAGCTGGGTGCAGAAGACCATCATGGTCAAGATGCCAGCGTTTGACTTACTTTATGGGGGCAGTGTGCAAACTGTATTAATTTTCTTGGTGTTCCTTTTTGCTGGCTATTAATAAAAGCTCCTGTTTGAACTTGTCCAAATGTTTCCTGTATGTCATGTTCCCTTACTGCACAATGATGTACATATGACCACTGGGCATTAAGGATAGAGTCACAGGGACTCAGAGAGGATCTTCAGATGGTGTGTATCCATGGACAGGTAAAGTATGTGGTGTGGTGATTGAAAAATGGCGAGGGTGTGCATGCAAGGAAATATTAGCCATGTCAGCTATACCTCATGAACAGAATGGCTTTTTGACCCACAGTCCCCTTTAACAATCACTCAAGTTTGTTGCTCAGCAGAATTGAGAACAGATCATATGGCCTCCTTCATTCCTCCAATTTATTCTAAACTAGGGAGACTGTCCTCGGAAACCTTGTATTGGTAATGCATGCAGAACTCAGTTTATGATTTCATCACATTTTCTAATATTTAACAGTAATTTGAATCTTACTAGTTTGAAGATATGCCTCCTTGTATTGATGACATGGTTTCCTAAAGTCATATTCAAATTGCATCACCTCTCTGTGGTTTAATCTTTTATGAGCCTTGACGAAAATTCCCTTGGTTGTCTCATTCAAAGTATGAGTTTCTTTAGTCTTTTCTCAAAAACCTGTCTTCTAAGCATTAAACTTATGGGACTGAATTTGCCCAATCCCTGAACAATGTAAGGCAATGGTGAATCAGTTGGGGAAGTAGACAAGTTTGGAAATGAAGTTCTGGCAGAGCAAGAAAGGTCTGATTCTGCAATCTGGTTTGGAATGGCAAAGCAAGAATCTCACTAGTGAGTGGCAAGAGGCCTATTTGCCTTTACTGACATTTCATTACTACCTGGTCTCACCTCGTTTCTAACCAGTTTTCTATTTGCCTATGCATCAGAGAGAAACTGGACAGCAGCAATTTCCAATGTACAAATCGGAGTAGTAGCTCCTAGATTCAGCCCGCTGCTTGCTCCTCTGGGAAATGTACCTTGGTTAGCAAACCCAACTATCTCAGTGTATGCTCCATGGTCAATGACCTCCTGTATCCCCTTCCAACTGCCCATTCACCAAGTTTGGCATTGCATAGATCAGCCTCACCACATCATCACAGCACATCTCTGGTATATTTAGAATATACTTCTCCACTACAGTGCTACACAGGCATCTTTCATTGTAATACCACTGCCAAGCCATATTGGCACAGGGACAGGCCTGTGCCAATCTCACGGATTGGACCGGGGTACACCTCAAGGTTCTTTCCTCACTGTCTTAGTGAGGACTCATTTTGGAACTACTTGAGTACATAAAGCATTTCTGTCATGCTTTGCCTTATGTGCACTTTTCCATCTGATTCAGAGCTTAAAAGCTCACTGTAGTTCTGTCTCACCTTGCTGTTTTGTGCAGATACAGGATAATGGTCTATCTTCACACAGGGAGCTACGCACACAGCATTCAGGGGAGTGGTGTACGTTCACTCGAAGACTGTACACACACTACACTCAGGGGAATGGTCTTTTATGTCTAATGTCTGTTCCTTGAAGATGGTTAGAGGCTTGGAATGAATAGCCTTGGGCAAATATCTCAAATGTTAAGATGGGGGAGGGGTGCAAGAGAGTACTGTAGTGGATCAATGCCAAAAAGTGTGGGGAGAGTCAAGGTTGGGAGAGGTAAGCAGAGACATTTGTTGGTGATGGTGATGGGGGGAGCTCATAGAGGGAGTATGTCAGTTTGCCAGAGTTGTCAGCATTGATCAGTCAAGAGGGTGCACAGGTTGCTGTATGGCACTGCCCTATATCAATGTCACAGTTGCACCATGTTGCAGCACCTCACACGGTAATCAAACTGAACATATTTCAACCAAATGACCATGCCTCGAAGTCTAAGGAAAGCAGTCCTCAATCAAGTCAAGGCATTTCTCATCAGTCAGGGTCTCCTGTCACACCCAATCTGATCTCAGTCCAAGGGCTGAGGGTCAACCAGCCGCTTATGCAATTAGGATCAAGCATTCTGTATAACTACAACACAAGGAGTGAGTCACAAGTTAGTCCTGCAGTTCCAGTGCAACCAGTCCAGTGATTTACAGTCTGGTCAGTAGGGGATCTGCACATAGATCAGTCAAGGGTCTTGTCAGTCATTGGGCAGGGCTGTCGGTCCGGATTATTTTGGAGGCATAGTGGAACAGAGTCCTTTCTGGTGGTCAGCTCAATGAAAGCCAGTGGAGATTATCAGAGTCCACAGCTGTGGAAAGGAAGCTCAGGACATAAATTCAGGGGACTCAGGCCTGCTGGGATGCAGAGAAAACAATAATTGGTGAAGGCAGTATCTCAATATCCAAGAGTTGGAGACAATAGTTAATTGAAGGATGTCACACTGCCAGAAAGGAGGATCATTGATAGTCAAAAGCACCCTGGCTACAATGGGGAATGATGCAGAACAATGGCTCACATTGCCATGTTGTAGGACTGGGGCTCAGGGATAAAGTTGGGGATGAGCTCTTTAATGAACATGTGGGAGCTCAGCGCGGTGGCCTTGACAGTGAGTGCCAGGAAGAAACAAACATGGAGGCTTGGGGTGAGGGGAGGTGGTAGGGTGGACTCCTTGATGACCCTGGTGAGCCGATGACTAACTGCACCAAGTACATCCTGCATTACCTTCCATCCTCATTTAAAACATAAATGCATGCTGGGAATGGAAAATGGCTGTGACCACATCAGAATGGCCGAGTGAGTGTTTATTTCTATCTGAGCATGTGGGCTGTACTTGTGTGTGATGTGAGGCCTTTCAACTGGCAAATACATTAATCAGCCCCTAACACAGCACAGGTTAAACACATCTATGATCATCGTAATCAAAAGGTGAAATGCATGCAGTGTCGAACTGTGTGAGGTACAAACTCTGGTCACAAGCAATCTTGACTATGTCATCGGCCAATACAGATTGTTTATAGTCCTCTCTGTGAAGCTGAAGAAATCGCAGGTGACCTTAAAATTCTCACCTGAGAGCCACAATTTACAAAGACAAACCAAGGTCTCATAAGCTACACCAAGACACTGTGCTAGTGAGCCATGGACCTCTAGTGCATGCCAAAGAGCCTCTGTATGATAACATCACACCTGAAAATCCCATTAAGACATGGAGCAGGTACAGGAGGCCTGAAGTAGGCTTCCAAGTGTCTACTGGGAACTGGCATGAAATTTCTCAATCCTCGATCCTTGCATGTATCAAGACCATGACAATTTGTGTCTGAGCTCATTGATTCATCTTGTTTTCCACTTGTCAAATCAGACCAGCAGCCGTGGCAGTAGATTTTGCCAACATAGTTGGCTTGCCCCAGGTCGATGGTACTACAGTCTGTACACATCGCATTGAAAGTGCCACATCATAACACAGCAGACAACATCAACAGAAAACAGTGTATTCAGTCAATGTGCAATTCACCTGTGACCATTGATATCACAGTGCCAGGCACCCTAGAGACAAAAAAATCTCCAAATGCTGGAATCCAGAGTGGATAAGCAGGAGGCTGGAAGAACACAGCAAGCCAGGCAGCATCAGAAAGTCAATGTTTCAGTTGTAACCCATCTTCGGGATTGGAGGATCTGCAGATAAAGGGACTGGCGGGGGCAGGGTGATGAAGTGAGGGATAGGTGAAGGCAGGTAGAGGGTACGACCTGGTTGGTAAATGGGAGGAATGAATCCAGTTGGAGGCTCGGAGGAGTGGGAAGGGAGTCTGGGGAAGGGAAGGGAGGTTGTTTGAAATTGGAGAACTCAATGTTGAGTCCTCTGGGCTGCAGACTGCCCAGGCAGAAGATGAGGTGTTGTTCCTCCAATTTGCGGTTTGGTTTGTTGTGGCAATGGAGGAGGCCAAGGATGGTCATGTCAGAAAGGGGGTGGGAAGGGGAATTAAAATGGGAGGTGACTGGGAGGACCGGTCGGCCCCTGCAGACCCACTTGTGATGCTCAGTGAACCGTTCCCTAAGTTTACGTTCGGCCTCCCCAATGTAGAGAAGACCACATTGGGAGCACATGATGCAGTAAACTAGGTTGGAAGTTAGGCAGGTGAACCTCTGTCTCACCTGGAAGGACTGTTTGGGGCTCTGGATAGAGTGAGGGGAGTGGTATATCGGCAAGTTTTGCATCTTTTCTGGTTGTGGGGAAAAGGGGTTCGGGGGGTTGGTGGGGAGAGTGGTGAAAACCAAGGACTTTCAAAGGGAATGGTCCTTGCAGAAGGCAGAGAGGAGTGAGGAGGGGAAGATGTTCTTGGTGGTGAGGTCTCCTTGGAGTTGGCAGAAGTGTTTAAAGAAACCAGGCCCCACTGCCAAGAACATCTTCCCTCCTCACTCTTCTCTGCCTTCCACAAGGACAGTTCCTTTTGAAGTCCTTGGTTTGCATCACTCTCCCCACGAACCCCCCAAAACCCCCAGGTACCTTGCCTTGCAACAGGTAACAATGCAAAATCTGCTGGTACACCACTCCCCTCACCTCCATCTAGATACCCTAGAAGCTGCCATGATGCCTTCTTATTAAGAACTCTCATATACTGTTTTGTTTGTCGGGCCAGATGCCTTGCCAATTACTGGGAGGCAAGAGCTACCCTGTGCAATGACAGCTGATGCCTCTGTTATGCGACCCCCCTGGTGTAGACTGAGCATAGATATAATGCAGTCCATTCTAATGGGGCCATCATAGAGCAGACAAAAGGTCTCCTAGGAGAGGTTCCAATACTTGAATCAGTACAGTTAGGGTGGGGCGACTGGGAGGGTTCTGACAGTACACACTACACAGAGTGTGCTCCGTAATCCTAATATGTTGTTCTCAGTTAAAGAGGGATCTGGTGGCATTGAAGAGCTGGGAGAGCAGCAGCAATTTCCTGAGGAAGAAGATGAGGATATTGAACTGTATGAACATCACCTTCAGTCTGAAGAGCAGTGCAGTGTTGGGAGCAACAGCCCGATTGAAATAGAAACCAATTGATATGGGCTGGCCACAATTGCCATCTATTGATTGTAAATTTGTTGTCGCTTAAAATGTAAGTAGCCCGTCTTTATTTCTTCAGAAGCAAAATTTGGCTTTTTCTTTTGTTCGCTTTGATTAGGAGATGGCAGTGCAAGGAGGGCACCATCTAAACTTGATGGACCTTAATGAGGTAAGCAATGAAGGATTGTGTCAGAAAGCCCATGAAAGATCCTGGTGAGAATCCCTCTATGAAACTCCCAAAAAATGCCACTTAACCACTTTTTGGCAATCTTCATCCCATGGTTCTTCTATGAATTACCTCATTACCTCCAAATCTCCAATCATAGTCAAGTCCACACTTCTGAAAGCATCTACTTTATTCTATTTTGAATAAAATGTGAAGGAAGAAATTATGTAACACCTTGCATGTCCTAAATTGGCTAAAACCCAATTAATCATTTTTGAGGTGTGAACAAATGTCAAACATGGCAGTAATTTTGCACACAAACAGTAATTTGACCTGTAATTCTTTGATGTATAATTGCTTTGTTGTTTTACTGAGGTGTAATGTCAGCCAAAGCACAAGAGGAACACCACTGTTATGTGCCAGCCTAAGCCTATGGGGTCTTCATTTAGTAGCTTATTTTCCAGTTATTTGAACGATAAGTAGGGGCTGAATAGGCTGGGCTGGATAATCAGAAACTGAGGGGTGACCTTACAGAGGTTTATGAAATCATGAGGGACATGGATAGAATAAATAGACAAGGTTCTTTTCCCTGTGGTGAGGGAGTCCAGAACTAGAGGGCATAGGTTTGGGGTGAGAGGAGAAAGATTTAAAAGGGAGCTAAGGGGCAACTTTTCACACAGAGGGTGGTGCATGTATGGAATGAGCTGCCAGAGGAAGTGGTGGAGGCTGGTACAATTGCAACATTTAAAAGGCATCTGGATGGATACATGATTAGGAAGGGTTTACAGGGATATGGGCCGGGTGCTGCAAATGGAACTAGATTAATTTAGGATATCTGGTCGGCATGGACAAGTCGTACTGAAAGATCTGTTTCCGTGCTGTACATCTCTATGACTATGACTCTATGACTAAGTGTACCATTCTCCTTCAGTGTCAGTCTGTATCATGTACTCAAGTTCATTGGGGTCTGAGCTTCAAAATATTCTAACGGTGAAAATGTTATTAGTGTGCCAAAGATAAATGTGGCACTCCTTTCCTCCCAGTACTGAGCCACATTCTGAGGGAATGTCAGTTGTATAATCTCTGGCCCACACTCCTTTCAAGCATAGTTCAACACTAGGAGCATTGAATTTACCTGGTAGTCATTGTCCAAGTTTTCTTCTATCTTCTCCTAGTCTGTATGGCTTGGTTCTGTTAGGAATGTAAATTTTGTAATTCTATATACTATATGTTGCCTATTTGCCAAGGATGAATTCTTGGACACATAGTCAAACACTTGCCATTTATTAAAAGTTAAATACTGCACACTCTCAGCCAGTACAGAGATTACAAAGGATGCTTTATTGAAGGAGATACTTGCATTGCAGTGGGTTTAGCTCAACCTTCCAGATGTCTCCCTTTTCATTTCCAAACCTCCAGTTACAATGGTCTTGCTTTTAAGCTCAGCTAAAAAGCCATTACATCACCGCCTCTGCGACCTACACCCTTAGTCTTACATTAGGTATTATTAGCTTAACGTAGCAAGAACTCAAAAGGACTCCACACCATGATCTTATGGGAGAAGATAAATGGCCATTTCTATTTACTTGTACAGGAAAGAATAAACCTTTCGATGTAACCAAATGAGGATCTGAACTGTTCAAAGCTATTATATGTGACGGCAGTTACAACCTTACAGATTTGTTGACATTCTACAAATATTGTCTGTCAACCTGCACATTCTTTAAATTCTAAGGTTTTAACTATCAAAATAGAATTAAAGAAATATCAGATATCTTCGCATAATATGGATACATTACCATTCTGCATTTTAATCCCTAGCAGATTCATGCTTTTCATTTACTTGCACAACTGGGAATAGAATGATAAAACATTAAGTTTGAAAAGGAAAGTTTGGCAACAAAAACTTCCATTTATTTCTACTTATTCTATTTATTACATCTATTCATCTCAAGAGACAATGGACTGTGCCTCAGATGTATGTCACTCCTCATTCAAATATCTTCTGTTATGCTGTAGAGGCCCACTAATGAATGGCAATCCATTCCGCAGTTGGTATAGCTGAATAGTGTTGTTCTGAGACTGACAATGGTATTCTTTTCTTCTGTCAGGTTCTCTTTTCCACCATTTGGTTGATTCTTTCCCCTCTGCTGTCTTCATGCCTTTTCTGGCTGCTTCCCTTCAGAGTCTGTAGTCAGTTGCAAGGACATCCCATGCACTAATTCTGACTCAGATCCTCATCAACTTGCTTGCAGACATCCTTGTATTGTATGTGGGCAACCTGCTGGTCCCATGCCAATAGCACAATCACAGTAGAACATTTCTGTTTGATTCACATGACCCAGCCAATGGAGTTACCATTGACTGATCAGAACCAACTGGGAATCCCTGCCTAATCATCACAGTCGCCAGCTGGGAGATCTCCAGTATTTATTACAGGAAGTGAAAGCTGCGCAGTCACTTAGATTTATAAAGTGATTTCATATAATCAAATGTCCGAAGGATTTTCATAGAGATGTAATTAAATAAAATTTGGCATAAAACCACATAATGAAACATTGGAGAAGATAGCAAAAAACTTGGTTATAGAAGTAGGATTTAACGAGTGATTAAAAGATGGAGAGCAAGGTAGTGAGGCTCAAAGGTTTAGGGGCAGCATTCTAGAGCTTAAAGCTCAACATAGAAGTTATTAAACTTTGTATTATTCAAAAGACCAGAATTAGTAATGTCAGTAAGTTTTACACAATTGGGGATTACTGAGTTAAGGACAAGCAAAGTCATGGAAGGGGTTTTTAAACAAAAATGAGAATTTTTAAATTGAGGCATATCTTAACCAGAGAACCAGTGTGGACCAAAAGGGTGAATGGGGATTTGGGAAGAGGTAACATATGGGCAACAGCGTTTGGCTTAGGAGGTACATGTTAGAAGGTCAGCCAGAAATAGACTACAATGTTTTCACTCCTATTTTATCTTGCTAACATGTTTTCAGTTTATTGTCCAACACTCAGTCAGAACTAGTTCATATATTCCACTGTTATGGTATTTCCTGAGGCTTTACTTGGTAATTTCTTCACCCATATACTCATTGACTAACTTGGACTCTCAGTTCACAAATACCTTGATTTGAACATTTTCATTCTCGTGTCAAATTCAAACCCCTCCATGTCTGATCTCTCCCGTAGTTTTCTAATCTCCAGAGAGCTCTTTGCTCTCCTGACTTTGTTCTTTTATGCATCCCTCACATCCTTTACCCATCATTGGCAGCAGAGCCTTGAGCCATCTAGAACTGTAGACTCTGGTGATCCACCCCCTAGAACCTCTTTAACTTTGCAGCTCTCTCTGTTCCTTTAAGACTCCGTTTAAAACCTACTTCTCTGACTCATCATTTATTCACTATTCCTAATAACTCCCTCTCTGGCATAATGTTAACTTATGTCTCATAACACTTCAGTGAAGACCTTGGAATATTTTTCTATTTTAGATTTACTACTCAAATGCAATTTATTGCTTTCCACTCTTTTTTTTATTTCTTCAATCCTACATACAGCCTTATCTGTAATTCTGACATAAAAGTTCTGTCTATACATAAAATGTTAATTTATCTTCCCCTACACAGATGTTCATGATGTTCACTGTTTTTTTCCATTATTTGCAGTTTTAATTTTGCTGCTACTGTTAGAAGTCCCAAGCCACCTAACATGATCTCCTCTTCCTCTCCAATTTAAGCATCCTCTTCTTTTTGTTTCCTATTCTAAGGTAGGCAGCTGTTTCAATAGGGTGCCTAAAGGAATTGACAGGAAAGAATGGCGAACATGTCTATCGTCAATGTGTTCAAAGAATTGTCCTCTTCCTTCCTGCCCAGCTGTTATCATTGAACAAATGCTGAGAGTTCTTTAGTCCAGAGAGGGTTGTGATTGACATCCTGGATACTTTATCTCGCCTTTCTCTAGAGGGGAGTAATAGTTTGACTTTTTTAAAAAGAGAAACTTAAATTGTTCCCACATATTTTTGGATTGGCAGTTGCTGTCTTTGCTCATCACATTTGCTAATCTGAGCACAACATGTAGGACAGCCAAGGTTACAAGTGTCTTAATGATTTAAATGAACTGCACACCAGACATTTATGACTGTTCACAGGACTCTCTGAAATTTGTGGGATGTGGGTGTTGCTGGCTGGGAAGTATTTATTACCCGTGCCTAGTTGCCCTTGAGAAGGTAGTGGTGAGCTGCCTTCTTGAACCACTGTAACCCACTTGCTTTGGGTTGACCAACAATGCCATTTGAGAGGGAATTCCAGGATTTTGACTCACCAACAGTGAAGGAGCGATGATATATTTCTGAGTCAGAATGATGAGTGACCTGAAAGGGGAGTTGAAGTTGGTGGTGTTCCCATATGGCTGCTGTCCATGTCCTTCTAGATGGAAATAATCGTGGGTTTGTAAGGTGATGTCTGAGGATCTTTGGTGAATTTTTGCGGTGCACCTTGTGGATAGTACACACTGCTGCTACTGAGCATCAGTGGTGGAGGGAGTGGATGCTTGTGGATGTAGGGTCAATCAAATGAGCTGCTTTGGTTGCCAAGGTAGATCTCCAAGATTCTCTTCTGTGAACAAAAAAGAAGACAACCTGAAAAAAAGAAAATTGGATAAGGTATTCTGTTCCCTCATGAGATGAAATCAGAACTTAGTGAAGAATCATGATCTACCGAACCTCCTTTGGCATTCAGCATTTCTCCTGCCCACTTCTCAAACCTCTGAAGCATTTTGGCATCGCACCTGCAGATATTCCTAATGTAACCCTGCAGATCCTGTTTGATACACTGGCTACTAGCCTAGAAGTACCTATGATTGCACAGACTAGGTGAAGGTATTGTTCAAGGTTCAATGTGGGCAAATACTTATCAATCGAGAAAAGACTGTTGGATGCTGGATTGTAGGTCTGTGAACATGCCAAGCATCAAAGAAATATTATAATCTCCAAACAGCCTTTAGTTCCCTCATTTGGAGAGATAGGGTACTTCTTTATTTTAACCAACATACTCTCTTCTGATTGAATCATGGGGTTGGGGAGTAATGATAATGTGAGGAAGACAATATGGTGATGTCATAATTGTACTGGATGGACATCAAAGAATATGAGTTCCCTGATTGGCTGCATGGTGACACAGTGGTTCGCACTGCTGCCTCACAGAGCCAGAGACCTGGGTTCAATTCCTGCCTCAGGCAATTGTCTGTGTGAACTTTGCACATTCTCCCCATGTCTGTGTGGGTTTCCTCCGGGTTTCCTCCCACATTCAAAAAGTATGTAGGTTAGGTGAATAAGCCATGCTAAATTGCCCATACTAAATTGCTCATTGTGTTAGGTGAAGGGGTAAATGTACGGGAATGGGTCTGGATGGGTTGTTCTTCAGAGGGTCGGTGTGGACTTGTTGAGCCGAAGGGCCTGTTTCCACACTGTAAGTAATCTAACCTGGTCCAGTCAGCAAACCCTGACTGACAGATATAAACAGGAGTGCCAGAGGTTCTGTTCACTCTGAGAACTGGCTCCAAGGAATCTGGATCAGTGTCAAGGATTCTCCATGTGTAAGTAAAGGGTAACTTGGTGATTGAAAGCTGTCTTTGTGGAGTTACTTCAGTGATGAAAAGAGAAAAGCATACTCCTGAAGAACTCCCCTGGTAACAATCATTGAATTGGGGTAAGTATTTCTGGCATCATGCCGTTATTTGGGAAGCTCGACTCATTCGATCCTGCTGTTGAAGACTAGGCCCAGTATGTGAAAAGAAAGTTTTTTTTTCCAGGTAAATTACATTGGGCAGTTGAAAAGTGATGAGTAATTCTCCTATCAGCTTGCAGATTCACAACTTTCTCATTTATTAGGACCCTAACTGTCCCTGAGTTTTCTTTCAAGAATTGATGGATTTAGTTCAAGAACCAGAGGAATCCTTGTTGAGATTTTTGATGAGGTTAAGATGACTGTCAGAGGCATGTGACTTTGGTTTAACTCTTAATGAGATGCTGAGAGACTGTTTGATGTATGGGGTTAATGAAGCAACCATGCAAAAGTGCCTACTAGCTGAAGCCCAACTGGACTTCAAAGGGCACCGCAACTGACTTAATCATTGGAAAATGTGGCCAGTGGAGCATATGAGTTGCAGGGTATTCCGATGGAAGTGGAGACCTTCGCCAGTCTGACTTAGCTTGGAGAACACCATTTGAGTAAAGGCAATTGTATAGCCTCACCTTGGACATATCCTGAACAAACAAACTCTAGTTCAGCCCACAGCAAAACTCCAAAACAAAGCCAAGCATTGGCCAAATGGTTAAAATTTTCTTTGGAATCCGAGTTGGCAAGCTATTGCGGTTGATGCTGGTATGCAGACCTGAGACAACAAGAGAGTCCCACTCGACCTAAATTGAGTGGGAAAACCTATAGGCTGGTATGCAGGACACTGCACACCCTGGAAAGTCCACCCACATCTTGGTTGGAACAGTTAAATTACTTAATAACATCCAAATAAGAACCAATCAAAATAAACTAGGAAAAGGTGTGGACTGCAGATGCTGGTGATCAGAGTCAAGCATGTGGTGCTGGAAAAGCACAGCAGGTCAGGCAGCATCTGAGGAGCAGGGGAATAGACATTTCAGGCATAAGCCCTTCATCAGGTATGAGGCTTGTGGGCCGGGGGCACTGACAGTTAAATGGGAGGGGAGTGGGGCTGGAAGGAAGGTAGTAGAGAATGCACTAGGTAGATGAAGGTGGGGGAGAAGCTAATAGATCAAAGAGGAGGTGGAGCAGATAGATGGGAAAGATGATGGACAGGTCAAGTGGGCAGTGCCAAGTTGGAGGCTTGGACTGGGATAAGGTTGGGGGGGAGGGGAAATGAGGAAACTGGTGAAATCCACACTGATCCTGTGTGGTTGCAAGGTCCCAAGGCAGAAGATGTGGCGTTCTTCCTCCAGGTGTCGGGTGGTTAGGGAGTGGCAATGGAGGGGACCCAGGACCTGCATGTCCTTGGTGGAGTGGGAAGAGGAGTTGAAGTGTTCAACTACAGGGTGTTGGGGGTTGGTGTGGGTGTCCCAGAGATATTCTCTGAAACAATCTGCAAGTTGGCATTCTGTCTACCTGATGTTTAGGAGACCACATCGGGTGCAATGGATACAGTAGATGACATTTGTGAGATACAGGTGAATTTCTGTTGGATGTGGAAGGGTCCTTTGAGGCCTTGGATGGAGGTGAGGTGTGAGCGCAGGTTTTGCACTTCTTGTGGTGGCAGGGGAATGTGCCGAGAGTGGGATGAGGGCTGGTAGGGGTATGTAAATCTGACAAGGGAGTCACAGAGGAAATGGTCTCTCTATAACGGGGTGGGGAGGAAAATATATCCCTCATGGTGGGGTCTGTTTCTGGGTGGCAGAAGTGGAGAAGGATGATGCAATGTATATGGAGGTTGGTGGAGTGGAGGGTGAGGACCGGTGGGTTCTGTTTTTGTCATTGACAGGGGTGGGGGAAGGGGAGGAGATGCGCTGGAGGGCATCATTGACCACATGGGAGGGGAAATTGTTGTTTTTGAAGAAGGAGGCCATCTCGGAATTTCTATGGTGGAATTGGTCATCCTGGGAACAGATGCGGGGGAGGTGGAGGAATTGGGAATAAGGGATGATGTTTTTACAAGAGGCAGGTTGGGGGATGTGTAGTCTAGGTAGCTGTGGGAGCCGGTGGGTTTGTAGTAGATGTCCGTGGTTAGTTGGTCATCAGAGATGGAAATGGAGATAGAAAGGTCCAGGATGGGGAGGGAGGTGTCTGAGATGGTCCAGGTGAATTTGAGGTCGGGGTGGAAGTGTTAGTGAAGTTGATGAACTATTCAACCTCCTCGTGGTAGCACGAGGTAGCACCGATATAGTCATTGATGTAGTGCAGGAAAGGTGGGGGATGGTGTTGGTATGGCTGTGGAAGATGGACTGTTCCACATACCCGCCAAAGATGCAGGCATAGCTGGAGCCCATGCAGCTGCCCATGGCTACCCCTTTGGTTTGGAGAAAGTGGGGAGACCCCACTAATCCCACTACTCAATGGCTGATCACTTCAACTCCTCCTCCCACTCCAAGGACATGTAGATCCTACACCTCCTCCATCGCCAAACCCTAACCACCCGACACCTGAAGGAAGTACGCCTCACTTTCCACCTTGGGACCCTGCAACCACATGGGATTAATGTGGATTTCATCAGTTTCCTCATTTCCCCTCCACCCACCTTATCCCAGTCCCAAACCTCCAACTTGACACCACCCTTTTGACCTGTCCATTGTCTTTCCCATCTATCCACTCCACCCTCCTCTCCGACATATCACCTTCTCCAACAACTTCATCAACCTATTGCATTCTCAGCTACCTTCCCCCCAACCCCAATTCCCATTTATCTCTCAGCCCCCCGGCCGACAAGCCTCATTCCAGATGAAGGGCTTAGGCCTGAAACGTTTATTCTCCTGATCCTCAGATGCTGTCTGACCTGTTGTGCTTATCTAATCAAAATGAGCATCTGGTTAAATGGTCACCCAGTTCTAATGGAGGTTGATACTAGCATGGCTGTTTGAGTAATTACAGAACCAATCTTAAACAAAATCCACTCTGGACTCCAACCCTTAAGTTTGCGCAAGACCTCAGCTAGACTGCGAATCTATATGAGGAAACCTTTACGGATTAAGGGTACAACTTTTGTTCCAGTCTCTTATGAGAAGCAGCTGGTTAAGCTACCACTGATTTTACAAAAAACATGATGATTTGAAATTGGCTGAGAAACATTCGCCTAGATTGCTCAATATTTTTTGATTACAAAATGGTTTCCTGAGTGAAGTTCTAGTTCAATACGTGGAAGATTTTCTGGAAGATCTAGGGACTATCAGCAGAGTCAAGGCCCTGCATGTTGGCCAGGAAGCAATTGGCCTTACGGGCGAAAGTAGAGGCCCAAATCAGAAGACTGGAAATAATCAGAAGAAATCATCAAACCATTCCAGTTTGCAGAATGGGCAGCACTGGCACCGATTGTGAAACCCAATGAGTCAGTTTGCCACATGAGGATTTAAAACAAATGGTCAACCACTTTTCGAAGCTGGATAAATAAGCCAATCCTTGCAACAAGGATTTATACGCAAAGCTACCAGGAGACTGTCCTTCATAAAGCTGGGCACGAGCCATGCATATTTGCAATTGTGGTTCAATGAGGATTCCCAGAAGTATGCTACAATTAATAATCATAATGGTTTGTACCAATATATGAGACTGCCATTTGGGGTATCGTCAGCCTGTGCAATTTTCCAGTGGATGATGGAGAATATTTTACAAGGTCTACTCCAGGTCCCCATTTATCCAGATGGCATGCTAATAACAGGGAAGACCAATAAGGAGCACATAGAGAACTTAGACATAGTCCGTAGATGTTTCTCCCAGGTGGGTGTACACCTTAGGAGGGGAAAATAAGTGTTTTAGGCATCTGAGTGATCTACATGGGCTACAGGGTTGACAAGACTGAGTTACACCCATTGGAAAGTAAAGGTGAGGATGGTCAAAGATGCCCCGGCTTCTATATCTGTAGCAGAGCTTCAGTCTTTCCTTGGGCTGGTGAATTATTATGGGAAATTCATAGATAACCTAGCCTCTATCCTGGCACCTTTGCATCAAGTCTTAAAGGGTCACCCTTGGAAATGGTCACATAGCCAAACCATAGCCCTCAGGGAAGTAAAGAAACAACTATTAACCTCTAAAGTGTTGGCAAACAATGATCCCACATGAGATCTGGTATTGACATGCGATTCCTGTCTGTCTCGGGGTAGCATTAGCTCATCGGTGGCCCAATGGAAAGGAATGGTCAATGGTGTTTGCATCAGGACTTTAGCTAATTCAGAACATAAATATGCCCAAGTAGAGAAAGATGGTTTGGTGGTCATACTTGGAGTCATTAAGTTCCACCAATGCCTTTACGGATATAAATTTGTAATAATAACGGACCACAAACACCTGCTAGGTCAACTTAAAGAGGACAAGGCAGTGCCATCCTTAGCTTCAGACTGAATTCAGTGATGGGCTCTAATATTACGTGTGTGGAATTACAAGTTGGAGCCTCGCCATCCAGGAGGTCAAGTCATAAATGTAGATGCATTGAGCCTCCTCCCCCTGGCAGTTACACCACCTGTGGTACTACCACTGGAAGGGTCCAGAATGGTTTTAAATTTTCTGGACACACTCACAGTCACAGCTGACAAAATTAGACATTGGATGCAAAAAGGTCCTGTCCTGGCAAAACTGAAACAGCTGGTGGTGATGGGGAAAACCAAAGGATTATCACAATCAGAATTGAACCTTTTTTGGACCCAGGGAGACCAGATGACAGTAGAGAATGGTATATTATTATGAGAAGCAAGAATAATTGCCCCAAGCAAAGGTCACCACCACATGCTGGCCAAATTCCAGCAGGGTGATCCAGGGTTTCCAAAATGAAGATGTTGGTGAGAAATCATGTCTGGTGGCCAGGATTGGATGTAGACATAGCTGCGTTGGTAGGGCAGTGCCCAGAGTGCCAAGGACAAAAATTACCACCACCAGCTCCCCCACATACATGGAAATGGCCGCAAAAACCTTGGATTCGGTTAAATGTCAACAATGCAGGTCCTTTCATGGGCTCAATGTTCTTAGTCATTGTGGATGCTCACTTGCACTGGTTGGATGTACATGAAGTTCATTTGTCAAAAACAGGGATGACAATAGAAAACCTGTGTATATCTTTGGCAATACAAAGCACCAGGAAAGCCAATACCAGACAGAGGACTCTGCTAAGCAAGAGAGACAGTTTATTTCAGGGGCTGAAGTTTGATGTAGGAACCATGGCAATGGCCCTGCATGGGTAAGAGGTATGGATGATGCATGATCAGATTCAGTGATGTATGAAATTTGCCCAGATGCAACGATCCTGAACAAGCACGTGGACCATCTGAAAGCTGCAAACTCACAAACAGTATGGGAGCAAACATGCCCAGCTCCGCAACTGCCATAGGTTCTCCCTCTCTGTCAAGCATTGAAGATACTTCAAAATCTGAAATGGAGGTGGCAGATTTCACCGCCTCAACACTTTTGCCAAAGAGGAGAATTGGTTTCCTCTGAGTCACTCTGTGTGCAAGAGGCGGGCTGCTATGTGTTTCATGCTGCTCATATCAGAGGCAGGGTTGGAGGAACCTGACCCGGTACTATAATGCCCAGGGTGAGCTACAAACAAAAGGTTCCAATCTATGTCCTTGGTCTCCGAGGGAGAGGGATGTAGTGATTGTAACTGATTGGGGCTGTTAATCCGGGCCAATCAGGGACCTTGGCTGACAGATATAAACAGGAGTGTGCACCGCAGGGAGTGGAGTGTATTATTTCCCCCTCCAACTCTGTTTTGATTTAATCCCTGCCCTCCCCTTCACTGTTTGATCACGCAGCATTGCCCTCTGAGAAGGGCACTGCTTGTCACTGGTCAGTCGGTGTTTTCTTTCTTCCTGGTGGTGGTACATAAGTAAAGATTTACACATTTGTTGTTTTTCACTGTGTCCGACACCTGCACTCGCACGACATGGGTGCGGGGGAAAAATATTAACACTACTGCTGTCAGGCGGTAGTTGGGGGGAGGGGGAAGGAAAAAAAAGGGAAAAGGAAATAAACAGGAGAATCAGAAGTTCTGTTTACTCTGAGAGCTGCCTCTGAGGATCAGTGTGAGTGAAAGACTCTTCACAAAAAAAGAAAAAATACCAAGGGTATCTAGACAGTAGTGTGGGGGGAAAAGAAAATAAACAGGAGTGGCAGGGGTACTGTTCACTCCAAGAACTGGCTCTGGGGGAGCTGAATCAGTGTCAAGGACTGTCTACTTGTAAATAAAGGGTGACTCAGTGATGAGATACTAGCCTCTGCGGAGTCATTTCAGGTATCTACAGGCTCACACATTTACAGCGTACCATGTCATATCATTTGCATCTCACATATAATGAATTACATTGAAGTAAGTGATTATTCATATGAGGGCTGATGTGGATTTTCACCTTCAACAGGGTATATTAGTTGATGTGGCAACATTATGTTATCCGTCATAACATATAAAAATACTAGACATGAACGATGTGATATTGAAGAATCCCACAGGTGCATATTACAGCTCACTATTATATACAAATAATCCATTCACAGACAAATCAATGCAACACTTACATGATTCTATTCAGTAATAAATAGCATGCCATGCCTCAGGTGATTTCAGTTAAGATGGAGATAATCTTTCTATCATTGGGTCACATGTAGTGATGGTATCATGAACATGTTCTTGAAAGGTATCCTAAAGTATTGTGGTAAAAACAATGACTGCAGATGCTGGAAACCAGATTCTGGATTAGTGGTGCTGGAAGAGCACAGCAGTTCAGGCAGCATCCAAGGAGCTTCGAAATCAACGTTTCGGGCAAAAGCCCTTCCTGATGAAGGTCGATTTCGAAGGTCCTTGGATGCTGCCTGAACTGCTGTGCTCTTCCAGCACCACTAATCCAGAATCCTAAAGTATTGTATCTCTTAAAGGTATACTGACATACTGATTGTGAAGCAGAACACAACATAGACAACCAGCCATGGGAAAAGTAATAAAATTAATGGTTCTTTAATCTCTTTATGATGATGTTTGAGAGAGATGTTGGAGAAGCTGATACACTGGAAGAACTTCCTGTTTTTCTTTGTCTGAGGGTATAAGATTCTTACTATTCCGCCAAAGTACCAGACCGATCAGGATGGATTATCAACTTCAGTTATTCTGCTTTGAGACTCAGCATTGGTTATGTGCCTTGTCTGATTGACTCAGAGGCACATATGCTATCATTTGGATTTTGATTTATTTCCATCTTAAAAGTACATTTATTTTACCATTAAATTTCCTTTGTATTAGAATGATAAAGTATAAACTTTTTCTGGTTGGTATAAGATAGCACATCTTCTTAATTTTGGACTGTGTACTGAGAATGAGAGAAATAGACACCACTTTTAAAGGTAGGGGAATGTGCAAGGAGTTGTTTGCAGCCTGAAGAAACAAGCAAAGCTAACTGATGATATGAGACAATATTTCTTTTTGGAGAGAGAATCTGGACAAACCGGTACTCTTTGTTGTGAATTAACTAGAAGCAGAAAGGATCAATTCAGTCCCTCGTGCCTGCCCTACCATTAATTATGATCATAGCTGATCTCATCTCAGCCTTAACTCCACTTTCCTGTCCACTTCCCATATTCCTTTAACCCATTGCTAATTAAAAATCTGTCTATTTCCTCAAATTTATTCAGTGTCCTGATGTTCACCGCTCCACTCTCAGGTAGTGAATTTCATAGACTTAGAACCCTTTGAGAGAAATTACTCACGCTCATCTTGGTTTTAAATCTGCCAGCACTTAGCCCAAAAGTCTGACCTCTCATGCTAGGTTGTTCCACAAGGGGAAGCATCTGCTTTGCATCTACTTTGTCAAACCCGTTACCATCTTTACACCTCAATTAGATCTCCTCTCATTCCTCTCAACTCTGGTGAGTGAGTTAATCTAGTGAACCTTCTCTGAACTGCTGCCAATGTAATTGCATCCTTCTGCAAATAAAAAGACCAAAACTGTACACAATACTCCAGATATGAACAGTACAATTGCACCAACATTCCCTACTTTTACCCTATTCCTTTGGCAATAAATGTCAAAATTCCATTTCTTCTCCATATTACCTACTACTAGCTTTCTACACCACACCCACGAGGTTACCCAGATCCCTCTGCACTTCAGCATTTTGAAATTTCTCTCCATTTAGATAATAAGTCACACTTTTATTCTTCTGATGAAAATGGATAACCTCTCACTTATCTACATTAAACACCATCAGCCAAATTTTAGCCCATTCACCTGACCTGCCAATATCAATTTGTAAACGTCTTATTTCTTCATTGCTTAATTACTTCCCCACCTGTTTTAGTGTCCTCCACAAATTTGACTATGGTACATTCTATCCCCACATCCAAGTCATTAACATAGATGATAAATAGTTGGGGACCAAGGACTGAATGCTGTGGCCACATCTTGCCAACCAGGAAAAGTCCCATATATTCCACCTCTATGCTTCCTGGGGAGTAGCCAATCCTCTATGCAAGCTAATACATTAATACATTACCCCAGCCCGTATGATTTTACCGTCTATTAACCTTTTTCCATGCACCTTGTCAAATGTCTTCTGGAAGTTCACATATACAGGCCCCCATTATCTTCTTGCCTTGATACATTATTGAAGAACTCAAGCAAATTAGTCAAATATTCAAGAAACTATTTTCACTGATAGATTTGTGATTTGACTTTTGAAATGTTCTGTTAATACTTCCCTAATGATGAATTCCCACAATTTTCCAATGAATGATGTTAAACTAATGGATCTATAGTTTCCTACTTTTTGCCTTCCTTCTTTTTTGATAAACATTAATACTTTTCCAATTTACTGAAACTTTTCCAGACTCTAGGGAATTTTAGAATATTATAAATAATGTATCTACTATCTCTGCTGCTGCTTCCAGTAAAACCCAGGATGTGGGCCATCTTGTTTTTCTTGTCTGTCTTAATCCTAATAGTTTGCTCACAACTTTTTTCTCTAGTGATGATGATTACTTTAAGTTCTTCCTTTTCTATAATCTCTGAATTACCTATTACTACTGGAATGGTTTCAGCATCCTCCACTGTGAAAACTGAGGCAAAGTGTCAATTTAGTGTCCCTGCCATTTCTGTAATCTCCATTATAAACTTTCTAGTCTCATCCTGTAACAACCAACATTTAGTTTAGCTACTGTCTTACTTTTTATATTTAAGGGGAGCTTAGCAACAGAAAAAACTCTCCAATTGGTCAGATTGCGGATTAACCCAGACCCGGAAAGGGAGTGAAACAGAATAGCAAGGAGTACTGGCATCAGAAGTTAGTGGCATCTATGTCTTTTTCTTGCTTTTCTCTGTAAAGTTGATCTCTCCAACTTTCTGTCAAAACAAGTGGAAAAACTACATTCAGAGATGCTGAAAGAAACAATTCTAAAACAAGAGTTTGTGTCTGTGTCTATGTGTGTGTAACTTTAACAGAAGTAGCAAAAAGAGAAAAGGAATTAACTGTGTTACAATAAACAGAGTTTTATTTTAATGTTACTGAAGGAATCTGGACTGGTTTGCTTTTGTACTGGGTAGTAGTCAGTCAAAGGCAAATAGGGATTTTTGTAGTTTCATTAAATCTTCAAATTTGTGGAGACGCCAGGAATAATGGGGCTTGATTTCCAGCTCACGATCTCGTGAGACATGACATTTGGACAGACGTTTGTGAGTTCTCCTCCCTCTAGGGCAAAAACATCTCTGTGTCTATCATTCATTGACTCAGAATCCATTTTTCTTTCTGTCTTCATGAAGCTTTTTGGTTCATTTTCTGCTGTAAAGAAACAACATGAATGCAAATGTTGGAACATGCTACATAAGTTGATAATCAATCATTGTGCCATAGTGTGCTGCATTCTTCTTCATGCTGATAATAAAAAGAGGCCATTACAGTCCATAGTTCAACGGAACATTAGCAAAAAAAAAATCAGTAATTCTTGCCAAAGAGCAGGCAGTTCTCTTTTCTTCCACAATGAATATAAAGTAATAGATTTAATTCTTAATTCAGGTGCATTTGTGGGATGTTATGAATGCAATATGGCTGCTGCAGTTGTCTGGACAACAACTGTCCAGTGAGATGTTTTAACAACATAGCAAGTATTTTGTTTGTTTCTGACAAGTTGGGAAATGACGGAATGATTGAAGTCATGTTACAGAGGCCAACGTCCTCACAGTAAATCAACAAGCATCTGGTCCCTGAAAAGACAGACCTTAGAGGGAATATTTAAGCAACTCCTTCACAGACACACGCACAAATCGTAAGTAATGGTCGGAAAAAGCTGGAGAAGTCTCCAGTTCTTTGTTCTTTCTTTTGGCTGCCCTCTCTCCCGATGACAGTTTTGGTATTAGGATCCGTGCTGAGGCAGCCTGACCCTGCTTTGTAAAGGAATTACTGTTGCTTGGCTTGACTTTTAAGAGCATGCTAGTGTAATCATTTCAATGATCAGGTCAGCCCATTCTCAGTGGTCAGCCTGTGATGCAGATTGGATCTCAAGACTCACATTTGGCAATAAAAGGATCCATGGAGACACTTCAACATTAAATTGCGAAAGTGGGAATTGGTACCTAAAATTCTAATTGAGTGCAGTCGTCAAGTATTTGTGATTGGACTTATAGTCTAGAGAACACAAATTCAAATTTCACCACCACAAAAGGAGGATTTGAATTCAGATTTTTAAAAAACGTCAACAATTTAAAAAGCATTATTAGTAATAGTGGCATTGGAGCTGATGAATTATTTTGAATTGTTATTTTCACTGTAAGAGCTATCCTGCTGTCCTTCACAAATCTGATCTTTCTGTGACTCATATACAACATCAAACTTATTGTGTCCCAAATGCTCACCGAAGTAAGAAAACCAGCCAGTTTCTACATGGACAGGAATAGTTATAGAAGACTCAAGGCGACCAGACTGGGCAAAATTATTGGTATTGTCAATAATGTCTACATTCTCAGATTAAATTTCAATGTGAGCTTCTCAATGCCTCAGGAACAAGTCACTTTCTTCAAAGTCAGGGCAAGGGAAGCTGAAATCTCCTCACCTATAATTGACTGTCTATTATGCTCCTTGACCTGCTTGTTAATGACCTGGGAGTAGGGGACCTGAAGGCATTCTACACATCACAGATTGGCAAAAGGCAATTGTCTGGTGCATGTTAGTCATTGGACTGATCTACTTTCTATGCTCTCACTAGGTGTGTTTCTCCACTCTAGGATTACCTTGTACAAGTCTGCGCAGGATTATCTGTATTTGTTGATATTCCCTCCATGTTCACTGTTACTTCAGCCTTTCTAATTTTCTAGGAATAGCATGTTGTAAAAACAGAAACTACTGGAAGTCCTCAGCATGTCTGGTGGCATCTGTGGAGAGAAAACAGAGTTAACATTCTGATTCCAGTGACCTTTTTCCAGAACTAAACTTAAAATGTTGACTTTGCCTTCTCTCCAGAGATGCCGAGTTCCTCCAGTAATTTCTGTTTTTGTTTCAGATTTCCAGCATCTGCAGTTCTTTGGTTTTATTTTATTGTAGAAATAATGGTTAGTGTTGAAGTTCCCAGTTCGTTTATGAGGCATCTGTGTTATTCATATATGAAATGAGGGCAATTGTTGCAAATGACAATGACTGGATTGCTGTAAATCTCTCAACTTCCAGGAGTCAGAATTTCACAACCATGTCAGGTATCCGTGTTCCTCTAAGTCTCACCTCATATACATTCCTCATCATAATTGCTGCAACATTGGTGTCCTCACTTTCACTTGCATAGGCCCCAAGCTCTGGTATTCTTTCCCCAGATCTCTCAATCTCTCGTCCCTCCTTTATTCACTTCTTAAAACATATCTCTTTAACCAAGTTTTTTGTCATCTAATCTAATGTCGCTTTTTTGTGGCTCGATGCCATACATTTTCCTTCAAGTACTCCTTTTGAGAAGCAAAGGAGCTTTCATTAAATTAAAGGCACTTCATAAAACCAGTTACAAAAGCAGTAATTGCTGGAAAGTCTCAGTCGCTTTGGCAGCATCTGTGGAGAGAAGTCAGAATTGGCGTTTCAGGTCCAGTGACCCTTGTTCAGAACAGCTCTGAACAAGGGTCACTGGACCTGCAAAATTAACTGATCTCTCTCCACAGATGCTGCCAAGCCTGTTGAGATTTTCGAGCAATTTCTGGTTTTGTTTCAGATTTCCACATTCACAGTTCATTCAGTTTTTAAAATAAAATTTGTGGTTGTTTTACATCAAAATAAATGTATGCATTGCAAATTCAGTAACACCAGAGGCTTTCATCATAAAGAGCAACTAGATTAACTGGAACTCTTTTCACAGGAAAAAATTAAGAGAAGATTTGAGTGATGTATTCACAATTGTAAAGGGCTATCAATATAGCGTGCCAAGATATTTTAGTGAACAATATAATGTTTTCAGACACTGGCCAATTTCAGTGTAAGAGTTTTGAGCATTTGTTAAATAATCGCCATGTTCACACCACACTCCAGTAAGAACTGAGTTTGAGTCAATGCATTCTTTCCCCTGAGTGTTATATTTGTGCTCATGCATATATGTTTGTGCACATGCCTGTGTGAAAATGTCTATGTATATACATATCCATGCGTGTGTTTGCAAACGTGATCTGTAAATTGTGGAGGGCATCAATTTAAAATCAACACCAACAGAACAAATTAATAGGTTAGCTGGATTTTTAAAAAATGTAGAACTCAGGATCTGAACAAACAGGTAAAGAAGAAGTCCATAGTAGCTTTTAAAATAAAAGTGAAAAGGCAGATAAAAAGGTAAAAGAATGTCTTCCCTTTCTGCTTTGAACATTTTTATTTTCTTATGTACTGCTTCTCTCATTCAAACCTACTCTCACCATATTTTCTCTTAAAAAGCACATGAATCCTTCCTCTCAGCATCCAACCAGTCTGTGCCTCACAATCCCCAAAGCCTCCATTCCAAATCCCTTAGGCATTTTGTCTCCTTAAGTATGTATCCATCTTTACTAGAATTCTGTACTTGAATCCTGACAATCAGGTTTCTGCCCTGTATTGGTGACAAGACAAAATAAGTATCAAACTCTCAAATGGCATCCTATGTAACTGTGACACTGGCAAACACATTCTCTTTCTCCTTGACCTATCTGCAACCTTTGACTCATTGACCACACCATTATCCTTCAATTCCTCTTCACCTGAGTCAAGGTGGTGGGACTGCATTCCCTTGGATTCATTCTTATCTATCCAGGTTTAGTCAGGAAATGACCTGCGATAGCTTCCCTTTGTTACTTTGTTGAGAAAGGTCCTGAAGTTCTCAACAGTGCAGAGTGAAAGTGTTTCTTTTACATTTAGTGATTAAATTTATTTTGCAGGTTATTTCAGATAGAAATACCCAGTATTGTACATGTATGACACAATATTTCAACCTGTAGATTGTTTTCTCAGGGCAACATATGTCTGAAAGAGCCTAGATTCACTTTTCAGATTGATTTCTTTGGGAAGTTAAGTTATTCAATTAAAGCAATTTCACTAAAAGTCATGTTTTTCAGGAATGAAACCACAACTTTAAGTGAGGTTAATAATTCACAGTTCTACCATGAAGACATCTTTTTTGGCCCTTTCATTGCCTCAAAATTGTCAAACTCCATATTGAATATCCACTTTTGAAAGACCAAAAGGTACCATTTTTGGATCTTGTGATAAATTCCATTACTAAGTCATTAATTTGTCCCTCTCTCTGGCAAAGGTCTAAGATTGAACTAAACTGTTCAGAGCCTTGATATCACACTTAAACATGACTAACTTCTGACCACTTATTCAAATCTAAAATCAAGTTATCATTAAGATCATCTCCATAAAAGATCTGACTCCCCTCCTGCCTTAGCTCACCCGCTACTAAAACTCTCATCAATGTTTTTATTATCTCTAGATTTAATTGTTCCAATGCACTGCTCATTTTCTTCTCATGGTATGCCCTATGTAAAACTGTGCTTTTCAAATCTCTGGCACCCATGTCCTAATATATACCAAGTTCCTTTCATCCATCCTTCTTTATATTCACTCATCCACATTGACTTCTAGTTAAGTAATGCCTTGATTTTAAAGTTCTAATTCCTATTTTCAAATTTTTTTTTAGTTTCACTGCTCCATATATTCTCTTGCCTTGCAGCCCTTTGAGACATGTGGAGTTCTCCAATTTTGGTTCTTGAATCATCTCCAGTTTTAATTACACCACTATTGATGTCACACATTCAAGTTCCAGTGCCCCAAGATCTGGAATTCCAATTCTAACCTCTGAGCCTCTCTACCTCACTTTCCTTCTTTAAGATGCTCCTTAAAATCTACACTTTTGATGCAAAGTTTAGTCATCAGCTCTCATACATCCTTATGCCAAACACTAGTGGTAATCATGTCTGAAGCACCGGAGAGATTGTCAAAGTGTATTGACATGATAAGACCATAAGAGATTTGAACAGGAATAGGCTAGTCAGCCCCTTGAGTCTGCTTCTCCATTCAATTGAATCATGGCTCATTCAAAATTCCACGCATCCACTTTTCTACCTTTTCCCCATAAGCCTTGATTCCCTCACTGATCAAGAACTATCTTAGACTTTAATACATGTACAAAGACTCTTACCCCACAGCTCTCTGCGGCAAGGTGTTCTAAAGACTCACAGCCCTTGGAAAAAAGAAATTCGTCCTCATCTCAGTCTTAAATTGGTGCCCTTCTATTCTGAGACTGTGCCCTCCAATCTGGACTCTCCTATGGAGGGAAACAGCCTGTTAGCATTTAAAGAATGACAGAAGGCAACTTCTTCTTCAGATCAAGGCAGAGGCATGGCATGGCAGGAAGGTGATAAAGAGACAAGAAATATATTGTTCTTCTTTGAGCTGAGAGAGTTAAGAGGAAATTTAATCGAGTCATAGAATCATACACAATGGAAACAGACCCTTCCGTCCAATCAATCCATGCTGAACATAATCCCAAACTAAACTAGTCCCACCTGCCTGCACCTGGCCCATCTCCCTCCAAATTTGTCCTATTCATGTATCTATTCAAATTTCTTTTAGAAGTTGTAATTGTACCTGCATCCACCACTTCCTCAGGAAGTTCATTCCACATGCGAACCACCCTCTGTGTAAAACATTTGCCCCCATGTCTTTTTAAAATCTTTCTCTTCACCTTAAAATGTGGTATCTGGTCTTTAAATCCCCCCCCATCCTTGGGAAAATTTAACCCTATCTATGTCCCTCATAATTCTATCAGATCACCTGATTTCACACAGAAGGTGGTACGTGTTTGGAATGAACTGCCAGAGGAAGTGGTGGAGGCTGGTACAATTGCAACATTTAAAAGGAATTTGGATGGGTATATGAATAGGAAGGGTTTGGAGGGATATGGGCCAGGTGCTAGCAGGTGGGACTAGATTGGGTTGGGATATCTGATCGGCATGGACGGGTTGGATCGAAGGGTCTGTTTCCATGTTGTACATCTCTATGACTCTATGACTCTATGACCTCTCAACCTCCTATGCTTCAGTGAAACAAATCCCAGCCTATCCAGTCTTTTTTTATAACTCAAATCTTCCATACCTGGCAACATCCTGGTCAATCTTATCTGAATCCTTTCCAGCTTAATAATATCCTTCCTATAACAGGGAGGCCAGAACTGGACATAGTACTCAAGAAAAGGCCTCACCAATGTCCAACAACCTCAACATGAATTCCTATACACAATTGGCTGGGCAATGAAGGCAAGCGTATCAAATGCGCTTTTCCTGTTTATTCATAGTGTTTTCAAACATTGTTAAAAATTGTCAGTATTGTATTTCTATGGTATAAAACTTAAAGACAGTTTCCTGGTCAATTATTGGTAATATGAGAAATATAACATTAGTGGTTTTCAAGGAGGGGCCATTGAGATACTTAAACACAAGCTTTTGTATTCATCATTCATTAGACTGGAATCTGTCTGGTGAGAATGCCAGACCATTGGACAATCATGGCCAGAGGAAAGGGTCAGGTCGTGGGGCAAGGGTGTGTGGGAGTGGGGTGAGGGGAAGGGTGTTACAGTTGTTTGTAGGTGTTGAGTAAAATCACTAGTTTCCAAATCTCCCCTCTGCCCACCTCATCAAAGATCCAACCCTCCAACTCGCACCATCCTCCTGAAATAGTCCAACCTGCCCACCTTCCTTCCCACCTATCCACTCAACCCTCCCCACCAATCTATCACAGTCACCCCCCATCTGCATCCATCTATCACCTTCCCAGATACCTTCCCCTCCCAGCCCCAGCCCGACTCCTATTTATCTCTCAGTCCCCTTCCCCCCTTCCCCCTAGAAGAGCTTATGCCCGAAAAGTTGATTCTCGTGAACCTCGAATGCTGCCTGACCTGCTGTGCTTTTCCAGTGCCACACTTTTCAACTCTATATTCAAGAGCAGGAGAGTAAGGGGTGAACAATTCAGTGGCAAAGTTTTCAACTGCTATCTATCTCTAAATTGATTATGTACATAAGGCCTCTCAGATAATGTGCAGTGCAAATGGAAGGGGCCCCCAAGTCTGTTTGTACAAGTTCGTGCAGAAGGCAAACACAGCCAACTGAAGGAATCAAAATAGTAACTGGAAATTGTGTTTTTGCTAACACTCAGTTAATGCTTACTACTAAAGGTGACTAATGATAGACAACCTCTTACAATTTCTAGCATCAATGTCCCGAACATTTCTAGTCATTCATTAACCTTTGACTAGCAGGGCACTGACAAATTATGAGCAGCACTGATGACATGTTATTCCATATTCAACTGCACACAAGCATCACAGGCTGATAGATATGAATGCTAAAGGATATGGGGCTGGAAGTGTTCTATAGGTTATTGATTCCAAGGTTGTAGAGCTTTATTGCAAAGATAGTGAAGGCACCAAAGAGTTGTACTTAATTGCAATATGTTTGGAAAGCACTATAGAAATAAAGGCAGCATCAGGAAGGAGAAACCAAATTATGATTCTTGTAGAGGCGGCTGTAGGGTAGGTTTTTACCTAAGACATGAGCAGCTTGATAACGGCCCAAAAGGGAGGCCATGTCAAGATCTCAGATACATCTCTTTCATGATGGTATTTTACATATAAAACATCAATGCAGGCTGTTTGACCAATTTAACACAGCAGCACTTGAAGAGGGAAACCAGGGTCTTCTGCATCATCTGCGGTCTGATGAAAGAGGCTCTACCAAAGGCATTGTAACTACCTGCATATTTGTGAAAGGCCGTACTGGACGCATCTTGACACAAGCAAAGAAGACATCACCTCCTGCAGTCAGGAGACAGATCTGCAGCCAGCACTTTGAGTGGAAGAGCTAGACCTCTAGCTTTGAGCACCATTACAACATTGAACTTCTTCACCACCAACATCAAGTCTAAACTATTGGACTTATGTGGCATCTCTCAACCAGCTGCCCACTGTTTTTCAGTTCACCGATGCCCTTTACAGACCACTGAGCCAAGATGCCCAAACCAGCGGATTTGCACTGGATTCCCTTGGGTACAAGCAGCCATTGACTGTGCTGTATGGTGCTCAGTGCTCCCTGGCATCAGCCAGTCAGATTCCAGAACAAAGAAGGATTTCATTCTCTCAATGTCCAGCTTAATTGTAGCCACAAGCAACAATTCCTGCAGGTGCACCAGCTAACCAGGGATGCACAATTCCTAGTTTCCTCGAATGTCTTCTACCTCGCCCTTTATCATCTCCAAGGCTAGTTTGTGGCTGACAAGGAGTACCCAGAGGCATTGTTAATAATCCTGGTGTAAGACCCTCAGACTGATGCTGAAAAGTGCTACAATGCTGACCATACATCCACACGTTCACCATGGTGGAATGGACTTCTTCTGCAGCATAACAATTCTGTGATCACTGAACCAACATTCAGTTTTCTGAAGTTGTACTTTTGTTGCCTGGACTGCCTAGGAGGAGATCCTGCTTCCAGTGCCCTGCAACTGCAGCGTGAGAATTTAATGGAGGAACAGGTGGAGCAACCAGGACTCTGATGGAAATCCCGAGGGAGCTAACTCTGATGGTGAGGATGCTGAGGGAGCTAGCAGTGCTGAGATAAGGCTGACAAAGCTGAAAGAAATTATGGTACATGGATTTGAAGGCAAATGTTTTTGTATCGAATACATGAACAATCACAATTCTGTACCATTTATGGCTTAGAAGTACTCTTGCCTGCAAGGGAATGCTAGCTTTATACCTTTATTTCCTATATGTAGATTCAGCTCCCTAGTTTCAGAATCAATTACACCACTCTCCACCTTGATAAGGAATTCTATCATATTATGGTTACTCATCCCAAGGGACCTCACACAACTAGATTGCTAATTGTGGCGAAAGTGAGGACTGCAGATGCTGGAGATCAGAGTCAAGATTAGAGTGGTGCTGATGAAGAGTGCTTCATTCCTGATGAAGGGCTCCTGCCCGAAATGTCGATTTTCCTGCTCCTTGGATGCTGCCTGACTTGCTGTGCTTTTTCAGCACCACTCTCATCTCGATTGCTAATTGTTCCTTTCTTATTACAGTTAAGGATGGCCTGTTCTGTAGTTGGTTGTCTAACATATTGATCCAGAAAACAATCCTGTATATCCTCCAAGAGTCCCTCTTCTATGGCATTTGATTTGCCCAATCTAATTGCAGATTAAAGTCACCCATATTTACAGGTGTAACTTATTTGCATGCATCTTTATTTTCCCATTTATTGCTTTCTTCATCACTACCACTGCAGTTGGAAGTCTATAAACAGCACCTACTTATGGTTTTTGCCCCTTGGTGTTTTTCAACTCTACCCACAGAGATTCCACATTGTCAGAGCTAATATTCTTCCTTACTGTGCTATTTCTTCTTTAATCAGCAATGCATTCACCCATTAATTCAGTTCCCCTCCCTCATCATCTTGCAGCCATGCCTCTGACTATATCAGACCTATTTTCATCTATTTTATTGCATCCACTTTATTGAGAATGGGTTTGTCATTACTCATCCCATTCCCATTATTTTTCAGCAAGTGAACTGCTATCAGTTCACAGCACCTTTTGAAAACAGCACTTGGATCTTTAAGCCCAGATGTCCAGCAGTGGGCAGAACCTCGTGCTCATCTGCCTATTAAACTTATCATATGACTATACAAGCATATGCAATCAACTGAGGAGAACTTAATCATAGAATAAAATCTGACTTGACCTTGAGCAAGAATGCCTCCTACTTTAGTTCCACCCAAAATTAGTCTAAAAGAGAACACGATTCCATCTATTGAACCTATAAAAATATTTTGATGGACTAAGAAATGTGCAAAATAGTTGTTATATTTTCCTATATACTAACAGTCACTGCACATCATAAGAATAAGTTAATGTGAAGTGATTCCGTATGAATGTGATCATGTATTATGTAGTTCAGAATCTTTTTTGTCAAGTGTCATATTCTAGATATCGAACTATTGTAATGCAATGTAATTCTAACATTCTAATGCAAATCTTCATTTGGTGGTACAGAACTTGAGTATTGCTGAATAAATACAAATGATATCAAATTTTGTCACCTTGCAGTCATTAGTGCAATTTGATGCAATACACATGTAAACGGAAAACAAGAGGAGATACATGCGTTGAGAGACTGATCTGTTATCAAATAGACTCTAATTGATAGAGGCATAGCCATAGACAATACCCCTATTGATGATGACTGACCATTGTGAAGCACCACTGGCAGCTCCAGATTTCAATTATGTGGAAGCAGGGAACTGCCTAATACCCCATTTCCATAACTATCATGAACAGCTCTTGTTAAATTGGTCCCTCTCTTTTCTCTCATTGGACTGTGGCAGGAAGATTTGGATCTATAATCTGATGATTCCACGAATTTCATTTCAGTGAGAAGTGCCATCCGCTGGAAATACACGTCAGAAATTCAGGCAGGTGTTGGATGCAGTTCTCCGGTAATGGTTAATGCTTAGATCAAATTCTAAATGAGGAAGTATCAGTTCAGAATGAGAATAAATGCTGGAAACTAACTGGTATGCAGAACTCAGTCGTGTTCATTGACTAAATCATTGAAAAATTCCCCATCTTTTCCCCTCCCTGTTCCCTCTTGTCCTTTCTTTTGTTGCTTCAGGAAAACCTGACTCACTCACTCATTCACACACCATTAAAGACAAGTTCTTTGCTTTTCACACCATGCTTTGTCCCTTGTGACAAGAGTACACTTGCTTTTCTGAAGAGGTTCTTCTGTGTTCTGTGGAGTGAGTACACATTCTCCTCAGTGAAGTGAACTAGGCTGTTGACAGAAGGCATTAGGCCTGGGCGATAAACCCAGCTGGTGTTTGACTATCATGGATGAACTAAAGCATATTTTGACATCTCTGGGAAAAGAAATGTTGACTCCTCAAATTTCATACTTAGTCAAGGCTGAATGTGTTTTCCAATCAATCAGACACCAGCTGATTGATTTAAAAGCAGCAAAATGTTTAATTATTTTCTCATGCTGGAATTCTTAACCCTTTCACATCCTATCCCTTTTAAAATATTTGTTTCCATAAGGCACAAGTTAGGGATGTGCTGGAATATTCTCCATTTGTTTAGATGGATGCAGCTCCAACAACACTCAAAAACCTTAACACCCTCCAGGACAAACCAGCCCTCTTCAGTGGCACCACATCCACAAATATCCATTCCCTCCAACACCAATGCACATTTGCTTCAGTGCATCCCATCTATGTGATGCACTGCGGAAATTCACCAAGATTCCTTAGGCAGCACTATCCAAACCCTCACTACTTCCATCTCAAAGGTCAAGGGCAACAGATACATTTGAACACGACCACCTACAAGTCACCATCCTGGCCTGGAAATAAGTTGCCATTCCTTCGTTGTCACTGGATCAAAATCCTGGAACTACCTCCGTAATAGCATTTGTGAGTCTATGCATGGATTGCAATAATTAATAGGAAATGGAGATTTGATTAAATGAGTCTTTTAAAGTTAGCAAACTGTAACTGGTGAATACCACACGGATCAGTGCTGATGCTTCAACTGTTTATGATCTGTATTAGTGACTTAGATAAAGGAGCAATTACTAATAATACAATGAAAAAGAGGAGGAAAGCAAGTTGTGAGAGGGAATACAAAGAGTAGAATCGAAAAGAGATAAGCTATGTAAATGGCAAAAACTTTGAGAGATGAAATATGATATTAGAATGTATGATGTTGTCCATTTTGGCAGGAAGAACAGAAAAGCAAAATATTATTCAAAGTGAAAAATTACATAATGTAATGGTGCAAAGTAATCGAGGTTTTATTGTACATGATCACACACAGTTAGCAAGAAGAAGTCATAAATGAAGGGGGCATTCAGTAGGACTTATACCTTTACTATACTGTTTGAACTCAACACTAAGTTTTTTCTCTGCTTGGTTAATACTGTGTAACTACAATACTGGACAAAGAAGTATTTTAATTAATATCTTCCATTAGGAAGATTCATGTCAATCTATATCCAACAATCTGCTCTGAAAACTGTGATTTCATCTTGAAATTTGTAACAAGTTCCATCACAATAGCTGGCAAACCCCACAACATTCTCGAACATTAAGGACAGTCTAAACAAAATAATACAAAACATTTTTAGAAATTCAACCTTTCCTATCACCTAATGTTAATAGATCTTTAATAAAATTTCGTGACCCAGACACAGATTCAAATTTTTGCATGAAAGCAAGAAGTTCTGTTTTGGCCATACCTTATCTGTACACTAAATTTCATTGAAATCATCTCTTAGTTTTTCAGGTTTTGGGCAGAGTTTTCCTTGGAGTGCAGAGTTGTGTTTTTGTGCATTAAAAGTCATAGTTTTTATTTTCAAGGAAATCCTACGTTCTATTTCACTTGTACTCAATGCTATTTTTTCTGGCCTTTGATTGACAGGTACACTACATTGTAAATCAAGTAAGCATTGTCTTTCTTTTCACTATATTGTTTGGACAGCTGTGATCGATATGAAAGCTTGGCTGAGTTTCAAATTCTAATGAGTTTCAGCATAGAGTGTATTCCATTCTTCTGAGACTGAATGACAGTTTTAAAAAGGTTATAATAATAGATTGAATGACCTGTTGATGTGTTTGATAGAAGCTTTTATTAGCTGGCAAATAAAATTCTGATAGAATCTAAAGGCTGTACATCTTACATATTGTGAGTGGCTATGTAGAAAACAGGGAACTTAGAGATGGCATGGAGGTTGATGTGAAAGTGAGGAGGGAGGATTTAGGGACCTGTAAACAAGGAGGCTCACTAATGTTTTCAAGAACAAGGAAAAGCCTTCTCACCAGCTCAATTTCCTACCTGTACTCCACTCACACTTATGCACTGCAAACTGAAACAAACACAAGTCCCAGGTAAAGTTGCAAATCAGTCAGCTGCACTAGTTAGAAACTATGAAATAGCTCATAGTACAAAAATGTGCTCACAAGATGAAAACCCATTCCATGTGTATTGTTTACAGACAGACAAACAGAATTCTATGTGGAAGTAATTAAGGGAATTGGTATGTTTACCTTTATTGCAAGGGGATAGAGAATAAAAGTAGGGAACTGTACAGGACATTGTTGAAAGCATACTTTATGCAGTTTTGGTCTCCTTACTTAAGAAGAAGAGTATTATTGCATTGGGAGCAGTTAAGAGAAGATTCACTTGGTGAAGTTGTATGATGAATGTTTGAGCAGGTTGGGCTCTTACTTACTGGAGTACTGAAGGAAAAAAGGTGACCTACTGAAACATATAAGATACTATCGGAACTTGACAGGGTGTTTATTGAAAGGATGTTTCTCCTTTTGGGGATTCTAGAATTAGGGGGCATACAGTTTAAAATTAAGGGATGCCCTATTTAAAAGACCGTAAGATACAGGAGCACAATTAGGTCATTCAGCCTATTGATCTGTTTTGGCATTCATTGAGATCATGGCTGTTCTAATAATCCTGAACACTTCTCTGCCTTTTTCCTATAATCCTTGATTTCCTTATGGATTAAAAATCCATCTACCTCAGTCTTGAATGTACATAATGGCCACAGGTGAGGGAGGATTTCTTCACTCAGAATATCATTAATCTTTGGAAATCTCTTCCTAAGAGAAACACAAAGGTTGGGTCATGAGTTATTTCAAGCTTGAGTTAGGTTTTCGATCTAGCAGGGAGTCAGGGATTTAAGGAGGGTGGAAAGAAGTTGAGTGGAGGCCACAATTCAGTCAGACATGATCTTACTGAATGGTAGGGCAGGCTTGATGGGCTGAATGGCCAATTATGTTCCTAATTCTTTATGTGTTATGGTTCCAGTTAGAAACAAATGTTGTGAAAGTCATGTTAAGCTGTCAACTATTATGGACCAGGCCAGGCCCTCTCAAAATATTTCAAGAATGTAGCCCAGACCCTAACTTTGATAGTTGTTTTAAGCAGGTGGAAAGTGGATAGCCCAACAGGGATGCAGCTGATCAAACCACATGGTTTTAAACATAACAGAAATTATTTACAAGATTACAGAATGAAACACAAACAAAATAAAACAGAATACAGAAAAATATAATCTATCTGAAAACCCAACAAATTGTATCAACTTAATGATGCTGTTCCCAATACTTGCAACAATCCCCAGAAATGCCCTTGGCACAAAAGGAAAAATCAACACAGGGTCTTATAGGAGAGAGTAATAGAGAGAGAGAGAGAGAGAGAGATGGCAGCATGGAACATCCTCTTCCACATAGCTATTTCTTCGACCAGCAAGCTGCCTGACTGCTTTCAGTGGAGAAAGTGAGGACTGCAGATGCTGGAGATCAGAGCTGAAAATGTGTTGCTGGAAAAGTGCAGCAGGTCAGGCAGCATCCAAGAACAGGAGAATCGATGTTTCGGGCATCAGCAAGAAGGGCTGATGCCCGAAACGTCGATTCTCCTGTTCCTTTTATGCTGCCTGACCTGCTGCGCTTTTCCAGCAACACATTTTCAGCTCTGACTGCTTTCAGTGAATAGCCAGACTGCTGAAAACCAAATCAAACCAGCGAGAAGCTGAGTTGGGAGAACTGGCCACTCCCCGTTCATTGTACAAGGTTTTTTTTCAAAAACTCGAAAGCCTTTTTCTTGAAGGCAGTATCTGTTAGCTATAAGCAAACTGGCCCTAAAACCCTCAAACTTAGACTTTTCAGAGTCTGTGTCTTTTACAAACTTCTTGAGAGAAAAAAAAACAAGGACCTAACCTTGTTAAAGGAGCAGCATCATCACACAATGTTCAGTCCTAACCCCTTGGCCACCATGAGATTGGGTAGTTTCCTGTCATTGCATTTGAAGAATATTCAGTTGGGTGAGTTCTCTAGAATGGCTTTTGAGTACGAGTTCCACTGTGTGAGGAAAAGATGGAGAAAAGTCTTGAGAGAAAGTTCTAGAACTAAATAACAGTAGTAAATTAAGCATAGAAGGAAAATATTTAGCTTTCCTACTGTTAATTTGTGAGGCTCACTGTGTTCTGGCACCAAGTAATTCCACTCCTGGCCAGCTTTGGAGGTCTTAGCCCATTGGCTTCATCAAAACTTCATATTGCCAACATCTGCTGTACACTGCCTGTTTGGCTCAAAAAATATTAACCTTTATTGGTATATAATGACTATGGACCAGATGGTCTCCTGGCACTTAACAATTGTAGGTGTAGTAGGAGGAAAATGGTTGAACTGGTACAATGATAATGTTCAATGGATATGGGTAATGGGGTGCTTAACAGTCCAGATGGTGGGACTAACAATCAAGTGAAAATATGTTAAAAGCTGGCATCAATGAGAGAGACAACCAAACTGTTGGATTCTTGTAAAAACCTAATTACTTCACTAGGAAACCTATTGTTCTTTTGGCTTATTCACTTTGGCTCATATGCAGATCTAGTCCTTCACTAACTTGGCTCATTTTGCTCTTGAATTGGCCTAGCAAACTATTTGGTTGTATCAAGCTATTACAGATCCTCCCTAACAGTATTGGGGAAGCACTTTTTTATGTAGATTATTGTAGTCCATTTAGGAAAACCCATCATCATCATCTCAATTTTGTTAGGGAAGGATATTAAGAGATTATACCTGTCACCAAATTATCAGGTGGCTCACTGTCAGATCAAAATTTAGAACTGGATGAACAGAAAAATCCTCTATTTGCTGGGAAGCCATTTTCTTTGGTCTCTGCTGCAAACTAATTTTGTAGCCACAAATTCTATTCTTCTGCTATTCTGTGACAACTTGGGTGTTGTCCTGATGAAGGGCTTATGCCCGAAATGCCAATCCTCCTGCTCCTCGGATGCCGCCTAACTGTTGTGCTTTACCAGCACCACACTCTCGACTCTGAACTTAGGTGTTATGTTTGAACCCAAGCTGAGTTTCTAACCATATAGCTGTGCCATCACTGAGTCTGAAAATGTGTTGCTGGAAAAGCGCAGCAGGTCAGGCAGCATCCAAGGAGCAGGAGAATCGACGTTTCGGGCATGAGCCCTTCTTCAGGGATGAGGAGAGTGTGCCAAGCAGGCTAAGATAAAAGGTAGGGAGGAGGGACTTGGGGGAGGGGCATTGGAAATGCGATAGGTGGATGGAGGTTAAGGTGAGGATGATAGGCCAGAGTGGGGGTGGGGGCAGAGAGGTCAGGAAGAAGATTGCAGGTTAGGAAGGTGGTGCTGAGTTCGAGGGTTGGGACTGAGACAAGATGGGGAGGGGAAATGAGGAAACTGGAGAAATCTGAGTTCATCCCTTGTGGTTGGAGGGTTCCTAGGCTGGCTGAAGTGCTTCTGGGCAGAGGAGAGACTCACTGAGTCTGCCTACTTACACCTCTGTAATATTTTCTGATTCTTCCCTGTTTCAGCTCATCTGTTGCTTTTGTTATCTCTAAACCTGATTATTCCGATACAATCTTGGCTACTCTGCCACATCAATAGATGGATTTGGGGTCATTGAAGAATTTGCTATCTATGCCTAAACTTGCACCAAGTTCCATTCGTTATGTGGATGTATATTCATTCATTATGTGAATTAAAGCAAAGCCAGCATTTTAAGTTTATCCCTAATTACCCTTGAAATAATGAAGAAACAGTGATATACTTCCAAATAAAATGACATGTGGCTTGAGGAGAACCTATAGTTGTTCTCATGTATCTTCTGTTATTTCCCTTCTAGGTCATTGGAGTCATGGGTTTGGAAGGTGCTGTCAAAGGAGCCTTGATGACTTGCTGTGTTGTATTGTATGTATGGTGAATCTACAGCCACTGAGAGTGAGTGATGAAGGGAATAAACATTGAAGGATGATGTGCGCTGATCAAGTGGGCTGCTTTATTCAGAACAATGTCAAGCTTTTTGAGTGTTGTTGGAGTTGCACTCATCCAGGCAAGTGGAGGCATTCTATCAAACTCCTGCCATGTGTAATATGGACAGGCTTTGGGGAGCTGAAGAGACGGCAGTGAGCTCAAACACTGTAGAATTCCTGGCTTGCAACTTGTTATTCAAGGCACAGCATTTATATGGCTGGTCCATTTCAGTTTCTACTCAATGGTGATTTACCAGGATGTTGATAATAAGGGATTTAGCAATGGTAATTTCATTTAGTGTCAAGACGAGATGGTTAGATTGACTGTTGCTGGAGATGGGACATTGCTGTGTAGCCTGAATATTACTTGGTATATACCAACCCAGGCCTGAATGCTGGTTCAGGTCTTGTGACACAAACTTCTATTCTCCTGCAAATCCAGGACAGCACTCCGCCTTTGTACCAGCACTCCACTCCTCCTGCCCACTCTTTCCTGTTCTTGAAAATTTCCCAAATCAAATCAATTCCTGCATGATAGCCAGTATCTACTCCAGCCATAATATTCCTTCACTTTACAAGATGGGATCCGTAAGCAGTGGAAAGAAGCTTGTTGTGGTCGACACTCTCAATATTGTCTAGCACTTGAAGAGCCCTATTAATCAATAGCAAGGTCTGTGCTGGCTAGTTGCTGAATTTAACCCAACATGCAGATGATGCCAAATTATTGTATTGCCTACATTGCTATCAATAGTTGTAGGTTAATTGTGCAAAGCATCTCCATGCCTCCCTCATGTTATTGAATTAAACTTTGCTTTGTTTCAGACTCTATAAGTTAGGATGCAAAGTTTCTATGATCCTTTTCATTTATAATTTTATAATTTTGTATTTCCTCGATTTTGATTCTGTAGTTTGATGATTCTATGACAATGATGATGCAGCATTTTTTCAGGTTACTAACTCAATTAGCAAGGCCTCATCTTTCCTCCTCAATGCAACAAGTTTGCAGCTATTTCATTTTTAGAAAATGCTCCTGATTTTTAAAAAATTATTAGTTAAAAATTCATTGTAATTTTAGAACTTCAAATTTTCATTAGCATTGTGCTAAATCGAAAAGAAATCACCACCATGGTACTGTTGCAATTGATGTCTGCTCATTAAATTAAAAGTATTTGAAGATTTTTAGAGATTTACAACATCTCTTTACTAACTTTGCTTTGTTAATTTTTATGCCACTAGGAATTAATACTTTTCCGCCCACTATTGTAATGCTATGACATTTTTAGGTGCTTGTCAACAGAACAACAGAATAACTCATTAACTTTGCAGCTGCTGACTCCACAGTACATTGAAGCTAAAGTTTCCCTTTTTACAGTATCAGTAACAATCTTGGAAGCTTCTGCAGACTTCAGTTCTGTTTTATTACTCATGCAAGGGCAACCGAATGCACTTTACAAGTAAGTTGCTTGTAACCTCATCACAAACTTTTTTTTGTATGTGGGAGGAAGTTTTGCTCGACATTGTGAATGTAGTTTGACCTATGTATGCTCTAAAATGTAGATATATAGAACATGTAACATAGAACGTTATAGCGCAGTATAGGCCCTTCAGCCCTCGATGTTGCACTGACCTGTGAAACCAATCTAAAGCCCATCTAACCTGCACCATTCCATTATCATCCATATGTTTATTCAATGACCATTTAAATGCCCTTAATGTTGGCAAATCCACTACTGTTGCAGGCAGGGCATTCCATGCCCTTAATACTCTCTGAGTAAAGAACCTATCTCTGACATCTGTCCGATATCTATTGCCCCTCAATTTAAAGCTATGTCCCCTTGTGCTAGGCATCACCATCTAAGGAAAAAGCCTCTCACTGTCCACCCTATCTAACCTTCTGATTATCTTGTTTGCCTCTATTAAGTCATCTCACAACCTCCTTCTCGAACAAAAACAGCCTCAAGGCCCTCAGCCTTTCCACATAAGTAAGCCCTTCCCTCCATACCAGGCTACATCCTGGTAAATCTCCTCTGTACCCTTTCCAATGCTTCCACTTCCTTCCTATAATGCGGCGACTAGAACTGTACACAAGTGCGGCTGCCCCAGAGTTTTCTACAGCTGCAACATGACCTTATGGCTCTAAAACTCATTCTCTCTATCAATAAAAGTTAACACACCAAATGCCTTCTTACCAACCCTATCAACCTGGGTGGCAACTTTCTGGGATCTATACACATGGACACTGAAATCTCTCTGCTCATCTACACTACCATTATTCTTGTTACTCCTTCCAAAGCAAGTCACCTCACACTTTTCTGCATTAAACTCCATTTGCCATTTCTCAGCCCAGTTCTGCAGCTTATCTATGTCACTCCATAACCTGCAACATCCTTGTGCACTGTCCACAACTTCACTGACTTTAGTTCATCAACGACTTTACTAATCCATCCATCTACACCCTCAGGTCATTCATAAAAATAAGAAACAACTGTGGCCCCAAAACAGACCCTTGCAGTACACCACTAGTAACTGAACTCCAGGATGAACATTTCCCATCAACCACCACCCTCTGTCCTCTTTCAGCTAGCCAAGGTCTGATCCAAACTGTTAAATCACCCTCAATCCCATGCCTCCATATTTTCTGGAATAGCCTATCGTGGGGAACTTTATCAAATGCTTTACTGAAATCCATATACACCACATCAACTGCTTTACCCTCATCCACTTGTTCGGTCAGCTTCTCAAAGAACTCAATAAAGTTCATGAGGCACAGCCTACCCTTCACAAAACCGTGTAGACTATTCCTAATCAACTTATTCCTCTCTAGATGGTCACAAATCCTATCTCTTATAATCTTTTCCAAAACTTGGCCCACAACAGAAGTAAGGCTCATTGGTTCATAATTACCGGCTTGTCTCTGTTATGGACCAGGCCAGAACCCCTCAAAACATTTCAAGAAGGCAGCCCAGATGCTAATTTTGCTATTTGATTTAAGCAGGTATACAGTGGATTTTCCAGGAGAGAATCAGTTGGTCAAGCTACTCAGTTTTAAACAAAACAGCATTTATTTACAAGATTACTGAATGAAGCACAAAAAAACAGAAAACAGAATATTGAATAACTTATCTTATCCAAAAACCTAACAGACTATCTCAACTTAATGATGTTGTTCCAAAATGCTTGCAACAATCCCATTAAACACTTCCTGGCACAAAAGGTAAAACCAAACAAGTTCTTACAGGAAAGAAGTCAGAAAGAGAGAGTGTCTAGCAGTCTTTCTTCATGACTACACACTGCTACATTAAAACCAATCCAGAGAATAGCTGAGCTGGGAGAACTAAGCACTCCTCTTCCATTAGAAAAGTGTTTTTAAAACTTGAAAGCCCTCTGCCTGAGGTAGTATCTGTTAGCTGTAAACAAATTGGCCCTAAAATCCTTCCAAGCTCAGACTTTTCAGAACCTGTGTCGTTTACAACCTCTCTGAAAAAAACCCAAGGATAACATAACCTTGTTAAAGGAACAGCTTCATCACACTCCACTCCCCTTCTTGAACAAGGGGACAACATTTGCTATCCTCCAGTTTTCTGGCACTATTCCTGTAGATAATGACAACATAAAGATCAAAGCCAAAGGCTCTGTAATCTCCCTAGCTTCCCAGAAAGCTGCAAGAATAATAAATAGTGATTCAGCAAAACATTTCTCAATTATCAAAGTTCTCCAAATCATCTTCCTTTTAGATGCATGCCATCTTTCAGGAGAATATTAAGTTTTAGACATTCTTGCCATCACATGGAATCCCCATAGTATAAAAGCAAGCTATTTGCCCCATTGAGTATACACTGAGCCTCTAAAGAGCATCCCACCAAGACCCAACCCCCTACCCTATCCTTGTAACCCTGCATTTTGCATGTCTAATTCATGTAGCCTGCACATCCCTGCACACGATGGGAAATTCAGCACGGCCAATTCAACATGGACATCTTTGGACTGTGGGAAGAAACCGGAGCGCCAGGCGGAAGCCCATGCAGACATGGGGAGAATATGCAAATTCTACATAGACAGTTGCCTGAGGGTGGAATTGAATCCGGGTTCCTGGCGCTGTGAGTCAGCAATGTTAACCACTGGGCCACTGTGCTGCCCTTCAGCTTTCCCTGATAGAAATTCTTACATTTATATCATTGCATGTTCCCAGTATAAGCAAAGGTATTTTACAAACAATGAAACAATAGTTATTGCTGTTAGCAACCTGTCCACAGTAAGGTCCCACAATGAGGTAAATAATGATAGTAATGACTAGGTGATGTGTTTTTAGGGATAATCTGAATTAGCAATCAATAGAGGAGCGAGCAAGGTGAGGGTCCCATGACATGGGGCAAGGCAAGGTCACTGCTATATATTTAATATTTTTAAAATGTTCTTTGAACTAGGAGAGGTGAATGGAAATTAGACATTAAAGGATAAGTTATGGCAAAGTAGCCTGTCCAGTGGAATGGTCCTTTTGTGCAATGTTGGAAGTCAGGAATACTTGCAGTGTCCATGGTGACCATGTGTGCAGGAAGTGGATCCAGCTGTAGCTACTGGCAATCTGCATTGCAGATCTGGAGCAGTGGCTAGGGACACAATGTATTATCAATGAGGTGGAGATCTTCGTGGATAGTATGGACAGTGAGTTCACATCACACACAGACAGACACACAAGCAGACAGAGGAAAAGCACTAGGCAGGTAGTGCAGGAATTACTGGGGAACACCTCTCTCCCTCGGTCTAACAAATTTTCCATGTTGAATGGGATAGCTGGTTTTTCAATGGAATGCTCCACTAGTCAAGTCTGTGTCACCAGGAATGGCTGAGCTGTACAGGCTAGGGAGGAGTGGAGACAGCCATAGTATTTGGGTGTTCTATTTTAAGGGGAACAGAGAGGTGTTTCTGTGACTGCAAAGGTGACATCAGGATAATGTGTTGCTTCCCTCATGCCAGGGTCAAAGGTGTCACTGGGTAGCTGCAGGAAATTCTGAAATGGGCAGAACAGCCAGATGTTGAATCTATGTTAACACAAACATATAGGCAATAAGAGAGATGTGGCTCAGCCAGCAGAGTCCAGGGAGCTAGGAAATAAAAGTAAAAGCATGATTAAAGGAAGGATGTGATCTCACTGGAGAGGGTGCAGAGGAGTTTCAACAAGATGTTGCCTGGAATGGAGCATCTTAGCTACAAACAGATTCTGGGCAAGCTCAGGTTGTTTTCTTTTGGAGCAACGAAAGTTGAGGGGAAAACCTGATAGAAATGTATAGGATTATAAGTGGCATGGACATTGTGGATAGAAAGCATTTGTTACTCTTATTTGAAGGATTAATAACAAGGGAGCGCACCTTTTAAAGAAGAAAGGAGATTTCGAGGAGACTTCATAAAAGGCTTTTTCACTGAGTGGGTGGTAGGGGCCTGGAAAACACTGCCATGGTAGCTAAAATAAGTAATCTCACAATGTTTAAAAATCATTGAGAAATGTCATAATATTCAAGGCTTAGTGCTGTAAAGTGGAACTAGTGTAGATTTAATGCATTTTTGAAGCTACAGTTTCAATGGGCCAAAGGGCCTCTTCTGAACCGTATGATTCTATGGCCTAATATGTAACATTTTTGTTCCCCTTACTTATTCATGGGATGTGGGCTTTGTTGGGTAGGCCAGCATGTTTTGCCCATCTCTAATTGCCCAGACAAGTTAAGAGTCACCCATATTGCTGTGTGTCTGGAGTTACGTGTAGGTCAGACCAGGTAAGGATGACCTAAAGGACATTAGTGAACCAGATAGGTTTTTCCAGCAATCCACAGTTGGTTATTGTCATTATTCCTACCTTATTTCCAAGTTCTTTTATTGAATTCAAATTCCACAATCTGCCACTACGGGATTTGAACCTGGGGCCCCAGAACATTAGCTGATTTTCTGGATTAATAGTCCAGTGATAATACTACTCTGCCATTGTCTCCCATGTGCTAGTGAGATAAGGAATAGGAGAATATACCGAATGGCTGGAGGGATGGTGCAGGAGGGAGGTATTTAAATTCTTAAAGCACTGGGCCCAATTCTGGTGAAGATGAGACCTGTGCCAGCAGGACTGGGACCAATATTTTTGCTGGAACATGGGCTAGTACAGTGGGGGAGTGTTTAAATCAAGTGAAAAGGGCTCAGGAATCTACATGTGGGGACAAGAATGAGTGGACCAAAGATGGAAAAGGAAACTTGAATAGTAGAAAGCAAAAGTGGGAGCAGAGGAACAAGAGCTTAGGCAAGTATATTGAGGAATAAAATGACAGCTAGTTTTGTGCAGTGAGAAGGGTTAATCCATTTTAGCTAACCTTGGTGTGAGAGGACTTTGGGGACAAAAAGTGATCATAATATAATATAATTCTTCATTTAGATAGAAAGCAAAATCGTCCAATCCAACATTAAGATCATAAAGGTAAACTAAGAAAATGACAAATATAGTTGTGATGAATTGGCTGTGATAGACTGGGTAACTTCACTAAAAAGTATGACGGTGCGGAGGGATTGGTCAATATTTAAGAAACAAATGCATACATTGTTGTAGTCACATTTTCCTTTTGTGTGAAAAATACCCAGAGAAAATGGACAAACATGGTTAAAGGAAGAAATTAAGGACAGTATCAGATCCAAAGAGAAATCGTAATAAGTTGCTCAAAAAAAGAACAATTCTGAGGACTGGGAACAATTTTGAATTCAGCAAACAAGGAACTGGAGGTTGCTTAAGAAGGAAAAACAGCATGTGGGGGTAATCTTGCAAGGAACCTAAAAGTAGAGTGTAAGTCCATCAATAAGTATGTAGAAGGAAAAAGATTATTGAAGTTAAATGTAAGCCCTGTATTTTCTAAAGCAGGAGAATTGATAAGTGAGAACAAAGAAATGGCAGTACAATCAAACATTACTTTTGTTCTGTCTTCACAGAAGACAGAAAAAGCTTCCAGAAGAATCAGGGAAGCAAAGGCCTTTTGGAAAGGAGGAACTGAAGGAAATTAGTATTTGAAAAGTAATGGTGGTGTAAAAATAAATAGGAATGGAAGCTAATAAATTCCCAGTGCCTGTCCGAGAAACCTGCTGGAGTATTTTGAGGACCCAAAGAATCGAATAGATGAGGGGATTAGAGAATTTTAGATTAGATTACTTACAGTGTGGAAACAGGCCCTTCGGCCCAACAAGTCCACACTGACCCTCCGAAGCGCAACCCACCCATACCCTACATCAAACACTACAGGCAATTTAGCATGGCCAATTCACCTGACCTGCACATCTTTGGACTGTGGGAGGAAACTGGAGCACCCAGAGGAAACCCATGCAGACACAGGGAGAATATGCAAACTCCACACAGTCAGTCGCCTGAGGCGGGAATTGGACCCGGGTCTCTGGTGCTGTGAGGCAGCAGTGCTAACCACTGTGCCACCTTGCCACCCACTGCCACTGTGCCCCCCACAAGGTGTATTTGGATTTTCAAAAAGTTTTTGATAAACTCCCACTTCAGAGCTTATTATGCAAAATCAAAGCACATGCACATGTTTGATGGTGTTATACAGATGTGGGTAGAGAATTGGTGAGCAGACAGGAAATAGAAGGTAGGAATAAATGGATCATTTTGGAAATGGAAGGCCTTGATGAGTGAGATACCTTGAATCCCAGAAATTCAAAATGTATATCTATCAATTATTCAGAGAAGGAAGTCAAAAGTAATATAAAAAGGTACACTGATGAAAATAAGTCTATTAGTTTTAAAATGGCTATGAACAAGGATAGGCCTGATCTGAAAATTGGAGTTCTAAATTGGAGTAAGGCCAATTTTGATGGTATTAGACAGCAACTTTCGAACGTTGATTGGGGGAGGCTGTTCACACATAAAAGGACACCTGGCAAGTGGGAGGCTTTCAAAGTGTGAGACAACAAGAATATGTTCCTGTTAGTGTGAAGGGCAAGGCTAGTATGTGCAGAGGACACTGGATGGTGAGAGATATTGAGGCTGTGGTCACAAAATAGGTCACACATATCAGATATAAACATTTGGGATTGACTGAATCCCTGGAGGAGTAAAGGATGTAGGAATATACTTTAAAGGGAAATCAGGAGTGCAAAAGAGGACATGAGACAAGTTTGGCAAGTAAGGTTAAGGAAAATCCTAAGAGATTCTACAAATACATGAAGGGAAAAAGAGTAACTAGGGAGAGATTAGTGTCTCTTAAAGATCAATAAGGCTGTCTGTGTGTGGATTCACAGGAGATGGGTGAGATATTAAACAAATATTTTACCTCAGTGTTCACTGTTGAGAAAGACATGGAAGCTAGGAAAATTGGGGAAATAAATAGTGATGACTTGGAAAGAGCCCACATTACAGAAGAGGAATTCTTAAAAAGGAGGTCTTACAAAGCATAAAGGTAGATAAATCCCCAGGACTTGATAAGATGTATCCCACAACATCGTAGGAAGCTAGAGAAGAGATTGTGGAGCACCTTGCAGAGGTTTATATATAATCAACAGTGTCGGAAGATTCAAAGATGGCTAACGTTGTGCCATTGTTTAAGAAAGGCTGCAAGGAAATGCCGGGAACCTATAGATGGGTGAGCCTGACATCAGTGGTGGTACGTTGTTCGAAGGGGATCTGAGAGATAGGATCTATGTGCATTTGGAAAGGCAAGAACTGATTGGGGATAGTCAGCACAGCTTTGTGTGTGGGAAATAGTGTCTCACAAATTGATTGAGTTTTTTGAAGAAGATAGATGAAGGCAGAGTGGTAGACATTGTTTCCACGGACTTTAGCAAGGCCTTCGAGAAGGTTCTGTATGGTAGTAAGGTTCAGTCATGTGAGAGATAGCCAATTGACTTGATGGTATAAGACCAAGGGTGGTGATGGAGGGTTGTTTTTTTGGACTGGCAGCCTGTGACCAGCAATGTGCCACAAGAATTGGTGCTGGGTTCACTGTTATTCATTATTTATATCAACAATTTAGATGACAATATAGGATCTATGTTTAGTAAGTTTCTAGATGATACTAAAATTGGTACTATAGTGGACAGTAAAGAAGGTTATTTAAGACTACAACAAGATCTTGATCAGATTGGTCAATAGACCAAGAAGTGGCAGATAGAATTTAATTTAGATACATGTGAAGTGTTGCATTTTGGTAAGGCAAATCAGGGCAGGACTTTTACAGTTAATGGCAGGTCCTGGAGAGTGTTGCTGAACAGAGAGACCTAGGGGTACATGGACTTAGGATGTCATGTTGTCATTGTACAGGACAGTGCTGAGGCCACATATGGAGTACATGTACAATTCTGGTTACCCTGCCACAGGAAAGGTGTTGTTAAACTAGAAAGGCTACAGAAAATATTTACAAGGACGTTGCCAGGACTGAAGAGTTTGAGTTATAAGGAGAGGCTGAAAAGGCTAGAACCTTTTCTCATGTTTCATCAGATGCTGAGGGGAGCTTTACAGAGGTTTATAAAATCATGAGGGCCATGGATAGGGTGAATAGCCAAGGTCTTTTTCCAAGGGTCAGGGAGTCCAAATCAAGAAGGCATAAGTTTAAAGCGAGAGGGGAAAAATCGAACAGGAACCTAAGAGCAACCTTTTCACACAGAGGGTGGTACAAGTATGGCATGAATTGACAGAGGAATAGGTAGAGGTGGGTAAAATTACAACATTTAAAAGGCATGTGGACAGGTACACGCATTGGAAAGGTTTAAAGGGATAAGGGCTAAATGCAGGCAAATGGAACTAGTTCAGTTCATCGTCAGCATGGATGAATTGGACCGAAGTGTCTGCTCCTGTGTTGTACAATGCTATGACTCGATAACTACTTCCATTGGCAGGAAGATTGGTATTAAAGGACACAAATTTAAAGTGATTTGCAAATCAACTTGAGGGCAGATGAGGAAGAAAAATGATAGTCAGTTGAAATAATTTGGAATGCAGTGCCTGAATGGATGATGGGAGTGTGCCAGTTCCTGAATGGATGTTGGGAATGCGCCAGTTCCTGAATGGATGATGGGAATTCGCCACAGCCTGAATGGATGATGGGAATTCGCCAGTTCCTGAATGGATGTTGGGAATGCGCCAGTTCCTGAATGGATGATGGGAATGTGCCTGTTCCTGAATGGATGATGGGAATTCGCCAGTTTCTGAATGGATGATGGGAATGTGCCAGTTCCTGAATGGATGACGGGAATGCGCCGGTTCCTGAATGGATGATGGGAGTGTGCCAGTTCCTGAATGGATGATGGGAATTCGCCACAGCCTGAATGGATGATGGGAGTGTGCCAGTTCCTGAATGGATGATGGGAATTTGCCAGTTCCTGAATGGATGATGGGAATTCACCACAGCCTGAATGGATGATGAGAATTCACCAGTTTCTGAATGGATGATGGGAATGTGCCAGTTCCTGAATGGATGATGGGAATTCGCCACAGCCTGAATGGATGATGGGAATGTGCCAGTTCCTGAATGAATGATGGGAATGTGCCAGTTCCTGAATGGATGATGGAAGCAGATTCAATAGTTAATTTCAAAAGTGAATTAGAAGCGAAACGTTTGCAGAAGAATTGGGAATTGAGTCATTAGACTCAGATCCACTGAGCTGAATGGCCTCCTTCTGTGATGCTTTAATGTATGATCCTATCTTGGGAAGTTTGACTCCCAAGAGCAGATAGGGTGGAGCAGGTGCGGGGTTAAGATAGTTGATTTTTGGAAAGCAATGCCAACCTGGGTCCAGGTTCAACAGATGTCATTAATTCCCAATCCCCCTCTTGACCTCTGATGCCCAGCTTCCCTTCAAGACAGACCCATTACCACTCCTTGTCGTCTCTGCGTAATAACGCTCCTCCTGAATCCCTTATTTTAAGGCTTTATGCTAAGACAATGCTTCAATTTAACTGCAAAATAATGCATTCTATATTACATGAATTAAACACGTATGAAACTTGAGACTATTCACTTTCTTTTATGGAATGCCCAATGAGGTCATATAGCAATATTTTATATCCCATTCAAGTACATTTCAGCAGTTATATATCTGATATCATGCATCATACAGCATACCTTAAGGACTCAAAATAATATAAGGAAGAAGGCCAATTATGAACCTGAATCATATAGTTGATGTTAGATTTCCTGTGGTATTACTCACATGTAATCCTGGGACTAAAGCATAGTTAACTGGCCAGTACACTTAATAGGATAGCACTGCCTCAAATTTACAATGCTGTAATAACTGCCTGCTGAGAAACTCTTAAAGACTCTATAAAAATGCAAGTTTTTTTTCCTCAACACAGCTCCTTAGGGACCAACACCCAACCATGTCCATGTATATCGATCCCTGAAAGTTGCCACCCAGGTTGATAGTGCTGTTAAGAAGGCATACGGTGTGTTAGGTTTCATTGGCAGAGGGATTGAGTTCCGGAGTCGCAATGTCATGCTGCAATTATACAAAACGCTGGTGCGGCCATACTTGGAATATTGTGTACAGTTCTGGTCGCCCCATTACAGGAAGAATGTGGAAGCATTGGAAAAGGTGCAGAGGAAATTTACCAGGATGTTGCCTGGTCTGGAGGGAAGCTCTTATGAGGAAAGGCTGAGAGACTTGGGTCTGTTCTCATTGGAAAGAAGAAGTCTAAGAGGGGATTTGATAGAGACATACAAGATGATCAGAGGATTAGATAGGGTAGACAGTGAAAGACTTTTTCCAAGGATGATGACATCAACTTGTACGAGAGGGCATAACTACAAAATTAAGGGGTGATAGATTTAAGACAGATGTCAGAGGCAGATTCTTTACTCAGAGAGTGGTAAGGGCATGGAATGCCCTACCTGCCAATGTAATTAACTCAGCCACATTAGGGAGATTTAAACAATCCTTGGATAAGCACATGGATGATGATGGGATAGTGTAGGGGGACGAGCTGAGAATAGTTCACAGGTCGGCGCAACATCGAGGGCTGAAGGGCCAGTTCTGCTCTGTATTGTTCTATGTTCTATGTTCTAAAGTGAAACTAAACTACACATGCTGGCCGGCTATTTAATTATGAGGACATTGCAGGCAAATCCCATTATCTTTCTGCAGGAGTCACTTGACACTGATCGGGAAAGTGTCCAGCTCAGTACCATGCTGAAAATTGCACAATTGATTCAGCAAAGAAGAGGGCTTCAGGTGCTATCACTTCATTAGATTGACTTGCAACAGACAAAGTTCTAGAGCACATGAGCTTTTACAAATGCATAAAACCAAATCAGGTGTTAAAGCTTGGTGCACAAAAACACTTCATTTTCCACTCTCCAGGCAGAGGTTTTGTCTGTGCACAGGTGGAAGGCTTGGAGTTACCAGTAGTGGGAAAATAGTAATGATCTGCATTGAGATGGCTCCCGAGCATATTCCTGGCACCAGGGTGGTGGATTGGCTCCCCACTAAATAGAGGTAGGCAACTAATTTAAATGATTAAGGCCTCAAGTAAGTATAATTTAGCTCATGTCAACATTTTTCCAGTAACCTAGTGATTTCATCTTTTTTCCTGGCTGAATGAAGCCAGCTCCCAATGAGAGGTTTGGGAGGTGCCCATTAGAGCTGGGTGGTTCCTTGCCCCACTGACAGGACCACAGTAGGAAATGCTACCCATTCCCACCCCAACAATGACCTCAATGAATCCACACTCACTCTTCAGAAGGATTTCCACTCTGCTTCATGTACAATCTTCCTCCTTCTAAAGAGTTCAATTTGGGCTACCACTCTAAAGGCATCTCCATTTTGTGTCACTGTCATGTTTTCATACCTGCTTTAGCAGCATTCAGCTCTCTTGGTCAGGCTGCTAGCTGTGTGACTGGGCCAGCAACATTCCATCCATAACCAAACCCTGAACATGGAGGCAACTAACCATAGATCAGTTCCAGCTAAATAGCTTCCTGGTCTGGCCTTATGTGAGTGTAGGGTAGGGACCCCCATTTGATTTACGTCCTGAAATCTGCAATATTCCAACCTTCTCTAAGGTCACATACCTGCTGCTTGAGAACATTACAACCAGCAAACTTACCTGTTAGGGCTCTGAAAGCTATGCTTTTACTTTATTTGTTTATCCGCTCTCTCCACAACACAGTTCCCTTATCAAAGGCTTATCAAGACCTCGTGCTTCAACCTCTACCAATACCTGTGATTTGGTTGGACAAAGAGGTCCAAACTCATAGCATGACTGGTTTTAATGAAGAGCACAAAGAGAAACCACCAATCAAAGAAAATCCCATAAAGGATCATCAATCAGTTGAATTTAAAATTGCAGATCAAGTGTCTCCTGTTACAACTATAGCCTAGCTCCCTGAACAGACGAGTAGAGCTGAATCCTACTTGTCCAGATCTGGCTTTTTCTTTGTTCTAAGTTCAACAAACTCAGACAGGAGTAGGAATCTGGAAAAACTTAGCCAGCAACTTGTCCTGATAGATCTGATGACGTGAAAGCTATGCTTCATGGCCATGTTTACCAAAATAAGATCCAAAACTGAAAGGAATATTCTCACTCAGGTCTGATCACTGCTATTTTCATTGACATTGTATTTTAAAATCCTCAGAATCACCAACAATTTTAAAGTCATAGAGTCAAACAGCATGGAAACAGACCCTTTAGACCTTAGTCATACTGACTAAGTTTATAACTATCACATCCTCTGGCCGCTCATTCCACATATGAACAACCTTATGTATGAAAAAAAAATTCTTAGAACAGAGAACGTTAAGATGAGACATAATGGAGCTGTTCAATATTCAGGGGAGGGTGGTGAGGTTTGCCATAGTCAGCAAAAAATATTGTACAATAGAACAAGGGGCAGTGTGAGGAGAACTTTGGTCATATAGTGCGCAGTCAGGACCTGGAATATACTCCTGAAAGGATCAGTAGGAATAGTATTAACTTAGAAAAGGGAATTGGATATAAATTTGAAAAAGAAAAATTATTGCAGCACCAACAGGGTAAGAGTTGGCACAAAAGCAGAAATTGCTGGAGAAACCCAGCAGGTCTGGCAGTATCTGTGGAGTGAGGCAGAATCCTGTGACCCTTCCTGCTAATGAATTGAAAGAGTTGGGTTGTTGAACTAACTGGATAGCTTTTTTAAAGAGTTGGCACAGGCATAGGCACAATGGTCTCACTAACCTCCTTCTGTGTCAATGACTAACCCTGAATTTCCCCAGCTGTACAGTGAAAGAGTTTTGCCCTTTTTTTAAAAAAAAGGTGAAGAAGATGGAGGTAGAATGGGGTGGGAGTCTAGAGCAAGGGATGACAGTCTCAGAAAGTGTGGTAGACATTTTAGGGCTGAGATGAGGAGAAACCGCTTCACTCAGAGTGTGATGAGTCTGTGGAACTGTCTATCACATCTGGCAGTGGAGGCAAAGCCACTGAGTATATTTAAGAAAGAAATAGATTTCCAAAAGTGTCAAGGGGTATTCATCTTGGAGTGTATCCTCGATTGCTTTCAGTCTCATTCTTTCATCACCACTTTGTGCAAACCTTGGAGAATTGCATCTTGTTGGATAGTTCATTTGATTTGAGCAAGACACTCGTCTGTTAAATACAACAGTTCTGATTTCGAGAGTATAGCAAGCTGATCCTTCAAGTTGAATCTGGAAGATTTTACATTCTATTGTAGCATCATCCACTTTCTTCACTGGGAATACTGCTCTTGACAGTATGTCTGCAATATACTTCTGGGTGCGTGTCATATCCAGATAGTATCTCTCCGACTAGACTAAATATCTTTCAATATGCATTGGGACGGGTAGCAAAGGCCTGAGGAAAATGCTTCAACGTGTCTTGTGGAGATTCAACTGCCACTTTGTCTCTTCCAAGTAGATATTGATGTTTAATTCGTTGATTGTCATTTCATGAGTGGGACATTAAAGGGGTAATGACGCAAGTTTCGGACTTTGAGTGAGAAATCAGTGTGAGAAAAACAGAACCGTCTTGAAGGACTAAGAGGCCTCTGTCTATCCATATGTTCCATCTGTGCCAGATATTCACATTGTAATTAAATAGCTTTCACAGCATATCTGTGGAATTTGTTGCCTTTTCTTTCTTCTGCTTATCCATTTGTTCTTTTAGGTGGTAAAGTCCATTCCTTTTAGAACAATCACACTAAATTGGTTGTTCAACACATGAGAGCTTTAGAGTGAGTGAAATTTGTTTCAGCTACTGAATTGTGTTTGTTCTCAATCTCACCTGACATTTTCAACTTCCTCTCATTTTCCAGCAGAAGTTGCTGGATCAAGAATGGAATCCTGCATCATTTGAACCAAACGTACTGTGCCTAGCTGTTATCTGATCTGACACCAGATACCTCCGCAAAGTCATAGGCACATTTGTATGCTTAGAATGACTCAATATTGGCCAGTACCTGAATCAGCAGGGAAATTCTGAAAATAAATGTAGTACCACAAATGAATTTCTGGGAATAAAAGCAAAATATTGCGGATGCTGGAAATCTAAAAGACTGGGCTGCTGCAGAAAATCAGCAAGCCTGGCAGTATCTATGCAGAGAAACAGTTAATGTTTTAAGTTCAATATGACTCTCCTTTAAAGCACAGAGGAACAGCCCTAATTTTGACATTTACAAAGGCCAAGAATTTAACTTGTGCATGCCATCAACCTATGGAGGAAGCATAAGAATACAAAAATACTTTTGGCAACATTTAATTAAGTACAGTCATCTCTGTGTAGATAAGTTTGAGTACAAGCTCTATGACAGAACTTGACCATGTAAAATAGACTGAAACTTTAGATCAGAACCCAGGGAGTGTTATCTCATCTATTAATTGAAAGCCCCATCCACCTATTTGGTTGAATGCATTGCCACACTTTGAAGATATTCTGACAACCTAGCTAACCTATATTCCTCAAAGCACATCACAAAACAGGTAACTTTAACCTAACTCATCTAAATTGGTGTTTATACAGTTAGACCACTGGTTGCTGTGTCCTTGGAGGAAACATGAGAGTACATTAAAAAATTGCAGCAGCAAGTACTTTGGTATGTTCTGAAGATGTGAAACTGTCTTTTATTTCACTAATAGTCATTAAAACCTTTATAAAGAGCCTGTAGCTTGCTCCTGGATGTCCATTATTCTCTGTACAAACTACCTGAACCCTTCAGTTTGATTCAAGCCTGTAAATCATTTCCAAGTATTTATTTTTCTCTATTTAAAGCTGATCAGAACACATTGATGAGACTCTAACCTGCAGCTCACTCCCAAGCAATGATCACTCCAAGCCACATGGCTACATCAAAGATTCATGCATAGTCTGTCCACCTTCATGTTACTGCATCTGCAAAACAACTTAATCCAAGTGCTAAACAAATTGGTCTCACAGTATAATGTAAAATTAGACATTACGTAGCTCCTTTGAATCAATTATCAAATACATTCACTACCCACACCCTTCAGTTTCATTCTAGCCTATATCTAAATCACAGTTATCTATCACTCCCTATATGAATCAGTTGAATTCCTGACTACAACGCGTAACTCACTGCTGTGTATCAATTTTTACGTATGAATGCCCTGAAAGCTTTAAGTTGATGCTAGATTGTACCTCATTCCGTTGTCACTATCTAAAATAGGATGAGTGGGCTTGGTATGGGGAGCTGTATGGAGTTGTTCATACAGGACAACTGAATGTCTTTTTCATCCAGCCATCTTCTCTGGAAAAGCCTCATTACAGTTCAACTATTGAACTCAGGAAGCTGTAAGTATGTGGACTGGTGAATCTACATGTAGTGCATGTCAATCTACTCTTAGACATCTGAAGGAATCATTAATCTTAGCACTTGCAAAGGAATAGCATGTTGTCTGATGCTCAGTTTGTGTTCAGCCAGAGCTAGTTGGCTCTTGACCTCAGTTCGGTATTGGTCCAAACAAGGACAAATGAGCTGTACTCCAGAGAGGAATGACTGTCCTTGATATCAAGGCAGTATTTCATCAAGTATGACATCTGGCAAAGCTGGAGTCAATGGAAATCAGTGGGAAATATTCCACTGATTGGAGTCATACTGAACACAAAAGGTGATGCTTGTGTTTGTTGGAGGTCAACCATCTGTCCCAAGAATTTGTTATTCCTCAGGATAGTGTCCTAGACCCATCTTCATCTGCTTCATCAACGACATTCCCTCTATCAAAGGATCAGAAATGGCGATGATCACTGATGATTGTACAAAGTTCAGCATCATTCATGGTGCCTCAGATACTGAAGTAGTCTATAACCATATGTAATGGTCCTGGACAACATTCAGGCTTGGTCTGAAAAGTGCCTTAGGAGTGACATTCAATGGCCATCTCAAACAAGAGAGAATATAACCATCATCTTTTGACATTTTACAATCACTGAAACCCTATTATGAACATCCTGGGATTCACCAGTGACAAGAAATTGAATTGAACCAGTCATATAAATATTGTGGCTGCAAAGCAGGTCAGATACTGAGAATCCTGCAGCAAATCTTTCACCTCCTGACTCCCCAAGGCCTGTCCATCATAAACAAGTGCAAGTCAGGAGTGCAATGGAATACTCCCCACTCGCCTGGATGTGTGCAGCTCCAACAATGTTCAAGCGCTTGATCCAGGTTGAAGTAGCCCAATTGATTGGCATCACATCCATCACCATTATCATTAACAGTGGTACGTTGGCAGCAATGTATGTACAGTCTACAAGACGTACTACAATAACCCATCAAGGCACCTTAGACAGCACCTTACAAATCCACGACATCTACCACCTAGAAGGACAAAGGCAGCAGAAACATTAGAACACCAGCACCTGCAAGTTCTCCTCCAAGCCACACACAATCTAGATGTGGAAACATATCACTGTTCTTTCATGTTATTGGGCCAAAGTTCTGGAACTCCTTTTCTCACATCACCTGTTGCCCCTCCGACACATGGACTGCAACAGTTCAAGAAACCAGCTCACTACAAATGTGGATGAACAAAAAATGATGGCGCAGCCAGCAATGATCACACCCCATGAACAAATATTTTAAAAAACACATCGATATAGAAGGCAATGAATTTCTTTATTTGTTCATAAGCTCCTATGTAATCTGATCATTTCTTCTCTATCATCAGAGAGCTAAAACAGTAAATCCACTGCTCTCTCGAATGCCTTTGGGCTAATTTTATGAAAATTTATAGCTACCCCTAACCCCTTCGGGCAAATTCTCCTGAATTTATTTTTAATATGCAGTTTTCCTGAAACTCTCCACAGGCCAGTTTCTTTTTCTCTTTGTGAAAATGTTACCAATTCCATGGAACAATACATTATAAAGAATAACAAGTGTCTGGCAGGAACTTGTAGGTAGTAATTCAATCTCTGGATTTTGCTGACATTGGTAAAACCACTCCCTTGGTCGCAGTCTCGAACTTTACGATGGCTTGGGAACTGCTCAAAACAAATTACCAGCTTGTAACTCAAAGCCAGCTATCTACTACGTGAATTAAAAAAAATTACCTGGGGCAGCTCCAGCTCAGTCTGAAGGCCTCCAATGGTGTTTTAAGCTGCAGTTCTTTAATGCTGGCAGTTATTACTGTTATAATCCCTCTCTCATTTGAGTCACAGCTATTATTCCACGTTTATATCGAGTGAAAAATAAAATGCAGTCAATTTTGGTTAATAGCAGACTCGATTAACTGAGAAAGTTATGCTTGCATCGGGAAATGCTCCGTAATTCCACCCACCCTTGGTATTCCTGGCCGAATGCAGCATTCATCCATGGGGTTACATTCCTAAGCCACATGTTGCCTTGTTAAGGGATATAAATCGTAGCATGGAAATAGTGGTACAACTACAATTGTTTGAAGAATTGGTTGCTGACATCTTCTCATTACTTATCGAGGTTTGATCAGAACTGAAGAAATGTTTACTTCAAAAGTAAGCAGGAATTCAGTAAATATCCGATGATTGAAGACACTGCATTTACACAAATACACTGCCTTGCTCCCAACCATTTCAAAATGCCACACCCATTCTCCTCCAACCTCTTGTTGTTTGTACTTCATCGCTTTTGTGAGTGGCTCAGTGGTTAGCACTGCTGCCTCAGAACCAGGGTCCTGGGTTTGATTCCCACCTGTCTGTATGGGTTTCCTCCGGGTGCTCCGGTTTCCTCCCACAATCCAAAGATGTGCAGGTCAGGTGAATTGGCCATGCTAAATTGCCCACAGCGTTAGGTGCATTAGTCAGATATAAATGTAGGGTAGGGGAATGGATTTGGGTGGGTTTCTCTTCGGAGGGGCAGTGTGTACTTGTTGGGCCGAAGGACCTGTTTCCACACTGTAGAGAATCTAACCTAATCTTAATATTGAAATGATGATCAGTCTTGCTAATAACTTACATGCACTGTTGCTTCTCTGCAACATACAGACTATCTCATAAATTATTTTGCCTTTCCTCGTTCTTACTGTATTAAAATCATAGACCTGTTGAGCAGTCGACCATCCTACCTCAGTCTTTATCGGGACTTCAAATTGTGGTACACTGTGCATGTTTCTGTGGTCATTATATCTTGGACATTTGAATTTTTTAACGTATAACCTGCAGTTACTATGTTACTGAACTAGTTATCCAGACAATATGGATTTTTGGCATGAATGGATAACCTTCCCACTGTGGTGAAAATGGTGGATGGGATCCAGAATTGCAAATCCTGCTCTCCATCACAATTTCATGCTTACAATCAGGTTGGTTTAATTTTCACATAAGCATGGTTCATGGAGGCTGTTACCAATTAAGTCATCAGTATCTCCAACCCTGTGTGTCCTTCTTCAGTCAGCAGTGGGAATTCTAAAGTACACAATGTAGACCTGGTAAGAACAGCCCTGAACTTTGTGCATTTATTTGGACTGTCACACTCTTTTTGGACACCTTTTGGAGAAAGGTTAAGTGCCCAAGGAAAGAAGTGAGGTGCCCTTTGCAATGGTTAGACATAGGCAGGAATGTGTGTGAATGCATGAACTGTTAAATTCGTAGGAACTGCAAGTAGACCTGTAAAAGAAATTGTCAAAATGGCAAGAGGATCTGACAAAAATGTAAAGAGTATCTATCAATTTTATCCTTAATGGAGCCCTGTAGAAAGGTTCAAAAGAAACTATCCTTTAAAGGACCTAAAGGACTTCCTAAAAGTATTAAGAGGACCTATTAAGGACCTTTCAAGAGGATCTGTCAGATATCAAATATTAAAAATGATATTTTAAAAGCAACAACCAGAGGAAGCTGTCAAGCTATCAAGGCATGCTCTTTGAGAAGAATGTCTGTAGTATTAAAAAATAAACATTTCTTGCCAGTTAACTCTCTCAAAATAAGCTGGACAATTTCCATTTTTCTGCTGTATGCCTGATTTCAAAATCATCTATTATCACAGTGGGGCAGCTGCAATTTCAGTTTGTTTGACTTCTCCAAACGGAGATAGACTGAATGAAATAGTCCTGAAAAAATTCCTTTTTTTTATTTTTGGGAATTGTGCATTGATTGAAATGTTTGTTCCTGTAACTCCTCTTTAAATGATTCTATGCTATTGACTTTAGCCACTTGCTGTGAGCAAATACCATATTTTACCACACCTTAAGTAGAAAAAAAGTCTTTACAGGGCCAATCTGTTGGATTTATTGGTGACTATCTTATGGAGATGGTTTTAGTTATGGATTTGTTCAATTAGCAATTAGGAGTAAGAGCAGTTTTTCCGTGACATAGCAGACAGCCAGTAGCAGTTGAAGGAATGTGCATGTAGTAAATGGGTTCTTATGAATGAGATTCTTTTTTCCTATATTGAAGCCTGTTGCACACAAAATTTTATTTAATGCAAGTTAATTTTATCTCATCTCTACTTAGCTCCTGAGTTCTGCCTTTCGGGGATATTGGATATACTTACATAATGAGTGCCAGGACAGAGTAGTTGTTGGGAGGCTATTGGTTAGCATGAGTTAACATGCGGGACACAAAGGTTGATTTAGGTGGTTAGATAGCAGGGCATGACACCATTTGGGAAGATGTACACACATGAGGGGCTAGAGAGAGACGCATAATGTTTTTGTTGTCAATATTGTGTTCAGCCCAGTTGAACACCTGGCATCTTCTGATTTCAGCTCGGAGGTACCTGACCCAAAGTCCAACAGAGACCATTCCCCCATTCTGGATAAGATATCTTCAATCCGAGCAGTGAACTTAAAAGTTGAATTCATAGAGCTGGGATCTCTAATGATTCTCTGAATCTGACTTGTGGATGAAAAGACAGGCAGAGAGCCTGAAGGGTGGAGAGATAAGTGAGAGGAGGGTGGGGATGGGAAGAAAGTAGCATAGAGTGCAATAGGTGAGTGGGGGAGGGGATGAAGGTGATAGGTTAGGGGGGAGGGTGGAGTGGATAGGTGGAAAAGAAGATAGGCAGGTAGGACATGTCATGGGGACAGTGCTGTTTCAGGACATGGTTGAAACAGGTCTTCCTACAGCAGATGGTCTGGAATGTCACAAGGTGGAAGCTCACCTGTGAGGGGTCACCTTCACCTTCTGAAGGGCAACTTGGGACAGGTCATAAAATGCTGCCCAGCCAACAACTCCCGAGTCCTGTGGATATGAAAAAAAAACTCACTCCTAAGCAGAGAGTTTTCAATTGGTTCCCTCTTTGTTTCTTGTTGATTATTTTATAATTATGTCTTCTACTGCCCAACTGACTGTTCAGCTTTTCAGGACTGACTTCGCAAACTCCTTCATAAAGTTGAACACCGGTATGAAATATCATTAACCTTCTCTATTCAAGATAACAGGTTCACAAATCTTAAAGCTGAATGAATTGTGTTTACAGTTAAATAATTTTTTTTTGAAGTACAGTCATTATTGTATTGTAGGAAACACTGCAGGCAATATATACACAGCAATGTTCATCAAACAGGAGGACCTTCGGGTGACCATCCTCCAAGGTGGACTTCGGGACAGGCAGCAGAGGAAAGTGGCCGAGCAGAGGCTGATAGCTAAGTTCGGTACCCATAAGGAGGGCCTCAACCGGGACCTTAGGTTCATGTCGCATTACAGGTGATCACCATTGCACTACACACACACACACACACAGATATGCCTACACACACACACACTTTCACATATGCATGGACACAGATACACACAGACCCGCACACAGACACCCACACACACCCTTACAGACACACACACTCCCACACTCACACATGCACCCCCTCACAGACTTAAAATACTCTGCACTCACTACACACACACACACACTTTCTCACACTCACAACCCCCACCCCAGACAGACACACACACACAGACAGACAAAGACCCACATGCACAAGTATATTTTGTGGGGTGAATTTGTACTTTCAGGGTTACATTGTACTTTGCTCAAAAACTGCATTCATTCATGTAGAACTCTGAGCTCAAAAACTGCATGAATTTATGTAAAACTCTGTTATCTCACTTTTTAGATTAGAATCAATCTAAACATCATGGCATAGACAGAGAACACAGGGGGACAACACCTTCAACATATTGTCTAGCTATCACCATTGTTAACGGCTAACCCGAGAATGCAACTTTAAAAAAAAGTTTTGTGATTTACACATGAAAGAAGTGAAACTATCACTGTATTCTAACAGGTGAAAGGTTTAACAGACAATCAATTTTTCAATGTATAATTTCAGTTACACCACACTGTAAATTTTTGCTATAAATTCTGTGTTACGATCGAGCCCTCCACTATCACCTGATGAAGGAGCGTCGCTCCGAAAGCTAGTGTGCTTCCAATTAAACCTGTTGAACTATAACCTGCTGTTGTGTGATTTTTAACTTTGTACACCCCAGTCCAACACTGGCATCTCCAAATCATGACTACATTTAAAAGACTTTGGTCAGGTACGTGGATAAGAAATGTTTACATGGGTATGGGCCAAATACGGGCCAGTTCAGTTGAGGAAACATGGTTGGCATGTCCGAGTTGTTCTGAAGAGCCTGTTCTATGCTATATGACTCTATGACTCTAATTGGAAATAACAAAAAACAGTTTTTCCAAGACATGCCACACAGGAAATGGCAACTTGTTAAGCAGATGGAATGATAAATGATCCAAGGTAGAGGGAAGGAAGAAGGGGAGAAAGAAGTCATAGAGCTGTTGGGAAGAAGCAAAGTGAAGGGAAGGAGAAGGGATTGGGAAAAAATGTCAATAGGAAGGAGGAAAGCTGATGAAAGAGGAGGGAAAGTTGTTGGGAAGTGAGGCAGATAAAAGGGAAATCTATTTTTAGTAAACAATTTCAATTACTTGTCAGTGGGGAAGGCAGTAACAATTCCGTTGGTGGAAATTACATGTCTGAGAAAAGGCCTTATCAGGATTCGGAGCAGCATTGGGTGTGGTGAAGGAGAAAGAGCAATTGAAAAATTACCTTATAGGGATGGGTGAGTAATTTAATGGGAAACAGGAGAGGAAACTTTCTATTTTCCAATGAATGAAAAACTCCAGTTTAGAGTTTTAAAATTTGTACAGAGCTTGATCCTAGGTTTCAGTTGTTTTTGGAAAAAAATCTTTTCTTAGAGCACAGCAGTTCAGGCAGCATCCAAGGAGCTTCGAAATCGACGTTTCGGGCAAAAGCCCTTCATCAGGAATAAAGGCAGTGAGCCTGAAGCTGGAGAGATAAACTAGAGGAGGGTGGGGGTGGGGAGAAAGTAGCATAGAGTACAATGGGTGAGTGGGGGAGGGGATGATGGTGATAGGTCAAGGAGGAGAGGGTGGAGTGGATCGGTGGAAAAGGCGATAGGCAGGTAGGACAAGTCCGGACAAGTCATGGGGACGGTGCTGAGCTGGAAGTTTGGAACTAGGGTGAGGTGGGTGAAGGGGAAATAAGGAAACTGTTGAAGTCCACATTGATGCCTTGGGGTTGAAGTGTTCCAAGGCGGAAGATGAGGCGTTCTTCCTCCAGGCGTCTGGTGGTGACGGAGCAGCGGTGAAGCAGGCCCAGGACTTCAACAGTTTCCTCATTTCCCCTTCCCCCACCTCACCCTAATTCCAAACTTCCAGCTCAGCACTGTCCCCATGACTTGTCCGGACTTGTCCTACCTGCCTATCTCCTTTTCCACCTATTCACTCCACTCTCTCCTCCCTGACCTATCACCTTCACCCCCTCCCCCACTCACCCATTGTACTTTATGCTACTTTCTCCCCATCCCCACCCTCCTCTAGCTTATCTCTCCACGCTTCAGGCTCACTGCCTTTATTCCTGATGAAGGGCTTTTGCCCGAAACGTCGATTTTGAAGTTCCTTGTATGCTGCCTGAACTGCTGTGCTCTTCCAACACCACTAATCCAGAATCTGGTTTCCAGCATCTGCAGTCATTGTTTTTAACCTCTTAACAGAAGCAATCTACTCTCTGATGTTGACTTGGATTCACACCTTTCAACTCATTATGAAAGCATTAGCACTGAGCCAAAGTTAAGACCTTCATGAAGGCCTCTCAAACCCGCCATCATCTAAACAAATCTATTCCCTACAATCCCCAAAAATGCTCTTGTTGAATGTCAGTCCAACATATAAGAAGTGGTGATGTACCCCTAACAAAGATTTATCAGCCAGAGCCTTGGTGACCTTAGCTGGTACAAACAATTCCTTTAGTGGAAATTACCTTTCTGAGTAAAATGCCTTATCATGATTATCATAAATTAACAGGATAACAGAAAGACTAGAAAAACAGACAAAAAGTAGCAGCTTAACATAGCCCTAAAATGTTACAAAACATTTATTTACTCTCTGCTTTTGAGCATCACTAACAATTGAGGCATGTGTTTATTCCTTATCCAACTTGCTCTGATAGCAGATTTCTGTACTTGAGTGGCGTGCTAGGATACTTCGAATGAAGTAGAGTGAACCATGTTAATGCATATCAGAAGCAGACTCAGGCTAGAATGGGTAAGGAAACTGGATAAAATGCATTACTGAATTAGTTGTATTTTCACAATTATTTGATTAATTTTTGGTCATTTTTGTTGATATCATCTTTTTTAATTTTTCAATACAAGTTTGGTTTCCAATTTAGGTTTGAAGACAATGCCCAACATGGAAATCAAGATGCCAAGGATGCTATGAACTAAGTCAGAGGGGAGAAATAGGCTGCAATGTTGCCCAAATCAGTGAGTACCTGATCATTGTAGGGGAGGAATTCGAGCTAAGGTGACTGGAATGAAGCACTCCGAGTTCATTAAGTGCTATTCATCAACCTGATAACTCTGTTGCTAGCACTGCTTATCCAGCTATAACCTCCTTTTGAAGTTGAACATGAAAAGCACACAGACGACATCTGCTTCAAGGATCCCACACTGGCGCTCCTTTAGTCAGAAGGTCCATGAGAATGATTAATTGTCTTGAAAGTGTTAGGTATCCAGCGAGGGTTTTTGAGGCTTTGGGTCTCCGATGAATGTGCTTATTGTTTAGTGCAGGGGGTGATTGTGAGAGGGAAGCTGGGTGTTTGCAATGACTGACAGTATCGCTGGGGGTTACAAGTGTAAATGTAATTTTCTTTTGGTCTCTTTTCTTTTGAGGGGTACTGTCAAAAGCATTCTCTCAGTCTCCCAGGAAACCTGACTTAGAAAAGGGTGTGCTTAATATCTCCCAGATCAGGACCTCATTCAATCAGTCTAAGTGTCATAAAACAAAAAGAACAGGACTTTGTCTTGGTTGTCTGCAGCCATGGACCTTCCCTTGGTCCACCCATTCTTGTGATAACATTGTGTAGTTGTGGTTGCAGGATAAAGGCTTGAGAATATTTCATTTGCTTTTCAAGTACTTGGAAAACGTAGATTTTTTTTCATTACAGTTTGCTCTCTTACTTTTAATTAACGGGTCAATGTTGTCACGCTGGCTTTGGAATGAGGGAAAGATACTGGTAAGAGATGAAAGGGAAATTACTTGAAAGTACAAAGGCAGAAGTGATTGGAGGGGGTGGGAGGTGGTGAGAGGGCGGTGTGGAAAATTTAAATTCCCAGAAAATATCAATGGCAATGAAAACATTCATGCTTTTTTTTTAGAGCATTGTGAGGTCATGGTTTAGTCCAAGACGTGATGACCCTCTCTAAGTGCTGTCTGTACAGAAGGCCTTTTAGGAATACAATGAAGTACATCTTTAATCTTGGCTAAAATTTCAACATTGATTCTCAGAGGACAAGTTGTTCAGGAACTTCTCATTCAGATTATGGGATATAAGCACTGTTGGCTAGTCCAGCAACTACTGCCTATCCCTAATTGCCCTTGGTGAGATGCATTTTGAACAAAAGGGTTCCAAGATTTGACCCAGTGACAGTGAACACACAACAGTATAGTTCCAAATCAGGATGATGAGTGGCTTGGAGGACAACTTGCATGTGGTGATAGCTCCGTCATGCATCACCTGTCCTTACATTGTAGGTGGTAGAGGTCATAGGCTTAGAACATAGAACATAGAAAAGTACAGCACAGAACAGACCTTTTGGCTCACAATGTTGTGCTGAGGCTTAATCCTAATCTAAAATAAACTAACCTAACCTAACCTATGCACCCCTCAACTCACTGCATGTGCATTTCCAGCAGTCACTTAAATGTCCCTAGTGACTTTGATTCCACCACCACCACTGGCAACATATTCCATGCGCTCATATCTCTCTGCATAAAGAAACTACCTCTGACATCTGCTCTATACCTTCCTCCTAACACCTTAAAACTATGACCCCTCATGGCACTCAGTCCTGCCCTGGGGAAAAGTCTCTGGCTATTGACTTTATCCATGCCTCTCATTACCTTATATACCTTGATCAGGTCAGCTGTCTTCTTCCTTCTCTCCAGAAAGAAAAGTCCAAGCTTAGTCAACCTCTCTTTGTAAGACAAGCCCTCCAGTCCAGGCAGCATCCTGGTAAATCTTCTTTGCACCCTCTCCAAAGCCTCCTTATCTTTCCCATAATAGGGTGACCAGAACTGGACTCAATATTCCTAGTGGGTCTTACCAGATTTTCGTAGAGCTGCAGCAAAACTTCGCAACTCGAGCCCCTGTTAATGAAAGCCAAAACACTATATGCTTTCCTAACAACCCTATCCACTTGGGTGGCAACTTTGAGGGATCTATGCACTTGAACACCATGATCCCTCTGTTCCTCCGCACTGCCAAAAAAACTGTCTTTAATCATATTCAGCTTTCAAGCTTGACCTTCCAAAATGCATCACTTCACATTTATCCAGGTTGAACTCCATCTGCCATTTCTCAGTCCAGCTCTGCATCCTGCCAATGTTGCACTGCAGCCTGGAACAACCCTTGATATTATCAATGGTACCTCCAATCTTTGTGACATCGGCAAATTTACTAATCCACCACTCAATTTCCTCATCCAAGTCACTTATAAAAACTACAAAAAGCAGAGGCCTAGGAACAGATCCCTGTGGGACACCACTCATGACTGGCCTCCATCTACAACCACTCTCTGCCTTCTGTCAGCCAACCAATTCTGAATCCAGACAGCCAAATGTCTCTGTATCCCATACCTCCTGACTTTATGAATGAGCATACCATGGGGAACCTTATCAAATGCCTTGCTGAAGTCCATATACACCACATCCACTGCCCAACCTTTGTCAACCTGTCTTGTTACCTCCTCAAAGAACTCAATAAGATTTGTGAGGCATAACCTGCCCCTCACAAAACCATGCTGACTGTTTTTAATCATGCTATGCTTTTCCAAATAGTCATAAATCCTATCCCTCAGAAATCTTTCCAAAACCTTGCTGGCCACAGATGTAAGACTGACTGGTCTATAATTAGGAGAAAGTGAGGACTGCAGATGCTGGAGATCAGAACTGATCTGTTGCTGGAAAAGCGCAACAGATCAGGCAGCATCCAAGGAACAGGAGAATCGACATTTCGGGCATAAGCCCTTCTTCACGTTGATTCTCCTGTTCCTTTGAAGTCAATGTGGGAGAAAATGACCTGGAGCTTTAGGTATGTTCTGGAGGTTAGGTCATGGGGGCTGTTATCTCGGAAATGTGCAAAGCCACATCAGGAGCAGTCCAGGAGCAGCTCAGTGTGGACGTGGGCTGGGCGGAAAGCCCACCTTGGTGCATCAGCACATTGTTAAAGAATGAAAACAGCAAGTAATTCAGAAAACAACACTCTGGCCCTCCCCAGACCTTTCCACACACACCAAAGAAAAAACATACGATGTGATGAAGAATAGTGGGATGCCCTTAAAAACCAAGTTAAAAACAATGGAGTAGGGGTATGGAGAAGATGTAATATGGGAGTAAGCTCACTACTAACATAAAAAAAATTGCAAGTGGTTTTCTTAGGTATATAAAAGGTAGAAAAGAGGCAACAGTGGACATTGAACCACTGGAGAATAAGGTTGCAGCAGTAGTAATGGGGGACAAACAAATGGCAGAGGAACTGAATAAGTACTTTGCATCAGTATCCATAGTGGAAGATACTAGCAGCATTCCCGAACTTTAAGAGAGTCGGGGGGTAGAGATGACTGTTGTGGCTATCACTAAGGTTAAGTTGCTAGGCAAGGTCTAAAGGTGGATCGATCACCTACACCAAATGTACTATACCTCAGGGCTCTGAAGGAGACAGCTGAGGAGATTCTGAGGGCATTGGTGGTGATCCTTCTGCAATAACAGGAGTCAGGGAGAGTCCAAGAGGACTGGAAAATGGTTAATGTAACACCACTATTTAAAAAGGGAGGGAGGCAGAAGAGAGGAAATTATAGGCCGGTCAGCTTGACCTTGGTCATTGGTGGGATTTTAGAGTCCATTATTAAGGATGAAATTGCAGAGTACTTGGAAGTGCATGGTAAAATAGGGCAGTGTCAGCAGTGCTTCATCAACGGGATGTCATGCCTGACAAATCTGTTAGAAATCTTTGAGGAGGCAACAAACAAATTTTAAAAAATAGCGTCAATGGACTTGATTTATTTTCATTTCCAGAAGGTTTTTGACAAGGTGCAGCGGAGGAAACAACCAAATAAGATTAGAGCGCATGGTGTTAGGGACGAGGTACTGGCATGAAAAGAGGATTGGCTGACTGGCAGAAGGCAGAGTGGAGGGAAAAAAGGGGTCTTTTTCAGGATGGCAGCAGCTGACTAGTGGAATTCCACAGGAGTCAATATTGCGGCCACAATTATTCATGTTATATATTAATAATCTGGTCGAAGGTACTGAGGCAGTGTTGCTAAGTTTGTATATGACAAGTGATAGTGGGGGGCGGGGGTAGGCAGGTAGGGGTTGAGGAGCAGGGAGGCTGTAGAAGGATGTGGACAGGCTTGGAGAGTGGGCAAAGAAGTGGTAGATGGAATGCAATGTGGGAAAGCATGAAGCCATGCACTTTGGGAAGAAGAACAGAGCATAGACTCACTTCTAAATGAGGGAAGGCTTCGGAAATCTGAAGCACAAAGGGACTTGGGAGTCCTAGTTCAGGATTCTCTTCAGGTCAACGTGCAGATTCAATTGGCAGTTAGGAAGAGGCAATTCAGCAGAGTCTTACCTTTCATTTTGAGAGGGCTGGACTACAAGAGCAAGAATGTACCACTGAGACTGGTTAAGACTGGGTAAGACTGTATTTGGAATATTGCAAACAGTGTTGGGCCCTGTCTCTAAGGAATGATGTCCAGAGGAGGTTTATAAGGATGATTCCAGGAATGCAGGGCTTGTCATATGATGGTTGAGGACTCTGGTCTGTACTCTATGGAGTTCAGGAGACTGAGAGGGGGAATCTCATTAAAACTTACAGGATACTGGGAGGCCGGATAGAGTGGATATGGAGAAGATGTTTCCATACGTAGGAGAGACTAGGACCTGAGGGCACAGCCTCAGCGTGAAGGAAGTATCCTTTAGCGATGCGAAAGAATCACTTCAGCCAGAGAGTGGTGAACATGTGGAACTCGTTGCCACTGTGTAGACTAAATCATTGAGTACATTTAAGACAGAGATGGATTGATTCTTGATTAGTTTTGATCAATGGTTGTGGGGAAAAGGCAGGAGAATCTACTTGAGAACATATCAGCCATAATCGAATGGCTGGCCAGACTTGATCGGCTGAATGGTTTAATTCTACTCTTAAATCTTATGGACTTATTATAGTCATTTCCCATGACTGAACCTTTGTTAAGCATGCTACCTCATATCATCCATCACCCTATGACCCTTAAGAAGCTTATGCCAATGTAGTGATAACTCAGATCAACTAATACCTCCCACACGCCTTATAGCTACTGTATCCATCATGGTTGACATGATGTGTCAAAAATAACTTTTAAAAGGAACTGGCAGGCCATTAAGGCATTTAAAACATCTTTCTCTTCAAAAAGTTGAAAAAAGTCTCCTGTGGTGTTTGAAAAACATCAGTGAACCCACGCTGAGATTAGATATATTTCCTACTTGCTTATCGAAAGATGTAACATTTAAAAGAAAACTCTTTTTGATAAAAAGCCATTTATTACATTCAAATTTCTTTAATTCCCATTCCTTTAGTTCCATGACAAATAGATATCACCATTTGGAGCTGTCACTCAAACTGTGAAGTGAGATACACTAGATTGTGTAATGCAAGCGTGTGAAACCAGTTGTGCAGTATTAATCAATGGTAACCCTCAGGCTTTTGATAATAGAGTGAAATAGCAAGCACTGATTCTTTTCAAGCACTGAAGTTTTTTTATAAATATGTAAAGGGCAGGAGTTTTAAATGTTTTGGCAGCTTGACCTCTCGTTTTTGACTTTTCTGTTTGATAGCTCCTTTTGATGGTTCGTTTTGACCATTCTGCTTGATGGTTCCGTTGACACCAGTCTTACCTGCTCCAATTATCTTGACAATTCCAATGAGTTTATATACAATTTAAATCCATTCATGTCTCCTTTTAACAATCCCAAAGGACATCATATCATTCCGTAAAGTCATCTGACCTCCCATGAGGGTTTACTGGCACCACATCTAAAAGGATACCTTCTCTCTCTAAAAGCGTACCAACTCCCTCATGTTTATACATGACTCTACCAAGTCGAATTGGCACATGCCGTTTTTTCCATTCATAGCTGACAAAAATCAGATGTAATTTAGGTAGTTGCTGTTGCATATTGATACTGTTAACCAAGAGTGTTCAATTTGGAACTTGCCCTTAAACAATCCCCTGAAAAAAATGACAGATGCTCCATTAATAGGATAAACTTACAGACTTGAGACTCTGGAGATGTTTTCTTTATCATTGTGAAAATTGAGGCTGTGGGGTTGACTTTTTTCTCATCAGTTGTATGTACAAAGTTAGGGAAATTCAAGATTTCACAAACCTGACCAATGAGAAAGTTCTCTGAATGGTCGGATTTTTGTTCCTGGGTACGAGAGTGGTACTAACAGGAGTTAGGTCCTCTACATCCAAGGACTGGGTTGAGATAGCTAAAGGGGCTGCTTAATGATGTGTCAGTCTCTCCTAGTTAATATCAAAAGAGTAAAGCTCTCTAGCTTTTATCTCACACAGACTCTCACTTTTCACAGATGTCTTATTCCTTAACCATTCCAACACATCACTCCATTCCTCTTACCTGACAACTACAGCCTTGCTTCCCCCCCTCCCCCCCATATCTGCTTCATGTCAACCTATGCCTTTCTATCTACATGGCCTGCCCTATCCTCCATACCAATCTTTGTTTTTACCTGTCTCCAAGGCCCCTCATACTCTCAATGCCAACTTGCCTCCAACTTATATCAACCCATAAGCACCATTCATTATCATAGCCCTTCATATCTACGACCCTTTGAAGAACATTCCACCCAAACACAGGCCCCACGTTATTGCTGTAACCTCACATTTAGCATGGCTAATCCACCTGACTTGCACATCTTTGGAGTGTGAGAGTAAGCCTAAGCACCTGGCAGAAACCCACAGAGATGCAGGAAAACATGCAAATTCCATACAGATAGTCACCTGACACTGGAATTAAATTCAGGGCCCTAGGGCTGTGAGGCAGAAGTGCTAACCACTGAGCCACCATGCCACAATGATAATAAAATTTCACTGGGTATTAAGTACTTTGTCTCAAAGTTCTGTAAGTTGCAATTGAACAAACATTTTTTGTTCAATTCTTCTCTTGAGTGTAGGGTAGAAATAAGGCAGATGTAGATTTTATTAAAGCCACTGTTCTATCAGGAGAGTCATTGCTATTTAATCTGCGCTAGCAGGGAATAGGAGACTGAACTTGGCTGCCATTGAGAGCCATGAGCTTTAGTGTTCAATGTTAATATTTGAGTTCAAAGGGCACTACGTTTATTAGTTCAAATAAATAACAGGTGCAAACAAAAGGAGAGATGGATCGAGTGATATGTAGTTAAATAAAAAGGCTGAAGCTGATACATGGTTACCTCTGATAAAACCTGAAGCTAAAGCCATTCCGAATTAAATGATGATTGCAGCACTTAAACCATGCCCTTGCCTGCCTGCATTACTCAGTGCAAGACTGGAATTCTTTACCACCACACGTTGTTCTGTCTAACAATTCCACTCAGACCGTCTGGTCAGGAAACAAATGCTCTCATGTTTGTGCTAACAGGCCACCCAGAGACTCTGTTAAAACATCATCAAGCAAGTCTTTAAACAGTTGTCAAAGCTGCAATGTCAGAGAAGGCCCAAGGGACGAGTGTTCACATTTATCAGGCTTTGAATTTAGACAAAATCAGAACGCACAGAAATATGAAAGATGAAAGGCCATTTAGCCCATCAGACCAACCCTAGTACAGACTTGTTCTAGTCTACCTCTATTGTCGACTTGATCCCACTCACTTAATATCCTTCTACAAACCCAATGCATTCTACCCTAAAATGAACTTTAGACACCTATTTAAACAGATCCTGGATAGAATACTTTCATGGGCACTGTTGGTCAATTTGCTTCCACTGACCTTCGACTGGGTATCATATCATAGACTCTTTTGCACATTTGATTCTGCTGCCACAGACACTCAATAACCTAGCCTGCACATTTAATTTGAAGGGAATATCAACATATCGTCACAAAATGCCAATTACCATCAACTGAAAGTCCAGAATACTCACCCATCCTTACGTCTTCAGCTCTGATTCACTGTCTGCTGTAAGGCACAATCCTTGCTCCATAATTCGGAAACCACTGTACGTAATGGTAAATGTAAGGATCATAAAATAGGCTAAACAATAGGGAATGTAGGAAGCTCTGGAAGAAGACTTCAGAGACATTTAAAGAAAAAGTTTAAGAATGAAATCTAGAACCCTGAACTTTATAAATACTGCAGACGCATGAATATAAAACAAAGATAGTTATAATTTCATAAATCATTGGTTAAGTCTCTGTTATAAGTCTTGTGTCTAATTCTAAATGCTATCATCTTAAGAAGAATTTCAAGGCCTTAGTTATGGTATTACAGAAGTTTGTTTAGACTTACTCAAATGTCATCAGAAATGAAGGACTTCAATTGTGTGGAGAGACTAGAGAAACTGAGCTTGTTCATCTTCGAGCAGATTTAACAGGTGTGTTCAAACTTTTGCAGAGTTTTGATAATGTGAGTGAGGCAAAACTGTTTCCATTAGAAGGAGCTTAGAAGCCAGAGGATACAGGTTAATTGTAATTACCAAAAGACCTAGTGAAACCATGAGGAGAATAATATGATGGACTGAGATGTTATGATTTGGAATGCACTGCGTCAGAGAGCTCCGGAAAACAGATTGATCCGTAAATTTCAGAAAGGAGTTACATATAAACTTGTAAAGAACATTAGAAAACCTTTTGGCAGAAGGTGGGTGAAAGTGTCTGATTATAATGTTGTTTCAAAGAATGGCATGCTGGGCTGAGCGATTTCCCTCTGTGCTAAATGATTCTTTGAGTATAACTATTCAAATACCAAAGTTTATCAGTAAAGTTCTCCAATTTACCAAACCATATTCTTGACTCAATTCCACCCCTCCGTACTCTGATCATTGTCACATTTCTATTTGTGGGAGTTGGCTGTGCAGTTTGCTGCTGCATTTCCTGTATGGTAATGGTGTCAACATCCCAAATGTCGATCACTGGCTGTAAACTGTTATTGGTGTCTAGGGGTTCTGATGGTGCAATGAAACTACGAGATTTTCTTTTTCACTATGGGCTGAATCTTACCAGAAGTCAACCAAAGGTCATCTGTATTGAGTTTTGTAGCATGATTTCCTCAATGAGGCCTAGTGAGTAATCACATGGGAGTTTTCCAAGTCTGCCTACAAACCACACCCCATTCGGCCTTCCTTGTCCAATGCTAACCCAATTGTCTAGTCAGCAGACATACCCCCTCCACTGAAATCTCCATGTCTTATCTCTCCCTGAACAGCTCATCCCCACTGACCCCTGCACTTGCTCCCACTCACCACTTGAACCATATCTCCAAAGCACATCCTTATCCCCGAATTCCGTCACTACAGTTCGGTCATGCCCACCATTGTCATACACACTTCCTCCTCCGAGGCCACAGTGGTGGTGACCGCCTCACAACTTCCACCCACAATCCATCTCCTCCCATACACTGATAGCTTCTCCTCTTTCTGCCCCCTCACTATCCTTGTTCCCTTGGCAATCCAGGTTGCTGTCTCTAATTTCCAGCATGACCCTCTCTACTTTCCAACTATCTCAGTATCCCTTGATATACTCCTCGTTCCCCCCCCCCCCCCACCCCCCACCCCACGCAACCCCCCACCACTCTTTGGCAATCATTTCACTGATGTCTGGGACTGACTGGTGCTCCATCACCAGACCAACTTGGATGGACCGCCTTAATACATGACTGGGAGACTCCTGATTGATGTCCAAGCGCCTTCCCAAATGACAATCTGCTAATTCCCAGATTGGTTGCGCTATTCATACAGGACTGACTGTGGTCCACTTTGTGAACTATAGTGATATGGATCCCATGCCCCTGACCACCACAGGTCTGCCAAGCCCAAGTCCCTGCACTAATCACAGCTTTATCCTTAACTGATTGTCTTGACTGTTGAATTTACCAAAGGTTATTGCCCACTGACTTCAACGTAGGGCCACTTGGTTGATGCGCATGCAGTTTGTTTGTGCTTAAGCTGCTAGCATATGCTATTGGTAAGAGATTGACATAGGATGGTGATACACAGTGACTTATCTATCCTATTGACTGATGGCTGCTTACAACCAGGGCAGGCTACCTGGCTGTGTGTTTGTGCTAAGGTGCAAGTCAAGATAGAACTACAGAGGATCTTTAAAGTGTGGCTGAGAGGGCAAAGCACTAAAAAGCAAAGTAATGCAGGGATGCTGTGAGTGTCTAGATTGGTGCAACATTACTGAGTGCTAAGAGAGAGCAAGCGAGTAGCCCTGAGGTGCAATCAAATCCAATAAGTGAGCTGTGAGTTTCTGCGCACAAAGTGTTCTTGCGATTGCATTGCTATGTGAGGTATCAGTGTGCTCCAAAGTGCAACATTGAGGCACCAATGACCATGGATGTGAGTTGTGTGGAGTCACTGCCCATGGAATATGCCCTAAGTTGTTGGTGCCAGATGTCTAAATGGAAGTCCAGAGGACCAAGCTGTGAGTTGAAGTCATCAAGTACCCGCTTTGACTTTCATGTCAGGAATTCTCAGCATCTAGTTACTATCTGGAAGGTAGGTGAATGGGAGAGTGCATATTAATGAGGTGAGATTAATGACATTAATAATGAATAACCATCTCCATTAATATCATTTTCACTGCTCACTAGTGTGAATCTCATCTTGATATCTGGGCCTTGTTGTAAAAATGCAAAATTTTGGTCAAACGTCAAGGGCTTCACTCAACATCTCATCTGATTCTCCTGAATTTCTTGCAGTGATTCACTATTGTCTTTAGACCAGAACTTAAACATGCTTCAGTGCTGGAATGCACTTGAATGTTTCCAGCAAGCTTACCTGTAAAACCATCTACCATCAACAGCATAATTCCTCCCAAAGACCCTTCATCACCCAACTATTGCACCACCAATGTTCCCAGAAATGACTCTTCAATCTCCACATTCCCAGCCACCTCTCAACTCCAATCTCCAAGGATCTCACCCTGACCTCACTGATCTCCAACGTCTCTCAAATCTCTCTGTGATACCCTCAATCTCTGATTTCACATGATCTCTTCCTCACCTCACATTCTCTCACACCTCCATTTGATCACCAAATTGACCAGTCCTGACTCCTTTCTGCTCCATACTACACTCAATCTGACCTATCAAATCAAGGAGCCTATCCCCATCCTTCTCCTCAGGCTGTTGTATAGGTAATGGTTTTGAAGGCTCCATTTATTCTAAGGATGTCATACCCAATCTGCGTATGGAGTTAAGGAGCTCTACTCTAACTATCAAAAAGAACATATGTATCTGGAGCAGCACCTCAGGAGTTTGTAGTTTTGCCTGCCCAACTTACTTTATACATTCATGGGATGATTTATTGCACACCCCTAGTAGCCCAGTTAAAAGTCAACCACCTAACCGTGGGTCTGGAGTCACATGTAACCCCGACCAGTTTAGGATAGATCAGAAGGGATGACAGTAAGCAAGCAGTTGTAGACATTTACGGAGGTAATTCATGACTCTCAACAAAAATAAATTGCAGTAAGGAGGAAAGTTTCGAAGAGAGGGATAAACCAACATGGCTGACCAAAGAAGTTAAGGAGAGTATTAAGTTGAAAAAAAAAGCACATACAAAAGCTAAAATCAGTGATAGGCCCAATGACTCAATATAAAGGAATAAATTTAGAATCCAGCAAAGAAGGTTTAAAAACATAATAAAGAAAGAAAATAAACTATGAAGTCATACCAGCAAGGAAAATAATAAAAAACTGACAGTAAGAATTTTACATTTCTTAACAAGGAAGAGAAAGAGGTCAAAGTGAACATAAGACCCTTAGAAAATGTATCTGGGGAGACTGTATTGGGGAACAAGGAAATGGCAGTGGAGTTAAACAAAGTTAAAAATGAGTCATTATGGTGGAGATATTTTGAACATTCCATTAACACTAAAGAATGTGATGTAGGAATTAAGTCCCATCACCATCACAAAAGAAGAAGTATCAGACAAACTAATGGCAGATAAACCTTTGGCTTTGATGGCTTGCCTCCAAGGATCCAAGCAGAGATAGCTACAGAGATAATGGATGCATTGATTGTAATATTCCAAAACTCCTTGGATTCTGGAAAATTACCAGAGAATTTGAAACTGTTTCCATGACTCCCCTATTCAAAATAGTGAGGGTGGCAGAAAGTGGGTAATTATAGGCCAATTATCTGAACATGCATGTTGGAAAAGTATTGGAATCAATTATTATGGAAGTAAAAGCAGAATATTTGGAAAATCATAATCTAATCAAACAGAGTCAGCAAGGCTTCAAGAAAAGGAAATTGTGTCTGACTAATTTATTAGAGTTTTTTTGTGGAAGTCTCAGCCAGAGTGGATAGAGGACTAGACCTCCAAATGGACGAAAGAACAGAATTTTATTTAAATGGGGGAAAATGGCAGAAAGCTGCAGCACAAAGGAACTTGAGGGTACTTGTGCATGAAACACCGAAAGCTAGAACACAACTATAGCAGGTAATCAGGAAGACTAGTGAAATGTTGGCCCTTATTTCAAGGGGGTTAAAGTGTAATAGTAGGGAAGTCCTACTACAACCATAGAAGGAGTTAGTGGAACCACCTGGAGTACTGTCAGTTGTTTTGGTCCCTTTATTTAAGAGAAGATATAATTTCATTGGAGGAAATTTAGAGAAAGTTCCAACTAGGATCATCCCTGGTATGGAGGATTGTCTTATGAGCAAAGGCTAAACACACTGGGACTCTACTCATTGGAGTTTAGAAAAGTGAGAGGTGATCTAATCGAAACATTTAGGGGTTTGACAGGGTAAAGGCTGATGGGATGTTTCTACTCATGGGAGAATCTTGGACCAGAGGTTATAGTCTCAGAATAAAGGGGCATCAATTTAAGATTGAAGTGAGGAGGAATCTTTTCTCTCAGAGAGTTGTGAGCTCCTGCCACAGAGAGCTGTGCAGGCAGAGTCCATGTGTATATTTAAGGGCGAGATAGATTGATTCTTGACCATTGGTGGAATGAAGAGTTACAATGAAAAGGCAGGAAAGTGTATGTGAGGAATGTTAGATCAACTAGTGAATGGCAAGGCAGATATGTTTCTTATGATCTTATTTCCTTTTCTACCTTCACACTAGTAACGATAATCAACAGTGATGAGATAGTCACAATTAGTCTAATCGTTTTTATTAAAAGCCAAGTTATTTTTAATACAACTCAAATTTTAGTCACTTGCCTTGTTGGGATTTGAACTCCTCTCCCTTGAGCATTGACCTGTGGCTCTGGGTTATTAGTCCAGTAAGTAAAATTACCACCACACCCCTACCTTCTGCTGTTCAGAATAGTTACATCGTCATTCTGATTGCTACTCTGCAATAAACCTTGTTATCTAAGAATAATGCCTACTCTGTAGATACTTATATATTTTCCAGTACTAATCACTTGCTAGATCCTATATAAAGTAAAGACAAAGAGGATAGTGATAGTGAACTATCTTTAAAAAACCCTTACCCAGTACCACTTACTGGTAGAGTTGGCAAATAATATAGCATCTGTAATGGCCGTCTGAGAAGTACAACGTTGTTGCAGCTAGCAATGTGGATTCTATCCCCATCACAAAGAGAGTGATCCAATTCACTCAAAGGCAAAGATAATAATTCAAGGAAGTGAGTTTATCACTTTAAGAGCATTACTGCTTTAAGAAGACCAGACTAAAACTGAAATGTAGTTACTGATAAGGGGACAGACAGCAGTAGTGGTGGAAGCAACTAAAAGTTAAGCTAACCTCTACAAAGGCAAAACTCCTTTCACAAGCTGATAATAAGTCTTTGGTCACACAGTGGCCTTGAAAAAGACAGTCACATTTAGAAATACAGAGGTCTTAGCAAAGGACATACTGCAAGGTGTAATTAAACGCTACAGGAGGTAGAGCTGAAAGGGAAGATAAGAGAACTGAAAAGAGAGTCCTTATCCCTCTCGCTGAGCATTGCTGGCATCAACATTATGCTTCATAGTCAAAAAGTGTGGTGCTGGAAAAGTACAGCCAGTCAGGCAGCATCCAAGGAGCACGAGAGTCAATGTTTCAAGCATAAGCTCTTCATCAAGGAACTGTGAAAGGATCAGAATGAAAAGTGAGGCCAACTTACTGAATTAGGCAAAATTCAGAATTTGTTAAAAATGAGCAAATTTAACAATATATATTGAGTAGTTTTAGGAACAGAAATAGTCAGGACAAATGTAGGATCTAAAAGGATTGGGAATCAAGAATTAAGAACTTGACAGGAAGACTGAGAAAGGCTGCAGCTTGAGATCTTTATTCAAATATTTGTGCAGAGAAAAATGTATATTTTACATTGAAAGGTGGAAAATAATCATCGTACCCTGGAAGAAGTAGGGAAACTCCACCTTGGCTGCAAAAGGCAAGAAAACCCTGGAAGTGGGGAACCGCCATTTGATTGTTAAAATAAATTGGAAAACATCAACAAAGGTATGAAAGCCCACTTATCAGTACTGGGATACAAAACAAAAGTGATTTAAGAAACTCGAAAGTAACAAATTGTTACAGAATAGCTAGTAGTACAATTTAAACACTCATAGAAGAATGTAACACAGTGTTACATAATCACAGCATTAGAAAGACCAGCAAGTAAAGGAAATATTGCCATAGTGTTGTGAAATACAGTCTAACAATCTCTGAAGACATTCACTTTGGAACAGATTTAGTGAATACAAGATTAAAAACAGATTTAAAGCAACATTAAAGTGGCACAGATTTAAAACAGCTTTACAGTAATGAGATTAACTGGTACATTGAAAAGAAATAGAAAAAGATAATATTTCCTAGCAGAGTCGAGGGAAGAGGAGGATCATGCAGAACACAAAATTGGACTTCATAGATGCAATAGTTCTTAAGACACAGTATTGCTTCAAAATCAAACACTTAATGCAGAAGTAATAAATACCATTAAGCACAGAATTTCAGGAAAGGACGAGGTTCCACGTGCAGAGAGCTCAATGGTAGAACAAACTACCTTAAAAAGATAACTGAAGTACTCATAGGGAAAATAAATTATCCAGCTTTCACGGAAATCACTCATGGTATTTGTTATCTATTAAACGCCATGAGCAAATTACCTATGTTGATTAATTTACTTGCAAAGCCCATGAATGAAAAGAATGCTAATAGCCTATCAGGATAATTAATGTCACTCAGTGAAGGCTACTTAGACTCTAATCTCACAAAACCTGTTTTTAAACTTTGGAAGGTAGGATCTGGTAGTTCAGTGACTATTGGATTAACAGCCGAGTGTCTAGACTATTAATTCAGACAACACGATGGTAGCTTTACCTCTGGATCATGCTGTAAAATGCAGGACATTGAATTATCGCTTCCATCACACACTGGCTGGCCTATATGGAAAGGCGAGAAGGGAGTTTAATGAACGATGTTGATGCAGAGAGTCCAAGTTGCTATGGTTACATATAATGTATTGTAGCCTGGAGCTATGGAATGTGATGGAGATTCAACTTTCTTTTCACCATATGACTGACTGGTAATTTCTTCCACTCTTGCAAATATGTTTGAAGCATTTTCAGGTTAATATAAACCTGTTGTTTGTCTGTATAATGGTCCTACTTCTTTGGCCATCAAGTTCTGGAGTAGGACTCAAACACAGAACTTTGATGTAGCACAAGACTATAAACCACTACAAAACAAACCCTCCAAATAATGAGTAGCTAGTTCAATAATACCTCTTTTCCACAAATGTCAAAGTATAAGCTACTCCTGTCATGAATTCATCCCATCTTGGCAACGTGCAAATTTGAATTCAGTTTTAAAAATCTGGAAGCAAAAGACAGGTATTGATAAAACTGACCATGCAGCTGTTAACAAAACCACATGGTCACTAGCATCCTTTGGGGAAGAAAATCTGTTGCTCTCACTTTGTCTGGCCTATCTGTAACATCAATGCCATACCAATGTAGTTATCCCTTAACATAGCTGCTCTTTGAACAGGCCAAGCAGGTTACTTGATGATTGGCCTTTCCATATGAACAGTGCTGTGAATTTATTATCATAATGAAATGAGCCAAAGCAGGCACTTAAATTTATATATTGTCAAATCTTGCATTCTTTATACATAAGCCAACTACCCTTGTGCATTGTGCATCTTTCAGCCCATCTATTGATTCTTTGCCATATTTGCTTTTTTATTTCAATTCTTTTGAAGATTAAATTGCAAATTATTTCATTCTATAAAAACATTCTGGTCCATGCAGATTTTCTTTTGGCTGAGTGAGCATTTCAATTTCTACATATCTACATACATATAATTTATTTTATTACAGGAAGTAGCATATTGCATTAATAAGCTCAATATTACAGAGAATGCAACAAATCAGTCAATGTAAAGCACTTGGGATTAAACCTTGACATTCCCTACACGTCTGGGACTGTAATACTTGTCTGTGTCAAGTCCTGCTTGTGCGCACCAGACACTCTGGGTGGAAAGTAACACATGATTCACATCTGTTACTAGTTGGCCTGCGTGAGTCCCAGTGTCAGATTCCGCACATGTACATGCTGGGAAGTGGGTGCATTTAATTCTTCAAGTTGATATGTGAGACCTCTGGCAAGTCACATCCGTCACCAAGAAGTTGTACTCAATTGTTAAAGAGCATAACGGGACTTTTAATGAGGAGCAGTTCCTCACTGTATGGCTGATGGATGCTGACTAAAGTTGAATTTTTCTCCATTGCTATTTTATGACAGAAAGAGAATAAATGCTTTAATGGAGAGCCTTCTCACCTGGGCAAATGTAAATGCTCTGTCACATCTTCTAGGTTAGATCCATCATTGAATTAGCTGGACTGACATTAAGCTGCACTTAGCTTCCACACTCTTGAGTTATATAGGAACAAATTCAATGCCATGACCATCCTGAGTTCTGATCAATACCTTTACATCCTGTCAGACTTTACCTTCTCAACTGGGTCCAAGGTCATGAAATAAAGAAGTTGCGTTAATATAGTGTCTCTCATGGCCTCATAACATCCCAAAGTGCTTTGCAGTCAAGGAAATACTCATGAAGAACAGTAACTATTATACTATAGGAAATGTAGTTTTGAGCACAACAGGATTCCAATCAGAAAGGAGTTGCAAACTGATGCTCAGTGTTTGAGGAGTTTGCAGGTGCTGAAAATAGTAGCTGATCTGCTTCCAGCCACATCTGGCATAGCCTGCCAGTACACACACAGTTAGATTCATAGAATCTGAACTTACTCGGCCTCTATCACTGAGTTAGCATTTGACTTACCATTCTGGACCTCACAGATTGGATTCATGTTCTCTTCTAAACACCCTCTACAGTCTGCTGTACATGGGGTGCTTCCACCCATCATGAGTACTATTTAAAGGCATCAATATAGTGCTTTTGAATTAGGTGGTTTTGAAGTAGTTTAGGTACTATAAGGTGTAGGAGCAGAAATAGCCATTCAATGAGATCATAGCTCACCTGATAATCCTCAACTCCGCATTTCTGCCTTTTTCCCATAAGAGTGCCGCATGCTGCACTCTGTGTTGTATGGCTGTGGGCCATTTAAGAGTTTGATGGGATTTGAAGGTCCTTCAGTCTGCTCTGAATCACAGATGCTTTGCTAATGGCAGAATTTCTCTTTTCTTTTATCCAATAGGCCATTAATAGATTGGAGACAGGACTTCCACCTTCTGAATCAAGAAGTTGTCCCTTGGAGAGCTGCTAGTCAGCCAGAGACCGACAGAATGATTTAAACCAGAGGCATTTGGTGCTGGTTCAAGATTTGGGGAAGAACTTGAGGGTCAAGTTGAATTCAAAGCAGGCATACCCAAGAAAGGAAGGTGATTAGCTGAGTGGTTGTAGTTTGAGGGGCTTTGGGCAGAGGACACCCTGACAGAGGTGGCCCTCCAATGGGATTCCACTAAGTAAGTAACCTGCCATCTTCCAGGGAAACCTGCTGGGCTTGGCACTTAATGCTTGGTGTGGGACTCTCCCGCTGCTGGTTAAATGCCATCAGTGGTGGCGAAGAGGTCCTTGATGGAAATTAATTGCCCACTTAAGGGCCTCAATTGGCCCACTGGCAGGCAGCCCATCCAGTAACACCCTCACAGCTGGTATTATTAGAGGGAAAATACATAGGGAGGCAGTAAACAATCGGCCCACTATCTGCCTACAGGGTTTAATCAGCTCCCCATTCCTGCCTTCAAACCCATCAACCCCTCAGCTGTGTCTCTGACATCATTAGCCTCCCACTTCATTGAGGGCTGGATCTACGTGTATGGCAGTCACTTTATATTTTTTATGATCCATGCAGCTTTTCTCCCTCTCTCTGGGACTAATTTGCAATGATTTTTGAAACTAATTCACTGTTAGACTTGCTTGAGATATTTAGATTTTTATTCACAGACATTCCACCATTTTATATATCTTCTGTTTTCCATAAGTTAGAAGTAATTGCACTTAAATTCAAAGCCCTGCAACTGTGTTGAGTGTAGTTCTCACATTTCTCCATGGGTTTACTGAACTGAAATGGATACAGTTTTGCTCAGCACATGACTCCTGTATGACAGTGAATGTGGCACCTTGGGATATTTCTCCTCATAGCCAGTTGTTCCTAGCTCTTTATGTAGAAATATCCATCAAAGCTGAGATATTAGTACAATTTAAATAAAAAGACAGACTTCTGTAGAGCTAGGATGAGATGAATGGATCCCAATGACACAGTTCTGATTTGCATCCCTTGCTTGGAACACCCCTGAATGTCACTGTTGATGGCCCAAAATGCATTTTCTTTTGAAGAAATCTACAAATTTTCTTGAAGATGTAATAGGGGCTGTGGACATTCTGAAATTAGGCTTTAAGCCAAATATCTTTTCTGCCATTTAGAATCTAGGAACTAAAACAGCCACAAACCAATCTTTACTCCTTAGTTGTTGAGTATTTATAGCTCTAATTTAGCCTTCAGTTACTAAAGTGAAGCTTTCTACTGATCTACCCTTCGATGAGTGACTTTGGTTATCAACAAGTAAGAATTCTCCATAAAGATGAGATTCCTGATTGCTTTCTTTGCTTTGTAGGTATCAAGGACAGACTAATGACAGCATTATCACACGGCATCTAGAATAACATCCTGGAGAGGGACATTGGGTGAGAACTAACGTGTTTGCCGTAGATGGCAAATTTATTACTATGGTTGTGAATAGTGGCTGATGCTGAATATTAGCATAGTCAAGATTAAAATGGTGCTGGAAAAGCACAGCAGGTCAGGCAGCATCCGAGAAGCAGGAAAATCGACATTTTCTGCTCCTTGGATGCTGCCTGACCTGCTGTGCTTTTCCAGCACCACTCTAATCTTGACTCTGATCTCCAGCATCTGCAGTCCTCACTTTCGCCTGAATATTAGCATATATGACTGACTGCAGCAAGTGGAGGTATGAAAATGACGAGGCCTGTAAATGCTCCCGTCTAACAGCAGACAATGTTATTTGGGCTGTTTGAAAGAGAAAAGCTAAGAAGATGTACAACCTTTCCAACAAATGGAAAGAACATTGAGGATCAGCCCTGCAGGGAAATTACAGCAAGATGCCAACAATATAGAATAGTTATAATGGAACACTTCAAGTATCTAAACACTGCATAGACTGTGATTCTTATAGTGTAGGGGACAAAGGGGCAGCGTTCCTTCATTATGTTAGAGTATCCTCTTGCAGTATATGTCTAGTCCAATAAAAAATGATATGTTATTAGACCTGATTTTTGCATGTGAGATGGGCCAAGTGGATGAATTGTCAGTGTGGGAATATTCAGGAGACAGTGACTGTTGCACCATTGAGGATGCTGGTGGAAAATGACAAAGGTCAAATCAGAACATGAAAAATCAATTGCTGGAGAGCCGACTTCAATGGGGCATGAGTTGGGCAGGATTGACTGGGTTGAGAGGTTAGTAGGAAAAACAGTAACTGAACACTGAGCTACTTTCAAAGAAGAAATGGCTTGGGTCAAGGAATATTCCCTCAAGAGGTAAGATAAACAAATCCAAAGCTCCCTGGATGACAAACGAGGTAGAAATTAAGATAAAGAAGAAAATAATGTGCTTATAACAGGTCTCAGGTGGAAAATAAAATTGAAAATCCCAAGTAATATCAAATTTTCCAAGTAGAGGTGAGAAGCAAACAAGGGTTATGTGAGAAAACTGGAAGACAACATAATGGGGTGTCCCAAAGTCTTCTATAGGCATCTAAATGGTAAAAGAAAACGGAAAAGGGACCAAAGCGAGAGTTAACAGGTGGAGGCAGAGATCATGGCTAAGGTATTGAATGATTACTTTGAACCTGCTTTAACAAAAGAGAGAAATGCTGCCCAGGACACGAGGGCAGAGGAACCCTAGAAAGGTTCAGAATTCATATAGAAAATATATTGGATAGGTTATTGGTACTTAAAGTTAACAAGGCACCAGGACCAGATGAAATCCATCCAAGGATTTTGAAAGAAGTGAGTGGAGATTGCAAGGGCACTGATCATGACTTTCCCATCTTTCCTTGATGTGGAGAGTTTCCAGAAGACTGGAAAATTGAAAACAGTATGACCTTGATCAAGAAATATTGTAAAGATAAGTTCAGCAATCATGAACCAGTCAGTTTAATTTCAGTGTTGGGGAGGCTTCCAGAGACAGTAGAATTAATAGTCGGAAAGTGTAGCGCTGGAAAAGCACAGCAGGTCAGGCAGCGTCCAAGGAGCAGGAGAATCAATGTTTCGGACTTGAGCCCTACATCATAGAATGATAGAATTAGTAGTCAGATTGAAAAAGGTGGATTGATTAGGGAGAATCAGCATGGATTTCTAAAGGGCAGATTGTGGTTAACTAACTAACTTGATGTGATTTTTTTTGTAGACTTTACAGAAGGGCTTGATGAGGGTAATACTGTTGTGGTGTATGTGGATTTCCAGAAGTCATTTGATATAGTATTACACAATAGACTTGTGAGAAAAGTTATAGATCACGGAATAAAAGAGTCAATAGCAATGCAGATCCAAAATTGGCTGGTGATCAAAAACAGAATAATGGTCAATTGATATTTTATGGGTGGGAAAAATATTTTTAGTGGAGTTTCCCAGGGATCAGTATTGGGCTGCTGCTTTTCCTGATTGTATATTAATGATCTGGAGCTTGGTGTCCACAGTTTGTAGATGACACTATACTTGGAGAATAATGTAGAACTCCAGAAAGATGTAGACAAGTTGGTGGAGTCAGCAGGTAGTAAGCTCTTATATTTCAATGCAGAGAATTGTGAGGTGAAGCATTTCAGTAGGAAGAGCATTGAAAGACATTGAAAATGGGGGTAAAATTCTAAAGAGGTGCAAGAACAGAAGAACGTGCACAGATCACTGAAGATGGCAGGACAGGTAGAGAGAACAGTAAGCAAAACATACAGCATCCTCAGCTTTATTAGTAGGGACATAGAGTAGAAGAACAAGGGAGTAATGTTAATTTTGTATAAGATAAGTGAGACCTCAGCTGGAGTATTTTGTATAGTTGTAGATGCCACATTATAGGAAGAACTTATTGAAGAAAGTGTAAAAGCCTACTCATGCTCCAAGTTTTTAAGTATTGTTATTAATATTACAATGATATAACTTCTTTGTCATTCATGCGATGTGGACATTGCTGACTTGGTTAATAGTTATTGCCCATCCTTAATTGTCCATGGGGTAGTTAAGAGTCAACCACATTGCTGTACAATTGTGGGTGCCACACCTCATAGGATGGATGTGAACATATTGAAGAAAGTGTAAAAGCCTATTCCTGTTTTTTATAAGAATGGGTCTAGGGATGATAAATTGAAGTCAAGCGGATGGATTGCAGAAATTGAGACTGTTCTTAGAGTGAAGAGTGCTGAGAAGACATCTGAGAGGCTTTTAAAATCATGAGTGGGCTAGAGTAGGCAGAGGAAAAAGTTGTTGCTTCTAAAAGGAACAAGGACAAGAACAAGGTAGATTTAAAGCAATTTGCACGAGAAGTAAGGATGACATGGAAATAAAAATCACTTAATGTGTAATTAGGGTACGTTATGCACTGTTTGGACTTTTGATGGAAGCGGATTGAATTGAGGCATTCAAGATAGTTATTTGAATAAAAATAAATTGCAATGGTATGGGGGGGGGTTTTAAACAAGAGACTGGCATTAGATAGTGACACTTATTTGAGGAACTGCTATAGGAACTGTTGTGTGCTTTTATGCTCATATTCAAGAGTTTGGGTTCAAGACAGACTTGTCAAGGAGCAGGTAATGTCTTTATAGTGCTATTTATTAAAGGGGAGGTGGTGGCATAGTGATAATGTCACTGGACTAATAATCTCCAAGCTCAGGCTAATGTTGTGAGGACATGGGTTTGAACATTGGGCACATGGGCTTATTCTATTTTTCTTTGAGATGGTGCAATGGCTGAGGGGCAGTTTGCCCCGTTGTTTAGCATCCTATGTAAAAAGCAAGCACCTTCAGCAATGCAGTAGTGCCACCCCACATTTTGTGCTTAAGTTTCTGTACTGGAACTTGAACCCTTCAGAGGTGAGACAGAGCCATGGCTAATAACAGCTATGCCCTGGTCTATCTTCCTTCTAATTTTTGCCTTCAAGCAATAAAGGTCATTGAGTGAGCAGAAAATGCTGCCTGATTTAACTAATGCAACAGAGCAGAGGCTAACTGCAGCAAATTAACCAACTGAACTCCTGATCTGAATGATTCAGTGCCACACAGTTTATGATCTGACAAATAGGGAGCAGCGGAGTTTAAGCATTTTTCTGAATTTTGGCAGAACAATAAAGGTTAGGAATTCTGATCAGTACAGCTCATCCAACCCTCAGTGTGGTCAAGCCACATTATGTGTGCTAATCCACACTGACATTAACCCCTTTTTGTCATGAATTCCATTGCTTAGCATTACCAAATACTCAGTTCAAATAATCAATCTCTATTAAAGCTGCAACATTACAAATCCCAGTTTGAATTCTCTGAATACTGTTTTACAGGCCAGGGAGGGATTTATGTTGGGGGAAGGGTGAATTGGGAAAATTTTTGAACCATTTCCAAGTAAATGCCTGGGTCGCTGACAGGGTTTAATGAGTAAATTCCTTTACTGTATGATTTCCTAAACATTCTTGGCTGACACAGACTAAATATTTGACACATTTGAAAAAATTCTGTATTTGAAAGAATAGATTTAAACTGTCTACTGTTTTTTTAAATTCAGTGTTCCATGTACATTGCTACAATCCCAGATCCAACATGAAGCTATTGTTATGACACCATGAGCTGAAATTTGAGTGGTATTCCCCAATTTTGTTGTTAGATCGTTATGGTTCAATTCACCTCCCACCCCCGCACCCCACCCCTCTTCAAAGACTTGAATCACACCATATGGATTGACTCTCCAGTGCAATACTGAGGGAGCATTCAATGTTGATGGTAAAGTCTCAGATGAAAAGAGAAATACAAAATATTCAGTTTTCATATGCTAAAAACACATAGACCATTTGGACTATTGGGTCATATTTCCATTTGCTGATTGGGATGGGAATAGGTGTAGATGTGATTTGAAAATTGCCTTCTCAGAAGGCAGCATTGGATTCTGCTCTGATAGGAATGCAATTATATTTTCAAAGGAAAGGCAGGAGATGATATGATTTCTTGGGTCAAACACCATTGCTTGTATGATAGGATCTGAGTGCTTACCTATACAGGTAGTTGAGCACATGTAACATATCCCATGTAGACTGGGGTTCTTGCTGGCACAGATGGAACATACGGAACATAGGCCCGTAAGCAAAGGCCCTTTGGCCCACCACGTCTGGATGTTTGTCAACAATATTAACTATTTACACTCTTGTAAGATTTCAGATTTGCACATTGCTGGTTGAGTTCTATGCTAACTAATGTTACAGACACATTAAAGGAGTATAACACTACACATGGCTGACTGCTTATACATTGTGCTGACTTCACTTGTGAAGATGAAGGTGTGAGGACCTGGATACCAGACATATTGTGATGTCATCTTAATTATACTCTGCCTGTCTTGTCTGGAATTTATGCAATTATACAACAGGAGGGGCTTGTCTGGAAGCCACCATACTTCCAGTTATGTGCGTGTTAAGCTCATTCTAGATTTACTTAGGAGGTCTCATTGAAAATCCAAAACTAGCCCAATCAGCAAGCTTGGGGAAAATATGCATATGGAATATATTGAGGTGAATCTGGTGTGTGCAGGTTGGAGAGCCATCACAGCGCTTTGAGGCACTGGTCAATTATATAAGGGACAAGCAATCATGCTAAGCTATGGAACCAGTGGTACAGAGTTGCCATTACTGGTACTGTAAGGCTTGTGACTGGTGAGATTTCTAATATTGTGATTAGGCTGGCATCACCCAGGCAGCAAAGGCTAATGGGAAAACTCCTGCTGCATGGAATATCTTCAGCTTAGTGACAGGACATGGGAACAGGCTCCTCTAACATTGCACTAAGCAGCAATGAAGATACTCAATAAAAACATCTTCCAGGTCAGGAGACAGCCAGAGGAACAGAGAGAGGGTCTATCAGGAGGATGTCTTACCCATGACCAAGGATGCTCTGCCCATGAGTGAGCTACATTCAGATAACACAGCACCAGTGCTTTAGGCCAGCACCTATCCAAGGTGTTTGTCTTGCACTTTTGTACTTTGTGTGTGGACTTGGGCATTGCTGTTTCTGAGGGATGGTTCCTGAGTCTGAGGTGTTGAACAGTTGAGGAATGAAGCTGGTAATGACTCATCAATGTCTTAACTTCAACCTTCTTGTGACATCCTTCAAGACGGAGCCAGATGGCCTGTTGCAATGAGGCTGGCTTCCATTTTATGTCTATCTGTAACATCAGTACATTTCCTCTATAGGAACAGGGGAAGGCTATTCAGCCTGTCAGGTCTGCCCCACCATTTAATAGCATCGTGAGTGATTGATCAGTTCAATTCCTTTAACCCACTCCATCCCAAAACCCTATACACCACAGTGAATCCGAAATCTATCAACCTCTACCTGAAGCATACTCAGACACTGAGCTGCCACAACTCTCGAGGCTATTCACCTGAGCATCAAATGATCCTGCTCATTAGGTAAAAACAAGGATTGCAGATGCTGCATGACCTGCTGTGCTTTTCCAGCACCACTCTAATCTACACCCTGACCCTGCTTGTTAACCACCTCTACTCTCTCCATGACCATAATTTAGTGAAAGTCTGGCCCTCTCCATTCTCTGTGTGACCTTCCCTGGGTACCACTGACTCTTATCTGTTGCAGGGTGAGGGGTGGATTATGAATGGTATGTTGCTGTGCCCATATTTTTGCAGTATGATATTGACATGAGCTGCTGTGTTCTTTGGTGGTGTCTGCTTCTCACTTTCACCCTAACTGCGAGTGTGGTTTACACCTCAGTAATACCACTGGTCACTCACTCTGACAATGTAGGGTTGATCATAGACATTCAGTCTGCTGATTCTGTGTACATGCTGCTATGTTCAGAACTAGGGACCATTATATCTCTCAGCTGCCACTTTCCACTCACCTTCCTAGAGGTGTCATTGACGATCTTCCAACCCATGTCCATCTCAGACATGATGTGACTGTACACTTCTTCCTGGAACTCCAGGCATGCACTGTTGGCCAGGAGCAAAACTGTCAACCTCTTGACCACAGCCCCAATGAGAACACACCAGTGAGGTGCTTGTAATTTCTCCAACAGGCTTCTAATTCCAGGCTGACCCAATGCTAGTCAGTTCCCTGAAGGACAGACAGACCATTCATGACTGCCATTTGTTTAATGTCCTCTATGTTGTACATCTAACATGCCTCCAGAATGCTTCCAGTGTTGCTGATTGAAAATATAATTACTCCTGGGTGAATGAGCTCATTTGTACTTGAAAACTGTATCACTTCAATGATGATGATGATGCACGAAGGGGTCAGGAGTGGAGCTGTCCTGTGAACAGGTTCCCAGCCTGAAATAGAAAATCTAGCCCATGATCTCTAAAATAAATTCCTGTCCCTTATCTTCAGCTGCAACCTCACTTTTTTTTTATTTTTGTGGAGATATGGGTGTCGTGGAAATGTCACCGGACAAGCAATCCAAAGGAATCCAGACTAATGCTCTGGGGATGTATTTTCAAATCTTGCCATCTGAGCTGGTGGGATCTAAATTTAATTCATTACTCTGGAATTAAAAGCTAAATCTTAGCAAGATCTCCATGTCAACTATCATTGCTTGCTATACTTACCCACCTAGTTCACTAATATTCTTTTGGGGAAGGAAATTCCCATCCTTACCTGGTCTGACCTGCATGTGACTCCAGACCTACAGCAACATGGTGGACTTTTAACTGCTTTCAAAGGTAGTCAGGGATGAACAGCAGGTGCCTTATCAATCATGTCTTGAACAAATAAAAGTAGAATTTTACAGTGTTCTGAGGGAAGTCCAACAAGGCCAGCCTCGACATGGCCAGCATCTTGCTTCATCTTTCATGTAATTAACAAGCTTTGTGACAACTGTGCCATGATGTTCCTTGTGAAGGGCAATGTTGGATAGTCAATGGTTGTCCTGGTATACAGCAGCCTTTCAAACTTAGCACAAACTCACGGTGGGGGTGTCCACAATGGAGGATGTCAACCACGGGGCAAGCTGTTCTGGAAATGCTGCATGGTACAATGACGCAGGAGTCTGACATGAGGGATGCCATAGCGCTGGGCCCAGTAGACAGTGAGGCACTTTTGGTAGGATACAGCAGGAAATTTCACTTGCCATTGTGGTAAGAATCGCTCCAATAAGTTCATTGCAAGTGACATTGAGCCATAAAAGGGTAAGATTCAGCCCAAAGATTTCTTTTGAATCCACCACTTTGTCATGTTTTGGAGATGCCGGTGTTGGACTGGGGTGTACAAAGTTAAAAATCACACAACACCAGGTTATAGTCCAACAGGTTTAATTGGAAGCACACAAGCTTTCGGAGCGACGCTCCTTCATCAGGAGGACTACCATCTGATAACACTACCACCTGATGAAGGAACGATGCTCTGAAAGCTTGTGTGCTTCCAATTAAATCTGTTGGACTATAACCTGGTGTTGTATGATTTTTAACCACTTTGTCAGGTAGTGTATTTCCAATCTTAACAAATGTCCAAAACAATTCTCTTCATTCCCTTGCTTAGTTCATTTGTTAATTGTATCAGTGTCACCAAGCTACAGACCAATGGCCTATCATGGGACTCAGCTGGATGCCTCTAGGATAGCATCTCCTTTCCTGAGATGCTTGCTTTACTGTTGCTAAATAGGTGTGAATGGACTATTAACACAGTGGCATATGTATTGACTGTTTCACACACAGGGGTAAAATAAACAGGATAATATCTTCTTTCCTCTCTCCATCTCCTTCCTCAGAAAGGTAATTACGTTTATTTGGGATTACTGCCTTATTGATGTGGGAATCAAATTCATCTTTTTTTTCTGTGAACTGTATGCACATGAAATGAAATACTATGAATCATTTAGCAATCTAAATGCATAACTTAATCTCTAAACTATGGTGGTAAAGGTGATGACAGCATTTGGAAAGTCTAGGCAATGTGAAAATTAAAATTCCATTTAAAGTTCCCTATTACGTCATGTTTGTATTGCGCAGTGTTAATATAATCCTCTTTTTGCACTCCACGTGGCCTCTGAAAATATAGGATAACACCCACCTCTGGCTTTAACCCCATCCCATCTTGTGTTAACTGCGCACAACAAGGAATAATTTTGACTTTGGGCTATGACTTAAATGAAAAGCAGGAAAGATACACATCAGCTGCTAATTCGCATGCAATTTCACCTATCTTTTGCTCTTTCCCCAACACAAAATCTCCTCCAATGTCTGATAAAAGCATTAAAAAAACTGGGTAGAAGCCCAAAGCCAAAGGAAGGTCTGAAGGACAGGATTACACAAGATGGAGACGAGACAAATCAGGAAGCAGGTGTTGGGAGCCATCAGCCTGAAATTTCTTTGTTCCCATTGACCTGAAGGAACGATAGTTTTAAATATAGTGATGTAAATGAATCCAGCGAATCTGAGATCCACTTGAACTATGGCGATTTGAGAAACCTGGGAAACCTGGGAAGTGACCAAAAACTGTTGAATTGTTACAACATCCAACACCCAAACCTTTTTCATATCCACTACCATAGACCCATGGCTGACTGTCTGATGGACAAATAATATTTTTCATTTCAAGCAGTTTGGCATCTTTGGCTATTTGCCTGTCAGGACTCCATCTTTGACCTTCTGAAGGGTGGGCTTTCCAATAATTCCTTCACTGGTCAATTTGAGTTCTAACAGAAGATGGGAATACACTGCATAATGACTCCTGTCCCTGGTTTTGCTCAATAACCTATCCTACTCCCTAAGCCAACATTTAACTTTTTAACACTATCCGTTTCTCTGACAAGCAAGAAATTCCAGAACAACTAGATCCCATCTGAGAGATTCCTGTCCATCTGTCCTTTCTATGGGACTCTAGCCCCACAGAATGTGGTTACATTTTAACTTTCCTTTGAAAAAGCCCTGCAAGCCAATCAGTCCAAGGGAAAATTAAAAATAGGAAACAAAAGTTGGCCTTGCCAATAATACATGTATCTCATTTAGGAATAAGTTGCTTCTTTGAGAACCAGCACAGACACAAAGGGCTGAATGATCTCCTTCTGCACTGTAACCATTTTCTGATTACAGGACATTAACTGTTTTCCTGGAATCTAACCTAAATTGCAAATTTTTTTGGATAACATTGGTGAATATTCCAAGCGACCTGAGAATACCCAAACTGATCCCTTAGTAATAAAGATCAGTAACTGGTCAAAGCTTCAGAACCTACCTTTTTATATCGTAATCCTGAATCATAGAATCCCTCCAGTGTGGAAACAGACCATTTGGCCCAACAAATCCATACCGACCCTCTGAAGAGTAACCCACCCAGACCCATTCCCCTGCTCTATTACTCTACATTTCCCCTGAGGAGTCATTTGTAATGGGCTGACCACATTCCAACTGATGCAGTGTAGACTGAAGACTGAACCAAGGGCCAAGGAGTGAGGGATTTCAGTTACTTGGAGAGACTAGATTGTTGTAATATTCTGTTTCAAGTAGAGAAAGGTCAAATGGAAATTTAATAGGCATATACAATACTGTGAGGTATTTTTGAAGAGTAAATTGAAAGAAATTGTTTCCAATGACATGAGGGTTGGAGTCCATATACTTAAGATAATTACAAAATAAACCTGGGAGAAATAGTAAAAATTTTCACTTGCAGTGTGTTTTTATAATCTGCAATGCACTGCCTGAAAGGATCATAAAAGGGATTTAATGTTAACTTTCAAAGGGATAATAGGTATATGCTTGAAACACAAAATGCATGGGCTATAACAGATGGAATTGCATTCATATAGTGCCTTTCATCATGCCTCAAAACATTTTATAGCCAATTAATTACTTTGAAATGTAATTACTTTTCCACTGTAGAATATGGAACAGACAATTTCCACACAAGTTCTTACAAACAGCAATGTTATAACGAGCAAATAATTTGTTTTAGTGATGTTTCAAAAATAAATATTTGGCTCATATACCAAGGAAAATTCCTCTCCTATTCTTCAAACAATGCCATTAGACCTTTCATTTCCATCTGCAAAAGCAGACAGGGTCTCAGGTTAATATCCAATCCAACAATATTGTACTGCAATATCATCCAGTACCGGGAGGTTAAAGTAGATTTAAAAGACTAAGAGGCACGAGTGCTACCACTGAATTACAACCTGCAATGAGAAAACAGTACAGAAAAGAGACAAATTGGATAAGTCTTTGAAAGTACTGGTACAGGCAAGAAATGTTAAGTGGTCTGTTTTTGTGGTGTTACATTCTATAATCCAATTCATGATCCCCAAATCAAGAAAGAATAAATTTGAGCCACTGGGGAGGCCCACCCTGTGGGTCTTGTAAACATGAGGTTGAGTGTCATTCAATTACTGCTTCACATTCTCTCTCTGTTTTCAACCTTGGTGATTCCTGCAGAATAGACCTTGCTTCTTTACCTAAGTTGGACATGTGTAGCAGATTTTCTCCTAGTGTTGATACTTCTTCTGGTTTTATATCATCCATTTTACATAGTTGGACAACAAGGAAAAATAAACATGAAGTTTCATGAAGAATTGTCAGTTTCTGCGCCAGCAAAGATTCATCATGTCTGCAAATACCACATGTCTGGAAAGAGTAACCTCCAAGTAATGGAGGTGACTTACTATCATTGACAATGTCTGAACTACCAGATTGACAAACATGGTGACATCTAGCTCCCTCAAAGGCATGCCATCGCCCAGATGACCAACATTTCATCTCAGTTCCAGAAAACGTATTACCATTTACATAGCTTTGCAGAAAGTAGCTTGAATTGACAACATAGCAAGATCTTTTGTTGCTTGAGTTAAAGATGTTGAACAAAGTGCTGACTTTTGAGACTATTAAGTTTACTGAAACCTTGCAGAAAATGAATCATAGTGGGTAACTCATAGAATTCACCTTCCATCTATTATTTTATCTCAGCGTGAGAACTACACAGGACATACAGTTTAAGGCAAGAGTGATTTGTTCCCTTTTATTAATAAGGATTTCTTAAAATGCATTGAGGAGCTCATAGTTCATTCAATTACAGTCAACATGATTTTATGAAAGGAAAATCGTGTTTGATTTATTTATTTGTTTTTTTGAGGATGTAAATATCAGTGTGGATAAAAGGGAGCTGGTAGATGTGATATACCTGGAATTCTAAAAAAAAATCGATCAAGTGCAACAAGAAGTTATTGCACAAATTAAGGGCTCATTCAATTGAGGATGATTTATTAGTACAGGTAGATGATTGATTGATGGACAGGAAGCAGAAAAATAAAGCTAAATGGTGCAACTCGAAATTTGCAGCCTGAAATTAGTCGATTTCCACAAAGATCAGCCCTAAGGTCTCAGCTATTTACAACTAATGTTATGAATGAATTAGACAAAGTAGACTTTGATGATTGTGTAAAGTTAGGTGGGAATGTAGCTGTGGGGAGAATAGGAAAGTGGTGAGATCAATGTGTCCTACATCCAATTTTGATCTCTGTACAGATAGGAATATACAGAGGGAGGGCAGTTGGTAGTAGTCAGCAGAAGAATTCCTTACCTATGTTTAACCTTATACCATGCTACTTCATGGAGTCCAGAGTCAATGGTAAAACAACCCTGGCCATTGTTCCTTGACTGTATACCACTGTGCTGCCACCTTTGCAAGATCAGTCTCACTGGTGGGACAGGTCATAATAAGAAAAGGTGATGGACGAATCTGGGACCTTGGCTGTGAGTATGATTTGGAAGTTTGATTATGTTAGACTATTGCATGATCACAAACGCACTGACTCCCATGGTTAGCTAGACTATACATCCTTTTCTCCTTTGTACCATAAAGACTCTATTCCATTTTCCCATTTCTTCTGTCTCCATTCCAATGATGCTAACTTCAACAAGGCAGCTTCCAAAATAACCACCTTTTTCCTCAACTGAGGATTCCCCACCACTGTGGTTGATAGGGTCCTCAGCTGTGTTCGACCCATAGAACATAGAACATAGAAAAGTACAGCACAGAACAGGCCCTTTGACCCACGATGTTGTGACAAGAATTATTCCTAATCTAAAATAAAATAACTTGACCTATGTACCTCTCAATTCATTGCTGTCCATGTGCATGCCCAGCAGTCGCTTAAATATCCCTAATGATTTTGCTTCCACCACTACTGCTGAGGAACACGTTCAATGCATTCACAACTTTCTGTATAAAGAACCTACCTCTGATGTCTCCTCTATACCTTCCTCCTAACACCTTAAAACTATGACCCCTCGTGCCAGTCAATCCTGTCCCAGGGAAAAATCTCTGGCTATCAACTCTATCCATGCCTCTAATTACCTTGTATACCTCGATCAGGTCAGCCCTCTTCCTCCTTCTCTCCAGAGAGAAAAGTCCGAGCTTAGTAAATCTCTTCATAAGACAAGCCTTCCAGTCTAGGCAGCATCCTGGTAAACCTTCTTTGCACCCTCTCCAAAGCCTCCTTATCTTTCCTATAACAGGGCTACCAGAACTAGACACAATATTCCAAGTTGTGGTCTCACCAGAGTTTTATAGAGTTGCAGCAAAAACTTGCGGCTCTTAAATGTGATCGCCCTGCCAATGAAAGCCAAAACACCATATGCTTTCTTAACAACCCTATCCACTTGGATGGCAACTTTGAGGGGTCTATGCACTTGAACACCATGATCCCTCTATTCCTCCAAATTGCCAAGAATCCTGTCTGTAATCCTATATTCAGCATTCAAGTTCAACCTTCCAAAATGCATCACTTTGCATATATCCAAATTGAACTTCATCTGCCATTTCTCAGCCCAGCTCTCCATCCTGTCTATGACGTGCTGCAGCCTGCAATAGCCCTCGATACTATCAATGGCACCTCCAAGCTTTGTGTCATTGGTAACTTTACTAACCCACACCATAACCTCCTCATCCAAGTCATTTATAAAAACTACAAAGAGCAGAGGTCCAAGAACAGACCCCTGCGGGACACCACTCATGACTGACTTCCAGGCAGAATACTTTCCATCTACAACCACTCTGCCTTCTGTCAGCCAACCAATTCTGAATCCAGACAGCCAAATCTCTCTGTATCCCATACCTTCTGACTTTCTGAATGAGCCTACCATGGGGAACCTTAGCAAATGCCTTGCTGAAGTCCATATACAGCACATCCACTGCTGGACCTTCGTTGACTTGGCTCGTCACCTCCTCAAAGAACTCAATAAGATTTGTGAGTCATGACCTGCCCCTCATAAAGCCATGCTGACTGCCTTTAATCACACTATGCTTAACCAAATAGGCATAAATCCTATCCCTCAGAATTCTTTCCAAAACCTTGCTGACCACAGACGTAAGACTGACTGGTCTGTACTCGCCATGGGTTTCCATATTCCCCTTCTTGAAAAGAGGAACAACATTTGCCTCCCTCCAATCCACTGGTATGACTCCCGTGGAGAGTGAGGAAGCAAAGATCTTTGCCAGCAGCTTAGCAACCTCCTTTCTTGCTTCCCAGAGCAAGGATAAATCTGGTCTGGCCCTAGGGACTTATCAATCCTAATGTTTGCTAAAATTTCCAGCACATCAACTTCATCAATCTTGATCTGTTCAAGCCTATTTCCCAGCTCCTCAAAGTTCTCATTCACAACAAGGTCCCTTTCCTTAGTGAAACCCGAAGAAAAAAACTCATTTAGGGCTTCCCCTATCTGCGCCGACTCCACACATAAGTTCCCTACACTATCCCTGACTGGCCCTACCTTCTCCCTGATCATTCTCTTATTCTTCACAAATGAGTAAAATGCTTTGAGGTTTGCCCTAATCCTTCCCAATAAGCCTTTTTTGTGCCCCCTCCTGGCTGTCCTCAGTCCATTTCTGAGCTCCTTTCCAGCAAGCCTATAATCCTCTAATGTTGTGCGAGACCCTTGCTTCCTCCACCTTACATAAGCTGGCTTCTTGCTTTTGACGAGAAGCCCCTCTGTTCTTGTTATCCAGGCTCCTTAATCTTACCCCTTCTTGCCCGTCTCAGAGGAACAAATTTGTGCATCACTCGCAACAACTGTTCCTTAATAAGTCTCCATGTGTCTGTTGTGCCCTTTCTGTGGAACAATTGCTCCCAATCTGTACTTCCCAATTGCTGTCTGATAGCATCATAATTACCTTTTCCCCAATTAAATATCTTCCTATGGTAACTGCTCCTTTCCCTCTCCATGGCTATGGTAAATGTGAGGCAGTAATGGTCACTGACACCAAAGTGTTCTCCCACTGCGAGATCTGACACCTCTCCTGGCTCATTGTCGAGCACCAAATCCAAATTGGCCTCTCTCCTCATCGGCGTGTCCACATACTGAGTAAGGAAACCCTGCTGAACACAGCTGACAAAACGGCTCCATCCAAACCATCTGCACTAAGGTGGTTCCAGTCAATACTGGGAAAATTTAAGTCACCCATAACAAGAACCCTGCTACATCAGGGTTGCATTTTTCCAAAATTTGCTGCCCTATGAGTTCTTCGATCTCCCTCCTGCTACTAGGGGGTCTGTAGAAAATCCCCAATGATGTGGCTGCTCCTTTGATGTTGCTAACTTCCACCCATACTGACTCAATAGACAAGCCTTCCTTGACAACCTTTGTTTCTGTAGCTCCTCTTTTTCCACCCGCCCTGTTCTTTATAAATGTTCTAAACCCTGGAACATCTAGCACCCATTCCTGCCCATCTCCCGCACTTTGGCCCTCTTCCCCCTCACAACAGTGATAGGGTCATCCTAACCTACCATCCCACCAGCATCCACTTCAGCTGCCATTTCCAACACCTCCAGCAGGATGCCACCACCAGACACCTATTCCCCTCCCCTCCCGTGTCAGCCTTCTGCTTTCTATATATTAAGAGAACATAAGGAACAAGAACAACTATTCACTAAACCAAAGGATATGGCAGAGGTACTAAATCAATACTTTACTTTCGTTCTTAGCCAATTAGAAGATGATAACAGTGGCCCAGTTGAAAATGTGAGTATTGAGTAACTGAGGAGTATAGTGATAGATAAATAAGACATGCTAAAAAAAATCTGCCAGCACTCCAGGTAGAGAAGTTGCTGGGGTGTATCCTAGATTGCTGAGACAGTTAAAGGAGGAAATTGTGAAGGCTTTGACAAAAGATATCCAGGCCTCGCTGAACACAGGATTAGTATCATCAAATCGCTACAGTGCGGGGACAGGCCATTCAGCCTTTCAAGTACACAATGACCCTCCAAAGAGCATCCCACCCTATTCCTATAACCTTGCATTTCCCATGGCTAATCTACCTTGCCTGCTCACTACAGGCAATTTAGCGTGACCAATCCATCTATCCTGCACATCTTTAGACTGCGGGAGGAAACTGGAGGATCTAGACTAAACCCACACAGACACTGGGCGAATGTGCAAACTCCACACACACAGTCACCCAATGCTGGTATCAAATCCAGGTCCCCAGCACTGTGAAGCCACCGAGGCACCACGCCACCCTGAGGAGTCAATGTCATTTCAGAAAGGGGCAAAGGATAAACCAGGAAACTACAATTTGCCAGCTTGAAATCAATAGTGGGAAAATGGAGGCGAAAATAGGGAATAACATATACACATAGAGAAAAATTAAGTTAATACTTACAGTCAACATGACTTTGTCAAGGACAGGTCATGTCTGATAAATTTTATTGAGTTCTTTGACGATATGACACAGGTTAGGGTGAGGTTAGTGTTGTGGATATTGTATATTTGGACACTGATATGGTGCCACATGACAGATTGGTTAGCAGATCAGAAATGTTTGCGATTGATGTGTCCTTGGCATCATGGATTAGATATTGGCTAAAGGATAGGAAACTGAAGATATGCATAGATGGATGTTTCTTAGCTTGGAGACGAATTGAAAGTAGTGTTCCTGAGAGATCTGTGCCAGGACCCTTGCTTTTTGTATTTGATTTAAACAGTTTGGAGATGTGTATTGATGACAAAATCTTGAAATTTTCAGATGATACTAAATTGGGGAAAATAGTGAATTGTGTGGATGACACTGAGCAACTTCAGAGGGACATCAACAAGTGGCCAAATGGGCAGATACCTGGCAGATGAATTTCAATGTAGAGAAATGTGAGGTATCGCATTTTGGTAGAAAAAATATGGAAAGACAATACAGGCTCAATGGTAAACTTAGGCCTGAATGGTACAACACAGGCCTCAATGGTAGAACGCTGAGGAGAGTGCAGAGGGACCTCACGTTCACGTGCATAATTCTCTGAAATTGACCAGGCAAATTGAAACAGTTGTTAAGAAGGCTTATGGAATCCTTGGTTTATAAGTGGAGGCATAGAGTATAAAAACAAGGAAGTGATGCTACATCTCTACAATTCATTGGTCAGACACATTTGGAGTATTGTGTTCAGTTCTGGCCACCTTATTTAAGAAAGGATGTTAAATCCCTGGACAGCATGCAAACGAGTTTTACTAGAATGATACCAGCAACTTGAAATTTTAGATATCGGGAAAGGTTAGAGAAGTTAGGCTTATTCTCCTAACAGCAGAAAAGTGACCTTATTACAAACAATTTTAACAGGGTGAAGAAGGATACTTTGTTTTTGCTCATTGGCAGTCTGTAACTAAGGATCACAGATTTCTAGATTATTAATAACAGAGCTGGGGATGAGATGAGGAGATACTTCTTTGCTCAGAGTTATTAAGATTTAGAAAGTGCTGCCTGGGAGCAAAATGAGGGCAGATTCCATTGGAGATTTCAAAAGAGAGCTGGATAAATATTTGAAAGCGACAAATTTAGAGGCTACAGCAATAGGGCTGGAGAATAGAACTGAGTAGATCTTTTGCAAGCTGGTACAGACGTGATGGGCTAAATCACCTCCATCTGTACTGTAAAATCCCATGATTCTATGAGTTCAGCTTCTTAAGTCAGTTAGGTCATCATTCATTGCAAGGCTATTTCCTTTACCTGTCTGTGCTCCTTATTTCTTGTTGCAGAACCCATTAAAACGCTATCAATCTCAGTCTTGAACACTTAAATTGATTCAACATCCACAGGCTTTTGTGGAGTGTGAAAAAAGCCTATGTATGGAAAAAGTGCTTCCTGATTTCACTCCTAAATTTAATTTTAACCTCTAATTTTAAGATTATGCCTGTTATTTTGGAATCCCCATTGGAGGAAATAGTTTCTCTATATCGACCCTATTAAATTGCCTAATTCTTTTAAATACCTTGATTAGATCACCCCACAACCATCTAAACATAAAGAAGTACAAGCCAAGGTTTTGCGTGTTGTCATAATTTAACCCTTACGTCTTGCTATCATTATGGGAAATCTGCATTGTACCCCTCCAAGGGTATCTTTCCTGAGTTCGGTGTCCAAATCTGAATTAATTCCCTGTATGTAATACTATAAAAGTTGAACATCTGTGTTTTTCTTTAATGGTCCTGGGTGTTTCCAGGCTGCAATGTGCCTCTGTCAGATGTTGGTTACAACCAAGCTCCATAGTGTGTCTTTCTGGCGATGGTGTTTTTCAATAATTTGCCTGCAGTGTTTTCCCCTGCTGCGAATCAGTAATGTACTGCAGGCTGTTGGCTGGTGTCCCTGCTCTCTAGTTATTTCATGACTTCACTCCCAGCTTGGGGATGCATTGCACACACTCCAGCTGCAGATCTGTCACACTGGGACACACACATTCACTCACAAGGCAAATCCCACAGCTCTCCTGTAGTAGCCTCTGGTAATTCTCACAGAAGCAGCAGCAATAGAAATGTTATGCTCAATGCAAACTTCTCCATTCATCTGACTCAGTCACACAGCCTGGAATTGAATGAATGTGATTTGTGCTGAATCTGCTGATTGTAGCCAAGGTGCCAATAGGATTTCTACATCCTATCCCGTGAGAGAGGGGTTATTACCCATCCTTGTACTTCTCTGATGAAGTAAGGAAATATGACTTGCATTTGTATAGCAACCTTTGAGGGCTTTAAACACTTAGCACTTGACAGAATTTTTTTTGTGTGGTGTAGCGACTGACATAGTATAGGAAGTGTTGCAGCCAAATTGTCTGTAAAATGGACCCACAAACAGTTGGTCAGATAGCCTATTTTTATAATGGTGTTGGTTGGGAGATAAATCTAATGGACCATTGGCTCATTATACGTGTATCCTTGAAAGAATATTCAATAAATTATATTTCCTGCTTTTCCCCCAGAACCTTACAGGTATTTCATGTCCAAATCCTTCTTAAAAGTTTATGTACGAATGAAGATGAGCTAAATGACCTTTTTCATGCTGTTCTTTTTTTCTGGGTCTATGAACACAGCTATGATGGTTAGCTTATTTTCTTGGAGGCCCACAAAATTCAAGCAACAAAAGCCATCAATGAAATAGGCTTTGCATGGGCCTTACTTGGATTGCAAGGTCATGTACAGTACATGTGCTGAAAAAGACAGAACTAACAAAATTGCAGCAGGCTCTGGGGCTGGGGGTGGGGGTGGGGGTGGGGTGGGGGGGATGTTGGTGGAGGGGAGGGTGGGAGATGGGGGAGATGTTTTAAAGTTGTTTTTAAACAAAAAGGAAAGTTATTTCATCTGGGGAATTGAGGATGATTCTTCAATTGCTATCAGGCAAATCTCAGCTCTATGATTCTATGGCCTCTAGCCAATCTTCTCACACTGTCTTCCAAACTCATTGACTATCTACCCTGGATACCTCGGCATTCCCTGGCACGATCTTCAGAAGCCTATTGTTCACCCAGACAGTCACTATCAGTTTGAAGTTCTATCCACAGTTCCCAACGTTTGCCAAGGACAACCTGGTGCCCCACTTTGCAGATCCTGGTGGTCGGGGTAGTGCAGAGGAGGGACATCCTCTTCCACTGGGATTTCCAGAGGAAGCTACAACAACAGACCGGGGCAGCCTGGTTGCCACTTGAGCAAGAGCAGTCTTGGCCAAGCTGGGTAGGAAGAAGCTCAGTTGCAGTCTCCGCTCCACCAGCGTGTCTTCCATCACCTTCACTTTGATATCACACATTCATTCTACCTCAGCTACTGTACCCACCTCCCACCAAGACTCATGGCCTGCCACTCTTACTATTGCCTGCATCGTCTTCCCTTACTTGGTCTCACCCAACCTCAAGCCCATGGCTAAAATGCAAGGCAGGAGGAATAAGCAGTGAGCTGAAGTCACCAGGTGACCGCACAGAATTTTATGTTGCGAATTGTTGCCTTCCGGTGTGTGAAAGATAGAGAAGTGAAGGATTTGCAGTTAATAATGAATAATAGAACAATACAGCACAGAAAATATACCTTTAGCTCACCAATAAAACTGACACCAAGCAATAAATCTCCTTTGATAGGATCCCACCACCTACTGGTGAGAATCTCATCTTGAAGCCAAGAAGTCTCTGTGAAAATTTTACCCTATGGCAGGAAAAGCTTCGCCTGACTTCACATATGATTCTCCCAGATTTCTGCCATTGACCAAGCTATTCTGCCCCTTTACATGTCATCCATATAAATTTACAGCACAGGGAAAGACCACTTGTTCCACTGTTCCATTGCAGAAATTTGAATTGTAGAACTTAATTGCTCAACAAGCGTAAATTAAAAAGATAATATCAGTACCTTTGGCTCACACAGTATAGGAGGCCAGAGAACTGCAAGAAATTTATTTTCAAAAAATTGGCACGTTGCCTTTTGAAAGTTACTATTGGATTTGCTTTTGCAATCTTTCAAACAGTTCATTCTAAACAATAGTAACTTGCTGTGTAAAATTTCTTCTCTCACCCACTAAGGTGGGTGTAGGGGGAGCTGGTAGCATCATGAGGTGGAGAGCTTGGTGTTCGGGGGTAACCCTTCTTCAGGACTGGGGTGGAGTGCAGGGGGAGCTGCAGATACCGCCCGCCCCACACCCACCGCCACTCCTGAAGAAGGGTTACACCCCAAACATCAAAATCTCCACCTCCTGATGCTGCCTGGTTTGCTGTGTTCTTCCAGTCTCCTGCCTGCCTACTTTGGATTCCAGCATCTGCAGTTTATTTTTGTCTGCAACAATCCCAGTAGCAGCAGAGCTCCACGGTTGAACTGCAGGCAGCTCGTGGGGGGGGGGGAGGGGGGGCACGGTGGCTCAGTGATTAGCACTGCTGCCTCACAGTGCCAGGGAACGGATTCAATTCCAGCTTTGGGATAGTGTGTGTGGAATTTGCACATTCTCCCCGAGTCTGTGTGGGTTTCCTCCCACAGTCCAAAGATATGCAGGGTTAGGTGAATTGGCCTTGCTAAATTGCCCGTAGTGTTCAGGGATGTGTAGACTAGGTACATTAGTCAGGGAAATATAGGGTAGGGTGGGGTACTCTTCAGAGGGAGTGTATGGACTTGTTGGACCAAATGGCCTGTTTTCACACTCCAGGGATTCTATGATTCTTCCATCTCCCCACTTTGAACATTTAAAATTAAGAACTGTAAATCCCAGTCTCACGAGACTGACCGCAGAAACTGCCCACTGCCCACTCCCTGTGTTTTGTGGGTGAGCTCAGGTGGTATTAGTGAAAGATGGTGAATTTGTCACCTTCCCTATAATACACAGTTCCACCAAAAACAAATCCTCCAGAGCTATGTGATATCCAACCCCTTGTCTCCCAAAGACTATGTATAACATCAGGTGAATTGGTGGAATCATTGTAACATGGGCCGTAACACTTCCGAACCATTCCTGTATACATCCTTTATATTGGTCTAATATATCTCCTCTGCACTCCCTTTAAGGTCTTGACATCCTTCCTCCACTGTTGTACCCAGAATTACACTCAGCTGAGGTCTAACCAGAGGTTTATAAAGGTTTAACATAGCTTCATTCCTTTGTGCTCTATGTCTCTATTTATAAAGTCAAACACTCCATATGGTTTTGTAACAACCTTGTCAATTTTTTCAGCCTCCTTCAAAGATTTTTGTATTCTATTAGTTTTATTTCACCATTAAATCATGCCTTCTTCATGCCAATGTAGGAACTTGGACTCTATGCCAATTCCCCTGCATCTTCATTGCTCCTAGTTACCAGACACAATAACCACTAACCATATAATCTCGGCAAAAATGAAAGCCGGTCCCAATCGACATCTGAAAACACTTCTCTCCCAATTAGTGACCCTGGACGTTCTGCTGATATGACGACATTCCCAATTATTTCCAGAAGGCAACGTCTTTCCCTGTCTCTGTCTCTCCTTCACTAAGAACTTGCCCCCGGGGTCTCACATTACCAAAAGAAAAATACACTGACATCCATCAAAAGCCGTGAAACAAGTGTTACGATCCGATTCTTAAACACACAAACGCACTTTGGCCAATTTTACATCTGCCCTCGTGAGAAACTGCAAACACATCCGCAGCCTTCAAGAAACAAGTCGGCTGCTAATTAAAAAGAATTAAGGAAAGGACAGCCCCGGGCAAAATCATAGCTAGGCTCTGTGTTAGAGAATAATCTGTTTTACCATTAAGGGGCCATGTTTTCATCTGATTAATAATTTTGATGAGAAAATGGAGGTGAGTGAAATGCAGTGCAACTTCAGCAAACATTCCAAACTCTAAGTTTGTATTTATCCCTTAAAAGGTTTAATGAAGATCAGTGTAAAGTGAGAAGGTTTGCTCTGCTTGACAACTAGTTTATGCAGCGTTCAAGAGCGATCCAAAAAGTGTGCCTTTTAATCATATGAAGAGGAGAGAAAGAATTGAACTTTGTCACAGAAGTGACTGATACAAAAGCTTTTATTTTACGTAAACTAAGCTGTAGGGATCAGTGATGGGTACATATGCAGTTGACCAGAAGGAGAAGGCAATGAATGAAAAAGCATCATCTGCTGCAGGTAATGGGTCCACAGTAATAGGATGATATACACTGTAAGTTCAGAAGAAGAATGAAAGAATTGGGGATTCCTGGTCATCAGCTATTTCTCAATCAGATCGCCAAAACAGGGAGAAAGGAGTAATTGTAAGCCCATTAACCTAACCTTGGTGGTGCATATCCAAAGCACTGACAAACCATCCAAAAGATGGTCTAAATAGTCTTATAGAATGGAGTCATCAAGGATGGCCATCATGAATTTGTTAAAGAAGGCCAAGTTATGATTCAATTACATTTTCTGAAGAGATGACACGCAAGATTTTTCAAAGGTAAGGATTTGATGTAGTCTACGTGGAGTTTTAGCGTCAGAGTGACCAAATGGAGAGGAGGAAGATTGTGAGACATTTTGCTGTTTGGTTTGAAGGATTGGGTTTGGGGAGAGTTACAGTGTTGCTACTGTGTAGAAGTGATGGTGATGAAGAGGCTAGTGGACTGGAGAAGGTGGTGGAGGTAAATTTTGCCTCCTCCAAATCATAAACTCAAATACATCTCTCTCCATAACACATCCCCCCCCTATCCAGCAGCTCCACATGGAAACCCCTGCTCATCAGAACTGCCCTTCCAGAAGCCCCATTTCCTCTTAGGCCTGTGCTGGATCTAACCTGTATCAGAGTACCACCACACTCAAATGTGATCTCAGACAATCTTCACCCGACCTCCTGGAGTCCGCTACCAAATTCGCCTGACCTCAAATAGCTGCCTGTCAGAACTAGACAATTCTCAGAGGATATAGTTTTGTATTTATTCATGAGATATGGATGCTGCTGGCAAGTCCAGTGTTTATTGTCTGTACCTGTTGCCCTTGAGAATGTGGTGGTGGTGAGCTGCCTTCCTGAACTGCTGCAATCCACGTACTGTAGGTGACCCACAATGCCTTTATGGATGGAATTCCAGGAGTTTGACCCAGTGACAGTGAAGGAACAGCAATATATTTCCACGTCAGGATGGTGAGTGGCTTGGAGGGGAACTTGCAGGTTGTGTTGATATTCCTATTTTTTCACTCTTGCATGGGTTATGGGCAGTGCTGGTAAGGCAACTGATGGTACCTTTGGATTGCATGGCCATTCAAAGGGCAGCTAAGAGTCAACCGCACTTCTGCACATCTGGTGTCACATGTAGACTAGATAAGGCAGATTTCCTTTCCTGAAAGACATTAGTGAACCAGGTGGGATTTTATGACAATTGAAATTTAGTTATATGGTCACCATTTGATTAACTTTCATTTGCATTTTATCACCATCTCCCATGACCTCAGGACATAGGCCTGTGATTCTAGAACATTAGTTGAGTGACATTCTAACTACGCCAATGCTTCCTCCATCATTGTGGATGATAGAGATTGTGACATTGGAAGGTATTGTCAAAGGAGCCTTGGTGAGTTGACGTAATGCATCTTGTAGATGGTACATACTCATGCCGTTGATGGTGATGGGACAGAATGTTCAAGGTGATGGATGAGGTGCCAACCAAAAAGCAACTTTACTGTGGATTGCGTTGAGCTTCTGGAATATTGTTGGAGCTGCACCCATCCCGACAAGTGAGCACTATTCCATCACATTCCTGGCATGCGCCTTGTAGATTGTGGATGACATTGGAGAGTCAGGAGATGAATTATTCACCGCAGAATTCCAAACCCCTGACTTGTCATTTCAGCCAAGTATTTATATGGTTAATTCATTTCAGTTTCTGGTCAAAGCTAACATGTAGCATGTTGATAGTGGAGGATTCAATGGTTATTATGTCATTGAATGTCATGGGATGATGGTTATATTCTCTCTTGTTGGAGATGATCATTGTTTCATGATCATGTGTCATGAATGTAGGTGTGTGCTCCCTCTGCTCCTTCATGCCTGTATACGGATATTAGTCTTCTGCACTGTGCTGGCTGTGGAAACATAGGTACAACAGTGCATTGTCACATGCACAGGCACCAAATATACTCAAGCAGCAGCAAGAGGAGAACTTCAGCTTCAGTCACTACCTGGAGACATTGGGAACCAATAGCATCCTGAGAATCTCACACTCGGGATGCTGGAGAGAAAGTCTAATTTCAGGGAACAATCAGAGAGAATTAATATATCATGGCTTTTGACAGAGTCCCACATAAACTGGTCAAAAATGTCAGAGCCCATGGGACCCAAAGATAAATGAACTACAAGCTAGTCCACATTGCATTAGCAGGAAGCAAAAGTATTGGTCAGTTGGTTGCTGGAAGGCTTTAGAATTTAGGGTTCCCTCGGACTGAGTGCTTGGACCCATGGTTTTTGTACTATATGTAAATGGTTTTGATTCTAATATATGAGATGTGATTGAAAGATTTCTAGCTGACTCAAAAATTGGTGGTCATGTTGACTGTGGAAATATATCTATGGACTGGTTAGGTCGGCAGAAAACTAATGAATAGATAAAAGTGTTAGCTGTAACATCCGTCGCATTGCTGAATTAGGAGGTGTATGTCATAGAGGGGAGAGAGTGAGGACTGCGGGTGCTGGAGATCAGGGTTCGAGAGTCTGGTGCTGGAAAAGCACACCAGGAATTCTTGATGAAGGACTTTATGCCCGAAACATCGATTCTCCTGCTCCTCGGATGGGACTTGAGCCTGCTGTGCTTTTCTAGCACCACACTCTTGCCAGTGTATGTCACACGTCTGTTCAGCATTTATTGATTAGTAAGATGTGGGCATAATTGGCTGGGCTGGTATTTATTGCTAATCCCTATTTGCCCTGGAGAAGGTATTGGTAAGCTTCTGTCTGGTACAGCTTTAGTTCACTTGGTGTACATAGACCCTCAATGCTGTTTAAGAGGGAGTTCTAAGATTTTGACCCAATGAAACTGAAGGAATAACAAGATATTTCTAAATTAGGTTGGTGAGTGGCTTGGGTGAGAACTTACAGGTGGTGGTATTTCCTTATAGCTGTACTCTTTTCCTTCTAGATGCTAGTAGTTGTGTGTTTGAAAGGTGCTGTCTGAGGATATTTAGTGAATCCCTGCAGGCAGCTTATAGAGAGTATTCACTGCTGCTACTGAACATCAGTGGTGGAGGGAGTGATATTTGTGGATGTGGCTAATCAAGCGCTGCATTGTCCTGGTTGGTGTCAAACTTCTTGAGTGTTGTTGGAGTTGCACCCATCCAGGCCAATATTCTATCACACTCCTAATTTGTGCCTCGTACTTGGTGGACAGGCACTGGGGAGTGAGGAAGTGTGTTACTCACTCCTAGCCTCAAACCTAATCTTGTAGCCACTGTATTTATATGATTAATCCAGTTCAGCTTCTGGTCAATGGTAAACCCCCAGAATGTTCATAATGAGGGAACTAAAGCTGTACCAGACAGCAGCTGACTAATATCTTCTCCAGGGCAAATAGGGATTAGCAATAAATACCGGCCCGGCCAAGTATGCCCACATCTTACTAATCAATAAATGCTGAACAGACATGTGACACCATTGAATGTCAAAGGGTAATGACTAGATTCTCTCTTGTTGAAAATAGTCATTGTTCTGGCATTTGTATGGTACACATGTTCACAAATTTCTTCTCTTAGCAGGACTATTAACTAATGTGGTCAGGAACACATATGTTCCTGATAATGTTCTTTGATAATCGAGGAACAGAATATAGGAGGGAGGTTATGCTGGAACTGTATAAAAGTCGTGGTGAGACCACTGCAAAAGTACAGTGTACACTCTGCTCAGCACATTATAGGAAGGATGTCAGCTCACAGGAAAGGTACAGAAGAGATTTACAGGGATGTTGCCAGGAATGATAAATCTTAATGGGACACAATGTGATATGATTTATCCTGTATGAAGTTAGAGAGTGTTATCTTGCTTTCTGTTTCTGTGATCTAGTTTGCTTCTGATTTCAACTTACAACACTGGATAGTTCCAAAATGAAAAAGTGAGTCAAATGTGTCCTTTTCTGCCAGTATACATCTTCTCCATCAGCAAGTCCTCAGTGGTGCCATCTTGTGGGGACACATGGAAACTTAAGCCCTTATTCATACTTAGAGCTAACTGATGACCTCACCTATCCACAAAGCTCTTTATAGCCCCATTGTCAAGTTCATCCCAATTTATGCTAACATCTATGCCTAACAGATTCTTACAACTCTTATATACCCATCAACTTCATGCTAACAAATGATATCAATGCATCATACTTCACACCCATCATTTCAACTCTTCCAGTATGCACCATGGTTAGACCATGCCAAGATTAAATTGTTTTAAAGATGTGTTACAGGGTTCACCACATTTAAAAATTTACATTCATGTAAGTCAATTCAAAGCATTTAAATACTTTCAAGTACTTAATCCCTTCTCAAAATACACAGAGTGGAATTCAAAACCCCACATTAAAGACAGCTCACTCTTTGAGCTGTTAATCAAATTGTGAACTTACAAACCTCTCCCTTCCCTAGGGCCAACTGTAACAATGATCAATTGTGGCAATCAGCCAAGCATTAATAGTTTGAAAATTATAACATTTAAGTAATGTTAGCAAGCAGCTATTAAACATCAGAGAACAGATCTTTTCAACTCATTTGGCCACAGCCAGACAGTTCTATTCAATGTTTGAAGAATTGGCCATTTAACTAATTTGACAGCTTGTCAGTTCTATGACCACATCTGCCCTCAAGAATAATTAAACCTTCTGCTATGATTTGTAAGTAGCTCCCATACTGTGGAATAGGCCCACCCTCCAGTGAAAATGTAGTCTATTTGACTTCAGGTTTTCCTCATGTGACACTCAATCCATCTTCCCTCCCTCACCACCACATCCCACTCCGAGTTGATAATATGATCTGTCAAAGATAGAGCTCTTCTCTCCAGTTTCATTCTCATCCAGATCCCATTACCAAATTTTACCCTTACATGCCCTTTATTTAGTTGATCTACTTGTTCTTTCCTCCCAGCAAGCTTAATTACCCCATTGTGTTCTCCATGCTTAATATACAACTCCCATACTCCCTTATCTCCCTTGTCCCTATCACTCTGATTCTCACTTCAGCATTTCCAGTTTGCTTCTTCCAGTGTCCTTGACAGCCATACCCTTTAGGTTCCATTCCCTCCATCCCTTTCCAATCAGATCATCTTCCTATTAACTTTTTCTGATAAGTCTGCTTTTCTGCTGAGCCCCTTTTTACTTGCAGCATTGCTTTCCTGTCTCTATAAGGTTTGCTCATGTCAGATACTGTGGCTGCCTTGCCTGAACAGGCTCGTGGGCCCAATCAGTCTTCACCCCTTACACTCTGCGCGGATAATTATATCAAGCACAACTGCATACGACTGAGACTTCTCATGAGATGGTTGACTCAAGAAGATGCACTGGAAGCTTTTGGGCAATGAAATGGTTTGGTTAAGAGGAAGCTGGTTTGCACCGCATTGCTAATGAACACCAAGAGGTTCCAAACCATGAAGGTCAGAAAAACCAACATGCCTGAAAGGTTCTGAAAAATTACTAATGAAACCTTACCTGGCCATTAGGAACCTGAATTTCTTTTTCACCGTTCAGTTAAGTTACCCGGCGCACTCGACCACAGCTCAGGGAGACTCAGACGTCCCTACCCAGCAAGACTTATCTTGCTGGTTACTTTACTGTTTATCCCTATATTAGACTAGATGAATCTACTTCTACTTTTTCCTATATACTTGTAAGCACATTGATGTAATATTAACCAAATTCTGAAGAATCAATAGTCTCTGTTCCAAGGATTTCGGCTATTATTTCCTGTCCTTTATTAAGCTATCTCTACTCAGCACTTAATCCACTCTGTGCATTGCCATTCTGTACTAGTTTTGATCTTGAATGGAAGAATGTCTGGTGACTTAAATTTGAAGACTTGCTCTAGGTATGTTTGTCACTCCCATTGTATATGCGATAAAACTCAACACTGCCTGCTAAGGGTCATATTCCAAGAGATAATGGAGAGATAATGAGAGATATAGAATCATAACTTGTCTCCAGCGTATACCTTTTCACATACAGCTCCCTCTGGAAGCACATGGAATTGACCCAATAATATCCTTTAGAATCTTTAATTGTCATACTTGCTGCATTCTTGCACAAAATGTTCTATATCAGTAAACTATTTTTATCTGTTTGTAATATATTAATTATCTTAGATACTGTAAATTTCAAACAGCCCTTCTATCACACATCACCTGTCACAGAATCATCTTATTGCATTTTGACTTGTAAGTACTTTGTCACTTTAAACCATATCATAGAACGTTTGCAAATGTAATTTCATATATTTTCTTTTCCTTCTTCTGTACATGAACCTGCTCTTTCCCATGCTTTTCATCAGTGAATTGTAAATGGTCATTTGTCAAGTTTTCTCTAGTGAAGAGTACAGAATGTTTTCTTCTGAATTTTTTTTATTGCTGTTCATTCTCCATCTAGTTTATGGTCTGTTCCCTTCATGTCCAGAAACTATTATTCCCTATTATGCAACTAACTGACCATTCTGTGTGTGTGTTGACAAGCTGCACATGACAGAATTCATAACCAAAACTCAATGCTTTTCTCAATGGTGTCAACTGATGTGTGCAAAACCATCCTTTCAACAGCATTAATAGGACTGTAGTACATGGGGAAACAGCCAACGTACGTGATCGCTGGTGTGGAACAGAGATGTAAATTCAAAGTTTATTTACTAAAACAATATTTCAGTGTACTTAAGCCAAATGTATAAAACAGACCCTTGAGGGAGATGATGGAAGCAGTTGGTATTGATTCATTCAAATGCAAAGAACATAGATCTCTTTCAAAAAATAACATTTTGAGACTCACTATTCAAGTGTGAAATGAGGTGCAGCATGTTATATGTACTTGAGATGGAGACAATGACTTTGAATTCCAGATTTTCAAACTTTCCTTATCTCATATGTGTCTGCTGTAGACGAATACGTAAAAGTGATTTCAATGATGAGTTAACAATTCCATTGTTGTGTTGTAAAGGCCGTGCCTTTTTATTTTATTGTATTTTTTTCAATTGTGAGCTGAAATGAGAAAATAGCTATTCCACAATCAGAGATTGCAAGGATTATTGCATGGTTTGAAAGTAAGTAACTTGATACTCATTGTGAACACTGTTTGCACAGTCATGGGGTGACAGCAGTGGTTGCAGATGAACTGGAACCAAAGGGTTCTGTACAAACGGAGATTTGGTTTGCAACACGGAGCACCAGGGACCCAGGTTCAATTCCAGCCTTGGGTGACTGTCTGTGTGGAGTTTGCACATTCTCCCTATGTCTGTGTGGGTTACCTCTGGGTGCTCCTGTTTCCTCCTACAGTCCAAGGATGTGCAGGTTAGGTGAATTGGTCATGCTAAATCATCCATAGAGTTAGGTGCATTAGTCAGAGGGAATGGATCTGGGTCGGTTACTCTTTGGAGGATCACTGTGGACTAGTTGGGCTGAAGGGCCTGTTTCCACATTGTAGGGAAGTCGAGTCAAGTCTGATGTTCTGACGAGCACTCAAATCACCATCAGGAACCTCGGGACTGATTTCCTAGTTTCTCTCTGCATCGATAACCTATTTTTAATTTTGTGTGTGTGTTTAAGAGAGGGTTTACAGAAGTATAAGAGTTTTAAGTGGGTAAGTTATACATCAATGGTTCATAACTGTTAATTTTCAGTTACAGTATAATTATTTGGAATGCATCATCATTTTTGTTAAGAACAGAAACCTGGTCCATGCCTTCTGTTAACCTGATTGTAAATGGCAGGTAATTTGGTGAATTTTGCATTCTTCAATTTTATGCTGACATTGTAACAGGTCTTGATTTCCAATATCTATCCTTGTTGGATTTTTGCATTTTATTTCTATGTTCCTTTAATAGAGATTGGGAGCAGAATCCTCATAGGGCATTTCTCTTCTTAATTAAGGTGTTAGCTATACACCATTTATCTCTGTGAGGGCAGAGATTGAATATTGCTGAAAATGATATTTTGTTGAGGCGTTTCATCTTGCACTCATCAGGGAAATTTGTAAGAAGTGCAAAAATACAGGCAAGATAATGTCTTGACCAATTAGAATCATCATGCCTGGTTTGAAATTAAGATAAAGTTTGGTAGTAAGCTGTCAGTTATTATTAACAGCTGCATTCTCCATGGCAAAGTCTTTACCAATCAGAGTCCACTTGCCAACCAATCAGCACCGCCCTTTCAAAGAGTGTTAATGCTGTTTTCCCTTTACTTTGGTAATTCTTGTGAATGGTTTTGATGACAGCAAAATGAAAAGGTTTGGCAAAATGTGCCTTTTCCAGCAGGACTCAAGTTCTATACTATGCGACAACAAAGAGATAAACTGTTTGGCTGGGAACTTAAAAATTCCAGTTAAGTCTAAAGAAGGATCTCTAAACCCAAAATGTTAGCTTTGCTTTCTCTCCACAGATGCTGCCAGACCTGCTGAGTTTTTCCAGAAGTTTCTGGTTTTGTTTCAGATAAGTTTTTCTCTGTTCTACATTGGGTAGTGTATTTGTCAAATGAGCTACCTGAATGCTGACAAGGAACTGTTTGTGAAATAACTTCAATGTATTTCAATGGATACGTGAAATCTAAGTGATGAGTTGGTATGGATTAACGACAGGGAAATAATGGATAAATTTGTAGAATGGTCATGTAATTGGCAAATGAACCTTTATATAAGTACGTGTGAGGCAGTAAATATAAATAGGCTGCGTATGCCTTGGAAGAGGAATCTAATTGAAGTTGAGGGAGAGAGAGATCTCATGGGGCAGATACTTAAATCATTAAACAGGCAACACAAAATGACATGGCCATTAGAACCAAACACTGTAGTTGGGTCCATTGTTGGGAAAGATAATTTGAAAATAGAGTTGTTTTATTAAACTTGTGTTGCCTAGTACTATCATCACCGCTGGTCTCCATATTATAAAAAGGATGTGGAAGCTTGAAAAAATCTACAAAACAGGACATTATCATAAGGAAACGCAAACTGAGAGTATACACATATCTGAAAGGATTAACTAAGGTGAGGCTTTATCTCTTGACAAGGAGCAGCTGAGGGCATGTCCTCATACAGGCCTTTAAGATTTTGAAAGGGTTTGACAGGTAGATGTGGAGAAAATGTTTCCGCTGTTTAGAGACCCGAACATGGGGTTTCAAATGTACCATAGTCAATAATAAATCCAACTGAGAATTCTGGAGAAACCACTTCACCAAGAGAGTGGTCAGAATGTGGAACCCACTAGCATAAAGAGTGGTTAAAATGACTAGCATAAATGCATTCAAGGGGAGCTGGATAACCACATGAGGGAGAAAATAGTAATAGGATACGTTGATGGGGTTAGATGAAGTAGGGTGGGAGGAATTTCTTTCTGGACCATAAACACTAGCATGAACTGGTTGAGTTGAACAGTTTCTACGCTGTTTATACATTGCAATACTAGGTAATTTTATTGGCATCCTTCCATTTGCAAGAGCTGATGGGAATGCAACCTCAGAACTTTGTTGAGGTCAGATGAGATCATCTGCAGCACTTCTTTTGATAGCTGAGAAAAAAAAACGTTCTGAAAAGCCAAGATCTGCCACAAGTGCCACACATGAAGTTGTTGCTTATTGGTGGTTTGAGTTAATCTCTGTCAATGCCTTGTTACAGGGTTTGTACCTGCTTTGGAATTCTGTGACCACAAGGCATCATTGTTTGCAAGAGATGTCCACAGCTGGCACCTGGTTCTGACGGGAGCTTCTTTTGGGTAGATTTGCTGCCACAACCCCTTCTTGTAATACTATTAAGTCCCATAAACTAGTATTAAGTGGTGAAGGATTAACTATTAATAAATCTTTAGCAAACGAGATGTGCTTGACTAGCAAGAATTAGTTTATTATATAGTGAGTGAACAGATTATATTACCTTAAAACTGATGAACTACATTAATGCTAGCTAAAAGTACATTTTATTTCCCAAGACATAACAATTATGTCTGTTAAGTAGCTGTAGACTGTATGAAGATATGAATTAGGAGAAGAAATAAGCCAGTCAGGCCTGCAAGCCTCCTCCACCATTCAATAAATTCATGGCTGACCTGATTGTCACCTCAAAACCAAGTTCCTACCGATCCGTGATAATCTTTCACTCATTTGCCTAATAGGAATCTATTCACCTCACCTTAAAAATATTCAAGGACTCTGCTTTGACCACCTTTTCAGAATTGGAGTTCCAAACACTAATAACACTGGGTGAAAACAAATTAATCACAACTTTCATCTCTGTTTTAATAAGGAGGCCCCTAATGGTTCCTCAATTGCTTCTTCCAATAAACTTCTTTCCTGGTCCATGCCAACCTACTCTGCCCTTACCCCAATGTAATTATCCATATTTTAATTTTGTATAGCTGTTTCTGACACGTTTCTCACTCTCAAACTGTAAGCTTAATTCTGAGGAGCAGGAGAGTTGTTGTTTCAAGAATGAGCTCTTCATCAGGAGCATGAGCATCTTCCTGATGAAGAGTTCATGTTTGAAATGTTGACTCTCCTGCTCTTCGGATGTTGCCTGACCGGCTATGTTTTCCAGCACCACACTTTTTGACTCTGATCTCCAGCATCTGCTGTCCTCACTTTCTCCCTGTAAGCTTAATTCTATCATGTTATGATCACTGTTTCCCGGGATTTTTGTAAACTAAGGAGATCTCTCACTCTGAGATCATCTATTCAGCCTGCCTATTACATGTAACCAGATCCAAAATAGGCTGATTGCTAGTTGGATCCACAGCATATACTGCTAGGAAATGATCCCAAATACACTCTATGAATTCTTCCTTGTAGGTATCTTTGTGATTTGATTTTCCTATTAAGACCAGAAGAACTAGAAGCAGGAACAGGCAATTCAGCCACTTGAGCCTGTTCCACCATTTAATATAATCATGGTTGATTTCATCTTGGCCTTAACGCCACATTCTTGCTTACTTTCCATAACCCCTTAATCATTCGCTAATTAAAAATCTGTTTATCTCTTCCATAAACTTATTCAATATCCTGGCATCTACCATAATCTGGGTAAATCAATTCCACAGATTCATGACTGTTTGAGAGAAGTAACTTCTCTTCTCTCTGTTTTAAATATGTTACCTCTTATTCCAAAATTATGACCTCTCATTCCAGACAGGGGAAACATCTTTTCATGTCTCCATTTGTCAATCCACCTTAATGTCTTATATTCATCTATTAGATCTCTCATCCTTCAAAACCTGAGAGAGTATAGGCCTAAACTATTCATTTTCTCTTCCAGAGACAAGGCTTTATCTCTGAAATCAATCTAGTGAATCTAGCATTCTGAATTGCCTCCAATACAACTACATCCCTTCTCAAGGAAGGGACCAACATTTTACATTGTATTCCAGGGGCAGTCTTTGATTTGATTTGGTTTATTCATTGTCTAGTGTATTGTTTTACAAAATACAGAGAAATGGACTGAGTTGCCAGTCTCCAGTTTAAAACATAGAAAAAATAACCAAAACATAGAATATAATAGCAGAAAAAATAAGTAAAGGGATTGTCCAACTTTATTATCCTTTTTCATAAGTGCTTCGTCATGGGCCATTGGTCTGGTGCCAAACATGAATCCCCTTTGCCACTGCTGCTGGAATCGTAGAATCCCTACAGTGTGGAAACAGACCCCTCAGCCCAACAAGTCCACACTGATCCTCTAGAGAGGGTACCACCCAGACCCTCTCTAGAGGGACCCCTACCCTATTATTCTACATTTCCCCTGACTCATGCACCAAATCTACATATCCCTGAACACTATGGGCATTTTAGCATTGCCAAATCACGTGACCTGCATATCTTTGGACTGTGGGAGGAAACTGGAGCACCCAGAGGAAACCCAACGTAAACACAAGGAGAATGTGCAAACTCCACGCAGACAGCCACCCGAGACTGGAATCAAATCCGAGTCCCTGGCACTGTGAGGCAGCAGTACTAACCACTGAGCTACCGTGCCACTGGAATAGAAGTTGGCACTCTTCGGCACCATCTCACCTCCACAAATGCCCTCGCTACTATAGGTCCTCAATGGATCTCGCCAATGCAGATACCATTGATGCTGCCAGGTACCACACTAGCCCAAACTCGAGTCCATCACTGCCACCATGAGTCCATTTTGGGTCCACCTCACTGACATAAACACTGTTGATGTCGCCTGGTCTCGTACTTGCGTCTGCCGCTTCCTCCAAGAATGTGCATTGGAAGCAGTCACCATTGGGAACCCAAACTCGCCTCCGGTATCACTGTCATCAGTCCGTGCTACAAGGCCTACCCAAGACTGCACTGTGCTCACTCGCTACTCACTCGCTCACCCGCCAAAGTCACCACCACGACCAAGCTCTTCCCCAAGAAGTAAGGAAAATAAAATCAAAGAGAAAAGAAACAAGTGAAGAGAGAGAAAAAAAGAAAAGAAATGAAAAGTGGACGGAGTGGATAAGTCCCGGACTCAGAAGCTCTACCCTACTGCTGTCTCACTAATACAGAAGAAGATTATGAGAAGTTTAAACTCTGACATGATTAAATGACTGTCTCTTTTACTTGCCTGCATTTATAATTTGTTCTTCAGAACAGCTACTTTAGACAATTCCTACCAGTGTCTTCGTCCTCTTGTTGTTTCTTACCTCCACCCATATAGACTCTACATCATCTAACCTGAGATTGTTTCTTGCTATCACATTTATTCCGTCATGTACCAAGAATGCTTAACCCCACCACTCATCCCTTCCTGTCTATCTCTTTGGAAAGTCACATTCCACTGAATATTTAGTTTCCGGTTTTGATCTTCTTGTAATGGTATGTCTTTGTAATGACTATAAGATTGGATGCATTAACGTCGATATATACCATTAATTCCCTTATTTTTGTTGTCTATACCTAGCATATTTAAATAAAGAGTAATTAATTTCCTTTTTAGCATTTTTCCCCTTTGACTCTTTATGCTTGTACAATCAACTCCTTTCTGTCCCACTCTGGGTGTCAGCATCAAAATAGTGACCTGCAATGTCATGCTTTTTTTTCCTTTGTAAGCCTATGTTTCCCAAATCTAATAGATTAAAGCACTCTCTACAGTCCTAGTTTTCCAATATGCTAGAACATTGCTCCAGCAAATGAAGCCCACACCCACTGGAACAGTACCCTTCACAAAGTACTGCTGCCTAAGTCCCGTGAACTGAAACTGATTCCTGCTACTCCACTCTTTAAATCATGCATTTAACTTCTGGAATTTACTTACCCTGTGCCAGTTTGTATGCAGCGCAGGTATCAATCCTGAGATTACCTTCGAGGTTCTGCTTTTTAGTTTAATTCCTAACTGTTCAAAATCTTTCAGCAGAACCTCCTTTTCAGTTTTATTAATGTCATATCATTCAATATACTATAACGTTATACCATATCATGTAACTTATGCCTGTGATGCAGTAACTCTGTTGGCTTACCTGGAATACCTGGTTCTCAAAGTAGCAATTACCTTCCATTTACTCATTACCTGCACATGCTGCAGGAGTTACTCACATCACAATGTGGACCAATCGAACCTTGTGTTATTCGAACAATGGGTGGGCTCTAAATCTTTATTGTTGTTGTTGCACCCAGACAGAGACTTGTACCCACAGCCAATAGTGAAAAATGAACATATATTTACAAAAGTGGAAACACAGCTACATGGACATCTCATCCATATTACCTCTGCCCAGAAGGTATTCCTCTTTCTTTCCCTTCCAGAATGTGTAGTGTATTCCTGGGTTACATGGCTGGGGTAGAGAGAGTTTGCACTACAGTGGAGCCCACCAGCCTTGGAGGTTTGACCGGGTAACTTGAGACATTTATCTAGAGGACACAATGAGTGTGTCCTGCAACTCCCGTGGGACTGAGTGTGGCAGACAGAGTGAAGGTAGAAGGCCTACCCAACTTTACTGTGTCCTGAGAGTGGATATCTAAGGGGTCTCTGAGTGAGTTCTTTACCCATCTGTGCCCCTACTGGTACAGCCTTGTCTCCGTGTGAAGGAGGTACACCTGGAGTGAGCTGAAATTCCTTTGTCCTCCTATCACCTTTCTGTTGGTGCTGAGCACCAATGGCTAGGCTGATGGAGTGCAGATCTGTGCATATATCCAGCAGATTCTGTGTCTGCTGGACCTAGCTCTCCATGGCAACAATCAAACTATCCATAGAGGCAGGCATGACAGAGGCATTGCCGCAATCCTCTGCATCCTTTGTATCAGGTTATCCAACAAATCTGCCTGTTGATTCTGTGACTGTGCATTTCTATGAAGTCCCATTTTTTGAACACCACAGGGTCCTCTCCTGCCTGGGGCTAAGCAGGTGCCTGGTCTCTGATTGTCATCTGAGTGCCAGTAACTTGTGTGTGCCTTCATCTGCCAGCTGCAGAGACTTGGCAGTGTTGTGCCCACAAGCAGGTGCTCGCAACTCGAATCCAGATAAAATCCCCAACAAAATGTCTGAACTGGTGGTGGTCGGGCGGGGGGGTCAGGGTGAAGGGGAGAGGGGGGAGGTCTGTGAGGGTTCTATGAAGAACAGAGATTTGCTGGGCCATCCTCTTGGGCATCTGTGCCATCTTCCTCAGAGGTAGACCAGGGTGGGTAATGTGGGATGGTCCTCTTGACGACAGCAACTTTATGCATCTCATTGGATCAGAAGGAAATAGAAGAGTGAAAGTGTCACTATCAAGAGTTAGAAGTTGTTGTATGTTAGCAATAAATTCACAGTGAGAGTGGTGGGAGGGTAGCATGGCAATTATTCTTGCTAGGACACGAGAACAGGGAGGTTCCCATATTTTCACAGTCCAGACTTTACCGGCAAAGGCCAAGATCATCTCCTTGTAAGAGACAAATATCCAGCATCCCACAGTCTGTGCTCGCTTCTTCAGCACTATTAGCAACTGTTTTCTCCTGGATTGAGAGAAAGCAAGCGATTGAAAGAGATGAAAATGATTGGAATAGCACTTCGTGCTGCTGCAGGTCAGGGGGAAAGAGGTGAGGTGTTCTGAATAAGTGAGTAGGCAGAGCAGAATTTATGCAGGTTCAGTAACATGGAAGTTGGGGAAGGTGAGAGCAAGTGTGGGAAGATGTTGCAAGTAATAATGAAAGTGGTAGAGCATGAGCCTTGAGTGAGAGGTAGGTGCACAACAGAAAGGGAGAGTGAGTATGAGGTAATAGAGAGAAAAGAGTGGTATGGACTGCTGTGGAGTGCAGAATGATAACTGATTTCCTTCCTCCACTGCTGGATACCATGGAGACTATACTCGTGCGAGGAGATGCCAGGCTGGCAGAGCTGCTGTTAACTCCTTCTCTGCCAGTTCTGAGGAAACAGCATTTCCTTCCTCTACACCATTCTGTTTCCTAGGATCTACAGGTTCTTGTTCATAAAATAAGGTGCCAGTTTCACCTGCTTGCTATATCTGGGGTAAATATCTGAAATCGTGTAGGGCAGCTTCAGACTGCTACCACTTGACCAGGTGCACAACATCCTTTTACAAGTGGCATTAGTGCCAGCATATCCCAGCACTGGTGAGTACTTCAGTGGGAGGATCAGGCTAGCATTAGTTGAGAAGGCTGCTATATTGGCACAATAGGTGGTTAGTGAGGCAAATTCGGGACGATAGCATGAGAAAATTTGCTAGGCCTCACTGAGAGAAACCCTCCACAAAACTCATTGAAAATGACACTTAACCAAGATATCAGAAAACTCAGACTAATACGTATCATTTTTATTCTTCTTCAAAATGGACAATTTCACATTTCCCACACATACTATTTATCACACCTTTGCCCACTCACTTAACATATTTTTATCTGTAGAATCAACTAACTACTATCAACAACCTGACCAGCTCCTCCCAAAAACAGTTATTTGTACACCTATAGGCAAGATCGTTCCAAACTAACTCTTCTATGCCTACTGCCTTATCTAAGTCAAGATGATGAATTCCTGCCCACAGCTGGTGCCACCATTTGGATCAATCATCAGCCTATGTTTTCTTCTTGCTATAATTGAAATTAAGGACCTTCATATCTCTTCTGGCAGCATCCTTAAATCTGAGCTGTGGGGAGCATTTTAGTTGCTTTATATGTTTTCAACTATAGAGATAACACCTTATTTATATGATTAGAAAAATGTGCTGTCTGCAAATCTTTGCCCATTCATTTTGGATTCAAGTTTCTGGCCATATCATTGTAGACAGGGTAATTAAGAACTCACTTCCCTGAAGTCTGTGGATACTAGGCTACTTAAGTATCTGAATTTCACAAATTTCCGCTTTGGGTCAGCACGGTGGCTCAGTAGTTAGCACTGCTGCCCCACAGTGCCAGGGACCCATGTTCGATTCCAGCCTCAGGGGACTGTGTGGAGTTTGCACATTCACCCCATGTCTGTGTGCGTTTCCTTCAGTTGCTCTGGTTTCCTCCCACAGTCCAATGATCTGCAGGTTAGGTGAATTGGCCATGTTAAATTGCCCATGGTGTTCAGAATGTGTAGGCTAGGTGCATTAGTCAGGGTAAATGTAGAGTAATAGGATAGGGGAATAGGTCTGGGTGGGATACTCTTTGGAGGGTCAGTGTGGACTTGTTGGGCTGAATGGCCTGTTTCCATAATGTAGGGATTCTGTGATTAATGAAATAAAATTTAAGATTGAGATGGATAGATATTTGTTCGGCAAGGTTATCAAGGGGTATAGATTAGACATAAACAAATATAATAGATGTACAGATCAATCATGACCTAATTGAAGAAGACAATTAAGCTCTGGGTGAGGCATGGTGTTGAATGGCCTTCAACTGTTACTATAATCTAGTCTGGAAAGCCGGAGAGAGTGAGAGGAGCCTTAATTAAAGCTTGGCTTTTACAGCATCTACTGGGAATTTAATGACGTGAAGCACAGAATAGCTGTTAGGTCTTCACTTATTTAGCCAGCCCAGGAAGCCACCTTAAAGGGACCATTGTGGGGAAGTAATGGCCGATTCCTCACCACACAGCATGTTTAGATTAAGCTAACATATGAAATCATTTCCATCATATAAATCATCTCATTATATAGTGAAATAGTCATTTTGATATATAGGGCTCTCACATTATATTTCAATGTGAAATTCTGCCTTATTATTGTTCTGAGGAAGCAGATAAAGTTCTGTAGCTGCCAAGCAATTTATTTAACAGGAACAGGCCATTATTTAAAATAAACGCAAAAACATGTCAGGGAACCTTAAAACAAAATATGGTATGCTCTTTTTGTTTTTAAGAAATGAATAAAACAAAATGTTAGATAAGAAACTTTGCCTGTCTTTGCTATTCTAAGATTGTAGAATTTCAAAATAGGCCAACAACAAAAAAAATTGGATTGGATTGGGGATTGAGATGGTGGCTTAATTTTATCAACCTTTGAAGAAAGGGCTAAGTATTGACCAATTCCCTCCCACTAAATTACTTGTGATCCATCCACCACACCTGCTTTGCTCTTAGGTGGATGACCCACAAGGGACAAAGAATTGCATAAGATGGCGATCTGCACCACCTCAGTTCTCATTACATGCCAATGCTAAGTTAAAATATGAGGTTTGACTTGAATGCTCAGCTACTGTGTGGCCTTGGGAAAGCTGTATGAGAGGTTGTGGAAAGCATCACCACCTATAAGTCTGCATTGACTATGATATGCTTTTGCAATGTTTCAAGTAGAAATGTAGGAAAAAAAGTAGGCCCTTCAGCCAAGAAAACTCACTCTGCTGCACATTATGATCATAGTTCATTGAACACTTCAATTCTTTTTGTTCACCCATCTTTCTTTGTTTAAATAATTCACCTCCTTTATTCTTCCAGCCAAGTGAATAATCTTAATTCTCTCCACATTATTTTCTATCTGCCAAGTCTTTGCTTACCCGCTTAAGCTGTCAATATCCATCCACAGGCTCTTTGTGTAATCCTCACCACTGGCCTCCTCACCCTATTTTTGCATCATCTGCAAACTTGGCTGTAGTACATTCACTTTTGTATATAAATTGTAAATAATTGTGGCCCAGCCTTGATCCCTGTGACATTCCACTGGTTACAGTTTGAACCAAACACCTTCTGAAACTACAAGTATATCGCACTCACTTTATCCATCCTGCTTTGTGCCTCCTCAAAACATTTTAGTAAATTTGTTAGGGCACAATTTCCCCTTCCTGAAGCTATACTGACTGTGCATGATCTTATTTTGTATTTCTAAATGCTCTGGTATCATGTCCTTTATAATATAATGTAACATTTTCCCAATATCAGATCTTAACTGGCCTTTAGCTGCCAATGTTTTGACTCCTTTATTTTTTAGGTAAAAGTTTTACATTGATAAATTTCCAATCCTCTGGGACTTTTTCAGAATCTAAGGATCCCGAGGGAACATTACTATCATGCACTATCTCCATAGCTACTTCCTTTAATATCCTAAGATACCTCCTATCAGGGGACTTATTGGTCTTTAGTCACATTAGTTTCCCTTGCACATTTTCCTTAGTGTTAGTTACTGTATTTATTTCCTCGTTTTGGTCTTTGATTAATTAGTAATTTTAGAATGCTATTAGTGTCTTTTACTGTGAAGTTGGATGAAAAGTTTTTTTCTAACTCCTCTGCCATTTCCTGGTTCCCCGTTATTATTTCCCCAGTCTCAATCTCTAAGGGCTTTATGTTCACTTTGGCTTCTTTTTTCCTTTTTATATATTTAAAGAAGCTCTTGCTTGCAAATTTACCCTCAAAGTTTATTTTCCGCCTCTAATTATTTTTTTCGGTTAGCTTTTGTTGGTTTTTAAAGCTTTCCCAATCCTCTGGCTTCCCACATTATATGTTTTTTCTTTCAATTTGATGCTATCTCTGACTTCTCTGGTTAACCATGGTTGGCTAATTTCCTTCCTAGAATCCTTCTTCCTCACTGGAATGCGTCTGTACCGTAAGCCTTGAATTATTTTCATAAATGTATGCTTTTGTTCCTCAACAGCCTTTGCTTCCAAAGTTCATTCCAGGCAGCTCTGTGCTCATTCATTTGTAATTATCCTTATTTAAGCTTAGCATATTTTTTCCAATCCAGGATCCTCCCTCTCACACTGAATGCTAACTTCTACCATGATATAGTCACTGTTTCTGAGGAGGTCCTTTAGTCTGATATCAGTTGTTAAATCCACCTCATTACATAACAGCAGATACAAAATAGCTTGATTGCTGCTTGGATGTACAACATGATGTTCTAGGAAACTGATCTGAATACACTTTATGAATGCTTCCTCTTCCAGTTTGACTATCCCAATTTATGTGAAGATTAGGGTCAGGTATGATTGATGTGTGCCTTGTTATATGCCCTCATTATCACATGATATATATTCACTGTCTGAACGTAAAACTACTTTTAGGATTCCTATCAGTCTCTTCTTTCCCTTTTTATTTATTACTTCCACACCTATGGGTTTTATGACTTCTGGCTGAAGACTATTTCTTGCGATCGTACTTATTTGATCCCTACCAACAGTACTAACTCACCACCTTTTCCTTCTTGCCTGTCCTTTTCAAAACTCAGCTGAATATTTTGTTTCCAGCTCTCTGTGTAACCATGTTTGCATAAGAAGATGTGACAAAGTCTAGATAAGGTGGATCTCAAGGGACCATGTTGAAAAAGAGGGTAGTTCTTTCCAATATCCTAGCTAACATTTATTTATTCCTCAACTAATATCAGAAAATCAAATGACTGGACTACTCTGTGACTTTCACTTTGGGAACTTCCTGTGGTCAAAGTAGCTGTTGTGTTTCATTACATTATAATGGTCACTTCAATTCACTATCGTTATTTGCTATGGAGTGATTTGGGACATCTTGAAGTTGTGAGAAGTACTATGTAAGTGCAAAGCCTTAAGAAGGCATTTGGTATGCGTTCCTTTATTGGTAAGAATATTGAGTACAGGAGTTGGGAGGTCATGTTGCGGCTCTACAGGACATTGGTTAGGCCACTACTGGAATATTGCGTGCAATTCTGGTCTCCTTCCTATCGGAAAGATGTTGTGAAACTTGAAAGGGTTCAGAAAAGATTTACAAGGATGTTGCCAGGGTTGGAAGATTTGAGCTATAGGGAGAGGCTGAACAGGCTGGGGCTGTTTTCCCTGGAGCGTCGGAGGCTGAGGGGTGACCTTATAGAGGTTTACAAAATTATGAGGGGCATGGATAGGGTAAATAGACAAAGTCTTTTCCCTAGGGTGGTGAAGTCCAGAACTAGAGGGCATAGGTTTAGGGTGAGAGGGTAAAGATATAAAAGAGAGCTAAGAGGCAACTTTTTCACACAGAGGGTGGTACATGTATGGAATGAGCTGCCAGTGGAAGTGGTGGAGGCTGGTACAATTGCAACATTTAAGAGACATTTGGATGGGTATATGAATAGGAAGGGTTTGGAGGGATATGGGCTGGCAGGTGGGACTAGATTGGGTTGGGATATCTGGTTGGCGTGGACGGGTTGGACCAAAGGGTCTGTTTCCATGCTGTGCATCTCTATGACTCTATATCATCACTCAGACATGATTTTCATAAATTGAGTCAAATCTCTGATGAGATCCTTTCGTGTCTTAATTCACTGACAAGATGTCATTTGACTTTAGTTGGGAATGAGCAATAACAAAGCATACAAACTTAGTCACAATGAACTGAAACCATGATTGACTATGGATGGTGCAAGCCCCTTGTACTGTTCTTGATTTTAAATGTGACAGTCTAAATGAGTTACATAGTTTTTTCAAAACTCTTATACTGAGTGACACATGTGGCAATACATTTCTTCCACTGTTGTCTGTCAGTGTCAAGATATTTGATTTCTATCAGAGTAGCATGTTGCATTATGTCCAGCAGATTGTTGTTTGTCACTGTTGATGTTGATATTTTTTGTCCTGTCTCTGGGTTGCTTCTGTGATGAAAGGTATTTTTACGTAGAAAGGTTGTGAGCCTGATTCACAAGCACTTACCAGGACGGCTGTGGACTGCCTTTAGTCTGTCTCATACTTTTCAACCTGCCTGGCTTGGGTGGTCCTACCAGAGCGTAGCCTCCTTCCACAATGACTTCCAGAATTATAGGAGCATGCAAACTGTCTCATCACATTGAAGTGACACCCTAGAGAAGAGTAAAGTAAGGGAATTATTACTATCTCCTTTTGAAAAATGTGAAAATTCACAACTTCATCAAATTTTACTGATGATATTTTATGTGAATAGTTTTCTCTGGCATAACTCCTTTGAAACCATGAGAAAGAACATTCAGAGAACACAGGCACTTTCTTCTGCTCACTCGCTGACTGAGCAGCATGTGCTGATGGGATGCTGGAATGTGATGTGTGCTAAGTTCCAGCAGACAGCTGGCCCCTATGCATGGAACAAATTCTATCTACAGAAATATAAACAAAGAAATGCCATCACAAGCCATGAATACAGGCTTACTGCACTCTTGCATACTTCTAATTATTTCTGAAGCAAGAAGGTTAACAGTTTGGTCTGATCTCAGAGTTGGTTTTTCAACAGAGGATATAAATGTATTGGTCCAAGCTTATGTGTAGGCTGGGGGAAGATGTGAACAACCACAGAGACCCACAACACATTCACCACCGTCTTTAAGGATAAACTTCGGTTTGGTATCAGCTTTGGCTCAGTTAGTAGCACTCGCGCACTAAATCAGAAGGTTGGAAGTTCAAGCTGTACTCTGGAGACCTGAGCAGCTAATCCAAGCTAATACTCCAATACAGCACTGAGGGAATACTGCACTGTTTGAGGTGCTTTCTTTCAGATGAGACATTAAATCGAGGCCCCAACTGATGTCTTAAGTGAACAAGAAAGATCCCATTGCATTAGAGAAAGCAAAGAAGTAGAACAGGGAGTTCTCCCCACTGTCCTACTCAATATTTATTGCAAAACAGACTCCTAAGCAGAACATTGGATCAATAACAACAATGATTATAAGCAAGTCGGAGTCAGATACACATTTCTTGCATCCATAAACATCTCATCAGAGCCGCTTAAAATTTCTCTCACTCTCTGTCAGTCTCGATCCATAGTTCCAATTTCCATATGTACTGGAATCTAAGTAGCCGAATTAAAGGTTAGTAATGACATTATCAACTGCTACCTGTGGGTTTTTCCCTCTATAATTGTGCATCACAACCGCCAGTCTCTCTAGTCCTGGCCCTGCTCCATCTCCTCCAACAAAGCCCCATAAATCAGATAAAGCTAATAGCCCCAGTCTGGCAAGTTGCACTGAGGCACATCTTTTGCAGCCACATTTAAATGAGGTTACTGCCTCAAAATAGGAAGTGCTTCTTTGCCGCTGGCCTGGTTGACTGACCATCGTTTTCAGTTGATCTGCTGTCCAAAAGGATCAATCGTATCTACCTAACAATGCAGTGGTCTCTTAGCACTGTTATAAAGTATCTGCCCTAAATGACAGTCCAATTCTGAAATATAACTTGCACAACTGACTAATGAGCTCAGAGATAGCAATTGGATCAAAATCCTGGAACACCCTTCTGACCAGAATTGTGAGTAAACCTACATCAAATGGATAGCAGCAGTTTAAGAAGGCAGTTCACCACCTCCTTCTCAAGGCTACCAAATGTTGTAGGTATTTGTAGAAATAATTCTGTTCAAGTTTCAAAAGAGAACTCCCATGCATCCACTGTCAAACTCAAGCCAATTTTTAAATGCAGTCACCATTGCAATGTAAGAAACACATCAGTCAATTTACCAACAGAAATGTCCCACAAAGAACAATGTGCCAATAGACAGCTACTTTTTTTTGAGTCTTTTGTTGAATGAGGTATAAATATTGGTCAGTGCATTGAGGAGAACTCTGCTGTTTTTCTTCAAGTTAGTGCGATTAATTTTATTTCAATATCATGACAACTGAGAAAGTAATGCAATGTTTAGATGAGTAATTTTGTGAAGGGAGTGGAAATGGTCAGTAAAGATCAATGTAAAATTGCACAACATTTTTTTTAGTGATAGAGAAAGGTGATCAGAACTTAGATGCTTTTCTGATCAACCTTGACTAATATACAATGTCTTTAGGTTTACCAGCACAAAGCAGAGATCAGTTCATAAAATTGAAATACTATAGATGCTGGCGATCTGATGTAAAAACAGAAAGTGGGAGAGAAACCCAGGAAGTCTGCAGAACAAAACAAAGCTAGTCATTTGAGTCTCATCTTTGGAATGAAGATTAGTTAATCATTGAACAAAAACAGAAATTGCTGAAGAAACTCAAAAGATCTGGCAGCATCAATGAAGAGAAGGCAGAGTCAACATTTTGAGTCTAGGGAACCTTCTTGAGAACAGTTCCTTAGAACAATGTAGTTGAACCAATTATTCAAGAGATGAGATGAGAGTGACTACCTTTGACTTCAAAGCAGCACTTAACAGGGTTTGGTATCAAGGAGCCAAAGGAAAAAAGTCAAGGGGAATTAGGAGCATTTTCTCCCATACAGGAGTCCATCTTCACAAAGAGTCATTGGTGAAGGACAAGAAATGCTTACTTTGCCAATGATGTTCCTTTCCCATGAAAGAATTTTAAAAAGTCTCTCCTCAGGCCTTTAACGTATTTCCAGTGAAACAATAGAAAACATATTCATCGATTCTTCACATTCCAATCTAAATATATCCTGGATTTTCAGAAATCAGGAATTTAACTCGAGGCAGGTAACAATATTCAGAAAGAAATAACTCTGTCAAAAAATACTTAATGCTTTCTTCTGCTTTCTTCTCACCTAATAGAGCTCTTTAGCTTCATGAAACAGTCTCATAAGATGGATGTGGAGAAGATGTTTCCATTTGCGGCCAAGACCGGAACTTGGGGCCATGAATATAAGATAGTCATTATCAATCCCAGAGGAAATTTCGAAGAAACATCTTTACCTAGAGAATAGCGGGAATGTGGAACTCAGTAACCCAAGGAGTATTTGATGATTACAATGTGTACCTTTAACTGAGAGAGAAGAGAATAAAATGTATATTGGAAGTATTAAGAAGATGAAAGATATCAAAGGAGGCCTACGTTGACATAAACACTTCCACAGAGCCTTCGAGCTGAATGGCCTGTTCCTGATTGCTTTCGAATTGTTTCCATTGCCATGACAATATGCTTTGTTTGCTCTTCATACATCAAAACTTTAACCAATTATAATCTAATTCTCAGTATATACATGGCTGATTGTCCCAAGGGAGAAATCATGGAGTGTTTTTCGAGCATCAGAGGGACATAAGATGTCACAGGAGAGCCAGCAGAGTGACACCTGGGGTATGGCTGCCCCTTCGTTCATCAACACCAACCCTGATTTAATGTTCAGGGAAATGAGAGAAAAAAAGGAGCTTCTCTTCCTGCAGAGTGGAGGGAGGAGACCATTTCATTGTGCAGCAAGGGTACCTCTCTGAGTGCCATCTCCTGCTGCCTCCTCTTCTTCCTCCTTTCTCACCTTCTACTCCTTCTCCACTGAAGAGGTGTCTTTTTTCAGGACCTCACAGACCAATTACTTTGGAGCACCATAGAGTCATAGAGATGTACCGCATGGAAACAGACCCTTCGGTCCAACCCGTCCACGCCGTCCAGATATCCCAACCCAATCTAGTCCCACCTGCCACATACTGCTCTGCCCTCATCAATCTTCTTTGTTACTTCTTCAAAAAACTCAATCAAGTTTGTGAGACATGATTTCCCATGCACAAAGCCATGTTGACTATCCCGAATCAGTCCTTGCCTTTCCAAATACATGTACATCCTGTCCCTCAGGATTCCCTCCAACAACTTGCCCACCACTGAGGTCAGGCTCACCGGTCTGTAGTTCCCTGGCTTGTCCTTACCACCCTTCTTAAACAGTGGCACCACATTTGCCAACCTCCAGTCTTCCGGCACCTCACCTGTGCTATCGATGACACAAATATCTCAGCAAGAGGTCCAGCAATCACTTCTCTAGCTTCCCACAGAGTTCTCGGGTACACCTGATCAGGTCCTGGATATTTATCCACTTTTAACCGTTTCAAGACATCCAGCACTTCCTCCTCTGTAATCTGGACATTTTGCAAGATGTCACCATCTATTTCCCTAACGTCTATATCTTCCATATCCTTTTCCACAGTAAATACTGATGCAAAATATTCATTTAGTATCTCCCCCATTTTCTGTGGCTCCACACAAAGGCTGCCTTGCTGATCTTTGAGGGGCCCTATTATCTCCCTAGTTACCATTTTGTCCTTAATATGTTTGTAAAAACCCTTTGGTTTCCCCTTAATTCTATTTGCCAAAGCTATCTCATGTCCCTATTTTGCCCTCCTAATTTCCCTCTTAAGTATACTCCTACTGCCTTTATACTCTTCTAAGGATTCACTTGATCTATCCTGTCTATACCTGACATATGCTTCCTTCTTTTTCTTAACCAAACCCTCAATTTCTTTAGTCATCCAGCATTCCCTATACCAACCAACCTTCCCTTTCACTCTGACAGGAATATACTTTCTCTGGATTCTTGATATCTCATTTCTGAAGGCTTCCCATTTTCCAGCTGTCCTTTTACCTGCAAACATCTGCCTCCAATCAGCTTTTGAATGTTCTTGCCTAATACCATCAAAATTGGCTTTTCTCCAATTTAGAACTTCAACTTTTAGATCTGGTCTATCCTTTTCCATCACTATTTTAAAACAAATAGCATTATGGTCACTGGCCCCAAAGTGCTCCCCCACTGACACCTCAGTCACCTGCCCTGCCTTATTTCCCAAGAGTAGGTCAAGTTTTGCACCTTCTCCATTTGGTACAACCACATACTAAATCAGAAAATTATCTTGTACACACTTAAGAAATTCCTCTCCATCTAAACCTTTAACACTATGGCAGTCCCAGTCAATGTTTGGAAAGTTAAAATCCCCAGCTATAACTACCCTATTATTCTTACAGATAGCTGAGATCTCCTTACAAGTTTGTTTCTCAATTTCTCTCTGACTACTGGGGGGTCTATAATACAATCCCAATAATGTGATCATCCCTTTCTTATTTCTCAGTTCCACCCAAATAACTTTCCTGGATGTATTTCCAGGAATATCCTCCCTCAGCACAGCTGTATGCTATCCCTTATCAAAAACGCCACTCCCCCTCCTCTCTTGCTTCCCTTTCTATCCTTCCTGTAGCATTTGTATCCTGGAACATTAAGCTGCCAGTCCTGTCTATCCCTGAGCCATGTTTCCGTAATTGCTATGATATCCCAGTCCCATGTTCCTAACCATGCCCTGAGTTCATCTGCCTTCCCTGTTAGGCCCCTTGCATTGAAATAAATGCAGTTTAATTTATTAGCTCTACCTTGTCCCTGCCTGCCCTGACTGTTTGACTCGCTTCTATTCTCAGCTGTACCCATCTCAGATCGATCTCTTTCCTCACTATCTCCCTGGGTCCCACCCCCCACCTTATTAGTTGAAATCCTCCCAAGCAGTTCTAGCAAATTTCCCTGTCAGTATATTAGTCCCCTTCCAATTTAGGTGCAATCCATCCTTCTTGTACAGGTCACTTCTACCCCAAAAGTGATTCCAATGATCCAAAAATGTGAATCCTTCTCCCATACACCAGCTCCTCAGCCATGCATTCATCTGCTCTATTCCCCTATTCCTGCACTCACTAGCTCCTAGCACTGGGAGTAATCCAGGTATTACTACCCTTGAGCACCTCCTTTTTAAATTTACAGAGCTAACAGCGGATTGCCATGTTGACTGAGACTCTTGCATGAGGGTACAGACATATATCATCCAATTAATTTTGGCACTTGAAATGCCTAACCATTTTCAACTGCTTCATCAATGACCTTCCTTCCATCATAAGGTGAGAAGTGGGATGTTTGCTGAAGATTCAGGATCATTCATGACTCCTCAAATATTGAAGAAGTTCACAGTCAAATGCAACAAGATCTGGACAATATCCAGGTTTGGTCTGCCAGTTGGAAAGCAACATTCACACCACACAAATGCCAGACAATGACCATCTCCAATAAGAGACAATCTAACCAATACCTCTTGACATTCAATGGTGTTGCCAAAACTGAATCCCCCACCATCAATATCCTTGGGGTTACCATTGACCAAAACCTCAACTGGACTCGCCACAGAAACACAATGGCTACAAGAGCAGGTCAGAAGCTAAGAATACTGCAGTGAGTAAATCACCTCCTGTCTCCCCAAGCTTGTCACCACCTGCAAGGCACAAGTCAAGAGTGTCAAGGAATACTCCTCATAGGTGCATTGCCAACAACACTCACTAAACATGACACCAGCTGGTACAAAGCAGCCCATTTGATTTGCAAGCATCTGCAAGACCAGTGATGTGCAGTAGCAGCAGTATGTACTATCTATAAGATGCACTGCAGAAATTCACCAAAGATCCTTAGATCGCATTTTCCAAACCCACTTTGACTTCTATCTAGAAAGACAAATGCAGCAGATACATGGGAACATCTGCACGTTCCCTCTGTGCCACTCACCAACTTGACCTGGAAGTATATTGCTGTTCTTCACCACCGCTGGGTCAAAATCCTGGAATTTCCTCTGTAAGGGTATTGAGGATCTATTGATAGCAGATCGACTTCAGTATTTTAAAAAGGCAGCTCACCACCACCTTCTCAAGGGCAACTAAGGACAGGAAATAAATGCTGGCCAGCCAGCGATGTCCATATCCCACTTGTGGATAAAATATAATCTTTAAAGCCCATGGTTTCCCCAGTGGCGCTCCGACTGATTGTGTGATATTAGTTGTACTGCCCTTTCCCCTCTTTCTGAACCTTCCATAGAATATAACTGCATCTAAGGGACCTTGTACAGTACTGGTCACCACACTCAGAGAAGGATGTTAATGCATTGGAAGTTCAAGGAAGACTTACTAGACATTCCTGATGAAGGGCTCTTGCCAAAACATCGATTCTCCTGCTCCTCGGATGCTGCCTGACCTGCTGTGCTTTTCCAGCACGTCACTCTCAGCTAATACCTGGAATAAACAGATTGCCTTATGAGGAAAAGCAAGATTGGCTAGGTCTGAATCCTCTGGACTTAAGAAGAGTCAGGGTGACTTAATCCTCTCTGACTGATTAACATCAGCATCAGGAAATGTGCCCTGAACATAATACCCTTTTTTAGGGTCTTACCCCATTTCCTTTTCTGACTTCAGTAGAAGGTGGCTGTGAGAGGGAAGGAGGGTGAAATTTACCTTATGTTCTTCTGTGAGCAATCTGATAGGCAAGTTCCTGAACTGAACGACCCGGTAATACAATGTAATGTTTTGAGGCAACGAGTTGAATCACTGCCTCGCTACTGTGAGGCTTTTGTGGCTGAATACCTTTTAATTCAATGAGCAGTTTTTTACATCACCCCAGAAACTGTCAGTGAATGAGGGTTTGAAATTACTGAATGAGCTTCAATGAGGATAGTCTTTAACCCAGGGTGCCTGAGTAAATCTATCATTTTGACTGCTTGTTAATTCAAATCTCTCATGCCGTGTGGTTAAGGAATTTCTGCCAACCAGTTCTGCAATGATGTCGTCAGTGTTCTGCATTTCAAGCAAATATTCCATAAGAAAAAGGTCAACAGAAATCAAAATCAAAAATCTGTCAAGTTCGCGTGTTACATTTTTTAATGTGTCCTGGGGGTACTGGGTGGTGCAGTGGGTTAACCACTAGATTTTGACTCCTGCGAACTGGGTTCAAATCCAGACCACAACGATGGAATGAAAATATCCTCTGTCTGCCGCCTGTCAGTGTTGTATGTGAAATCAGTCTGGGAGGTCATTATCAGCAAGCGAATCCTTCTGTCAGTTTGGAGATCAGGAGAGATGACTCATTGAACTTGTGGGAATATTTATTATTGATCCAACAAGTCTCTATGTAGGTTTAAAGTGCTTGATGATGGAAAGATGGAATCAATAATGTAGGTAATGTAAGCACCTGCACTCCAACTAGAAGCGCTAGCTCACAACACCACACCAGCTCATTTGCATGTTTTTCTGGCTCACCTTGTGAGCTGAAAGCAACAATATCTGGCTACCTGTACTGGCTTGACAACTGTGACACCAGGCAGGAGGTAGGGGGCAGTGGATAGATCATGGCACTCTTCACCATCAAGAAGGATAAGGGCAGTAGATGCATGGAAACGCCATCACCTGCAAGTTCCCCTCCAAGCCACATGCCATCCTGATCCAGAACTATAGTGCTGTTCCCTTACTTCCATTTGGTCAAAATCCTAGAACTCCCTTTTTAACTGTACTGTGCGTGCAGCAACAACATATGGACTACGATTTTAAAAAAATTCTTCTGCAGGATATAGAATTTGCTGATTAAGCCAACATTTGTGTCCATCCCTAATTGCCCTTGAGAGGGTAGTACTGAACTGCTTTCTTGAGTCATCACTGTCGATATGTTGCCGGTACCAAGTAGAACTGCTATGTCCTTCAAGATTCAGTCAGTAATGGTGCTACTGATCCATTCTTGATGTTGAAGGAGTATGGACCGGGAGCAGATACTTCTAGGTAAATCAGTGGGATGCATTCAAGAAGGAAATATGGAGCCTACAGGGCCAACGGGAATTGGTTTAGCTCAGTTGGTTAGATTGTTGGCTTACAGGAGCAGTGTGACACTAACAGTGTGGGTTCAGTTCCCATCACTGGATCAAGGTTACCATGAAGGACTTTTCCCCTTCAACCTCTTCCCTTGCCTGAGGTCTGGTAGCCCTCAGGTTAAGTAACCACCAGTTGCTTCTCTCTCTCATGAGAGAGCAGCCCCTATGGTCTGGTAAGGCTGGCGATACAACAGGGCCAATGTTTTCCAAAAAACATAAAGGGTGAGACCAACAAATTCAGTGAACACTGGATATTGCGGGATATACAGGATTGGATAAAGTAAGAGGGAGGCTCATGGCAGATGTCAAAGGCTCAAATGTTAGAAACGCTCGAGGAGTACAGCATGTGCAAGATGGAACTTAGAAATGAAATTAAGGGTGTAAAAAAGGGACATGAAAAGTCAATGAGAAGTAAAATAAATTACTTTCCAAGTACTTTAAAGTAATTGGATAACCAGAGAAGGAGGAGGTCCCATTATGGATCATAGTGGTATTTTGCATGTGGAATCAGAGAATGTAGGTAGCGTTCTAAATTAATAATTTATTTTGGTGTTCACGAGTGAGAGGGATGATGTGGATACCAAAATCAGGGAGAAAGACTGTGATATAATTAAAGAAATTAACATAGACAGAAAGGTTCTGACTGGTCTGGAAGGCTTAAAAGTAGATAAACCTCCAAGGCCAGATGAACTGTATCCCGGGCTGTTAAATAAAGCAAGAGAGGAAATAGCAGATGCACAGGCAATAATTTTCAATCCCACTCTGACAATAGGAGATGTGCCGGAAGCCTGAGGACAACCAACATGATACTGTTATTCAAAAAAGGAAGCAGGGATAAAACAGGAAATGACCTGTCAGTCCAATCTCAGTGGTGAACAAAATGTTGGGAGCAATTCTGAGGGTCAGAATTAGTCTGCACTCAAGAACATTCTACATGCTTCTGTTAAGGGGGAATCACATCTGATCAATCGGGTTGAACTTTTTGAAAGGGTGACTGGGTGTGATAATGCTTTTGACGTAGACTACTTTGACTTCAGCAAGGCTTTTCATAAACTCCAGTATGGGAGACTGATAGTGAAGGTAAGAGCCCATGGAATCCAAGGAAATTTGGCTAATTGGACCTAAAGTTAGCTGTGTGGCAGGGTGCAGAGGGTGATAGTCGAGGGGTGTTTTTGTGAGTGGACGTGCGTCCAGTGGGGTTCAGTGTTGGGACCCTTGTTGTTTGCGATTTATATTAATACTCAAAGGCAGGAAGGTTGTTCAGTAAGTCCATGGTTGATATGAAAATTGATGGGATGACAAATATTGAGGGGGATAGCCTTAGATTATAGGAGGATATAATTAGGCTGGTCAGATGGGCTGATCAGTAGCAAATGGAATACAATCTGAATAAATGTGAAGTGACGCACTTGGGCAGGACAGACAAAGCAGGAGAATACATGATGAACAGCAGGATCACAGGCAGCACTGAGGATCAAAGGGACCTTGGTGTATATGTGTCCACAGTCCCTTAAGATAGCTGAGCAGGTTATTTGCCCTTATTAGCTGAGGCACAGAGTTTAAAAGGAGTGAGGTCATGCTGGAACTGTATACAATATTGGTTCGGCCAGAGCTAGGATGTTGTGTGCAGTTCTGGAATCTTCACTATAGGAGGATATGATAACACTGGAGAGGATGCAAAGGAGATTTACCAGGATGTTTCCTAGGCTGGAGAGTTTCAGTTATTAAGAGAGATTGGATAGACAGGGGATGTTTTCCTTAGACCAGAGGAGACTGAAGAGGAGGTCATGACCGAAATGTATAGAATTATGAGGGGCCTATACAGGAAGGAACTTTCCCTTGACAGGAAGGAACATCACTGGCTGGGGGCATAGATTTAACTTAAGAGGCAGAATGTTTAGAGAAGATATGAGGGAAAACCAAAATCATTCAAGGGGTGATGGGAATGTGCAACTCATAGTCAATGAGGGCAATAGAGACAGCAATCCTCATAACATTTAAGAGGTAGTTAGATGTGAGGTGCTGTATTTTGGAAAAGTAAAGCACAGCAGGACTTATACACTTAATGGTAAAGTCCTGGGGAGTGTTGCTGAACAAAGAGACCTTGGAGTGTAGGCTCATAGTTCCTTGAAATTGGAGTCTCAGGTAGATAGGATAATGAAGAAGGCATTTGGTATGCTTTTCTTTATTGGAAGGACGTTGTGAAACTTGAAAGGGTTCAGAAAAGATTTACAAGGATGTTACCAGGGTTGGAGGATTTGAGTCATATGGAGCGCTGAAAAGGCTGGGGCTGTTTTCCCTGGAACATTGGAGGCTGAAGGATGATCTTAGAAAGGTTTATAAAATCATGAGGGGCATGGATAGGCTAAACATAGAAGGCTGTTTTCCCTGGGGTGGGGGAGTCCAGAACTAGAGGGCATAGGTTTAGGGTGAGAGAGGAAAGATTTAAAAGGGACCTAAGGGGCAACATTTTCACACAGAGGGTGGTGTGTATATGTAATGAGCTACCAGAGGAAGTGGTGGAAGGTGGTACAAATACAACATTTGAAAAGCATCTAAATGGGTATATAAATAGGAAGGGTTTAGAGGGATATGGGCCAAGTATTGGCAAATGGGACTAGATTAGTTTCGGATATCTGGTTGGTGTGGATGGGTTGTACCAAAGGGTCTAGACAGGCTTTTAGCACAGCCAATACATTATCCCTATTATCAGCTTTTCTTCTTCCCTGGCCTGCTTAGAACCAATCCCTTTTCTGCCTAACTTTCTGGCTGTCTGTCTCTTTTTTTGGACTCTGTTTCCACCTTTCTGCTCATCCCCTCCTGCTCCACCCACAACTCCCTTTCATCAGCATAAATACCACCTTTTCCCAGCTATTATCAGTTCTGAAGAAGGGTCATTGAACTTGAAACATGAACTCTGCTTTTTCTCCACAGATGCTGCCAGGCCTGGTGAGGCTCTCCAAAAATTTCTATTTTAGATTCTGAGGCCAGCGGGGTTGGAAGGACTGCCTCTGGTTGCTGGAATATTAGCCCAGGTATGTACATGAGCTCTGGTCCCATAACTCTTCCATACCACACACTACCCCATTCCCCTCCACCATCACCCCTCACCTACTTCTCCATGCAGGCCTTCCTGCTCCATAATCCCCCCTGAACCTTCCGTACCACCTAAAAAAATATTAGTAACCCTTTAAAATGCTTAGGAGGCAAACAATCATTCAAGCTCCACTTCAAAAATAATACTGACTTGCTTTTAGGAACTCATAAAACTATCAAGCAAACAGACCAGTATTCAACTCCCCTTGAAAGAAAACAAATGGTCAACCTGTAGTTGATGGTAGGGTAATGGGCAGTGAGGTGGCAAATGTTCCTGGATTTTATGAAGACAAGTTTCATAAAGCAGTAAATTTCCAGTCCAACAAAGAAGATTCGTTAATAGTTCTGGTCCTTGGAAATGAGGTGGGCCAAGTGGATCAAATATCAGTGAGGAGAACATTGAGGAGACAGTGATCATTATATCATAAGATTGGGATTGGTGTCAAAGGATGACATGCAACAATCCCAAGTGAGAAAAATCAATTGGCAGTGAGCTGACTTTAATGGGAAGGATTGATTGAAATAAGACATTGGCAGGATAACAATAAGCTACCTCAAGGAACAGACGGCTTGGATACTGTCAATGTTTATTTCCTGTAATGAAAACAGCAGGGCAAACAAATGATTCAATGCAAAGCAATATGGAAATTAACATTACACAGAAAAAGGGGGCTTATGACAGGTGCCAGACACAAATATAATTGAGAATCAACAGAAATACTGAAGGTTTTGATGGAGGTGAAAAAAGCAAATAAGAAAAGCGAAGAGGAATTATGAGAAAAGTCTGGCAGCTAACATAAGCGGAAATCCCAAAATCCTCTATAAGCAAATAAACAGTAAGAGAGTGGTTAAAGGCAAAATACGACCATGAGAGAAAAAATAGGATTCACAGTTGGAGACAGGTGACATAGCTGATGTAATTAAGTGAATACTTTGTATCTGTCTTTATAAAGCAGCAGGATGTTGTCCTGGCTACGGCGATACAGGAATAAACCCTGTCCATAGAAAGTTCAAAATTAATAAGGAAGAAGTCTTAGATAGACTGTTGACATTTAAAGTTAACAAGGCACTGGGATGAGATGCATCTGAGGATTTTGGAGGAAATTAAGGAATATCAATCATAATCTTTCAGCCTTCCCTGGACTCGGATGAAGTGCAAGAACACTGGAGAATTCCTAAACTCATGCCCTTACTCAATAAAGGCTATAAGGATTATCTCAACAATTACAGACCAGTTGCTTTAACTCCAGTAGTGGGCAGCATTTGGAAATAATTATTCAGGATAGAATCTGTAGAGACATGGAAAACAGTGGGTAGACTAGGAAGAGTCAGCATGGATTTCTAAAGGGGAATTCATGTTTACTTTACTTGCTGGAGTTTTTTTTTGAAGAGACAATGGAAAGCGTTGATGAGGGTTATGCTCTTGATACAGTATAAAGGATTTCAAGAAGGCATTTGATACAGTGCTTCACAACAGACTTACTAAGAAAAGTTATGGATCATGGCATAAAAGGGATAATGAAAATGTGGATATGAAGTTGGTGAGTCATAGGAAGTAGAGGGTAATGGTCAATGGCTTATTTTTATGCTGGAGGAAGGTTTGCAGCAAAGTTCCCCAGGAGCCAGTATTGGGATTCTTGTTTATCCTGATATTTCTTAATGATATGGATCTTGGTTTGCAGGAATGATTTCCAATTTTGTAGATGACACTAAACTTGGGAGAATTGTAGACTGTGAGGAGAACAGTGAAGGTAGCAGGACAGAGAGAGCTGTAAATAAAGCATACAGCATTCTTGGTTTTATTAATAGCAGCACGGAGGCAAGAGGGCGATATTGATTTTGTGCAAGACATTTATTAGACCTCAGCTAGAGTGTTGTCCTGAAGAAGGTTCACACCTGAAACATCGCCTTCTCCACCTCCTGATGCTGCCTGGCTTGCTGTGTTCTTCCAGCCTGCTGCCTGTCTACTTTGGATTCCAGTATGTGCAGTTTTTTTGTCTCTAACAGAGTATTGTGTACAGCTCTGGGGATCACATAAGATGAGAATGCATTGGAGAAAATGCAGAAGTGATTTGCTAGAATAGTTCCAGTTCTGAGAAACTTCAGCTATGAGGATAGAAGTTAGGACTATTTTCCCTGCAGTGAAGAAAATTGGGAGGAAATCTGATTGAAGTTTTCAAATCATGAACAGGATGGATAGAGTAGATATAGTGAAGCTGTTTCCACTTGTAAAAGGAAAGAAACAAGAATGAGATGGCAAAGCTTTACGTCATATGCAAATGAAAGAAGGGTGATGTGAGAAAGATCTTTTTCACAGTGAGTTGTTAGGGTATGGAATGTACTGCCTGGAAATGTGGTGGAGGCAGGTTCAATTAAGGCACTCAGGAGAGCATTGGATTGATTTCTGGATAATGATTGTGTGCAGGGAGATGGAGAAAAAGCACTAGATAATAAAGCCAATGCAGGTACAATGGGCTAAATGGTCTCCTTTTGCACCACAATAATTCTATGAACATGATTCTGTGACGTCTCACAAGCCCTTTGAAAGCTTGATCAACAAGCTCCTCTAGGCCGAATCCATTCACGCAACTCAGGCAAATGTCGATCATAAGAGTTCATTTGAATAACTTTGTTAACAAAGCCCGCACTAAGCTTATCAAAACCTTTGAGGTAATGGAACAGATGGTCATCTAACCTCTCAGTCAAAGAACTCAGCCATTTGTTCAGCCTTTGAAGTAGTGCGACAGATTTCCTCGCTTTAATAAATGAAAACAGCAAAGTACTGTATGCAATGGACACGGTACAATCTAAATCTTAATACTGTTCAATGCAGAAGAGCGCTTTAACCAAAACATACATTAATGTATTACATGCAAAGAGGTTTCCACTTTCACAGTGCTGATTATTTTAATGGTCACATATAGAGTCATAGAGATGTACAGCACGGAAACAGATCCTTTGATCCAACTCATTCGTGCTGACCAGATTACTTAACCTAATCTAGTCCCATCTACCAGCACTTGGCCATATTCCTCTGAACCCTTCTTATTCATATTCCCATCCAGATGCCTTTCAAATGTAATTGTACTAGCCTCAACCACTTCCTCTGGCAGCTCATTCCATACATGCACCACCCTCTGCATGAAAAAGTTGCCCCTTAGGTCCCTTTTAAGTTTTTCCTCTCTCACCCTAAAACTATGCTGTCTAGTCTGGATTCCCCAGCCCTATCATCAATAACTGCCTTAAAAACATACTTAACTTATCATATAACATCACATCATGACATTTAAAGTTAGTATCACATTTAAAACATATGCCAAAAGGTTTCCAGCTCCAGAACATGCTTCCCCATGGTTCATGCTACCTCTGCGTTGACATGAACCACAAATCTCACAGAAGCTAGCCTGATCCCATGGAAATTGTGGGGTTTCTAGAATTACTGCAACACAATGGAGCCGCCGGCCTCAGGATTGCTGCATGTGGGCTCACAACTCAGACACTTAACCTGTGCTCTTAAACATAGGTATAACGAAGGTGAATGGCAAGTGTCTTTACCTTCGGCTGAGGGATTTCAAGACTATGGGACATATTTTTAAGGTGAGGGGGAAAGATTTAAAAAAGACATGGGGGCAATAATTTTACACAGAGAGTGGTTCATGTGAGGAATGAACTTCGAGAGGACGTGATGGATGCGAGTACAGTTGGAACATTTAAAAGATATGTGGATAAGTACATGAATAAGAAATGTTTAGAGAGATATGGGCCAAGTGCTGACAGCTGGGACTAGTTTAGTTTAGGATTATGGTTGGCATGGACTGGTTGGACCGAAGGGTCTGTTTCATGCTTCATGACTCAATGACTCTATACCATGTAATGGGTAATGGGAATGGGAATCCTGGAATTGTGGGCCTACCTATCTCTTTCCTTGTCATCTGGTACAGGTTTGCCATGTGTCATGAGTCCAGCCATAGGTCTCAGTTTAGCTTCTCGTCCAAAAAGCACCATCTCTGACAATATTGTGCACTCGTTTGTCAGCTTTGATTTTTTGGTCAAGTCTTTGTTATGTGTCTGAAATCCATGACCCTCTGATTCAGAAGTGAGCAATACCAACAAAGCGAAGACTGACACTAACCACCTCATGTGCACTTTAGAGAAGATTGATGGAAACATCAGGAAAGCACTTCGTGTCTTTCTTAGACCTGCCAATTTATATAGTTATTGATCCATTGCAACCTTTCTACCTGATCCATTTCAACTCTTCTACTTTATTTATCTACTGACCCGATAAACATCCTCCATCTAATATTTGATGCGTTTGATCCACTGAAGAGGTCTTCTGGTGCAATGGTTAGCATACCTGCCTCTGAGCCAGAAGCTATTGGTGCAATGTCCAATGCAGGACTTCAGATTTGGCGTGTGGGATGGTGGGGTTGCTGCTGGGTAGCTGGTGTGGATCAGATTCTTGTCAACATCATGGTATTTGGTTTTCCTTCTGGATGTGGAGTTTCACAACCTTTATCCTTGCCAGCAATCATGGTTGTGAGTTAGACGTGCCTTTGCACAGAGAATTCATGAAGGAGATTGTCCCATTTTTTGTAGTATAACTGAGATTTGACATTGCATTCACATCTGACTACTTGGCATCCAGTACTTGAGGCATAGTTTTCCACAGGATACATTTATGTCCTGCATTAGAAAATGTGGTGAGGAAGATAGCAAGAAGGGCAAATAATTGGGTGAGTTGAATCTGGACAGATTGCGCCCACTTTTCACCTCTTCACTGATGAAGTACTGAGTGAGAAGGCCTACTGGAAACTTTCTTAACTTACCATTGGTTAAATCCCTTAATTGTTAACTAATGCCAATGGTGACCTGCTGCTGGGCTGTTGGGGTGGAGTGGGGGCTACATTTGCTCCAAACTGGAGACAGAGATGGGCAGCTACTGAAAGCTATCCGTTTGCCTCTAAGCTCCTGATCACCCCATTTTCCCAAGACAGGAGAAGCAAAAGAAAAAAGATTCACTGTCTTGTCATTGGTCCCTCTAAAGACTAGGCCTTAACCCACTCTCTTTAAAATCCAAACGCTGCTGGTCTCTGGCCAGCAGATTCTGGAGAGCTGGGACTCCATTTCAACTGGTCAAGGAGCTTACCAATTGGCTCAATTCTGCTGGTTAGCACTGCTGCCTCACAGTGACAGGAACCCAGGTTCGATTCCAGCCTCAGGCGACACTCCGTGTGGAGTTGGCACATTCTCTTCAGGGTTTCCTCCAAGTGCTCTGATTTTCTCCCACAGTCTGAAGATACACAGATTAAGTGAAGTGGCCATGCTAAATTGCCCACAGTGTCCAGGGAGAGCAGGTTAGGTGGTTTGGCTGTGGGAAAATGCAGGGTCACAGGGATAGGGTGGGATGGGTTGGTCTGGGTGGGATGCTCTTTGGAGGGTCAATGTAGACCCAGTGGGCTGAATGGCCTCTTTCCATGCTGTAGGGATTCTATGATTCAGTGATTTTTCATGGGGGAGGGGGGGTTGACATTGAATCAAGTGTCAAATGAACACACCCACCCTCATTTATGCTGCAGATCAGAGAATCATAGCTTTGATGTAGTATAGTAATCCACTCCTTATTTTGGTATCTACCACAGTTTGAACATCAAAATCCAACATGAAAAATTAAGGGAGCAAAAATCAACTTGCTCGGGTGGATAGAGGAGGCTATTGTTAGCTCGTATCCTGTACAAGGACGTGAAGTAAATACTCCAACCAGGGGACTCTTAATTAAGAAAACTACACTAAAGATATGCAATTTGAGCTTCTCCTTGCTTTTCTTCTTTCTTCCCTCATGTGTCCTTCATTCATCTCTTTCCTTTTTCTTCCCTTCTACCTTTCCTTCTCTGTCCTCTCTCTCGTTACCTCGCTCTCATTGTTTTTTTTCAGAAAATGAATTCTTGGAGCAGGTCAAACCTGGATTCAGATTCCAGGCTGTTTAGAACCACGGGCCTACCACTGATTGGCAGTTCAGTTACAAACTGATATTCCTTGACTTGCCCCCAAACAGCAGTAAGTGCCTCTGTGGCCTCAGTACAACCGGGTGGCCCCATCAGCCGTCAAATGATGGAGTGAAAAATAATCAAACACTGGGAGTGAGCTAATGGAAAATAAATACCCAAAAGGCTAGTCTTGTTGTACACACTTTTTCCATCAATTTTGATTCGGCTCTGAAACATGACCCAATTAAACTCGAATTACGAGTGATTAAGAATAATTAATTCCATAATCTCAGAATGCTATGTTTTCATTGTCTGCTACTCACTCGGACCCAGGAGAGGCGAGAACATTATTTCCAACCCTGTATAATTTAACATGACAAGAGAAATCTTTGGACAATGTTCAGAAAGAAACAGAAGAAAAAAATAAAATAATGACTCAACAAAGGAATCCAGCAAGGGGCGTGGGGATGGGGAGTTTCGAGGGCAAGGGTGATTTTCTTTAAGAAGCATATTTTGTAACAGCCAGGAGCCAGGTACCTATGGCCTCCCTTTAAAACTAAACATACATTACAATGACTACGCTTCAAAAGTACTTCATTAACTGGAAAGCTCTCTGAGATACACTGTGATCATGAGAAGCATTGTATCAGTACAAAACATTTATATTTCTTCTCCTTTCTGAAACTCTTTAGGCACTGTGTAGTGGCCTTACCTATGGTGAGTTTGGTGGTGGGACTGTTTAATAAGGTGGGAGTGGACCCCCTACCTCACTTCCTCAACTTCACCCTAATTAATTCTGTGGCAGGAATACCCTGCAGGCTCTCTCACCATGTTGACAATTTTGGTGCAGACCCTCTCACTATGTTGTCAATTTAGGGGCAATTTAGATTCAGTTGAGGGCCTTTTTTCACTGCTGCTGGTGTTAACCCATTGACAGTTGTCGATATGCAGGGAACAGAGTATGCAGTTAAAGGTACTGATCTTGGGAACACCATTAAGAAGGACAGGACATGTTGAGAGCCCATCCCCTTCCCCCTTCTGCTGAGTCCCTACCCCATCATCCCTCACAATCTCCACCCCATCATTTTCTCCAGCCAAGGGTCACTCTCTGATCCTGGCTTTCAAATGGATGTAATTGTGGGAGCAGCCAACTTCCTTCCAGTGGCGCTGTTGAGCTACAGAGCTCCACACCTCTGAATAAGTGGTAGCTTTTGGTGAGCGTAATTTCCTGCCCCTCCAGTTTTCTGATCCCATGGAAGGTCCACCAGCAACATTTCAACTGCTTGCTTTCCGTGCTTTCCCAGAGTATGCAGCATAGGTTATTTTTGCTTGTTCTCCAGTTAATGGCCAAGATCTCCAACACCTCCAGGAGATTCCCTCATCATCTCTAGTTGTCTCACTATTCTGAGCCATATGCCGTTCTGATACTGCTATTATTTTGTTGTGTCAAAGTTCTCTACCCAACACCATCATAGTGCAAACATTATCACTACAAGGACTTCAACAGTTTAAGAATTTGCCCCACAACTGCCACCTTCTCTGAGTGAGGTTACTCATTTAATTAATTTATCTAATTGCCTTAGACTTACCTTGTTGTGCCCATCTGCCAAATCAAAATATTCATTAGATTTTGGGTGGCTTTCAAGGTATTAATATCTGATAAGGTGGAAAAACATAACAGACTGTTCTCTGGAACACTAAGTTTATGTACCTGAAATATAATTTTGTCTACCAGCATTAAAGGAACAGTTTCAATGGGAAATTAATGATTTCTGGTTTGTCTATGCAAACAAGAGGATGACCTGTCTTTTTAAGCCACAACTGCTGTGTAATATATCAAATTTATTGTTGCAGGTTTATTCTGTCATATTTTGTTGTCATATTTCAAGAGCGGTGCTTAATAATCTGATCAGAAACACAAAAATAGGAGCAAGTGTAGGCACCTCTGTCCTTTCAACCCACTCTGCTATTCAATATGATCATGGGTAATCATCCATACCAGTGCCTTGTCCAACTTTCTCCCATACCCTTAGATCCCTGAAGCCCTAAGAACTATATCTAACTCTTTCTGGTAAATGTTCATTGTTTTAGCATCAACTACTTCTTGTAGCAGAGAAATTCCATAGTATCAACACTGTCTGGATAAAGAAACATCTCGTCATCTCAATTATAAATAGCATAGAATAGAATCATGTGCACTCGAATGAGTGCAATGCAAAGTTTGTAATGTCACCGCTTTGACACCATCTTGGCACAAGGTACCGAGGTACAGATACCTTAAGTGTTTGTTACAGAATTGAAAGAGTAAAAAACAATAGTCTAACATAGGAATACAATGTTTAAAAGTACCAAAGTTACACAAAGTCCAGAGTAAGAATAAAAAGTATCTTCAAAAAGTACTCAAATTAGAGCCCATTTCACTGAGTCCATGCTGCTGGGCTTCAGAACATGCACTGGCCTTCAGCCTGGACTCACCTCCAGGACCCATCTTCCTGATCACCCTGGGCTCGGACTGCCTCCTGCTCTGGGCTCTGACCTGGGACTCGCCCCCAGGACCCATCATCCTGATCACCCTGGGCTCGGACTGCCTCCTGCTCTGGGCTCTGACCGGGACTCGCCCCCAGGACTCGACTTCCTGATCGGACTGCCTCCCACCCCGGGCCCTGATACACAACTCGCCTCCAGGCCTCATCTCCTGTGCTGGCATGGTCTCCGACTCATCTGCCTAGCAAGATGCACTCAGACATGCCTCCAATCTCCATTTTCTCCAGGTAAGTTTAAGAAGTTAAAGGCTGGGGTTGGGAGCAAGAAAATCTGCAGAGAAGAAAATAAAAAAAAGAAACAGAAAAGGAACTAATGAAGCAGAGGAGCTGTGGCTTGAGCCATCCTGCTCTGTCACTATCTTGGACATTTATCCCACTGAATTCTGTATCCTTAGATTGTCATCAGGAATATCCTTCCTGTTGTTGCCCAGACAACGGGTTTCTATGAGAATCCACCCTCCTCATTCTTCTAAACTCCAGTGAATAAAGTCCTACCTAATACAGTCTCTCTTCATAAGTTATTTCTGCCAGCCCATGAATCAGTCTGGTAAACATTTATCATGCTCTCTTCTTAGCCAAGCATGCTTCCTCAAATAAGCCAAAACTACACACAATACTCTAGGAATGGTCGCACCAAGGCTCTGTACAATTGCAACTCTATTATAGTTGCATTTCAGCTTGCAGTGGTTCGGAACATAAACTGGATTCACCTTTCCTGGAAAGGGGCATTACTAATTACAACAGATTTGGGACATAACACTCAGGGATATAGACCATGAGCTTTTTTTGAGATGTAACTTGTTGTAAATGCTTAGGAGGAACAGATGATTTTGGATCTCTCCTCTGCAAAGCTTTATGAAGGTTTTCCTCATTTCATGTTCGGGCTGTTATAGAGTTATTGTTCGAGATTGATTATGATAGATTATAATTATGATTCTGTAATTAATCAACAAATCTATTGTTGCTGTATCATGCAATCACTCAGATGGTGCATGAGGTGAACTTCATTGTTTTTAGTGTCACGCAATTCCTATATCCTTATTTTGCATTATATGCGGTGACCAAGTGTATGTCAGTGCATACACTACACTGAGACTGACTAAGCAGTATGAATCAGATTTTATTTACATAATTGTGATTGAGGTAACTGTAAAATTCAATCACTAAATGTCCATAGCATATTTGATATATGCCAAACATAATAAAGTCATTTATGATCAAAATTTAGCCTGCTACAGATTTTTAAAAAAGGTTTGAACAAACAATTCTCCTCATAGAAATCATATCCCAGCTTAACTCAAACCACTTGCTGTTACACTTTATATTTAATATGTATGTAATAAATTGCTAGATACAATTGTATCAGCAAGCAACATTTGTGATATAGTATAAAATTAGTTTGAGAGAGACAGTTGTTATGCCTAGCCTGTTTGAGTGGAACAGATCATTTAGGAGTCTAGTTCCCAAAGCTTTTCTCCAACAGGCCAACGATTAGTTGATTGCTTCCCATCAATTGCTGGATCGAGGAATTGAGACATTTAATATAAAACTTTTATTTAAACTTTTCAGATTTATGTTTGATTGACAGTTTCCTTAATTTCCTGAGTTGCTGTCTGCCTTAAAGATATTTTTGACTTGTTCAGATCTAAAGTTTCCCAATAGAATGAGTAAAGTCATTACTTAAATCTTAGTTAATCACCAGTGCTTGTAACTCAGAGCTTTGACAAAGTAAATAAAGAGAAACTCCTTTCATTGGTAGGAGGGATGGAAATGAGAGGACACTATTTCAAGGTAATACTCAAAAAGAAACAGTGGGGATTGGAGATTTTTTATACAGCAAATTATGAATTGGAATTTACTACCTGAAAAGTTGCTAGAAAAATATTGAATATGAACTTTCAGAAGGAACTGCACACATACCTGAAAAGGAAGCAAAAATGCAGAAATATGGGAAAGAATAGCAGGCAATTTGCATTGATTTCTCATATAGCTAGCACAGACATAGGGCTGAATGGTCTCCTTTGGTCTACTTCAATGACTAAATTAAATTTGGATAAAGTATAAAATCTGAGACAATGTTTAGTGTTGAGATACAAAAACAGAAGTTGCTGGAAAATCTCAGCAGTTCTAAAGACAGGTCACTGGACCTGAAATGTTAACTCTGATTTCTCTCCAAAGATGCTACCAGACCTGCTGAGATTTTTTCAGTAGTTACAGTTTTTTTATTTCTGATGTCCAGCAGTTCTTTCGGTTTTTTTACTTAGGGTTGTGATATTCTGCCACCTTGAGTAAACAAAGAGAATTCCATGAAGGCAAAACAGAGAAACACTGGTTAAAATGAAAGCATGCCATTTATGTAACACCTTATACATAATTATAGCTTTACTAGTTCTTTAACAGCCTAGGAGTCACTTTGGCAATGAAGGAAAGACAATTGCCAAGTTGAGCTCAACATGACCCCACAAACAGCAATTAGCCAGATATTGGTGTATAAATGGCGTGAATTGAGGAGAATCATTGCCCAGGAATAACCTGAAACAAGTTGGTGTTTACTATCCAAAAATGCCATTAATCACACCCATTCCAGTTCACATACTAAAAAAGTCTGAATTATGGAAGCTGATATTTCTTGAGACAAAAATCTCTCAAAACAAATTAGAAAGAAACACTATTTCTGTGTCAACCTCTTTGCCTCTTCATTTTATGGCAAGTTAAGGAGGTGTAAATCAGCTTTTTCTTTTAACCACATCAGTTAGCTATAACAGCTATTATCATATTCCAATTAAAACACAGCACTAGTTAAAATTAAGGAGTCGATTGCAATGGTTTATTGATTGAAAAAAAAGAGAAATTTTATGAATGACTAGCTCAGGAAGAAAAGACTTCAAAAGCACAAATAGAAACATTTTAGAATATTACATTTTAAACTGAGGCCATGGTTGTCTAATTGGTGTCTCATAGAAAATTGTAATCAATCTGTCCAGATGTGCCATGACATACCTTTGGAGCAACTTGTACTCGAACCCATGTCTCAGGCCCGGAGAAAGGGACACTACTCTGATTTACTTTACACTTGGTGTTGTCTTCTGATAGGGTGAGAGAAAGTTTTCCAGTTCTGCTGAAATGAAGTCCTAATTCTTTCTCTCTCTGATTGTGCAAAAGCTACTGCCTGAAATGCTGTACCTTTGTGTACTCCCATGTCTGGCTTCTTTCTGTGTCAGGCAAAAGTGAGGACAGCAGATGCTGGAAACCAGAGTTTAGATCAGAGTGGTGCTGGAAAAGCACAACAGGTCAGGCAGCATCCAAGGAGCAGGAATATTGACTTTTGGGGCAAAAGCCCTTCATCAGGAATAGAGACAGGGAGCCTTCAGGGTGGAGAGATAAATTGGGGGGGCGGGGGGGGGGGGGGGAGGGGGGCACTGGGGAGAAGGTAGCAAAGAGTACAATAGGTGAATTGGGGTTGGGATGGAGGTGATAGGTCAGAAGGGAGGGTGGAGCAGATAGGTGGGTAGGGAGATTGGCAGATAGTATAGATCATGAGGACAGTGCTGAGCTGGAAGGTTGGAACTGGGGTAAGGTGGGGGATGGGGAAATGAGGAAACTGGTGAAGTCCATATTGATGCCCTGGGGTTGAAGTGTTCCAAGGCGGAAGATGAGGCATTCTTCCTCCAGGCATCGGGTGTTGAGGGAGCGGCGATGGAGGAGGCCCAGGACCTGCATGTCCTCGGCAGAGTGGGAGGGGGAGTTGAAATATTGAGCCACGGGGTGATGGGGTTGATTGGTGTGGGTGTCCCGGAGATGTTCCCTGAAGCGCTCTGCGAGGAGGTGTCCAGTCTCCCCAGTATAGAGGAGACTGCATCAGGAGCAACGGATACAATAAATGACATTGGTAGATATGCAGGTGAAGCTTTGATGGATGTGGAAGGCTCCTTTGGGGCCTTGGATGGTGGTGAGGGGGGAGGTGTGGGCACAGGTTTTGCAATTCCTGCGGTGGCAGGGGAGGGTGCCAGGACGGGAGGGTGGGTTGTTGGGGGGCGTAGACCTGACCATGTAGTCACGGAGGGAACGGTCTTTGCGGAAAGGGGTGGGGAGGGAAGTATATCTCTGGTGATGGGGTCTATTTGGAGGTGGCGGATGATTTGGTTTATGCGAAGGTTGGTAGGGTAGAAAGTGAGGACCAGGGGGTTCTGTCCTTGTTACGGTTGGAGGGGTGGGGTTTGAGGGCAGAGGTGAGGGATGTGGACGAGATGCGTTGGAGGGCATCTATAACCACATGGGAAGGGAAATTGCGATCTCTAAAGAAGGAAGCCATCTGGGGTGTTCTGTGGTGGAAGTGGTCCTCCTGGGAGCAGATATGGCAGAGGCGGAGGAATTGGGAATACGGGATGGCATTTTTGCAAGAGGTAGGGTGGGAAGAGTGTAATCCAGGGAGCTGTGGGAGTTGGTGGGTTTGTAAAAAATGTCAGTGTCAAGTCGGTCGTCATTAATATAGATGGAGAGATCCAGGAAGGGGAGGGAGGTGTCAGAGATGGTCCAGGTGAATTTAAGGTCAGGGTGGAATGTGTTGGTGAAGTTGATGAACTGCTCAACCTCCTCGCGGGAGCACGAGGTGGTGCCGATGCAGTCATCAATATAGCGGAGGAAGAGGTGGGAGTGGTGCTGGTGTAACTACGGAAGATGGACTGTTCTACATAGCCAACAAAGAGACAGGCATAGCTGGGGCCCATACGGGTGCCCATGGTTACCCCTTTGGTCTGGAAGAAGTGGGAAGATTCGAAGGAGAAATTGTTAAGGGTGAGGACCAGTTCAGCCAAACGAATGAGAGTGTCAGTGGAAGGGAACTGTTGGGGATTTTGGGAGAGGAAGAAATGGAGGGCTTGGAGGCGTTGGTCTTGGCGGATGAAGGGGTAGAGGGATTGGATATCCATGGTGAAGATGAGGCATTGGGGGCAGGAGAAACGGAAGTCTTGGAGGAGGTGGAGGGCGTGGGTGGTGTCTCTAACGTATGTGGGGAGTTCCTGGACTAGGGGGGATAGGACAGTGTCGAGGTAGGTGGAGATGAGTTTGGTGGGGCAATGGGTCGGCCGGGGTGGTCAGGGTTGTGGATCTTGGGAAGGGGGTAGAATCGGGCGGTGCGGGGTTCCTGGACTACAAGGTTGGAAGCTGTGGGTGGGAGATCTCCTGAGGTGATGAAGTTCTATAAGGTCATGGAGATGATGGTTTGGTGATGGGGGTTGGGGTCATGGTCGAGGGGGTAGTAAGAGGAGGTGTCTTCAAGTTGGCATCTGGCTTCAGCAGTGTAGAGGTTCTTTCTGTACCAGGCTGGATAATCTACAGGCAATATAAGTGAAACTACCAAATAGTACAAATCAAATAGGAGTCACTGGTTTCATCTCAGACACTGGTTTCGATATTTTTATGACATGTTAATTTTAATTCAGGCTGTGTCCTGTTTCTTATCATAGAGATGTGGCCACAAGAGATCAGGGATGGGAACTAAATATCCAAGGTTACACATCCTATAGAAATGAGCAAGATGTGTAGAGGGGCAAGGCGGCCTTGTTAAATAGAAACAAAATTAAACCGACAGCAAAAAGTGATATGAAGTCAGAAGGTATAGAACCCGTGGTGGTAGAGTTGTAGAACCTCAAGGAAGTCAAGACCTTGATGGGAGTTATGTACAGACCTCCTAGCAGTAGTCAGGATATGTGGAAGACAATAAATCAGGAGATTGAAGGCATGTAAGAAAGGCACTATCACAGTAATCATTGGTGACTTCAAGATGCAGGTGGACTGGGAGAATCAGATTGGTAGAAAAGGAGTTTGCGAATGTCTGTGAGATTTTCTTTGGAGCACCTTGTGGTAGACCCCACTAGGGAACAGGCAATCTGAATATGCAATGAAGCACACTTGATTAGGGAAGTGACTCCTACAGGGTAGTGACCATAATATGATAGAATTCACCCTTCCATTTGAGACAGAGAAGCCCAAAACAGATGTAACGGCATTAATATTGAGTAAAATATCCTGTCAGGATTGGAGGGTTTGAGCTATAGGGAGAGGCTGAATAGGCTGGGTCTTTTTTCCCTGGAGTGTTGAAAGCTGAGGGGTGACCTTATAGAGGTTTATAAAATTATGAGGGGTAGATAGGGTGAATAACCAAAGACTTTTTGGTTGGGTGTCCAAAACTAGAGGGCATAGGTTTAAGGCGAGGAGGAAAGATTTAAAAGTGTCCTGAGGGGCAATTTTTTCACGCAAAGTGTGGTCCATCTATGGAACAAGCTGCAAGAGGAGGTGGTGGAGGCTGGTACAATTACAACATGTAAAAAACATCTGGTGGCGCACACTAATTTGAAGAGTTTAGAGGGCCATGTGCCAAATTCTGGCAAATAGGACTAGATCAGTTTAAGATATCTGGTCAGCGCCATTGTGTTGGACCAAAGGGTCCGCTTCTATGATATATAACTCTGTGATTTTATGACTGAGATGAGGAGGAATTTCTTCAGCCACAGGGTGGTTAATCTGTGGAATTAATTGCTACTGAGGGCTGTGAAGGCTAAGTCATTTAATGTATTTAAGACAAAGATAGATAGGTTCTTCATTGGTGAGTGGATGAAGGGTTATGGGGAGAAGGCAGGAGAATGGAGTTGAGAAACATCAGCCATGATCAAATAGTGCAGCAAACTCAATGGACCAAACGTTGCATTCTGCTCCTATATCATTTAGTTTTATGGTATCAATGGTTTTATGAACTCGCTCAACATGAGACAATTAATCACTGTAGCTACCTTTCTTTTTAAAAGCAATATAATCTATGAAAGATTCTATATACTAAAAAACAGATGATGGAAGTCAAAGACTGGTAGTCCATTTTTTACCACTGTCTTAACAAGATTCAAAGTTAAATCCTTCTAAGTTAGATATATGGGATCTGAATGAGATTTTTCAGACTTCTCAATCTAACAGTGTGGGGGGTGCTCTTGTGGTGCAGTGATAGTGTCCCTACTGCTTAAACAGGAGAACCTGGATTCAAGACCCAGAGATTTGTCATAATATTCCCCAACAGGTTAATTTAAAAAAAATCTAACAGTATGGGCCTAAACAATAATTATCCTTTAATCAATATCTCAAAAATGAGATTAACACATTACTGTTTATGAGAGCTTACTGTGTGCAAATTAGATACCACATTTTTAACATTACAACAGCAACTGCACTTGAAATGCATTTATTATAAAGCACTTTGAGGTATCTGTTGGTCACAAAAGATGTTACATAAGAGCATCTTTTTTTCTGTAAGAGCAAATTCATGGATTATGAAAGTCTGTGCGTTGTGATAGACATGTTCCATTTTTTAAAAATTGTTCCACATTAGATCGCAAATGTCTTGTGTTATCAATCTTTGATCCAATCTTCACTGTGCAACAGATTGGTTCCATGTTTTGAGTTAATCCCAGCTCATATTTTGTGATATTGCATCATATATTTATTCTATGCTTCATTATTCATCTATCCTGTACTTTGCGAATGATGTAGCCAGCTGTGTGATGGACAGAGCAAGCGTTCTGAGGAGTGAGCTCATGATTGAAGGGATTTGTGCAATTAGCTTGCTCAGTATATTCAAACAACAAACATAATATTTGACCTTTATTCAGCAAATGTAATACATAAAGGAGAATAATGGAGAGCTGAAGAGGTTTTAAAAGACTGTAATTTCAACTAATTTGCTCTGTTATCAACCAAAATTGGTGAAGGAATTAATATTTTGCCCTCTATTTTTTAATATTGTACTCAATGCACTAAGGATACTGGGTAAACAAAAAAACCGCAATTAAATCATGAGTTTCAGATCATCCAATGAACCAAAAGAATGCAGCTTAACTGGTTAAAGGAAGAAAGTACTTGCACTTGTTTAGAAAAATCTCTACTTGGCCTAATAAACTTCAGGTTCAGGAACCACTTTTTGAAGTTTTGGTGTTACAATAAGGGAGACAGGGAATTTGTGCACAGCAAGGTCACAATGTGATAGGATAATCTATTTTTGTGATTTTAGTTGAAGGATCAATATTAAGCAAACACCAATAGAAATTCCCAGCTCTTCTTTGAAGTAAAGTACTTTGGGAACCTTTACATCAGCCTGAGAAGGCAGCCAGAGCTTTGGTTTAATGTCTGTTCCAAAACACAGCACCTTCAACAGAGCGACATTGTGCTCAGCATTACTTTGAAGTGTTGTCCTGGCTTTTGTGAAACTCACGACCTTCTGACTCAAAGGTGAAACTGGATCATTCAGGCTTCATTCAGCAAATATACAGTTTTTGTTTGTTTCTTGTGTGTTCACCATGTCAGTCTACGTCTCTCGGAATTTTGACATGTTTGGCAGCGAATTGTTAAAGGAGTGAAAACAGAAGTTGCTGGAAAAGCTTTGCAGCTCTGGCAGCGTCTATGGAGAGAAATCAGATTTAACATTTCGTGTCAAGTAACCCTTCCTCAGAACCTGCATCCCTACCTCCCCACAGATGCTGCCAGATCTGCTGAGCTTTTCCGGCAACTTCTGTTTTTGTTTCTGAAATGTAGCATCTGCAGTTCTTTTGGTTTTTAATTGTTAAAGGAGCTTGCCTTTCTCTAACAGGAGCTGTGAATGTTCCTATCAGTATCCATAAGCCTTTTATGGAATATGAGCAGATGGATATCAAGGTGAGTTTTAAACTCATCTACGACTTCAGAAATGAAGGACAGGCTTTTAAAATTCCTGGGCCCAATGTAAATCTCATTGATTGATTCCATTTGGAGACCATTGTCACTCAGCCAACAACAGGCAAAGACAGAAGGTATCTCACTTGTTTCTTGAAAGACCATTCAGATGAGATGCTCAGATCGTAGCCTGAGGAATATATAGCTTTGAACTTTGGGAAGTGGGAGGTAAGGAGCCTGTCAGGGAGAGGGAAGCAAAGGAAATGAATGACACTCCTGACTGTGAATATAGGCTTGTGGAATTGCAAATAAACAGTGATGGATGACAGCCAGAAAAGTGTTCTTCTGGCTGAATTTTATGAGCTTTCCAACGACTCCGTTTTTAATATGAGCAATCCCTGTTATTACCATAGGACCCCAGTGTATAATAATAACCTGACATACATCATTGCACAAACTGAAAGGGTGAACATTATGTTCCCTCTGTGTAACTTCATAAATGAAAAGTAAAAGTTGCCTACGGAGAATCCCAGCCCTTCAGCAGACCAGGAGAGGGGGAGGGGGGGGAGGGGCATGCGTTGTCAGGTTACGAGAGTTTGGAGGGGCATCCGAAAATTGTTGAATGGTGGCTAATGTTAGGTAGCAATCTTCAGCTTTCTGTACTGTCTCTCAGAAATGTGGTCTGTTGGGGACTGGGTAGGGCGGGGTAGATGGGGAGAGAAAGTATAAAGAGAAGATAGTGTGAGAATTCAAAAATGAGCTGTCAACATCAGGATTACATAAGACAGTAGAGGAACACAGAGTTATAATGATATATCAGTTTCATCCTTCGGCTTCTTCTTCAGACGAGACCCACCAGTAGGTATGGGGAGGGGGGCTATTTGGAAAAATCATTTGGAAGATGGTATGGGCTCCTTTCAATTCCACAAACAACCATTATTTATATTTATACTTTTCATTCTCAGGACCAGGAAACACCAGTTGGAGTTCTGCATTCAGAATTTCTGGTGAGCTCCAACATTTTGATTGAGAGCAGAAATGAATAAAATCAGATTTTTACCTCATATCAGGCTGGTGTGAGCCAGTAAAATGCTGAAGGCCCCTGCAGATCATGTGCAGGCCTCTGGGTGCCTGCATTGGTTCCAGTTAAGTTTATTTTAGATCTGTAAATTGAAGCACAACACTATTAAATTTAAAATAAAGATGAAATACTATAGATTTGAGCTAAAAACAGAAAATGCTACAAATACTTAGCATCTGTGGAGAGAAGCAGAAAGGAACAGAGCCAAGATTTGTTAGGCCTACAGGAACATCACCACAAATCAAAGGAAAAAAAAATTAAAAAGTAACACATCCAAGCACTAGTTGACTGGAGCTCCATTTTGAAGAATACAAGATGAGTCAGCTAAATATGTGCCTTTTGCTAGTTTCACTGGTAATGTCTAGAACTGGCAGAGAATCCCAGTCAGTCCAGTGGAGCAGCTCCAAGAGACCAAATGCCCTTGATACATAAATAGGTCATGAGTGAGGTTTCCCTTCATTTGAGGTTCTCAGTAGTGATGTCCCATTCTCTGAGAGCTGCTAGTCAATCAGAGGCCACTAGCTCCTTTTGCTGCTGGTCAGTCAGTGGGAATGCTGACTGCTAATGACATTGCATTCACCAAAGGCCCAAAGCTGCCTTCAAAAGTGATTGAGAGCAGGATTGGGGGTTATGGGAAAGGGGTTGTGGGGCCATGGAGATCAGGGCTATTGACTTTCAGTGGTCACTGCTCTGCCTGATGCTATGTCCCTCACCCACCCCACCAAACAATGCACCTGGCATAGGGTTCACTGGGTAATCTTCAAATGATGTAGTAAAGCTGGGTGGCCCCCATCTATACCATCAAGTACTACTACATTGTGGTGTGCTCAGGGATAATGGGTGTTAATTGGCTCAGTAATACCACTGCGTGATATCCCAGCAGCTGTGTACAGTGGTAGTATCATGGTTGAAAAGTGTGGCACTGGAAAAGCACAGCAGGTCAGGCAGCATCCAAGGAACAAGAGAATTGACAATTAGGGCATAAGCCCTTTATCAGGAATGTGGTACTACCAGCACTGGTAGTATCATTACATCTGAGCCAGGGTGCCCAGGTTCAAGTCCCACTTGCACCAAAGATGTGTAATAAAGTCATGTATGACATACAGTATTCCCCTCCTTTGCAAAAGAAAAATAAACTATTTATCAAAACATGTGAACTTATGAGTTTCTATACTGGCCAATTTAAAACAAGAGATCTGGCAGACTGTTAATATGCTTTTGACCATGCTTTAGTTGCTATCAATGCAGCTCACACCCTGATCACTTGCCTTTCTCAAGTGAGTTAAACTAGCCTCTTAATCAGGTTACATCTGATTGCAAGCTAGGTGTTCAATACTAGCTGATGCTGCAATGGACCAAGTCACCAGGGGGTTATCTTATGTATTTTAATGCCATTTAAAACTGTTAGCCATGTGTTTCACTTGTGGATTAACTTGCCAACTGTTCTATATGATAGGCTTCATTTACATGATATTTAACACTGCAGTCACAATATCATAATAATGTTAATGATACTGATATTGCAATCATTTGCTCATCAGGGATTGATTAATTGTGTGGGTTGGTTTATTTAAAACAGTAAAGGTCATTATAAGTTATAAAGCAGACATTGCAGTAAACCAGCTGATTTCAGAGTGTGTCAATTAGCTAATATGCAGGGTAGCAGTGTTGTTTACATGCAGCACATAAAGTCTCTGAAATAAATAGGCTTCAGTTTATTTGCTTTATCTGTTAATGAAAGTGAAGGAGTAAACTAAAGAATTAAAAAACGAATATCAAAAAAAAAAGCAAAATGGAATAAAATGGAACAAAGGTGATGTTCTAAAATGGTTGAACTCAATATTAAGTTCAGAAGTTGCAGAGCATTAATTCAAGATACCACTCCTTAAGCTCATACAGATCTTCATTGGAACACTGTGGTAAAGCAAAAACAGAGAGGTCAGAATGGGAGCAAGGTGAGATTTGAAATTATGAGTGATGGGAAGCTGGAATAAGGTTAGAGTCATTCTCACAGATTGAATTTGCATTTAGTCTTCCCAGTGGCTGGGAAGTCCAAACTGGGAGCAGTGAATGCATAATAATAGACTGAAAGAAGTGAAGTCCTGTTTCGCTTGAAAGGAAATGCTTTGGGCCTTAGATGACGATGAGGGAGGAGATAAAGGACTGGTGTTGCATATTCTGTGTTTGTGCAGAAAAATACTGTCAAAAAAGTAGGGATGCTGTTGTGACTGAGGGATGGATCGTGGTATCACACAGAGCATGCTACCATCAGAATGCTAAAGAGGGACGAGAGAGGAATATATGTTTGGTTGTGGTATCATGCTGGAGCTGGCTACAATGCCAAAAGATAATCCATTGAATATGGAGGCTGGTGGAATCTTATCATGGCTATGGGAAGAAGCAGCAAGGGTGGCAGCACAAAACATTAAATATACTGTCTCCATAGCACGCCCACCCTTGAAAAATTGAATCATAATTTTCACATGCATTTCATTACATCGTGTTGACAAAAATAAAAATATTAAAAAAGATACATTTACACACATCTATTTCTTTTTACCAGTACCCTTCTACATTATTGTTGATACCTTGTAGGTACATTGAAAAATCAAAAACAACTGATTCTGAAAAAAGCATTGACAGTTTTTCTTTAATGTAAACAATCTTTAAGCCTTCAACAGCAAACTCCACCAAAACAACCTGACGATTCCTTTAAAATTTGTCATTTTTTAAAAAGGAGTGCATGAATTACATTGGGCTTTGTTAGTGGCCCTGACAAGCAAACTTGGGGAAATACTCAGTTGATTAAAAAGAAAGAAATATCACATGGAGGTTGCATCAGCAGAACAGATGCAATGCAAATGGAAGAACTGAGAGAATGGAATAGAGTTCACACATGAAACGGAATATGAGGACCTACACTCAAGGTTGAAGTCTTCAGTGTACCACCTTTAGACACAAGGATCTCTTAAAATGATTGTCAGAACATATTGTCATGAATCTCCTCATGACTAGAACAAAAAATTGGAATTCCTTTTATCTGCCATCTAAGATTCACCTAATGACTCAACTCGTTTCAGTCCTTTAGAGCTAATTATGGAGATGAGATAAATGTCTTATGGAATTAATTAAAGAAAGGTTTTTAATGACAGGTGGGTGAATCTTTCTTACTAAACTATAAAACTGTAAGCTGCTCACTGTGTCCTGCAACTCAAATTAACTCTCGAACACCTTACAAATAATCATTCAAATTGAAAAGTCAAATTCTAAATGTTTCAAACAAAGGATGAGGTGATAGTATTACTACCTTCTTGAAGGTGAGACATTGAAATCACAGTTCAGTGGCCCATACAAGATAGTTAAAATGATTGGTAGAGGAAATTATTTGAATGACATCCCAAATCATCAGAAAAGGAACAGGTTGTATGACATTAATACTTTCCCAGCAACACACTCTCGACATTAATATGTTAAAGTAATAACAATGCCTGGAGGAAGATAAACAATTACAGGTATGTGAAGAAGTGGAAAATGACATTAATAGATATGGGGATACTTAAAGGAAAGGCCTTGAGGTAGATGAAAAGCAATAATATAGAATGGTAGAACAAGCTTGAAGAGTCTCAGCCACTTTCCAGGAGAAGATTAGGAGGTTTCCCTGGCTGTGAGGTTTAGAATCAGGGGACACAGTCTCAGAATAAAAGGAAACCACTGAGGGGATGAGGAATTGCTTTAGTCTTTGGAATTCTCTACCTGAGAATACTGTGGAAAGTCAGTCATTAAGTTTGAGACAGAGATGATAGATTTCTAGTTACTAATGCATTAGGGATGTGGGGAAACCATGAGAACATGGCATTGAATAGATGATTAGATATGATCTAGAATGGCAGAGCAGCTTTGAGAGACTGAATGACCTACTCCTGTTCCTATATTCTAGAGACTGATGGATAAAATAGTAGCCAAATGGTAGTTTTCCTAATTGCATGGTTTGGCTTGATGGCATACTGGCACACTGTGATCTTTGAAGGGAACACCAGGGTAAATGACAAGCATAATTTAAGAAATTGCAATCAGCTGATTTGGTAATAAATCTCGCAATACATGAATTTGCAGAAGTATGCTGAACCTACCAAGATAGCATGGCAAGGACAAGTGCAAATAAGAATAATAATAGTATAATTTTTAATGGAATTGTCGGGCTGCTTTGGTGGAGTTTGTTATTAAAGCCTTAACGATCTTTTACATTAAAGAAAAACTAACAATGCTATGTCAAGAATCAGCTGTTTTTGAATTTTCTATGCACCTATAAGGTATCAACAGTAACATGGAAGGCTACTGGTAAAAAGAAAGAAATTGTGTGTAAATGTTTCTTTTTTAGTATTTTTATTTTTGTCAACATATTATAAATAAATACACGTGAAAATTATGATTTAATTTTCCAAGGATGGAGGTGTTATGAAGACTGCATATTTAATGTTTTTGTGGGCTTGAATTTGAATTTTTTTTTAAAAAAGAGATATACAGAAGAACTTTAGGACATTTTTAATAAGGCACTTCTTGATAGTAACATGTCTTCTGATAGCAGTTTTTAGACAGGGACTCCATGTCAGGTTGCGGTGTTGAGCTTTAGATAATATTTGGAGCAGTAACCAGCCCAGTGACAGAAAGACGCTTCCCAAATTATGCCCCCTGTTTCTGAAAAATATGATTTTTTTGTGAGTTCAGTGTGGTATATGGAGACCTGGTACTGCAGCTATTATATGAAAAGCTCAAAAAGAGCTTGCAGATATTTCCTAAATGATTCCATCTACAAAGGTCCTGAGTGACAACTATGTACTCAACAGTGTGGAAACAGGCCATTCAGCCCATTGAGTCCACACCAACCCACTGAAGAGCATCCAACCCAGACCCATTCCCTTACCTTATCCCTATAACTCTGCATTTCCCATGGCTAACCGACCTAACCTACATATCCCTGGACAAAATGGGCAATTTAGTATGGTACACCCACCTAACTTCCACATCTTTTGACTGTGGGAGGAACTCTGAGCAGCCAGAGGAAACCCATGCAGACATGGGGAGAATATGCGAACTCCACACAGACAGATGCCCAAGGGTGGAATCGAACCCTGGTGCTGTGGGGCAGTAGTGCTAACCAATGAGCCATAGTGCCACTCCATTTTGAAATTTGCCTTTGTGTATCAGAATGTCAGACCAACAACCACCTAAATATCTCAAATGTTATACTTTCTCCTTTCAAGAACAAAGATTTCTTGGCCAAAGTGTTTTCCTTTACTTCATATGTGTGTGTTTATACCATATTGCATTATTTAGAGGGACAAAATTTAGAATTTCATATTACAAATAGTTTTAATATTCATTGCATACATTTTGCTTTCTGAAAAATGCAATAGTTTATTAAAGAAACCTGGTTAATAGTAATTTTTATTCTAAGGTTAATGCAGAGAAAGCATTCATTCGGTAATACAATAATTCCTCTGTATTCGTGAGGGTTCTGTTCCAGAGAACTCATGTGAAGTTTGAAATTGCCAAGTGCAAAGCTCATTAAAAAACCAGTTTAAAAATCGCATACATCTAATTTTTGCCCACGGGTGTTGATTTTTGTTGATGGTTACTTTTTGGCATGGATAGGCTAAATTTTTACTGTAAAAGGATAAAACAATTAAATTTTGTGTTGCAACTTCTGGAGTATTGGGACTGGAGAAAGACAGTGCACACTTTCTACCTCAATCATAACATTAGCAATAAATAAGGGGCAGCAACAGATTGAAACAATGGGTCAACCAGGACAGTATGTTCTATGGATTTTGAGTAAGAGATAGAGGTCAGTTGTTTAGAACTGAGATTGAAGGCACTGGACGGAGGATTTCCAGAGGAGATGATAGTTCTGGATACAATAGCTTGACCATTGATCAGGAAGATAGGAGGAAATATCTGAGTGCTGGCATTCAGCCTCTCATAGACAGAAATCAGCTTACCATGCAACTACAGTACCACCCTAGTTAGGAGGTTTGATTATGATGTTAAATTTGACCCTAAGAGGACAGAATATGAAATATTCAGACAGAGCCAGGTTAGAGTGAATGAAGGATGCAGAGGAATTGAGGTGACAAATGCTCTCCTTGAATTACTCAACAGAAAGATCAAGAGAGGGCAGAGGGAGAGGAAAATGTTGAGAAAGAATATCGAAAACAGGATGAAGGAATGGGTGAACTGAGTAAGACTCCTGTCCAAAGTGAATGCTAAGATGGAAGTGATGGATGAAACCTCAGTCTTGTGCTAACTCAGAATTCATTTAGTTGGAGACCACAAAGGGATGAAGCTGAGGCCTTTGCTGAGGGCAGATCATTCAGGGTCAGTGAAGGGACGGTCAGAGGGGACCATGAATGCACAGAAGTGCAAGAGATTCAAAGAAGAGATGGACTCAGAGGGAAGGGGAGAAAAAATGTGTGGGAGTGTTGGTACGATGAGTTGGTAGATCTTCTGATCTTTCACACTGTTGGGGAAGATTAAAAAAATGTTAAAGGGCAGAATAAGACAAATTGAAAACGGAGATTGGGACAGCTTTAGGACAAAGTGTTTTGGTGCTACTTAAAAGGAAGGTCAAAAGTGTTCATGGGCAGTGCATGGAATTGAGAATTGAAAACCTCAGCAGGTTTAGTTAAAGAATTGTTTAGTATAGATTACAACTCGATAAGGTCACTGACTAATCAATCACTTTTATCATGGCAGCTTGTGCAACCTTTACTTTTGAGGGTGGAGTGTTTAAGATTAGTCAGTTGCCGGCTGAAACGTTGCTGCTTGTATTTCCTTCTCATTAAACAACTCCTTGTTGGTTCTGCTGTGACTTGCTTTAACAAGACATATACTTTCTTTAACACTTAAGTTGCTTTCTGTCAGTTACCAACACAAGGCCCCAAGAAAGGAGGGCAAACAATTTTTGCCTGTGGCATATGTAGATATAAAGGTTCAAATAGGAGAAGAAGTGGGTCATTGGCTCCCTGGCTGGTCTGATTGCCTATTCAAAACTACCTTTTATCCTTTTGTTTGATAAGTATTTATCAAAATCTGCAAAGACTCTGAGTGACGAGCTATGGTAAATGTGTGGTGGAATCAGATTGGAAATCCAGCCAAACAGAAGAATCTCAATATTGGAAGCATCTAGTGCCATCTTTTATGTTTTTCGCAAGGAGTGTGGCAACTTGTCAGAGGTAAGTTCCCAGCTAAAGAGGATTATTGCTTGGTAAATGCTTAGTTGACAGTCTAACTAGTGTCATTAGTATCTCCTTTTCTATCTTGCCAAACTCATCAAACCCCAACATAGAGTGAGTACCTAGAGGATGTGGCTCACTGCTGACTCCGAATGACCGCCATGTTGTGTTAAATCAAACAGCATCTCAGGGCATGATCGATGGGTGCAAGCCACATGCACACCTCCATCCATGGATCTCAGCAGCCAGAATCTGCCAACCTCTCTTGATCATCATGGCACCTCTTCGCAGGACACTTTAGAAGCACAGGCTCACAATATAGGAGGCACCAACAACCAGCATTGGACGTTTTTGTCAGCACACTGAGATATAAAGCTAAGACCTATGGCCAGCTGGCTGCACAGTAAACACACTGTGTGTTCAATCGAATCGCAATGTCAGAAACTGGTGGGGCTCGTCCTCAGTCCAGCCAGGGAGTGGCCACTTTCAGTCAGGGAAACCCAGTGCTGTCAGATATAGGCACAGTCCAGGAGCTTTGTCATGGCCAGCAGTCCATTTGGGACACTCAGTCAGTGGCTATATTGTAGTACAGTGTGAGGGGTGTTCAGTTCTATGGGGACAGTGCAAACAGTCCGGGAAGTCATGCATTGTCATTCAGGGAGCTGCAAACTCAGTGGCCAAGGGTCTGGTCAGCCATGTCTAGAGACAGTTCATCACAGCTGGTCATATTGAATGAGTACAATCCTGGGGGGCCATACATTGATCATTAAAAAGAGTGCAAGAGAGGTCAATAGGGTCAATGGGGTGGTCATTGCCAGAAAGGTTAAGGTGCCACCTGTCAGCCCAAACCTGAATATTGTCCAGATCTTGTTGCATTTGAACATGCTTCAGTATCTGAGGAGTTGTGAATGGTGCTGAGCATTATGCAATCTTTAGCAAACATCTCCACTTCTGACCTGATGGTGGAGAGAAGGTCATTGATGAAGCAGCTGAAGAAGATTACATCTAGGACATCCCCCATAGAAACTCCTGCAGAGATGTTCTGGAACTGAAATGACTGACCTCCAATAACCACAACCAACTTCCTAGGTGTCAGATATGACACCAACCCACCAGAGAGTTTTCTCCTGAGACCTATTGATTCCAGTTTTGCTAGAGCTCCTTGATGATACAGTCGGTCGAATGCAGACTTGATGTCAAGGGCTGTCACTCTCACCTCCCGAGAATCCTGCAGTGCGTAACTCATCTTCTGACTCAATAGTTCACCACTAATTTCTCAAGGCCAACTAGGGTAATAAACTGAGGCGCAGTCAGGGACGCTGATAAATAGCTGCAAAGAAAAGTCGCATTAGATTCAAAATGTTAACTCTGGGTGGACTCTTGCAGGGACTAAAGCAATGTAGGTGATGATGAGATTTGTGGCAGGATTGTGTAAAAAATCCAGGGAGGTACATCTTGATATGAGGAGCAGTTAATGTTTAACGAGAGGCAAGGTGAGTTGTTTGGCTGCCATCAAAGGGAGATACATATTTATTAAAAGCCTTATTAATTTCACAACTTGCCTCTTAATATTCAGCTTCTTAATTTATCAAATGTCCCAAGTAAGCCAGAATATTAAATTGATCGAGTGCAGTTATTTGCACTTGCAGGATTATTTAGTAAGTTCCGACCAACCATGAAATCACATCTAACAATGGACTGTTATTATCCCAGCTGATGTTATTACTGGACAAGTCTGATTCCAGACTGAAATCTGACTTGATCGATCATACTTTGTTTCAATTTGGGTTGAAGAAAGTAGTTCTCCATAAAAAATAAGAATACAATGTTACTGATTTCGTTTTGACAATGAAACAGAAGTTTATTTTTCCAAAAATGAAGATTAAATAGAATAAATCAATATATTTATATAGCACAAAGTGAAAGATCTTTAAACACAATAGCATGTCACATTAATTCCAAACCATTCTATTACAGATCTCAAAAGTACCTGTATGTATTACCGCTAAGCACAACTTCTACAGTACAAACTCCAGAAAATCCCTTTCTTTATCAACTCGATAGCTTTGCTTTGATGTCAGCTCCCAATCTGGAAAATCTGATAGTGTCTTTCTGGAGCTATCGTACACCAAACGTACTCAGCTTAAAATAACCTCTTCAAGGCATTGTGAACACATCTAGTGTGGAACTGGTCCTATTACCGTATTCTAAGGTAATCCAGCATTAACAAATCTAACTGTCTTCTCTGAAATATCCTTACAGGTGCAAACTTCTGCAAAACTATCCAAATCTGAAAGTAAAACTGAAAAGTTCTCACTGTACAAAACTCTGGTGTGACCACATCTGGAGTATTGCATACAGTTCTGGTCACTACATTATAGGAAGGATGTGGAAACTTTGGAAAGGGTTCAGAGGAGATTTACTAGCATGTTGACTGGTAGAGGGAAGGTTTTATGAGGAAAGGCTGAGGGACTTGAGGCTGTTTTCGTTAGAGAGGAAGGTTAAGAGGTGACTTCATTGAAACATATAAGATAATCAGCGGGTTAGAAAAGTTGGACAGTGAGAGCCTTTTTCCTTGGATGGTGATGGCTAGCATGAGGAGACATAGTTTTAAATTGAGGGGGTGTGGATATAGGACAGATGTCAGAGGTAGTTTCTTTACTCAGAGAGTAGTAGGGACATGGAACGCACTGCCTGTGACAGTAGTAGTCATTGAAGGGGCATGTGGATAAGTATGGAATAGTGTAGGTTAGATAGGTTTCAGATTGGTTAAAACAGGTACAAACAATGACTGTAGAAGCTGGAAACCAGAGTCTAGATTAGAGTGGTGCTGGAAAAGCACAGCAGTTCAGGCAGCATCCGAGGAGCAGTAAAATTGGTTCCACAGGTTGGCGCAACATCAAGGCCTGAAGGGCCTGTACTGTGCTGTAATATTCTATGTACTATGCTCTCTAAGCTTTGGGTATTTCCTCAAGCTTTAAAAAAAGTCCAGAAATTTCTGACTTGCTTGGCATGTTAATAACTCAGGAAGCCTGAGTGCAATGGAATGTTGTTTATTGTTGAACACCAAAATAGAGCCACTACTTGTGACATATATAGGCTCGTACCAGCCTGGGACACACAAACTGGGAACTCTCCCTGGGTCTGCTTTATTTTATCTTTATCCAGAACTGCTGTTACACAAACTGAATGTTTTTATATCACATCACCAAATCACTGTTACTTTTTATTGTTTTTAAAGACTAATCACCACAAAACTGCTCCAGGTGAGGCTTGAACTCACAACCTCAGTATTTCACATGCCTCTACATTGCTACATAAGTACTGTGCATTGATTGATTGCACCACTAGGAAACAATGTCTGGGCTTGCCCTTTTTCTAAAATCATGCTGTTCAGAGATAGTCTGATACACCCTTTGAGCAGATGGGATTTGAATTTGAGTCTCCTGACTCAATGGTAGGGACACTAGCCCTGCACCACAAGAGCCCTTGGGTCTGCTTTATAACTTTTTTTCTTCCAAATATACCCATTTTCTAATCTACCTGCTCAGAGGTGTGACAACATGTTTCTGATGCAGATGGAACTTGAACCCAACATTCCTGGCATGGAGTTGAGAGTGTGGTGCTGGAAAAGCACAGCAGGTCAGGCAGCATCTGGAGTGGAAGAATCGACATTACAGGCAAGAGCCCTTCAATAGGAATGAGATATGAACGCTACCAATGAACCACAGAGCCTTTGGGTCTGCTTTATTCTTTTTAAGATCCAGAAGTGTTATCATACACAACTGAATGACTGTCCCACCAGCAAATCACCTTGACTTGTTGTTTTCCTTTTTTTAAACTTTTAACCACCACCACCACCAGTAATCAACTTGCAGCAAGCTACAAGTTTCCATGCAATGCAAACAGTCAAAAGTAAGGGAGAGTTTAGGAAGAGCAGGAAGGAACTAAATCAAAATGGAATTGGAAGGGGAAATAAAGCACTGTAACCCTGTGGTGCCCATCTCACTTTAATGGCATTGAGAGCACCAATGGACGATATGTTCTCCTCTCTCATGAGATCTGGGTGTGAACATAACTGTGGATAAGGTGCAAGCAATCTGCAGATATCAAGCCCTCCACAGCCCACTGCCTGACCTGTTTATAGACAGACTTGCCAGTCCCAGGGACAGATCACAAGGAAGTCCTGTGATCTGCTAACGCCCGTCTGCATCTGATGCTCAAAGATCTGGAGTGTAGGGCTGAAGTGCAGCCAAGCACACAACACAAGATTTTTCAAATAACTAAAAAGGGAGTGCAAATATCCACAACCAATATGGTTTGCTTTATGTTTCTTTTCATTTTTCCCAGAAGTACTATCACACACAACTGAGCAATCTTTCCATCACCAAAATCACATCGACTTTATTTTCTTAACTACTAACAGGTCTCTTCCTATCAGAAGGATGTTGTGAAACTTAAAAGGATTCAGAAAACAATTACAAGGATATTGCCAGGGTTGGAGGATTTGAGCTGTAGGGAGAGGCTGAATAGGCTGGGGCTGTTTTCCCTGGAGCATCAGAGACTGAGGGGTGACCTTATAGAGTTTTATAAAATCATGACCGGCATGGTTAGGATAAATAGACAAAGAATTTTCCCTGGAGTGGGGGAGTCCAGAACCAGAGGGCATAGCTTTAGGGGGAGAGAGGAAATATATAAAAGGGACCTAAGGGGCATCGTTTTCATGCAAATGGTGGTGCATGTATGGAATGAGCTGCCAGAGAAAGTGGAGGAGGCTGGTACACTTACATTTAAAAGGCATCTATATGGATATATGAATAGGAAAGGTTTAGAAAGATATGGGCCAAGTGCTGGCAAATGGGACTAGATTCTTTTTGGATATCTGGTCAGCATGTACGAGTTGGATTGCTGGATATCTCTATGACTCTAATAGTAATCACCCATGTAGCCAACCAAATGTGTAGAAGTAATGAGGTAAAAACAATGGCTGCAGATGCTGGAAAGCAAATAATGGATTAGTGGTGCTGGAAGAGCACAGCAGTTCAGGCAGCATCCAATGAGCTGCGAAATCGACGTTTCGGGCAAAAGCCCTTCATCAGGAATAAAGGCAGTGTAGAAGTAATGCCTGTTATGGGCAATGCAAACCATCAAAAGTGAAAGGGGGTAGTGGTGGTGGAGAAGGAGAGCAGGAAGAGGCTTAGAGACTGCTTTACCTTTTTTTCCTTCCTAATGACCTCTCCCCAAAGTGAGTTTGCTGGCGGTATAAAGAGCTTAGATGATTGTCTTAACCCAGTCCCACAGTGAGACCACCGGAGCAGTCTGTCATCACTGTGAACATGTTGATGGCTCATAAGTTGCCCAGAACTTGTAAAGCACTTCCCACAGTCCGGAAGGTCTCTTGTCAGTGTGAACCAGCTTGTGTGTCAGCATTGGAGCCAATCGAGTGAATCCCTTCCCACCATCAGGGCAGGTAAATGAAATCTCTGAGCTGTGAACGTGGGTTTTCAGCTCAGAGGGAGATCTAAATCCTTTCCCACATTCCCCGCATTTCTGTGCTTTTTCCTTGGTGTGACTATCCTTCTAAGAACATAAGAAGATGAGGAGTTGGCCATCTGGCCCTTCATACCTGTTCGGCCATCCAATAAGATCACGGCTGATCTTTTCCTGGACTCTGCTCCACTTACTCACCCACTCACCAGAACCCTTAATTCCTTTACTGTTCAACAATTTATCTATCTTTGCCTTAAGAACATACAACAAGGTAGCCTCAACTGCTTCACTGGGCAGATTCCACAGATTCACAGATTTGGGTGAAGAAGTTCTTCCGCAAGTCAGTTCTATATCTGCTCCCCCTTATTTTGAGGCTATGCCCCTTAGTTCTAGTTTCACTCACGAGTTGAAACAATCTCCCTGCTTCTATCTTATCTAGTCCCTTCATATTTTTTATGTTCCTGTGAGAATCCCCTCATTCTTCTAAATTCCAATGATTTTTGTCCCAGTCTACTCAGTCTCTCCTCATAAACCAACCCTCTCGACTCCAGAATCAACCTAGTGAACCTCCTCTGCAACACCTCCACTGCCAACACATCCTTTCTCAAGTAAGGAGATCAAGACTGTACACAGTACTCTAGATGTGGCCTCACCAGCACCCTAGACAGCTGCAACATAACCTCCCTATTTTAAACTTCATCTCTTTAACAATGAAAGATAGTATTCCATTTGCCTTCTTAATTACCTGCTGCATCTGCAAACCAACCTTTTGTGACTCATGCACCAGGAACCCATGCCCCTCTGCACAGCAGCATGCTGCAAGTTTTCACCATTTAAATAATAGTACATTTTGCTGTTATTACTACCAAAATGGATGTCCTCACATTTACTAATATTGTATTCCATCTGCCAGACCCTTGCCTACTCACTTAACCAATCTATATCCCTCTGCAGACTTTCAGTGTCCTCTCCACATTTTTCTCTACCAATCACTCTGACAGACTACACTTGATCCCCAACTCTAAATCATTTATGTAAATTGTAAACAATTCCAATCCCAACACTGATCCCTGAGACACACTTTTAGCTTCTGATCGTCAACCAGAAAACAACCATTTATCTCCACTCTTTGCTTTCTGTTAGTCAGCCAATCTTCTGTCCATGCTAAAACATTACCTAAAATGCCTTGCACCCTAATCTTATGCAGCAGCCTTTTTGACCGGCATCTTGTGAATGCCTTCTGGAAATCCAAATACACCATTTCCACTGGCTCCCTGTTGTCCACCGTGCACGTAATTTAATGTCCTCAAAGAATTTTATGTTGTGTCAGTCCAGATGATTGAATGAAACTGTGTCTACACACAGAACATGTGTACTGCTTCTCCCCACTATGAACAGTGCTTTCTATTTCCGTGTTCAAATCTGATGATACAATAATTTGGAGATGACACGTGATGGCTGTTTTCAGTTTCCTGACTGCAAAGCCTTCTCCTGTAATATTACTTGTTACCAAGAGAACTCACACTCAACAAGCTCCACAAGGAGATTCATTAATGATTCCCCTTGGAGGTGTAATCACACGCACAAATATTACTTGTCACTTATCAGTCCACACCTGGCCTTACTACATATGGACAGAGAGTGTGTCAATATCTGAGGTGTTACAAATGTTGCTAAACGTTGTGCTGTCTCCAGTGAACATCCCCACTTGTGACCTTTCTTCTTTTGCACAAAGGAGGAAGGTCATCATTAAGACAGCTGAAGGTAGTTGGGCCTAAGCATTACGCTGAGAAACTCCTGCAGAGATGGCCTGGAGCTGAGAATGACTGACCTCCAACAACCAAAACCATCTACCTTTACAGCTAGGTATGACTCCAAACAACAGAGAGCTTCTCCCTGATTCCCAGTGATTCGAGTTTTGGTAAGTTTATGACACAATATTTAGTCGAATCTTACTTTGATATCAAGAGCTGTCACTTTAAACTCACTTCTGGAATTCAGTTCTTTTGTCCATATTGTCCAAAGGTGTGATGAGGTCAGGAGCTGACTAGGTGTGCTTAACCCAAACTGAGTGCCAGTCACCAGATTAATCCTTTGCAAGGACTGCTTGATGCATCATCGATTACCTCTTCCATTACTTTAAAGACAACAAAGTGTGGGTGATACTGAGGTAATTGGCCAGGTTGAATTCATCCTACCTTTTGTGGACAGAACTTACACAAGCAATTTTCTACATTGCCAGAGAGATGCCAATGTAGCTGTTGTGGAACAAATAGCTAATTCTGAATCACAAGTCATCTGTACTATTGCTGTAATGCTGTCACTGCCATACTGTTTGCAGTATCTGATGTCATCAGTCATTCCTTGATCTGATATGCAGTGAATTGAATAAGACTGGCATCTGTAATGCTCTCAGATGAAGGCTAAGATGGATCTTCCACATGGCACCTCTGTCTGAAGATGGATGGATGTGCTGCAGCTTTGTCTTTTGCATAAAGGTGTTGGGCTCCCCCATTGGTGAGGATGAGGACATCATTTTTTGCTTCTCCCCCTATTAGTTGGTAATTTGTCCACCACCATTCACAACTGGATGTAGTAGGGCTGCACAGCTTAAGTCTGATTAGTTGGTTGCATGATTACTGGCTACGTTGATCACTTGCTCCTTCTGTGTCTGGCTTGCAAGTGGTAATGTGTTGTAACTTCACGAGGTTGACATTTTACATTTTAAGTGTTCCTTATGTTTTAAAGATAGCAGGTTAAGATATATGAAAACACATGGATATTAGGATGTTGAAATTGTACAATACCTTATAAAAATAAAGAGATCATCTTAAAACTTCATTAATCGCTGATTTGACATCAATAACTTGTCTTTTTTTTACTTACTCATAGGACATGGTGTCCCTGGCTGGCCAGCATTTTATTGCCCATCCCTCGTTGCATTTGAGAAAGTGTTGGTGAGCTGCCTTCTTGAACTGTTGCAGTCCACAGGCTGGGTTGAACTACAATGGTCTGAGGGATGAAATTCCAGGATTTTGACCCAGTGACAGAACAGCAATGTATTTCCAAATCAGGATGGTGAATGGTTTGGAGGGGAATTTGCAGCTGGTGGTGTTCTCATGTATTCACTCACCTCGTCCTTCTAGATATAAGTTGTCTTGGATTTAAAAGGTGATTTCTAAGGATCTTTGGTGAATTTCTGCAGTGCATCTTGTAGATAGTACACATTGCTACTACTGAGCATCGTTAGTATAAGGAGCGGATGTTTGTGGCTTCTTTCTCCTGGATGGTGTCAAGCTTCTTAAGTATTGTTAAAGCTGCAGATCTCCAGACAAGGGGGGAATATTCCATCATACTGCTGACTTGTGCCTTGTAGATAGTATACAGGCTTTGGGGAGTCAGGAGGTGAGTTACTTGCTGTAGTATTCTGAGCCTCTGACCTGCTCTTGTAGTTACTGTGTTTAGGTCGTGAATCCAGTTGAGTTTCTGGTTAATGGTAACCCTAAGGATATTAATAATGGGGGATTCAGTAATGGTAACACCATCGAATGTCAAAAGCCGGTGATTGTACTATCTCTTATTGGAGATAATCATTGCCTGGCATTTGTGTGGCGCGAATGTTATATATTGTGGACATGACTGGGTATAAGACACAGGCAAGTTTTAAATATTTTAGGTGAGGTGCAGGTGAGCTTTATCTGGATGTGACTATGAATGAAATGCTTCAGTTAGGAGGAGAGGTTGGAAAAGGTAAGGTGAACAGGAAAGATGCAAAGGTCATAGAGTATAGAAATGTACAGCAGAGAAACACACCCTTCGGTCCAACCCATCCACGCCGACCAGATATCCCAACCCAGCCTAGTCCCACCTGCCAGCACCAGGCCCATATCCCTCCAAACCTTCCTATTCATATACCCATCCAAATACCTCTTAAACGTTGTATTTTGTGCTAGCCTCCACCACTTCCTCTGGCAGTTCATTCCATACACGTACCACCCTCTGTGTGAAAATGTTGCCCCTTAGGTCTCCTTTATATCTTTCCCCTCTCACCCTAAACCTATGCCCTCTAGTTCTGGACTTCCCGACCCCAGGGAAATGACTTTGTCTATTTATCCTATCCATGCCCTTCATAATTTTGTAAATCTCTATAAGGTCACCCCTCAGCCTCTGACGCTCCAGGGAAAACAGCCCCAACCTGTTCAGCCTCTCCCTATAGCTCAAGTCCTCCAACCCTGGCAACCTCCTTGTAAATCTTTTCTGAATCCTTTCAAGTTTCACAACATCTTTCTGATAGGAAGGAGACCAGAATTGCATGCAATATTCCAACAATGGCCTAACGAATGTCCTGTACAGCCACAACATGACCTCCCAACTCTTGTACTCAATACTCCGACCAATAAAGGAAAGCACACCAAACGCTTTCTTCACTGTCCTATCTACCGCCGACTCCACTTTCAAGGAGCTATGACCCTGTGATTTAGAACATTAGATGTATGAGTCGAATTTGGCCATTCAGCCCATTGAGTCTGCTCCGCCAATCAATCAATCTCAATCTCATTCTACTGCCTTCTCCATATTATCTTTAGTGAAGGAATACAAGATGAAAGTAGGATTTTTTTTAAAGCGGTGGAGAAAGATTATTTCCCATGGTGAATAGATTCTCAACTTTTAGCAAAATATGTAGATGGGAGATGAGAAAAATTGATTTACATTCAGAGGTGTCAGGATCTGGAAAGCTTTACCTGAAAAGGGGGCAACTGATTCCATAAATAATTTTAAAGGGGATTTGCGCAGGTGCTTAAGAATCAGGTTTCCAGCCACCAAAGCTAAGGTATGGAATTTCGCATATCTGCTTTTTCAATGGGCCAGTAAAAAATATGATAGACCATATGGCCTCCTTCTCTACTGTGAGTTACTATGATTTCATAAACTTCATCAGACCCAAACTGACACTTCTTTTTAGGTTAAAATTACTTGCATTCTTTCTGAATTTTTCAAATGTTTATAATTAATAATTGCAAATCAAGTTAGACTTGGCAACTTAAGCTGAATGTGTTCCATTCATGAAGTTCCAAATATATGCTCACCATTCTTCTGGTTTCTTTTCAGAGTTGAAGAATTGAAACCATCTCCTCCCAGTTGCCACTTATATTCTATCAAACCCATGGAAATGGCCAGGCCAGAAAGGCACATGTATGAGACAGACCTACAAAACAGCACATCTGGAGAAGCAAGAGAAGTGGGAAAGTGGGAATTCATATTGGAGCAAGTGGATCTTAAATTCCCATGCAATATTCTTACAGTGGATGATGCAGATAATGTCAATCTGGATAAAGTAAGAGGTGCATTGCAGTCTGATCAATAATTCAAGAAGGCACTAGCAGGTGCAGGTTGGAATCAAGTCCGTGATTGGTGTGGGAGCTGAGAAATACATATTGGAGGTAGGTTGATGATTCCTGAAAGAACTGGAAAAAAATCCAGGTCAATAATTTACAGGAGTACAGGTACTGACACAGTGGGGTCAGGTTAATAGTCAATGAGAAAGCTGATAGGAACAAGTTGGAATCAAATCAATGATTTGTGGAAGACCTAAGAGTTGCACATTGGATAAACGTTAATAATTGATGAAAGAACTGCTAATCACTCATTGAGGCCAAATGAATTGACAGTGACAGAGCTGGCATTTATACATTGGGCTCATTACAATATTGGCCCGATTCTTCTATCCCTGATGGTGTTGAAAGAGATGATGAGAAGGGTAAACTCACTGGGGACAAACCTGGGGACAAACTCACTCTCTTATCACTGCCTCATCAATTAAGTTCTTGGTATAAGCTCCATAGGCTACTTCCTTAGTTTGCCAGCAACTTGGGCTTTTCAGTGGTCAATTAACAATTAATAATGGCCTCAACTCACCTCCTCCCCAGTTATTTGCCTCGCCAGTGGTCAAGAAAGATTCCTAACTGAGAAACCTTGGAGACTTACCTACTACAGGGCCTTTAGTTATCTGAATCTGACTGAAGATATGGATAGGTTGGGGGAAGTTGGCTTTGTCTTCTGTCTGTGAATCCCCACCTGTGAGAAGAAAACAAAGATCCACTGCGGAGTAGGCCTTGACTGGTGGACTGTAGGACCCAAAAGCTGCCAGCCTCAGATTGGTTGGCAGCTTCTGCCAGTATTGAGATCTGTCATAGAGTGAAATACATGCCTTCATTCATCTATCGGCTCTTAATAAGCTGATTGGCAGGTGATTTGGTGAGCTATTTCTCTGGGGTAAGTTGCCACCAAAAGCGCTTGTCATAACATTTAAAGAAAGGAAAACTGAACTCAAGGGTGCGGTTTTGTTGCTGGACTAGCAATCCAGAGCCTAAATTAATAATCAAAAGGACACAATTCAAATCTTGTCAAGGTAGTTTGAGGATTTCAGTTTTAATAATTTGTAAATAAAAATCTGAATTTTTAAAACTCTTTCATGGGCATCAATTCCAAGGTCAGCATTTATTGCTTATCCCTATTTTAGTGAAACAGATAGCCTTTCATGACAATTAGTGATAGCTTCAATGTCATTATTACTAAGATTAGCCTTTCAAGTCCAACTTTTAAAAATATCCACCAGTTGTTATACTGAGATTTGGACCCACAACCGCAGGGCATTAGCCTGATCCTCTGACTTTCTCATCCAGTAACACTACCACATAGTCATTTTTGAGAAGCTTGTGACAATGAAGGTACCAGGTTTTCATAAGAGCCCAGCTGGTTTGGTAATGTTTTTTAGAGAATTCATTCTGTCACTCTTATGTCCTCTAACCAATATGTGAGCTCAGGCCCATCTCAAATTGGTTACTTGTAGCAACCATCAAAAATTACATGGTGGGACTGGTTCAAAATGCAATCCATGAAACATTAAGGTTCTGTAGGGTAGCCCAAGACACTATGCGCAGTGCCACAGCTGTAGCCACATGAGAAGACAGGGCCGAACCCTCTATCCCACCCCTTGTGCGGTGTTATACAATCTCCTGAATGCGCAAGCACATGTTGTCATAAATGAAAGCAACAACAATGTATTTCTATAAGAAAGATCTACGTTAGTGTCACTGCATTTGACCATAAGATCAGAGTTTTGAGACTTGAGGAGGGAAGACAAAGAAAATAAATTGACCTAACATGGAGCCCAACATTGGACCCATAGCTCTAAGCTTGGAACCAGGCATCACCTGGTTTAGGATTTAGGAACAATATTTATCCCATTAAGTGAAAGCAGGTGCATTGGTTGGATAGACTAGGAAAGTGGAAAGCTTTCCTTAGATCAGAGATGTAGTAGATGTGATAGTGTAATTTTGTAGAGGTTTTCAGAATATTCACAGAGAAGATATCCTGAATGGATTGATTGAGTAATTTAAGAAAAAGTGCAGAAGAGGGATCACAGGTCATGATTGCAAAACAACACAAAAGCAGACAGGGCTCTTGTGGCACAGTGGTAGTGGATTAGTGGTGCTGGAAAAACACAGCAGTTCAGGCAGCATCTGAGGAGCAGTAAAATTGACGTTTCGGGCAAAAGCCCTTCATCAGGAATACAGGCAGAGAGCCTGAAGGGTGGAGAGATAAGTGAGAGGAGGGTGGGGGTGGGGAGAAAGTAGCATAGAGTGCAATAGGTGAGTGGGGGAGGGGATGAAGGTCAAGGAGGAGAGTGGAGTGGATAGGTGGAAAAGAAGATAGGCAGGTAGGACAAGTTATGGGGACAGTGCTGAGCTGGAAGTTTGGAACTGGGGTGAGGTGGGGGAAGGGGAAATGAGGAAACTGTTGAAGTCCACATGTCCCTGCCTCTGAGCCAGGTAGCCTAAGTTCAAACCGCACCTGTTCTGCTGGTATGTAATAACAGGTTAATTAAGAAGAAACGGTTAAATAAATGTTTTGTAAAAGACAAAAGCATAGGCTACACAAGGAAGCTTTTTTTTACAAAGCAAGTTGTGATCTGGAATGTAGGATTGAATAGAAAATGAGATATGTGTTAGGAAATGCCAGAAAAGTAAAAAAAAACTATAGGGCAATGGGGAAAGAACAAAGGACTAAGATTATTTGGATAAATTCACCAAAGAGCTGTCACAAGCAGATGGACCAAATTACCTTCTGTAATGTATCTTTAAATCAAGAACCCTCCATATGGTCATTTGTTGAGTATATTCAAGCTGTGGACTGCAGATGCTGGAGATCAGTGTCAAAAGGTGTGGTGCTAGAAACGTAAAACAGGTCAGGCAGCATCCAAGGAGCTGGAGAGTCAACATTTTGGACATAAGCCCTTCATCAGAAATGTTGTGGTCATTTGCGTTTCTGAATTCTATAGAAATCAAGGGATATGGTGATCAGGCAGGACAATAGAGTTGAGGTCAAAGATCAGTTGCAATCCTACTCAATTGATCAAGTCATATGTTGTATCCTTGCTTTTTTATGTTCTTCTGATCATTCTACAAAGTTATAAAAGGAAGATAAATACTCTTCACTGACAGGAGGGTTTGGAGCCACAGGATTTTGATTCAAATTTCAGATAACTATCAAAAGTATCAGAGAGAAGATGGAACAAACTGTTTTTAGGGAACACTTCATTAGGAAAAGTGATGAAAGCAAATTCAGTAATAACTTTTAAAACATTGAAATGTACTTGACTAAAAAAAGTGTGCAGATTTCCATGGAAAGCATAGGGGGCGGGGTAATGAGGTGACGTGGAACCAAGTGGAGTGTGCTTTCAAAGAATGGATAGAGCCATAATTGACCGAACAGACTCCTTCTTCACAGAAAATTATCATGACCTTCAAAAATGAAGGAAGTGGTTGGAAGATTTGTTCCTCATGCAATGCATTATTCAGACCTGAAATGGTTTACAGAAAAAGACATAGAAACAGACTTAATATGTTTTAAAGGGAAATATATTACGTATTGAGAAAGGAAAATTGAAAAGTGTGCGGGAAAGGGTAGGGGAATTAATTAGATATCTTTTTCAAAAAGTAGGTCTCGGCATGATGAGCTGAATTTGGTAACTCCATGTCAAGACTGGACCCCAATGTGCATTCCTTTATTAACCAATCCAAATTACCCTTAGAAGAGAGAAATGCTTAGAAGTTATTTGGGAATGGTGAGGAATATCTGTCAAAGGTCAAAGGTAGGTGCATCACTTTAGCATTTACAGCATCCATGTTAACACCTGTGAAAATGAATGACTCAGACTGATCAGGGTAGAATGGGTTTGGGGTTAGGGGAGTGGTGCAGGGAGAGAAGACAGAGAAAGAGATTACTAGCTTAAGTCTAAAAAAAAATAAATCTTTAATTGGCCTCCAACATATAACCAGCTCAAATGTCAGTGAAAGCTGTAACTTAGCTCCAGTTCAAACAGAATAATGGCGAGGGAAAATTTGTGTTGGCATTGGGCATCAATCTGAGCAAATCTATTCCCAGCTCCATTTAAAACCAGTATAAATCTCAACTCATTCTGAACTAAACCATTCAGACAAACATTTTATACAGCAATTTACGTGTCATCATTAGCAGTCATCTGTGTTTTTCTTTTTTCCCAAGTCTGTGTGCTTTGTTTCTGACTTTTCTTTCCACTTACTTCATGTACTTTCTCACCTTTTAGTTTTTACTTGCCACATCTCCACTGCAACTTTCCCCACCACCGCTTCACCAAGGATGCTCACCGTGCAGTGTTTCAGGTCTTGCTCACCTACTGGCACCAGCGTCAAGTACCTTTGCATCTCACAGGATGAGATCCAGGATGTTTCCTCCAAGTGATGGGGCAAGTCTCCTTCAGAAATAAAAACAGTTAATTGCTGGATAAACTCAGCAGGTCTGTCAGCATTTATAGAGACAGAAACAGAGTTAGTGTTTCGAGTCCAAAGACTCTTCTTTGGAAATCAGGTCTCCTCCTGACCTGACCAATTGGCATTGACTACAGCAAATTTTAATTTTCAGTGTTGGGTGGATCTCCAGCAGTACTGCTACCAACTAAACAGTGTGAGGTTGGAGTCAGATTTAGGCCCAGTTTACATTGTGGGTGGCAAGTTACTTTCTCTGATGACTATCAGTGGAACAGTTAGATTTTTAATATTAATCTGATGGTCCCTGTTTCAGGATTTTAGCTGCAAATTACCAGAGTTATTGAATTGAGTTTAATTATATGCCATGGTGGGATCTGTTTTCACAAGTACTGGTTTGTTAGTCCATTACCATAACCACTGGTGTACCAAATCCACTGCACTGGCATAGTCTTGAAAAAAACACTCTCAATGTGAACATTGTGAGTAAGGTCAGCAATTTATTATGCACTCCTAGTTGCTCAGAGGTGACTGAATGAGTGGCTTGCTAAGGAGCTTAGTTATGAATCTGGGATTAGGTCACATTTACACAAGATAGGATAAGGGCAGTTTATATAACCATTTACTGTCTCTCGGTCACTTTTACTGATGTCAATTTTGTATTTTCAAATCATGCTTTAAACTAAATTCAAATTCTCAAACTGCCTTGATGCAACTTGTTCTTAGCGTTATTAGCCCAATTCTCAGGCAAAAGACAAGCAGCAATGTAGTCATGACATAAAACACATCCTTAAATGTGTTTTTCGGCATTTCAAAGAATGATGCAAGTCGATTCAATTTTGATGTTTGAAAGGAAATTGGATAAGCGCTTGTCAGGAAAACATTTGTACAGAGGCACAGACAAGGGATAAGTGACTAATCATTTAGAAGTGAGATGAGGAAAAATTTCTTCACTCAAAGACTGCAAAACTTTGGTATTCTCTACCTCAGTGGATATTTGAGGCTAAGATAGACAGATTTTTGAACTTTCAGGGAATTGACGAATATGTGAGTGAATGGAAAAGTGAAGTTGAAGCCTAAGATCAGTCATGATCATATTTAGTGATGCAGCAGACATGATAGACCATGTAGTCTCCTGCTCCTATTTCTCATCTACTGTGGAAAAAGTGTAAGAACAATAGAACTAACCGCAGCTCTTGCAGAGAATCACTCAGGCTTGATGGGTCAAAAGGACTCCTTTTATGTTGCAAAAATGTTGATTTTCAACCCTATTTTAGGCATTTAAATCATTTGCCATTTGGTGACTAGTGCTGGTTCTCCACTGGATCGTAAACCTTATATCATCCTTAATTTCTAATTTGAATCTTCTTCTGAGAAGTTAATTCTGAAAAATAACAGGAGAAATAGGTTGAGATTTGATCATTCCAGCCCATATTCCAGTTTATACATAAACTGTTTATATATAGCTCAGTAACTCAGCTAACCTAGCAATACTGAAAATCCCGAGGTACTGTGTACTGACCAAGCTGAGATAATGGCAGCAATGGCACACATAGGATGTGCACTGCGTCAATGCAGCCTGATATTATAGCTTGCATATTTGCTGTTTCTAGTCTCTTCTTGATGAGCTGATTGCCATATTATTGATAGAATTTCATGAATAGCCTCAGTCTTTCCACTGTGACAGACTGTCATTTTGATAATCATGCAATGCATGTAGGCAACACTGGCTGGGTCAACATTTCTGCCTATCCATATTTGCCCTTGAAAAGGGGATGGTGAGCTATCTGCTTAAAAAACTGTTGTAGTCCAATGGCGTAGGTAGACCCAAGGCAACATTAGGGATGGAATTCCAGGATTTTGTTCTAGCAACAGCAATCAGTGAAGGGGGTGACATGGTGGCTCAGTGGTTAGCACTGCTGCCTCACAGCACCAGGGTGCCAGGTTCAATTTCAGCCTTGGGCGACTGTCCGCGTGGGGTTTCCTCCCACAGTCCAAAGATGTGCAGGGCAGGTGAATTGGCCATGCTAAATTGCCCATAGTGTTAGGTGCATTAGTCAGAGGCAAATGGGTCTGGGTGGGTTACTCTTCGGAGGGTCGGTGTGGACTTGTTGGGCTGAAGGGCCTGTTTCCATACTGTAGGGAATCTAATCTAATCTAATCATAAATTTCCAAGTCAGGATGGCGAGTGGCTTGAAGCAGAACTTACACATGGTGCTGCTCCCATGTATCTTCTGTCCTTGTCCTTCTAGATGGTATTGGTGATGGGTTTGGAAAATACTGTCTAATGATCCCTGGGGAATTTCTGCAGTGCATCTTGAAAATGGCACTTGCTGCTGCTACTGAGTGTCGATGTTGGAGGGAATTAATATTTGTGGAAGTGTTGTTATTTTCTATTTCTGAGCTTACGATGGAGGGAAGATCATTGATGAAGTGACTGAAGAGATTTTGGCTGAGGACACTACCCTGAGAAACTCCTGAAGAGATATCCTAGATTAGAAATGACTGACCTTCAGCAACCACAACCATTTTCCTTTATGTTGGCAGAGAGTTTTCACTTTGATTCTCATGGACACATGTACTAGGATTCCTGGATGCCACTCTTGATCAAATACATCCCTGACCTCACCTCTGGAGTTCAGCTCTTGGGCGGCACGGCATGGTGGCACAGTGGTTAGCACTGCTACCTCACAGCGCCAGAGACCCGGGTTCAATTCCCGCCTCAGGCGACTGACTGTGTGGAGTTTGCACGTTCTCCCCGTGTCTGCGTGGGTTTCCTCCGGGTGCTCCGGTTTCCTCCCACAGTCCAAAGATGTGCAGGTCAGGTGAATTGGCCACGCTAAATTGCCCATAGTGTAGGTAAGGGGTAGATGTAGGGGTATGGGTGGGTTGCGCTTCGGCGGGGCGGTGTGGACTTGTTGGGCTGAAGGGCCTGTTTCCACGCTGTAAGTAATCTAATCTAATCTAATCTAGAGTGAGGCTGTAACAAGGTCAGGGTATGAGTGGTTGTGGCAGAAACCAAACTGAGTGTCAGTGAGCAGCTTATTGCTAAGCAAGCGGTGCTTGAGATTACTGTTGAAGACATTTCTATCACTCTACTGATGATTGACAGTACACTGATGGGATGGTTTTTGGGCTTCTCTTGGATTTTGTAATTGCAAAATATCTAGGCTATTATCCACATTGTCACAGTAGATTCCAGTAGCTGTACTGGAATACCTTGGCTAAGTGCACAATAAATTCTGGAGAATATGTTTTTGTTATTATTGCTGGTACGTTGTCAAGATCCGTGAGTTTTACAGTATTCAGTATGTCTAGCCATTTATCACGCGGAGTTTATCGAATTGTCTGAAAACTTGCATCTATGATGATGGGAAATGTCTAGAGGAAATCAGCCACTCAGAATTTTTGGCCTAAGAGTTTTGCAAGTGCTTCATCATTGCCTTGCACTGATGTATTGGTCTTCCCCCCCATTTAGGATAGGATATTTTTGGATTCCTGTTAGTTGTTTGATTATTGATCACCACTGAACGGAGCAGGATTGTAAAGTCTCAGCCTGGTCTTCCGTGCTGTTGTGCACAGTTAGTATTTACCTGCCCAAGCATCATTTGACCACAGTACATGAGCTACACGTCAATAGTCTGTCTGTCAAGTATTTTGATGAAGTTCTTGGATGAGTGCACAATATAGGACACCTTTATTCAGTGACATCTATCGGTACCTGAAACAGTGACTATGTCTCTGACTGGGTAGGAAGCATCTCTTAACTCAATGGTTAGTCTGTCACCATTCATCATGCTGCAATGATTGGATAATGACTTTTGTTGTTCAAAAAGGAGGCAGACCCATCACAAAGATGAAGTAAAACAAAATTGAGCTAGGAAAGGAGACAGATGGAGGTGGTGGAAGGTTGTTTTTGGACTGGAAGCCTGTTACCAGTGGTATTTCACAATAATAAAAACTGGGTGGACTTTCGTTTGTCATTTTTATAAATGATTTGGATGAAAATATATGAAGCATGGTTAGTATGTTTGCAGTTGAGACCAATATTGCTGGTATATGGACAGTGAAGAAGGTTATCTAAGATTACGATTAGATCTTGATCAATTGGGTCAATGGGCTGAGTTGTGGCAGATGGAATTTAATTTGGATAAATATGAGGTATTGCATTTTGATAACATAGACAAGGACAGGCCTTATGGAATTAATGTTATGACCCTGGGAATTTTTTAGAACAGAGAGATCTAGGGATTCAAATTTTTTGAAATTTGCATTACAGGTAGATGAGGTGATTCGGATGGTGTTTAGCACCACTGCCTTCAATGCTGAGACCTTTGAGCATATGAGTTGGGATATCATGTTGAGTTTGAACTGGACATTGGTGAGTCCTCTTCTGGATTGTTGTGTGCTGTTCTGTTTACCTTGTTACAGGAAGGAAATAATTAAACTGAAGGGGATTCAGAAAAGATTTACCAGGATATTGCTGGGAATGGAGAGTTTGAGGATTAAAAGTAGACTGGAAAAGCTAGGACTTTTTTTACCAGAGCGTAGGAGGTTGAGGGGTGATCTTATTGAGCTTTATAGATAAGGTGAATGACAAGGGTCTTTTCCTTGGGTTGGAGTTCAAAACTAGGGGAAATATTTTTAAGGTGAGAGGACAAAGTTTAAAAAGGACATGGGGGCAAATTTTTAATACAACGAGTGGTTCATGTGTGGAATGAACTGCTAGAGAAAGTGGTGGAAACGGCTACATTCAGATAAGTACACAAATAGGCAAGGCTTGATTAGATTAGATTCCCTTTAGTATGGAAACAGGCCCTTCAGCCTAACAAGTCCACACTGACCTTCTGAAGAGTAACACACCCAGACCCATTCCCATACCCAATATTTATCCCTGACTAACTCAATAGGTAATTTAATTCACCTGACCTGCACATCTTTGGACTGTGGGAGGAAACCAGAGCACCCGGAGGAAACCCCCGCAGACACAGGGAGAATGTGCAAACTCCACACAGACAGTTGCCCAAGGCAGGAATCGAACCCAGGTCCCTGGTGCTGTGAGGAAGCAGCACTAACCACTGAGCCACCGTGCTGCCCCTTTTGGAGGGATCTAGGCCAAGTGCAGGGAGATGGGACTAGTTTAGTTTGGGAACATGGTCAGCATGGACTTGTTGGGCTGAAGGGTCTGTTTCCGTGCTGTGTGAATCTATGACTCTAAGCAGTCTAATAGTTGATGTTCCTGGGAAGTTGGCAGCGCCTCCTGTTTGTCAGATCACGCAAGTTGGAGATATCTATCTGTCCTCCCCACCCAGCATGGGGTCCCCAGACTAGTCAACAACTAGGTTCATGTAGAAATCAACTCTTGTCTGTCATTAACTTTCCTTTTTGGGGCCCAAGTAGCAGAATCAGCTTGAACAGAAAATATTTTCAAAATAAACAAACTATTAGAGTTCAAGTGATGGTTAGTATCATTTTATTTAGGGGAAAATCTTTTATTTTAAATGTGAGTTAATTTTGTATATAAGTTTGTTAGAAGTCTTCCCCTCTGTGCAGCTGATTCTAAGGTTATCCTGCATTCCAGTGGTTAGCTGAGCACAGAGATACGGGCCAGGATCTTCAAACGCTTGCAAGCTCAGCATCCAGTACTTGTCCTTTTTATAAGTCTTGACCCTGGAGGGTGTTTCACAACTTCAATGCCTCTGGACAGTTTTGAATTTTCAAAGGGCTGGCAGTGAGAAAGAAGCCTCCCATTACTTTTCCATTAGGTTTCATGTAAGAGTTTATTAAGAGGCATTAGCTGTCAGGATTTCCAATCCTTATTTTGATCAACCCATCCAGTTAATGCGCAATTTACTGGCCCTTTTGTTGGGTTCATTACTGGGGCATTTGACGTTATATTTCTATTTGTTAATAACAGTGCGCCAGCTAGTGATAGGTCTCCTGCTGTAACTTACAATTTGTTTGCATGTTCCCTTTTTTTCTCTGTTTTCCAGCTCCTAGCCTCCTTCTGAGCTGCCTGTTCCAACTACTGGGCCAGCAGCCCCTGCTCTCACCCCCCCCCCCCCACCAAGATGGCAGCTTTACTGTTGGTGCTGGTCAGGCAGCTCCTGTCTGACTAGGATATTTACATTTAATAACAGAGTTACTATAGCAACATACCATGGAGACAAAGTTGGGACCCAGAAATCGTTTGGAGATGTTGATAGCTTGAAACCTTGGACCTTGTAATTTGATAACGTTGTGCCCTGCAGTTTGATCCAATATGGTAGTGGCCAGATATAACACCTGCCAAAAGCATATCATTTGTCGTATTAGCTTCTATGAGGACGTCCAGGTTATGTGACTGAGTCAGCGTTAGGCTTATTTTCTAAATGTTCTCTTAGGGTCCAATCCAAATTTATCCCTGCAACATTATTTCTATTGCATAAGTTACAAACAGCTGATCAATTTTTTAAGAGAGCATTTACAATTCAGCCATGATTGGACCATTACGGAGGCACACATAGGTCAAATTGGCATTGGATGATTCAATGGATTAATACGAAGTATATAAATCTAAAATAATAGCATACTAATAATGTGTAAAATAACTGCTATACCAAAATAGCCAGCCTATTGGGAACTGCAGCGATTGTTCGAAGTGTGGTGTCATCCGAACTGGTGTGTCAGAGTTAGGAAATTGTGAATTAGTCAGGGAATTATTTTCTTCCCCAAGAAAATTAAGGTTTTGACACAAGGGAAGGATCATACAGGGCATTATGATAAACCTGTTTAAAATACTCGGCTGACCTCAGCTGGAGTACTGTATTGGAATAGGTCCCCTTGGTTCTGGATGCCATAAAAGTGGATGATAAGAAATTTCAGCTACTTTGAAATGTCTGAGTAAGTGGGGCCTTGCATAAAGAGGACTAAGAGGAGGTTTGATACAGGTGTTCATGAGGAGTCTGGACAATATTTTTCTCCTTGTGTACTCTACCCAAATGCAGGTCTGATCTAAAGTACCAAGAGCACCACAAATATTCGGGCAAGAAAGTAGGGTCTAAATCCACAGCCCCACAGCTGGAACAAGGATCAAACCCCATGATCATTTAGCCACTTTGGGTGGATAGGGTCAGGATCCTCTCCTCGTAGCGTGTGATGAGCTGACAGTCAGGTACCCCACAATCCATCTTGGCTCTTTCTGCCCTATTGCAGATTGGAAAGAGAGACAATTTTAGAATTTGTTTTAACAACAGTGTTAGAAAACAGAGAGAAGGTGGCACCACTTACCCTGGTCAAGTGCAAATGGATTCTGGGTAATCCAAGCTGGAGGATGGGAATAATTTCTGGCTGTAACAGCTGCTCCTTTTCTGAGGTATTTTAGGTGTTGGAGGTGATTTCCTCAAATTCCAGGAATAGCAATTACTGTTGTATATGCTGTTGCATTGTTTTGGAACTTTGGAGATAAAAAAGAGTCAAAACAACAGCACTTTTAAAGGGAGAAGAACGGGCAAAGGAAGCACATGGTGAGGTCAGTGCAGGAGAGGGAGAGGGAGAGAGAGAGAAAGAAACCCACATTGTTAACTGACAGAGTTAGCAGTTACTGCCTTTGCTGTTGAATTCATGTATCACTGGACACCGAAATGCGTCTGGGAAAATTAAAAACAGTGAAATTCACAACTAATCTTGGAGGAACCTGTCTGGGAGAGGTCACAGCACAGAAGCAGATAAGTGGATGTTTTAAGGGTGGCCTTAAAATAAGTCTGCAGGGTTCATTCTTGATTATATGTTTTATTGAGCTATGTCTCTTGATTAAACTTAAAATATAAGCCACAAGTATTAACTTAAACTGGAGCAGTGTTTTGTAGAGGAATAAGACAGTGCTATTTTCTGGGTCAGTAGATTGAAAAAAGCAAAAATGGCCTTTAGTAGAGTGATATGCTCTTCATGTGGGATGTGGGAGTTTAGGGAGAGTTTATGGGTTACTGAGGATTATATCAGCAATAAATGCCGTTGGTAGCAAATCCTATCGAATCAAATGGATTGGTTGGAGAGGCAGTTAGAGGCAATGAGGAATTTACACGGGCAAGGGGATGTGATGGATGGCAGTTATAGGAATGGTGGAAAGTCTCAGATACAGTCACATAGATGGGTTAACTCGAGGAAAGGTAAGAAAAGTAGGCAGGTAGTTCAGGAGTCTTCTGTGGCTATCCCCATTTCAAACAAGTATGCTGTTTTGGAAAATGTAAGGGGTGATGGATTCTCAGGGGAACGTAGAGTGAACAGCCAAGTTTCTGGTACTGAGACTGGCTCTAATGTAATGAGAGGTATGTTGAGTTCCAAGCGATCGATTATGTTAGGGGACTCTCCAGTCCAAGGTACAGACAGACGTTTCTGTGGCCAGCATCGAAAAATCAGAATGGCGTGTTGCTTCCCTGATGCCAGGATCAAGGATGTCTCAGAGAGGGTGCAGGATGTTCTCAAGGGGGAGAGGGGCCAGCAGGAGGTCGTTGTACACATTGGAACCAACGACATAGGAAGGGAAAAGGTTGAGATTCTGAAGGGAGATTACAGTGAGTTAGGTAGGACTTTAAAAAGGAGGTCCTCAAGAGTAGTAATATCTGGATTACTCCCAGTGCTACAAGCTAGTGAGGGCAGGAATACGAAGATAGAGCAGATGAATGCATGGCTGAGAAGCTGGTATACAGGAGAAGGATTCACATTTTTGGATCATTGGAAACTGTTTTGGGGTAGAAGTGACCTGTACAAGAAGGGCAAATTGCACCTAAATTGGAAGAGAACTAATATACTGGCAGGGAAATTTGCTAGAGCTGCTCAGGAGGATTTAAGGTTGGGGATGAGGGGGGTTGGGGGAGTGGTGGGGGGGGGGGGGGGGGGGTTGGGGCGGTGGAGGGGGGACCCAGGGAGATAGTGAGGAAAGATTTCAATCTGAGAGTGGTACAGTTGAGAACAGAAGCGAGTCAAACAGTCAGGACAGGCAAGGACAAAGCAGAGAACAAGGTAGGACTGATAAATTAAACTGCATTTATTTCAATGCAAGAGGCCTAACAGGGAAGGCATATGAACTCAAGGCATGGTTAGGAATATGGGCCTGGGATATCATAACAATTACAGAAACATGGCTCAGGGATGGACAGGACTGGCAGCTTAATGTTCCAGAATACAAATGCTACAGGAAGGATAGAAAGGGAGGCAAGAGAGGAGGGGGAGTGGCGTTTTTGATAAGGGATAGTATTACAGCTGTACTGAGGGAGGATATTCCCGGATATACATCCAGGGCAGTTATTTAGGTAGAAATAAGAAATAAGAAAGGGATGACCACCTTATTGGGATTGTATTATAGACCCCCTAATAGGCAGAGGGAAATTGAGAAACAGATTTGTAAGGAGATCACAGTTATGTGTAAGAATAATAGGGTGGTTATGATCGGGGATTTTAACTTTCTAAACATAGACTGGGACTGCCATAGTGTTAAGGATTTAGATGGAAAGGAATTTGTTAAGTGCGTACAAGAAAGTTTTCTGATTCAGTATGTGAATGTACCTACTAGAGAAGGTGCAAAACTAGACCTACTCTTAGGAAACAAGGCAGGGCAGGTGAGTGAGGTGTCAGTCAGGAGCACTTTGGGGCTCGTGACAATAATTCTGCTAGTTTTAAAATAGTGATGGAAAAGGACAGACAGATCTAAAAGTTGAAGTTCTAAATTAGAGGAAGGTTAATTTTGACAATATTAGGCAAGAACTTTCAAAAGATGTTCGCAGGTAAAGGGATGGTTGGAAAATGGGAAGCCTTCAGAAATGAGATAATGAGAGGGTCCAGAGAAAGTATATTCCTGTCAGGGTGAAAGGGAAGGCTGGTAGGTATACGGAATGCTGGATGACTAAAGAAATTGAGAGTTTGGTTAAAGAAAAGAAGGAAGCATATGTCAGGAATAGACAGGATAGATCGAGTGAATCCTTAGAAGAATATAAAGGCAGTAGGGAAATTAGGAGGGCAAAAAGGGGACATGAGATAGCGTTGGCAAATAGAATTAAGGAGAATCCAAAGGGTTTTTACCAATACATTCAGGTCAACAGGGTAACTAGGGAAAGAATAGGGCCCCTCAAAGATCAGCAAGGCGGCCTTTGTGTGGATCCACAGGAGATGGGGAAGAGACTAAATGAATATTTTTCATCAGTGTTTACTGTGGAATAGGATATGGAAGATACAGACTGTAGGGAAATAGATGGTGACATCTTGAAAAGTGTCCATATTACAGAGGAGGAAGTGCTGGATGTCTTGAAGTGGTTAAATCCCCAGGACCTGATCAGGTGTACCCGAGAACTCTGTGGGAAGCTAGGGAAGTGATTGCTCGGCCTCTTACTGAGATATTTGTATCATTGATAGTCACAGGTGAGGTGCCAGAGACTGGAGGTTGGATAATGTGGTGCCACTGTTTAAGAAGGGTGGTAAGGACAAGCTCACTTAGTCAATAGTTCCCTGGCCTGACATCGATGGTGGGCAAGTTGTTGCAGGGAATCCTGAGGGACAGAATGTACATGTATTTGGAAAGGCAAGAACTGATTAGGGATAGTCAACATGGCTTTGTGCGTGGGAAACCATGTCTCACAAACTTGATTGAGTTTTTTGAAGAAGTAACAAAGAGGATTGATGAGGGCAGATCAGTAGATGTGATCTATATGGACTTCAGTAAGGTGTTCGCCAAGGTTCCCCATGGGAGACTGATTCGCAAGGTTAGATCTCATGGAATGCAGGGAGAACTCACATTTGGATACAGGACTGGCTCGAAGGTAGAAGATGGGTGATGGTGGAGGGTTGTTTTTCAGACTGGAGGCCTGTGACCAGTGGAGTGCCACAAGGATCGGTGCTGGGTCCACTTCTTTTCTTCATTTATATAAGTAATTTGCACGTGAATATAGGAGGTACAGTAAGTAAGTTTGCAGATAGCACCAAAATTGGAGGTGTAGTGAACAGCAAAGAAGGTTACCTCAGATTAAAACAGGATCTTGATCAGATGGACTAATGGGCTAAGATGTAGCAGATGGAATTCAATTTAGATAAATGTGAGGTGCTGCATTTTGGGAAAGCAAATCTTAGCAGGACTTATACACTTAATGGTAAAGTCCCAGGGAGTGTTGCTGAACAAAGAGACCTTGGAGTGCAGGTTCATCACTCCTTGAAAATGGAGTCGCAGGTAGATAGGATAGTGAAGAAGACTTTTGGTATGGCTTTCCTTTATTGGTCTGAGTATTAGATTAGATTAGATTACTTACAGTGTGGAAAAAGGCCCTTCGGCCCAGCAAGTCCACACCCACCCGCCGAAGCGCAACCCACCCAGACCCATTCCCCTACACCTAACACTACTGGAGATTTAGCGTAGCCAATTCACCTGGCCTGCACATCTTTGGACTGTGGGAGGAAACCGGAGCACCCGGAGGAAACCCACACGCACACGGGGAGAATGTGCAAACTCCACACAGTCAGTCGCCTGAGGCGGGAATTGAATCCGGGTCTCTGGCGCTGTGAGGCAGCAGTGCTAGCCACTGTGCCACCGTGCCGCCCACTATTGAGTACGGAGTTGGGAGGTCATGTTGTGGCTGTACAGGACATTGGTTAGGCCACTGTAGGAATATTATGTGCAATTCTGGTCTCCTTCCTATTGGAAAGATGTTGTGAAACTTGAAAGGGTTCAGAAAAGATTTACAAGGATGTCACCAGGATTCGAGGATTTGAGCTGTAGGGAGACGTTGAATAAGCGAGAGCTGTTTTCCCTGGAGCATTGGAAGCTGAGGGGTGACTTTATAGAGGTTTATAAAATCATGAGGGGCAGGGATAGGATAAATAAACAAAGTCTTTTCCCTGGGGTGGGGGAGTCCAGAACTAGAGGGCATAGGTTTAGGGTAAGAGGGGACCTAAGGGGCAACTTTTTCACACAAAGGGTGGTACGTGTATGGAATGAGCTGCCAGAGGAAGTGATGGAGGATGCTACAATTGCAACATTTAAAAGACATCTGGATGGGTGTATGAATAGGAAGGGTTTGGAGGAATATGGGCCAGGTGCTGGCAGGTGGAATTAGATTGGGTTGGGATATCTGGTCGGCATGGATGAGTTGGACCAAATGGGTCTGTTTCCATGCTGTACGTCTCTGTGAACCTATGACTCTATGTTCCTTTAGACTGTTGAGGCCTCATTGACCTGGGTGCATGGTTTCATGTCATGGTTGTCTTGCCAGTGCTGTGAAAAGATGATGTGCCTCGCAAGCACCATCTCTTCTGCCCGATTCCTTATCTGCCACATCTATTGCCAATGTCATGAACCTGCAGAGCAGCTATTGTCTGACTGTAAGAACCAAAACAATTGCAGATGCTGTAAATCAGAAATTGCTGGAAAAGCTCAGCAGGTCTGGCAGCATCTGTGGAGAGAAATCAGAATTAATGTTTCAGGTCCAGTAACCCTCCAGCAATTTCTGTTTTTGTTACTGACTGACAGTGTTTGATTGAATGCACAATGACCTTTTAAGGAGAAAGCCAGTGCCAGGAATCCCGAGATATCTCAGCAGTGGTGAATTTTCTGGCCATGGCGAGTGGGAGAATTAGGTTTGTATCAGATGAGAGAAGCACTATGGAGGTGTGGCAGATAGTTGATGTGGTGAATTTGGGATGGTAGCATTGGAAAACTCACTGCTTCTCACAGAGAAAAACTTGATGGAAGTGACAATTTGCTGTATTATGGTATTCAGGCGATAGAGTCATAGAGTCATACAGATGTACAGCATGGAAACAGACCCTTCAGTCCAACCTATTCATGCCGACCAGATATCCCAACCCAATCTAGTCCCACCTGCGAGCTCCTGACCCATATCCCTCCAAACCCTTCCTATTCATATACCCATCCAAATGCTTCTTAAATGTTGCAATTGTACCAGCCTCCATCACTTCCTCTGGCAGCTCATTCCATACACGTACCACCCTCTGTGTGAAAATGTTGCCCCTTATGTCCCCTTTATATCTTTCCCCTCTCACCCTAAACCTATGCCCTCTAGTTCTGGACTTCCCGACCCCAGGGAAAATACTTTGTCTATTTATCCTATCCATGCCCTTCATAATTTTGTAAACCTCAATAAGGTCACTCCTCAGCCTCCGACGCTCCAGGGAAAACAACCCCAGCCTGTTCAGCCTCTCCCTATAGCTCAAATCCTCCAACCCTGGCAACATCCTTGTAAATCTTTTCTGAACCCTTTCAAGTTTCACAACATCTTTCCGATAGGAAGGAGACCAGAATTGCACACAATATTCCAACAGTGGCCTAACCAAAGTCCTGTACAGCTGCAACATGCCCTCCCAACTCCTGTACTCAATACTCTGACCAATATTGGTAATCATTTTCACAGGCACGATATCTTTGCAGGAAGATTTACTGGACAAACCAAACAATTATAACGCTAAGGAGCGACTGAAAGATGGACATATGGAAGAAGTGATCCTTGTAGGTCACCAAAATGTACAGGTCCTAAGTGAAAACTTGATTGTTTACATAATCACTAGACCACCTAAACAATAGCAAGACATGTGAAAGGTGTGGACATCTACATAAACCAAGAAAATGCATCACTTACAATTGATTTTGCAAGATGTTGCAGAAAAGGCCACTGGCAGAGACACCGCTCTTGGGCAAATGCTGATGCCGCTATAAAGAACAGTGAACTGACCTAAGCAGATCATGCATGAACTGTAGCTTCAAGGTCTAACAAAGACCATCTGGCATCTTACCAGAAATGTATACACGAAGTTATTGATCAAGCAGCTTCTGACAATCTACACAAGCCAAAGAGTGGTGGACACGTGGTTTCCTCTGTCAATCTCATCAAAATGTCAACATCATTGCACTATCCAAAGCATTTGTAAGATCCAAATGATCTGTCCTTAGAAAGCTAGTGACTACTTGTTATTGGCGAAGATTGACACAGGGCAAGTGGCAAGTGCAGAAAGTGACAGATCTGTGAAAACAGGTGGAGATGCAAGCCTGTGCAACCAGGAGAGAAAGTCCTTTCACTTGCGAGAAAGTCTTTTCAGAAATAAATGCCAGCAGATACGCTCTCAAAAAATTACCCAATGAAATCATAGAGGAAACCAAATAACCATTCAAACAACAAATGGCCTGGGCTCCAAAGAAAACAAAAACAAAATGAAATGTTTCGACAGTTATTAGGGCAGGGTATGAAGGAGTAATATGTTGGCCTTACAGAAGACAAAATCATTGATAGAATAAGAAGCATTTAAGGTTCAAAACAGTGAATATAAAGAAGATTTGAACCACTTGAAACAGCTGAGGTGCAATGAGATGAGTCAGGGGTTAATCTGGAACAATACTTTGCTGTGATGCATCAGGATAAACAAATTCTGGAACAGCAAATACAGTCCATGAAATAAAAACTTGGCATTTCAAACAGGAACAGCCAACAATATGGCCATGAAAATCAATGGCATTCCAGCCAAAATCACCAAGTGGAATTTCAGTAAAATTACCTGTTTGTTACAGTTTCATCAGCTCACCTATTGTTAATAGTTAAACTTCCTCTGTATGCCTTTAAGAGAGTTCACTTTTAAGAGCTCCAAGTGCTGCATGTATATAACATTGCAACTCCGTTGGCATTTAGTCTATTTTCTGTTTACACGCGCCATGTATAGAAATCAATTGATTTGCTGAAATGTCTGCTTCCTAACCTGTACAGTCTTTTATTGTTTTTAAATACGCTAACCCACAAATGAAATCATTTACTGACAATCAACTGATAAATAAACCATTATCATTAACATGACAGTGACCAGAGTCCATCATCAATGAAGGCTAATCCCCAGAAGGTGTCTGTGTGTCAGAACCTCAGCAGTCACAACCTGCTTAAACTCCTAAGATGTGACCATGAGATGTAGGAACAGACATAGCCCATTTCAGAGGATTGATGAGAGCAGAGCAGTGAACGTGATCTGTGTGGACTTCAATAAGGCGTTTGACAAAGTTCCTCTTGGTAGAGTGGTTAGCAAGGTTAGATCTCATGGAATACAGGAAGAACTAGCCATTGGATATAGAATTAGCTCAAAGGTAGAAGACAGAGAGTGGTGGTGGAGGGTTGTTTTTCAGACTGGAGGCCTATGACCAGTAGTGTGCCACAATGATCAATGCTGGGTCCACTGCTTTTCTTCACTTATATAATTAATTTGCATGTGAATAAAGGAGGTATAGTTAATAAGTTTGCAGATAGCACCAAAATTGGAGGTGTAGTGGATAGTGAAGAAGGTTACTTCAGATTACAACAAGATCTTTATCAGATGAGCCAATGAGCTGAGTGGCAGATGGAGTTTAATTTAGATAAATTTCGAAAGGCAAATCAGGTAGGACTTATACACTTAATGGTAAGGACCTGGGGAGTATTGCTGAACAAAGAGACACTGGAGTGCAGGTACATAGTTCCTTGAAAATGGAGTCGTAGGTAGATAGAATAGTAAAGAAGGCATTTATTGGTCAGGGCACTGAGTATAGGAGTTGGAAGGTCATGTTACAGCTGTACAGGACATTGGTTTGGCCACTTTTGGAATATTGTGCAAAATTCTGGTCTCCCTCCTATCGGAAGGATGTTGAAACTTGAAAGGAACTTCAGAAAAGACTAATAAGGATGTTGCCAGGGTTGGATGACTTAAGCTATGGGAAAAGGCTGAATAGGTTGGGGCTGTTTCCCTGGAGTGTCAGAGGCTGAGGGTGATCTTGTAGAGGTTTATAAAATCATGAGGGACATAGATAGGATAAATATACAAGGTCTTTTCCCTGGGGTGGGGGAGTCCAGAACTAGAGGGCATAGATTTAGGGTGAGAGTGGAATAATTTAAAAGGGACCTAAGGGGCATCGTTTTCATGCAGAGGGTGGTGCGTGTATGGAATGAGCTGCTAGAGGAAGTGGTGGAGGCTGGTACATTTACATTTAAAAGGCATCTATATGGATATATGAATAGGAAAGATTTAGAAAGATATGTGCCAAGTGCTGGAAAATGGGACTAGATTATTTTTGGATATTTGGTCAGCATGAATGAGTTGGACCAAAGGGTCTGTTTCCATGCTGTACATCTCTATGATTGTGACTCTAAGTCTGCTCGATGATTCAGTGAGAGCATAGTTGATCTGATAATCCTTAACTCCACTTTCCTGCCTTTTCCCTTTAAACCTTGATTCTCTTATGGATTAAAGATCTATCTCAGCCTTGAATATACTCAATGACTTAGTCTTGAGACCGCTATGCAGTACAGTATTCCACGGATTCATACCACTCACAAGAAATCCCTCCTCATTTCTTTCTTAAATGGGCAATCCCTTATTCCAAGATTATACTCTCTAGTCTTTGACTCTCCCACAAGGGAAAAGCCCTTTCCAAATCTATCCTGTCAAATCCTCCAAGAATCTTTCAATAAGATCACCTCTCATTCTTCTAATTTCCTATCGGTACTGGTCCAATCTACTCACCCACTCTTCATAAAACAATTTCTCTATATCAGCCAATTGAACTTTCTCTGGACTGCCTCCAATATATCATTCCTTCAATAGGGGGCCAAAACTGTTCACAATATTCCAGTTGTGATCTGACTAGTGACTTGCATAGCTTTAGAAAAAACTTTTTTGAGAAGATTTGTAGCTCAGGTTGATGATAAGTATGTAAGTTAGCTCACTAAGCTGGAAGGTTTGTTTTCAAATGTTTCATCATCATACTAGGTAACATCATCAGTGAGAGGCTCCGGTGAAGTGCTGGTGGTATGTCCCGCCTCTCTATTTATAGGTCTTTGTTTCTGAAGGTGGGTGATGTCATTTCCAGTTCTTTTTTTCAAGGGTGGGTAGATGGGATCAAAACTGATGTGTTTTTTGATGGAGTTCTGGTTGGAATGCCATACTTCTAAGAATTCTCGTGTGTGTCTTTGTTCTGCCTGCCTGAGGATGTGTGCGTTGTCCCAATCAAAGTGGTGTCCTTCTTTGTCTGTATGTATAGAAATGAGTGATAGGGTCTTTTGTGTCTTTGGTTGTGTCTTTTGGTGGCTAGTTGGTGTTTGTCCAATATAGTGTTTTTTACAGTCTTGCATGGTATCTTGTAAATGCAGTTAGCTTTGCTGGTAATGTCTAATGGATCCTTTAGGTTCATTAGTCGCTGTTTAAGTTTGTCGATAGGTTTGTGGGCTACCATGATGCTAAGGGGTCTGAGTAGTCTGGAAGTCATTTCTGATATGTCTTTGATGTTAGATAATGTGGCTATAGTTTTTGGTTGCGTTGTGTTTGTTTGTTTGGGTTTATTTCTGAGGAATCAGTGGATTGTATTTATTGGGTATCCATTTTTCTTGAAAACATATAGATATTTTTCTTCTGCTTTTTGTAGTTCTTGGGTGCTGCAGTGTGATGTAGCTCATTGAAATAATGTCTTAGATCAGCTCCATTTGTAGGTGTTGGGGTGATTGCTCCTGAAGTTAAGTATTTGGTCTGTGTTTGTTGTTTGTCTGTAGACACTAGTTTGAAGCTCTCTGTTAACTGTACTTTGAACAGTCACGTCTAGGAATGGGAGTCTGTTGTCATTCTCCTCCTCTTTGGTGAATTTTATGCCTGTCAGGATATTGATGATTGTGTTGTATGTTTCCTCTAATTTGTTCTGTTTTGTGATGATAAAAGTGTCATCCACGTAGCGGACCCAAAGTTTTGGTTAGATAGATGGGAGGGCAGCTGTTCAAGTCTGTATTAGTACTTCCACTATCAGACTTGATATTGGTGATCCCATAGCTGTTCTGGTGACTTGTTTGTAGGGTTTGTTATTGAATGTGAATTGGATGGTAAGGCCCAGGTCCACTAACTTGAGGATATTGTCTTTGCTGATGGAGTTGGCGCTGTCTGGTATTTGTGGTTCTGGTTTTCCTAGTAGTGATGCCAGTGTTTCTTTGGCCAGGTCGATGTTAATTGATGTGAAAAGGGCAGTAACATCAAAGGAGACCCATTATTTCATCCTCTTCTATCCTGGTGTCTTTGATGGTGTTCAGGAATTCTTGGGTGGAGTGAATGGAGTGGTGCGAATCTTCAGCTATGTGTTTTAGTTTATGGTGGAGTTCCTTGGCTAGTCTGTAGGTTGGCGGACCAGGTAGGGAGGCGATGGCTCTGAGGGGGGTCAAGGTTTGTAGAAAACCTTTCTAATTTTATATTTGATTCTCTTTGAGATAAAGCTCAACATTTCACTTGCCTTCCCGATTACTCCTTTGATGTGCTCATCAGAATGTGACCATGTGTCAAATAGCAAATCCTAAATCTCCCACCCTTCTCCATGAACCCAGTAGGTGTCCCAGGACAGGCGGGAGAAGCAATTGACAGTGTATCTTTTGTATCACTGATGTCATTGTGGACAAAGGTCAAGACTTCAGTTGCTGCTGGATGAAGGCTGAGTTCTCGATTGTGGTACTTGTAAAGGAAATGGAAAAAAATCACAGTAAGGTCTCGTGGTATCTAGGAGGACAGTCCAATTCCTCTTGTGAGCACAACTATGGCGGTATAATGTTGGATACGTTCTTACTCTGCTGTCTTGATACTCCAGCCTCCCTGTGCCCCAGCAATCAATCTGGAAGGCATGTTTGTCGGCAAAACTGAGAGCTTCAACTTCAGGGCTCCTTCTGCCTGCCTTTACCCGCTCTCATTCTGGAGAGAGTTTGCTTACCCTGCAGCACAACGAGGAAATTAGTGACTTAACACATGTCAACTGACCACCTTATCTACATACCACCACTTGTCATACTAGCTCATCAATGTGTTTGGTGGCATTCAATCACTTACCCAAGTTATGCTGTCCTGCACTTTAGACTCAAGTGTCATGTGGTCCTGAAATTGATAATGCATTAACCCGCGTTGCCTAGCAGCACACTTAGAGTTTATAGAGTCATAGCGATGTACAGCATGGAAACAGACCTTTCAATCCAACTTGTTCATGCTGACCAGATATCCTAAAATAATCCAGTCCTATTTGCCAGCACTTGGCCCATACCCCTCTAACCCCTTCCTATTCATATACCCATCCAGATGCCTATAAATGTTGTAATTGTACCTGCCTCCACCACTTCCTCCGATAGTGCATTCAATACATGCACCACCCTCTGTGTAAAAAAGCTGCCCCTTAGATTCCTTTCTCACCCTAAACTTATGCCCTCTAGTGATGCCCACATGAGTGACAATGCCAAGCCACCTTTATACAGAGGAACCTTGATTATTCAAACGTGATGGGCGAGCAGTATTTTGTTCGGATAATTCATTATTCGGTTAATCGATTCAATACCTCTCCTCTGGGGCTTGGAGTTTTCTGAAGTTTCCTTTTCCTTCACTCTGCCTGCCTCGCTCCCTCTCTCTGTCTCAGGGTTTGTTTCTGATCAGACACACATGTGGGTGTAAGGGACCTACAGCTTTGCTGAAGCCTCCCCATAGCAAGCACTTTCTAAGTCTGCTCTCCATTCAGGAGACTAGGCAGCAGCACACCGTGTGCAAGCCCCTGCCCCTAACTGCCCCCAGTCTGCCCCCACAACTCATCCAACCCTGCACCCCCCCGTCTGCCCCACCACCCGACCTGGCTGTCCCTCCGTGCGCCCCCACCCACCCAAACCTGCCCACTTCCACTCCCGCCCCCAACCCCACCTCCTATCCGCAACCCCCAATACTGCCCCCCCCGGCTGACCTGGCTTCCCCGCCCCTGTGCACCTCCACTAGCCCCCAACCCACCCCCATTTGCTTCCACCCATCTGCCCCCATCCTTCCAATCCCACCCCTGTCCAACCCATACCCCTCCATCTGCCCATCTAATCTCAGCCCATTCTGCCCCCAACTCTGTCCAACTGCGCCCCCATCATCCCCCACAACCCTTCCAATACTGCCTCTGTCTGCTCCCATCTGCCCTGCATCCCCCCCTCGTCAGCCCCCATGAAGTCCTTGTCCACCACCGCACCCCCCCTCTCCTCCCCCTCAGCCTCCAGCCTCAGCCACCAACAGTAAGGCTGCTGCTGCCTTTCGGGGTGAGTTTCAAAATAGCACACAGGCGCGCAACTGCACACATAATGTTTTACTGCAACGTTTTGACATGTTCCACCTTTGCCCTGTACAGGACAATATTGGAGAGATATCTGGGGAAGGGAGGGGTTTAGGGTACACCCCTGTGTAGAACTCCAGGTAAAGTGTGGGGGAAGAGGGAGAGAGAGAGAGAGAGAGAGAGAGAGAGAGAGAGAGAGAGTGAGGGCAGTCAGTCATTTGGAGACAGTGCCTGGGCTCCCATCGATGTCCAGAACTGTTCTTGGCAGCATTTCAGTCAGCCGAATTCACTTTTAATCAACATAAACAAAAGACATGATCAATTTGGAAACACCTCTTTGATGTAATGTTTCTATTGGAACCTTGAGATCTTCTTCGGATAATCCGAAATTCGGATAATTGATATTCGGATAATCGAGGTTCCTCTCTACTTGCTGAGACAAAGGTAATTGGTCTTTTACTGTACATGTCATTTTGGTGGAGGACTGTTAGCAGTGTCCCAGTGGTATTATTGCTAGACTATTAATCCAGAACTCAGCTAATATTCCGGGAAACTGGATTCAAATGCTGCCAGGCCAGATGGTGGAATTTGAATTCAATAAAAAAAATCTGGAATTAAGAATCTATGATTGTTGGAAAAACCCATCAGTTTCACTAATCTGCTTCAAGGAAGGAAACTGTCATGCTCGCCTGTTGGCCTACATGTCATTCCAGACCCACAGTAATGTGGTTGACTCGCAATTGCCCTCTGAAATGATCTAGCAAGCCTTTCAGATATATAAATCACTACAAAATCTCAAAGAAATGAAACCAGACAGATCACCTGGGATTGACCTAGGCAGTGGAAAATACATTGGCAGAAACAGCTCTGTTGACCCTGCAAAATCCTCCTTACTAACATCTGAGGGCTAATGTTAAAATTAAAAGAGCTGTCTCACAGACTAGTCAAGCAACAGCCTGACATAGCCATATACATGGAATCATACCTTACTGACAATGTCCCAGACAACACCATCACCAACCCTGGATACATCCCATCCCATCGGCAGGCAGACCCAGGAGAGTGCTGACCCAGCACTGTGGTATATTGCTGGGAGGGAGTTGACTTCAGAATCCTCAACATTGGCTCCAGACCCCATGAAGTCTCATGGCTTCAGGTTAAATATGGCCAAGGAAATTTCCTTCTGATTGTCATTTTCCATCCTCCCTCTGCTGATGAATCAGTACTCCTCCATGTTGAACAACACTCAGAGGAATTATGAAGATGCAAGAGTGCAAATGTACTCTGGGTGAGGGATTTCAATGTCCACCAGCAAGAGTGGCTCAGCAGCAGCATTACTGATCAAGCTGGTCAGATCCTAAAGGACATAGCTGCCAGACTGGGTTAGTGGCAGGTGGTGAGGGAACCAACAAGAGGGAGAAACATACTTGACCTCTTCCTTACAAATCTGCTGGCAAGAGTGGTAAGAGTGGCCATGCACTGTCCTTGAGAAGACAAAGTCCCGCCTTCACATTGAGAATGACCTCCATTATGTTATGTGGCACTATCACTGAGCTGAATGGGACAGATATGGAACAGATCTAGCAATTCAAGACTGGGCATCCATAAGGCACTGTGGACCATCAACAGCAGCGGAATTCTACTCTAGCACAATCTGCAACCTCATGGTTTAGCAATTTCTCCACTCAAACCAAGGGATGAAACCTGGTTCAATGGAAAGTGCAGGAGGCCATGCAAGGAACAACACCAGGCACACCTGCAAATGAGGTGTTAATCCGGTGAAGCTCCGAAGCAGGACTTGCATGCCAAACAGCATAAGCAGAACGTGGGAGAGCTAGGCGAACCTACAACCAACAGATCATAGAGTCATAGATTCATAGAGATGTACAGCATGGAAACAGACCCTTTGGTCCAACCCGTCCAGATATCCCAACCCAACCTAGTCCCACCTGCCAGAACCTGGCCCATATCCTTCCAAACCCTTCCTATTCATATAGCCATCCAAATGCCTCTTAAATGTTGCAGTTGTACCAGCCTCCACCACTTCCTCTGGCAGCTCATTCCATACACGTACCACCCGCTGTGTGAAAAAGTTGCCACATAGGTCTCTTTTATATCTTTCCCCTCTCACTCTAAGCCTATGCCCTCTAGTTCTGGACTCCCCCATCCCAGGGAAAAGACTTTGTCTATTTATCCGATCCATGCCCTTCATAATTTTGTAAACCTCTATAAAGTCACCCCTCAGCCTCCGACGCTTCAGGGAAAACAGCCCCAGCCTGTTCAACCTCTCCCTATAGCTCAAATCCTCCAACCCTGGCAACATCCTTGTAAATCCTTTCTGAACCCTTTCAAGTTTCATGACATCTTTCTGATAGGAAGGAGACCAGAATTGCACGCAATATTCCAGTAGTGGTCTAACCAATGTCCTGTACAACCGCAACATGGCCTCCCAACTCCTGTACTCAATACTCAGACCGATAAAGGAAAGCATACCAAATGCCTTCTTCACTATCCTATCTACCTGCAACTCCACTTTCAAGGAGCTATGAATCTGCACTCCCAGGTGTCTTTGTTCAGCACCACTTCCTTGGCCCTTATCATTAAGTGTATAAATCCTGCTAAGATTTGCTTTCTCAAAATACAGCACCTCGCATTTATCTGAATTAAACTCAATCTGCCACTTGTCAGCCCATTGGCCCATCTGTTAAAGATCCTGTTGTAATCTGAGGTAACTTTCTTCGCTGTCCACGACACCTCCAATTTTGGTGTCATCTGCAAACTTACTAACTATACCTCTTATGCTCACATCCTGCTCTGCAGTCCTGCCTCATCCAGTCAGAAATGGTGGTGGATGACAAAACAACTAAGGCTCCACAAGTATCCCAATCCTCAATGATGAAAAGCTCAATGTTTAAGTGCAAACAATAAGGCTAAAGCATTTGCAGCAATCTTCAGCCAGAAGTGCCAAGGGGATGATTGATCTTGGTCTCCTACAATGGTCCCCATCATCACAGATACCAGTCTTTAGCAATTTTGATTCACTCTACATGATATCAAGAAATGGTTGGAGATACCCACATCCCAGGAATGAATGAAAAAAACACATGGATACCAAGCTCCTCTATGATCTCAGTCTAGGTTGCCTAGTTTGGACATAAGGGACTTCAGTTGCCATTGCTTGAGAAGTGAGCCCCCCATTATTCCCTGATGGTTTGAAGTTAATCTGAAGGGAGATACCAAGAGACTATGTCTTTGCTCTGACATCTGCAGGGGCTTGAGATTCAGGGGCTTTAACACGGTGGAGATAAAGGTTAATGGGTGAGTGGAGTGGTTGATGGTGTTAAGTCTCGAAGGGGCTGAGAAGAATGAGATGGTGCTCAAAAACATAGCTCAGACCTCTAACAAAATAGGGTGGACAGGAATATTAGGAGAAAGTGAAGACTGCAGATGTGGTGATTAGAGTCCAAAGTGTGGTGCTGGAAAAGCATAACAGGACAGGCAGCATCCAAGGAGCAGGAGAATCAAGGATTCCTGATGAAGGGCTTATACCCGAAATCTCGATTTCCCTGCTCCTCGGATGCTGTCTGACGGGCTGTGCTTTTGGAGGACTACACTCTCCACTCTGGACAGGAATAATGGGCTGCACATGATAAAAAGCCTTTTTGCTTACTCTTTCATAGTCCACTTGAAGCTGCAGAATTATAATTTCATGGCAGAATCCTGCAATGGAAAACAATTCCTGTCACACAAATTGCACGTACTGCGTTAAAGTTCACACAACACCCGTTCATAGTCCAACAGGTTTAATTGGAAGCACACTAGCCTTCGGAGCGACGCTCCTTCATCAGGTGATAGTGGAGGGCTTAATCCTAACACACAGAATTTATAGCAAAAATTTACTGTGTGATGTAACTGAAATTATACATTGCAAAATTGATTGTCTGTTAAGCCTTTCATCTTTTAGAATACAGTGATAGTTTCACTTCTTTCATGTGTAAATCACAAAACCTTTTTTTAAATAGTTGCATTCTCGGGTTAGCTGTTAACAATGGTGATAGCTAGACAATATGTTGAAGGTGTTAGCCCCCTGTGTTCTCTGTCTATGCCATGATGTTTAGATTGATTCTAATCTAAAAAGTGAGATAACGGAGTTTTACATAAATTCATGCAGTTTTTGAGCTCAGAGTTCTACATGAATGTATGCAATTTTTGAGCAAAGTACAATGTAACCTTACAAGTACAAATTCACCCCACAAAATATATGTGTGCATGTGGGTCTTTGTCTGTGTGTGTGTGTGTGTCTGAATGGATTGGGGGTTGTGAGTGTGAGAAAGTGTATGTATGTGTGTGAAGTGAGTGCAGAGTGTCTTAAGTCTGTGAGGGGGTGCATGTGTGAGTGTGGGAGTGTGTGTGTCTGTAAGGGTGTGTGTGGGTGTCTGTGTGCGTGTCTGTGTGTATGTGCGTCCATGTGTATGTGTGTATCAGAGTGCCTGTGTGTGTGTGTGAGAGTGTGTGTGTGTAGGAGTATCTGTGTGTGTGTATAGTGCAATGGTGTCACCTGTAATGTGACATGAACGCAAGGGCCCGGTTGAGGCCCTCCCTATGGGTATCGAACTTAGCTATCAGCCTCTGCTCGGCCACTTTTCTCTGCTGCCTGTCCCAAAGTCCACCTTGGAGGATGGTCACCCGAAGGTCCAAAGCTGAATGTCCTGGACCACTGAAGTGTTCCCCACTGGGAGGGAACCCTCCTGTCTGTTGATTGTTGTGTTGTGCCCATTCATCCGTTGTCATAGCCTTTGCTCGGTTTCCCCAATGTACCATGCCTCTGGACATCCTTGCCTGCAACGTATAAGATAGACAACGTTGGCTGAGTCACATGATTACCTGCCATGTACAAGGTGGGAGGTGTTCCCACGCGGAATAGTGGTATCTATGTCTACACTCTGACACGTCTTGCAGCGCCAACTGTGACGGGGTTGTATGGAGTTGACCTGAGAGCTGGGCAGCTTGCTACGAACAACGCTCTGTTTGAGGTTTGGCGGTTGTTTAAAGGCAAGTAGTGGAGGTGCTCATCCTCATTGATAATGTGTTGCAGTTCACGAAGAACATGGCGTAATTTTTCAGCTCCTGCGAAATACTGAACAACGAAGGGTACCCTGTCAGTTACGGAACGTGTCTGTAAATTATTGCTATAAATTCTGTGTGTTAGGATTGAGCTCTCCACTACCACCTGATGAAGGAGCGTCGCTCTGAAAGCTAGTGTGCTTCCAATTAAACCAGTTGGATTATAACCTGGTGTTGTGTGATTTTTAACTTTGTACATCCCAGTCCAACACCGGCATCTCCAAGTCATGCATGTACTGCATGTGGCCGGTGACAGCCCTTTACATTTTTGTATGAATCATGGGGTTTGGGATCTTGCAGCTCCCAACACAAAAGCTACCATTTTAGATCCATTTTGCCAGTGAGTGAGGCCTATAAATAGGCTTCACTGTATAAACCAGCTTTAATTTCAGCTGCTTCTGTCAGTGTGTGAGAGATGATGGAACTCTCCAAGAAAGGCCTCACTATAGCCTGGCCCTAGTCCAGCTTGTTGTGTGTGAGAGAGCAAGAGGGAGAGAGGCGAATTAGGGAGTTGGAATTCAGAGGGAAAGAAATCACTATGGATTGGCACGGCTCCAGGTTGTTTTGGAGTGAAGTATTCCTTCAGCTCTTTAAAGGGTTCAAAAGGGTTCATGAATTTTACTAATTAAAACAAAATAAATATCTCCTTCAAATTTCCACTTGATCATTTTGAAACAATTTACACATTCCATAATACAGCCAGACTGGGATGGACAAGCTGTGTGCAATTCAGGAACAGCTGAATCCCCACAGAGACAAAGCAGTGCACTTGTTGTTTGCAGAGCTAAATGGAAAATACATATGCTGAGCTCGGTCTTAAGCATGTACGTCTGGCTATTATAGATAACTTGCTGCAGAAATGTTGTGTAAAGAATGAGTTGCTTTTATTTCCCCTATTACAATCTTGAACATAGTTCTCTTATATGAAGCACTTTCCTCTTTTCTAACAGCACAGAAAGTGTCCTATCAGTTATCACCAGTGACCAGTGCAACCCCTACTATCCAGGGAGTCACACTCTCCCGTTCTTTTCACAGTGCCTACATTACCTTTCATTTTTACCACTGTTGTGTGGACCTCTAAGGTTCATGCTTAGTAATGGCTTCTAGAAACAAAGGGTAAAAACAATGAGGTAAAAACAATGACTGCAGATGCTGGAAACCAGATTCTGGAGTAGAGTGGTGCTCGAGAGGCACAGCAGCTCAGGCAACATCCGAGGAGCAGTAAAATCGATGTTTCAGGCAAAAGCCCTTCATCGTACTCCTGATGAAGGGCTTTTGCCCAATTCATCAATTTTACTGCTCCTCGGATGCTGCCTGAACTGCTGTGCTTTTCCAGCACCACTCTACTCCAGAATCCCCTTCTAGAAACAAAGTCAATGCATCACACGTCAATTGGCATTCACAAACCCTGCTGACAGAATGCAACCATGCAGCTTAAAGGGACCATTGCTCAAAGCTCTATAATTCTGTGCCTTTCCAAATATTTATCCTGGATCTTTTTGAAAGTTATAAATGAACCTGTTTTCACCCTCAGGCAGTGAATTTCAGTTCACCACAACTCACTGTGGAAGATTTCTTCACCATTCCTCCCTGGTTCTTTCACCACATATCATGAATCAGTCTTCTCTGACTGCTGGCCTCTCATGAGTAGAAACAATTTCTTCAAAGTGCCTGGGATGAATATCAATCTATTTCTCATCTTTTCACGTCATGAAAGTTTCTCATCTCTGCAACAAGTACTTCATATTGAGGCCTAGTTTCTGAGCTATGTCTACAGTCTTTCTTATGATCCAGTGAATATTGGTGACAAGTTCTAGGACATAAGGTATAGGAGTGGAAGGAAATGGCACAACCATGCTCCATTATGTCTTTATATAATATCCACAAATCACCATTGTCTAGCAGTAGTGTGTGATGGGGTTCAATGTTAACACTCCAGGATGAATTGACACTGCTTTCTATTAGTATGTTTAAGTTAATAGTAAAAATGTAAATATTTGTATATATAAAGTTCGGAAAATACTGTTGTATTGTGGAACATAACATGCAAATTCACAAAGCATTCCATATTTTTGTTTAGTTTGTGATTACGTTTGGCATGCACTGATTGGACTGAAGGGTTTCTTTCCATTCTGGATGACTCTATGACAGATGCGGGTTATGACCAAAAATAGCAGAATCACAGGATTGTTACTATGCAGAAGGAGTTCATTCAGCCCATCATCTGCCTGAGCTCACCGAACCCCTTAACTTTGTGTCAGTCTCCTGCCTTTTTCCCCATAATTGTGGGGAAATAACCATCCCGTGTCCTCTTGAATACCTCAATTGGACCTGCCTACTCCACACTTGCAGGCAGTGCATTCCAGACTCTAACTACTTGCTGTGAGAAAAATGTTTTCTCATCTCATATTTACTCTTTTGCAAAACACTTTAAAAAACCTTGCCTTCTGGTTCACAATCTTTTATGAGCAGGACCAGTTTCTCCGTACCCGTTCTGTCCAGGCCCCTCATGGTTCCAAAGACATGTATTAAATCTTCCCTCAGGCTTCTCTCCAAGGAAAACAGTCTTGTTAAATGAATATTTAATATTCTTGAATATTTTAAAAAAAACAGACTTATTGAATGAATAGTTGGTATCCATTTTTACAACAGAATAATAGGATTAATGTCAGCAATACAACGGGAACTAAAAGAAATTAATCAACCAGAGGTAAGTATTGGATTTGATCTAGTAAGTCAATAGCAGTGGAGAAAACAATGGAATTCATAACAATATTACCAGGACTTGCTAATTCCCAGAAAAAGAAGAAACTGCAGGTGCATTAATCCTAATTTTTGAAAGCTCTCAGATTGTGGATTCAATCTGGGATTTATTCTCTCAAAAGGACATAAGTATTAAAGAAGAGATTATGTCACAAAGAGAATTAACAAGGAAAATAGTTTCAAGATGCACTTTTGCCTTCAATTCTTTTTAATGCTCTGATAGTGTTCTCATCAATGTAGTGCATTACTGTGACCTCTAAGAGTGAGTGAAAGAATCCTATACTACAGATATCTGCAACTATCTCACATTATTCTTCACCTATACTGACATTTGCTGGTTTCCAGGAAACTGGAAAGGTGCCCTAATCGAATGCTGAGCCCTTCGGCTAGTTATCCAGTGATTAGTGATAGATAAATTACACATTCCAGATAGGATTGTGGTTGATTGTCATGCCTTCTATCTCTTACTGAATGCCAAGTCTGTTACAACTGCTAAATTCTCATGCATCAGCTCAGCAACACAGATGGCCCAATTCAGTTTCGGAGATCTGACATTTGATCATTACCCATGACTATTTCTCACATAATTAATGTGCCAACTGAGAAACTCTCCTGACATATGTGGAACTTGGAGCAAATAATGGGGAATGGAAGAGTCAAGAATCTGACGCAAAATCAAAATCAAATACAAGTAAAACGATCTTTCTGGGTGGAGTTATTTGTGTTTTAGTTCTCAATCTATGCGGTCCAATGTTAACACAAAATAAAGGCCTACTTGGGTGAGATACATATCAATTGAAAGAATACTAGAGAGGGGAAACAATAAGGGTGGGGGTTGGGGGTGGGGGTAAGGAGAAGGAAGAACCTGACAATTTATTCTATGATAATTGTTTTCTTTTTTTTTGGAAGCACCTGGACTTCTGGCTATTCACCCTCTGAAAGACTCAACAGAGATTAACAAATCACTGAGTGGGAAAACATAGCCAGCTACTAGCTGTGCCTACATACGTCAATAGATTAAAGTACTTTTTTATTCTCCCATCACCCCTATTAAGCCTGGCTCAGCAGTTGTACTATTGCTTTCAAGTTAGAGGTTTTGCTTTAAGGGACTTGGACACATAATCCAGATTGACAAGTCTGCATTTGGGGATTGTCAAGAGGTGCTGCTTTTTGCACAAGTTAAACAAAAGCACTATCTGCTTATTTCAGACTTATATAAACGGTACCATGACACTATCTTCAATAAAAGCAGCAAGTCATTCTGGACACCATTCCTCTTTCATCCAGTTATACTATTGCATTGTCATTCATTCAGTGGCCCTCTGTCGACCTTACTGTTTACATACGTAGCAACAGTGTGTAATTTTGAGAATTTTCTGAGTGATGTGATGCTGTTTTTAAATTTTCCAAAAATTTTCCAACTTTCTAAAGTTGTGGTGAACATGAACATAATTGCTAAACTTCAAGACCACCCTGGATTTAGGTTAAGGAATCTACGATGCTGCAACATAAGTTCATCAGGTAATGTGAAATGGACACTGGAGACACTGAAGAGTGATTGGACTGTAATCCTCATGCAGAAAACACATACCAAGCTGGAACCAATAAGAGAACAACTCTTGCACTGTTATGTCGTTATGACAACAGTCAGTTGCTGTTAGGTTTGGCTGCTATAAGAGGTTGCAGAGCCATAGACACACACACACACACACACAGACGTAGATATACAACACATGCATACACACACTTACGTTCAGAGATAAAGACACACACATACTCCCTCTCTACACAATTAACTATAAAGATTTACAGTAACAAATGCACACAGCTGCAAAAGCATAAAACTATGGGGTGATTTTATAAGGTGAGGCCCTCAGTACAGTCCCATAAGCAGCCATTATGGAGTAAATATTCAGTGATTCAGCATTATACTTCATATCCTACAATTAACTAAAAGCCAGAGAAGTACATTTACATACGTACACACACACACACACACACACACACACACGCACACAAATATATTAGACATATTGGTTTACCCGCACCTCAGAGATGTTGCCAGTAATAGGTAGAGTGACAATTACATGGAAATTTATTATCACAGGTTTTAACAGAGACCAGTCAGCAATGCAGCGCTGCATAGGTGATTAATGTCTTACTAAAGCAAATAAGTATGTCACTTTCTGAAAAGTTGTGATGAAAGGTCATACAATTGAATCATTAACTCTATTTTTCTCTCCACAGATGCTGTCTTATTGCTGAGTATACCCAACATTATATTTAAATCACTTTGTCTATTAGCAAAATCCCCAAAGGTATGAGAATAATTTATTTCATCAGTATTAACTTTCATATATATAAATACACATAGATGGAAAGATATGGAAATATAGAGAGGTTTACAGTTACTATGCATGCTCAGGCATATAAATCATTGATACTCTTAGAAAGACATACGCTTAACTGCTCCACTATATGGTCATCTGCATGTCCATTTTCAGATTGTTTTCGGAATGGAACAGGGTAATTGATGAATGTGCAAGAAGTTGGTTGTGTTGGTCATAGGTCAGTTAATGTAGGGGTACAACTAAATGGTTGTTAGACTGTTAGGATCTGGTTCAGGTTAGTTGAGCTGGAAAATGAAAGAAAGTTCTTCAGTGTCAATCTGAGGTTGTTACTGAGACAGTTAAAAGAATCTTTTGTTTGTATGTAGCTCAGCTGTACTGAGTCTCAACATGTTTGATGCTGACATTAGCACCACTTGGGAAATTCTCCTGGAAGACTGCTATAATTTGATTCAAGGATCATGCAAATCTGGTATGTCCTGTGTTTCCACCAAAGCTGGTCAGGAAAATCCCTGAGGGAGTTCTTGCTGCCAGTGTCTGAAATCAGTAGTGAGACCAAAGACAAAGAGAAGATGTTTCTACATGATGGATCACAGATATTGTAATATTGCCTCTTGTAGCCAACTGTGTATTAATGAATCTAATGGAGAAAAAAAACAGAATAAACTAGTTTTGATGGCCATATTGCCCATACAAGTGATATTGTCTACACTGTTATGACTGTATGATGCAGAGAAACAAAACCACATAGAGTCATAGAGATATACAACAAGAAAACAGACCCTTCGGTCCAACTCATCCATGGTGCCCAGACATTCTAACCTAATCTAGTCCCATTTGCATATTTCAAAAGGTTCCAGATCTAATCAGTTGAACCAGGAATATGATTATTACAAATAACTTCATTTAATAATAATCTTACACAAACATCCAAATCCTAATTTAATAACGCTAGCTAATTGGCTGCCCATAACAGTGAAGCATTTCTGAAGTGAACTCACAGTGTAACATAGGAAATGGAACATCCAATTTGTACCCTTCAAGGACCCAAAACATATTATGGTCTGTTAACCTGTCTATTTAGTTTATAGCGTCTATTTGTTTATAGAGTCATAGAGATGAAACATTGGCTAGGAGACTTGGCAGCATTACCCTACCCCTGCCCATCTCTTGAGCTGCCCCAATAATACATTGGATAGATGAGATGTCAGCCACTCTGCCCATCTTTTGGCCATTGAGGCTTTTAACTGGCTAATTAATGGGCCAGTTAAGGATCTATCCCTTCCTTTTTTGTAATAACAGTCTTTAAGGACCCTCATGTTGCATAGTGGTAATGCACTATCCCTAGACCGAGAGGCTCAGGTTCAGGTCCAATCTGCTTTAGAGGTGTGTTATAAATTTCTGAACAGGTTGATTGGAAAGATAGGCTAATTTGAAAAAAGCCTTTAGGGAACCTGTTGTGTTGCAGTGGCAGTGTCCCTACCCATGGACCAAAATGCACAGGTTCAAGTTCTTTCTGCTCCAGATATGTTTAATGACGTTTCTGAGCAGCTAGATTAGAAAAGTAGGTTAAATAAAAATAACATAGTCTTTAAAGACCTTAGGGTAAAAGGCAGCAATGGAAGGAGATACCAACTTTAGGGGGTGCCCTATGCCTATCAGAGCTTACACCTTTATACCTGTGTCTCTCCCTGAGACGACAATCCCTTCCCTACCAAAATCCCAGGACTCACTTGTAAATCTAGCACCCATGGGTGTTCCCTTCGGGATTGCTTATAGTGACTGAAGCAGCCACTATCAAGTTCTGGGGCAGTTGGGAGTACAGCTGCCTGACAACCAGAATCTGGCAGCTGTCTCCTATTCCTGAAGGGGCACAAAGCCCACTCTTGGCTAGTTACAGCCATTTCCAGTACGTGCAGGGAAGCTTTTCTGAAAGTTGATTGGCTCAGGATTGACTTTTCTTCTGGGAGATGGTGAGCAATATGCACCATTCCCCCCTACTGCGAAATGCCAGCATTTCAGACAATGCAGCACCCCCTGGGTATAGCACTGTTCACATCAGTTTGGATAATGCCTCAAGTCTCTGTAGTGGTACTTTAACCCAAAGTCTTGCTACTCAGAGGCACAGAGCCAAGGCAGACACATGCTAGGAAATCAGGGCTGCGGCTAGTGTTGCAAACCTGGTAAATTGCTGCCTGTATGTGCCTTCCCCCACCCATCCCCCTCCCCCAACTTCCTCGTGCAAGTAGTTCTGCATGTGGGAAAAATTCCATCTCCTTGTGCTTGTAGGAAACAGATGAAATTTCATAATATGAAGCCTCACAATCTATTCCACTGGCTCTGTTTCTGCTTTATTTCCTCAGCTGATCCCCATGTAAAGAAAATACAGGATCGGCAGGCAGTGGTGAAGTGAAAACATCCTTAGGGTTATATTATTTTCCACAGGGAGTGAGTTCCAACCTTTTCACCTTTTCTCAGAGACACCGTGTGGAAAGTTTGCAGGCTTCAAGTGAAATTCCTGAATTGAGAGAAATTCCGGTTTAGAGTTTTCTTTCCATACCTGGCTAATGCCTTAGCAGCTTTCTCTTTTTCTCTCCTCTCACACACACAAGCCTCCTGCAAAAGGACCCTCTTAGTAACTTTTCTCATAAGGTCTGTCAGCAGTTTTCAAATAACTTACCCCCCTCTCCGATAATCCTGGCCATGTGACTTTCTGTTCCTGTTGGGTTTATTTTGTGTGAAGGTAAGATATATAAATGAAAAACAAAGAAGAAAAATGCTTTTGCTACATAGTCCAATTGCCTCAACTCAGCAATATCTCACAAACAATAGACAAAAATCTAACCATCACGGTTTGATATATAATAGTTATTACATCACTGAGAGGGTTACCATTGACCAGAAGCTGAACTGGACTGACCATATAAATAGAGTCAGTATGAAGATGCTGAGAATTCCACAGTGCACAACCCTTCTCTCCTCACCTCAGAACCTGTCTGTCATCTACAAGGCACAAGGCAGGAGTCTGACAGAACACTCCCCTCTGGATGAATGTAACATTTAAGGAGCTCAACCAGGACTAGCAGCCCAGTTGGTTGGCACCACAAGTATATTCACTCCCTCCACTGCTGATGCACAGTGTTGACAGTGTGTATCATATACAAGATACACTGTAGTTACTCAGCAAGACTCTATCAATAGCACTTTTTAAAGCCACATCCTCTGAATCTAGGGCAGCAGATACATGGGAACACCACCACTTGCAAGTTTTCCTCTAAGACTCTTGAAACTATATTGCATCTCCTTCACTGTCACTGAGTTAAAATCTTGGAAACCCCTTGCTAACAGCAGTGTGGGTGCACCTACCTATCACAGACAGCAGCAGTTTAAGTAGATGATTTACGGCTATCTTCTCAAGGGCAATTAGCAATGGGCAAATAAATGCTGGCCCAGCCTGTGATACCCACATCCCATGAATGAATAAATGAACAAAACAACATACTTTGCATGAATAAGAACTGCAGCCAATTAATATGCAGTAAATTCCCACAGATAACATGAAGATAAACGAGCAATCAATCTTTAATGTGCTTGTTGCTTGAGGGAAGAATGCTGCTTAGGAGAAACCACCTCCTCGTTTATAGAAAATTGCTGTTGAATCTTTAAAATCTACCTGAGAGAGCAAACATAATCTTAGTTAAGCATCTTGCCTGAGCGATGAATCATGTCAAAACCAGAACAGCTTAATGTGATGAGAGGTCTGAAACAACAGACGTGTAATACCTCCAAGGCTTTGGCTGCGATAAATTCTGACTGAAACCGATTTTGTATTTGCAGGGACACCCCACTGCTTGTTAAGGGAGGCCTTTTTTTTAACTGGACTCATCAGATGAGAATCATGAGCGTAGATTAGAACAATTGTCCTTCTCTGATATCAAATCCCAGTGTGAAACCTTCTTACAGCAGGCTTTGCAAAAATTAGATACAGAGTAAAGATTCGTCTATATAACTTACTCCAACCCAGAGGTCAGATCAATGTATACCCACCAGCCTGGTCAGGGACAATCATGTAGTTTAGCTCAGATTACTCTAATTTCTGTACTCCTTTACCATATTTTTGAAAAAACATCCTTTCATTTACATTTGGTCTCCTGCTATATTCTATCCCTTTATTTCCATGATTCCTCTGATTGAGATTGCTGATAAATTTGAGATAGGTTTAAATGATGAGCTTACACTTAACTTTTTTAATGAAATGAGTTGTTTTCGGAATGTGGGATTTGCAGGCAAGACAGAATTTATTGTCCATCTTCAATAGTCCTGAGAGTAAGAATGTGGAATCTTTTCTCCATTGGCACAGTGAAATTTCTTGGCTTTGCCAGTCGTTCGCAATTATCCATGAATGAATAAGAGTTAAATTCCTGGATCCAGTGATAGAATCATAGAGTCATAGAGCTGTACAGCTCAGAAATAGGTCCAACTTGTCTACGCCAATCAGATATCCTAAATTAATCTAGCCCCATTTGCCAGTATTCGGACTATATCCTTCTAAACCTTTCTTATTTATGTCCAATATGCCTTTCAAATGTTTTAATCGTACCTACATTCACCACTTCTTCTGGCAGCTCATTTCATACATGCACCATCGTCTGCATGAAAATGTTGCCTCTTAGGTCCCTTTTGAATTTTTCTCCTTTCACCTTAAACCTATGTCCTCTAGTTGTGGACTTCCCTGCCCTGGGAAAAAAGACCTTGGCTATCCATGCCCCTCAAGATTTTATAAACCTCCAAACAAGTCACCCCTCAAGCCTTTGATGCTCCAGGGAAAATAGCCCCTGCCTGTTCAGCCTCTCCCTACAGCTCAACCCTGCTAAAATCCTTGTAAATCTTTTCTGAACCTTTTCAAATTTTAGCAATATCTTTCCTACAGCGGGAACACCAGACTGAATGCAGTGTTCCAACAGTGGCCTAACCACTGTCCTGTACAGATGCAACATGACATCCAACTGACCAATAAAGTCAAGTATACCAAATGCCTTCTTCACTACCCTGTCTACTTGTGATTCCACCTTCAAGGAATTATGAAATTGCTCCCCAAGGTCTGTTTGTTTGACAACTCTCTCAGGGCCATACTATTGAGTGTATAAGTCCTGTATATTAGTCATGAAGGAGATATGGCAGTGTTAGGATGGCATGCAACTCAGAGTGGTATTTGCAGCTAATGACATTCCCATGCCATTGCTGCACTCGTTCTTCTAAAGAGTGGATGATACGGAAATTAAGATTAACTCAAATATATCTAAAGTTTCTGTTTCTCTAAAGACTGCAAATTAACATTAACCTCAGAGGTGACAGGACTGCATCAACTCAAAGCGTAGGGAAAAGGAAGCCAGGACAGCTTTGTGTTAAAAGTACGCAATGTCTGAACTGATGTACTCAGTAACTGGTCTTGGAAAACAGTTACAGATAAGCAAACGCTTTCCTCTCTGAAATACTGAGCTGCTCACATTCAGAGTTTTCGAGTCAGAGGCCTCACAGCACAGAAAAAGGCCCTTCTGCTCATCAAGTCTGCTCCAGTCAAAAACAACCGTCAAGATATTCCAGCACTTGGCCCATAGCCTTGTTTGCCTTGGCATTGCAAGTGCACATTTTAACACAAATGTTGTGAGGGTTTCTGCCTCTACCATCCTTACAGGCAGTGAGTTCCCGATTTCCACCATCCTCGAGGGCAAAAACATTTCCTCACATCCCTCTAAACCTCCTGTTCCCTTACCTGAAATCTATGCCCTCAGTCATAGTAATTCTCTCAAAAAGGTTTGTGTAACTTTATCAAGCAAAAACAATTGCTTTTATTTATCACCTTTCAAGATCTCAGGACATCCCAAAGAACTTTACAATCAAGAAGTCCTCTTGAGGATAGAACTTGACATTCCTGCGTGCTCTACCACCTTAACATTGGGACAAAATGTTTGTCCTAAGCTTTCTCGTACTGGTTCCAGAACTGGCAGCACAACCCACTTTATTATTGAAGACAGGCTCCTCAAGTTTCTGACCATATTAGGGAGTCACCGGTTCTGGAAACTGAGCAGCTACACTGGAAGAGGGATTTTTATTTTGGAGATATTTTGGGGGCTGTAACTCCAACCTCATCCAGTGGTAGGCCACCGAACAATACAGAGAACGAAGGTTCCTAAATCAGGGGTACCGTTGAATCCTCTTCCCAAGATCAGCTGCAATTATGATTCCAACCTGACTTCTAATTGGCCCATTATTTGAACTTTGATGTCTCCCTGACCACTCCACTTAGCAGCCTCTCTTTGTGTACTGGGCAACAGATTCTGTTCCCAGCCTGACCCTGGGAAAGTTCTGCAGTTATGGGAATGTTTCAACGTGCCATCTCACGTAGTACCCCTCCTATGTCCTCAGTAGCCCTCCCTCCAACCACTGCTCCAAGGGACAAAGAAACGGGTCTAACAGTTCTGTTGTAATGTCAGAAGAACGGAAGTCTGGTTGGACACAACAAGATTGACGTTCCCTCAAATTATTTTTATCTCTGAGGTCTGTGCACAACAGTGCCTCCCAAAACGTGAGGTCAATGTTGGCATATCGATCAGCATGGGCATTACCTCTGAGCAGTTATCTGGCCAGCAAACATGGAGTAAGATGCCATAACAGCAATGAAACAAATGATCAAATAACCTGTTTCCCAGATATTGGTTGACGGCTAAGTTAACACAAGGAATCAGGAGAATTCCCCTGCCCTCTTTTGAATAATGCCGGGAGGCCTTTGTGTTCATCTGAAAGGGGCTCTTTTTGACATCATTCCCATCACTGGTAAGTAGGCTATCACTGAGCAAAGATGATCTTCAAATTCAAGTACTACCTGATATACCTAGCCTTGTTTGCTGTTCTTTCTAGCCACAGTTGTATTATTGTCTGGAAATTTTGGATTCTCAGATGAGAGAAAGACAATGACTTCACAAAGTTCTTTATTTTTCAGGCCAATTCAGCCACATAACACAATGAGACTACAACCAGCAGCAAACTCTGACATGAAATTCCTTTCAGTCTCTCTCTCTCACACACACACACACACACTCTTTCAATGCACTTTTTTTTTAACAATGACCTGGGAACTACAGCTGAAGTCAGATTTCCTGCGCTGATGAGAAAAAAAAAGAAAGATGATTTGATATTCCTTTGGAAATCCTGGTTTCCTCTCACTGGGATCAGCTGCTTTCCATCTGCCGATAAAAACCAGCACATGGTATGGGTGAGAGAGTGAGGGACAATCTGAGTCTCACAACTACAACCAGAGAAGATGATTGGCAGGTCATAGTGAACAAACTGCCAGCATTGGTTCCAAATACTTTCAACCCCTGTTCAGGACCCCAGCGAAAGGCAGACCTCAGGCTGTGGCACTGTTCGTGAAAAGTAATAGACAAGCTTCACCAGCAGAGGGCAAGAATTTTCTACATTCTGAACATGAGGGAGGCTGAGGCTGTGGCAGGGTTGTGATTTCCTGCTTTTAACTTCTGGCCCAAATTTAATGATCAAATTTGATTTTTTTTTTAACTGATAAGTATTTCTGTATTCATCATTTTGACTAGTGCACAGATCAGGAAGTAAAAAGGGCCCTGCACCGAAGGTCAGATAATGGTAAATAAAGAGTTTGTCCAGAGCCAGCTGCCTGCAAGTCTAGGGTGAGCATACTTCTGTCAAATTAAGACAGAAAATGCCCACGAGGTCTGGCACCATCTGAAAGGTGGAAGTCAAGGGTTAATGTTTCAGATGTAAACTATTTGCAGACTCTCCACCTTGCAAGTTAACCTGTCTTTTCTCTTACAGATGATGATGATTTGCTAAACATTTCCAGCATTCAGTACTCCATGCTGTGGTTTAACTCATTAACTGCCAACTAGTTCCTTCATGTAACTAACTAACAACTGCTGCTGCAATTCTGTAATTCACCACCATCTGTTATTGGCTATGTGTAATTCATAACAACTATAATACACCACCATTTGGGTTCCCTTTTGTAGTTTACAAACCCAGTTACTTATTGCCCCTGTGTGAGTCAGTACCAGCTATTGTTACTCCTCTGTGATTCAGTACCAGCTATTGTTACCCCTCTGTGATTCAGTACCAGCTATTGTTACCCCTCTGTGATTCAGTACCAGCTATTGTTACTCCTCTGTGATTCAGTACCAGCTATTGTTACCCCTCTGTGATTCAGTACCAGCGATTGTTACCCCTCTGTGATTCAGTACCAGCGATTGTGACTCCTCTGTAATTCAGTACCAGCGAATGTTACACTTCTGTGATTCCCTACCAGTTATTGTTACCCCTCCGTCATTCAGTACCAGCTATTGTTATACCCTGTGTGAGTCAGTACCACCGAATGTTACTCCTCTGTGATTCAGTACCAGCTATTGTTACTCTTCTGTGATTCAGTACGAGCGATCTTTACCCCTCTGTGATTCAGTACCAGCAATTGTTACTCCTCTGTAATTCAGTACCAGCGATTGTTACTCCTCTGTGATTCAGTACCAGATATTGTTACCCCTCTGTGATTCAGTACCAGCTATTGTTACCCTTCTGTGATTCACCACTTGTTATTGTTACCCCTCTGTGTTTTAGTACCAGCTGTTGTTACCCCTCTGTGATTCAGTACCAGCTATTGTTACCCCTCTGTGATTCAGTACCAGTGATTGTTACTCCTCTGTGATTTAGTACCAGCGATTGTTACCCCTCTGTGATTCAGTACCAGCTATTGTTACCACTCTGTGATTCAGTACCAGCTATTGTTGCCCCTCTGTGAATCACTGCCAGTTATTGTTACCCCTCTGTGATTCAATGCCATCTATTGTTACCCCTCTGTGATTCAGTCCCAACGATTGTTACCCCTCTGTGATTCAGTACCAGTGATTGTTACTCCTCTGTGATTTAGTACCAGCGATTGTTACCCCTCTGTGATTCAGTACCAGCTATTGTTACCCCTCTGTGATTCAGTACCAGCTATTGTTGCCCCTCTGTGAATCACTGCCAGTTATTGTTACCCCTCTGTGATTCAATGCCATCTATTGTTACCCCTCTGTGATTCAGTCCCAACGATTGTTACCCCTCTGTGATTCACTACCAGGTTTTCTTATCCCTCTGTGATTCACCACTTGTTATTGTTACCCCTCTGTGATTCAGTACCAGCTATTTTTACTCTTCTGTGATTCAGTACGAGCGATTGTTACCCCTCTGTGATTTAGTACCAGCAATTGTTACCCCTCTGTGATTAAGTACCAGCTATTGTTACCCCTCTGTGATTCAGTACCAGTGATTGTTACCCCTCTGTGATTCAGTACCAGCGATTGTTACCCCTCTGTGATTCAGTCCCAACGATTGTTACCCCTCTGTGATTCAGTCCCAACGATTGTTACTCCTCTGTGATTCAGTACCAGCTATTGTTACCACTCTGTGAATCACTGCCAGTTATTATTACCCCTCTGTGATTCACTCCCAGCTATTGTTACTCCTCTGTGATTCAGTAGCAGCAATTGTTACTCCTCTGTGATTCAGTACCAGCTATTGTTACCCCTCTGTGATTCAGTACCAGCTATTGTTCCCTCTGTGATTCAGTACCAGCTATTGTTACCCCTCTGTGATTCAGTACCAGCTATTGTTCCCTCTGTGATTCAGTACCAGCTATTGTTACCCCTCTGTAATTCAGTACCAGCGAATGTTACACCTCTGTGAATCACTGCCAGCTATTTTTACCCCTTTGTTATTCACCATCAGTCATTGTTACCCCTCTGTGATTCACCACTTGTTATTGTTACTCCTCTGTGATTCAGTACCAGCTGTTGTTACCCCTCTGTGATTCAGTACCAGCTATTGTTACCCCTCTGTGGTTCAGAACCAGCTATTGTTACTCCTCTGTGGTTCAGTACAGCGATTGTTACCCCTCTGTGAGTCAGTACCAGCTATTGTTACCCCTCTGTGATTCAGTACCAGCTATTGTTACCCCTCTGTGATTCAGTACCAGCGATTGTTACTCCTCTGTGATTCAGTACCAGCAATTGTTACCCCTCTGTGATTCAGTACCAGTTATTGTTACCCCTCTGTGATTCAGTACCAGGTTTTCTTATCCCTCTGTGATTCACCACTTGTTATTGTTACCCCTCTGTGATTCAGTTCCAGCGATTGTTACCCCTCTGTGATTCACTGACAGTTATTGTTACCTCTCTGTGATTCAGTACTAGCTATTGTTACCACTCTGTGAATCATTGCCAGTTATTATTACCCCTCTGTGATTCACTGCCAGCTATTGTTACCCCTCTGTGATTCAGTACCAGCGATTGTTACCCCTCTGTGATTCACTGTGTGCTTCTGCAATCTCCTGAGCGGGGAGCAAACTTTAAAAACTCCGAGCCAAAGAGGAAGGGCATCTAATCGATTTTCTGAATAATCGATCAGCCGACCAAAATAATGCCAACCCATCTCGTTCGGATAATCGAGTTTCCACTGTACATGTACATAGTGCTAGTAGGCTGAAAGTGTTGGTGTGATGAACAGAGTGGAGGATGAATAAGAAAGTTAGTGGATTGCAGAAAACTGAGGACTTCAACGTTACCAAAGGTTTTTAAAAAATGTATTGTTCAACCCTATTTACATGAGAGAATGTGGTTGTGAGATGCCTTCTTAAAGCACTGCAGACATTGAGGTGTCAGGATACCTACAGTGTTATTAGAAAAGGAGTTCTACATTGATGGATGGGGGAAGGTTCTGAAGAAGTTTGAACCTGAACAAGTGAACAGAAATGCAAATTCAATTCCTCATCCCTGGTTTATATTATGTTCCGTAATATCCAAAGCTAACGGAATTGCTGGATTCAATTAACTATCTCAAGAAATAAGTAGTCTCTTAACACTCACTGCAACTTAAGAAGAATTGCTTTATTTTTAATTTCCACTCAGAAGGTAAGAAGACCTCGCCTTAGTTCCCCCGTAAAGATGGTAGTGAGAATGGTTATGGTTATGGTGCTGAGGTACCTTCTTTCTTATTATATTTGAATAGCTGTTTCAGAGAATGGCACAGATCAACCATATGGTCTCACATTGGAATCCTGCCCAGTTTCATTCCTGGTGGTGAAAATGGGTCTCATTGTCTCCATAATCAGAGCTTTCCTTGAAGCTGCTTCACTTTGCTGGATGTTCAGTGGAGAATCTATTTCCATTTGGATTGAGACAGCACTTTGAACAAAATCTGAGTTTGTCAGCCCTGTCCCATAACACACCACACTATGTTTTGTGAAATGTACTTGAGGCAATCTCTGCTCAATGAGTACTACTGGCCCGTGACTCACTGAACTGAAGAGTGGGGTGGATCAGGGAATAAGAGAAAGAAAGACAATATCTGGTTCGTATCAAGAAGTTGTCTCACTTACTGCTCATAATTACATTTCTACTTGCAAAATACAGTGAGACAGTGACCTGAATATATTGACTTGTGAGCAATGGAAATCATGATCCCTTCTGTAGCCATTGGGAATAAGAAATTGTTTTTCAATGTTCATCCTTTTAGAGAGCTGTCGGGTTCATATATAACTGACTCAATATTTCCCGTCCTGGAGTCTATAGGGGAAACAGACAAGAAAAGAGGAATTTTCTGAAAGAGACAGCCCAGGCAGAAAATGCACTGAATTGACATCTCACCATAAAGAGGACAAGATTTTATGGTCCTTGAACAAATAGTAATCAAATGGTAATAAAGGCTACGGTCACCTCTACTAGAAACCTTAATTACAAGTGGTAAATCAGCTTGACTTCTGCTCTCCAGATAGTTTCACAATGCATAAATTCAGAGATAACATGAAAATTAAATAGAAGTTATGTTCAAAAATAAAAGGTTAACATGTTCCAGGGTGAAAAGAGATTAAATAGCATTCAACAGAACAAACTTCTGGAAAAATTGCATTTTTGTTTAAATCGGATTGGATCCAGAGTCATTTTTTTATGTTCCTCTATTCTTTGGCAGTGCTTTGCTAAGGCAAAGTTATAAAAAGAAGAAATTACATTTATATTATACCTTTCACATTCTATGGTGTATAACAACTAAAGAGGTTGTTTTAAACATCAATCTCTTCCAATTACTGATTAGCACATCCTATTGATCATTTCTAGCAGTTACTTTTTGCCAGGAAAACATCCTTATGTAGATATATTTTAACTCTCTTTTGCAAATTTGGTGGAAGATGTTTTCACAATACCTGACCTCAAAGCTTAACATAGGATCTTATAATGTCTGACCACCTGGGAGTGAGCGATAAGCAAAATGCATCAATACCCTCCTTATTACCTTATTACCAAGACCTTCCCCACACCTCCACTACTTGCCTTTAAACAACCGCCAAACCTCAAACAGAGCGTTGTTCGTAGCAAGCTGCCCAGCTCTCAGGACAACTCCATACAACCCTGTCACGGTAGGCGCTGCAAGACGTGTCAGAGTGTGGACATAGATACCACTATTACGCGTGGGGACACCTCCCACCTTGTACATGGCAGGTACTCATGTGACTCAGCCAACGTTGTCTATCTTATATGTTGCAGGCGAGGATAATCGGAGGCATGGTACATTGGGGAAACCGAGCAAAGGCTACGACAACGGATGATGGGCACTGCACAACAATCAACAGACAGGAGGGTTCCCTCCCAGTTGGGGAATACTTCAGTGGTCCAGGACATTCAGCCTCGGACCTTCAGGTGACCATCCTCCAAGGTGGACTTTGGGACAGGCAGCAGAGAAACGTTGCCGAGCAGAGACTGATAGCTAAGTTCGGTACCCATAGGGAGGGCCTCAACCAGGACCTTGGGTTCATGTCACATTACATGTGACCACCATTGCATTATACAGACACACAGATGCTCCTACACACACACAGGCACTCCTATACACACATACACATGGACACACATACACACAGACGCGCACACAGACACTCACACACACCCTTACAGACACCCACACACACTCACACATGTACCCCTTCACAAACTTAAGACACTCTGCACTCACTACACACACACACATACACTTTCTCACACTCACAACCCCCAATCCAGACAGACAGACACACACACACACACACACACAGAGACACACACACAGACAGACAAAGACTCACATGCAAACATATATTTTGTGGAGTGAATTTGTACTTGCAAGGTTACATTGTACTTTGCTCAAACATTGCATGCATTCATGTAGAACTCTGAGCTCAAAAACTGCATGAATTTATGTAAAACTCTGTTATCTCACTTTTTAGATTAGAATCAATCTAAACATCATGGCATAGAGAGAGAACACAGGGGGCCAACACCTTCAACATATTGTCTAGCTACCACCATTGTTAACAGCTAACCCGAGAATGCAACTTTAAAAAAAGGTTTTGTGATTTACACATGAAAGAAGTGAAACTATCACTGTATTCTAACAGATGAAAGGCTTAACAGACAATCAATTTTTCAATGTATAATTTCAGTTACATCACACTGTAAATTGTTGCTATAAATTCTGTGTGTTTGGATTGAGCCCTCCACTACCATCTGATGAAGGAGCGTCGCTCCGAAAGCTAGTGTGCTTCCAATTAAACCTGTTGGACTATAACCTGGTGTTGTGTGATTTTTAACTTTGTAACACCCCAGTTCAACACCAGCATCTCCAAATCATAACTCCTTATTTTGTCAGTTTGACTCATCTGTTAGTTCTCCAGATCAGAAAATTTTAGATCCAAGGGTCATATGAGGACATGTAAAATAGGAAATCCATTGTAACTGAGGGTGTGCTGAACTGTTGAATGTGCTAGCCTTTAGATGAGATACCATCTTGTGAATCAATTCAAGTTAATTCTAAAGATCCCACATTATTATTTGGGGAAAGGAAACAATTCTCCTCATGTTTAGACTAATATTCCTGTATTTTATTACCAATTAAATCTTCTTAAACTTTAATCACTGCCATTTTGTGGGTAAACACAGCAACCAAGTAGCACAGAACAAGGTGCCAAAATGCCAAGGAGATAAATGAACAGTTTTAGAGAGAAAAAAAAATATTATTTGTATGTTTCATGATGTTATGACATCCCAGAGCATGTAACAATCAATGATATACTTCTGAAGTGTGGTCCCTGTTGTAAGGTAGGGACCATAGCAAACAATTTTCACATAGCAAGGTCTTACAAACAATAATAAGTTATGAAATTTGATTTAAGGTATGACCAGATTTAAATCAGAAAAGAATTTAGAAAGCCACTGTACAGAGTGATTTGGGAGTGCCTGTGCCTGAATCACAAAATGCTAACATCCAAGTTTAATGGATAATAGGTAAGGCAAATGGATTTTTGGCCATTATTTCAAAGGGAATGGTGTATAAAATAGGGAGCTATAAAGTACTAGTCAGACCATACCTGGAATACTGTGAACCGTTTTGTTCCCCTTATTAAAGAAAATATATGTTGATATTGGAGGCAGCCCAAAGAAGGTTCACTGCCCTGATCCTGGGTGTGAAGAGATTTCTTATTAGGCGAGGTTGGGTAAGTTAGACCTGTTCCCATCAGAGTTTAAAGGAATGAGAGGAAACCATATCATAATGTAGGATTCTTAATGGGTCTGATAGGGTTGATGTGGGAACGTTGTTTCCCCATGTGGGAGAGTCTAAGACCGCAGAGCATAATGTCAGAGTAAGGAGTCACCCATCTAAGACAAAGATGAGGAGGAATATTCGCTGTCAGACAGTGGAGAATCTACCGTTGAGGCTGTCAAGGCTGGGTCATTAGGTATATTCGTGGCTGAGATAGACAGATTGAGGGAATTGTTATAAGGGTAAAATGGGAAAAAAAATGAGAACAATCATATTTGCAATAATTTCATGGAAGCAGCCAAAGATTTCAACAAGGAGCAACCAAACAAACAGAAGAAAATTGCAGCAGTATGACAACAGTAACAAAGAAGAGACGAGCGACTGATGTAAATATGAGTTCATATTCAATGTTCACAGCAAGACAGATGCAGAATCAAGGCCCAAAGTAAAGCACGCTTTCCTCATTGTGAATCTGGCACGTTGTGTATACAGTATTGGGTCAACCATTTAGATGCTTTTTGCATAATCAACATCATTCACTCAAACAAAATAGGCAAATATACACTCATAACCAAGACTATCAGCTTGAATGACCATAAACACTGTAGCTATCCATGAAATCACCAAAGTACCCTCAGTGATAAATAAGAGAGTCCAGGAATTTTGGCATTGATTCAGTCTGGACAGTATTGACAAAATATGAGATTTCAAAGGCAATGCTGTATTTTACCTCAGAGAAGCTTTAACTCCATAAATTAATTGTCCCAGAAAGTGCAGCACTCACTTATAATGTAATGGCATTATCGCTGTGTGGATCACCCCACGTACTGATATTTACAAATATATGGAATGGAAGTAGAAATATGCCACTCTGCCTTTCAAACTTACTCTAAATTCCAATAAAATCATGAGTGGTCTGTTTGTGTTGCGAATTACATGTACTCACTTCCTCCTGATCATCTTTAATTCCCTTACCCAATTTACCTCTAAAAATATTCAAAGACTCCACTTCCAGTGTCTTGTGAGGCTGAATTCTAAAGTTACATAACCCTCAGAGGAAAAACATTCTCATCACCATTCTAAAAGGTGACCTCCAACTTTAAACAGTGATCCCTGGTTCTAGACCCACCGACAAAAGAAATATCCATAGAATATAATCCCTACAATGTGGAAGCAGGCCATTTGGCCTATTGATCCACACCAAACCTCTGAAGATTATCCCATCCAGACCCTCCCACCTCCAAACCCTATCCCTGTAAATCTGTATTTCCCATGACTAATCCAGACATCCTGAACACTATGGGACAGGTTAGCATGGCAAATCCACCTCACTTACACATCTTTGAATGGGAGGAAAGTGGAGCACCCCCATGCAGACATGGGGAGAATGTGCAAACTCTACACATAAAGTCACCCAAGGCTGGAATTGAACTTGGGTTCCTCATGATATGAGGCAACAGTGCTAACCATGAGTCAGCATGCTCCCCATATCCTTTTCACATCCACGTTATCAAGAGTATTTGGTAAGCAATTCATTATGAGAACTAATCAGCAATGGAAAATGATTTGATGCAAACAACTGAAAAATGCACCTCTGACATGACAATGGACTCTGGTAAAAGTACAGGGATTGTACCTTTACTGCTATTCTCTTGTTTCAATAGGTTCAACCTCTGCTGATCTATTTTTGCTGATGCACACCTTCAATTAGGACAGATTTTCTGCATCTATATCCATCCTTTCCCACCATTAGCACTCCCCTTGTCTTTTGCTGTGGACACTATGAACTTCTATTCCCTTGATCATCCTAGAAAAATCATTTTCTAGTCTCCTTCAGTTCTGAAGGAGAATCATATTGGACACAAAATATTAATCTACTTCTCTTTGCACAGTATCTCCAGCATTTTTATTTTTAATTCTGATCTTCAGCATTCACTGTACTTTGCTTTTATTTCATATGATGTTATGTCTACTACAAACCTGGTCACAAAATGTTCAAGTCAAGTACACTGAGCAGATTGTAAAAGCTGGTCAAAGATGCAGATAATTCACTGGACTGATAGTTCAATTTCTGGACAGTGAGGTAGAAGATGTGGAGAAAATCTTCTTTGAAGTTTGCATCATTTTTAGACAAGATGGTTAAAAAGGCGTTTGGCACACTTGCCTTCATTGCTTAGTCCTTTGAGTATTGGAGTTGGGAAGTCATGTTGAGGTTGTACAGGACATTGGTGAGGCTTCTTCTGGAATACTGTGTACAGTTCTGGTTGCCTACTTATAGGAAGGATATTATCATGCTGGAAAGGGTTCAGAAGGGATTTACCAGGATGTTGCCAGGTATGGAAGGTTTGAGTTATAAAGGAAGGCTGGATAGGCTCGGACTACTTTCACTGCAGCGTGGGAGGTTGAGAAGTGATCTGGTAGATGTTTATACAATAATGAGAGGTACAGATAGAGCTAATAGTAGCTGTCTTTTCCCTGGGATGGGGGATTTCAAAACTAGTGAGCACATTTTTAAGGTGAGTGGAGAGACATTTTTAAAAGACATAAGAGGCAATTTAATACACAGAGGATGGTTTGTGTGTGGAATGAACTTCCTGAGAAAGTGGCGGGAGCGGGTACAATTGTAACATCTAAAAAATATTTGGCTAGATACATGATTAGGAAAGGTTTGGGTGGATATGTGCCAGGAGCAGGCAGGTGAGACTAGTGAGACTTGCTTTTATTCCTGATGAAGGGTTTTTGCCCGAAACGTCGATTTTACTGCTCATCGAATGCTGCCTGAACTGCTGTGCTCTTCCAGCGCCACTAATCCAGAATCTGGTTTCCAACATCTGCAGTCATTGTTTTTAACCTAGGTGAGACTAGTGAGATTAGTTTGGGATTATGTTCGGTATGGACTGGTTGGATCAAAGCGTCTGTTTCCGTCCTGTATGGTTCTATATTGCATTTTGGTCAGTAGAACAATGATCACTTTTAGTTGGAAACAGATAAAAGATAAACAACTGATTAATGCGCAGTGGAAAGTTGTCAGTGAAGCATGGCCTGACACGATAGAAACAGTGATGCATTTAGCCCTACAGGAATGAGCTTGATATCTTGAGAGGCATTACCTTCAAAGAAAAGTGAGGACTTTTAAAAATAAATTTACTCTTGGGATGCGGGCATCATTGACTGGGCCGGTTTTATTGCCCTTCTCGAGTTGCCCTTGAGAAGATGGTGGTGAGCTGACATGTTGAACTGCTGCAGTCCATTTGCTGTAGGTAGAACCACAATGTTGTTCAGGAGAGAATTCCAGGATTTTGAGCTAGTGACACTGAAGAGACATGTATTTCTAAGTTAGGATGGTGAGTGGCTTGGAGTGGAATTTACAGATGGTGGTATTCTCTTGTACCTGAAGCTGTCTGTCAGAACACATTGTTGAAACTACCTCTAGCCATAAATTGGATAAGAGGATTGGTACATGGTACATTCCACTTAAACTCTGCCCACATGTGTATGTAATGACACGTATTTAATTTTGGCACAGTTATTTCAAACGCAAGTTTCTCACTCTCACACTCAAATGGTAAATTCTACTGACCATTGATTAATGGTGACTTTGAACAGTTACTGAGGATGTGCAAGGCATGCTGGAGCTATCAGCCACAGCAATATAGAGCACATCTGCACTGGCACAGGGTTCTATCAGTCTTTTGGTCCTAAATCACCAATGTCTTATTTACCATGGATAGAGATGACTTCATTTCAGTCACTGATTATTTCTTCAAATTCCAATTATCAGACAAGAACATTTCAAGTGCATCTGTGGCAGACACAATGAATGCCATATTCAGACTTTTCAGTGCACCTGAAGAATACAATGGTTAGCACTGCTGCCTCACAGCGCCAGAGACCCAGGTTCAATTTCAGCCTTGGGCAACTGTCTGTGTGGAGTTTGCACATTCTCCCTGTGTCTGCATGGGTTTACTCCATGTGGTCCAGTCTCCTCCCAGAGTCCAGATATGGGCAGGTTAGGTGAATTGGCCATGCTAAATTGCCCATAGTGTTAGGTGAAGGGGTAAATGTAGGGGAATGGGTTGCTCTTCGGAGGTCGGCGTGGACTTGTTGGGCCGAAGGGCCTGTTTCCACACTGTAAGTAATCTAATCTAATCTAATCTAAACAATGGACACAATATACAGTCAGACCTGTCAGGGATATGAGTGCCAAATGCAACATAAAACAAGTGACTTCTTCATCACATTATAAAAGATCAAATGGTCTCTCTGAGCAAATGATTTATATCATTAAATCAATTATCCTGAAATATAGGATAATGGAACATAAATTTCATGTCACCATGTTACAGATCAGAGCTACATCTCTGAATATGGGGTAACCATCATCAGCAGAGATCATTTTCGGAAAACAAATAAAATTGACATTGCCAAGCCACCACCAAGCCAAAATCTCCAAGATTCCAGATGTAGTATTTGACGAACAAGGGAGGATGAAGATAGTACATGATTGGCACAAAGGTTAGAGCTACTTCAAGTATATGGAGGATAAAAATGTCAGAGTCGCACAACTGATAGGAACCTGCTTCCTCACAAAGGTTTCAAAGTGCAAACTGGGCCCGGCTTTCTAAGTCATAACAACAAACAGCTGACAGAGACAGAAACCAACTAAGGGCACGTGTAAAATACACCTTTGTACAAACTCCAAATGACAGTAACAACAGTGTAATCAAATGTCAAATCAATAATCAATACACTAATGATACATCTGCAAACCAAGAACACCCAAGGTTGAAATCCACACCTTGAAGGTTACACCATAACAAGACTTGTCAAAACAATATGTGGAGGCTTAGGCTTCTGAGCTTAAAAAAAATCACAATTTCTATCTCAACATAACTAATTTTGATATTACCTCATGTTTATGAGTTCTTACCTGTAATATATGATTGCTCTTTAGTGGTTAGCACTGCTGCCTCACAGCGCCTGAGACCCGGGTTCAATTCCTGCCTCAGGCGACTGACTGTGTGGAGTTTGAACCTTCTTCCCGTGTCTGCGTGGGTTTCCTCCGGGTGCTCCGGTTTCCTCCCACAGTCCAAAGATGTGCAGGTCAGGTGAATTGGCCATGCTAAATTGCCGGTAGTGTTAGGTAGGGGGTAAATGTAGGGGTATGGGTGGATTGTGCTTCGGCAGGTCGGTGTGGACTTGTTGGGCCGAAGGGCTTGTTTCCACACTGTAATGTAATCAAAAGGGTATGTTGTGTTATTACTTTTGGAGTGACATCCCTTTAAGGTAGCAATATGCAAATAAGCCAAGCACGAAGATGTTGTCATAGGATCACAGTCCACATGTTATACACTGCAGCACTAAAGACACAAGGTGGATTTGAAGATTAAGTTGTTTTGCATTTATTAGATTAGCTGTAAATTAACCCATTAGAGATTTTCAGGTAAATAGAATCCACATACCTCATTTATGTTACCATTTTAACAAGATAATATTATTATAGACCAGAGTTGCTGCCAGATGAATCTTTAGGTAAAAACAAAGATTACAGATGCTGGAAACCAGAGTCTAGATTAGAGTGGTGCTGGAAAAGCACAGCGGGTCAGGCAGCATCCGAGGAGCAGGAAAATCGACGTTTCAGGCAAAAGCCCTTCATCAGGAATAGAGGCAGGGTGCCTGCAGAGTGGAGAGATAAATGAGAAGTGGGTGGGGGTGGGGAGAAAGTAGCACAGAGTACGATAGGTGAATGGGGGTGGGAATGGAGGTGATATGTCAGAGAGGAGGGTGGGGTCTTTACTACATCCCTGCTGAAATCTATTGACTTGTCAACTTGAGGTTGAAATAAAGTCCTAACTCTACTGTGTGTCTCACAGCAAATACCCAATTGAACCTCCAGGAGAGCTGTTTCTCTGTTAATTTAGCAATTTTCTCTCTTATATATAAATAGATTCCTATCTATGTTTGCACCCTATAAAGTACATTGGTTGTGAATTGTACTCAGCAGACTGGCTGATATTTGAGATTAGGAAAAGCTATTGTGCTGAAACCCATTTAACAATTTAATTCAATAATTCACGCATGGATGTGGATGATCCAAGTTTCATCTTCCTGGATCTGAATTAAATCCAAATTCCCATTCAGGCCTATTATTTTCCTATTATTCCCCTCAGGGTGAATCTGCTGGGTAGTTTTTGTAATGGTTGAGAAATCAGAAACTGAGTCAAGTCTCCCAAGCCTGCCTGGAAACAACTCTTAGTCAGCAATTAGCAACAAAATCTTGCACTTATATAACTTGAGTTATACTTTTATAACATTGGAAAAGCATTTTCCAAGGAGACCTGTATATCATAAGCTAGAATGGATAAGTGTCAGGCAAAAGCATGGGAGAGAAGGACATTTTTGCAGTGTCTTTCACAACCTCAGGATTTCTCAAAATCCTTCAGAGTCAAGAATATACTTTTTGAAGAGTAGTCACTGCTCTTCTACACAGCAATGAGGTAAATGATCAGGTAATCTGTTTCAAAGAAAGAATTTAATTTACATCAGTTTACAACCTCAGGATGTCTCAATACATTTCACAGTCAATGATTACTTTCCAAAAGTAATTGCTATTTTACTTTAGGAAGTACAGCTTGACTTGTACACAATATGATCTCACAACAGCAAGGAGACAGATTTTAAGATAATCTGATTTAGCTGTAGATTGAGTCATAGATGTCCATATATTGCTGTGCGTTCTTTAATGTTCATCCAAGAGGGCGGATGTGTCTTCAGCTTTATCAAATTACTGGAACCTGCATTGACATTCTTCACAAAAACAACCCATTAAAGAGGATGCCAGAGCTCTAACAGTGACCATTAATCTGGCAATTTTCTGATAAAGAGACTTCAATTGAAATTTTCAGGTTTGTGAAGAGAATTGACAAGATTTGTCAAAATCGTACTTTACTATGATAGAGGTATGGCTATAAGATCAAGGGAAACAGGTTAAAATTATAGCTTGCAGGGCTGCCACATAAAAAAGGGCCTTTCTTAGATACAAGGGCTAATGGAACTGTTCGAGAAATTCCCAGGAAAGACCAGTGAATCAGGCACAGAAATACAGGAATTTTTAGATGAGAAAAATCAATGTCCATTTGGAATATTTGACAACATGGTAACCACAATAATAATGTAGTTGGTTGTTAATAAAAGCAATTAACCTTAATCAGTTACTACATAGGTGACCCCCCCAAAATGACACAAGAAATAGTTCAGTGATGGCCAGGATTGGGATTATAGATTTAAAAGTAACAGGTCCTTCAAGCATGCAACAATTAATACATGGCATATCACATTTTGCTCATCTATGGTATTCAATAAAGCAATTTTCTTGAAAAAGAATGTTTTCTACTTTTTATTTGACTGGACCAATACTGTTTCCATCATAAACCTAGAGAGTCTATTATATAGATTTGCCAATTATATTTGGCTACCAGGAGGTGCATAAGGCTAGACATGGAACTTTCTTTGCTTTGATATTTCAATCCAAATTGAAGATAGACCAGAAGGATGAAAGTTCTTGAACTGCGTTAGCTTTAGGATTCTATTGAAATTATTTTGAGTAGTTTTGCTCAGCGCTCAGTTGGCAAGGGTCAAAAACTTAAAGTAGCCTCTTTTCAAATGAAATTATGCCAAGCACAGGGAGGTGTTGTGTTAACCGGGTTGCAGCACAGTTAAAGTTATCATCTACTGTTTTGTAAGAACACACTTGGGACCATTGCCACAAGTAGATTGTGACATATCAATGAAAATCATGGAATTATCCTAACTTATTTTAGCGAGAATAGTAAAAAGACATGGCAGGCTTTAATTATAAGTGAAAATGAGATTGTAAACCAATTGAACTAAATGGGAAGGCTGAGCTGTTTTCAGACTATGATATTCCGGAATGCTATTCATATTATTTAATGAAACCTTGACAGGTTTGGGAATTGAATGCTGCTTCTAGGAGTAGAGAGGTGAAAAACTGGTCAGCCAATACAAACTGCGCTATTTCTCCATAACAACATAATTTATTTTAAGGGCAGGAAAAGGCTAGAAACCCAACAGTCCTTCCCATTCCTATAGCTCAACACCACCCACACAACTCTTTACACTATTTCTTCTTTATCTAAACATAATTTCATTGATCTTTCTAAGCTAGGAACTTATTCATCAACTTTGTTATCTGTTGGGTGAACAAATCTCACCTGATTTCTCTTTTGACTCTTACCAGCTTCAACACATGTCCTCTGACAATTGACCTTTCAGTATACTAAACTATTTGTCTGGATTTGTTTTGTCAATTCCTTTCACAATCTCAAAGGATTTTCTTAAACTGTTCTCTGATCAACTTCCTCAATCTTCACTCAGAACTCGCAAATGTTTATTGAAAGTTATCCTTGATGGGCCCTCTGCACCATCCAGGAGGTACTAATTGATTAAACAAGTAGTATCTTGGACAGTGCTTCCATCCATGGCTCAGTGAGAGTGCTGTGACTTCTGAATCTGACAGAATGGGTTCAAAGCTGTGTCCAAACCCAGACCAACACTTCAGCACCCCACTGAGGGAATGATTGTGCACTGTCGGAGCTTAAATTGAGGTCTGGTCAGGCTTTTCAAAGGAATGTGAATCACCCTGTGACTACTTGCAAAAGGAAAGTAAGGTTTTTCTTTGACCAACATAATTATAACAGATGTACAATTAATTATATCATAACTATTTCTGAGATTTTACTGTGTGTAAATTGATTTCTGCTGTGGGACATGATCACTGTGGTTACTGTCAAAATTATTTCAATGCTTTTGGAGTGCTTTGGGACATCCTTATGTAATGAAAGACAGAAAATAAATGCAAACTTTTTTTCTGATCCTGATGAAGTCTATTTAGTCGCCGAAGAGTTAAGTTAATAGAAATCTTCAATTTGATGCTATTTTATCTTTTGATTGACTCAGCAAGTTCCATGAACTCAAACAGGAAATGGTCTATCACTATCTCTGGGCTAATTAAAAGAACATTAGAAAAGGCCATTGCCTTGTGAGGCTTCACTGTAGCATTTCTGTAGTGTGTCATTATGTGTGACAAGGTTAATGTCCCAGTGTATTGCATCTCATTTGCTAATTGGCTTACGCAGTCCCACAAAACAGCAACGGGCCACTCCTGGCAAGAGATCCCAAGAGAACTAACTGGTAGAATGAGGAAGTTAAGTAATAATGGGTCACAAATGTATGTTTTTTTCTTTAAATTGGTGCTTTCACCTCAGTGAAGAGCGTTGTACTTCCCTCAGGGTCATTTCCTCATAACGTTTGCATCCTGAGTTTCCCTGCTGGGTCAGTCACTGCAGCAGATGATATGTCTGATACAGCATTGACTTGTATGAACACATTCCTTAACATTAATGATGAATGTAACAGTTTATTTCAATTTTTTTCTCTCCCTCTCTTCCAGGCACCAGTGTCTATTATTGTCCAGTATCATGGATCATTCTAATAGGCATTTATTTGATTGTACATGGGAATTTTAAAAAGTATTTGTTAGTTGCTCAGAGCTGACATTGTTGCATCTAAGTCAGAAGATGCTTGGCCAAGACCTGTTCCAAATGTCTGAATCCTAAATCAAAACTGGCGCTCCAGTACAGTACTGAGGGAACACTGTACTGTTACAAGTGGCATAGTTCAAATGAAATGTTCAACTGGGGTCTGCTGCCTTCTTTTAGGTGGTTGTAAAGGATCAAATAACACCATTGTGGTATGTCACTTGCAGCATTTTCTACGTTACAACTGAATAAACCTCAAAAGGCAAAGAATTGTTTGTAAATGAGGTTAAAATAAAGAAGCTGCGAAGACTGCAAGCTCTGTTACTACTGCAAATGTTCCCCTTGCTTTTTGTGGATGACACTGTGCCTAAACCAAATCTTGTCATAGAAGCAATAGAACAGTAGAATTAACAATAAGTCCATTCGGCTTTTTGAGCCTATTGTAGAGTCACAGAGTCATACAGCACGGAAGCAGATCCTTCTAGTCCTGCTTGCCTGCGCCTGGCCCTATCTCTCCAAGCCTTTCCTATTTATGTACTATGAGTCATAGAGTCATAGAGATGTATAGCATGGAAACAGACTTTTCAGTCCAACTTGTCCATGCCGACCAAATATCCCAATCTAATCTAGTCCCATTTGCCAGCACTTGGCCCATATCCCTCTAAACCTTTCCTATTAATTTACCCATCCAGATGCCTTTTAAATGTTGCAATTGTACCAGCCTCCACCACTTCCTCTGGCAGCTCATTCCATAAATGTACCACCCTCTGTGTGAAAAAGTTGTCCCTTATGTCTCTTTCATATCTTTCCCCTCTCACCTCACTATGCCCTCTAGTTTTGGACTCCCCCACCCCAGGGAAAAGACTTTGTCTATTTATCCTATCTATGCCCTTCATAATTTTATAAACCTCTGAGGTCACCCCTCAGCCTCCGATGCTCCAGGGAAAACAGCCCCAGCCTATTCAGCCTCTCCCTGTAGCTCACATCCTCCAACCCTGGCAACATCCTTATAAATCTTTTCTGAACCCTTTCAAGTTTCACAACATCCTTCTGATAGTTATCCAAATGCCTTTTAAATATTGTAACTGTACCTGTATCCATCAGTTCTATCATTCAATTAGATGATGTCTTATGTGTGCTTCAACACTGTTTACTATTCTTTGATTCATATCCTTTGGTATTCTTAATGAACAAAAATGCAGCGATCTCAGCGTTCAGCATTTTAATTGACCACAACATTTTGGGCGAATGGTTCTAGATTTTTACTAAACATTTGTTTAGAGATTCTTTCCTGATTTTATTTCTGCCTTGCCTAAATTTTAAGATAGTGCCACTTTATTTTGGATCTCCATGCCAAAAGAAATCGATTCACCCTTTGCATCCTGTTGCATCTTTTCTTTATTTTGAACTCAATAAGATCAGTTCTCAATTTTCTAAATTCCAGGGAATGCAAACCAAGTTTGTCTAAATTGTCCTCATAATTTAACTCTCTAAGTCATGGTATCATTCTTGTGAATCTCTGTTGTGATGTCTCTTTAAAAAAAGGCCTAGCTTGTTGTTTTTAAACATAACCACTTAAGTAAGTGAACCAGGGTTTCATCTCATTGCAGTTTGTGGAATCAAATGGTTTTGATGAAAGTTACCAAATTAGAGGGGAGGTGATGGCCTAATGGCATTACCACTAGACCAGTAATCTAGAGCCCACTATGGCAGATAGTGGAATTTGAATTCCATAAAAATCTGGAATTAAATGTCTAATGAGGGCCATTGCTGACCATCAAGGAAAGCCCATATGGTTCATTAGCATCTTTTAGAGCAAGAAACTGCCATCCTTACCTGGTCAGGCCTACATGTGACTTCAGACCCAGAGCAATATGGTTGACTCTAAACTGCCTTCTGGGCAAATAGAGATGGGCAATGAATGCTGGCCGAGCCAATGATGCCTTTGTTCTATGACCGACTGATTAAACAAAAGCAGAAATCAACACAAAATAATTCTTTAATGTTAATGCATTGAGACCTTTATGGTATGTATAATCATTTAATTCCTATGTATTATTACAGAATGGAATGGTCCTTGTTCTACTCACGACGACTACACAATCGCTCAGCCTTGGTTTGTAACAGTTTAAAAAACAAGAGACTTTTTGAAAATGAAAGTCGCCAAATGATCAGAACTGTATCGGCATTATTTGTTCTTGAAGAGCATTTATGACGCCTTCATCAAATTAAAGGTCCCACAGCCAGGGAGTCAGTTCCATGTGACAGACAAAATGGAATCTGTATGAACTCAGCACTGATTTCAAAAGCTTATAAATATGTTGCTGGAAAAGCGCAGCAGGTCAGGCAGCATCCAAGGAACAGGAGAATCGACGTTTCGGGCTTATGCCTGAAACGTCGATTCTCCTGTTCCTTTGATGCTGCCTGACCTGCTGCGCTTTTCCAGCAACACATTTTTAAGCTCTAATCTCCAGCATCTGCAGTCCTCACTTTCTCCTAACTGATTTCAAAAGTCCCTGTTGAGATTGGGTTCCCTTCTTGTGTGAATCATGTCATGCTGTCTTTCCTTCTCTGGAAATATTAAATCTGTTGGAATTATAGATAGGACATCCCCCCCGGGTCTTTTTAAAGACTAGTGAAAATAGAACATAGAACTTTATGGCACAGTACAGGTCTTTTGGCCCTTGATGTTGTGCTGATCGGTGGAACCAATCTGAGACCCCTCTGATCTACACTATCCCATAATCATTCATACGTTTATCCAATGACCATTTAAATGTCCTTGACGTTGGTGAGTCGACTACTGTTCCACGCCCTTACTACTCTCTGACTAAAGACCTACCTCTGACAATTGACCTCTATCTATCACCCCTCAAATTAAAGCTTTGTCCCCTCATGCTAGCCATCACCATCTGAGAAAAAAGGCTCAATGTCCACCTTATCTAATCCACTGATTATCTTGTATGTTTCTATTAAGTCACCTCGCAACCTTCTTCACTGTAACAAAAACAGTCTCAAGTCCCTCAGCCTTTCCACATAAGACCTTGCATCCACACCAGGCAACATCCTGGAACATCACCTCTGCACCCATTCCAATGCTTCTATATCCTTCCTATAATGCGGCATCTAGGACTGTACACAATAGCCACACAAGTGCGGCTGCACCAGAATTTTGTACAGCTGCAGCGTGACCTCGTGGCTTTGAAACTCAATTCTTCTACCAATAAAAAGGTAACACCCCCATGTCTTCTTAACAACCCTATCAACCTCGGTGGCAACTTTCAGGGATCTATGTACATGCACACAGATCTCTCTGCTTTTCCACACTACCAAGAACCTTACCATTAGCCCAGTACTCTGTATTCCTGTTACACCTTCCAAAGTGAATCACCTCACACTTTTCTGTATTAAACTCTATTTGCCACCTCTCAGCCCAGCTCTGCAGCTTATCTACGTCCCTCTGTAACTTGCAACAAACTTCTGCACTGTCCACAGCTCTACCAACTTTCATGTCAGCCGCAAATATACTAATCCATCCTTCCAAGCCTTCATCCAGGTCATTTATAAAAATGACAAATAGCAGTGGCCCCAAAGCTGATCCTTACGGTACACCACTAGTAACTGAACTTTTGGATGAACATTTCCCATCAACCACCACTCTCTTTTTACAGATAGCCAATTTCTGATCCAAACCGCTAAACCACCCTCAATCCCAAACTTCCTTATTTTCTGCAATAGCTTACCATGGGGAACCTTACCAAATGCTTTGCTAGAATCCATAAACACCACATCAATGGCTTTACCCTCATCCACCTGTTTGGTCACCTTCTCAAAGAACTCAATAACATTTGTAAGGCATGACCGACCCTTCACAAAACCGTGTGGATCTTTCTGACTGTGAAAATCAGGCCTTATTGATTAAGCAGCTTGGTGTGTGGTGCAGGAACATTACATGTTTGTCTAGAATCATACCCAAGCATAGGTATTGCGTACAGGAGATTAAACAGAAATGTTAAAACAGAGAAAATAGTTATAGGTGTCCTTTGAAATCAGAAAAGCATTGTTATCACAGTGTAGGACAGCTTCCCATTCAGACAACATCAAAAATAATTAAGAAGTGGGAGAAGGAATGTTTCCTTGTATGTCTGTTCTGCAGATGCATGAGTTGTTCTCAGCCAAGATTGGGTTTTATTTACTTTGGCTTTGAAACTCGCCGATTGAATCTTACATGATTCCAGAAAATTGGCGAGGATATGAAAATGTAAAGACTCACAGTCAAACTGAAGTCCTAAACTTATATTTTTAAAACGTCCCATTTGAATCCTATTAGAATCCGGATTCTAACTCAAATTTCCTGATGACACTTCTTAAAAAAATCTGGAAATAAAAAAAAAGTCAGATTGTTGTTAAAAACCCTTATATTATTTTGTGAAAGAAATCTGACATCCTTAATGACTCTGTGACTCCAGTTTCATTTCAATGTAATTGATGCTTAATTGCCTTTTGAAGTGAACTATCCAATCATCTCGCTGTATCAAACTTGTACCAGCCATTCAAGAATGTGTGCCATCACCTTCTCAAATCAACCACAGATGAGCTGTAAATGTCATGTCCACCTCTCGAGGTTGAAGATGAAAATTAAATCCTTCCCAACAACTTACAAAGAAAGTTTCTAAAAGTTATTTTTAATTTGTGGTTCTCTGAACAATTTTGATGATTTAGTGGGGTGCAGGGAATGGGTTGAAGAAGAGCTTGATGGAACAAATTGCAGGTTCTCTCTTTGGGATAAATGAATGCTCTGAGTTTAATATTAAAGCTAAACATGACAAATAGCATGGGATGATATCCAGTAAGTGCTCCACAGTATGTGACTATTTCTGAGTCAGATGTTATTTCCATCTTTCTGAACCTTTCAAAGCTCATTCCTGAAAGACCTGAAAGAATGAAGGACAAAGCTGTACACCATTGCCATGGTTGAGAAGAATGAGAGACAAGATGAGATTGGTCACAGAGCAATGACTGAGTATTTAAGAAGCTTGGGGTTTTCAAACTTTCAGACTATAAAGTGAAGGAATAGTTCATCACCTCCTTCTCAGGGCAACTAGGGATGAACAACAAACACTGGCCAGCCAATGACACCCAGATCCCGCAAATGAATAAAATATTATGGACAATAGAGAGCCAGGCAGTTCTGAGGTGCTGGGGCAGAAGATAGCCTTGATCTTTTGCGTTCCTGTTTCAGGATACCACGTAAGATTCAATGTTAATCCAGGACTCCGAGGCCACTCAGCCCAATAGACATTCTTAATCATTCACTGTATCACCTACTTCCCTGACTTTTTCTGTACCCTTTTATGTTCTCATCCAAATCAATTTGAAATTATGCCATAGTTTTCATCTCAAAATTAATTATGCAAAAACATTTAATATACTGTAACCATTTAGGTGAAAAACAATTTCTGTCTACTTGCTTGGGTAGACCGAGGCATTCAAGGAGAATGCAGAGTCCCTTAGTGTCATGGCCAACTGTTTTCTCAACCAACTAAAGACCTACTAAAACATTCCAAGTGAACCGGGTTGCTGTTGGTGAGAGACAGTTCTGTTTGAGTCAAACAAGTGAATGAAATCCACAAGCAAATTTTTGGCTGTGGTGTACTTTTGAAACATACAGACATACGACTTAAGAGCAGGATAGCTGTCTTGCCCCTTCAGCCAACTTTTCCTTTCAATCTGTTTATGGCTTATCTGATTGTGGTTACAATTACAAACAATCGTTGTAGGCTGGATTTCAAACAATGATGAGACAGAATACAGGAAAAGATAAAGTGCTTAGTGGAATGGTGTAAGGATAATAATCTCTCCATGAACATCAAAACCCAATGAGCTGGTCATTGACTTCAGGAAACAAGATGGACAGCGTGCTCCTCTCTACATCAATGTTGCTGAAGTGGAGATGGTTGAAAGTATCAAGTTCCTAAAAGTGATGATCACCAATAATCTGTCCTGGTTCACCAACATTGATGCAATAATCAGGGAAGCACAGCAATGGCTCAATTTCCTCAGGAGGCTAAGGAAATTCAGCATGTCCGTAAAGACTCTTACCAACTTTTATAAATTCTATCCAATGCTTCATAGCTTGGTATGGCAACTGCTCTGACCCAGTACTGTAAGAAACTACAGAAAGTTCTAAGCATAGCCAAGCCCCTCACACAAGCCAACCTTCCATCCATTGACTACATCAGGATGTCTCACTACCTCTGGTTGTTGTATCTTCCAAATTCTTCCATTGGGCAGAAGATACAAAAGCTCAAACACATTTAGTAACAGATTCAAGAATATCTTCTTCCCAACTGTTCTTAGACTTCTGAGTGGACCTCTCAAATTTCAAATTTAATAATTCAAATTCACTCTTTGTGCGCCTTCTCCAAAGGCATAACATATTCCTTGTCTGTTTAAAATATTGAAGTTTGTATGGTTTGATCTGCCTTTACAGTTCACTGTACCTAGGCACATAGAATCAAACAGTCATACAGCACAGAAACAGACCCTTTAGTTCCATGTCAAAAATAATCCCAAACAAACTAGTCCCACCTGCCTGCTCCTGGCCCATATCCCTCTAAACCTTTCCTGTTCATCTATCTATCCAGAAGTCTTTTAAACATTGTAATTGTTTAATCCAACACTTCTTCAGGAAGTTTGTCTCATACATGTGAACCACCCTCTGTGTAAAAGATTCACCTCTCATGTCTTTTTTGAATCTCTCTCTTCTCACTTAAAAATGCATCCTCTAGTCTTGAAATCCCCCATCCTAGGGAAAAGACAGCTATTATCAATTCTATATACATTTCTTATTATTTTACAGACTTCTATCAGGTCACCTCTCAACCCTCTATGCTCCAGTAAAAAGAAGTTTCAGCTTCTCCAGCCTTTCTTTGTAACTCAAACCTTCCATACCTGGAATCTTCCTGGTAAATCTCTTGCTTGATAGTCATGAGGTGGAGGTGCAGGTGTTGGACTGGGGTGGACCAAGTCAAAAATCACATAACACCAGGTTATTGCCCAACAAGTTTATTTGGAAGTATTAGTTTTCAGAACACTGCTCCTTCATCAGATAACTAGTGAAGCAAGATTATAAGACACAGAATTGAAAGTAAAAGATCACAATCGCATGCAAATAAAACAATGTATTGAACACCACTCTAGGTTTGTTCAATATATTGTTAATTGCATTACAATGTGACCTTTTACTATAAATTCTGTGTCTTATGATTCTGCTCCACTAGTTACCTTATGAAGGAGCAGTGTTCTGAAAACTAATACTTCCAAATAAGCCTGTTGGACAATAACCTAGTGTTGTGTGATTTTTAGCTTGATAATATCCTTCCAATAACTGGGCAACCAGAACTGGACATAGTATTCCAGAAGAGGTCTCAACAATGTCCTGTCCAACCTCAACATGACTTCCTAACTCCCATACTCAAAGAACAAATAAATCAAATCTAAGTTTTCAAAACTTCCAAATGCAGATGTACACTGATAACCTTTGAATCCCTTTGTGAGTCAATGATCTATCTACCTCTGCATGTAAAAACGCAATGATAATGTCCAACCTACTCTCTGGGGAGAGAGTGTTCCAATGATTTACAACAACAATTCTCCCAATCTCCATCTCAAATGAGCAACCACTTATTTTTAAACTAGGTTTCCTAGTTTTAGTCCCTCCAACAAGAAAACATATCTTTTCAATATCAACCCTATCAAGTCATCTCAGGATCTTATGTTTATAATTGTCAATTCTCATTTTTCGAAGCTTCAATGGATATAAGCCCAACACATCCAACATTTTTCCATAAGATAAATCTCTTTGCTATGAATCAGTTGAGCAAACCATGCCTGAACAACTTCTAATGTATTTCATGTTCTTTCCAGTGCTCCAAATGTGGCCTCAACAATGCCCTCTATACCTGTAGCAAAATATTTAACTTTTATGTTCCACTCCCTTTGCAACAATTTTATTTCAAATATTCATTCATGGATTATGGATGTCCCTGGCTGGGCCAACAATTACTGCCCATCCCTAATTGCCCTTAAACATGTTTTGGTGAGCTGCCCTCTCAATGGACTGCAGTCCAAATGTGATGCGAGAGGGAGTTCCAGAACATTGACCCAGCGACACTGGAGAAACGGTAATATACTTTCCAGGACAGATGGTCAGTAGAGATGCCATGAAATCACTCTTGGTGATGCAGTTCTTCCATCCAAATTGTGATCTACACCCTTAAAACCCTCAGTGCTCTGTCCAAGTGATATTCAACATAGAGGAGTACTGATTCATCAAGGTGGGTGAGGTTGTGATGGATGGTGACCAAACGTTCGTTTCCTTTACTCACGTTTGACCTGATGTGATCAGACCTCATGGTGTCTAGGAGTAATGTTCAGAACTCCCAACACTATATGCTCGATCTGACCCGCTGGTAGGGCAAGACACACCCAGTGATGATCATGGTAATATCTGGGATGTTGTGTGTCAGTATGATTTTGTGATTATGACTATGTCGACTGGTCTGTGAGTCGGCTCTGCCAATTATAGTACTATCTTTGAGATGTTAGGAGAGTTTTGCAGAGTCAAAAGGGCTGTATTTCCTGTCATTTCCAATCCTTTAGTCAATATCAGGTGTTCAGTTCAGTTTCATTCCTGTTTACCTTTCCAGTTATTGATGCTACTCAGCAGCTTGCTTAGTCATTTCAGAGAGTTGATAAGAGTCAGCTACATTGTTAAGGGCTAAAGTCACATGGAGGCTAGTCATTCCCTAAAGGACACCAATGAACCAGAAGGGATTTTATGAAAATTGACAACAGTTACATGGACAATATTAGCCTTTTAATTCCAGATTTTCCTTGGATTCAAATTCGATCATCTGATTGGTGGGACTAGAGCCAGATCCTCCTAGGCCACCACTTCCCTATGAATGACAATATTTCATTACCTTCTTAATTACTTGGTGTCCTTGTATTGCTTTTCTTTTTCAGATTCCTCTGTATCTCCAGATTCTGCAATCTCACTCTCCATTTTAATAATTTGCTGATTTTTATATTCTTCCAGCCCACGTGGACAAGTTAACCTATCTATATTCTTTTACACATTCTTCTTGTCCTCTTCACAACTTATTTTCCATTCTTCCTTGTGTCATCAACAAATTTAAGAACAATATATTTGGTCCATTTATCAAAATATTGAGTTAAATTTTAAATTCTTGAAAATAATTTGCATCACAAATTCATATAGCACATAACTTTTCACATCTTACCAACACAAATTTGACCGATTTATACTTACTGTCTCTATTCTGTAGCTAACATGTCCCTTATCTGTAATAATGTTATCCCCTACACCATGAGCCTTCATTGTATGTGATAGCCTTTGATATGTCACTTTCTCAAATGCCTTCTGCAAGTCTAAGTACAGCACATCAATAGATTCCTGTATATCCGCATCATTTCCTCAAAGATCTCCAATAAGTTAGTTAAACATGATTTCCCTTTCACAAACCATTTTGACATTCTCTGAATGTCCTGCTATAACTTCCATTATAACAGACTCCAACACTTTCCCTATGACAAATGTAAACTAATTGGCTTATAGTTTCTTGTTTTCTGTTGTAGAGTCATAGAGATGTACAGCATGGAAACAGTCCCTTTGGTCCAACCCCCGTCCATGCCGACCAGATATCCCAACCCAATCTATTCCCACCTGCCAGCCCCTGGCCCATATCCCTCCAAACTCTTTCCCTGGAGCCTCTGACGCTCCAGGGAAAATGGCCTCAGTCTGTTCAGCCTCTCCCTGTAGCTCAGATCCTCCAACCCTGGCAACATCCTTGTAAATCTTTTCTGAACCCTTTCAAGTTTCACAACATCTTTCCGATAGGAAGTTCTTCCATATCCTTTTCCACAATAAATACTGATGAAAAATACTCCTTTAGTATCTCCCCCATTTTCTGCGGCTCCACACAAAAGCCGCCTTGCTGATCTTTGAGGGGCCCTATTCTCTCCTGAGTTATCCTTTTGTCCTTAATGAGTTTGTAAAAACCCTTTGGATTCTCCTTAATTCTATTTGCTGAAGCTATGTTCTTCTCCTTTCTTGAATAGAAGAGTCACATTTGCTATTTTTGAAATGACTGGGACATTTCCAGAATTTTTGCAAGACTCTGGAATGAAGGCCATCAGGATTTGGGGACTTGTCAGTTTTTCATTCTCATAATGTTCTCGTTATCTTTTCTCTGGTGATCATAATTGTTTTGAGTTCCACCCTCCCTTTCACTTTCTGAATCAGAATCATTTCTGTTATTGCTATTGCCTCCTGTGAAAGCAAACACAAAATATCCATTCAATTCACTTGCCATTCCCTTATTTTCCAATACTGATGCCCCAGACTCACTCTGTGGAGGACCAACCGCCAGTTACTTATTCTCTTCCTTGTTAAATACTTGTAAAACCTATTGCTATCTGTCTTATATTTCCAGCAAGACACTAACCCTAACTATTTTGTTCTCCTTATTAATCATATGGTCATTCTTAGCAATCTTCTGGCCTGCTAAATCACCTTTGCAAAACTATAAGCGTGTTCTTTCAATTTGATATCTTTAACTTCCTTCTGTTGTCATTGAAGGATCTTACTTTCTGACTGGAATATATATTTTCTGAATATTCTGAAATATCCCCAAAAATGTTATTACACCTCTATTAATCTATTGCTTAATTTAATGTTCCAATTCACTTTAATGGCTTTGTCTTCATAGCCTCATAACTGCCCATATTTTATTTTAAAACATTGGTGTTTAATTCATTCTTCTTTCTCTCAAATTCAAAATTGAATCATATTCTGATCACTGCTACCTACAGGAGACTTCAACATGAGGTTCTAATGAATCCCGTTTCACTGCACGTTACCAGATTAGCATTGCCAGGTCTCTTGTTGGCTCCAGAACATGCTACTCTTAGAAACCGTTTAGAAAATACTCGATGTATTCATCATGTAGTCTACTTTGCCAATCTGATTTTTCCTATCTGTACATAGAGTTAAACCATTATCACTATTATTTTACCTTTCTGATAAACGCTAATCATTTTATGCTGGATACCACATGCTTCAGTGTGATTCCATTTAATGCGCCTATAAACCACACGCATATTTGGCTTTTTATCTTTATTATTTCTCATCTGCACTCAGACTGATTCTACATCTTGATCTCTAGAACTGAGATCTGAATCTCTACAGTTCAGATAGAGGTTATTCGGCGCATTGGCTCTTCAGTCACCCTCCGTAGAACATCCAACCCAGACACACCTCCCCTACCCCACATTAGCCATGGATAATCTGCACATCTTTGGACTATGGGAAGAAACTGGACAACCTGATAGAAATCCACACAGACACTCACCCAAAGCTAGAATCGAATCCAGGTCCCTGGCGCTACAAGGCAGCCATTGTACCGCCTCTCAATTGAACTAATGTCATTTTAAATTCAAAGCATATGAAATGGCCAATGGACAAAAATATGACATTAAAAGTCCCTGATCCCCACAAGGAATTAAGTTAAACCAGCGGAATATTCATCCATCCCTGCAAATTTAGGACACAAATCTGGCAAATTGCCCTAAGCACACAGCCTTCCTTCCTGGCCCCAGTGGAGTAGGAAACCATTGAGTTCTGTCGAATAAATAAAGAACACGGATTTATAGTGTAGCTTATCATTACCTCAAGATGTTCCAAACTGCTTCACAGCCAAGGATTTATTTTGGAAGTAAAATGTGGCAGCTAATTTACTCTCCGCAAAGTCTCAAAAGCATTGGAATAGTTGAATAAGGTTGAGAATGTTGGCCAATGCAATTCCCTGCTCTAGTTCCAATTGGATCTTATTGCGCATACCTGAGATGACATCCAGAGCATCTATTTAACATCTCCTTGCAAAGACGGCAGCTCTAATAATGCAGTTTGCACTCTGAAAAGCATTGTTCTACAATATGCTGTTCAAGACCTTGGCGGTAAATTTAATTTTCATTGATGGAATAAAATGCCTGTTATCAATTGGCAGACCAATTTCCCACTCCATTCAATTAATTAAATAAACTTGTGGATGGTCTCTGCATCAATTCTATTTACTTATCTTTGTTTAAAATCCTTAATTCAACAATATTCTATTAACTTCAGTCTTGAAAGTTTCACTCAAGCTTCTGGAATGAGATTTAAACTCCACAAAATTGTGTCAGAGAAAGAAATGCTGTTTATGAGTATTTCATTAACTCATGTTACAACACAGGCTGGAAGGATTCTTTGATTTCTTTCTAGACCCATTCCTCCAAAGGTTATAACAAATTTTTAATTTAACAGGGTGATGATACAGTTACAAAGGTTTTTCACTAGTACCTGCTTTAGTATGAGCAACTGTCCAGCAAGGTTTCTTTAACCACCAAGAAGTAACTAATTTATTATGAGTAAAAATCACTCAAACAAACATGCAAAGACTATTGACAAGAAAAGGTTTAGACTGTGCAAAAATAGGTCTGACTTATATTCAAACATCTTTAATTTAACATGAGGCAAATCTGGGCAACAGACAAACTATGGCTAAACGTTCCACAGAGTTTATCAATAGCAAATGTGATCAAAGACATCCCATAAATTTCTCAGTAATCATCCTTATTTGTCAGTGACACTGAGTCACAAAGTCACATTAAAACTCTATAAGGCATTTTAACTCATCACTTTCAAATATCTGGCCTTTAAACTCCCTCAAAGCTGTTCCATCACAGATTGCCTCAATGACAATCATGGTCTAGTAATCCACCTTTCTTTTCTGGGACTATGCTCCACTGTAATCTTGAGTACTGAACTCCAGGACTTCCTCATAGGTACAACTTCAGCTTTTTACAAAACATACTTTGTGGAAAAAGAATTGTACCAAATCAGCACTGCCCCAAATTTGTTTCCTGATCTCAATCTGGGTCGGTTGCACTAAGCAAATATTTCCTGTAAGCTTTCAGCCCTCATTCTCAATATTAATTGTGCACTGGCTTATTTGAGCCCTCACTGTGCAGATCTATTAAATCCGTCTATGACTGCTCTGTGCCACAAATACACAGAACCTGTGTATTTCAGTTATCTATTAATTGCGTACAAGCTTCTTCCAAACACTTTATAACAACCTGAGTCCTCACGACACAGAGCTATTCAGCTGTTCTAGGACTTCCTGAATACTACAGAGAACCTATGTAATTGAGTTGCTATCAGTAACACACCTAAGAGCAGACCTTCCTAACATGGAGTCTGTTTTTCATTCTCTTGTTATCTCATTTACACACTGACTTCCATTGTCACTGTCAGCTCTGAACTCCTTTTCAGTTACCCCTTAAACTCGTGAGTGACCTATTCAAACCCTTGCAGCAGGGTCCACCATTTTTAATAGGCAGAATGAAATGTAATTAATGTATCCAAATAGTCAAATGTAATAATTTCATGGAACTCTATGTTCCTTAAGTCTTACAATTTTCACAGAATATTTTCACAGAATATTGACTTACAGCACAAATTGCATTCAATAAAAATGACTTTCATCACATTCAGTACGTCTCTAGACCCCACAGTCTTCAATTCTGTTATCAGATTTGAACCCAAATTTCCAACCAGAACTATTAACTGCCCTCTGAGCAATTAAGATGGGCTATTAATGTTGGCCAAGCCAGCAATGCCCAGATCCCCAGAATGAATTTAAGAAAAAAACTGAGGAAGGATATATTGCCCTGGGGCAGACTGAGCATTATATTTACTAAAACTGGGTTCAGAGGCTGGAATTCTGAGCAGAGAGCATACATATTGGGGCAGAATCTTCCCAGATACTGACCATTGCAGAGGAAGTTGAGAAAAGCATGTGAGATGAGCACTGATGATCTTATGTGATGTCCAGTCCCATTTTTGAAGCACTGAACAGCAAATCAGGATTTGCACTAGTGAGCAGTGACAGGCTATGTGCATTTGCATGCATTAATATTTCATTTAGCTGCCTTTTGAAGAAGTCATGGCAGCTTACGGAATGTTTGATTTTCTTCGGGCTCCTCTTTAGACTTTATTGAGCTGCAAACTACATTTGGTCTTGGAAAGATTGGAGGCATATATCAGAATATTATTAGACATTAATGAGAGGACTTCAGTTGCATGGGGAGATAAGAGAACCTTAGATTGTTCTCTTTAGAGCAGAGAAAATTAAGGGAAGATTTAATGAAGATGTTCAAGATGAAGAGTTTTGATAGAGTAAAAAGGCAATAAAAGAAACAATCGGGAAGTTAGAAGTTTATACAATTGGCAAAAAAGGGAAGATGAGGAGTAATATTTTTATGTTGTAAATTGTTATGATTTAAAATGCATTTGAAACAATTTCAAATCTAATTTTCAAATGGGACATTAAAAGTATTAACATGAAAATGAAATATTTCAGGCAGTAGGAAAGAGCAGAGATTAAAGGAAAAATTTTGACCTGTCTGGGGAATTATCTGAATGGAAGGAGATAAAGTAAAACTTCACAAGATAGGTCTCGTGGTGTCCTGCAAAGATTTGTGTTAGTTTCTCAGTTACACAGCATTATCAATGTTAAAAATCACACAACAAAAGATTATAGTCAAACAGGTTTATTTGGTAGTATAAGCTTTCGGAGCACTGCTCCTTCATCAGGTAGCCAGTGGGGCAGGATCATAGGACTCAGAATTTATAGTAACATTCTGTGTACTATGATCCTGCCCCACTAGCTACCTGACAAAGGAACAGTGGTCTGAAAGCTAGTGCTTCCAAATAAACATGTTGGACCAAAACCTGGTGTTGTGTGATTTTTAACTTTGTCCACCCCAGTCCAACACCAGCACCTCCACATCACTGTAATTCATGATTAAGATAATCAGAAAGAAAACCATAAATCCAAATTTACTGCTGACACAATGGTAGATAATATTGAAAAAAGTGTAGTGGAAGCATTAAATTACCAAATTATTGATAGATTAAGTGCCCTGGCAAAACAGTGACAACTGTGGTCAAAGTCATATTTCAAGTATAAAAGATCAGATTAAACAGCATTTGCAGCAATTAAGTGGTAATGTTATTGCATTAATAATTCAGAATCTCAACGTAACGTTCTAGAGACAGGGGTACAAATTTAACCATAGCAGATTGCAAAAGTCAAATTCAATAAAAATCTGGAATTAAAAAGTGAACCTAGTGGTGACCGTGAAGCTGTTGTAAACACTAAAGTTCTTTAGGCAAGGAAATCTGCTGTCCTTACCTGGTCTGGACTACATGTGAACCCAAATTTTCAACCAGAAGTACTAACTGCCCTCTGAGCAATTAGGATGGGCAATTAATGTTGGCCAAGCCAGCAATGCCCAGATCTCAAGAATAAATTTTCAAAAATCTGAGAAAGGATATATTGCCCTGGGACAGACTGAGCATTAATTTACTAAAACTGGGTTCAGAGAATGGAATTTTGAACAGAGAGCATACATATTGGGGCAGAATCTTCCCAGATACTGACCCATTGCAGAGGAAGTTGAGAAAAGCATGTGAGATGAGCACTGATGATCTTATGTGATGTCCAGTCCCATTTTTGAAGTACTGAACAGCAAATCAAGATTTGCACTAGTGAGCAGTGACAGGCTATTTATGTGTATTTGCATGCATTCATTATATCACCATCAAACCTCATTTGCATACTTTAGTACTCAATATCGCCTCACTCGTATGCAATTTTTCATTATTCTACCTGCAGAAAGAGACTCAAGAGTGACAGTTGCAGCCATGAAATTGAGAATGGTAACCTGGTGCCTACACCTCATCATTTGCTCCTCCAACTCTCCAGCTTGAACATCAGGTAGCAACATCTCAGGGTATGCTCCATCGGCAGTGACCACATACATGACCCATCCACTGAGTTGGCATCAGACATCTACCAGATTCACTCATGGCACATCGCGGGCCAGCTTACAACACAGTTCTGAATTTCATGTACTTCTTGTTCTAATGCCACTGCAAGGGATGAGCAGCCATGTCATGGATTTGACTAGGGTGCATCTCCTCATTTGCTCTGTCAATACTTACTCACTTTGCACCTACTTCAATTTCTCTGTCTTGCCCAGCGATGTCTTGTTACACGATGACCTCTCAGTTGTAGCTTACTGTGCTTGCTGTGCCTTGACCTGATACTTAACACAGTCACAAATTCTAACAGCTTGTGATAGTTGTCAGCACTCATTAGCCAAGGGGTGGACATATTGTAGTGTGCCACCAAGCTTTATGAATCTTGCAACATGTGCCAGCAACATAATCGGCAAATACACTGCATGTACTTCAACCAAATTGCCATGTCTCAAAGTAGTCCTCAGTCATGTCTAGGGAGACCCCTTTTAATCAGGGGGTTCTGGCACAGCACGTCAAGGACAGCCACTGATATTGGTTCATGGGCTAGGGAAAGGTCAGGGTCAGTACCCTCTCTTTGTAGGGGTGAGGAGCTGAATGTTGAGTAGCCCACCGCTCAACTTGTTTCTTTATGTCTGGTTGTGGGCATTTCTCACCTGGAATGAGACAAAGCGAGGGATTGAGTGAGATGAAAGTGCCTGACTGTTAATGCTAATGCCAAGGGGTGGGGTGTGAAGTGGCCTGAGAGATTGAATAGACAGAGGTTATATGAAGAGTGAGTAGTGATGGGGAAAAGTGTAGATGACAACAAACGAGGGAAGACATTTAATACAGCAGTGAGAGAGTGCTAGACCATGAGGCTTGGTAGGACCTGTGAACAGAAGAAAAGATAGAGTGAGCGTGAGGTAACAGAGAGAAGATGGTGGTAGCTATGATCAAAGAGCAGAGCAAGTCATTGACCTTCTTGCAGCATTGCTGGAGTTCCTCCAGACTATCGACACTGACTGGATGGCAACTTCAGATCATTAGAACATTACGGCGCAGTACAGGCCCTTCGGCCCTCGATGTTGCGCCAACCTGTCATACCAATCTGAAGCCCAACTAACCTACACCATTCCATGTACGTCCATATGCTTGTCCAATGACGACTTAAAGGTACTTAAAGTTGGTGAATCTACTACCATTGCAGGCAAAGCATTCCATACCCTTACTACTCTGAGTAAAGAAACTACCTCTGACATCTGTCCTATATCTACCACCCCTCAATTTAAAACTATGCCCCCTCGTGCTCTCCATCACCATTCTCCCTGTCCACCCTATCTAACCCTCTGATTATCTTATATGTCTCTATCAAGTCACCTCTCAACCTTCTTCTCTCTTACGAAAACAGTCTCAAGTCCCTCAGCCTTTCCTTGTAAGACCGTCCCTCCATATCAGGCAACATCCTAGTAAATTTCCTCTGCACCCTTTCCAAAGCTTCCACATGCTTCTTATAATGAGGTGACCAGAACTGTACACAATACTCTGAATGAGGCCGCACCAGAGTTTTGTACAACTGTAGCATAACCTCATGGTTCCAGAACTTGATTCCTCTATTAATAAAAGCTAAAACACTGTATGCCTTCTTAACAAGCCTGTCAACCTGGGTGGGAACTTTCAAGGATTTGTGTACCTGGACACTGAGAACTCTCTGCTCATCTACACTACCAAGAATCTTACCATTAGACCAGTACTTTGCATTCTGGTTACTCCGACCAAAGTGAATCACCTCACACTTGTCCGCATTAAACTCCATTTGCCACCTCTCAGCTCAGCTCTGCAGCTTATCTATGTCTCTCAGTAACCTACAACGTCCTTTGTTACAATCCACAACTCCACCAACCTTAGTGTCATCTGCAAATTTACTAACCCATCCTTCTACGCCCTCATCCAGGTTGTTTATAAAAATGATGAACAGCAGCGGACCCAACACCGACCGTTGCGGTACACCACTGGTAACTGGACTCCAGGATGAACATTTCTCATCAACCACCACCCTCTGTCTTCTTTCAGCAAGCCAATTAATGATCCAAACTGCTATATCTCCCACAATCCCATTCCTCCGCATTTTGTATAATAGCCTACTGTGGGGAACCGTTTCGAATGCCTTGCTGAAATTCATATACACCACATCAACCGGTTTACTCTCATCTACCTGTTTGGTCACCTTCTCAAAAGAACTCAATAAGGTTTGTGAGGCACGACCGACCCTTCACAAAACTGTGCTGACTATCCCTAATCAAATTATTCTTTTCTAGATGATTATAAATCCTATCTCTTATAACCTTTTCCAACACTTTACCAACAACTGAAGTAAGGCTCACTGGTCTATAATTTCCAGGATTGTCTCTACTCCCCTTCTTGAACAGGAGAACCACATTTGCTATCCTCCGGTCTTCCTGTAGACAATGACGATTTAAAGATCAATGCCAAAGGCTCGGCAATCTCCTTCCTAGCTTCCCAGAGGATCCTAGGATAAATCCCATCCGGCCCAGGGGACTTATCTATTTTCACACTCTGCAGGATTTCTAATACCTCTTCCTTGTGAACCTCAATCACACCTAGTCTAGTAGCCTGTATCTCAGTAATCTCCTCGACAACATTGTCATTTTCTAGAGTGAATACTGTTGAAAAATATTCATTTAGTGCTTCCCCTATCTTCTCTGATTCCACACACAACTTCCCACTACTATCCTTGATTGGCCCTAATCTTACTCTTGTCATTCTTTTATTCCTTAAATATCTATAGAAAGCCTTAGGGTTTACCCTGATCCTATCTGCCAACAACTTCTCCTGTCTCCTCCTGGCTCTTCTGAGCTCTCTCTTTAGGTCTTTCCTGGTTACCTTGTAACCCTCAAGTGCCCTAACTGAGCCTTCACATCTCATCCTAACATACGCCTTCTTCTTCCTCTTGACCAGAGATTCCACTTCCTTCGTAAACCATGACTGCCATGCTCTACAGCTTCCTCCCTGCCTGACAGGTACATACTTACCTCGGACACACAGTAGCTTTTCCTTGAATAAGCTCCACATTTCTAACGTGCCTTTCCCCTGCAGTTTCCTCCCCCATTCTATGCTTCTTAAATCTTGCCTAATCGCATCGTAATTGCCTTTCTCCCAGCTGTAACTCTTGCCCAGTGGTATACACCTAGCCCTTACTATCACTAAAGTAAACATAACAGAATTGTGATTGCTATCACCAAAGTGCTCACCTACTTCCAAGTCTAACACCTGGCCGGGCTCATTACCCAGTACCAAATCTAATGTGACTTCGCCCCTTGTTGGCCTGTCTACATACTGTGTCAGGAAGCCCTCCTGCACACACTGGACAAAAACTGACCCAGCTATAGTACTCGTATTATAGTGTTCCCATTCAATATTTGGAAAGTTGAAGCCCCCATGACAACTACCCGGTCTCTCTCACTCCTTTCGAGAATCATCTTTGCTGTCCTTTCCTCTACATCTCTGGAACTATTCAGAGGCCTATAGAAAACTCCCAACAGGTAGACCTCTCCTTTCCTGTTTCTAACTTCAGCCCATACCACCTGAGTTGATGAGTCCCCATACATCCTTTCTGCAACTGTAATACCGTCCTTGACCAACAATGCCACTCTTTAACTATCTTCTCTGTTCATACTGAAACATCTCAACCCTGGAACCTGCAACAACCATTCCTGTCCCTGCTCTAACCATGTCTCCGAAATGGCCACAACATCGAAGTCCCAGGTACCAACCCATGCTGCAAGTTCTCCCACCTTATTCCGGATGCTCCTGGTGTTGAAGTAGACACACATCAAACCAACTTCTTGCTTGCCGGTGCCATCTTGTGTCCCTGAAACTTGATTTTGGACCTCCCTGCTCTCAACCTTTTCTATTTTTGAAGTACAATTTTGGTTCCCATCCCCCTTCTGGATTAGTTTAAACCCACCCCAATAGCCTTAGCAAATTCCCCCCCAGGATATTGGTACCCCTCTGGTTCAGATGAAGGCCATCCTGCTTGTAGAGGTCCGACCTACCCCAGAAAGAGCCCCAATTGTCCAAGAATCCAAAACCCTCGCTCCTGCACCATCCCTGTAGCCACGTGTTCAACTCCTCTCCTCTCTCTCCCTATTCCTTGCCTCACTAGCACGTGGCACGAACAGCAAACCAGAGACAACAACTCTATTCATCCTCGCTCTAAGCTTCCACTCTAGCTCCCTGAATTTCTGCCTTAAATCCCCATCTCTCTTCCTACCTATGTCGTTGGTGCCTATGTGGAACACAACTGGGGCTGCTCCCCCTCCCCTTTAAGGATTCCCAAAACACCATCAGAGACATCATGAACCCTGGCACCTGGGAGGCAAAACACCAACCGTGAGTCTCTCTCGTCCCCACAGAACCTCCTATCTGTTCCCCTAACTATGGAGTCCCCAATGACTTCTGCTCTGCTCCTCTTCCCCCGTCCCTTCTGAGCAACAGGGATAGACTCTGTGCCAGAGCTCTGCACCCCACTGCTTTCCCCTGGTAAGTCATCCCCCCCAACAGTATCCAAAACAGTATACTTATTGTTGAGGGGAATGGCCACAGGGGATCCCTACACTGCCTGCCGGTTCCCTTTCCGTCCCCTGACTGTAACCCATTTGCCTTTTTCTTGTACCTTAGGAGTGACTACCTCCCTGTAACTCTTCTCAATAACCCCCTCTGCCTCCCGAATGATCCGAGGTTCATCCAGCTCCAGTTCCCTAACGCAGTTTTTCAGGAGCTGGAGTTGGATGCACTTCCTGAAGATGTATTCAGCAGGGACACTAGTGGTGACCCTTACCCCCCACATTCTGCAGGAGGAACATTCAACTGCCCTAACCTCCATTCCCACTACTCTAAATTCCCAAAGAGACTATTGAATAAAAAAGGAATAAAAAAAACTCGTTACCTTACCAATCTGGTGCACAGGTCCTTTTTTTTGGTTAGAGGAGGAGGATGGGTGGGAACACTACCTGAGTAGTGTTTCGGGTAACGCAACCACACAAATATATGACTTCCCAGAAGTCCTTCGCTCTTCCTTCGCACCTCTCGGCAAATGGAGGCCCGACTCCCGAGGTAAGTCCCTTATAATGCAGGAAAACGCACCCTTCCCAGCAGCCCTCGCTTCACCTCTGCTTCTCTCCTTGCCGATCTGGCAAAATCAGGCTGGGAACATGGGGTAGTGTGGTCTCCTCTGCTGGTCCTGGGAAATAGGATAGCCCTACTCTGCACCACACCGTTCATCAGGACATTGAGGACCCTGTCAAACAAAGCAGGATGCCAATTGCCCTCTACCCAACATTTCTGGGGCAATTTGCACCAACTGGACTGACAATGTTTGACTGACTGGCACCAGCAGATCCTGGCAGTGGCGAGTACTTTCATCTGCAGCGAGTCAGAGAATTTGACTCATGGGGCATCATAGGGACGTGGTGCATAGGTTAGGGTTTGGATTAAGGGTCACAAAACTAAAATAAAGAATTGGAGATTTGAGTCAAAACCAAAAATTGCACGTGAAACTCAGCAGGTTGGGTGGAAAGAAAGAATTAACATTTGAGTCCAATGACACTTCATCAGAACAGAGTCACCAGACCTAAAACGTTAACTCTGCTTTCTTCCCACAGATGCTGCCAGACCTGCTGAATTTCACTAGCAATTTCTGTTTCTGTTAGGGTGAGGCAGGTTTGCAAACATAACTAAGAGACTGCAAAGGGAAAACACAGAAGGGCTCACAGAGAGAAGCCCTCCATGAAAATTGACACTTCACCAAAATCTAGTAAAATGCAACCCTCGAAATTGGATTCATTGGAAGTGGCAGGGCTCTCAGCTGCTGATTGGAGAATGAGAGAGCTTTGTGTTACCTTGTTACAAGAAGGACCAACGGACATTGTATCATTCAGATACTTATCTGGCCAACAGGAATTAATTGCTCATTTATAAGCCTCAATTCACAGCAGCTTGTCAAACCAGAGGTCCAGTGGGAGTGGAGATGGGAGGGTGAAGATCCTGAACTGACACCTTGTCACCTGACTAAATGCTGCCTTACCATCAATGAACCAAGGGGAAGGCAATTTGATTCAGATGCATGATTGAGTCCCCAGGCATTTTGAAGATTAAATGTGAAAATAATTTTCAAAACATTCAGGGTAGCACGTAAGGTCACCAAGTGAAACTATTTACATTGCCCGGGGAGTTTAGTATGAGAGAAAATAGCTTAAAATTAGAACAAGATCTTTTAGGATTGAAAATATGAGACACTCTTACATATAAAATATGGTCAAAAGTGCTTCAGCAAATATAATTGCTACAAGGATTAATTTTGTTAATTTTAAAACTAAGATTTATAGACCTTTGTCAGCCAAAGGTATTAAGAGGTATGGGGCACAAATGGGTTTAGGAATTAAGTCAAAGATCATTGAATGGTGGAATATGTTGAAGGGGCTAAATAACGTGATGATTTGACATCACACTTTGTCTAGCCTTGTAATATTGCCTGTTTAAACAGTGTAATCACATGTGAAATAATGCCTTGACCCTGAAATAGCCTCACAGGGTTGGAGGGAGGGTGACAAAACTGAAGTCCCAAATCGTTGACCTCTGCTCCCTACCGGGTGTGGGAGATCTCAGATTCACTCCAAAGATTATAAGATAAAATGGAAGAGAAAGGCCATTTGACTCGTCTTCCTCCATCCAGCTAGAAAAACATTCAGATCCTCTCATCAGTGCACCCAGCTGTCTCCGAAATGACTCCAAACTATTTTGCTTCCACCTCTTTACTCAGAAATCCATTCCAAGTGTTAATGACCCAGTATGAACTTCCTTACATCAGTCAAAAATTTGCCAAAATTAAATTAATTGTTTTAAGTAGTTCAGAAAAATAATATATTTCCTTCATATCAAAAAATGATTCTGAGATTCCATCGTAGTAAATGTTACTTCACCATTTCCCCAGATACTGGGGAAACAGTAACAAATTACTATGTGGCACAGAAAATATGGGATATCACCCACTAATCATTAAACTGACTTCAAATGTGCCTTATAGCCTCCATAAAATGTGCAAACACCAACCCTGCTTATTTTAGCCCAGCTTGTGCTTAATTAGTAGCTTAATTGCTCTTTTACCATTGTCCGATAATCTGTTACAGCTGGATTTGATTCAGTTTGGATAAATGCGGTCTAGCGTGAATGACGTGGAGGTTGTATTAATGAGCAAGCAGCTGTTCTGCTAAATGTACAATTATAATTTTGCGTTCAGGATGTTTCAGCTTAACACTGGACAGAAAAGTGAAGACACACAAAACAGTCTGGAGATTGTAAGAGTTAAACATCTACCACAGAACAGAACTTGTGAAAGATTAGAATGCATGAACCATAATAGACAGGAAAAGACCTTCTGGTCTATCAAGCTTAATCCACACAACTGTGATAATCTTGTACATCACAGAACATACACATGTCCCTGAACCACCCCCTGTCAACAATCCCTTCAACCATGAAAATCATATAATGTCCTGAAAAAAGTTAAAAAAAATATAAAATCACAGGCCAAAAGGGAGGCAAGGATCTTGAAATGTTTTCAATGACTCATCAGGCAAGTTAAAATAGTCATGGAGGCAACTCTGGTATTATGTCCTACATTCTGAACCTTTTATACAAGATCATATCCATCTTAGTTAGACTCCTAATTCAAGTATTGTAAGTTTCGTGCAGGAGCCTAAACGTGCATTTACTGTGATTATTAGTTCAGATCTACCGGCAGGTTTGTAGGTAAGCAAGGTCCATGAAATTCTCTTCATCATCTTCCCCCCCTGAATTCCACTCATTTCGACTGGTCAACAAGTCTTTGTGTACTTGGTGAGGCCTAGGCTTGCCTGCCACACTTATCCAATTAAGGGCCTTAAATAGGCAAAGAATAACCAGTTAAGAGCTGCAAGGACTTGCCCTTAAGCTTAAAGTTGGCTGAAGGAGTTCTGCAATAGTGGGGAGGATTGGAAAGTCACCCTGCTCAGGCCTCAGGCTAGGAAGCAGGCCGGGCCCTCTTTAGTGGCCTTCTTAACGTCAGCGTTTATGGATTCCAATGGAGAAAGGAAGGCTTTTGTGGTGCAGTGGTAGTGTCTCTACCTCCGAGTCAGGAAGCCCAGGTTTACATTGCCCCACTCCACAGATATAATAACGACAAGGTTTTCTAGGACAATCCCTGGTTTGGAAGGATTGTCTAATGAGCAAAGCTAAACAGTTTGAGGCTCTATAGTTTGGGGCTGCACGGTGGCTCCGTTAGTAGCACTGCTGCCTCACAGCAGCAGGGACCCGGGTTTGATTCCACCCTCGTGTGACAGCGTGGAGTTTGCACATTCTCCTTGTGCCTGTGTGGGTTTCCTCCAGGTGCTCTGGTTTTCTTCCACAGTCCAAAGATGTGCAGGTTAGGTGAATTGGCCATAGTGTACAGGGATGTGTAGGATAGGTCAGGAGAAATGTAGAGTAAAAGGGTAGGGGAATGGGTCTTCATGTGATTCACTTTGGAGGGTGGGTGTGGACTTGTTGGGCCAAATAGGTAAGTGGCCTGTTTCCATACTGTTGGGATTCTATGATTTTATTCATTGTAGTTTAGAAGAATGAGAGGTGATCTAACTGAATTCTTAAGGAGCGTGACAAGGTAATTGTTGTGAGGCTGCTTCCCCTCATGGGAGACTCTATGACCAGACAGCATAGTCTCCAAATAAAGGATTGCCAATTTAAAACTGAGATGTGGAGGAATTTCTTCTCTCTGAAATCTTTGTGTCTTTGGAACTGCTTGGCAGAATGAGCTATGGGGGCAGAGTCTGTGTATATGATCAAGGCTGTGATAGATTCTTGATCAGTCAGGGAATCAAGGGCTTGGGGAAAGGTCAGGAAAGTGAACATGAGGAATATAAGATCCTATTGAATGGCAGAGCAGGATCAAGGGACCAAACAGCCTGCTCCAAGACTGATTTCGTACAGGCTTATAGATGCTCCTTTCCTCTCCTCCTACCACTTTCTCCAATAAAAGCCAGCCATTTTCCAAACTACCCTCAAGTACTCTTTCTCTTTCCACATTGTTAGACTGGCTAGTTTCTCCAGCACTCTTTTTTTGTTGTTTCTGGACCACTTATTCAGGTTGGTTGGCAGCACTCTGTACTGGAATGTCCTGTTCAGTGAGAAGTGGCAATCCTGTCTCCAGCAAGTTAAACTTCTGTGCAGCAGCCAGTATTGACAGGTGAGCATTCTCTGCTGTCTCTTGGGAGCAGAAAACGCTGTCATCAACAAAATTTCCCCACGTGTCTGTATTACTGGCCTGGTATCAAATGCCACACTAACATATTCCTGTCCTGAGTATGACAGTCTGGGCCTGAAATACTGATTTTCCACAGTTTTCCCCCTGAAATGTACACTATTACTTACCTTGTGGAGAAGCAAGTAGAATGCGCAAACAGAAGGGCTACATTCAGAGATATGGAGTTGAAAAGAGTAAAGGTATCCAGGCCAAGCAAGGTCACTGAAAGGAGCAGTGACCTGGACATTTATTTCAATGCAATCTGTGGAACCTTGCAAAGTGCAAATTGACTGCCGCACTTCCTACTTTACAGCAATGGCTATGCTTCGAACATTTTTCATTGGGTATGAAACATGTCAGGGTTCCTGAAATGGTATTGTACTATAAATACAAATTCTCTATTTCTCTGGATCTTTTAAATGCATACAACAAAACATCAAGATGAAGTCAAGGGAGCATTTGAATTCTTTCAGACATCACCTGATGCAAAACATGCTGCGGTTAAACATAAGAGGTCAAGTCGACTTTTAAACTTATTATTAAAAAATAATTGGCTCATGCATGCACACACACGCATTTATTTAAAACATGCATTGCTGGAGGGATGCATTCCTCCTGTATAAATAGCTAAATCAATGTTCTTTGTCATTCAGGATGTGTGATAATGTGTTAATGTCAGGTTGTGCAGCTTTTCTAAACCTGAAATTATAGGCTCATCACAAAACTGAACAGCAAAAGGACTATCTTCACATTCAGTCCTTTTGTTGAGAGAAGCTATGTTAAAGGCACAATGGCACAATGAAGTTGTGAGCATTTGTTTCTTCTGGAAGGTCAGCAGGCTCACAAGACATAAAATGAAGAGATGACTGGGGAAAGTGATGATGCGAGTTGGTCATTAATCCAGAAAGAGAAAAGATTTAATGGCAGCATTGAATGTTCATTCAATAAATGCTAGAGTAGGTATCAGGATAAAAGCACTATGAAAAGGAAAATCTTTAGAGGTTATGTAAACAGAAAATCACAATGTTAGACATACGTCTGGTCAATGTTTCTGCTGTTCTAGTAATTGTAGCTGATAATGTGCTGCCTTTCAATATTCCTGTCCAGTTTGATCTTGGGGAGATCTTTGCCATTAGCATTCAGCTTTGTAGCATGGCCATGTAATGGCTCATTTTTGGGAGTACAGTGGTGGAGGCATTTGTCAGATACTTACATACTGTGATGCCGAACAGCCTGTCAGGATGGCTAGATCTATGGCTTGCAAACTTGAACAGCAACTGATCAGTTTCTACCCTCTTTCAATCACTTACAACATATGTTCACCTGCCTTAGGGAGCCTCCACACCCGCTTTCTTCAAAATCTCAGCAGCTTGGGATGTTTTTGATTTACTTTTATTCTTGTAATGTTTGTGGCAGTACTGGGTTATATTTCTGGAGACGGTTTGGTGACATGCTGCTTTCTTTAGAGCCTGTTGCTACATTCTTACACAGCTGTCCAAAGACCTGTCCACAGAGACCGTAAATGGTCCGGCTGCTGTGGCCACAGTTCCTCTTCGTCCAAAACTCGGTTGTAGAAATGGGAAGCTGTGTGCAAAAACACAAACAAGAGGACACTACACAGAACAATATTCCCACCAAATATCTTCAAAAAGAGCACCCTTACCTTTATCTCAGACAAGAGCATTGCTCAGGAGAAACTGAGGCCTGCAGATGCTGGAGATCAGAGTCAAGAGTGTGGTGCTGGAAAAGCACAGCAGGTCAGGCAGCATCCGAGGAGCAGGAGAGTCGACATTTCCCGCATATGCCTGATGAAGGGCTTATGCCCAAAATGTCGATTCTCCTGCTCCTCAGGAGCATTGGTTAGACTGGTCTTTGGTTTTTCCTGGTTAATTAATCAGGCTATGATGTAAAATGAGAGGTTGGTGATGAATTGAGTAGCAGATGACATTTGAAGATTCATTTACCCTGAGTTTAACCACTTGCACCTTTAAGTGGGATAGGCTGCCTTTAAGAGGGAAATGTCAATAAAATGTTTTGATCACATACACTGTTACCACCCCCCCCCCCCCCCCCCCCCAATCATTGAGCATTAAGCCAGGCAGCAGTATGTTTGCACTCACCTGGATGCAAATCTAAAAGTAGGCCAGCATGAGGTTTACTCTTGCTTGCCTGAATAGAACCAGGGTTTGGTGAATTGTGAATTGCGATCCCCAAACCTGAAAATGGAAATAGCCCAATTTTTAGCCCTGAGCTTCTTGCCTTCTGTGTGATTCATTTCAAAAACAAACCATTCTCTCAGTGAAGTAATAGGTCCCAACTGAATCTGTCCCCCATCAACAGACGTTCCCTCATCCTAATGTCTTATTCCAATTCAAATATCCCTGACTGACCCACAACATGCTGATCTGTTAATTTTACAAAATCATTTATATTCCTTCTCATTTCTCTCTAATATGAAGAGTTTAGCCTTGTGACACAATGCTCTGTGTTATGTTCTTTACTGCTTAGAAGTGCTGCTTCATATTTGCTTGCTCACCTAAATCTACCTGCATTTATGGCTGTGGGATTGTGTACAATTCTTCCTGTGTGGCCATTTCAATTACTTTATATCTTGGCAGAATAGCTTCCTTTGATCTTTCTTGTACAGCTTAACACTCCATGTCCTTCACAGTCAGTAGATGATCTTGCAGAATTCTCCAGGACATTGTTAATTTATACTGGAAAAATCTCATATTAAAAATGAGCAAAATTCTTGGCTGATGCTGTGGGAGTTCCTTTTTTTCATGTTATGAGGCTATATTTTAGACTGAAACAAAATGCACCCATTATGCTGTGGCCCTGAACTGTAATAAGCTTATGTCCCAGCGTTCTATTCTAAGTACCCAGAATGTATAAGATGATGAACCCTGACCTGTGTCAGACTGTCTCCTCAGCAAATTGAGGCCAGGCCCTGGATTTCAGTGTTCAATATTTTTAGAGTCGGGGTCAATGTTCCTGACTTTCTGTGGTCAGTACACTTGGTTTATGTAGTACAATCATGTCTACACTCAGAGAAGTGAACATAAACTTGCTTTATTGAACTTAGCTATATACAATGGATGGTGAGAGAAGCCTGCTTCTGGAACCCTACCACCACAAATCCCATTTTCATGTGATCTGACAACATTTTGACACAGCTCCTTAAGAACATGCTCAATGTTTAGTCTTGGAGTAAAGCTTTGGTTAGGTCATGTTCTTTCACTATATTCCTTTTAATCATTAACATGTAACTCTTTACTCCCATTTCTCTACAGCGTCATGTATGTTGCCTGATGTAATATTCTTGGCCTTGTTGGAGACAGGAAAGGCGTGCACTCTTATCATTGCTTTGGTGGATTGAGTTGGCATCTTTTCATGACAGATAGTTCACGCGAGAGGGGCAAAAGTGAGGACTGCAGATGCTGGAGATTAGAGTCAAGAATGTGGTGCTGGAAAAGCACAACAGGCCAGGCAGCATCCGAGGAGCAGGAGAATCGATGATTTGGGCAAAAGCCCCTCATCACGGCCATATAATAGTGAAAAGGCAATTCTCCAAAACTTGAATAAACACTATCCCTTTAATAGGACGCCAACAACTTGCAATTCTCACGCTTCAATCCATCTGTGGCATATTCTGAGCAAGGGATAAATCTTGTGGATAGAAAGAAAAATGAAGAAGAGTCTTTAGATTTTCTGTAAATAGTGGTACTTGTTGAACACTTGCTTCTACATGAGGCTGCTCCTCTTCAAACAAAATCATCTCCAGAACTCCATCAGAAGGTAGAAGTGTATCATCATTAGCTTGGAAATAAATTGAATGAGGATCCATAAGATGTACTTTTGTTACACTGTGGTCTGCAGGCAGAATGGAAAAACTGGACAATTGCAGAAAGTTCAGAATACATAACAATCAGTCTTAGAATCAGCCAAATGTTTGGACTGGCCAGATGCTGAATGCTTACACTCAGCATTTATTTTGCCATTTATTCTGAGACTTGTCTTCATCATCTTGCAGATGACCTTTGTTGTGAACATGGTTTGCTTTCTATGGCCATCTTTTGTGAACTTAAGTGAATATTTGCTCTCAACAATGTCTTTTTCAAATGTAAGATCATCACCCATTAATTGTTTTTCTTAGCAAACAATTTACATGATCTTTCAACACCAGGTTATAGTCCATAAGGTTTATTTGGAAGTACTAGCTTTCGGACTGCTGCTTCTTCATCAGGTGGTTGTGGAGTATAAGGTGTTGTGTGATTTTTAACTTCATACACCCCAGTCCGACACTGGCATCTCCAAATCACATGATCTTGATCTCTGAATAAGTTAATAAAATATACACTTTGCTGCCCTGCTAGGAATCCCTTTGTTGTATCGATTGTGTAAGAACACTGGCTGATTCTGCACTGAACTTGAGGAAATCCTTTACAATCTAATCTTTCTCAGGCTCTGAGGTTTGATAGTGCTGTGTGACTGGCAAAAGCTGGGCTTTTAGGTCAGCAGTCCCTGTCAAGTAGTTTGGCTACTCCAACTTGTGTCTAATTTGGTATGTTTGAGATGCCTTTGATATTTGGTTTTTAACTTCTCCAAGATAATCTTTAGCTCTTGAGCCCTATATTTTAAGTCTCTAATTGTTTGCTGAGAAAGCCCTTGAGTGTTTTCATGGCTTGCTGATGGGGATTAATTGTAGACTCCAGCTGTCACTTATGAAAATTAATAATTTTTGAACATTGAATATTGACAGAAACCAATTGAGACATAAGTATATGCCTTTCCCTGGTTTGCTTTTTATTGGCTTCTTGCAGTTAATGAACTATTACTTGATGGATTGTTTCTGAGGCTTGAGGTTTTTCTCTTACTGGCTGAAGATAATGTTGCTGATCCTTGAAAATAGTTGTAAATATGTTGATTTACAGTCAATTTCAGCCAATAAATGTGGGGGTACTTTCCACCTTGACTGAAGCTTCAAGGTTCATGAATCTGTCAGCACCCTGGACCATGTATGGTTGAAGACCATCTTCAAACTTCTTAATTAGAGACTCCTCAATTATTGTCATCACTTGGCTGGCTGTAGAAAATGTGAAAGCTTAATTTTTGTTCATTGGTGATTGGGCCACTATAGCTTCCATCAGCTGTTGGCCCTTTAGATGTTAGGGCACCTGTGATTGTGCTTTTTCACTTCACTGAAACTGCCATCCTTACCCAATTTAGTCTAAATGTGACTCCAGACTCACAGCAATGTGGTTGCCTATTAATTGCCCTCTAGACAATTGAGGATGAACCATAAATATTAGTCTGGCCTATAATGTGCATATCCTATGAATGAATGAAAAAAAAACTTTGCCTGTAACACTGTAGTTTAGTTTCAGTCATGTGTTCTACAATTTTGAGAATGTTCCATTCATTTGCAAATAGAATAGAGGTGCAGCTAATGGCAGATATGACTTCAGAATGCCATCCTCTTTCTGCTTCCCTGTAGCACTTAACCCTTCATCAGGTATAGGAATTTTTCATTGTCTCATGGTGGTGGTTGTTGTTGCTGCTGTTGTTGCATGTTCTTGGTGGTTCAGTGGAACAGTTAGATAAAATCGCCTTGAAAGATATAGCAGAGACCTCATGTACAGTGCCCCCAGGATCCATCAGTTTAGGAAGATTTCAGACTTTGCTTTCTTAAATCAATATGACTAGTTGGTCTATTCTCTATCTCTCTCATTTAGAATTCCCTTTTGTGGCTGACCAACTTCTTTCTTGAGGCATTTTCACCATGGTTTGCAGCCTCTGGTGTGACAGAAATGCATTATTGGCATTCTCTGTAATCTGGAACCATTGCATTTTGCATCTGGTCATAAACCTTCCCCTTCTTCTTCCTTCCGAAGGTCCCATCTCCATCATTAACTTCACCACACTTCCCCTCTTTGAAACAGGTGACTATAACTTGTCATCAGTTACTTTCTTCAATTCTTCCAGAATCTTTACTGATCTCCTGATGTTTTGGCTCCTGATTTTGGCTCCTTTCTCTTCATTTCACACTTCCATCTCAGCATTCGTATCTCATTTATATCTAGTTGTTGTTTCTCTTTTGTTGATGTTGGCCAGGTTTCAGCATTATGTAACCAGGCTGGTCTCACCACTACTTTGTCGATTCTTCCTTTCAGTTTGAGTGCTTATTTTCTATTACATAACACTCCACTGTACTTCTTTCAATTTACTCTTATCAGAGCTAAATTATTGCTTGTTTCCCATTTCCTTATTTTCATCTTCTGCCATTATAGAGGTCAGGAATGAATGTAGGATAGAGGCTGGAAATTCTGCATTGAGTAGCTCAACTCCTGGCTTTCCAAAGTTTGTCCACAATCTATAGCATAGAAGTCAGCATTGTAATTGTATCAACTCCATTTGCCTGGATGAATGCAGCTCCAACAACACTCAACAGGCTCAAATTATCCATAGTCATGCAGCCTACTTGATCTCCATTCCATCCACTCATTTGACTGTTCACTCATTTTGAGGAGAAAGTGAGGATAGCAGATGCTGGAGATCAGAGCTGAAAATGTGTTGCTGGAAAAGCGCAGCAGGTCAGGCAGCATCCAAGGAAAAGGAGAATTGACGTTTCGGGCATGAGCCCTTCTTCATTCCTGAATAAGGGCTCATGCCCGAAACGTCGATTCTCCTGTTCCTTGGATGCTGCCTGACCTGCTGTGCTTTTCCAGCAACACATTTTCAGCGCTGTTCACTCATTTCACCACCAATATGCAGTAGCAGCAGGATATAATGCAAAAAGAAACACTGCAACAATCACCAAGCTTCCTTAAACATTACCCTCCAAACCCATGAACACTCTCACATAGAAGGAAGGACAAGGGCAGTCGATACATAGGACACAATTACTTGTAGGTGCCCCTTCAAATTACCCATAACGCTCACTTGGAATTTTATTGCAAATTTGCTGGATCATTGTTCTGGAATTTAGTTCCTAACAGTATTGTGGACGACAGTGGTTCAAAAAGGAAGCTCACCACTACCTTCTCAAGGGCAATGCCAGATGGACAATGAACACTGGCTTTGTTAACAATGTTCACATCATGTGAAAGAATTTTTAAAAATATAGATTTTTGATCGTGAAAGGAATTGAGAATGGGATTCTATGCATGATATCATAATGTAGTATGATTCCGTTTTTGCCTAATCATATTTCCAGCAGTGCAGTGCAATTTGACTTTCTCCATTGCTGAATTAAGAACCTTGATATCAATGTCAATGACCCTAACACCCCTGTGAAGATTGAGCTACCTAGCACAACCCATCAATTGTTGCTAGTGCCTTTTCATTCTTTTGAGCTGAATAGCTCATCTGATGTATACCCAGTTATGCAATTTTGGAGGCTTTATTTGCTCTTCCTGGTCCTGTATTATTGATAGCATTCTTTCCTCTGAGTCTAACGTTCCATGGTTTAAATTTTACTGTAGAGAGATGAAAACTGAAACCCTACTGATAATTACATCTGGTTGTGAAAGATCCCAAAGCTCCAAAAATATTTACATTTATATAGCGTTTTTATTCCCTGAGAAATCCATAAATCTTTTGTACACAGCAAGTTTCCATAGACAGCAATGTGACAATGATCAGATATTCTGCTCTTGGTTAATAATGAACCATGACTCTGAAGAGAACCCATCCAATCTTTGGAATGGTGCCCATGGAGTCTTTAATATCTATCTGAGAAAGTAGACAGGACCTTTTTTCATCTCTTAGCTCCTCTAGCAGTGATGCTTTGCCTCAGTACTGACCCAGAGTGTCAGCCAACATGTGTTCAAATCTCTAGAATACAATTTGATCCCACACTATACTCAGCAGTAAGAGTGCGACCACTGAGACATTATTGATGTGGCCACTAAAGCAGACAGACATTTTCTACAATCCTTTCTAATGTATTGACTATAAAGTATTTTGGTACTTTCTGAGGTAAAAAGAAAATGTGCTGCATCAATACAAACTTCTCTCTCCTTCCAAAGTTAGATATGGAGAAGGGTTAACAAGGGCTTTTGCCCGAAATGTCGATTTTGCTGCTTGTTGGATGTTGCCTGAACTGCTGTGCTCTTCCAGCACCACTAATCCAGTAATTTCTTCCAGGTGTCCTGTTACACTCAAATCAAAATGCATAAATCATCGAAAGACCAATCAATTAAATACCATTTAAATTATTGGATTAGATAGATTACTTACAGTGTGGAAACAGGCCCTTCGGCCCAACAAGTCCACACTGACCCTCCAAAGAGCAACCTACCCAGACCCATTCCCCTACATTTACCCCTTCACCTAACACTACGGGCAATTTAGCATGGCCAATTCATCTAACCTGCACATTTTTGGACTGTGGGAGGAAACCAGCGCACCCGGAGGAAACCCACGCAGACACGTGGAGAATGTGCAAACTCCACACAGACCGGGTCTCTTTCACTGTGAGGGGAGATCTAATAGAAGCTTACAAGATAATACATGGCTTGGAAAGGGTGGACGCTAAGAAGTTGTTTCCGTTAGGCGAGGAGACTAGGACCCGTGGGCACAGCCTTAGAATTAGAGGGGGTAAATTCAGAACAGAAATGCGGAGATATTTCTTCAGCCAGAGAGTGGTGGGCCTGTGGAATTCATTGCCGCGGAGTGCAGTGGAGGCCGGGACGCTAAATGGCTTCAAGGCCGAGATTGATAAATTCTTGATGTCACAAGGAATTAAGGGCTATGGGGAGAATGCGGGTAAGTGGAGTTGAAATGCCCATCAGTCATGATTAAATGGCGGAGTGGACTCGATGGGCCGAATGGCCTTACTTCCACTCGTATGTCTTATGGTCTTAGGCAGCAGTGCTAACTACTGTACCACCATGCCGCCCATATTATTCACAGTTGTCCGTTATTAGGTGTTGGAAATGTCTTATCAGTTGAGATGTACTATTGAAGTTCAGCTTAGGGAGAGATAGGAAACAAAACACATCGTAGTATAATGTTTTCAACTGTTTTATTCTTTCAAGAATGCAGGTTATCCAAAGGGACTGTTGAACGATTACCATGCGGGGACAATAGGAGACATAGTTGAAGTACTTTAACTATTCCTGAAGTATTCCTTGAGTTTCATTGCTGTCCATCAATAGACTGAATGATAAATAATTAGGAGTAAGTTACAAGACAGAATTCAAAATATTCCAATAGGATTGTAAACTTAAATGAAGAAATGGTTCAAGTTTTGTTGCCCTCATGTGACCTATGAGATTTGAGGTACCTTTCTCCTGCCTATTTAGTGAGTTAAAAGACCAATTTGTTTGGCCTCTTATCACATCTCAAAGGGCTTGACAAATGATGTAGTACCCTTGTGGACAATGTTTACTCCAGACCTCCTCATTTGCCAGTACGTTTTGAGCTGTAACCCAATGATGTTTGTGAACACCACACCAGACCACCCACCACTTCCAATCCCATTCCCACCAAAAGGAGGATGACTAGGTGAGGGGAGTCTTGAAGAAATGTCTTTACACTCAATGCAACTCCAGCACTGTCTTGTAAACAAATATGGCAACCATTTGACAAACAGCCCAATACCATTAACTGCAATTTGATGAACATATAGCAAATCTGTCTGTGGTCTTGTTCATTAAAGGATGAACTTTGGCCAAAATATTGAGAGAATCCCCTTTTGATCAAAAGATGATTTTTCAGTGAATGTGACCAAGAAATGAGAGGGAGACCTGGGGCACTGGTAACATTCCTCAGGGACACTGATAATATTCTTATTTCTGAGTCAGACACAACCCAAGAAAAGAGAATATTTCTGGTCTTTTTGAATTCTGACTGAAGGATTACAGCTATCTAATCTTCCTCAGCTGGGTGGTCATCACAATACAGTCTGCAATCATCTCAAAAGATGTACGTCCTGAGTTGACTTTCTGTAAAAACACTGTGCCCCAGTCAGGGAGTCAAAGTGTTTTCCTAGAACACATAAACAGTGTCATTGTGCTATCATTATATGACCATCTGTTAATCTTTATCAAAGCAATTTTTTTTTGCAAATAGTGTGGAAATTTTCCAAGTGATGGAGCACTCATGGGTGAAGGTAGAATTTGAATGAAGAATGAATGCTACAATGAAAGAACAAGAAAGAAAGTTGAGAAAGAAGGTTTCGAATAAAGGATTGCAAGAGTACTTGCTCATGAGTGTAGGAGAGAAAATGTATAAGTAGGATGGAGATTGTGTCTGTCATTTAGTGATGGACAATGTTAGAAATGGAGTGTGAAGAAACGTGAGAGATTACAATAGCGAGTTTGGGACAATAAAGGAGTGTGCTAGTGTGAGGAAGTGTGTTATTGTTAAGAATGTGAGAAAGTTTGCAGTGAATATGTGTGAAAGCCATGGAACATAAGGGATTGTGTTAGTGTGTGAGTGTGAGTGGGTGTGATAGTGAAATTGTGATAGTGAAGCAGTGTTCCAGTGAGGGAGTATACCAATGAGAGACTGTATTATTTAAGGAGTATGTTAGTGAGGAAGTGTGTCACTGAGGGTGTGTGCTACTGTGGGAGTGTGTGAGGGGGGCTGTGTGTCAGTGAGAGAGAGAGTGTGACTAAGTGGCAATGTGGGAGTGAATCAGAGAAAGTGTGGGAGTGTATTAGGGAGTAAGTGAGTCAGAGAGACAGTGAGTGTGTCAGCAGGGGTGTGAATCAGTGAGAGACTTGCATCAGTGAGGGAATGAATCAATGAGAGAGCATGTGAGTAAAGGAATATTTTAGTGAGTGTGCATTCAGGCAGTGATTTAATGAGAGACAGTGTCAGTGAGAGTTTTGTCAGTAAGAGAGAGTGTCAGGGAGGGAGTGTGGTAGCAATAGAGTGTGCTGGTGAGAGAAAAATTATCCTACTGAGGGACTGAAAGAAACTGTGCCAATGTTGTCTGCTCTGAGGGCTGAGATTCAGGGAGTGAGTATAAGACATATGAAGGCTTGTGAGATTTGAAGGTGATGCAATGAGTTTGTGAGATAGTGTGAGTAGAGCAAAGTAACAGGAGTATGAGTAGTGCTGAGAATGAGTTTGAAGTTGAATAGAGAATGAGAAGAGTTTGAAATCTATGTTTGGGCTCACAGTGAGTGTGAGGAAATGCCGAGCATGCTGAAGTGGGACACTGTGTGGGGGAAAGTAAGGAAAGTGAGAGTGACCAAAGAAATGAGTGTGGAGGTTTGTGAGCAAGCCAGATCTTCTCGAAGATGAAGTAATCTACAGATACAAGTCCTTTCTGACCATAATTGACCTTGTTCAAGTACTTCACCATTGGAGACATTCATTATAATGCCAAATAAATATTTAAATATTGTATTTTACACACTTTCCATTTTCCATCTCAAGTGGCTTAAAGCATTGGAGACAGTCCATAATGTAGCCAGCATTTTGTAAATGATAGTTTAAACACTTGTTCTGCGTTTGTTTGTAGAGCTTGCTGTTAGTGTTCATCCCCCCACCTCCTGCCTGCCATCCGACAGGGTAAATTAATGAGGCACCATTATTTTTAAGGCAAATATTTAGACACCTCATTTGTCAGAGAGAGGCTGTAAATGTGTGTTAGACCTGCTGGCATCTTGACTGATGGCATTTTTAAATGTAATCAGGCAAAACATAAACATCAATGTGAAAAAAAAAAGGTTTGCGTGATTTTTAAATGTTTTATTCATTTAGACGTGTTGTTGTTGAAACCGAAAGTTAGGAGTGCAGTCTATAGTACAACACAAAATACTGGAAATACTCAGTAGGTCAGGCAGCATCTATGGAGATGGATAGAGTTAAAATTTCACATCAACGACCTTCCATCAGAGTTAGAAAATGCACAGACATAGTGGGTTTTAAACAACTGTGGAGGCGCTGAAAGGTAAAATGAGAGGAAGAAACAAGAAAAAGTATGCAGTAGGGTGAAAGACAGGATTGCAAAATGGATGTAAGGAAAACAGTGGAAGTGGGATGAGGCAAGATGTAAAAGATGGGTCGACAGGAAGGTAATAACAACAGAATGATTACTACACCTATGGGCTGTGTATTAATTTTTTTAACTAGGTAAAAGTTGCTTGTTTTGGAGGGCTTTTCATGTGAGGCCCAGTACCTTATCAAATGCATCACATTATTGACCTACACTGCCCTGATGTCATCTCTCTTGTCCAAACTAGCTCCATCTTAATGTAGGTCATTACCATAAAACTCACCACTCAGCGGATATCTTCCAATAGACCTTTGGAGACAATGTGGGTACAGAGCGGCACAATGAGGTCACAACATCCGTGTCCCACCAACTGAATAAACACCACTCTTTATTTCACTGCAACACTCACATTGGCCCAAGTGACATGTCGTCCTATGCACTTCTACCACTGGCCATGATAACGTCTCTATTTTTTGTCTTGTAGGTACCAGTATGATGTCCCACGACCTCTGAGGACAAGAAGACCGAGGCCTCATAGAAGCTTCAGCAAGGCTGCCTTTTGTATTTCTTGCAACCAATTAGGCCATTCAGCCCATCAAGTCTGCTCGCCATTTGATCATGGCTGATATGTTTCTCAACTGCATTCTCTTGCCTTCTCCCTGTAATCCTTGATCTCCTTAATAATTGAGAACCTATCTATCTCTGTTTTAAATACACCCAATGACTTGGCCTCCAACACCCTCTGCAGCAATGAGTTCCATAGATTCATGACCATCTGGCTGAAGAAATTCCGCTTCATCTCAGTTCTAAAGGATCGTCCCTTCACCTGAGGCTCTGTCCTCAGGTCCTAGTCTCTCTTATTGGTGGAACCATCTTCTCCATGCCCATTCCATATTGACCTCAGCATTCTGTAAGTTTCAGTCACAAACCCTGTCATCCTTCTAAACTATATTGATTACAGACTCAAAGTCCTTAACTGCTCCTCATATGACAAGACCTTCATTTCCAAGATCATTCTTGTAAACATCGCCTGGACCCTCTCTAATGTCAACACATCCTTTCCTGAGATACAGAGCCTAAAGCTGTTCACAATATTCCAAATAAGATCTAACTTGAGCCTTATACAGCCTCAGCAGTACATCTCTGCCTTTGTATTCTAAATGCCAACTGAACCTACATTTTAACCTCAAGAGAATCCTGAACTAGAACTCCTAAGTCCCTTTGTGTTACAGATTTCTCAAGCTTTTCACCATTTATAAAATCGCCTATGTCTCTATTTTTTCTACCGAACTACATAACGACACACGATCCCACATTGTACTCTATCAACCACTTCTTTGCCTACTCTCATAGCCAAAGTTCTTCTGCAGCCTTCCCACCTCCTCAATGCTACCTGTCCCTCCATCTATCTTTGCGTCATCTGCTAACTTGGCAACAATGGCTTCAGCTCCTTTGTCCAGATCTTTAAAGTACAATGGGAGTAGTTGTGGTCCCAACACTGACTTCTGTGGAACTCCATTATTCACCAGCTGCCATTCTGAAAAACACCCCTTTATTCTCACTCTCTGCCTTCTGCCGGGCAGACAATCTTCTGTCCGTGCTATTACTTTGCCCCTGACATCATGTTTTCCCAGTGGAAATGTTGGCTGTAAAAAGTTTTGGAGCGCGATCTGGTGAACACCTCTCAGTGACAGCTCTGCAGCTAGCTGAGGACAAAGAGTCCAGGCTGGTGGACCTTGGAGGACGGCCTGAGATATAGGCTCCTCATCAGCTCTGGGCAGAAGAGGACCCTCTGGTGCGAACAATCAGGGAGCTTATCCACATGAACGGGCAGAAAGTGGAGGTCAGATAGAGACATGAGATGCATAGGCCCTAATTGCCTCGAAGCTGCAGGAATGCAGATGTGCTAGGGGATACAGCTGCCCCAAGCATAAGGCCATCTGGCTGCTTGAATGGACAGGCTGCAGCTGCCATGGAGATCCAGCTATAGCACCCTCATGGCCTGCTGGTCTCACTCTCACGTGCACACACATGCATTCCATCACCCCAGCCAATGGGCTTCCTGGCGAGGGAACCTGGTAGGCACTCTAGGTGTCTCTTCCTCACAAGAAGACAGGGCAGTGACAGGAAGCCCACATCAGAAGGAGGAACCACACATAGGCTCCTCAGAAGTCTCTCCTCAGGACACTGCAGAGGTGGGTCAGACCTGCCACCTCCAAATAGTCTGCCTCCCGTCTCCCCCCAAACTGGTAACAGCTCAATGTATATAAAGTATCACACATATAAAATTGATTTTTTTGTACTATATCTGTTTGTTTCCAGTCTCTCTGTAGCCCACAGTGCAACTGTGCAAAAAACAGCTGCTTTTTGGTGTGAGTATTAAATGCGGTCTGGATGGAAAACTCTATAACCTCAGTTGTCTCTTGACAAGACATGAACGTATATATGTGTACATATATATGTATTACACATGCTATATTATGCAGATGACTGTAACGTTGGTTCTTATTCTGCATCAAATCTGCAAGCCACAATCAAATTCTCCAATTCCACGTACAAGGAACTACACTAATTCTTGAATTTTGCCAATACAAGATTTATCCATCAACCCAGACTTGGTCAATCCCATGCAAGTTGCATGAGAAACATCTGAATATATTGAGCATTTCTCTCATTTTCGCCACTAGCTCTCTCAACAGGCCACCATTATTGAGGAGATCCAACAATGGATCAGCCACACCAGCTCAGCCTTGGTCAAACTACGGCAGTGACCATTTGACAACTAAGATCTTTGCAAGTCAGTGTAAGTCCTGGTTGTAATAACTGTACTTTTTCTACTGCATTGGAACCTGGACTATGTATCAGCAGCACATAAGGTCTTCAGAGAAATGTCACCAGCGATACCTCGGCTGCATTCTTCAGATTCAATGACAAGTCCACCAAATAAACACTAGTATAAAACAAAATGCTGGAGATCTGAAACAAAAATAGAAATTGCTAGAAAAACTCAGCAGGTCTGACAGCATCTGTGGGAAGAAATCAGAGTAAATGTTTCAGGTCTGGTGACTCTTCATCCAAACTAATACAGTGTCACTGATATTAAAATTTAACTTTGCTTTCTTGCCACAAATACTGTCAGACCTGCTGAGTTTCTCTGACAATTTCTGTTTTTGAAACAATTGCTAGTGCCTTTCTTGAGCACTGCTTTACAAATATTCAGGCAAAGCTACTAAATCAATCATGATGGACTAGGCGCTGTGATAGTTGGATGAAAATTTCTTCCCTGCTAGGTCTCGGTTTCTCAATCTCCAAATGACCAGTATTCCAGGGAAGTTGAAAGTCAATGCACTCTGCAACTCTCTTTAACACATGACATAATTGAGAATAATGACTGGAAGGAGCCTGCTACCAATTGTTCAGAATAGTGACAACTTGACAAGAAGATTGCATTTTGGTATGATCTAAATGCTTTAATGACAAGGCAGAGAAGGGAAAAGAAAATAAAGTAAACCCTGCAATCTGAATCTATTACATCATAGAATATCTTGACCTATATGCCCAAAGATCGGTGATATGAGAATTAGTTAGTTTAGTCAGATGAAGACCCAGGGAGACATCATCCTTGATTTGAGAGATAGCCAATGCTGAGGATGTTCTCTTAAACTCTGTCATTATAAAACTCATATTCATAAAGTTTCCAAATTTTGTATTATCTGCAATTTTTTAAACTGTACCTTGTACATACATGTCTGGGTCACTATTATAGCGCAAGAAGTTTGGAACAAATCCCAAGTGTTTGTTTAACATCTAAACCATGCTCTATCCCTCCATGCATAAATTCCACTTCTTGTTCTCACATTGGTCCCAAACTAGTCTTGTCTAAGGTGTAGCAACCCTCAGGTTAAACTTACCACCAGTTGTCTCTCTCTATGATGAGTCAGCAGCCCAATGGCCTCTGGCACTATGGTGACATTACTTACTAGTTGGCAAACATCCTTAATTTCCAACTTGACTTGCAAACTTTTCAGTATTGATCAGAGCATCAGAACCAACAAGTTCAATCTCAGGAGCAGAATTGAACCTGCAGTGAAATTTTAGAATTCTTGAGATGCAGTAGTGTTGCCCCTATTCTGAGACAGGAGGCCCAGGTTAAAGTCCCACCTCCTCCAGTGGTGTGTAATAACAACTTTGAGAAAATTTGTTAGAGATTATCTACAACAATTCTATTTTATTTTTACTAATGGGTACAGCAGGAATTCAGCCCATTGAGGCAATAATTCCATTTAAAAATACAAACCTTCACAATTTTGAAATAGCCCATTGTATACAAAGCATTGGCACTATGATTAATATATAAATGCCAGCTCTTATGTTTTTCATTTAAATATTAGCCAGCTGAGATTGGGAGTCAAGTGCTGAGGATCCTGAATGTAATTTCACATTTTGACACAGGCACGGTGTCCTTTGAACATCTTTTACATATCATTGCATCTCACCAGTGGAATTTTGTTACGTTAGATATTTCTTGTAATTTTTACATCTACATGCCAGCTTTGTTGGAGAGGGTGACCTGATACTCGACCTCTGGTAAACCTGTGTGAGCAGCAATGGGACTGTGAGAATAACCATAGTCTGACTTTCCCATCTGCAATCAAAGTGGACACCAACCAGAAGCTTACCAAGGGCTGGGTTGTATTTCACATGGAATGAAATTACTCAGGGACAGGAGCACCCTTCCTGTGAGATCACCAAATGCTCAGTGCATTCACAATCAGGTCAGATTTAGGGACTTCTCCTCTCTGTTGTTCAGGTACATCCTGTAACCAACCTCTAGCAGAGGCTGATATGAAGACACCCTGACACATTGTTATCATCTAGAACTGGGCGAGAAGAGAATGGATGAAAGGCTTCACTGATAACTGTGCTTTTACTCAGTGACAATGGGCTGATAGCATTAGGCCTGGTTAAAGCAAATTAAATTTGAAAGATTGCCGCAGCCTGTCAGTCAAAACAATGTCTTTGAGAAAAGACATGCTTAAACCTGTGGCCAGAGTTTAGCTCAATATCAAGAAATGAGATAATGCAAATTAAACCTTTGTGAATGTTGTTTATTTGAGAATCTTGAGCAAGGAAATTACTGAATTTTCAAATTTCCCAAATGGAACAGGCATCATAATAGGCATGCAATAAAATTATGGACAGAAGATATTAATTGACCTTGGATCTTATTTGATTTTATTGATTTTTAACTGTAGTTTTTCAAGCAATGTATTATTAAGTAAAAAGGCCTTCAGAGTACTTTACATGACTGAAACATTACTAAAAGGAGACTGGATGTAGTACTTGTTCTGAATCTGTGTTCACTGAATTCATGAACCTAGTAAATTGTGCAGTGACTTCATTCAATTAAACAATGTACATTTAAATAAATGGTATTGCCCAGCTCTTGCTAATATCTTTGTTGGTTGCCATGAAAAGTGCATCTTCGATGAAAAGCCTAGTAACGTCCTACCCATTACTCACTTCCAATATAGCAGATAAGACGTTTACAATATTTCAATCCACAGACACTTTAAAGAATTTCTTTACAAAGCTGAATTCAGCCTACTTCAAATTGCCATCAAGAAACTGCATGAAATCCCCTTACTTGATCTTAAATGGTTTTTTAACTGTCTACCAAAAGCTTCCATTACCTGTTAATATATATGTTTGGATTCCTACAGTCCCATGTACTGCAAGATCAATTTTATTGGCTACACATGAATAGGCTCTGCGCTGTGTAAACATGATACTGAAATAGGACATATCCTGGATGATGACAAATACTCTGATCAAATAATCCCTTCATTATTCGTCACAAAAGCTATGAAGGGGTCTCTGTCCACAGTTTTCGCCCAATCCACCTCAGGTTGCCCTAGAAGGAAAGAAGTCTCAAAAAGCTGAGCAACAGGTGAGGCTTAGCTGTCTCACGCTGCTTTCATGCAGTAAATCCACATGAGGTTTTTTTCCACTAACATGATGCTGCAGACAAGCCAAAAAGATATTTTGCCTATCAGATAAATAAGTAATGAGGTATATAAGTTCTGGTGCTAGTGCTAGATGTGGGTATACATCCCAAAAACTGGCAGACCATGCAAGCAACATGTCCTGTTGACCCTTCACAGCTCATGCTCAACTAGCGGTGTTTGCAAGCCTCAGAAAAGGATTTTTTAAGTTGACTGGTGGGACATGGGTTTCAGTGGCTGGCCAGCATTTATTGCTCATTCCCAGTTGCCTTTGAGGACGTGGTGGTGAGCTGCCTTCTCAAACTACTGCAGTCCACCTGCTGTAGGGAGACCCACAATTTCATTAGGGAAGGAATTCCAGGATTTTGACCCAGCAACATTGATGGTACGGCAACATATTTCCAAGTCAGGATGGTGAGTGGCCTGCAGGAGGACTTGAAGGTGGTGGTGTTCCCTTGTATCTGCTGCCCTTCTCCTTCTAGATGAAAGTGATCTTGGGGTTTGGAAGCTGCTGTCTGAGAATCTTTGGTGAATTTCTGCTGCTATTGAGTGCTGATAGTGGAGTGAGTTGATATTTGTGGATGAGGTGTCATTCAAGCAGTTTTGTCCTGGATGGTGTCAAGCTTCTTGACGGTTGTTGGAGCTGTACTTGTCCATCACACTCCTGACTTGTAACTTGATGGACATGCTTTGAGGAGTGAGATGTTGAGATACTTGCTGCAGTATTCCTAGACTCTGACCTGTATTCCTCTGACCATTAGGCATGATTCTGCTATTGAAAATTATTTACTGAAGCAATTTGAATATTATCATCAGCTAGGCTGGGAGTGTAATGCGTTTTTGTGCACTCAAAGCTACACACATAAATACTTCGCACCCTCATTTAGGTAAGCAAAGGAACTTGTACATAATTGCTCTTTTTTTAAAGAAAATGGGTTCCTGGAGACAACTAAGCTTTGCTTTATCCCCATGGCAACATCCTGACCAACAAAAATTTACCTGTCTCTGTGAGAATTCAGGATGATGGTTAACTGTTCTTGTCACATCTCCATGTCAATGATGGCCCAATAAATCAAGAACCATTTCCCAAGTTGTATAAACTGGTGCCTCTTTTTTTCAAATCTGTAAATCTAGATCTGTAAATCTAGATCTGATCAGCGCAAGATAATAAGCTTTAGTCCATTTTTTGCAATGTTTAAGTTCTGTGCTACCAAGCATGTGTTTACTTTACATGACCAGAGCATAGTGATGTAGTTACTGAATTAATGAGCCAGAGAACCTGAGTTCAAATTCTACCATGGCTGGTTGAGAATTTAAATTCAGTTTTTAAAAAAAATCTGAAAATAAAAGTTTAATTAAATTGACCATGACAATGTTCGATTGTTGCAAAAAACCCACAAACGTACTTGAACACATTCATTATCAGAGCTGGCCAGTAAGAGTCAAACAAATTGATGTTACCTTCTGCTAGCTAGGGATGACCAATGATTACCAATCATATCTTGAGAATTAAGTTTAAAAGAAACTTTAAGAGTTAAAACAGAGAAACAATTCCTTTATTGTCAATATACTAGCATTATCCTCCATGCGACCAACCATCCAAACACACTTACCAACACCATTCCGTTTTGCATACTTTCAGTCTAATTTAATACAGCTCTGCCTCCACAATTAGCCTTGGAAATGAATTCCACATTTTCTTGGCCACTGTTCTTTTGTTCCAATAGTTACTGTTTCTTAATATTACAGAACAGCATAGGCTATCAAATCTGGACTAGTTCTCCTGCACAGCAATTCTCGGTTCTTTCCCCAAACCTCCACTACTGTATTTCATTAAGTATTTATTCAATTATCTCTTGAAAGTTACTATCGGATCTATTCCCTATCACAGAAGATTCTAGAATCTAAATCACGCATTTTTGAGAAGAATAATGTTGTCAGGTGAGATGATAGTGTGCTGTCCGATACTTGTAACAATAATAAACTCAACAATGCTAATGTCAACCTACGATTCAGAAGCATGATTTTTAGCTGGCACATCATGGGAACAGGTGCTAAACAGATAGTACATCTTTCCCACAATGAAATCAAATCAGGCGAGGTATTCCAAGGAAAGCCAACAGATAGCATTATTAACATGTTGATTTTGTTTTCAACACTTAGCTCTCAGAGAGTTAAAATAGGATAGAGTCAATGCCAGAATGATGAAATCACTCTGTGTTTCAAACACTCAAAAACAGTCTTTTATCTGGATTTCCTCAGCCATTAATGATTGCTGAAGAAAGCTGTATTCTGATGATCCCATAAACCATCGCTGCCAAAATAACTATCCTTGGATCAGAATTATGCTTGAGGGTCAGTTTTTCTAATCTGTAAGCTGAAAAAACAAAATAAACATTACTGATGAACTGGGTGTGTAGCAATATTATATAACTATCATACATCACTAATCATACATCACCAATACTGGTCTCCGCTGCTTCTTTATAATAATTGTGTAATTCTTTTGTTATTTCTATCTCTTTCCCCATAGCTCTATATTTGCTTCTTCTTCCATTTTCATCTTTCATCTTCATCTCTTCCTCTGCTTCTCTATCAATGTATCTTTATGTCAGTTGATTACTCTTTATTGGCCTTTATCAATGTACCTACTTATATCGTTGTTCTTTCACCATCTTTTCCTCTTCTCTTGATCTCATCATGGCTCATTTGAGAAAACGTTGTGTTCTGAGCCAGAGTGTCATGGAATCAAGCCTGTTTGAAGAAATCCAGTGGTACTTTATGTATTTACTAGCTAGCTTTATCCTCCATGATATTTACCTCTCCTGTAAGTGTGAATACTACGACAGCCACTAAACACACATTACATGATGTCAAGAGTGATATAATGGAAAATATGTGGATTTTAGCAGTTATAAGAGAAACAGTAAGCAAAGAAAACAGCAAAGGCAAAGTAGAAAAAAAAGAAATGAACTGCCAGAGGAAGTGTTGGAAGTGGTTACAATTACGATATTTTATAAAAGATATCTGGATGGGTATATGAATAAGAAGGGTTTAGAGGGATATGGGCCAAATGCGAGCAAATGGGGCTAAGTCAGATTGGGATGTCTGGTCGGTGCTGACAAATTGAACTAGTGTCTTTTTCCATGCTGTATGACTCTGACTCTAAGTCTGTGAATCGACATTTCTCAGTGAGTCAAAATGGCCATGCGCTTTCCATTCCTGATGCTGTGGAATTGAAAATAATTATGAGACAGATTTGGAAGAGGTTCTAATCTTCTACTGAACTAGAAAATAGCTCAAGAATTCCGTTTTAAAAGCGAAACAAAAAAGAGTAGCAGTCATGGTGAAAGAGTACAAACTCTATTGCAATCCAGATCTCAGTTTGATCTGGAATATAATGTTAGCAGTTGGTAGGTAAGTGAGCTTTATTCATTTTATGCAAAGTTAATTTTGTAATTAGTTGAATTGGTTAGCATTTAACTGAAATCTATAATTTCAATTCTAAAGTTTCTCGTCTTAAACCAAGTTTTAAAATGGTGTTCATTGGAAGAGCGATACTCAATTAAAGAAGTACTTGAAACTAATTCCTCTAAATTGGATTACCTAGGTCTTTTGTGTTAGGAGATTATAGAAATGGTCAAGTCACAGCAATTTAGCACAGAGCATGATTTAGGTGGAGTATGGGGAGTTGGGTGATTGATGGAGTTAGGGAAGGAAATAACATTTGTTTTACTATTGCCAGCTATTTTGGTCATCAGAGATTGCTTTTTAGTCTACAAGAATAAAAGCCAGTTATTTGATGAGTACCTATTAAATTATTAATATTTGTTTTATTACTAAGTTTCAAACTAATATAGCAACTAGCGGCATACTTAAGGTAATGAATGAAAACACAAGTAAATATATAACTGAATAAAATAGTTAAGTACCTACTGAGGACACTTTAAGAATGGCAGGATAGGTGAATCACAGTTCTAGAACATAGGGGCTACTAAATGCCAGTTTTTTTCTCGGCCAATCACATCTGCAACAAGTATTTGAAATTCAAATAGCTTCAGTTCAGCATTTATGAATTGGTGGCTGAATTACAGATACTGCAATGCATCAGGGAGAAGGAAAGTTACTGGGATTCTTTGTAGCAAGAAGCAGTCAGACCTCTTAGAATAGTGTCTTCTGAATAGTCAATGTTCACGAACAGCCATTGTGGTCCATGTAGTTACCAACAACATTAACAAGACAATGAAGAAGGTTCTAGGAGAAATTAAGGACTGTAGATGCTGGAGACTCTGGAGAAGAAGGTTCTGCATAGTCACTGTAAGGAGTTAGATACTAAATTGAGAAGCAGAATCTCAAAGGTAATAATCTCTGGATTATTACCCAATTTACATGTATATGACAAATGAAGTTAGAGAGGTGAACACGTGGTTCACAGATTGGTGTGGAGAAGTGGTTTCTGGTTTGGAGAGCACTGGCATTAGTACTGGGGAAGTAAGATGAGTAATATTAGATCTCCACCTAAACTATCCTGGGGCCAGTACTGATGCGAGCTGCATAATGGAATGAGATGTCAGAGGAAGTGGTGGAGGCTGGTACAATTGCAACATTTAAGAGGCATTTGGATGGATATATGCATAGAAAGGGTTTGGAGGGATATAGGCTGGGTGCTGGCAGGTGGGACTAGATTGGGTTGGGATATCAGGTCGGCATGGACCGGTTGGACCGAAGGGTCTGATTCCGTGCTGTACACCTCTATGACTCTATGACTCTAGAGAGCATTTTAAACTAATTACTGGACCTGGTATTGTGCAATGGGAGAGAATTAAGAGTAAAACAATCCTGGGGAACAGCATCCATGATATGAGATATTTTGAGGGAAAGAGGGGTGGGTCTGAGAATTTTTTTTTAGACTCAATTAAGAGCAAGTGTGAGGACATGAAAGCAGAACTGCCTGAAGTGAATTGGCAAATTGGGTTGAAGTGTAGATTAGCACAGATACAGTGACAGATATTTAAGGGAATATTCTGGAATGTACAGAATAGGCACATTTTAATGACTCACCATTTGTAACTAAATAGAAAACTGAATTGATGGATGTGGAAGGCTCCTTTGGGGCCTTGGACAGAGGTGAGGGGGGTGGTGATGGCCCAGCACTTACCTCTGCCACCGCAGGAATTGCAAAACCTGCACCTACACCTCCCCCTCACCTCCGTCCAAGGCCCCAAAGGAGCCTTCCACATCCATTAAAGTTTCACCTTCACTTCCACACATGTCATTTACTGTATCCGTTGTTCCCAATGTCATCTCCTTTACATTGGGGAGACAGGATGCCTACTCGCAGAGCGCTTCAGAGAACATCTCCGGGACACCCGCACCAACCAACCCCACAGCCCTGTGGTTGAACATTTCAACTCCCCCTCCCATTCTGCCCAGGATATGCAGGTCCTGGGCCTTCTCCATCTCCACTCCCTTTTCAGCTGATGCCTGGAGGAAGAACGCCTCATCTTCCGCCTCGGGACCCTCCAACCCCATGGCATTAACGTGGATTTCACCAGTTTCCTCATTTCCCCTCCCCCCACCTTATCCTAGTTCCAACCTTCCAGCTCAGCACTGCTCTCATGACCTGTCCTACCTGTCCATCTTCCTTCCCACCTATCTGCACCACCTCCTCTCTGACCTATCACCTTTACCCTCACCTCCATCCACCTATTGCACTCTAAGCTACTTTCCCCCCAGCCCCAACCCCCCTCCCATTTATCTCTCCACCCCCAAGGCTCCCAGCATAATTCCTAAATCGAAATGTTGATTTTCCTGCTCCTCGGATGTTGCCAGACCTGCTGTGCTTTTCCAGCACCACACTCCAGTCTCTAATCTCCAGCATCTGCACTCTTCACTTTCGCCTTTTGAAAGTGAGCCTGGAGAATAGTTAATGGAGACTAAAGAGATGGCAGATGTATTGAACAGATATTTGGCATTTGTCTTCAATTTCGCGGATGCCAATAACATCCCAGAAGCTGATTTAAATCAGGAAATGGAAGGGAAGGATGAACTCAGGAAAATTACAATCATCAGCGAAATGTTGTTGAATGATTGGACAAAGTCAGAAGTCGGATGACACCAGGTTATATTCCAACAGGTTCTTTTGAAATTACAAGCTCTTGGAGCGCATCCCCTTTGTCAGGCGAAGTGAGAGAGAAAAGTACACAGACACAGAATTAATAGGCAGAGGGATCAAGGGCAGAGAGATCAAAATATCAGACAAACCTGCGCAGTTACTGCCTTTGCTGTTTGGATTCATGTATCGCTGGATATCGGAGTGCATCTGGGAAAATTAACAAACAGTGAAATTTACAACTAATCTTGGAGGATGAGCTGCCAGAGGAAGTGGTGGAGGCTGGTACAATTGCAACATTTAAGAGGCATTTGGATGGGTATATGAATAGGAAGGGTTTGGAGGGATATAGGCCGGGTGCTGGCAGGGGGGACTAGATTAGGTTGGGATATCTGGTCAGCATGGACGGGTTGGACCGAAGGGTCTGTTTCCATGCTGTACATCTCTATGACTCTATGACTCTATAACTGGTGTGAGTGGAATGTCGAATAATAAATCTCTGCAGGTGACCAAGAGTGTTAGACAGTGTGAGTAAAGTGTCAACAGCTGAATAACAAGTGAATGGATGACCTGTCATGGACAGATTTTACAGCAAGTAAATTTGTGAAGATGAGGGTAAGTAGATTTTTCCCTTTTGTTGGTTCTCTCATGACTGCTGCAGGCACAATCTAACAGCTATGTCATTTAGTAAATTGGGGTGTGGCTGAGTCACTCTTGAGTGACTTCAAAGCAGAATGCATTACTCTAAAGGATACTAGTGAACCAAATACTCTTTACAACAATCTATAATAGTTACATGCTCAGCAACAGGCTCAATCTTTATTCCAGACTTCTATTAAATTCAGTTTTCACCATCTGACATGGTGGGATTTGAAATTCCTAACCCAGTGACATTGCTATTATTGAAAATATTGCCTGGGAAACAATGAACTCATGGAAGATTTATCATTCTTGTTATTAATTATTATGTATTTGTAGTACAAACATACTATTACCAATTCTGTGTATCCTCCAGCAAGGAGATTTGGTTGGGATTGTGAACTGAACCCCTGCTGTTCCATCTCTGAGCAACTGAGAATCGAAGAAAATCTGCCTCCCTAACCACAAACTGGCTTCAATATTCAGATGTTAGACTTATGCTTGTACAAGTTTCAAACCCAAGCATCAGCTAAAAACATCAGCTAAAACCTCAACTCAAAAGTTACCTCCAATTCCCAATCCAGGTCTCGCATTACAACAGATTCAATCCCCTTTTGGAACACTGCATACAGTATTTGTTACCACACCATAGAATAATTCTTGCTCTAATGAGGTTGTAGAATAGGACAATGAAGATGATAGCCAGGCCTACAGGAATCTAATGTTTTTATGTTGATTGATTTAAGTTTTTGTCTTACGTACAGAAAAGGCTGTCTGCTGCCTCACACACTTTCTTCCTTCTCAGGGACGAGAGGAATGTCTGCACTGTTTAAAAGTTTACATTGACTCCGAGTAAGTTTAAAAAGCACCTAGCTGATTCAAGGGCTAAGCACTTTTGAAAATAGGTTGCTTCCTATTTTGGCTCAGTGTCAATTGATGTCAGACTTTTGAAGAGCCTTGGTCATTTTACTACCTTAAAGACAATATAAATTCAACTTTTTGGTGCTTCCTATGCACAGCATACAAGGTCATGCTGTAGTGGAAATTTATACTAATTAACCAAACCATTTCTCAGAGTCAGATTGCGGTAGCACTTCAATGATCCTGAAGGTGCAGTATTAATGAACTTTACTTTTTGAGAAAAGTTCAGTGATTTCACCTGTGTTATTGGAAAAGTGGAATCTTTGGAAAAGTAGATGTTTCCAGAATAGTTAAGGGGAATGATTGACCTAATCGTAATTGTACAATTTTCAGTAAACAGGAAATTCAGACCAAGTATTTTGCCTTAAGGGTGCTAGATGCCTATGATGAATTAATACTGGAGATGTCAGAAGTAAATAAGGGGCCTTAAGATATAATGAGGTACAAATATAAATGAAGATTCTTTGAGGAAGAAGCTGAGAATGTTGAATTCAAATCCAATGAAGAAACATCATCCTTAATAGTTTTAATAAGAATGACCTCTTTCAATAATGAGTATCCCCTGTTTTTGATCCTGCTAAATTGGAGGAAAAGCTGCTTAGTCCAACAAAATATCACCTTTTTTTTATAGATCAGCTCATTTCCCCATTTTCACCCTATGTTCTGTAGCCTTTCCTTCACTAGATTCATACTTTACTGAGGTTCTTGGCTAACATTGACGCCTCTTGATCTTGAAGAGCTGGAGAGGGAGGTTACTGTCATTGGTCACTTTCCCCATATTTTTGATGCCACACCAAGGGTAACTACCAGCCCTCACCTGTTGGTCCTAGCAACTAGCAGCAACAGCTGTTTTTGAAGAGAAATGAGTCCATGAATCTGAGGGCCAGCAGCATTTGCCTGTATCTAACATATGAACGGTAGCCACTGGCAGTTCAGAAGCAGGCCACAAGAAGAGAGTTATATTCAGGGCCTTAGAACAGTGCCATACAATTTTCATTCTTCTTTCTACTGTTACTATTTCACCTCATTTGGAAGCAGAATAATGGACTATTATACAGGCCCTGAACTGCTTATGCAAATGTTTCCTACCTGAAATGTAGTCTTGTCTTTTCTTTGATGGTTTATACACATTTCAGTAAGTTTTTGTCTTTAATCCAGATCTTCAGCACTTGCCATTCGCCTTTCTTGTTAGCTCAATAAATTAAATGAGTAGTGGAAGTATCAAATGTTTATACGCAGAGTTTTGGACTTGATAGCACAATGTGCAGTGATTAGCTTTGAACACTGACAGTTTAAATTGCATTCTCAGAATGTGCTGGGATTTTAGAAAATGTAGGCCTGTAGCCTGGGGCTATAGTTCAGCTATTTCAGCTGCTCTGATGCTGGCAGCCACTCTGGATTCAACTGTGAATGCAAAACTGGAGAACATGACTAATACTAACAAGTCCTCAGCAAAATCTGGGATCAAAAGAAATTTATTTTTCTGCTCCTGGCAAAACTAGTTAATTGCTTAACTCTTTCTGTGACAACTTGCATTTGTACAAACCTAAGTAAAACAAAGTGCAGAATAATGTATATAACTTACTCACAGTATCAGATCACAGTCAGTGAAGTGCTACTGTTAATGATTAACTAGGTCAAAACTAAGGACACACAGCAATTCAGAGTAGATAGAAGTGGTTTTGGTCAGACCCCACCTCAAGTACAGATTCATATGTGAGCACTCAAAAAGACGAAGAGTCACTGGACCTGAAATGTTAATATTCTGATTTATCTCCACGGATGCTGCCAGACCTGGCTGAGCTTTTCCAGCAACTTCAGTATTTGTTACTAAAACACCCTCGTTTGAACATATTTAAAGACACAGCTTTGGCCATCATACCTACTGAATCACTGTCACCTGCAGAAAAGGCAACAGTGATATCTCCTACATATTGGGATACACTATCATGTTTAGCGACTATAACAGCATGGCATTATATGCCAACACTGAAAACCCACGTGTCATTTGACAGCTTCGTGTGCAGCGCTTAAGGCAGATTCCATGAAACAATAACAAAAGAATGCACACCAGACAGGGAGAATTAGGTGCAAATACTGTGGATGACCACATGAATTTACAGACAGATGGAAATGTCCAGCACACAGGCCAAACTGCAGAGCTTGTGGAAAACACAATCATTGTGAAAAAATGTGCGGAACGAAGAAAGAAGACAGTAAAGCAGTTACAGAGACAGAACAGAAGGACAAATGAGAAAGAAAAGAAACAAACCTGTAAACTGAGTTTAAGAACATTATGGATGAAACAACTATACCAAAGGATGGCTGAATATTAGTTAAACAGAAAATAACAGCACTGATCCTTGCGACACTCCACTGGTCACAGGCCTCCAGTCTGAAAATCAACCTTCCACCACCATCCTCTGCCTTCTACCTTTGAGCCAGTTCTGTATCCAAATGGCTAGTTTTCCCTGCATTCCATGAGATCTAACCTTGCAAACCAGTCTCTCATGGGGAACCCTGTCAAATGCCTTGCTGAAGTCCTGATAGATCACATCTACTATTCTGCTCTCATCAATCCTCTTTGTTACATCTTCAAAAAACTCACTTAAGTTTGTGAGACATGATTTCCCATGCATAAAGCCATGCTGACTTCCAGACTGTACATCTCTATGGCTCTATGGCTATGACTAGAATTCCATGCTGTAGAGGGATCTAAGTAGTCTCATGCACGAGTCACAACATATTAGTGTGCAGTTAAGGCAAGTAACCAAATAAGCTATGACAGGGTAATTGAATATAAAAGTTTGGATGCGATGCTTCAGTTTCAAGCACATTGGTGAGACCACATCATAAAGATTAAGAACAGTTTCGCTCTTCTCATTTAAGGAAGGATGTAAATGCGTTGGAGGCAGTTCAGAGGATGTTTATTGAATTGATACATGGAATGAGTCTTATGAGGATAGGCTGGACTTAAATGAAGAAAGAGGGATGATCTCATTGAAACCAATATGATTCAGAAAGGTCTTGACAGGGTGGAAGTTAAGAAGATGTATACACCAGTGGGAGAATCTCTCACTAGAGGACATAGTTACATAATAAAAGGACACTCATTTAAAAGTGAGATGGAAAAGATTTTATTCTTCTGGAAAGTAATGAAGTGCTTGGAATTCTCTTCCCTAGAGATCTATGGAATTTAGATCACCGAAAGTATTTAAAGAGAAGGTAGATCAATTTTTGAAATATTGGTGTGATGTTAGCATGAAAGAGATGTTGACAAGTTGGACAGGTCAACCATGATCTTATTGAATGGTGGGGCAGGCTTATGGGGCGTACTGCTGCTCTTATTTCTCAAATTCTTTTTTACTTATATTTGTATAATTGCATGAAATATCTCAATGCCAAAGTTCTCAGAGAAAAGAAATCCCCCCAACTATTCAGATCACAAGGAAGGTGAAATGTAAGCCCACAACAATAAATCTGAAACTGAGGGTTGGTAGCAGAGCATAGAGTGACATTGTCCCACTTGAACTCTTAACAAAATATATTTCCTCAGAATTTGAAAGAAAATGGTTACCCAATGGAAATTGGTTTGAAGCTGAATAACTTCATTGTTGATGGCATATGATGGAACTGAGATTCCAAAGCTATAGTTGATATGTGGACTCTGATTGGTAGAGACATTGTCATAGAGAATGCAGCCATTAAGGATGATTGATGGTTAAATGCCAGGTTTTGTTTTACTGTTAAACCATTGATTGGTTAGGGCATTACTCTGACACATGATCCAGTGAATGACTGATACCTATTTTGTTGAGTTCAGGTGTGTTGAAGGTAGTATACCCATTGAAAACTGCCCTCTGCTGAGAAACAAGAAGCATTGATTTAACTGTATTCAGAGTGTTTTGAGGAGATGTTTGGATCCTTTGAAGATTTTTAATATCATATCACTGATGATCCAGAGGAAAAATCGAGATAATGGTATCCAATTCACCCCATGAGAGTTTGAGATTATTTGTTGAATAGTTTAGATTCAGCATCATCACCTCATTCTCACATTACCAAAAGAAGCACATTTTTACAGAAGGCAATTCCGGATGTTCTATAGCACTCATGAAATATTGAAGATAGGCACAAACCACACCTTTGATCTTGAGTTCTTCTTAAACTGTCCCTTGCAATCGGGAATGTCTTGCTTCTACTTTAGTTTGACAGATTCTAAGGTGACGGATAAGAACAACACGTGAACTACAGACTCTGTCACATGAGGGAGATGTTGCTTGAAGACTCAAGTAGGTGAGTCGTTGGGAGGTTGGTACCCTCCCTCCAAAACCTCGACTTTGCCACTGCAAATACCTGATGAAGTGCCTCTGTGTTCAGTGTCTTCCTGAGTAAGCCTTCTCCAATTGGTCAGTGACGAGCAGGGTCTCCCATGAGACAGTGCAGATGCGTGACCTTTTCACAGATGCTTTGATGTCAGTCTCCTATCCTCCTGAGAGCATCCTACTGCATCAAGTGCGAAGTAGAACCATTACTTTGGGAGTCTGGTGTCAGGCATATGACCTGGGCTGCCCCCACGGAGCTGGTTTTGTGAATGCTGTTGACTTTGCTGTTGAACTGCCTTTTCTGCGACTGAATTTGGAGAACCTTGCAAAAGTGCCACTGGTGATATTCCTCCAGTTAATTTGAGATATCTGTTTTAGCTTGTCCAAGACTCCAAAGTACAGAGGAACATCATTTCTGTCACATAAACCATAATATTGGCCTTAGGTTTAATCCTTAAATACTCTTTCCTTCAATTGGTCAAATGCTGATCTGGCACTTTGAAGGTGATAATGAATTTCAACACTATGTCTGTCTTCAGTGAGAGGACATTCCCAAGATACATCAAACTATAACTCTTGGGGCTAACATGAGATCAGCTGCAGTACTCATTGACAGAATGTACAATACCATGTTGCCAGACAAGATGCACACAGCACTCAACCAGGATTGAGCAGGATAACAATTCACTGATGAACAGGATGGAGGAAAACAACACACATGCCAAATCCTTGCCTGAGTTGTTGAGGTGACAAACTGGAATTCAGCAAGAAAGTCTGGTGCCTAGCAAAACTTGTTAGTGAAGCTGAGGCTTCAACATCATGCATCATCAAGACTGAAAGAAAATGGAAAGAAACAGAGTTCTTATTTATTGGACCTAAACCTGATCTGGAGAAATGAAAGGCTCATCAACAACACTACCAATATCACTAACCAATGAGACAAAACAGCATGAACAACAAACAGTATAACATTAGCAATGTCACCAGCAAAAGATACAGCTTTAGCAAGGAGAAAGTGAGGACTGCAGATGCTGGAGATCAGAGCGAGAGTGTGGTGCTGGAAAAGTACAGCTGGTCTGGCAGAATTTGAGGAGCAGGAGAATCGACATTTCGGGCATAAGCCCTTCATCAGGTTTCCTGATGAAGGGGTTATCTCAGAAATGTCGATTATCCTGCTCCTTGGATGCTGCCTGACCAGCTGTACTTTTCCAGCACCACACTCTCAACAACTTTAGCAAGATCAAACACAATTTTTTAAAACAAAGGGCAAGATACACATTAGCATTTATAGTGGGGCCCTTGCTGTTTGTGGTTAATATAATTGATTTAGACTTGACTGTCAGAAGATTGATCAGTAAAATCACAGATGATATGAAAATTAGGAAGGTGATAAATAGTGAGGAGGATAGCCTTAGATTATAAGAAGGTATAGATGGGCTGGTCAGATGGGCTGATCAGTGGCAAATAGAATTCAATTGGGATAAGTGTGAGGTGATGTACTCAGGCTGGAGAAACAAGGCATAGTGAATGGTAGGATTCTGGAAAACACTGAAGGTTAGAGAGTATTTGGCATACTTATCTACTAGTATCTTAAGGAGGTGGAGTGACAGGTAGTTTAACTTGTGAAGAAGGCATGTGAGATGCCTGCCTTTATTAGCCAAGGCATAGGGTTTAAGAGCAAGGGGGTCATGCTGGAACTGGATAAAATGTTGGTTAGGCCACAGCTAGAGTTTTGTGTTTAGTTCTGGAATCCACACGATAAGAGAGCTGTGATAGCACTGGAAAGGGTGTAAAGGAGAGTTACCAGGATGTTATCTGGGCTGAAGAATTTTAGTTATGAAGAGAAATTGGATTGAATGGGGTTGTTTTCCTTAGAACAGAGGTGACTGAGTGTGGACATGATTTGAGCTGTATAAAATTAAGAGAGGCCCAGACAGGGTAGAAGAAGAAATGTTTCCCCTTGGTGGAGAGATCAATGACAAGGGAGCATAGATTTATGGTAAGGGGCACAAGGTTTAGAGGGGACGTGAGGAAAGATTTAACCAGAGGATGGTGAAAATTTCAACTCACTACCTGTAAGATTGGTAGAGGCAGTAACCTCCATAAAATTTAAGAAATATTTAGACATGCACTTGTGATGCCAAGGAATGCAAGGCTATGGGCCAAATGCTAGAAAATAGGATTAGAATAGTTAGATAACAAAACAAAAACAGGAACAAAAATAGAAATTACTGGAGGCACTCAGTAGGTCTGGCAACATCTGTGGAGAGAAAATAAAGTGAACGTTTCAAGCCCAGTGACCCTTCTGAACCCCACTTAACTGACAACATATCGACACACATTCAATCCTTTCACCTCCAATGCTCAGTAGCACAACGTGAATCATCTACAAGATGCACTGCAGAAAATTTCTGAGTCATCGCCATTTTTTAAAAATTTACTCACGAAATGTGGGCGTCACTGGCTGGGCAAGCAGTTATTGCCTATCTTAGTTATCCACCTTCCACAACCGTCAAGAAGGGCAGCATATACATTGGAACACCACCACCTGCATTTCCTTCACATCCACCATGACTTGGAAATACTGTTGTCCCCTCGGTCTCACTGGGTCAAACTCATGGAACTCTCTCCCTAATAGTATTGTGCCTACGCCAAATTGTCTGTAGCAGTTCAAAAAAGCTGCTCAGCACTATCTTCTTCAGCGTTACTAGAGATGGGGAATAATTACTGCTCCAGCCAGCAATGAACTAAAAAAAAGGCTTGTCCCATCCCAACTTTTTGATCTTTAACGTCCTCCTCAACAGGCAGGCAGCTACAGACCTTGCTGAGATATAGATATATCCTTTGTACAAGCAGTTGACCTAATCCCATGTAGTTTATTTATTCCTTCCTCCCATTAACCACGCTAATCTTGAAAAATGTATAGTTTATGTTTGAACCTATTCTTTGACGTGAAATTCACAGTCTTGCCCATATGAACAGGGTTCACCTGTACTCCAGGTTCTCAACTCTTACAGTTAATCTTCTATCAGTCAGCTTGTGTTGTTATTGTGAACAATCTGATCGCTTGAGATTAAATTCCGAATTAGTGGTTATCTAGTTTAAGAAACCAGGGAGAATTCTCTGTTCTCTTCAATAAAGTGTCATGCCAGCTTTATTGTTCCGCAACGGACCATGCATTTAACACCTCAAATACAAAGGAGACACAAATACTTTACTGTCTCAGTCTGCCATTTCAGTTACAAACTCACTCAAATCCTTGAGTCTGAGAGTAGGACTTAGGCATGCAATCGCCTGTGAGGTGAAAGAGTATTTCAAATTTATGCAATCCTAATAACAGCCACAAGACTTCTCTCGTGACCCCCTCCTTCCCACTGCACTTATTTTAATTGCAGAGACTATACACAGCACCATGGTGGCAAAGACTACAGCATCAGACAATCCAGATGCATTTCAGCCTTGTTTTTGTAGCTCTGCAGTATCATTGCCATAGTACAGCCTGTCAGTGACCCCTTAGACTGTCCGCAGCACTAATTAAGGGTGGGGCTCTCCCTTTCACACAATGTACTGAAGCCAGATATTGTGTTTTGAATCTCTCGACTTGCTTCTTGTTTCAAACCAAAATATTAGAATCCAGATTTCCCACAACCTTTGCCTTTCATTAAACCAGATGCAGGGATTTAAACAAAACATCAGATTGTTCTGGGTTTTTGCAAGGCCAGTCATTATAGGATCTAATTATTTTTTCCCAGTAAAAGACAATTTCCACTTTAGTAAGCTCCAATGCCTAATCTTTTATGCCTGATTATAATTATGTGTCTGAGGCACAGACTTTTTAATTTACTTGGTTTAATTCATATTAGAAGAGATTAGACTCTATAATATATTACCCCCAACATCATATGCTTGCTTTATAACCTTTTATTAAATTAGTGCTCTCCACTCCTTAAAGGTCTGCGCCATGATTGCCATTCACACTGGCCTCCCAACTCACATGGCTAGAGGGGTCAGCTTTTGTGTTTGGCAACTGATGGTGAGCATTGAAAGGTTATCTGACCATCTATTTAACTCAAGCATTTATCAGTCAGCAAGGATCACTGGATGTGAATCAGCAACATGAGCTTGGTGTGATAAATTTCCCACTTACTTAAGGGTAGTAATTTTTCTTATTATTCATTCATGGGATGTGGGTATCACTGGCTGGGCAAGTATGAATTGCCCACCCCTTATTGCCATTAACAATGTGGTGACAAGCTGCCTTCTTCAACTGGTGCAATCCACATACTGTAGGTAGACTCACAATGCCATAAGGGAGAGAATGCTCGGTTTTTAACAAAATGCCACTTAAGGAACAGCAATACATTCCATGTGGTGCGTGTCTTGGAGGGGAACTTGCGGATGGTGGTGTTCCCATGTTTGTGCTCCCTAGATGAAGGTGTTTTGGGTTTAGAAGGAGCTGTCTAAGAAGCCTTGGCGGTTTCTGCAGTTCATCTTGTGGCTGGTATACAATGGTGCTACTGGGCATTGGCTGTGGAGGGAGTGGATATTCATGAATGTGGTGCTAATCAAATTATAGAAATCGCACAACACCAGGTTATAGTCCAATAGGTTTATTTCAAAGTACAAGCTTTTGAAGCATTGTTCCTTCATGAGGTAGCTAGTGGGGTAGGATCATAAGACACAGAATTTGTAGCAAAAGATCAAGCTGCCATATGCCTGGTGCAATGTATTGAACAAACCTAAATTGCCATTAAGTCTTAATCACTTAGATTGGGTTGCAGGTTTTGATTCATTAATATGTAAATCCCAGAACTTCTTTCAAGTCACATTCCTGAAATAACTTAAGATTTTTTTTATAAAAAATGGTGACATCTCAACTCAGATAATGCATTAGAGGTTAGAGTCTCTCTGTATCCCAAACTTGAATCAGACTGGTTCTATTTCCAAAGTAGGAATTTGTAAAATGTCACATGGATTGACTGCTTATAGGGAGTGCTTTTTGAACAAAATAGGATGTATCTGCAAATACAAATCTGCAAATGCAAATTCATCCCATAGACTTATATGTACCTGTATGTGTATGTGTTTGTGTGTGTGCGAGCGTGTGCACGTATGTGTGTGTGAGGGAAGGAGGGAGAGAGAGAGAGTGTGTGTGTGAGATGTCACCTATTTTCACAAAACCTTAAATTATTGCAGGATTGTGACTTGAAAGAAGTTCTGGGATTTACATATTAATGAAGCAAAATCTGCAACCCCATCTAAGTGATTAAGACTTAACAGCAATCTCGGTTTGTTCAATACATCGTATCAGTTGTAAGATACTTTGATCTTTTACTATAAATTCTGTGTCCTATGATCCTGTTCCACAAGCTACCTGCTGAAGGAGCAGCACTCTGAAAGCTTGTACTTCCAAATAACTATAACCTGGTGTTGTGTGATAACACAAGTGCTTCACAGGAGCCCCATCAGAGAACAATGCTGAGCTAGAGTGAGACTTTAGGACAAATGAACAAATAGTTACTCAGTGAGCTCAGTTGGAAGGCACATCTTCGATGAGGAAAGAAAGGGATGAGTTGGTGACCTTTATTGGGGGAATTGCAAAGCTTGTGGCCGAAACAGACAAAGTCACGGCTACCAATGATGGAAGGGAAGGGGGTTGGTGGGAGATCGTACAAAGTGTTAAAAATGGAAAAGTACCGCATATGATTGGTCTTTTCTGTTCTGTCTTTCTTCCTTCTCCTAAATTTATTTCTTTTTGTAAATACATTTATTAAATACATTTATTAGTAAAAAGAAAACTTTTTGACTTTGCAAAAATATAAAGTTATTAAAAATACAGCCAATCACAAATACCAGTCTCATAAAGAGAAAAAACCCCACAAATTACAATACAACTGCTATCTACTAACTACTAACCTACCCCAGAATACAAAACAAAACCTAACACTGTGCAAAACAACACCAATAAATAAGTAAGTGACTAATAGATCAAAAAAAGAAAGAAAAGCAAAGGAGAACACAAAAAAAAAACACAAAATAGCTATGCTCGTTGCAAAGCTCCCAAACAAAGGAACGGGAGCATTGTATATATACCCGTGTAAACTCAGGAGTGCCCCCCTCCAGGGCCCAGGGCTTAACAAACCTTACCATCCTGGTTAAACAAACACCCCTAGTTAAGATAGCCAACAAATCTATATCCAAATACCTCAAGTAGGGCTGCTATGTTATCTAAAAATGGTCTGTTGTGTGGTGCACCATGTTTGTAAAAAAATCCAAGGGAATATGCTCCATAATTAATTTCTGCCATCCCAGCAAACCTGGAGGGTTCTCAGACACCCAGTTCATCAGAATATTCTTCCATGCACAATATGCAAGAATATTAAATAGTTTTTTCCCATGCCTGTCTAAAGATGATGATTCGGTAGACCTAAGAGGAGAGATATCGGGTCTACTTTAACTTTGGTCCTCAATACCCTTCCTATCTCTCCCGCCACAGCGCTCCAATAAACACGGAGCCTGTGGCATGTCCAGAAGCAATGGGTAAGAGGACCTACACTTATTTTACATTTGGGACATACTGAAGACGCCTCTTTTTTTAAACTTCACCAGACAGTCCGGTGCCAGATGAGCCCTGTGCAGAACTTTTAACTGTGTAGCACATGTCCTATTACAGATTGAGATCTTTTACGCGTTCTCCCATATGTTCTCCCATATTTCAGAAGAGGCCTTCACTCCTACCTCTTGCTCCCAGACCTGACATAACCGGTTAATATCCTACCAGGCCCTGCCACCCAGCAGGCGATAGAGGGCACTAACCGAAAGGGTGCTTGTGGAACGTACCAACAACCTCTCTGTATCAGGCTTATAGGGCTCAGTGAGAAGTGTAGTCTTCTTCTGGATGAAATCCCTAACCTGAAAAAAATGGAAAAGGTCTCTGCTGGGCAACCCATATTTGTGGCTCAGTTGCTCGAAAGACATTATATCTTCCCCCTCAAACAAGTCTCCCAAACTGGACACTCCTCTCGCTGCCAATAGTTTGAACTCTGAGTCCATCACCCCTGGTCGGAACCCCGACATACCAACTATGGGGGGTGAGTGGCAAAGTCTTCGATAAGCAACCCTCACTGACGCACTGCCCTCCATGCCTTGACTGTTCTCATGACAATGGGGTTCCAGCAGTGGTCCATAACTGTCCTCATCTTATCCATGAACAACCGGTTAAGAAGACAGCACTTTGCCTGGGAGGCCTCGCTATCCAGCCATATTGAGCCTGGATCGTTGCCTACCCAACTGCAGACAAACGACAGCAGGGAACTCATTTGATACCTTCTGATGTCTGGGAAATCAACTCCTCCCCCTCCTGGAGGCAAGTACAATTTCGTAAGTTTGATGAGGGGCCACCCATGATGCCCGACAAAGGAACCAAACCATCCCATAAGCTTCCGCAGCATTGACCTGGGAAACATTATAGGGAGCATATGCATGGGATAAAGCAAACGAGGAAGAACATTCATCTTAATGAGAGATTTTCAGCCCAGCCATGAAATTGGAAGAGCCTCCCAGCTCTGGAGATCCCACCTAATATTGTCGAGCAAATGAGCAAAGTCAGTCCGAAATAACCGATCAAACTTTGGGGTAATAAAAGTGGCTAGGTATCGGAACCCTGCCCGTGGCCATTTAAAAGGGAACCTAGGAACAGCTTCAACCTCTGATACTTCCTTAAGGTGACCCAAAGTCATAACCTCCGACTTTGCAAAGTTAATCTTAAATCCTGAAATAGCCCTAAATTAATTGATTCATGGTATCAGATGAGGTATAGAGAACGTCGGGTTCAATTAAAAACAGCAGGACATCATCTGCATACAGTGTAATCTTGTGTACCCTCGATCCCACTTCCGGAGCGGTTAGGTGGACGTTCTGATGAATGGCCTCTGCCAGCGGTTCTATCACCAACATAAACAACAACGGTGAAAGGGGCAGCCTTGACGACTACCCCTACCAATCCTAAAGTTCCCAAACTTCACCCCGTTGGTGATGACCGCGGCCAGAGGGTGGCGATATAAAACCTTCGCCCGCCTAGCAATGACTCCACCAAACCCAAACTGTTCTAAGACATAAAAAAGATACAGCCATTCCACCGGGTCAAATGCTTTCTCTGCATCTAAGGAAATCACCAACCCCTGAATCAGTCATTGCTGACAAGCTTGGACCATATTTAGCAACCTTCTAATATTATTTGAAGACCAATGGCCGCTTATGAAACCTGTCTGGTCCCTTTTAACAAAGTAGGGCAACGCCTCCTCCAATCACAGAGCCAAGATCTTAGACAGAATCTTGAAATCTCAATTCAATATAGAGGTGGCCCTGTATGAGGCGCAATCCCCAAGAACCTTTCCTTTCTTAAGAATTAAGGAATGAGCTTCTATTAAAGATGGTGGTAGGCATTCATGCATATAGGAGTGATTGTACATATCCAACATCGGTCCTGACAGAATCCTTGATGTTGACAGTGACTCCTTGATGTTCCAGGTGCACCATTTAACAAGATACTTAGCCATATCCCCTTTCAGAGACCCTTGAACCCAGAAAGGGAGAACCCTGCTTACAAAGCGCCGAGCACAAGTAAATAAAGACTCATAGACCATCAGGGTCAGGCGCTTTCCCACTCTGACATTGACTACCTGCCTCCTGTATTTCCTAAAATATCAAGGGGACATTAAGGAGAGAGGCCTGTTCCAAGGTTACCCCTGGGAGGTCCAGGTTCTTAAAAAGGCCTCCATTTTAGCCCACCTGTCCTTCCAACCTTCAGACCGATACAATTTAGAGTAAAAACTTCGAAAACCCTTATTAATCCTTTTGGCATCATGTGAAAGGCCCCTGGCGCTGTCTCTGATTGCAGTAATGGATTGGGGAGCATGCTTTTTTTTCTAGTCAGGTACGCTAAATACTTCCCTTGCCTATCCCCATATTCGAACAGCCTTTGTCTAGCAAAAGCAAGTTCTTTCTTTGCGGTTTGTGTAAGTATTGAATTCAAGGCAACCTGGAGGGCTGTGATCTGCTGTAGCTTAGTAACTGAAGGCCATGCAAAATGTGCCGCCTTGGTGGCTATCAACCACGCTTCAAGTAGACACTTGGCCTTAATCTCAAAATATACAACCGCGTGATCAGAGATAGCTATATTCCCAATTTTAACACCCATAATCGAATCTTGAAGGGCCGAGGGAGCCAGAAAGAGGTCAATCCTTGGGTGACATTTATGTGGGTTTGGAAAAAAAGTGAAGTACCTGCCGGTAGGGTGAAGATATTTCCAATTGTCCACCAGACCCAAATCCTCACATAAGTCAGTCACCTGTTTGGTCTGCAAAGAAATAGTTGGGGGTCCACTAGGCATCCTGTCCACTGTTGGATCCAAAAGACAATTGAAATCCCCCCTATAATAATGTGCCACATTCCAAAGGCACTCAGCTTAGAGAAGGCACCAATCAAAAATTTGAGGGGATGCATTGGAGGACAGTAGACATTTAAAATGCCATATTCCTCCCCATGTATCAGATACTTAAGGATCACAAACTATCCCTGTTCATCTTTCATCTGCTCTAATAATGTGAACGGAAGATTTTTCTGGATAAGTACCGCCACTCCCCTACTTTTAGTCATAAAGGATGAAAAGAATACCTGGTCATAACCACTCAGTTGTAGCTTCAGGTATTCCTCATCATCAGGATGGGTTTTCTGCAATAAAGTGATAGCAACCCTTTCTCTCTTAAGGCTCGAAAGCACTTTATTCCTTTTAACAGGCGAATGACCTCTCTTGATGTTCCAGGTGCACCATTTAACAAGACACTTAGCCATATTCCCTTTCAGAGATCCTTGAACCCTAGGAAGGGAGAATCCTGCTTACAAAGCGCCGAGCATAAGTAAATAAAGACTCATAGAGTCGAAGAATTGTGTATATAAAAATTACTCTATCATAACTATAAACAAGTATTACTACTAAAAAACCGCAAAGAAAACCAACTATATAACCTTGAATGGAAGACTCTCCCCCCTGCCCATAGGGGACACTCACCCTACCCATCCCCTCCTTCACAGCTCCTTCAAACCCAGACTGTGCCCCAACCTTAGGCCAGAAAAAAACATGAAGATGATCCTTAAATCAACAGAAAAAAGCAAAAGTCAGGATGAGCACTCTACCCATCCTTGGTGTCATGTCACCCCGACTAGTGACTAAAAGAGAAAGAGAACAAACACAAAAAAAAGGAGACAATAAAGGACATCCACAAATTTTCCTATCAGAAAATCCAGTCATAAAAAAAAGAACAATATATTCCAAGTTTTTTTTAAATTATTAGGGAAAGAGAAAGAAAAAAAAGGGAAAACATAAGGAAAGAAGGAACAGAGGACGAACATTAATCGTATTCTTCAGACCAGTCGATCTATTTTAAAGTGTCTACAAAGTTTTTAGCTTTATCCACTGAGTCGAATGTATAAACTGAGTCCTCGTGGCTGAAACAGAGCATTGTGGGGTACCTCATGGAGTACTGGATACCCAGGTTCTTCAGCCTCTTTTTAACTTCATCGAAGGACTTCCTCCTTCGAATTAAAGTTGCCGAGAAAGTTGGCCAGACCTGTGCACTGCGATCCGATAGGCCCTTTCAATCTGCAGCCAGCTGGTCTCGATTTGAAGGCCCAGGAATTGTGGCAGCCAGTGTGCAACGAAGCTGACAGGCTGCCCACCTTCTTCACCCTCTGGGAGACCGACAATCTGATAATTCATCCTCCGACTTCAATTTTTGAGGTTGTCAACCTAGTCTCGTAAGGCCTGCACCTCTCACTCCAGCACCTGGATCCGACCAGATGAAGACTCCATCGCCACTTCCAAGGCCTTGGTTCAACCCTTCACCTCCTCCAGCCGCTTCTCGAAGTCCTGGATCTCCTGTTCATGCTTCTGGAGCATGGACACGTGGGTTGGACCTGGGCAAGAATCTCCTCACAGATCTCCTCAATCACAGCCTCAACCTTTGAGGTAAGTCTCTCCATCGCTGCAGCCAATTCCTATGAGTCTGTCAGGTCCCCGGGGGGTTTGGGAGAGGCTGCTGCTGCTGCTGTCCCTGGTGCTGCAGGGGACTGTCCTCCCTGCTGCTGTTTGCTCGCTCCTTTTCCCTTTGGAATCCTTCCCACTCCCAAATATTAACAAATATGTGTTCTGTAAGGTTTTAAACTAATGATTTCTCCACATAAGATGGCAGAAAAACACCAATATGCCTTGGTTGTTAGGCAGAGCCGTCCATGGCTGTTCTACAGAATCACCACCACCTTACCGAGTCCTCCTAACTTTAATTTTAACTTGTGCCTGGGATGTGAACTGCATTCCACTGTGGAATGTATACACATGAAATGGGAAGAAGTGAAGACTACCTGATGCTAGGTCCCTTCCCCAACTTCTAGCAATAAATAACTCTTAAATAACACATTGCCCCCACCAAAACTTTTTAAGAAAGAGAAGGAAAATCAACAGTTGAATAAATGCGGGGATTTGAGAAGTGGTTAAACATGTGCTTCAATGGATTGTTTTTGCAGGATAGCCAGAGAACCCTGACGGTTTAGGAAGGTAATTCCAGAATGTACGCAATTGTCAGATGAACACTCCACATGCAATGTTGAAGTGAAGGCATGATTGATCCCAGTCAGAAAAATGGAGGGTATTTGTTAGGATAGATACTGAATAGAGAAGAGCAACTGACAGCTTGAAATAGGTCCATCTGGAGATAGATAGTCACTTAATTTCAACAAAGAGATAATTGTTGGGTGGATAGGTTTCAATAAAGGATAGATTGTGGTTTCTCAGTTCACAGATTAGATTTGGAGACAACGGTAAGTATGTGTCTAATGAAACTGTGTACAACGACAGCCTGAAATATTCCATTTCCTGGTCCTTCAGCTTCATGGGAACAAAAAGTAAACTCAACAAATCCCATTGTTTTTAATTTTGCTTTTGTTCTGAAGAGACATCCAGAGTAGTAACACCTCATATGTCCTTCCTCTCGAGCCCCTTCCCCTAATCCACCCACGACAGTGTCAGTGCCCAAAGATAGCTATCACTTTCCTAAAATAAACACTTGTTTCCTCCTTGTTCCTAAATTGCTGTGTCCCTCCTTAAGACGGAATTGCTCAGATATCTCCAACTGACTCATAAGTTTAACTGCAAAGCTCCAAACAACTTTATTTCAATTGCCTTCAGCAAATAAAATCAGTGAATTTTTCAATATTCTGTCGAAGGGGCATAAGCTAAATTAAAATCGAGCTAGCAAACTTTGGCAGAGTCTCAGGCTGTAACCAGTGATTATGGTGTTGAGTTCAGAAAAAAAGGAAGCAGAAATTGATTAAAGTTTTAGCGACAAGCCCACATTTCAGAGAGGGGTGTGAAGAGATTTGGAAGACTTTACATCGAGTTTTATTGTAGAAATTCCAGGCCAACCTCTGGGCATAAGGTCCTGTGTTTAATATGAATGGGTAGTAATGGTCACTGCCAGACTGGTCCATTTTGTTCTCAGCTTTTCTGTGAAACTGTATACAAGCTGTGTCGATCCAATTTAAATATGAAAAGATGCAGTCGGCATCCCAGCACTATTGTTAAGTACTTATATCAAAAGTGTATACCTGGAAACAGCTCCTGGTGTGATAAACAGAAATTCTTAGAGAGTTGCAAATGATATTTACTTGGGTAATGAGGGACTTCAATCATGGCAAGCCTGGAGCAGCTAAGATTGTTTCATTAACAATGTTGAAGGTTAAAAGGGTAGATTTAACACATGTTCAATAATTATAAAGGTTTGAAAGCATAACTGAAAAAAAAACTGTTTACACTGGCAGGACAGCTGGTAACCAAGAGACACAGATTTAAGATAATGGGCAAAAACACTGAAGAGGAGATGAGAAGAAGTATTGTTAGAATCTGGAATGTACTGGCAATAATGGTGGTCAAAGCAGATTCAATGGTAACTTTCCAAGTGGATTGGAAATCATATTTGACAAAGAACTATGGGGAAAGAATGGGGGAGGAGTGAAATTGAAACTAACTGAACAGCTGTTTCAAACAGGGGGCTAAGGGGCTGACAGGCCTCCAACTGCGTTTTTGAAAGAGGAGTTGTTTGCAGTATATTCAATATTTGTAATTCTGTTTAAGAAGGAAAGATAAGTTCACCTGTTTCTAGATAATGAAACAACATCACGAGGGAAGTCTCCAGGCTGGGGGAAATTATTGGAAACAGTGATCTGAATCTAATTAGGATCAGTGTAAGGAAAGTGAAAAGTTGAGGATAGGACGTGAGAGGGGGAAAAAAGGTTAATTATAAAGAGATGAAAAAATGACATTGCCCAGAATCAAGAAAAAAATTGGCAAATGGAACTGCAGATTTGCACTTGGAACTATGAGAACAGGAACTAAAATGTGGATTATTCCAGTAAGTAATCAAGGCACTGGAATTCCATAAATGACTAGAAGATCAGATTAAATTTTGGCTTTTCACATACTTTTCCTCATGTTAGGTATTTTAATTTTCTTTTAATGTTTTATTGTTATTTTATTTCCCACTGACTTTATATCTATACTGATTTCTGCTTTTCTATTGATTATTTTGCAGACCATTCACCCATTAATCTAGGTTTTGTGACTAGAGTATCCCTCATTTGTTTAGCCAGCCAAGTTGTTAATGTTTAGTAGCAATGTAATGTCTAATAGTATGTCTTCAGAAGCTTCCTCTTCCTCTAAGGTGTCTTCTTCTGTGGACTGCAGTAAAATAGAAGAATCTAGAATTGAGAGTAAAAAGATGTCGGGTGTCATTGGAAGTTTCGAGAATAGAAACTAATTTATAAGTGTTGCTGAAAATTCCTTAGAATGAACTGAAAAAGTGTCCCTGATTGAGGTCTTCAAAAAATCAACCAGGAATCAATTATGTATGGTTATAAAACAAAGCAATATGAAAGCCATTTAAGTAATCTGGCCAGTCTTGTTATTTTTTTCATGTATCCCTTAACTATGTTTGTTTATCTGTGTGTTCTGTCAATGGGGTTGAAAACAAAATAAATCACTGAGATTAATTAGATTACTTTGTTGGTTAATTTTGCTTTGCTGAGGCTATTGTATTGGTAATGAATGGTTAAATCTTTTGTTTAAGCTACAAACCAGGTGTCCAGAATTGATCATTCATAGAATCTGTGATTGGTTATTCAAAAAGTCTGGTTAGGAACCATTGGGATTAATTTTGAGTGTAATTGAAGATCTTAATTTTACTGTGTTGTGAATACAGAAGTAGAAAGGCTGCTTTAATTCAGTTGTCTGTCTCTGCATTGTAACAGTATGCTTGTGTTTTAAATAACTTCTTTGCAGGGTTTACTTTGAAGCTCAGTGCTTGCTTTTTAGAGAATGACCTGCAAATTAGTCATCTGCATTTGTGCAGTTCACATTAAGTATGCTGGCATCTCATCATTTGGTAGAATCATATGATGTCAGGGTAGTGCCCATCCTCAGATTTCTGCTACATGTTGGGTGTGCCCATGTGAATGCCCTTCTCAAGAGAGCTTTCACATTGGAAGCAACTGGTTCATCTCTTTAAAAAGCAATGAGACTTCCCAAGGAATTGGCATTTGTGCCCACACTGCTCATTTCTTCATTTGCTTGAAATCCTGAAACTCCTTTCCACTGTGAGAGAACTTTGACCACATGGCCTATAATTTTGTTCAAGAAGGGTACATGCCTCCTCAAGGGTGTAGCAATGTGAGATGTCTACACTTGTAATTAACTATCAACAGGTTTTATTATGCATGAGTATTTAAAGAGGATGGTAAGACAATGTGATTTATATCAAACCATGCAGACCCAGATCTAGATCCATGTACTCAGATATTACAATGACATAACTCCTTCCACAAATGCCCACTAGATATATTTAAAGTTATAATTCCCTGGCATCCCAAAAGGAACAATGCTTCTATTCCGAGTCAATGCATTTATTCCTATATTCAACTTAAAACAAGTATTTCATCCATTTAGCTTAATTTCTACATGCCCAGAATTTTCCCTGCAGGTCTGTACAATCAGGAGAATCGAAATCTTGCTGTAGGCCTGTCACACACCTCAGAAGAGTTCATCCTACCCTACTATATCCCCTAAGTCCTGGAGACTTCTTGTGTCTGTGTTTAATTCTCAGTGCTACAGCTGTAGCTGTGCCATGGTGTTTTACCACTTGCAATCCTCTCTGGAAATGAACATGGCTGTGATGGGTTCCCATCAATTGTGCCATGAACCACATCCTGTTTCTTAGTATATTTTGAGAGCTTTTAAGTTTAAATACTTTCAAGTTCTGTAATACCTTACCCACTGAGGAGGATTAATTTCTCCCTGTTCCTTACCACATGCCCTTCCATGAGTTTGTCCTGCACTTTCTTCTGCTGCTGCAGCACTGAGCTTTACCTCAGGTCATTCCCCCAACACTTGGTTTGGATTGCTGACCTGGCCTCATGGGTTTCTTCTCATGGAACTGTCTGTCATTGGATTTCACCTTGGGGTCTTAAGACGGTCTGCATTTGGTTCTGTGGATCTGTTCACCATTGCCAACATTTAACACTGTGAGACCTACACTCCTGTGAGTGAACAGCAACAAGCTTTATTGAATATAATTATTCACAGAGGATGATAAGAGAGGACACCATAACTGATGCTGTCCATTCCCAGGTTCCAGTTCCATGTGGTCAGATGTCACTATGACATAGCTCCTTTGGTCATGTTCTTTAACCATTTTTAAAGTAAAGTTTGATTTTCTTTACTCTACAAAGAGCTAATAGGGAAGGAGAACAAAAAGATAGTCTTGCAGCAAAGCCCACATCCTGTGAATAACTCTCTGGTCTTTGAGCTGGACCTTTTAATGTGTGGGTGTCTTGTCCAGAATATAGAATCCCTACAATGTGGAAACAGCCCTTCGGCCCAACAAATCCACACTGACCCTCCGAAGAGTACCTCACACATGGGCAATTTAGCATGGCCAATTCACCTAACCTGCACATCTTTGGACTGTGGGAGGAAACCGGAGCACCCAGAGGCAACCCACACAGTCACAAGGAGAATCTGCAAATTCCAAACAGACAGTCAGCTGAGGCAGGAATCAAACCCGGGTCTTGTGAGGCACCAGTGCTAACCACTGAGCCACTATGTCACCCCAGCAGGGAAAGAGGGGTGAGAGTTAATGAGCGTGTCTTTCAAGATATGTGTGGGGCTTCTGCTTGATGTCTAGATGGTGAGGAGAAGACCAAGGGAATCTGGATGAGAAGGATGAATGGAAAGCGTGAGTTTTGAGGAAGGAACCATGAGGGAAGTTGGGGATAAAGCCAAAGGTACCATATGAGATGATTATAACATCTGTGTGTGCCATGAGGGAGTAAGGAAGGCTTCAGGTCTGTTTGGAGTAAGAGCGAGTGTGGCCGTGTGTGGTTTCGTAATAGTTGGTGAAGGTTATGAAAAGAGCTTTATTGAGAAGTTGGGGATGGAAGAAGACAATGTTGCAATACGTTCTTGGAATAATGTAGGGCTGCTCCTACACATGAATCTGATTCAACCCAAGTGAAAATAATTTGCTTTAAGTATGGAAAATCTGAAGGATTAATACATTGGGCTATTTTGTATTTTAGAACCCAGCCATCTTGGAATGTTTCCTTTCCTGCATCCAGATCCTGTGGTGATTTCTCCTAGAGCTGACGATCTCAACAGTGTCTCTCTTTATGCCTGGTGACTTGGTGTTCAACAAATCTCCTGGCACTAGCCAAAGAGAATTGCAACCTGGCACACAGATTTACATATAGCACAATCCCCCAAACAGCGGTGAAATAATGAGAATTCAATCTCACTTGAAAGCAGCAAGAAAACTCCCATCTCCTTCTTCAAGTAGACCCTTGGGATTCAACTGACTAGACAGTCACTGTTTAATACCTCATCCAAAAGATGGAACTGCTTCCTTAGTGCTGCACTATAATGAAGTGCTCAATTCCTTAAGTGGGTCTCAAATACCCAGTCTTCTGATTCTCTTAGTCTCACCACTGAGCCAAGGCAGCACAAGGCAGTTTTATTCTGCAGCTCACCTATACATAAACAGGAGTCTGAGTGCTTTCTTGGGCAGTGCAGAAGGGTGTTTAATCTGAATCTAATTCTGGTTATATCTGAAATGAAAACGTGCGAGAGGACAGAGTCAGGGATGATTTGGGGTTAAAGAGTCTGCCGCTTTCCTCATGATGGCTTCATGAAACAAATAGCACCACAGCACATTTTAGGAAAATGATTTGCCAACATACTTTTTGTGAAAATGTTTCCCCTTTAAGGGAAGCAGTTTATTGAATGGATAACAATATTGTTTTAATACCATTTTCCCTTTTGTCTAACTCTTGACACCCAGCCTGATAGAACATGTTTCTTTTTGCGATTTTTCTTTTTCCCACCCTTTGACTTTCAATCCCCTTTAGTTATCACAGATCGTAAAACTCTCTGCCAAGGCTAAGGCAGTCTATGAGCTCAGAGCCTTTCAGGAAAAGTCTCATTCACTTGCTCCTAGGGGCTTGTGGTTTACAAGGGGGGATCCCACCCATTTCCTCTCCATACCCTTCGCAGGCATGTGAAAACCAACACAACCAGAGTCGGCCTGCTTTCAGAAGAGACCATACAGCATGTTCATATAATGTTTTGTGCCTATCCTTACCAGCTGGCTTTCCCAGCACAGCTACAGGAAGAAAAACAACTCCATTACATTCTGGGAAAGTGATATGACTCAAAACCAGGAAAGATTTCTGTACATGCCTATGGGTTCAATTTTCTCTCTGTAATGCTGGCAGCTGTTGTTTCCTGCACCTTGAAAGGAGAGAGAATATGGCCCACGTCCAACAGGAATGAAATATTTCAGCTTCGCTTCCTATCTATAGTCCTCTACTGTCCCATAATCCTTTGAGAACTCAGTCAGGTGCTGCCCTGCCTCTGGCCTCTGTCTGCAAAGTCCCCATTTCCCCATTGACCTTTGTGCTATCATCTAGACACTATGCTCCTCACTCCTCACTCCAACCCTTTCAGACACTTCACTAACATCAGCTACTTTAAGATTTTGCTTTAAATCCACCCCATTACCTTATCCTTTGTCTTCCTTTTTGCCTATGAGCAAAGAAAAATCAGTTATATTGTTCTAATGTGCCTTGGAACCATTTATTCTGTTAAAGATGCTCTATAAATACAAGTTGTTGTTATACCACAGCATCCTAGGATAATATTTGCACTCTATTCTTCAATGTTAATATGCTGAAATTGGGACAGCAATGTTTCACACGCATCAAACGTTTCCTGACCTTAGTGGGGTCAACAATGAGCAAAATAATCAATTGGATAAGGAGAGCCAATTCAAACTTTAATTTGATTTGATTTTTTATTGTCACATGTACCGAGATACAGTGAAAAATGTTGTTTTGCATGCTATCCAAACAAATCATACCCTACATAAGTGCACCAGGGTAGAGTCATAGAGTCATAGAGATGTACAGCATGGAAACAGACCCTTCAGTCCAACCCGTCCATGCCGACCAGATATCCCAACAATTTGGTCCCACCTGCCAGCACCTGGGCCATATCCCTCCAAACCCTTCCTATTCATATACCCATCCAAATGCCTCTTAAATGTTGCAATTGTACCAGCCTCCATCACTTCCTCTGGCAGCTCATTCATACTCGTACCATCCTCTGTGTGAAAAGGTTGCCGCTTAGGTCCCTTTTATATCTTTCCCCTCTCATCCTAAACCTATGCCCTCTAGTTCTGGACTCCCCCACCCCAGGGAAAAGACTTTGCCTATTTACCCTATCCATGCCCCTCATGATTTTGTAAACCTCTATACAGTCACCCCTCAGTCTCCAACGCTCCAGGGAAATCAGCCCCAGCCTGTTCAGCCTCTCCCTAGAGCTCAAATCCTCCAACCCTGGCAACATCCTTGTAAATCTTTTCTGAACCCTTTCAAGTTTCACAACATCTTTCCAATAGGAAAGAGACCAGAATTGCATGCAATATTCCAACAGTGGCCTAACCGAACAAAATTTGGAATATAGTGTTACAGGTACAAGAAGTGCAGAGAAGGTTCGACTTTCAAGGTCCATTCGGATGTCTGATCACAGAGGGGAAGAAGCAATGCTTGAATTAGTTGGTACATGATTTCAAACACTTGTATTTTCTACCCAATGGAAGAGGATGGAAAAGAGTATAACGGTGGGTGGGAGGGGTCTTTGATAATGTTGGCTGCTTTCCTGAGCCAGTGGGATGTATACACAGAATCAATAGAAGGAAGACTGGTTTACGTGATGGACTAGGCTGTGTTCACAACACTCTGTAATTTCTTGTGGTCTTGGCCAGTTGCCATACCATGCTGTGATATATTTGGATAGAATACTTTCTGTTGTGCATCAATAAAAATTGGGAAGAATCTTTGTGGACATACCGAATTTCTTTAGCCTTCTGACGAAGCGGAGGCATTGGTTTGCTATCTTGACTTTGGTGTTAATTTGGATGGACCAGGACAGATTATTGGTGATATTCACTCCCAGGAACTTGAAGCTCTCGACCATCTCAACCTCAGCATCATTGATACAGACAGGGATGTGTCTTCTACTCTACTCCTGAAATCAATGACTGGTTCTTTCATTTTGCTGACATTGAGGGGGAGATGGTTATCTACTGTCCATGAGGTGAGGCAGGGAGTTTCTTTTATGGTGATGTAGTGGGTGGAACATTGTGAAGGTGACAGGGTTTTGGCTGATAGCTGGAAAGTTGGCAAGAGACTGCAGTCACCCCTTTGTAAGAAGGCCTGTGATGACCTATTTCAACTCAGGCACTAGACAGGCCAGCAGCTAGGTATGCTCAGGATTAAGGACCTGTAGGGTGGAAATTCCATTGAGAGCTGCCAACTCTCTTGCATAGCAGTGGTACTGGGAGACAATTGTAGCTACCAAGAGAGACCAAATATTATCACTGCCTTTGAAAAAGGGAGTCCCCTTGCCCCCTCCCCCAGATGTCTGCTAGCAACTTTGGTTGTTAAAACAGGCAGATAATTTACAGTGTATCTGTTAATGTTCATTTCCCTGCCTCTGCCATCAAAATTGCTTTCTTGTTTCAGGTAGCACCAAGTTGGAATTAGAGGGATATCTGCCAAATGTACCAGCCTCATCCCTTCGCCAACATTTACACATGATGCAGCCAGGAATGGTTGGGCATTATAATTGGAATGAGTAGAGGAATGTCTCTGTGGTCAACAGCAAAGGCAAAGATTTGGCAGTCAGCCCCAACATTTCTGTGAAAAAAGATTGAGCAAAAGACTTTAGCAATGAGGAAGATTGCAGGAAGATGGAAAACCATCAGGGATGAGCTTCTTGGTAGACAGAGAAACAAGGGTCTTGTGAACACAGCAGCTTTGATAACTTAAAAAACCTTTATCAATGTGCATTAAAAATGTTGACGAGCTTAATTTCTCAGTTCGCATATCTTTGACTTATAATGGAAATAACAAACAAAACTGCAAAAAGATCATTAAAAAGTATTGAGAACCCGCAGTCTGCATCTGTTAGCTGCCATTGACTGGAATTCAGACTGGTTTCAATTGACATTTTAAGTTCTCTAATAAAATATGCTGAAATGTTGGCGTGATTTCTCTGGGAGTTTAATTCCCAGTCTTTCTTATTCGTTGCGTTGAGAGGAAACACCTTATTAAAGGACAAACAGACTTTGTCTTTGCCAAATTTGGTCCTGCACGAACGTGGTCAACTGATGTTTTTTTCACATCTGCGTAAGCTGAAAGGCTGCCCAGCCCCCCTGCTGGGTAATTATATACGGAATATTGCCTCCAGCATCCTGCTAGATTGGGCTTCAGCCACCACACTGAAACTAGGTACTGTGAAAAAAAAGTCAACTAAAATATTCACTCCTAGGAGGAAGATGGTTTTGGAGTTAAGTTAACTCTTTCAGCCAACGCAACACAAGTGAAGGTTGAATGAGGAATTTCTTTGAAGGCAATGCGGCAAGAAAAACCGCGGACTGACTTGTCACCTGGAACTACTGTGTGCTGGGATGTTAAGAGGAAGCTACCACTGGTTAAACCATGCAGTTTGGTTTAGAGTGTGGGAAACCTGAACTACACCAGTTGGCGTCCACCTAAATTTCTCCAATCTCAGCATATTCTTTCTCATGTCCTATTTCCCCTTCGCTCCACGTGCTCTAAGCACAGTCCCTCCCATCCTCTCTCACAGCCTGCGTATTTTCTCTTCTGAAGGCAGTGCCTCCTTCAGGGGTGCAGCTGTAAGAGCGGCAAAGTCAGTGTCGTGCCTATTATGGCACAGCAGTGGAAGAAGTGCCTAGCCGACATGTGTGAGTGCAGGCAGTGTGTGCTGTATGACTGTTGAACGGGAGTGGAACTGAATTGGTGGGCCAGGATTTTGGCTGTTTTGCTAGTTTCATGTATCCCCATGTGGAAGAAGCAGAGGAAACACCATTTTTTAAAATGCCTTCAGATGTCTCAATGCATTTTACTGCCAATTTGTCACTCTCTGACTGAAGCAGCTTTTATAATGGAAGCTGTCACTTGATAGTATAAAAGTTGAATATTGCTGGAGGCAAAGATGTTGTCAAAGTTTTTCATCTTGTACTCATCAGGCCAATCACAAATATGACAAATTTTAAGCAAATACATGTCTGAACAGGTTAATAGGATAGTTAGGAAAGCATTCTAGATTCTGCCTTTATTGATGGAGGTATAGATCATAAGAGAGGGAGGTTATGTTGGAGCTGTACAGGAAACAGCTGGAGCACTGTGTGCGATTCTAGTCACTGCTGTATAGGAGGGATGTGATTGCATTGCAGGGAATGCAGAGGAGATTCACCAGGATGGAACAGTTCAGCTTTGAAGAGAGGCTGGATAAGCTCGGGTTGTTTTCTTGGGAGCACAGACAGTTGAGAGGGGATCTGGTAGAGGTGTATAAGAATTTTCTATCTGTATGATTCTATAAAGATTTATACTGCAGGAATAGGAAAAGGGCGTTGGTTGGTTGTCAGGTTGATGCTGATTTAGAGCAGAGAAAGCTGAGAGGGGACGTGATTAAAGTGAGATTATGAGGAGCATGAACAGGAGAGATAGAAAGTGGCTGATTAATGACAAGGGAGCCGAATTTTAAAGTGAAAGACAGGAGGTTTAAAGTGGCTTTGAGGAAAAATGGTTTCATTTCGAGGGTGGTGGCAAGCTGGAAAACATGGCCTGGGGTGAAGGTTGGTTGGTGGGGGGTGTATGGCAGGGGGCTGTAGAGACAGAAAATCACCTACCTTTAAACGTATGTGGATGAGCACTTGAGATATCATGATACTGAAGGCTATGAGCCAACTGCAGGAACATGGGACTAACGTAGATTTAGTGTAGTTATTTTTGTTGGTGGAGGCATGATGGGCCAAAGGGCTTATTCTGTTTCATGTGATTGGCCAGGGCACTGTCATGGAGAAATCAACTGGCAGTTATTGGATCCCCATGCTCCTGTACAATCCATTGAAAGTAATACATATTCATATGCAGGGAACTGTTGTAGGCAAACAAAAGAAATATGTACCTGTTTTGGGACTGGTGCCCAAGGGCTTGGTTAAAGAATGTTCAGGTCTTAAGGAGAACAGAAGTGAAGACAAAGGTGAAGAATTGGGTGGTGGGGTGATGATTTCAAAGGCAATTCTATTGGAACGGAATCTGAGCAGCTAAAGGGACAGCTACCAAGGGTGCAAAGAGTGGAAAAAGTTTCCTACAGTCAAGGGTTCAAGGGATTGTAGGTTTTGGAGAGATTTAAAAGCAAAGTTGAAAATTTTAAATCATATGTCTTCAAGTTCCCTCAATGTAAGTCAGTGAGCACAGGGATGATATATGGTCTTATTGGAGTGTGAACAGGATACAGTAAGTGGGTTAAAGGCACTATAGCTCAGTGAATATGTCCCTAACTCTGATGCAGAAGTTCTAGATTCAAGTTCCACCTGACCCAACATGAGTAGAATCATAGAACCCCAGTGTGGAAGAAGGACATTTTCTCATTGAGTGCACAAACTGCAGCCCACCTAGACCCAAAACCTACATTTCCCATTGCTAATCCACCTGGCCTGCACACCATGAGTAATTTAGCATGGCCAATCTTTGGACTATGGGAGGAAACCAGAACACTTGGAGGAAATCTGCACAGATATGGGGAGAAGCAGCAAACTGCACACAGACTGTCACCCATGGGTGGAATTGAACCCAGATCTCTGGTACTGTGAGGCAGCAGTGCTCACCACTGAGCTACCCATGCTATGTGGGTTGATTAGAAATATTCAGAGCAACAGAGTTTAGGATGAGGTCAAACTTATGAGGGTGGAGGGTAGAGTGCTGCCTATGCGAATATCAACTCCTCCTGAGGCTCTGAACTGGTCTGAAGGAGACACTCGGTTGATAAGAATTTCCTGTTCACCATCTTCCTTTTAAAGTAAGGTCATGATTGGATCAAGGGAGAACCAAATCACAGATCACTTTTCCAGCAGCTGTCAACCTACTCATTCCTGAAAATGAATCACTAACGAGATATAGGCATCCAACCATAACATTTGCATATAATTTGGATCATTTGGTGATTTCCTCAAATATCAATTACCAGGCAAGCTAAGTAATCGGTGCAACAAATTAGACTCGTAGTAGATTTATATTAGCAGACCAGCTTTTACTCACTTTTAAGCATCAAAGCAGAATTTACAAAAAAGACATCAATACCAAAATAAATTTAGGTCAACATTTTTTTTGCCACAGCACCCTTAACATTTATAAGTCTCACACTGTGAAAACATGATTTTAGGTTTAAGCGCTGTTACTGTAGTCATCAGTATAAGTAGCACTGTCTTTCTGTATAAATCTCTTGCCAGTTATTTCCTCTCCATTTTACCCACCGTTTTATTTAAAGCACAATCAGTGATTAGTACAGCCTGTAACCCCACACTACTGAGAAAAGCTGAAGTCCACAAAAGATAATTGATCATTAATGAGGTGTTGTTAACTTATTTGCTTACTCTTGTTTGCTCTTGGATTCAATGTACCTCAATGAGCTGTGATCTAATGGGTAAAGCCAAACTGTTTCTGTCTGGAATAAATGATTACATGAACTGAAACATTTGCATTAATGTAAATGATATCGACCATCATTTTGTGCAGTGTAACTGTTTGCTCACTTTATAAATGTTGATGTTTTAAGTGGTGGGGACTGGATTTGAATTAAGGGTATATGGATTCTACCAGCAAAGGGAGAGCTCTTGTGTACAGTGGGCATATGTCTGGCTCTGAGGCAGGAGGCCCAGGTTTACGTCACCCTCCTCCAGAGCTATGTAAGAACAGAAAGATTCTTATAAGTAAAAGCTAAACACATTGGAATTTGGAAAGATGACAGTCTAATTGAAACATATAAGATTTTTATATGGCTTCAAAGTGTACATGCTCAGAGGATGTTTCCCTCCCAGGAGAGTCTAAGACTAGAAGGCATAGAATAAAGCGGTGGCAATTTAAAAATCAGTTGAGGAGGAATTTCTTCTTTTGTTAGAACTCCTTACTACAGAGATCTATGGGGCAGAGTCCATGAATTAGAATTAATAATAGCCTTTATTGTCACATAGGAATGATGAAGGGCTTATACACAAAACATCGACTCTCCTGCCCCTCGGATGCTGCCTGACCTGCTGTGCTTTTCCAATGCCACGTTTTTCAACTCTGACTCTCTAGCATCTGCAGTCCTCACTTTCTCCACATATACCCAATGAGTCTACTGAAATGTTTATACATTGCCACTGACAGTACCGACTTAGGGACAAAGGTACCTAGGTACAGCTTCTTTAGTTACAACATCTTCAACAGTAAATAAATAAAATGTCCAGCATTGCAGAAATAAGTGTTCAGAACAACAAACCACGCTAGCACCTAACTTCCAGTCTGCACCGGGCCCTGGTTCCATACAGTGCCAGGTGTTACTTTGAGGATCATGAGGTTTGGAGGTCACTTCAAATCGCCATGCCCAGGCCAAAGATGACACGCCGGGAACACCACACTGGGCTGGGTTAACCATGCTGGGCTGCAGAACACCACACTGGGCAGAGAACACCGCGCTGGGCTGGGGAACACCACACTGGGCAGAGAACACCGCGCTGGGCTGGGGAACACCACACTGGGCAGAGAACACCGCGCTGGGCTGGGGAACACCACACTGGGCCGGGGAACACCACACTGGGCTGCAGAACACCACACTGGGCTGCAGAACACCACACTGGGCTGGGAAACACCACACTGGGCCGGGGAACACCACACTGGGCCGGGGAACACCACACTGGGCCGGGGAACACCACACTGGGCTGGGGAACACTACACTGGGCCGGGTACACCACACTGGGCCGGGGAACACCACACTGGGCTGGGGAACACCACACTGGGCTGGGGAACACCACACTGGGCCGGGGAACACCACACTGAGCTGGGGAACACCACACTGGACCGGGTGCACAACACTGGGCCGGGTGCATCACACTGGGCTGGGGAACACCACACTGGGCCGGGGAACACCACACTGGGCTGGGGAACACCAAACTGGGCCGGGTACACCACACTGGGCCGGGGAACACCACACTGGGCTGGGGAACACTACACTGGGCCGGGTACACCACACTGGGCCGGGGAACACCACACTGGGCTGGGGAACACCACGCTGGGCCGGGTACACCACACTGGGCTTGGGAACACCACACTCGGCCGGGGAATACCACACTGGGCTGGGGAACACCACACTGGGCTGGGGAACACCACACTGGGCCGGGGAACACCACACTGGGCCGGGTGCAACACTCTGGGCCAGTAACACCACACTGGGCCTGGAACACCACACTGCGTCGGATTCACCACACTGGGCCGGGGAACACCATACTGGGCTGAGGAACACCACACTGGGCTGGGAAACACCACACTGGGCTGAGGAACAGCACACTGGGCTGGGAAACACCACACTGGGCTGGGGAACACCATATTGGGCTGGGGAACACCACATTGGGCTGGGGAACACCACACTGGGCCGGGTACACCACACTGGGCCGGGAACACTACACTGGGCTGGGGAACACCACATTGGGCTGGGGAACACCACATTGGGCTGGGGAACACCACACTGGGCTGGGGCACACCACACTGGGCCAGGTACACCACACTGGGCCAGGTACACCACACTGGGCCTGGAACATCACACTGGGCCGGGAACACCACACTGGGCTGGGGAACACCACACTGGGTTGGGGAACACCACACAGGGCTGGGGAACACCACACTGGTTTGGGGAACACCACACTGGGCTGGGGAACACCACACCGGGCCGGGGAACACCACACCGGGCCGGGGAACACCACACCGGGCCGGGGAACACCACACTGGGCCTGGAACATCACACTGGGCTGGGGAACACCACACTGGGCTGGGGACCACCACACTTGGCCGGGGAACACCACACCGGGCCGGGGAACACCACACTGGGCCGGGAACACCACACCGGGCCGGGAACACCACACCGGGACGGAAACACCACACCGGGCCGGGGAACACCACACCGGGACGGGGAACACCGCACTGGGCTGGGGAACACCACACTGGGCTGGGAAACACCACACTGGGCTGGGGAACACCACACTGGGTTGGGGAACACCACTCGGGGCTGGGGAACACCACACTGGGCCGGAAACACCACACTGTGCCGGAAACACCACACTGGGCTGGGTCCACAACACTGGGCAAGGGAACACCACACTGGGCAAGGGAACACCACACTGGGCTGGGGAACACCACACTGGGCTGGGGAACACCACACTGGGCCGGAAACACCACACTGGGCCGGGTCCACAACACTGGGCAAGGGAACACCACACTGGGCAAGGGAACACCACACTGGGCTGGGGAACCCCACAGTGGGCCGGAAACACCACACTGGGCCGGGTCCACCACACTGGACTGGGGAACACCACACTGGGCTGGCGAACCCCACACTGGGCTGGGGAACACCACACTGGGCCTGTAACACCACACTGGGCCAATAACACAACACTGGGATGGGGAACACCACACTGGATCGGGAATGCCACGCTGGACTGGGGAACACCACACTGGGCTGGGGAACATCACACTGGGCTGGGTACACCACACTGGGCCGGGTACAACACTCTGGGCCAGTAACACCACACTGGGCCAGTAACACAACACTGGGCTGGTGAACACCACACTGGGCTGGGTACACCACACTGGGCCGGGTACAACACTCTGGGCCAGTAACACCACACTGGGCCAGTAACAGAACACTGGGCTGGGGAACACCACACTGGATCAGGAACACCACACTGGGCCAGGAACACCACACTGGGCCTGGAACACCACACTGCGTCGGATTCACCACACTGGGCCGAGAACACCACACTGGGCTGGGGAGCACCACACTGGGCCGGGAACACCACACTGCATCGGATTCACCATACTGGGCCGAGAACACCACACTGGGTTGGGGAACACCTCACTGGGCCAGGAACACCACGCTGGGCCAGGTACACCACGCTGGGCCGGGAAAATCACACTGGGCCGGGAACATCTCACTGGGCTGGGGAACACCACACTGGGTTGGGGAACACCACACTGGGCCGGGGTCCACCACACTGGGTTGAGGAACACCACACTGGGCCTGGGAACACCACACTGGGCTGGGGAACACCACACTGGGCCAGGTACACCACGCTGGGCCGGGAACATCACACTGGGCCGGGAACACCACACTGGGTTGGGGAACACCACACTGGGCCGGGGAACACCACACTGGGCTGGGGAACACCACGCTTGACCAGATACACCACGCTGGGCCGGGAACATCACACTGGGCCGGGAACACCACACTGGGCTGGGGAACACCACACTGGGCCGGGGAACACCACACTGGGTTGGGGAACACCACACTGGGCCGGGGAACAGCACACTGGGCCGGGGAACACCACACTGGGTTGGGGAACACAACTCTGGGCTGGGGAACACCACACTGGGCCGGGTCCACCACACTGGGCTGGCGAACCCCACACTGGGCTGTGGAACACCACACTGGGCCAGTAACACCACACTGGGCCAATAACACATCACTGGGCTGGGGAACACCACACTGGATCGGGAATGCCACGCTGGGCTGGGGAACACCACACTGGGCTGGGTGCACCGCACTGAGCCGGGTACACCACCCTGGGTCAGGAACATTACACTGGGCCGCGATCACCACACTGGGCTGGGGAACACCACACTGGGCCGGGGAACATCACACTGGGCTGGGGAACACCACACTGGGCTGGGTACACCACACTAGGCCGGGGAACACCACACTGGGCCGGGGAACACCACACTGGGCCGGGGAACATCACACTGGGCTGGGGAACACCACACTGGGCTGGGGAACACCACACTGGGCTGGGTACACCACACTGGGCTGGGGAACACCACACTGGGCTGGGTACACCACACTGGGCCGGGTACAACACTCTGGGCCAGTAACACCACACTGGGCCAGTAACACAACACTGGGCTGGGGAACACCACACTGGATCAGGAACACCACACTGGGCCGGGAACACCACACTGGGCCTGGAACACCACACTGCGTCGGATTCACCACACTGGGCCGAGAACACCACACTGGGTTGGGGAACACCACACTGGGCAGGGGGCACCACGCTGGGCCAGGTACACCACGCTGGGCCGGGAACATCACACTGGGCCGGGAACATCACACTGGGCTGGGGAATACCACACTGGGTTGGGGAACACCACACTGGGTCGGGGTGCACCACACTGGGTTGGGGAACACCACACTGGGCCGGGGAACACCACACTCAGCTGGGGAACACCACACTGGGCCGGGGAACACCACACTGGGCTGGGGAACACCACACTGGGCCGGGGATCACCACACTGGGCTGGGTACACCACACTGGGCTGGGAAATACCACACTGGGCTGGGGAACACCATACTGGGCCGGGGAACACCACACTGGGCTGGGTACACCACACTGGGTTGGAGAACACCACACTGGGTTGGGGAACACCACACTGGGCTGGGGAACACCACACTGGGTTGGGGAACACCACACTGGGCAAGGGAACACCGCACTGGGCTGGGGAACACCACACTGGGCTGGGGAACACCACACTGGGCCAGTAACACAACACTGGGCCAATAACACAACACTGGGCTGGGGAACACCAAACTGGGCCGGGGAACACCACACTCAGCTGGGGAACACCACACTGGGCCGGGGAACACCACACTGGGCTGGGGAACACCACACTGGGGCCAGTAACACAACACTGGGTCAATAACACAACACTTGGTTGGGGAACACCACACTGGGCCGGGGAACACCACACTCAGATGGGGAACACCACACTGGGCCGGGGAACACCACACTGGGCTGGGGAACACCACACTGGGCCGGGGAACACCACACTGGGTTGGGGAACACCACACTGGGCAAGGGAACACCGCACTGGGCTGGGGAACACCACACTGGGCTGGGGAACACCACACTGGGCCAGTAACACAACACTGGGCCAATAACACAACACTGGGCTGGGGAACACCAAACTGGGCCGGGGAACACCACACTCAGCTGGGGAACACCACACTGGGCCGGGGAACACCACACTGGGCTGGGGAACACCACACTGGGGCCAGTAACACAACACTGGGTCAATAACACAACACTTGGTTGGGGAACACCACACTGGGCCGGGGAACACCACACTCAGCTGGGGAACACCACACTGGGCCGGGGAACACCACACTGGGCTGGGGAACACCACACTGGGCCGGGGATCACCACACTGGGCTGGGTACACCACACTGGGCTGGAAAATACCACACTGGGCTGGGGAACACCATACTGGGCCGGGGAACACCACACTGGGTTGGGGAACACCACACTGGGCAAGGGAACACCGCACTGGGCTGGGGAACACCACACTGGGCTGGGGAACACCACACTGGGCCAGTAACACAACACTGGGCTGGGGAACACCACACTGGATCGGGAATGCCACGCTGGGCTGGGGAACACCACACTGGGCCGGGGAACACCACACTGGGTCAGGAACATCACACTGGGCCGGGAACACTACACTGGGCTGGGGAACACCACACTGGGCCGGGAACATCACACTGGGCTGGGGAACACCACACTGGGCCGGGTACACCATTCTGGGCAGGGGAACACTACATTGGGCTGGGGAACCCCACACTGGGCCAGGAACACCACACTGGGCTGGGGAACACCACACTGGGCTGGGGAACACCGCACTGGGCCGGGGAACACCGCACTGGGCCAGGGAACACCACACTGGGCTGGGGAACACCACACTGGGCCGGGGAACACCACACTGGGCTGGGGAACACCAAGCTGGGCTGGGTACAATCCACTGGGCTGGGGAACACCACACTGGATCGAGAACACCACACTGGGCCTGGGAACACCACACTGGGCCGGGGAACACCGCACTGGGATGGGGAACACCACACTGGGCCGGGGAACACCACACTGGGCCGGGGAACACCACACTGGGCTGGGGATCACCACACTGGGCCGGGGAACACCACACTGGGCTGGGAAACACCACACTGGGCCAGGAACACCACACTGGGCTGGGGAACACTAAGCTGGGCTGGGTACAACCCACTGGGCTGGGGAACACCACACTGGATCGGGAACACCACACTGGGCCTGGGAACACCACACTGGGCCGGGAACACCACACTGGATCGGGAACACCACACTGGGCCGGGAACACCACCCTGGATCGGGAACACCACACTGGGCTGGGGAACACCACACTGGGCTGGGGAACACCACACTGGATCGGGAACACAACACTGGATCGGGAACACCACACGGGGCCGGGAACACCTCGCTGGGCCGGGAGCACCACTCTGGGCCGGGGAACACCAAACTAGACCGGGAACACCACGCTCGGCTGGGAACACCTCACTGGGCTGGAACACCACAATGGGCCAGGTACATCACACTGGGCCAGGAACACCACACTGGGCCGGGAATACCACACTGGGCCGGGAATACCACACTGGGCCGGGGACACCACACTGTGCCGGGTACATGACACTGGGCTGGGGAACACCAAACTGGGCCAGGTACACCACACTGGGCTGGGGAACACCACACTGGGCCGGGAACCCCACACTGGGCTGGGGAACACCACACTGGGCCGGGGAACACCACACTGGGCTGGGGAACACCACACTGGGCCGGGAACACCACAATGGGCCGGGGAACACCACACTCGGTAGGGTATACCACACTAGGCCGTGTACACAACACTGAGCCGGGAACAACACACTGGGCCGGGTACACCACACTGGGCTGGGGTACACCACACTGGGCAGGGAACACCACACTAGGCCGGGTACACCACACTGGGCTGGGAACACCACACAGGGCTGAGGAACACCACACAGGGCTGGGGAACAACACACTGGGCCGGGTACACCACACTGGGCTGGGGTACACCACACTGGGCAGGGAACACCACACTAGGCCGGGTACACCACACTGGGCCAGGAACACCACACTGGGCTGGGGAACACCACACTGGGCTGGGAACACCACACTGGGCTGGGAACACCACACTGTGCCAGGTATACTACACTGGTTCTGGGAACAGCACACCGGGCCGGGAACACCATACTGGGCTGGAAACAGCCCACTGGACCGTGGAACACCACACTGGGCCGGGTACACCACACTGGGCCGGGAACACCACACTGGGCCGGGAACACCACACTGGACTGGGGAACACCACACTGGGCTGAAAACACCACACTGGGCCAGGTAACATCACACTGGGCTGGGGAACACCACACTGGGCCGGGAACCCCACACAGGTCTGGGGAACACCACACTGGGCCGGGTACACCACACTGGACCGGATACACCACACTGGGCTGGGGAACACCACACTGGGCTGGGGAACACCACACTGGGCCAAGAATACCACACTGGGCCGTGTACACCACACTGAGCCAGGAACACCACACTGGGCTGGGGAACACCACACTGCGCCCGGAACACCTCACTGGTACACCAACTAGCCACGAAACGACACGACCAACTATCCTTAGTAGCCACGCACGCAGAAGACAAGCAACATGAATTCGACTAGGACAACATTACTATTATAGGACAAGCCAAACAGAGAACAGCCAGGGAATTCCTAGAGGCATGGCACTCATCCACAGATTCTATCAACAAACACATCGACCTGGACCCAATATACCGGCCACTGCAGCGGACAGCTGGAACTGACAACTGGAAGCGGCAGAGACAAGCCACTATAAATGCTGGAGGAAACATCACAGAAGCACTTCACAGGAGGCTCCCAAGCACTGAGGATGTCACCTAGACAGGGGACGAAACATTTGCAACACAAATTCCCAGCTCGGCGAATAGAACCACAACACAGGGGTATATTTAAGGCTGAGAAAGATAGCTTCTTGATCGGGAGTGGAGTCAAGGTTTGGGGGGAAAGGCAGGATGATGGACATGAGAAATGTCAGATCTGCCATGATCCTTTTGAATGACAAAGCAGGCTTGAGGGACTAAACAACCCACTCCAGTTTCCATTTCTATTGGTCTTACATCTGAAAAGGTTGACTAGAAAATTCTCTACCAAAGGGTTAGCAGCTGATGGAGGATGAAATAGAAGAATAATACTTAAAAACAACTCTGAGCAACTCATCACAGTTTGTCTGGGGCAGCACAGTGGCTCAGTGGTTAGCACTGCAGCCTCACAGTACCAGAGAGCCAGCTTCGATGTCAGTCTCGGGCAACTGTCTGTGGGAGTTCATACATTCTCCCTGGGTCTTTGTGAGTTTACTCCGGTTTCTTCCCACAGAGCAAAAGTGTATAGGTTAGGTGGATTGGCCATGCTAAATTGCCCCTAGTATCCAAGGATGTGCAGACTAGATGGATTAACCATGGAAAATTCAGGATTAAAGGGGTGGGTCTGGGTGGGTTGCTCTTTGGCGGGTTGGTGTGAGCTTGATGGGCAGAATGGCCTGTTTCTAAACTGATCCTATAGCACTGTTCAAGACTGGGTTCTCCCTAATGTCCCAATCAACATCTGTCCCTTAACCAACATCACTAAATGAAGATTCTCGGGATAGCTACCTTATTACTCTTTGTGATTCTCTGTTGATCCCAAATTAGATGTTGCATTCCGCAATGTTATATCAATTTATATATCACTGTGAGCACTTCACCTGTTCTGGAATGCCTTAGGCTGTTGTGAAGTTACACCAGATATTGTATAAAGTATATGGAGGAATGCAGGAATTGCTATGCAAAAAAAGACCATCTGGATCACCTTCAGCATGCCTGAGTCATTGACTAAATATAATATTGAAACATGAAGTGATGCCATTTTGGAGGACCAGCATGGGAAAATAGTATACTATAAATATTATGATTTTAAAAGGTGTAGGCGAGCAGGAGACCTTTGTACCCATATTCAAATCCCTAAAGATGGGAGGACAAAAAAATTTCAAAAAGCCATGCTCTTAAATTCACTGGTCAGGTAGACATGGTGGTTATGATACAACACATCATCCTCCGCCATTTCTGCCACCTACAGTCAGACCCCATCACCAGAGATATAAGACCCATGTTATGCCGCAACTAGAATATATGTGCAGTTCTGGTCAGCACACTATACAAAAGTTGTGGATGCCTGAGATATTTCCCACCCCATCCCATCCACATTACACAGAGACCTTTCAATCCATGACTCCCTCATTAGGTCCATGCCCCGCACCAACCCACCCTCCACTCCTGGCACCATCTCTTGCCACCTCAAGGGGTGTAAAACCTATGCCTACACTCCCCCCCTCACATTCATCCAAGGCTTCAAAGGATCCTTCCACATCTAGCAGAGATTTTCCTGCAAATCCAAACACCTCATCTACTGTGTCTGTTGCTCCTGATGTGGTCTCATCTGCATTGGGGAGACAATACGCCAACTTGCGGAACGATTCAGGGAAGATCTCCATGACACATGCAGCCAACAACCCCATCACCCTGTGGCTGACCACTTCAACTCCCCCTCCCATTCTGCCAAGGACTTGCAAGCCCTGGGCCTCCTCCACTGCCAAATCCAAGCCACCCGATGCCTGGAGGAACACTTCATCTTCCGTCTTGAGACCCTCCAACCATATAGCACCAATGTTGATTTCACCAGCTTCCTCACCTCCTCACCCCCCACCTTATCTAAGATCCAACCCTCCAGCTTGTCACTGTCCTCTTGACCTGTCCTACCTGTCCATCTTTCTTCCCACTTGTCCACTCCACCATCCGCTCCGACCTATCACCATCACCCAACACCTTCATCTACCTATCTCCTTCCAAACTACCGTTCCCCAGCTCTACCCCTCTCCCATTTATCTCTCAGCCCCCCCCCCCCCCCACATTCCTGATGAAGGGCTTATGCTGGAAACATCGATTCTCCTGCTCTTCAGATGCTGCCTGACCTGTGCTTCTCTAGCGCCATGTTTTTTGACTCTGACGATGATGATGGTTAAGAAGACATTTAGCATACTCACCTTCATTGCTCAGACCTTTGACTGCAGGAGTTGGATAACATGGGACAGCATGGTGGCTTAGTAGTTAACATTACTGCCACACACCATCAGAGACTCAGGTTCAATTCTACCCTTGGTCACTGTCTGTGTGAAGTTTGCACATTCTCTCCATATTGGTGTGAATTTCCTCCAGGTGCTCCAGTTTCTTCCCACAGTCCAAATATGTGCAGGCTAGGTGGGTTAGCCATGGGAGATATAGGGTTACAGGGATAGGCTGTGGGTGCGGTGTGTCTGGGTGGGATGCTCTTTGGAGGATTGGTGTGGACTTGAAGGACCGAATGAGCTGCTTCCACACTGTAAGGATTGTAAGGGTGAGGCCTCTTCTTGAGTATGGTGTGCAATTCTGATTACCTTGCTGATAGTATTAAATTGGAGAGGGTTCAGAAACAAATTGCCAGGACTGGAGGGTTTGACTTATAAGGATAGGCTGGAACATTTTTTACCTGAGTACTGGAGTTTGAAGGGTGACCTTATTGAGGTTTACAAAATCATGAGGAGCATAGATAAGGGTCTTTTCTCCAGGGTTGGGGATTTCAAAATTTTTAAGGTGAGAGGAGAAAGTTTAGAAAGGGCATTTTTACACAGAGAGTGGCTTGTGCCTGGAATGAACTGTTGGAGGAAGTAATGGATGCAGACACAGTTACAACATTTAAATACTTAATTGGATAAGTACATGAATAGGAAGGTTTGGGGGGATTACGTGGCAAATAGAGACAGGTGGGACAAGTTTAATTTGGGAACGTGTTCGGTACAGGCTAGTTGGAACGTGTTACATGACTTGGTGACTCTCTGTTCCGGAAGATAATGGTACAGAACTAAAGATGAAGACAGCATTCCTAGGGAAAGCCAAAGAGAGTCAAAACAGATTCTGGAACATCAACCTGAATGCTTTGAAACAGAACTTAAACTCAGCACAGAAGCAGCTGTTTATTCTACAATCATAAAACCTTCTTTCCCTGCTCAATCCACTGATACACTGAAGAGTGTATCTATCATATCTTACATCTTGTCTGGTAAAATAAACTATTACATGGTTATAGTTCATCAGATGATGCTGGTAGACAACTTGCCATAGTTAGAGGCAATGTAGACAGGCAAGAGGTGGGAAGAACACAGCAAACCAGGCAGCATCAGGAGGTCAAGAAGTCAACATTTCATATGTAACCCTTCTTCAGGACCTTCCAGCCTCCTGCTTGCCTACCTTCAATTCCAGCATCTGCAGTGTTTTTTTGTCTCTAACTATGGTTCAAGGCAGTGACGGTTAGACCAGTTCAGATAAAACTCCATGGTCCAGGTGACACAGATCTTTGGAGGGTGGACAAATCACAATGAAGCTGAGTCACAGAGGACAAAAACCCAGTGTACCATATCGAATAAGTATGTACTGAAGACACAGAGTACCTCATTGTTGAGCAGAAACGCTCATGTTTCTCTGCATCTCTTAGAGACAGTACTTCTGAGAATTTCAGCGAGAGTTTCCGAAACTATTCAAAGGTTTAGGCAAATTGAAACAAGAAAGTCACATTATTCTGCAAGAAGGTAATAATCCCATCTGTGTGCACACTCCCAGGAAAATTTGTCATTCTTTGATGAGAAAGGTCAAATCACGCGAGACTGCATGATTGAAAAGGGGTCAGGTCACCAGCGACAGAACCAACACAATGACGCTCAGGTCTAATTCCTGTTCCTAAGATAAATAAAGAGCCAAAATTGTATGTAGATCTCATTCAAACTAACAAAAGAGTTGGGCAAGAAATCCATCTCATTTTGTCTGTCAAAATAGTGTGACAAAATTGGCAATAAGTACATTTTTCACAAAATATGATGCCAATATTTTGGTTCTGGCAGATACCCTTAGAATGAGAGTTCACATTTCTGACTGCATTTATTAAGCAATTTGAGGAGAATTGCTTCAAACCTCGAGTATTTGGGATTTTCTCTGTGCCAAGGTTTTCCGGAGAATCCTGGAAGGGAAACAGAACCATTTGCCATATGGATGATACCCCAATGCATGGTAAAACAAAGAAGGAACATGATCAGAGGGTCAGGGACATGTTAAAGCCAGGCATAATGTAAACCTTCCACAAAATGAGAAATGCCAGTTGTCTAGGACAATGATTTAATTTTTAGGATGCATTATCCAAGAACTAGGTATCACAGTGGACCAAAGGAAGTCAAGGGCTTCCAGTGAATTTCTGGCACCAAATAACACTTGGTGGTATATAACACTGTTTGGGCATTGTAAATCAATTGAGAAAGTTTGTGCACATCTGAGCGAGTATTAGTCAACTCATAAGTCATTTTTTTTGGAAAAGAAGACCATAAATGGAATTGGAATCAGTAATAGGTTGTAGCTTTTGAAAGGCTTAAAATTATTTTCAATTGATGTTATAATCCAGGTTTATTGTAGGTTTCCGCAGACACATCGTTCACAAAACTAGGCAGAGTCCTTGTGCAAGTGCAAAGTAACAGAACATAAAAACAACTTATTTTACATTGAGAGCTTTGATGGACACTGGCCGGAGGAACACAACTTTAGAGAAAGGAGTGTTAGCATTTCAATGGAATGTGAGAAGTTCACAGATTGTCTTGTGAGACTGAAATTCCACATTGAGACAGATTACAAACTTTTTGTAATGTTACTGGGAGTGAAAGAGAGTCAACATATCTCTACATATACAAAGATTCAGGCTTAATCTGATGAGCCATCACCATAGTGTATTTAGTCTATTTTCCAGACAAGGTGCAAGTTGCACTGTTCAGGGCAGCAGTGGATTACACAGAGAAAGAAGAACTTATTCTTGTAGAAAAAATCAAGTCTTATCTTACAGCCAAAACAAACAATTTATCAGGAGTAGAAACAACACTTGACAATAGTGGAAGATTTATTTGCTTATAGACATGCAATGTTTATACCAAAGTTCATTTGAAGAGAAATCCTACAGAAATTCTACTAGATATGTCCACCTATCATAAAGTGCAGAACAACTGCAGCTAGTGTGGCGGCCCAGCATTTGAAAGACATATAGAGCTATATTTTGTTGTGCTAAGTGTCTGCCATACATAGCCGAGTGACTACAGAGACAATGATTCATCAAGATTTCTGGAAAGGCCATTGGAAAGGCGAGCAATGGATTGATTCGATTTGAGAGGAATGATGCATTTAGTCCCAGTCAACTATCATTCAAGAAGCACTGCAATGGAAATATTTCATTCAATCATAGCAGACTCAGTCATCAGACACGGAAAAGGATCTTTATGATACATGGTTTCCTGGATGAATTAATATCAGACACTGGATCTCAATTTGTGAATGAGGATTTTATTAAGTTCACTTTGGAAATAGGATTCATCCAGGTGATGTAGTGGGCGGCACGGTGGCACAGTGGTTAGCACTGCTGCCTCACAGCGCCTGAGACCTGGGTTCAATTCCCGCCTCAGGCGACTGACTGTGTGGAGTTTGCACGTTCTCCCCGTGTCTGCGTGGGTTTCCTCCCACAGCCCAAAGATTTGCAGGTTAGGTGAATTGGCCATGCTAAATTGCCCGTAGTGTTAGGTGAAGGGGTAAATGTAGGGGAATGGGTGGGTGGTGGGTCGGTGTGGACTTGTTGGGCCGAAGAGCCTGTTTCCACGCTGTAACGTAATCTAATCTAAATACTGAGGGTTAAAACGTTAGCTGTAGTTGGTTCGCTCAGTTGGCTAGACAGTTGCTTTATGAGGCCAACAATATAGGTTCAGTTTGCACACTGGCTGAGGTTATTTCAGAGGGCTATCCTTTACAATCTCTCCTGTCATGGCAACCTTCAGGTTGAAACATTACAATGTCTCAATCTACAGATGCTGCCTACTGTCTGGAGGTTCTTTTGGTCAGTAATAGTGTCCCTACCTCTGAACCTGGAGGTCTTGGATTGCGTTCCACCTGGTGTGTCAATGCACATTCAAATAGAATGGTTAAATATATCCAAGCAGAGTGAGGAACAACTGTGATGGTTCTCAGGTTATAATGTTTGGTCTGAGATTGCTTGCTAACAAGGATATGTTTGTTTTTAACCTCACCATCATTAACGATTCTGTTGTGAATATTCTCCCAATAATGTCGAGAAATCACCCACTTTTAGCTTTAGTGCTGGGACTTCCAGGTAAATGACTTAATTCAGGCCCACGTTATGGACTTCTAAAAACAAAAACAAAATGCTCATTTAAATGGTTTTCTGCGATGCAATGCTAGTGTCCTTTCCTCTGGGCCAGGAGATCTGGGTTCAGTTCTCACCAATTCCAGAACAAGTTCTGTTTTCTAAACAAGTTGATATGAAGGTATTTAAATCTAGAGAGCAGGATTGCTTGGTTTCACGTTATGTAAGTTTGCCTATTTCTTAAAAAATAACCTCAACCTCACTGCATTAATGGTTCACAATGATGTACACAATAGAATGAGCAACATTTACCAGGAGACTGCCAGTTTCAAATCCTTGGGTGTGTTGAAATAACTGACCTCTGAGTCATGGTGCCCTTATTTATAAAGTGCTAGTTGACAGAGTCCCGTTACGGTCTTCTCTCATCAGAATTTCATTTCTAGTTGACACATCACAAACACTGGCTTTTAGTCCCCAGATTTATACACCCAGTTCTCACCCAATTAACTATTAATTAATATTTATCCATTACCTGTTACCTAGTTCCATTAAAGTCACAGGCATCCCTTCAGACTCCAGCAGGTGATAACAACAAGTTCCCTATTTGATCATCAGTCCAACAGAGGGACAGAAAAAGCAAATTAAGACTGAGAAATCACTGTTACATAAGAATCAGACAGGGAATTAGCCCTACTCATTACAGAGCAATACCATTAAATAATGGATATTCACAACAGAATCGTTAATGATGGTGAGGTTAAAAACAAACATATCCTTGTTAGCAAGCAATCTCAGACCAAACATAATCTCTGTTATGACCACAAGAAGGATAACCCAAGTGGAAACAAAACCAGACCACAAAGAGGCAGAGGTGGTATAACTCTAGATATGCCAAAATCTCAGTCAAAGTTAAAGCCAGGGCAGAAGTCTAGTTAACGGAGAAGGAGTCACATAACACATCGATCGGAGAAACAGATCAACTGAGATTATATGCAATCAGAATGCCTGAAGCCACTCTAAGGAGGAAGAGAAAGTATTTGCTCAAGCAAAGAAATGAGTATGATTATTACAGAATATGGGACAGCTATCATATTAGACAGAACATAGAGTAGTACAGCAATTCCAGACATAGTACAACACTACTGGAAAAACGCAGACCAAGTAGAGAGAAACACGGGGGAAGATCCATGTAAATCACGATGGTGTAACTGATAGCATATCTCGTAGATCAGTAAGAAAGAAGACGGTAATCAAAAATGAGCATGTGTAGAGAGGGTTCTTAGATACACAATATATGTGCAAAAGCTAGCCTAATGGCACCTCCAACCCCTGTCAATTATTGCAAAAGCCCACCTGGAACATAATCGCCTTTAGTGAAAGAAATCTGTTGTTCTTCCTTGATCTGGTCTATGTGGGACCCTAGATCCATAATAATGTGGTTGATTCTTAACTGCTCTCTGGGCAATTACAGATGGGCAGCAAATTCTGGCTGAGCCAGCAATGCCCACTACTCATGAGGGAAGCAACTCGCAAATCAATATCAGATGAGTACCTCAATAGGGAATAATATTAACGTAAAGCTTACAATAAACCATGGAAAGCATTGGTCAGGAAAACAGAAGATGAGGTACAAAACAGAGCAGCTCCTAACACATAGCCCGGTTTCACCCCATCTTTGATCACAAAAAGGTCAGAATGGAACCATGGAAATGAATGGTGCCACTAATGTTATTTTGGAAAGATTAAGTGAGACTCCAAAATGTAGGAGGTCAAGTAATTTTCTTCAGCATCAGCTAGAATCCCATTCTGTTCATAGTGAAATCGATGTGAAATCAATCTGCTTTGGTGAAATCTACATAACCAAGTAGTGGTGCCTGGTCTCTACAATTCTGTTGAAATTGACAGAAGAAGAATGTCATGTTGATCGTGGATCTATCCGTTCACAAGTGTTTAGGGCACTGCTCCTTTATCAGGCTTCATCTGACGAAGGAGCAGCTCTCTGAAAACTTGCGATTTCAAATAAACCTGTTGGACTATAAACTATGTCATGTGACTTCTGACTTTCTTCTTCGCAAAGTCAGATTAAGAAATGATTGCAGCAGAGAATTTGATTAGCTGAAATATTTTGAAAGAATAATTAGCGAGAAAGTATTCTGTCTGGTGAGTTGACCAAAAAGGTCATAGATTTACAACAAAGGTAAAAGAAGGGGATGAAGAAATATCTTTCATTCAGGAAACTGGCAAATTCTGGAATGTCTTAGTTGAAAGTTTGGAGGCAAGTTCCAAAAACAATATTAAAAGGGGTTTCAGCAGGTAGTAGAGAATGAGGAATTAATGGGATTGTGGGGCGGCACTATGCCTCAGTGGTTAGCACTGCTGCCTCACAGCACCAGGGACCCAGGCTCAATTCCAGCCTTGGGTGACTGTCTGTGTGGAGCTTGCCCATTCACCCACATTCTGTGTGGACTTCCTCCCACAGATGTGCAGGTTAGGCGAGTTGGCCATGCTAAATTGCCCATAGTGTTCAGAAATGCATAGGTTAGGTGCTTTCATCAGGAGTCAATGTAGAGTAATAGGGTAGAGGAATGGGTTTGGGCGGGATACTGTTCAGAGCATTGATTTGGACTTGCTGGGCTCAAGGGCCTGTTTCCACACTGTAGAGATTCTAAGAAAATGTAGGAATGAGATAAGGTATGCTTGGTATTTTAAAGAACCAGGGAAAACACAAGGTGATGAATTGTCTGCACCTATGTTGCAGATTTCTAACAGCTCATGGTAGCAATTCATCTTTTTTAAATTAATTGACAATAATGCCAGCAATGGGTACATCCATACCCCTGAAATCTGGGACCTCTCTTGGACCACCTCTTCCTACTTCTTACTGTCTGTTATTTAGGGTCTGTCTTTGTAACAGAAACAGCCCCAGTCATTTCGAGTTCAGAAAGCCCTTGGAATCTGTTGGGCACTTCAAGTGGGAGGATATGAAGACCTGAAGCAGATGTTCTCTACCTCTGCTTCCTGTTCATGGAGAGCGAGTGTTCCTTGATGAAGGAAAAGTCTGCCCCCTGGTGTTCACCCCTTCATCTGGGGTAGGACCTGTCCTCTGCTCATTGACTTCTCAGATGGTTCCCTGAAAATTTGGAGCAGTATGTGCAGGAGATGATGAGTCCCACATTCTCCGATTTCAGTGCGCTAATATGCCGGCGTGGTCTGCTGCCAGGCTGCCTGCAGAGCAAACTGAAACAAAACATAATGAATTCCAGGGCTGGCCAGCAGCCAAAGCCCGAGCTTGTGTAACATTACAAAACCTCTGGAGACCGAGATCATTATCTTGAAACTTCGAGCATAATTTAGACCTGATTGCTGTACTCATGAGGTGCACAACAATGCATTTTCAGATGTAAGCATCGATATATGTAAAATGGAGAGATAAGCAATGTGTGCAATGAAGTGAAGAATTGGGCATACCCTGTGCCTGAAGTAAAAATCTAAAGTTGATAGTAACAACACTGAATGAAGGATTGAACTATCTGCATATCTATTGCTATCCATCTTCTTCCCACTCATTCATCAATAACGGTTTTCTCATTTTGTACTCCCTCCATGAGAACATGGCCAAGAACTAGAAAATAATCTATTTTCTTGCAGGGGAAAATAGTGGCATTATTGTAGTGTCACTAGAACAGTAAGACAAAGATCCAGATTAATGTGATCAAATCCTAACATGACAGCTAGTGGACCCTAAACACAGATATCTGGACTACAAATCCAGTCTCGGTTACCGGGACCTATCACTGAATGTTGCACAAACCTGCCTGGTTCACTAATATCTTTTGGGGAAAGAAATTTGCCTTGTCTGGGCCTACATGTGATTGCAGACACACAGCAATGCTGACTTCTATCTGCCCCCTAAAATAGCCTAGTAAGCCACGCAATTCGACCATAATTCAGGATGAGCAACAAATCTGGCCCTTGCCAGCGACACCCACATCGTATAAAAGAATAAAGCAAAAAAAAAAATCCAACACACTCATTCCCACAAATATCCAGTTCTCCAAGTGTCATACAAATGTTGCTAATTATACAGAACGCACAGCCAGTTGATCCTACTTGACTGTGCTGGTATTTAAACTCCACACAAGTCTCTTATCATTCCATCTACTTCACTTCAATCTTTCGGCATATCATTCTACTCCCTTACATACATGTATTTTCCACTTCATAATATCCAAGCTTTTTTTTTTATACACTTTCTCGTCATTCTCTGAGGAAAGTTTCCCTGTTTACTTTTGAATGTACTATGAACCATCTTTTATTCATGACCTCTTATTTTGCATTCCCACACAAGTGGAAGTTTTGGGTGGAACTTATTGCCTTCCCACTTTGGCGGTTAATCTGTTACTCAGTTATGACCGGGTTAGAAAGCTCATGAATGACTTTGACACCCTGACATAAATTAGGACCCTTAAGTGGGCCATCAATGTCTGGCCAAAGGGTCTAGTGTCGGGCAGGTGGTGGCTGCCTGAGACCCAAGCCTGCTGCTGCTCCTCCCTCCCCCACAAATGCCACTGTGTAAACCCCAAACCCACATATTCTGGGTCCATTGGCCACCCTAGGCCTCAGGAAGGTTCATGCCAGCCAGCAACTATTGCCTTCTCTCTGATTGGACAGTGAGTCTCAGTGGGCTAACCTTCTGACTCTGAGGTGCTTGATCCCTAGGAAGGCTGGTTGTATGGGCCTAGAAAGCAGGAATTTGTGACAAATAGAAAAAATTGTTGACAAATCTGTCAGAGTTCTTTTGAAGTTCTCAGTCCTGAGTTGGCTGAGAGGAACCCATTAAATGAAGTGGGCTGGGTTTCATGTTTTTTGGCCATGTTGAGGTAGGCGAAATTGAATGTGATGAGTCTACTCAATCCAACCTTCACCTCTTCAGATCATTCAATCAATCAGTAAGTCTCCAGTTGGTGCACCCTAGTAGTAAAGTGACAAACTGGTGATGTAAAGGGAGACCAATCAGGTGTTTAGGCTGGGACATCATGTATGAGAGGGTCTATGCGATAGGCTGGAAGTTGCTCAGGGCAACAAATGCAAACTCCCCCTGCCCTTTGAACCTGTTTCAATTTTTTATTAAGGAAGCAAAAATGTTAAAAATGAACTTAAAAATCATACAGCAATGTCACCTTCACCAGCAGAATATTCTGTTACATTCAGTCATTGTCCCAGTGGCAAGTATTATTCTGCTCTGTGCTGGGTCATTAGACCTACCTTAAATCATTCCCAAATGGTTTCTTATGCAGTGACCGAAAATTGCAGTGGGCATCGAAAAGCTCCATAGAACAGACTGTATAGCAACCTCACTCACTAGTTAATTGTGATTTTAAACTGGAAGGTACACTTCCAACATATGCATCACGTTGCATTGCATAATATCTGAGTGATGCAATGGCATTTTATTGCAAACCCAACATTATCATGCTGTATTTGACTTTCCTGCAGAGCAGTAATGGTGGGGGGACTTCCCCATAAAATCCAGCCCAGTATTCTTGGATATTCTCAAAGCATTCCATGAGGTGCCATTACACAAAACTGGTGCTCAGGAATCTGAATATCAGCATGGATTGAGACTTGGCTAACAGTCAAGAAATAGAGAACAGATATAAATGGGTCATTTTCAGGTTGTCAGGCATTGTATAAAGTAAAGTTTTGAAGGTGTTAATTCTCATGTTACATTGGTGGAGACAAGGAGGGCTGATGAAGCTTTCAAAGGGAGCGAAGTGTTTTGCCCTGGTTCTTTAAGATCCTCATGATTATACTAGAGCAAGTGTAGTTATACTAACTGCTATCATGGAATAGACCTTGCTTTCTTAGAATAGTTTCTTCTGTAGATGCTCTACGGTGAGGTATCCCTTACACTAATTAGTAGATTGGCCTAAGCCAAAGAAGCCACCAGCCATTTCTCAACCAACTCCTACCCATACTAGTAATGGTAGCAAATACCACAAGATACCAAGAGTGGACAGCTGAGAAAATATCACATAGTTGTGGCGGTGTAGATCTTATCCCCATCATCAGAAGAAGAAATCCAGAAAACATAGCAGAAAAGAAAATATTTTAAGCAAGATAGTTTACCATTTTAAGAGCATTATCACTTTAAGAAGACACAGAGTTGTCTTTTTTTGAGGCACTGGACATTGTGGACATTGGTGAGAAGTTCGTACCTTTGTGTGAGGTGGCCAATGAGGAGCTTCTCAATATCGAGAGCAAGAACTTTGTGTTCCAACCAAGTGTTGAATGGCAAGAGAAGATTCTCACTACTGAGTGGCAAAATGTCTATTTGTATACATTAACATCTCATTACTGCCCAACATAATTTATTATTGACTTATTTATATACAACGTTTCTTTCTTCCACCCACCTTTTAGCAACTTGCTGGTGACAATACCTGGCATGAAAGTTAGAATAGTAACCTGGTGACTCCAGCTTGCCATTTGCTCTGCCAGACATCTATCTTGGATGCTGTTGGCAGCAGCAGCTCAGGGAACACTCCATGGAGATGGCCACAAACATTCCACCATCCATGGACTTTGGCATCTGACATGTACCATCTGCGTGCATCCACATTGCATATCTCTGATCCATTCAGAACATGATTCTGCAATCTTCAATCACACTTCAATGACTGCACTTTGGAGTACACTGGCAACTTATATTGACATGCATGGATACTTTCTGTACAGGTCCAAGTGCCCATCCCACAGATTCAAATGAAATTCACCTCAGGGCTCACTTGTTCGCTTCATGCTAACTCACTTTGCATCCAAGTTGTAACTCACAAAGCTCCTGCCTTGTCTTGTCTTTTGCTCTTTGCTCCCTCAGCTAGAACTTAATAGCTCACAATAATTCTGTCTTTGCCTTTTAGCACAGATACAAATACTGAAACATAGAAGATAGGAACAGGAGTAGACCATTCAGTCCTCCAAGCCAATTCCACTATCCAACATGATAATGATTACATTAGATTCCGTATAGTATGGAAACAGGCCTTCAGCCCAACAAGTTCACACCAACCATCCAAAGAGTAATCCACCCAGACCCATTCCCCATATTTACCCCTGGCTAATGCACCTAAGGTGCACTATGGGCAATTTACCATGGCCAATTCACCTGACTTGCACATCTTTGGATTGTGGGAGGAAACCAGAGCACCCGGAGGAAACCCATGCAGACACAGGGAGAATGTGCAAACTCCACACAGACAGTCACCTGAGGCGGGAATTGAACCCGGCAGTGCTAGCCACCGTTTTGCCCGATGATATTGGCTGATCATCGAAACTCAATGCCCTGTTCCCACTTTTTCTCTATACCTTTAGCCCTAAAAACTATAAATAGCTCCTTCTCGAACACATTCAATGTTTTGACCTCAAGCTTTTTCTGTGGCAGAGAATTCCACAGGATCATCAATCTCTCAGTGAAGAAATTTCTCTTCATCTCAGTCTTAAATGACCTACCCTGTATCCTTAGACTGTAACTGTGTCTCTGTACTCCCTGGTCATTGGGAACATTGTCTCTGAGTTTACCCTGTTTAACCCTGTTAGAACTGTGTATGTATCAAAGACATCGCTAGTCATTTTTCTTAACAGCAATTAATATAGTACTAACAGATCCAGTTTCTCTTCATATGTCAGTCCTGCCAGCCTAGGAGTCACTCTACTACACTCTCTCCATAGACAGAACATCCTTCCACAGATAAGGAGATCAAGACTGCACACAAAACTCCAAGTGTGGTTTCACCAAGGCCCTGTACAATTGCAGCAAAACATCCTTCCACCAAAGCCTCTCACTGTGAAGGACAACATAACGTTTGCCTTTTTCACTATCTGCTGCAGTAGATCTTACTTTAAGTAACAGATGTACAAGGACACCTAGGTCTCACTGCACCTCTTCTTTTCCCGATCTATTTCCATTCATAACAATCTGCCTCTCTTTTACTACTGAAGTGGCACATTTATCCACACTAAACATCATCTGCTATGCATTTGGCCACTCCTTCAACTTGTCCAAATCTCAGTGAAGCATCTCTGCATCTTCCTCACAGTTTGCTCTCCCATCTAGCCCTAGCTCCCTCATTGAAATCATTAATATATATTGTGAATAGCTGAAGTCCAAGCATTTATTCCTGCAACACCTCACTAATTACTGTCTACCACTCAGAAAATGACTTGTGTATTCCTATTCCTTGTTTCTTATCTATCAACCACGCCAGTGCATTATCTCCAATCCGCGTGCTTCCATTTTACATTAATTCCTTATGTTGGACCTTATCAAAAGCCTTATGAAAGTCTAAATAAACCACAGGCACTAGCTCCACCTTATTAAATCTATTAGTTGCATCCTCGAAAAACTCCAATAGATTTGTCAAGCTGGGTTTCCCTTTTGCATACATACATGCGTGCATGCATACATACATTCCTTACAGTGTGGAAACAGGCCCTTTGGCCCAACCAGACAACACCAACCCTCCAAAGAGTAACCCACCCAGACCCATTTCCCTCTGAGTATTGCAACTAACATGATGGGCAATTTAGCATGGGCAATTTAACATGGCCAATTCACCTGACCTGCACATACCCACGCAGACACGAGGAGAACGTGCAAACTCCACACAGACAGTCGTCTGAGGCTGGAAACGAACCTGGGACCCTAGTGCTGTGAGGCAGCTGTGCTAACCACTGAGCCACCGTGTAAATGAAAACTCACTCTGCCCAATCCTGCTGCTGTTTTCCAATTTCTCTGCTAGTGAATCTATTTTAATGGATTTTAATATTTTCCCCACTAGCAATCTCAGACCAACTGGTGTACAATTCCCTGTTTTCTCTCTACCTTCTTTTATAAATAGTGGAATCACATTAGCTATCATCCAATTCAATGGAAATATTCCAGAGTTTATAGAATTTTACAAGATGACCACTGATGCATTCATTATTTCTAGGGGCACTTTCTTAAATAATGTGGAATGTAGATTAGCAGGCCCTGGGGATTTATTGGCTTTTAATCCCATCAATTTCCTCAACACCATATTTTGTCTGCTGTGTTGTGTTTGTGACATAAAGCTATTTGGGTTATATTTGCACTACTTGAAGGTAATTTTAACCCAAACTATGTTGTGGGATTGGATTGTCCTCTTGTTACACAATATTTCCAAAATACTTTCCAGTGCTGTGAAAATAAATATAAAGAATGGCTTGAAAAACTGAAGTTTTTCACAATAGAAGAACATAGATGAAGAGTAGTTTAAGGGGCAACCTGAAGCCTCAATGGGGGTAAACAGCATAAATCTGTGTTCTAGTTCATATCATTCCACCAACAAGCTCAAAAACTATGCCATATGCTTACATCTAGAAATAGTGAGTCTTGCAGAAATTGGAATAGTTCCCAATGTATTGAAGGTAAGTCGATGGAATTGCCAATCATCACCCACCCCTTTGCAGATCTATCGGCGAAGTTCAAGGAATGTTCAATTTATCAGTGTTGCCATCACACTGAGAACAAATCTGTTACAAAATTACAAGACCATGGTTCAGCAATAAACCACTAAACATGAATATCGAACATAATCAACGATAGAAACTTACATTTATTTGGCTCCTTTCAAATAACAAAATGTCCCTTGAAACTTCAAAAGAGCAGGCAGTTGATCACCACTTGGTTAAAAAAGATGATTTATTTGTTATCTCAATTAAAGTTCATTGTGATGATATGGCTTTGGCACCTTTGCTTTACAATGCCATTTCAGCGGGCAATTAGGAATCAATGATATTGGTGTGGGACTGACCAGATAAGAAGAGTGGATAATAGCAAACTAAATGTCCTACACTAACCCTCAATATAAAACATGGATTCTTTAATTCAGACAGAGTTACATTTCTGTGGAATCCTCTGACTAACCCTGCGACTCTGCTGGCTTCAGACTGTCTGCAATTCAGACAAGTTATAGCTCTGATTCCTTTGAAGATGGACCAGAACAAAGGACATGAAAAGCTGCATTTTTGATAACTATAGCTGGATGACCAGACACACAGGTTCTAGTAATTGAATGGAATGACATCTGCTCCAAGCCACTTTGATCAAATCCAGGTTAACACTTATCTCATCAACTATCGGGGCAATAGCTGGACACAATGACATGCAAAACGTTTTGACTGTTCAGAACATCAGCAAATCAATTTTTTTTTTGCAGCAGGAGTAAACTGTAGACACACAATTATGCTTTAACCATAAGTTTGCAGAATCATGGCTGGCAACAATTAAGATTCAATGTGTGCATGCTTTGATCACTAATAAAGGATCTAATTTGCTTCTTCTCTGTCAAAATCTGACGATTTCTTCATTGTTTGCAATCCTTCACACACTGTCATAGCCCCCACAACAATTTGGTGTAATTTGTGAACAAAGACTGTATGTTTTCATTCTGTAAATCCAATCATTCATCCTTTGCATACAGGTAATGTTGGCCAAGTTTGATTTATGTTGTCCAACCGTTGTCACTCTGAGATGGTGCCATTGAGCCTTTGTTTGACATGCTGTGGTCTTCCTGTTGATATTCTTTCATGATTCTATACTTGAGTTAGGAAATTCCAGGAATTTCAGCAAGAAGGAATGGCGATATGTTTTCTTAAGTCTAATTTGGATAATTTGGAGGAGTATTTAGTGGAGGGTGTTTCCCATTGCCAGTTTGTAATTGACATTAGAAAGTACTGGATCGTTTCTATTGAAAACCAGTGTATAGAGTTCACTACAACTTAATAATTTGTTAGTCCACTTTAGAGAGCAATTACGAATAAATACATTAGTGTGAGACTGATCGGACTAGGCAACAGGAATAAGAGTGCAAGACTTTTATTTCAATTACCCAACTGGGGGAAAGCTGTGTCATTGCCCTTTGATGCAAATGCTTGTCAGTTGAAATTTGTCATTGTTTTTCAGTAGTACATTGGAGTGAAGTAATGCTTACTTCATAACTTGTAATGTGTTTTACTGTTTCAAGTAAATTAACCCATAAGTCAATCAATCCAGGATGAATGCTTGACTTTTAGACCATTATCATTAACATGATGCTCGGCACCTTTGTTCCTCCTTTCAAGGTGGATAATCCTACACTTATTCCCATTTCGTTCCATTTGCAGGATTCTTGTCTATTCACTCAGCCTGTACAAATCCCTTTGAAGCCTTTTTGTATTTTCCTCATGACAAATATTCAAACCTACTTTTGTAACATTTGTAAAATTGGAAATATCCCATTTTGTCCCATTTTGATGTGGATTATGACGAACTAAGAAAAATTATCTGGCCAATTCAAGCAATTCTGTAGAACTTTTTAAATTTCTCTAATTACACATAGGAACCAAAACAGGATCCAATGCTTCACCTGGTAAAGATGGCAGCAAGCAAGTACAGACTCAGTGTTGGCAGTATTGGGTAGTCATTGAGAGAGACAACCGGGTGTGCCAAGCAACAAATTACAGGATGTAATAATTGTACTAGTGGTACAGGAATGTGCTGCTAGATTTTGTTGGGGCATTTAGATTAAAGTAGAAGCAATGGATGGGAACAAGTAAGGGGAGGAATTGCTGTTTGCATAAAAGGCCTTGAATATTGAGAGAGCCTGGGCCTCACTAGAAACTCTGCTGAGATTCAGAAAGAGACAAAGCAGCAGAAAGGGCAGTGGGAGGTTCAAAAGGAGACCATCGGACTCAGGACAAACAGCAAAACCTGCCTCATGTTGGTATGCAAGGGAAGGGCACTGAAGCAAATAGCGTCCTGAATGCAGATCAATCTCACTTCTACAGAAGGTCTACTATCCAAGACTTCATTACCTACACATGATCATGAGAACCCAGTGGCAGTGGTCCTGAAAGTCACTTTAGCTACAAATGTCTAGGCCTCAGAATGTTACCAGGGATGCACCAGAAATATACATGGGATCTCACACTCTATGGCACATTGATGCATTAAAGATGGTGACCTTTTTCAAGAAAACCAGTGCCTATGTGTGCTACTGCACTGATCCAGACAGTCAGGCTGAGAAAATCACTGGGTTTAGGGTAACTACTGGATTCTCCAAGCATGATGGAATGCAGACATGCAACCATCCAAGCTTCTGAAAACCAACAGATACTTTCATCAACGGGAAAGATTCCGACTTTCACAATGTACGATTGATCGATACCACTCAGAGATATCTTCAGACATGTGCACAGTCCCAGGAAGCAGCTACAACCAGTGTATAATTCAGCAGTCTCAAGTATTCTAGCTTTTCTGGCACCCTGCAAGTCTTCAGGCTACTTAGGCTTGTGAGGAACCCACACCTGAATACAGGGAGGAGTTACGACGCTTGCAATGGGGCAATCTGAGTGAACGTGATGTCGGCCATAGGACATCTGGAGATGTGATTCAAATGCCTTGATTGATCCAGTGGATCCCTTCAGTATGTCCACAGCGGATCTTGTGTAGCATGGTGATCTGATGAGCTTGTATGGGTTTTGGATGTGAAATCATAAAAATAAAGATGAAAATGTTAAATTCAAGAATTCTTTTGACAGGGAGTGAACATAAATCAATGGGCACAAGGGAAATGTACTAGGTCTGAGTTAAGGCACTGGCAATCGAGTTTTGGATAACCTCAAGTTTGTGGTGGATACAATATAGGAGACTGGCAAGGAATGCATTGGAGTAATCCAGTCTTGATATTGTAAAGACATGAGTGTTTCAACAGCTGATGAGCTGAGATGGGGAAGCTAGGACCTTTTCTGCAAAAGGAAACAGTTTTAGTGATGGTATGAATGTATGGTTAGGAACTCATATTGGAGTCAAATTTGATACCAGGATCATAAACAGACTGGTTTAGACTCAGCTGTTGCCAGTGCATATGTAAGTATTTGTACAATTCCCTCTAGATCGTTACTATTATAATTTGTGCCACTGTCCCTTTCAGATCATGCATCTAAGTTGGAGAAAACAGCAGTGCAAAAAGATTCTCCCTATCCTTCCTTTAGTTATTTTGCCAATTACTAATGAGCAGCACCACAGGAGATCAATTAGTAACATTTTTTAAAAACCTGCTTCACTTTTGCTTAATTTTAATACCCAAATACAACGATCAACTGCTTAGAGTAAGAAATTTGGATCATTATCAAAGTAAGCATCCAATAAGGGTTTATTGTATATGGAACTGGCAGTCAACTGAGGCTATTTTGATATTAGCTACTCAACCACCCAGGGTGTGCTGTTCATGACATACCAAGTGCCAAACCCATGTGCATGAATAAAAACGTTCTTATTTTATTGACTTCTTTGGGTCCAAACCCAACGTTTCCAACCAAGTAAGCAAGCAGACGATGGCAGACTCCGCATTACGCCATGCTCATTTTGTAGAGGCACAGTCCTATACAGTCAATGTAAAAGGAAACTAGTTTAACAAGCCCCAGTCATGGAATCCTATGCTGTTATAATTTCTGTCTACCACAGAATGGTAGACCACAAAATTGGACAAAGTTGTCAGCCTCACTCCCTTTTCAGTGTTGAACAGATTGTCTGACCTCATTGCTTAGACTAACTCATGAGAATTATCCTCATGGATGAGATAGAGGAGGCATTCAGAGTCCAATCAAGGGACTTTATTTGTTATATTATGGAAGAAATAAAAGGCAGAATTAGCATGCGTCTTGTACATTAAATGAGTTGTCTTTAGCACAATTTGTAGCTCACTCATTTCTGCTTCAGAATGCTGCAGCATTCCAAAGACACTTTGTTAAGTAGTTAGGGAGTGCCAGGCTGAATGAGATGCTTCCTTTCAGAACAAGTATTATACTAAATTCCAGTCTCCCCTCTGAAAATAAGTGGATCAGCATAGTTACTATAAGAGTAAGTGGAATACTGTGTAGTTTTCAGTGATTGTACCATCTTCTACCATCTTAAAGTGCCCTGTCCACCATCTACTAGGCAAAAACCGGTATTGTAATTGAATACTTCCCACTTGTCTGGATGAGTGCAACTCCAATACTCAAGAAGTTTGATATCATTTAGGATAAAACAACTCACTTGATTGAGTACACCATCTACTTAAACATTCACTCTCACCATCATTTGCACATTGTAGGTGCCATGAGGACGATCTGCTTTGACAGCATCTTCATGACCTGCAACGTCAACCACCTTAAAGACTAAGACAACAGGTATGTAGAAACTAACGCCTGAAAGTCCTCTCCAAGTCACACACTGTACAGATGTCCCAAAACATGACAGTTCTTTTAAGATTCTTGCGTCAAAATATCAAAGTTCATTGTGCGAATGCTTTTACCACACAGATGGCCGCAGGTCAAGAAGGCAGCTCACCTTCTCCCTTTCAAGGACACCTAAGGATCAATAATAAATGTCAGATTTTCCAGCATGGTCCACATCTTTCAAAAGGATTAAAGAAAAGCCTTAGAGCAGAGCAGAGCAGAGCAGAGAAGTCTCCATGGTCTCTTAACCAATATTAATTCCTCAATCAAATCATTAAATCAGATTTTCTGGTGATTATCTAATTGCTGCATGGAGATTTGCTGAGGTATTACCTACATTACAGCAGATATGTTGCTTCAAAGGCATTTCAGTAGAAGTGAACTGCTTTGAGGCATCCTATGATTGTGTATGATGCAATATAGATGCAAGTTTTTCTTTCAACTTTGAAAAAACTGCTTGATGATATGTCAGCCATATGTGATTTCAAAGAGCAGCAAATATGATAAATGGTCACACAGCACATTTCCCTCCAGTCACTAGATTCAGTGTACAGAAACCCATTCAGGCTAAACTGGTCTGGCCTATTCTGGCTTCTGAGCAACCTACATTGCAACATAGCAACCTACATAGCAACATAGCGACCTACATAGCATTACACTTAAGAAATACTTCATTGGTTGTAAACTGATCCGTGGCAGTCTCAAAAAGCTCTACATAAATGCAAGTCTTTCTTTACTAGTCAGTACTATGCATATCAAAAATGCTGTTATATAATTGGTCAGTGATTAAATCAGGGCTAGACAGATGACGTCAGTGCTATCCCTTCCTCTCCCTTTCTCCACTCAGGAGGGAAATGCCTGACTTTCGTTCTGCTTCCAAATAGTGGCCCAGGTGAAACTTGATGAGTTTCAGCCAACGAAGACAGGCAAGCATGCTCCATTGACAAGCTCAAACTCCAGCACTCAAACCTGTGAGACATCAACCTTTAAGCTACTGGATATACATCAGTTTCCATAACCACTGCTCAACCAATGTGTCACTTTACTCCTTCAGTACATGACACAAATTCCTTGCCTCCTGCCCCCACCCCATCTTAGGCTAACCTGTCATGTTGCATTGGTTTGACATTTCAAATTCCCACACTCTCTATCCTTCTGACCTCTCTGAGTAATATTGCTGAGTTGTAGCCAAATAATGTCAGATGTAGGGCAGCCATGTGCTGTGGAATCATCTCCTTTGGGAACTGGGGTGAGACTACACAGACTTACAGTATTTGACTTAAGGTTTTTGACAGATGTCAAAAAAGAAAAGAGGCAGAAAGGAGAGAATCCTACATTTCAACCTTTGGTCTGGATTGATGCCCTGAGCTGAGAGGTGAAAAGACAGCTTCAACAACTTGTGCCACCCAGTTCCATATGTTCCTTCATCTATGGGTTTACTTCCTGCTATGTAACTGTAAGCAAGACTCATTATCATGGCCCACTGCCAAGCAGGAACATCTGGCGAATCAAGTAGCATATGGGCCAAGCAGGTGGTAATCCAATGTCAGTTTGAATTGGCTTAAGTCATTTTTTTGTTTGGTGTCGTGTCAAAAAAACTGGAGGAGCTGGCATTGAGAGCTTCCAAGCAGCTGCAAGTAAGTGAATTGACTCAGAGTTCTGTATGAGCCCTTGATGCCTTGAAGGTTGGACTGATGGGGTTGCTAACACCCCATCCCATCAACAAAGGGGATCTTGGAAGGCTGCAGAGAAAGGGGTTAGCACGGAAAGTGCTTTTCTTCAATTAGATTCTTCAGTCTGCTGTGCCAATCTGTCCAACACTTCCCATGTGCTTTTCATTGCTTTTCACGCTGTTTCACATTCAGACTTGACTCCTGTCAAGTTTAGGAGGGGTCTCTGTTTGTTTCCCTTAGTCATTTCTTTTTCACTCTTATTGCTTTAAAAGGTCGGCCCATCTATGTGTAGCATACTAAAAACAAAATCAAACTTAGAATATTCCACAACGAACACTTCTAATGCACAGCTGTGTTAGCATTAGGAGAGGCAACAATCCTCCTAGTAGCTGCATGCCACCAAGATAAATTTACAATTCTTTTCTCCTCTTTCCAGTTTTGCAGGCTGCATTATTTTTATTTTTCTTTGTTTATTTCCTGATGGCATGTGTGCGAGAAATGAAAGGAGGGTAGGGGAGGAGAAAGGAGACTAAGTAAAGCCTAACCAGCTAACTGAAATGATGTAAGGAGGAACCGGTGATGGTGATTGTTCAAATAGATCAATACATTTCCATTCTCATGTCCGTCCTTAATGGAAGTGGAGAAAGAAATTTGAATTTGCGTTTGCCACTCGCTACAAACATTGAGTGAAAGAGCAATACATATCCAGTCAGGGTGGCTACTTGGCTGTCATTACTGTGCTTGGAAAAGTTACAGTCCATCAACTGCTGATTGAAGTGTGCGTTGAAGGCTGGAAGTTGCCATGTGATATTATGTCTCCAAACTGGTCTTTCTCTTGCAATTTAATTCCACTTTCTCCCCTGCTCTCCTGAAAGCAATGAATCATCCTGGGGCACAGTTCCAGGGACAGCAGCAGCACCCACCCTCACCCCTTGCTGTCTCACCCAGGGCATTCTTCGGTAAATGATCGCTGGCTAATCAAATGCAGGTGGTAATGCAGACAAACACGCTCCTGCCATTACTGAAACGCATCAGAACATTTTCAACAGGAGGTCACTGGATGCTGATCAAGAACAAGAAATCTCGATGATTTTATTTTCCCTTTCTCCAGCCCAGGATTTTCATGCCAACTGTAGCACCTCCACTGCTGGCCCCACTGAGAGCAACTAACTCAGCACAGACCAGCAATCAAACATCAAACCTTCCGGGTCATTTTGGCTGAGTGTTGCACCGGGTAATGCATCACCCACTGACTCAGTGTGGGAACTTCCTTCCTCATTTAATAGTTTTTTTTTTCTTTTGCAAATCCCATTCCAGTATTCAGCTTCCAGCAAGAAAAAATAACAACACGTATTAGCTTAAGGCAAAATGGTGCCAGGCCCAAAAGACAGGAAGAAAAATCAGGAAGTCTGTTGCAAGATTGGTGAGAGGGAGGCTGTTGCTGCAAAGTCCTCCCCAAGGACAGCTCATTCCAGCAGGATGAGAACAGTTAACTTCATCAACGCTCTTTAATAGTGCAAACAGTAGCAAAAGCAAGTTCCTTAGTAGGATAAAGGATCCTATGAATTGAAACTTCTGTTTCTGGTGTAATGTGAATGGTTCAGTGCATCACAAAAATAACAATCCTCCCTCTGCAGACTGAATTGAGGTACACTATTTGATCCCCATTATATTCTTTCAATTGATTTCACAGATGACACAACTTTACGCTGATGAATAATGCCCTTCAGGTTAAACTACAAATATTTTATATAAGAAAATGAATCGATTTAGATGCAAAATGAATAATGAGTGCAGTACTTAGATTTGACCAGCAACACTCCTCAGGCCAAAATAGCGAAGTATTTAAAAATTCTCTCCTCAGCTTCAAACTCCTGTCCTTGCCTCCTTCACTCCCAGAAATAAGTGTGAGGGTCTCAAGGATCATTTCTTTCTGTAGCTGTGTGATCATCCATCCAACAATTTCTGCTGCTCTGCTCCCTTACCTATTAAACCAAAACTCCTCTAACCCCTAAAGCTCCCTCTGTCCTCACCCTCCTCCTGAAGAGGATATTCTCTCCAAAATCCAAGGATGTTGCTGGGAATGAAGGGTTTGAGTTATAAGGAAAGACTTCTTTCACTGGAGTGTAAGAGGTTGAGTGGTGATCTTATAGAGGTTTATAAGGTCATGTGTGGTATAGATAAGGTGAATGGCAGGTATCTTTTCCCTAGAGTTGGGAATTTCAAGGCTAGGGGGCATATTTTTAAGGTGATAGGAAAAAGATTTGAAAAATTCTTGAAGGACAATTTTTTTTCCACAGAAAATGGGTCTTTTGCGGAATGAACGGCCAGATAAAGTGGTGGATGGAGGTACAGTTGCAATGTTTGAAAGACATTTGGTTAAGTACATGAATTAAAAATGTTTAGAGGGATATGGGCCAAGTACAAGCAGGTGGAACTAGTTTAGTTTAGGAAAATGTCAGCATGGACTGGTTGGACCGAAGGGTCTGTTTCTGTGCTGCTGTGTGACTCACTGACTCTGTGAGATGGACCAATGCCTTGCATCACTGTGTGGTTGCATATTGTTTATGACAGATTGAAACCCACTGCTCCAACTTCTGGGCCTTTCACCTTCTGATCTGTAAGAACATACACCACTGTTTAGGAGGTGGTGGGATAACTTCATCAGAGTATTTGTTAAAGGACAACAACTTACTGCAATCACATGCCATGCAATAGGCATTCTTGTTATTATAATCTGTTTGGTGTTTCATAATAGTGCAATTCTGATAGAAATGCTGGTAGGTGACAGAAAAATGCCAATGAATTTGATGAGATTGTTGCTGCTGGTGTAGGTCTTCTTCATGAAGAGTAGGGAGTAGATTCTGTAGCAGTGACACAGCTGGAAGTTAGAATCACTTAGTGCACCTTCACGGAGCAAGTTATTTTTGGATGACTAAGCTCATCAAAGATCTCCATTTCATTCATTCTCTTCATTGTGAGATGTTACACATTTTCATTGGCCCAGAGGAAGCGGTCGAAGTAAATAGTTTTTATGCATTTAAGAGGAAGCTAGACAACCAAGTGAAAGAGAAGGGAATAGATGATAGCTTTAAGGAAAGATGAGAGGAGACGCAAGTGAAACAGAAAACATTATACATAGATTCGTTGTACTGAATGAATTGTTTCTGTCTTATTGATGCATTGCCATTCAATCTGATCACACCCTCCCTGTTTAATTATGGAATATTTGCAGTCCGACAGCTAACCTGTTATGGAGAGCAAAATGAGTGATTTTAATAATAGAATGCAGCTATGTGATTTAGTTATTGCCACAAATTTGTAATTAATGGATACAGGCTGGGATTCCCAGGCTCTGATGTTAAAACAAGACACGAAGTGTTAGATCATGTAACCACAGTCAATTATTGTAAAACCCTCCTGGTTCATTGTTGTCCTTTAGGGAAGGAAATCTGCCATCCTTACCTGGTCTGGCCTCTGTATGACCCCAGACCCATGGCAATATCGTTGACTCTTAACTCCCCTCTGGGCAATTAGGGATGGACAATAAATGCTGGCCAGCATGTCCCATGAACAAATGAAAATAATATAGCCTTTCTTTTACATTGCTGAATGGGAATATCTGATTAGTTATCATGGGCTATTCAGCACACAAAAGTAGCCAAGATGACACAGAACATGAAGGTATGGTGAGACATGAGGAGCACAGTAATTGACTTAAAGAGGACATAGACAAGTTGGCAGCACTAAGAGACACATGTCAGATGAGAGGCATCAATACTGGGATAGAAGGGAGCTGTTCAATTGGATGGTCTTCAGTTGAGCCCTGCTCGAACCAGCATTGTGGTGAATTGAATAACTTGGGTTGTATAAAAAACTTGAAACTAATTAGAGGGGAAGATTTGAGAGGGGGAATATGCAGGCTTACAAAGCAAAAGAATATGGCTGCATTAGAGGGCCATTATTTTGACAATTATACCCAGAGTGAGACAGAGTGTACAGGCATAAAACAGCAGAAAATAGGTCAAAGGGAAGTAATGTTAACAAGACAAAATTAATGGTTCTTTACTTAAGTGCACATAATGTTTGCAACAAAATAAATTAATTCATAACACACATGGAGGCTAATAGATATGATATTACAAATAGTTAAGGAGGCATGGTTACAAGGAGATGAAAGCTAGGAACTAAAGATGCAGGGATATGTCACTTTTCAAAGGGATAGGAAGGAAGGAAAGTATAAGGAATGTGTTAGCATAAGATGGAATGAATGGGATAGCAAGGAATAACCTGGGATCAGACAATATCAAATCCATGTCGATGGAAGTAAGATATAGCAAGGGAAGAAAGCACTGGTAGCTGTTCTGAGGGACAAAGAATAAATCAAGAGATAGTGAGGGCAAGTCAAAATGGTAATAGATTAATCATAGGTGATTTCAATCTTCATGTACATTGGGAAAATCACATTGACAGAGGTAGCCACAGGAAAATTACATCAAGCATATTCAGAACACTATCCCAAACAATGTTTTTGGATCCATTAAGGGATCAGACCTTTTGAATCTTTTAATGTGTAATAAGACAGGTTTGATAAATGATTTTTAGTTTTCCTACAGTGTGGAAACAGGCCCTTTGGCCCAACCAGTCCACCCAGACCCATTTTCTTCCAACTAATGCACCTAACACTATGGACAATTTAGCATGGCCAATTCACCTGACCTGCACAATTTTGGACTGTAGGAGGAGACCGGAGCAAATCCACGCAGAGACAAGGAGAACATGCAAACTCCACACAGATAGTAACCCGAGGCTGGAATTGAACATGGGACCCTGGTGCTATGAGGCAGCAGTGCTGACCACTGAGCCAATGTACGACCGTACCTTGCTGATCACAGAGTAAAAGAACATCTAGGGAACAGTGACCTTAAAATGGTAGAATTTACCATTTGAGAGCAAGAGTGGGAAACTTGGGTCAGAAACAACTGTGCCAAACTTAAATAAGTGTAATTACATAGGGACATAGGCAGAGTTTGTTGAAGTGGAATTGGAAAGGGGTTTAGCAGATCAGACAACTGAGGAACAATAACAGTTATTTAAGCAAATAATTCATAGCTCACAGGAAAGCTATATCCCAGACAACAAGAGGAAGAACTCTAAGAAATTAATAAATTGGCCATGGTTAACCAGGGATGTTAAGGCTCAAATCAAGTTGAAGCAAAAACATACAATTTAGCAAAGATTGGTGGTAAATCGGTAAATTAGTAAAGACAACAAAAATAATGGGGAGAAAATAAACAATGATGGCAAACTACTAGTAATACAAAAATAGACAGTAAATGCTTCTTTAAATATATAAAAAGTAAGAGAGAGGCCAAAGTGAATTACTGCCCCTTGGAGAATGAGGCTAGGAAATTAACAAGGGGAACCAGGAAATGGCAGAAGAATTAAATAAATATTTTGCATCAATCTTTATAGTAGAGGGCACTATTAGCACTCCAAAAATTCTGAAACAATCAAGGGGCTCATAGGTGTAGTGACTGTATTGAGGTCAGCCAGGTGGATCTCATAGAACATATATTCCCTGATTAGGGCTGTTCATCTGGTCCAGTCAGGGAGCCCTGGCTGATAGATATAAACAGGGGTGCCAATGGTTCTGTTATAGAATCACAGGCATCTACAGCATGGAACCAGGCCTTTGGCCCAACTTGCCCATGCCACCCAGTTTTCAAAATTAACCTATTCCCATTTTTCAGTGTTTGGTTGATATCCCTCCATACCTGTTCCATTCTTGTATCTGTCATAATGTTTCTCAAATGACCAAATTGTACTCACTTCCACCACTACCTTTGGCAGCCTGTTCCAGACACTCACATCCTTGAGTGAAGGGAATTGCATAGTCTCTCTCAGGATGCATCATGAACAGAGATGTCCTAAGTCAGCCCACAACAAAACCCCAAAACAAAGCCAAACCTTGACTAAACGGTTATAACTTTCTTCAGGATCGAGGCCGGCAAGCCATTGTAGTTGCTGCTAGTATGTGGACTTGAGTCATAGAGTCATAGCGTCATAGGTCATAGAGTCATAGAGTCATAGAGATAAACAGCACAGGAAACAGACCCTTCGGTCCAACTCATCCATGCCGTTCAGATATCCCAACCCAATCTAGTCCCACTTGACAGCATACAGCCCATATCCGTCTAAACTCTTCCTATTCATATACCCATCCAAATGCCTTTTAAGTGTTGCAATTGTACCAGCCCCCATCAGTTCCTCTGGCAGCTCATTCCATATACATACCACCCTCTGCGTGAAAACGTTGCCCCTTCGGTGTCTTTTATATCTTTTCCCTCTCACCCTAAACCTATGCCCTCTAGTTCTGGACTCCTCCAATCCAGGGAAAAGACTTTGTCAATTTATCCTATCCTTGCGCCCCCATGATTTTATAAACCTCTATAAGGTCACCCCTCAGCCTCCGATGTTCCATGGAAAACAGCCCCAGCTTATTCAGCTTCTCCCTTTAGCTCAAATCCTCCAACCCTGGTAATATTCTTGTAAACTAGGGAAAACAGCACCTACCTATTCAGCCTCTCCCTATAGCTCAAATTCTCCAACTCTGGCAATATCCTTGTAAACTTTTTCTGAACCCTTTCAACTTTCACAGCAGCAAGGTGACCAGAATTGCATGCAATATTCCAATAGTGGTTGAACCAACATCCTGTACAGCTGCAACATGACCTCCCAACTCCTATACTCAATACTCTGACCAATAAAGGAAAAAGCATACCAAATGCCTTCTTCACTATCCTATCTACGTGCGCCTCTACATTCAAGAAGCTATGAACCTGAACTCCAATGTTGCTTTGTTCAGCAACTCCCTACAACCTTATCATTTAGTGTATAAGTCCTGCCAAGATTTGCTTTCCCAAAATGCAGCACCTCACATTTATCTAAATTAAACTCTATCTGCTACTCCTCAGTCCATTGGCCCATCTGATCAAGATCCCGTGGTAATCTGAGGGAGCCTTATTCGCTGTCCATGACACCTCCAGCTTTGGTATCATCTGCAAACTTAGTAACTATACCATCTATGTTCACATCCAAATCATTTATATAAATTATGAAAAGTAGTGGACCCAGCATTGTAAAAGAGTCCCACTAGACCTAAATGGACTAACACAACTCATAGGCTAGTATCAAAGAGAGTGCCCACCCTGGAAAATCCATCTACATCTGGTTTAGAACAATTAAATTGCTCAGCAACATCCAAATCAAAACCAATCAAAATAAACATCTGGTTCTAATGAAGTTTGATATTGGTGCAGCCATTTCAGTGATCGTAGAACCAGTCTTCAATAAAATTCACTCTGGAATCTGACTCTTAAGTTTGCACAAGACTATGGCTAGACTGAGAACCTATACAGTGGTGTTATGGACCAGGCCAGACCCCTCAAAATGTTTCAAGAAATTAGCCCAGCCCCTAACTTTGCTTGTTGTTTTAAGCAGATGTAACAAGGATATTCCAGGAGGGATGCAATTGGTCAAACTATGTAGTTTTTAAACAATTCAGAATTTATTTGCAAGATTCCCGAATGAAACACAAACAAAAGAGAACAGGATACTGAATAATTTAAACCTAATGATGCTGCTCCAAATGCTTGCCACAATCCCCATAAGCACCCCTCGGTACAAAAGGTAAAATCGAACCCAGGGTCATACAGGAGGGAAGTCAGAGACAGATTACCAGCTTGGACCTGCTTCTTTGGGTCCACCAGCTTCAAAACTGTCTGACTGCCTTCAGCGAATAGCCAGACCAGAGAAAAACTGAGCTGGGAGAACTGGTTGCTTCCCTTTCATTTTTTTTTTCAAGTGTTTTTTTTTAAAGCTTGGAAGTCTTTTGCCTGAGGCAGAATCTGTTAGCTACAAAGGAACCTCGATTATCCGAAGGCCACAGGCAGGGGGCAATTCATTCGGTTAATCAAACGCGAGATAATCAATGCTGGATAACATAGTTAGCCACACGTCGGGATCTTGCGACCTTGTTCGGATCATTTGAAATTCGGTTAATCGAATGTTGGATAATCAAGGTTCCTCTGTATAATCAAACTGGGCCTAAAGCCCTTAAACTTGGACATTTAGAGTCTGTTTTTTACAACCTCTCTGAAAGAAAAACAAGGACAACATAACCTTGTTAAAGGTTAAAGGGAAATTTCACATAGTAAGGATACAACCTTGGTTCCATTCTCTAATGAGAAGCAATTGGTTCAGTTATCACTGATCATAGTGTTAGGCTCAGGCCCAAGCTTGATGGAGTGAAATTGATTGAGAAAGATTCACCTAGATTAGTACAATATTTTTGATTAGACAATAACTGCCTGAATGAAGTCTTAATCAAATGACCATAAGTTTTTCAGCAAGGTCGAGGGACTGTCAAAGCAGCTATGGCCACCTTGCATGTTGACCAGGAAGCAATTCCACGATTCTGCAAGTCTCACCCAGTGCCATTTGCCTTATGGGCAAAAGTAGAGGCAGAAATCAAAAGGCTGGAAAGCGAAGGAATCATTAAACCAGTCCAATTTGCAGAATGGGCAGCACTGGTCTCATCGATTGTGAAATCCAGGGTATCAGTTCACCTTTGTGGGGATTTTAGACAAGTACTAAATTGCTTTTCACAGCTGGATGAATAGCCAAACCCTCATGTAGGGGATTTATAAGCAAAGCTGGCAGGGCGTTCAAGAAGCTGGACATGAGCCATGCGTACTTGCAATTGTGATTAGATGAGGATTCCCAGAAGTATGCTCTAATTAATCCCCAATATATGAGACTGCCATCTCAGGTATTGTCAGCCTGTGCAATTTTTCAGTGAACAATAGAAAATATTTTACAAGGTTTACTCCCTGCTAATAACAGAGAAGACCAATAAGGAGCACTTAGAGAACTTGTAAATAGTCCTTAGACATTTCACCAAACAGATATATGCTTTAGAAGGGAAAAATGTGTGATCCAGACACCCCAAGTAACCTACTGGGCTACAGAGTCGACACGACCAGTTTATGCCGATTCGAAGATAAAGTGAAGATGATAAAAGGTGCCCCAGCTCCCATGTCAGTACAGGAGCTTAGATCTTTCCTTGGGCTGGAAAATTCATATATAACCTGGTCTCAATCCTGGAATTGATAAGGTTGTCTTTGAATCAACTCTTAAACAAGTGTCATCCTTGGAAATGGTCATGTAGCCAAGCCATAGCTTTCAGGGAAGCAAAGTAACAGCTATAATCCTCTCAGGTGTTGGTACACTATGATCTCAAGCGAGATCTGGTATTGACATCGGGGTAGTGTCAGTTCAGAAGTGTCCCAGTGGACAGGAGCGTCCAATCGTGCATGCATCCAGGACTTTGCAAAGCTTAAATATGCCCAAATAGAGAAGGAAAGCTTGGCGATTATATTTGGAGTCAGAAAGTTCCACCAATATCTTTATGGATGTAAATTTGTAATAATAACAGACCATAAAGAAGACCTATTTAAAAAGACATGGCAGGTGCCACCCATTGCTTCAGGCTGAATTCAGTGGTCGGCTCTAATACCAAGTGTGTATAAGTACAAGTTGGAACACTATCCAGGAGGTCAAGTAACAAATGTAAATGCACTGAGCCACCTCTCCCGGCAGATGCATCATCGGTGTTACCACCACTATAAGAATCCGTAACAATTTTAAATTTTCTGGACATACTTCTAGTTACAGCTGACAGTCTTAGACTTGGGATGCAGAATGATCTGGTCCTGGCAAAACCGAAACAGCTGATAGAGATGAGGGAAACCAAAGGACTGTCACAATCAGAATTGAAACCTTTCTAGACCCACAGTGACCAGATCTCCGTAGAGGATGGCATTTTTATTATGGGAAGCAAAAGCAAAGGTCGCTGCTAGATACGGGCTGAACTCTATCAGGAGTTTCCTATATATTGACGAGAAGTTATGTCTGGTGGCCAGGATTGGATGGAGACAAAGTTCTATTGGTGAGGCAGTGCCCAGAATGCCGACAAGGACAACATTCCTGCTAGCTTCACCCCGTCATTCATGCGAATGGCTGGGTAAACCCTGGACACATTTACACATCAACTGTGCTGGTCCTTTCATGGGCTCAATGGTTTTAGCCATTGTGACCTCCCACTCAAGTGACTGGACATGCATTGAGTTCTTTTGTTAAACACGGGGATGATGATAGAAAAGCTGTGAGCATCTTTTGCAATACACCGATTCCTGGAAGTCACAGATAATGAGCTATCGTTTATCAGCAAGGAAGTGATTATTTCCTAAAGTCAAATGGTCTTTGGCATGTAGAGAGAGTTCCATACCATCCAGCTTTCCAAGCTTTGAAGGCAGGCTTAAAGAAATAGCCTATAGATTCATGAGAAACCAAACTGTCCTGTTTCCTATTAGATTTTAAGACCACCCTTTATGCAACTACAGGGATAACTCCAACATAGTTGCTAATGGGGAGAAGACTCCACACACCAGGTTTAACATGATCTTTCTGTACCCCTGGGGGTAGGGTGAAATGGTATCAGGAATGCCAATGTTGGACACATGACTCTGCTAAACAAAAGAGACAGTTTTCTTCATGGGATGAAGTTTGGTGTGCAAACCTTGGGAGTGGCCCTGCATCGGTTAGAGGCACCGTTGACGTGACGTCAGGTCCAGTGACGTATAACGTTTGCATAGATGTGATAGTCCTGGACAAGTGGATCAAATGAAAGCTGCAAACTCACAAGCAGTGGGAACAAAACATGGCCAGCTTCTCGACAGCCTTTCTCTGGAATCTACGGGGTGTCCCTTATCATTGAAGATATTTCAGAATCTGAGATGGACTATGAAGCCTTTGCCACCTGAAGAGTAGAATGAATTTCTTCCGACATGCTTCACGGGCAAGAGGTGAATTACTGTGCGTTACACACCACCCACATCAGAGGCAGAGGTGGAGGAACTTGACCCAGTATTGAAAGGCTCCAGGAGGAGCAACCAAAATAAAGAATTGGCCTACCTCCTCAGACTCAGAGCAGGATGGATGTTGGTGATACTAACAAGGTCAGCCACGTGGACCTCATAGAATATGAGTTCCTTGATTGAGGCTGTCAATCTGGTCCAATCAGGGAGCCCTGACTGACAGATATAAACAGAAGTGTCAGAGGTTCTATTCACTCTGAGAGCTGGCTCTGAGGGAGCTGCATCAGTGTCAAGGACTCTCCATGTGTAAATGAAGAGTGACTTGGTAGATACCAGTGTCTGAGCAGTTACTTCATTAAGTGTCTCGTGCACCTTGTTAACCTACAGGGATTGTGGACAAGCACCTCAATATCCCTCTGTTCCTTTGAGTTTCCTAGTGTCTTGCCATTCATTGAGTCCTCCCTTGTCTCGTAACTTCTTCCAAAGTGCATCACTTTACACTTATTAAGGTTAAATTCCATCTGCCACTGATCTGCCCATCTGACCAATCCATTTATATTCTCCTGTAATTAACCATCTACTCAGTCCTCTTTCATCTGCAGATTTCCTTATCATCTTCCCCACATTCTCATCTATATCATTTATATATTATCATCAGCAATAAAGGACCCAGCTGATTCCTATGGTATGTTACAGGTTACTAGCCTCCAGTCATACTAATAGGCTTCTACCACTCCCTCTGTCTCCTGCCACTAAACTAATTTTGGATCCAACTTGCCAAGTTACCCAGGATTCCATGTATTCTTACCTTCTTTATCAGTTTCCCATGTGGGGCCTTGCCAAACGCCTTGCTCAAATCTACATAAACTGCATGAAGTATGCTGCACACATCTATATACTTGGTCTCCTCATTGAAAAGTTCAACCAGCAGATTTGTTAGGCATAACTTCCCTCTTACAAAATAATGCTGACTAGCTCTGATTAAACCTTTCCTCTCTGAATGGAGATTAATTTTCTGGTTCAGAATTTTCTCCAACAATTACCCTACTCACTGCTCTATAAATCTCTGGTTTCTCTCTAATACCCTTCTTGAAAAGTGGAAACAGATTAACATGGGAATCTCCCCTGTGGCCAAATAAGAACTAAAATTTGGGTCAGGGCACCTATGATTTCCTTCCTTATCTCCCATAGCAGCCTGGGATGAAACTCATTGAACCTGGGGATCCGTTAAATTTTAAAACAGCTAAAGCCCCCAAAATCTCTTCACCTGCAGTATCAATATGCTTAAGAGCCTCACACCTTCCTGAATTTCCTCGGATAAGGAGATAGCCTATCTAACTGATTAACTACTATAGGCCATCTGTGAATGTTTCAAGTGTGGGACTATGCCCTTGACCTGCACTAATCAGTGGAAAACTGAGGAACTGGTGGTCTAGGAGAGAGGGTCTTTGTGCCACCACCCTACCTTGCCTTTGAAACCTTGCGTCTTCTTCCTCTGATCTCCTTTCCCAGAAGCACACCCTCAAACAACAGCTACTTTTCTCGATACTGATCACCCATCTGAGGGGATCCACTCTTGACAACATCCATGGCCTCTGCTCAGATACTGCCAACTCTTGGAGATACTGATTGGCCAGTAGGATAAGTTCACAATTTCAGCAAACTGCTTGCTGGTCACCAATCAGCTCCCAAAGCAGTGCAAGGGCCAGCAGGCCTTTGATCAAGGTAAATGATACACTTTTCTCCACAGAAAGTGCTTCAGAGTTAGTGTAAAAAGAGGACATTTCTACTTTATTAGCCAAGGTAAAATTTCCTTGCATAAATCATTAATGACTTGTGAGAGATGAGGTTAGACATCCTAGATTTTTGATGACCCTGTTCCCTTTCACCCCGTCTCTCTCTCTCTCCCTCTCTTTCATCCATTGCCCACAAAGAAACCGTAACAAAAAATGTAAATTACCTTTGGGTGCCTTTATCGATTGTTAAAGAGCTAGTTAGGATTTGTCTATCTTTCTGTTGTAAATTAAAGATGGTCAGATCAGGTGGAAAGAAAAATGAAAAAGTCTCTTACTCCATTTGAGTACAAGCATAGGGACACTGAGATATCAAACATAACTGGGAGGTTGGAGTGAGTGCTAAATCTTCCTAGCATTCTCTGACAATGTGCACTGTTTACTCTTGCAGAATGAACCCATTCTGTTAATTGGCTGTTGCAGTCTTGAAATGGATGATAAAGTGGTATATGCCTGGGCAACAACTGATAATCATTCTTTTTTATCCAATGTATGCTGTCAGCAGTTCACCTTGTTGGTGATATAGTCTGGAATGCAAATGTTTCTGCCAAGGCAAATCTTGTGCCTATTCCTAGTTGCCTTGGATCAACTCTGTAGAGTAGAATGAGAGGCTATGGATTGGCCCATTCATGAAGAGGTTCTTTAGCCTAGCAATATAGAAACAAAGAAGATAGAAGCAGGGGTAGGCTGTTCAACCCCTTGAGCCTGTTCGGCCATTCAATATAATTATGGCTGATCATCAAGCTGCGTACCCTCAAGAGCTTTATCTCCCTCCTTGTAAACATTTATTGTTTTGGTCTCAACATTTAGAGAATTTCACATGTTCACCAGTCTCTGAGTGAAGAAATTTTTCATCATCTCAGTCCTAAAAAGATTATCCCTTATCCTTAGACTATAATCTCTGGTTCTGGACCATTGGATTATCCTTCTTGCTTCTAACCTGTCCAGTACTGTTAGACTTTTATAGGCTTCTATGAAGATAGGATAGTGAAGAAGACGTTTGGTATGCTTTCTTTTATTGGTCAGTGCATTGAGCATAGGTGTCGAGAGGTCATGTTGAGGCTGTGTAGGACATTGGTTAGGCCACTTTTGGAATATTGCATGCAATTCTGGTCTCCCTCCTACAGGAAGAATGTTGTGAAACTTGAAAGGGTTCAGAAAAGATTTACAAGGATGTTGCCAAAGTTGGAGTTTTGAGCTAAAGGGAGAGGCTGAATAGGCTGGGGCTGTTTTCCCTGGACCGTCGGAGGCTGAGAGGTGACCTTATAGAGGTTTATAAAATCGGGAGGGCTATGGATATGGTAAATAGACAAGGTCTTTTCCCTGTGTTGGGAGAGTCCAGAACTAGAAGGCATAGGTTTAAGGTAAGAGGAGCAAGATTTAAAAGGGACCTAAGGGGCAACTGTTTCATGTAGAGGGTGGTGCAGGTATGGAATGAGCTGCCAGAGGGAGTGGTGGAGGCTGGTAAAATTGCAATATTTAAAAGGTATCTAAATGGTTACATGAGTAGGAAGGATTTAGAGGGATAAGGGCCAATTGCTGGCAAATGGGATTAGATTAATCTAGGTTATCTTGTCGACATGGATAAGTTGGACTGAAGGGTCTGTTTCTGTGCTGTACATCTCTATGACTCTAAATCCTCCCTCATTCTTCTAAATTCCAGTGAATACAATCCTAACCAACACAATCTCTCCTCATATGTCAGGCCTGCGATCCCAGGAATCAGTTTGGTAAACCTTTGCCGCACTCCCTCTGTAGCAAAAACATCCTTCCTCAGACAAAAAGACCAAAGCTGCACAATATTCCAGGTATGGACTCACCAATGCCCCTTATAATTGCAGTAAGACAATGTACTCAATTCCTTTTGCTATGAAGGCCAACATACAGTTTGCCTTCTTTGACTGCCTGTTATATCTGCATGATTACTTTCAATGACTGGTATGCAAGGACACCCAGGTCTTATTGAACATTCTCATCTCTCAATTTACAGCCATTCAAATAATAAGCTACCTTCCTACATCATACTTACCTACATTATACTGCATCTGCCATGCATTTGCTCACTCACACAGCCTGTCCCAACCACACTATATCTCTGCATCCTCCTCACAGTTCACCATTCCAATCACCTTTGCATCATCTGCAAATTTTGAGATATTACATTCAGTTCCCTCATCTAAATCATTCCTATGCATTATGAATAGCTGGAGTTCCAGCACCCATCCCTGTGGTCTCACTGTTCACTGTTTCCCATTCAGAAAAAAGACATATTTATTCCTACTCTTTGTTCCCTTTATGCTAAAAATATTCTATCCAACTCAATATACTACCCCCAAAATCCATGTGCTTTAATTTTACACCTTAATCCCTTATTTGAGACTTTATTCTGAAAGGTATTTGTCAACCAGATGAGTGCCTATAAAAATCTAGCAACTCCAATGTCATTTTATTTGGTGCCATCCCAGGAATGACCAGACTCATTGAATTCAATGTCATTACTTAGAGTCATAGAGTCATAGAGATGCACAGTATGGAAACAGACCCTTCGATCCAACCCGTCCATGCCAACCAGATATCCCAACCCAAACTCGCCCCACCTGCCAGCACCCGGTCCATATCCCTCCAAACCCTTCCTATTCATATACACATCCAAATGCCTTTTAAATGATGCAATTGTACCAGCCTCCACCACCTCCTCTGGCAGCCCATTCAATCCACATACCACCCTCTGCATGAAAAAGTTGCTCCTTAAGTCTCATTTATATCTTGCAAAATCACAGGCTCTAGATTGCTGATCCAAAGTTGTGACCACAATTCCCTCAAACACTATAAAAAGTAGAAAAGGAAGGAAAGAACAATACCAAGACTTGACCCAAGGAAAACAAATCACCATGTGTTAAAAAGGAAGCTAAATTGACAGATAAGACAATTGAGAGGAAATTTTCAAATATGAGAATGATGGGTCCAGAACTGAAACATTACCATAAGATATACTGGGAGTAGTGCAGCAAACACTGGAATTCATTTGATAACTAAAAAGAATCAAATTTTAGTTCTAAGGGCAGTAAGAAGTCAAAAGCCAAACGAAAAAAAAATTCAGAGAGAAACAAAATTGGTGTTTAAAAAGGACGAAAGTGTATTGGGGGCACATCGTGACCATATGTGCAAGGCAAAGCAGCTACCAATCAAGAGGCAGCCTGTTTTACATTGTGTTTAATTTTTTTTCCATTGACTTTTGAAATATTAGTGAGGGTACAGAAACGTTGTACTCTAATTGAAATGACAAATATCTTGCTTTTCTATAGCGCCTTTCATGACTTCATAAGTTCCAACAAAGTTACCATATTGGACACAAAGCATGAACTTTGTTTCTCCCTCCATAGATGCTGCCAGACCTTTTGAATTTCTCCTCCATTTTCTATTTTGTTTTCAACTGTGCAGCATCTATTATTCTTTGTTATTTTTTGTGATACTGTGGAAATGTGGCAAGCAAATTGCACACAGCCAACTCACACAAACTGCAATGTGGCAATGCCCAGACATTCTGTTTGTCAGTGACATTGGTTGAGGGATTACTATTGACCCAGACAAGTGATAAATCATGTTCAAAATTCTGCCATGCAATGTTTTGCATTCATACAGGAGGTTTGAAGGGACATCAGTTTACCAACTCATCTGTAATCCAGGATGAGACACCTAAGTTCTGAGGAGCGATGAGAAAAACTACAGTTCTTTGTACTGCATCAAAGATGCAAAAGAGATCTGTTCCCACTCTCCAACAGCGTATTTGCATATTCTGGAGACGATGGGAAAAATTAAATGTTTTGATGAGGTAAACATTTTTCCACTGAAAATTGAGTCAGTAACTAGAAAGCATGAATTGATGCTTGGCAAAAATACAAAGAGTCTTTAGGAGCAGTATATGTGCTTCTTCACATAATGCTATAAAGTCTTTCGTCTTCCACCTGAACAACCAAATGCAGTCTCTGATAGACAATATCTAAAAAATTTAGCATTCCTTTGCTATTACACTAAGTTATTAAATGGGACTCAAACTCAATGTTTTGACTCTGAATCAAGGGTGTTTTCAGCTAAGCTAACCAATGCCTATGTTAATTTAGTTAAAAATCACCCAACTCGAGTGTATAGCCTAACAGGTTTATTTGGAAGCACTAGCTTTCAGAGTGCTGCGCCTTCATCAGGTAACTGGTGCAGGATCATAAGACAGAAAATTTACAGCAAAAGATCACAGTATCATGCATGCAATTTATTCTCAAGATAACCTACGGTTTTATAAAAGAAAGGTAACATCCCAACTTAAGTTATCTTGAGAATGTGATTTGAAAGAAGTTCTGGGATTTGCATTTTAATGAATCAAAACCTGCAACTTGTTCTAAAAGATGAAAGACCTAACAGCAATCTAGGTTTGTTCAATATATCATCTCAGTTGCATGACATGGTTGATCTGACAATCCTCAATTCCACTTTCTTACCTTTTCCCCATGAGCCTTGATTCCCTTACTGTTCAAAAGTCTGTCTATCTCAGCCTTAAAACTACTTAATAACCCAATTTCAACACCCCTGTGTGGCAAAGAATTCCACAGATTCACAACCCTTTGAAAGAAGAAATTCTTCCTTATCTCTGTCTTGAAGAATGTATTTAATTTCCTCTCCAATTATTCCTGAATTTTAACTTCATTGCCTATCTTTAACAAACTAGTTTAATGACTAAACCATACATGAGAAAGAGGAAACAAGAGAGATAATGAGACAGAAAAAGAAGGAAAATTAAGTTTACCACAATAGTCTGGAGAAGCATGAGAAAAACAAAAAGAGACGGGTCAGTCATCTGTTTTTGATTCTTATTAAAACAAATATGCGGACAAGTAATAAAGGATAAAGTAGCAAGAATGCCATAGTCTGGTATTGATTCATACTAAACTATCTACTTGAACCAGCCGGAGTCTGAGAGTACGCCCTGAACGACAAATGTGTATGTGTCCTGTCATATATCATTTTAATTTGTCTGTAAACCAATTGGAAAAAAATCTGCCCACTTGATTATTCAAAGACAATCTGAGCATTTCCTAACAAATTTAATTGAGACCTAGTCATACTACATGGTGTTTTTGAAAACTCTTGTCATTACATTGGTTCCACTGACCAATGGCAACCTGAGAACTCCAACCACATTAACCACTGGAATGATTAATTTAGCTGTGATAGAATCATTTCAATTGTGTTGCCAGGCAGCAGATGGAAAATGATGCAGGGGCTGTGGGAGGAGGGAGGAGAGGACAACATGGTGCAGTGCAACCCAACTCAACTCAGTCTCCTGAATCAGTTACAATGAAGAGTCTGTTGAAAATATGAAGCATTGTTTCACCAACTTTGAAGCAAGAGAAGCAAAAGAGTAAAGGATGGAATCAAATGAATTTGAACTGACTGGCTCCTTTTTCTGGCTTGTGCATAACCTTGTCCCAAAACTTTGTTGTGATATGGACATACTTTGATCATCAATTTCTCACTGACTTCAGTGTCTTTATCAAAGCTAAAGTAGGGCTGTGCACTTGCACAGTGAGCACTGTGCTGATCTCGCACATCATTTGGGAATCTTGAGGTAGAAATTCATTTCAGGCTGTGGTGTAAAATTGGAAGTGTTGGATAACTGACCTGGTTTATGCAATTCCAAGCATTAAATTCCATGGACTGTTAGACAAGTCGATATGGCTTGTTCTGTGCCATTGGTTGTGACAAATTTTGCCAACCTTTTCTTTGCCTGATATTGAAATAATGCTCTATGTTATCTCTTGCCCTCTTCTCTCTGCAATTCTGCGAATTAATGACATGCCCTTGAGAAGCTATGCTTTTCTCATGAGTATGTGTTCAATGTATTCTCACATTGCAGTTATATAGGGAGGTTGAGGATAATGACCCTGTGGCAAGTAAATAATGAAGTTGGGTAGTATTTGATTTAAAGGAAAATTTAGTGCTGAAACACCTACTGCTTTTCCTTCTAGTAGTGGATATTGGAACATACTGGCAAATAAATTTTTGTAGTTGATATCATCTTTCTTGTACATGACACTACTTCAAAGAAAACTAAGTTGCCTAACCAAGGTTTTACATCTCAATCAATACCACCAATATCTGTGGGATTTTGCAGATTGAATTTTCCTTTATTACAACAGAGATCCAGTTCCTACACATAAAAAATACATTTTCTTTTGTAAGCAATGTCATGAAATGTACAAATACTTCTTTGTTCCTCCCTTTCTGCTCTTACCTCCCATTCAATTCGTCTTTTTGGATCACATTGCTCAGCAGTTTTACACTTCAGTCATTACAGTTCTGTGCCACTTTTACATGCAAACATTGAGTTGACTAGTAAAGGAGTGCAAACCTAAGTCCTTAACTATAAAATAGTTAATAATATTTCCCCAATCAGAAATTGAGAAAAAAAGCTCTTTTTCAGAGAGTGATGAGAATGTGGGATTCCCATGAAGTAGTTGAGGCTGTAACAAAGTTGCATCAAGAGTGGAATAAGTTGTTGGAGAAAACAATACATTGATAAAGTGGGATGGTTTAAATAGACTGGGAGGAGTGGGAGGCATGGCAGCTGAGTGTTTAGCACTGCTATCTCACAGTGCCAGAGAGCCTGTTTGATTCCATCCTCGGGTGTCTGTCTGCATGGAATTTGCACCTTCTCCCTGTGTCTGCAGGGGTTTCCTCTGGATGCTCTGGTTTCCTCCCAGAGTCCAAAGTTCTGAAATTGCCACGCTAAATGCAGGATTGCGGGGATTGGCTAGAGGGAATGGGTCTGGTCGGGATATTCTTCAGAGAGTCGATATGGACTGAATGGGCTAAATAGCTTGTTTCCACACTGTAGGGATTAGAACATAGCACATGGAACATAGAACATTACAGTGCAGTACAGGCCCTTCGGCCCTCGATGTTGCGCCGCCCTGTCATACTAACCTGAAGCCTATCCTACCTACACTATTCCATGTACATCCATATGCCTGTCCAATGATGACTTAAATGCACTTAAACTTGGCAAATCTACTACCATTGCAAGCAAAGCATTCCATACCTTTACTATTCTCTGAGTAAAGAAACTACCTTTGGCATCTGTCTTATACCTATCTCCCCTCATTTTAAAGTTGTGTCCCCTCGTGTTTGCTGTCCCCATATTTGAAAAAGGCTCTCCCTTGTCCACCCTATCTAACCCTCTGGTTTTCTTGTATGTCTCTATTAAGTCACCTCTCAACCTTCTTCTCTCTAATGAGAACAGCCTCAAGGCCCTCAGCCTTTCCTCGTAAGACATTCCTTCCATACCAAGCAACATCCTAGTAAATCTCCTCTGCACCTTTTCCAAAGCTTCCACATCCTTCTTATAATGCGGTGACCAGAACTGTACACAATATTCTAAGTGTGGCCCTACCAGAGCTTTGTACAACTGCAGCATAACCTCCTGGTTCCGGAACTCAATCCCTCTATTAATAAAGGCCAAAACACTGTATGCCTTCTTAACAACCCTGTCAATCTGGTTGGCAACTTTCAGGGATCTGTGTACATGGACACCGAGATCTCTCTGCTCATCTGCACTCCCAAGAATCTTACCACTAGCCCAGTACTTTGCATTCCGATTACTCCATCCAAAGTGTATCACCTCACACTTGCCCACATTAAACTCCATTTGCCACCTCTCAGCCCAGCTCTGCATCCTATCTATGTCTCTCTGCAACCTACTAAATCCTTCATCACTATCCACAACTCCACCGACCTTAGTGTCATCCGCAAATTTACTAACCCACCCTCATAAGCCCTCATCCAGGTCATTTATAAAAATGACGAACAGCAGTGGACCCAACACTGACCCTTGCGGTACACCACTAGTAACTAGACACCAAGATGAATGTGTTCCATCAACTACAACCTTCTATTTTCTTTCAGCAAGCCAATTACTGATCCAAACTGCTATGTCTCCTACAATCCCATTCCTCCGCATTTTGTATATTAGCCTACTTGTGGGGAACCTTATCGAACGCCTTGCTGAAATCCATATACACCACATCAACTGGTTTACTCTCATCTACCGATTTGGTCACTTTGTCAAAAAACTCAATAAGATTCGTTAGGCACGACCTACCCTTCACAAAACCGTGCTGACTGTCCCTGATCAGATTATTCTTTTCTAGATGGTTATAAAGCCTATCTCTTATAACCTTTTCCAACACTTTACCAACAACTGAAGTGAGACTCACTGGTCTGTAATTACCAGAGTTGTCTCTACTACCCTTTTTGAACAAGGGAACCACATTTACTATCCTCCAGTCCTCAGGCGCTATTCCTGTAGGCAATGATGATTTGAAGCTCAATGCCAAAGGCTCAGCAATCACTTCCCTTGCTTCCCAGAGGATCCGAGGACAGATCCCATCCGGCCTAGGGTACTTGTCTTGATTCTATGAGGTTCTGTGTAAAATTCTATTTCATTCAATGCAGTTCTGCTAAAACTTCTAAATCTTGATCGCCCCTTTATATTTATATCATCCCTTTATATCTTTTGATCCCTTTATATCCCCTATATGTGAAGCCTTATGACTTATGCATGTACACTTCCTTGAAAAGAGTGGATCCTTTCATCTTTAAGGACTCCAGTGTGCATGCAATATGTGATTCTTCCTGGGTGATAGTCTGCTTTGGGTTCTCAAACTCCACACAGATTTTATTATTTGGTTGCTGTAATGACTGTATCATAACTTATGTTGTTTTTAATAAACCAACACATGGAGTTAATCACTCCCTGATAAATCTTTTTTTTTGGTTTATTCCTTTGTGGGATGTAGACATTTCTGGTTGGATCAGCATTATACACATTCCTATTTGGCCTTCAGAAGGTGGTGATTAGCTGCCTTCTTAAAACTTTTTAGTCAATTGGGTGTGGGTAGGTTCACAAATTTGTGATGGAGAGAGTTCCAGAATTTTGACCCAGCCACACTGAAGGAATAGCAAGTTATTAACAAGTTTGGCTTATGAGTGGTTTGGTGGGTCACTTGCAGATGGTAGTGTTTCCTTGAATCTGCTGACATTGCCCTTCTCGAAGGTAGTGCTGCAGAAATGGACGGTGTTAACTAAGGAGTTGTGAGTTGTTGTAGTGCATCTAGTAGCTGGAGCACACTGCTGCTACTGTCCACTAATGGTGGCAGGGGTGAATATTAGTAGCCACTATCAATGATGAAGCTTATTCCTAGATGATGTTAAGCTGCACCCATCTAGGTAGTTGGGGAGTATGCCATTGCACTCCTGACTTGTGCTTTGCAGAATGTAGACATGATTTGTCGAACCAGGAGGTGAATTACTCGCTGTAATATTCCTAGCCTCTGACCTGCTCTTGTAGCCAATATTTATATGGTGAGTCCATTTCAATTTCTGGTGAATGGTAAGCTTCCAGAATATTGATAGTAGGGGATTCAGTGATGATAACATCATTAAGTGTAAGGAGTTATATATATTGTCTCTTATTGGAGATGATCATTGTCTAGAATTTATATGATATAAATATTACTTACAACCAAGACTTGTTGCATTTGAAGATGGACTGCTACAGTATCTGAGGAATCATGAATGGTGCTGAACATTGGGCAGTCATAAACGAATATCCTTACTTCTGACCTTATGATGGAGGGAAGATCATTGATGAAGAAGCTGAAGGTAAGTTGGGTCTAGCACACTACCCTGAGGAACTTGTGCAGAGATGTCCTGGAGCAGAGATGACCGAACTCCAACAACCACAACCATCTTCCTATGTACCAGGTATGACTCCAACAAGAGGAATGTTTTCCTCCTGATTCCTTTTGATTCCAACTTTCCTGAGGCCCCTTGTTGCCACAATTAGTCAATGCAGCCTTGATGTCAAAGGCTGTCACTCTCATCTCACATCTGGAATTCAGCTCTTTTGTCCACGTTTGAACCAAGGGTGTAATAAGGTGAAGAGCAAAATGGCTCTGGTGGAACCCAAGTTGAGTGTCACCGAGCAGATTATCATTGATAAAGTGTTGCTTGATAGCACTGCTGAGGACACCTTCCATCATTTTACTGATGATTGAGAGTAGATTGATAAGGCAGTAATTACCTCCTTACTTCGTCTTCCGCATAGCGACTTCTAAAGAAAATGATTACTATATAAATTATAAGAGGTGGTCATGCATTGACTTTGAGAGGCCCCAAGCATCAAATTGCACTTGTATACTGCAAGTTTAGATTCTCAAGACCTTCCTTGTTTTAAGTATGTAAAGTATCGAGCAGTGATAGGAGAAAATTACTCAGAAATATGGTCTGAAGTTGACGTTTCTTAATGACTTTAAAACAGCCAAGGTGCAGCATAGGAATGGGAAAGCCAAAGGTGAGATCACAGCCCCGAAATTTGCAGCTGATGACAATTAGTTGAAATCTTAATGACCTCAGAAATGAATTTGTCCGCACCACCAGACACAGAAATAATTGAAGAAAAGAAAGACTTTTATTTAAAAAAAGACCTTGTAGTGTGCAGCTAACATTTTAAAATTTTCCAGACACCACACAGAGTTAGTTTTGAGCCAAAATCAAACAGGTGGAAACCCCCTCATGACCTTAACATCACTGCTTCCTTCAAGGAACTGGATATGCTCCATTCCTCTGAATTACAATAATCCCGGATGGAATACATATTTATACATTTATGTACGTTTTTTAAAAAGATGATTAAGTACCAGTTGTATTGCAGCACGGTTTGTGACTCAGACTAAGGTGCATGACGCAATCCGCACAGCCATTTCCCAAAGGTTCAACCCAGTTCGGAAACATCACATATTACATCCCCTGCAGACATTCCTTTACTTCCATGACTACCGCAGTGACCTCACTGTGTTCCTCAGATTCTAGCTCACTTCAGTTATGTCAAATGGCTTGAGCTGAGTTCTAGTCCTTAACGTTACAAAAGTGGAGTTGCGTGTGTAGAATCTCTCTCTCTATCCATTCCTGTCCAAGTTCCCTCTTGTTTTCTAAAAGATCAATAGCAAAAGTCAGTGTATGGATAAATTTGCTGCATTCCTTCTTTCTAACTGATTGCCTCCATTTCCAATGTAAATCGTACACTGTTCAAGAGAATTCAAATGAATCAAACCCTTTGATGACATTATAAGGCCCTAAAAGTGAACTAGGGTTTATTCCAGCATGGGAAAATGTGATTCCCCATGCCCTTTACATTTCTGAATAAGATTAATTCTATTTTCCTGTCTGTTCTGTGACTTACAGACAGCTATTTAATTTCCTATTAAAGCATTTATAGACACAGAGATCAATTTATGTTTATGTATTGTTTTTATAGCTTATTTCCATCCATAACCCTGTGCCTAGCTTAATTTTTCTGTGCATGGGGATTGGAAAATCAGTCATTCTATCCACTCCCAACTGTCTGAAGGATCTTGTTACTGTTGTGAAGAATGGCTAAACTGCTGAAGTGGCAACTGATGACTGGAAACAATAGCCAAGTCAGTGCCTCAGAGAGAAAACGGGATAAGAGAGAAAACAATGCTTAACCAAAAATCAACTTTGGACCAATTTCAGGGAGTTTCATCGAGAATTTATCTCCATAAACTCTGGAAAGTTACCTGGAATCATAGTATCTGCACAGTGGGGCATGAGGCATTTGACCAAAGAGTCTGCTCTGATCCTCTGAAGAGCACTCAGACCCAGCACCACCCCCCCCCCCCCCCCCCCCCCAACCTATCCCCGTAACCCTGCATTTCCTATGGTTAATCCACCTAACCTGCACATCCCTGTACACTATGGGACAATTTAACAAGGACCATTGCCAATAAAAGAGAATCTAACCATCACTTCCTGACATTTAATGGCATCATCATCTATGAATCCCTCACTATCAGCATCCTGCAGAGGTGACCAGAAGCTGATCTGGACTATTCATATAAGTATAGTGGCTACAATTGCAGGTCAGAGGGCAGGGACTTGCCACCTGACTCTCCAAAGCCTGTCCACCAGCTGCAGGCGCAAGTCAGGAGTGTGATGAAACACTCCCACTTGTCTGGTCAATGCAATTTCAAGAATACCCAAGAAGCTTGACATCAAGCCTAATTGGTTAGCACCATATCCACAAATATTTAGTCCCTCCACTATCGATGCACAGTAGCAGCAGCATGTAATGTCTCCAAGATGTACTGTGTAAATTCACCAAGGCTTCTTAAAGGTATTCAGCAATGTATGGAATTTTGATGTGTGCAGGATGATTGCTGCATTAGTCAATATTGTTATATTAACATAAAACCATAAGATCATTCAGAAGGTTGTCTGGCATACCAGATATGTGACAGCTCTTGGTTAAGGCTATCAAATTTATGATATTGCCCTACTCTTTATCTTTATGAAACATTGCACTTTTCCGATATATAAATTCACTTTTGAAATTAATTCACTGTTAGATCAGATTCCCATCATATTTTCAGGCAGTTCGTTCCAAATCATAGATCGCTGCAGAGAAAAAAATGCTCCTAATTTTCTCTCTGGTCCTTTGTTAATTATTTTACATCTGTGTCCTTTGGTCATGTTGACTCTTCTGACATTGGAAATAGTTTCTCCTTATTTAATCAGACAAACCCTTAAAATAATTTTAAACAAATAAAGATGATCTGTTTTAAGGAGAATAGTTTCAACTTCTTCCCTTTCTTCATATAACCGACTTCTCTCATCACTGATATCATTTTGGCAAATCTTTTCTGCACTGCCTTCAAAGCAGAGATATCCTTGAAAACTAAATTTGAGCTGCCATGTTTTCTAGTCTATATCTCCAGATTGTTATTTAAGCAATATAACTGAAATGTTAGCCTTTATCACAAGAGGCTTTGAGTACAGAGTAAAGATGTCTTGCTTTGATTGCATAAAGTGAGATCACTGTGCAGTTTTGGTCTCTTTACAGAAGGAAGAATATACTTGTTTTGAAGGGAGTACAATGAAAGTTCAACAGAGAAATCTCTAGCATGATGGCTTTTGAGGAAAATAGGCCTGTAGCCTCTACATTTCAGAAGAATAAGAGGTGAACTCATTGACACTTGCAAATTCTTAAAGGGCCAGCCAGGATGTATACACTGACTGGGATGGAAGGGTGAATAAAATACAAGCCATGAAAGACTAAGATGAGGAATGTTGTCACTCAGAGAGAAGTAAATCTTTACAAATGACCCAGACTGCTGTACTCAAATTGAATGTGTTCCAGACAGAGATCAGTAGATTTCCTGATGCTAATGACATCAAGGAATGTGGGGAAAATAGCATTGAGGTAGATGAACAGCCATGATCTTGAATGGCAGAGCAGGTACAAGGGGTGGAATGGCCTACAGCTGCTCCTTTAGTTTTCTGTAAATATTAAAATACCAAGTTCATTTCAAAGTAATCAAATATTTGTTGTGTTTCTGAGAGATGTATTAATGTATAAAACATAAACTTTATGTGTTTTTTTTGCCTCCCTGATTTATTTGTGACATAGTTTAAAGAAACAAGTACCAGTAAAACTTGTTAAATGTTCTGTGCTCCAAATGAGAGAATGCACTTACTGTCTAAAAAAAAGTGCCATGTCAGGAAATGAAAACTTGCATTTTGAGAAAATGTACAGAATCTCTATGGAAACAGTCTGTCTGGTGGCCCTGCATGCCTTCAAAAAGAAAATGTCCATGTTATCTTTTAACACGTCTTTCCTGTGCTTTCCTTGTCTGGATGGCAGTAGGAAATGTTTCATAAGTGCCTAATAATAATCACAGCTTCATAGGAAATGGCAGGGCTTGGCAGAGCCACCGTTGTAGCAAGTCAAACATGTGTATGTGTGTGTGTGTAAATGTGGGAATCCTTCCTTTGAGGACCTTTCCCAAAGTTACAGCTTCTAATGATCTACTGGAGTTCAACCAGTTGATAATTAGTAGGTAGTGTTGTCATGACATTCTGTGGATCATTGTTGCTGTTTCAAGACAAGAGAGTGATTGGTAATCAAAGGCTATGGCGAAGTCAAAGGCTATAGGTGGCAAGCTTGCTACATTGACTGTTTGCCTGTCATAGAAAGAACACTCAATTTTCCTCCCATGCAATGAACTTTAGAAGGTGTTACAACAGGATAGCAATACCTTTCATGAGATATTTATTGTCTATCCTTAATTAATGTTGAACGGAGGGCTTGCTAGGCCATTTTAAAGTCAACAATGTTATTGTAGATCTGGAGTCAGAGCTAAGCCAGACTGGGTCAAGATAGCAGATTTCCTTCCCTAAGTGACATTAATGAACTAGGGAGCTTTTTGCAACAATTGATGACAGCCTCATTTCCTTAATACTGAGACAACCATTGTATTCTAGATTTTTAATCAACTTTATATTCCACCATTTGTTGCGATGGGATTTTTAATCCAAATTTCCTAAGCATTAGCCTGGGCCTCTATATTACTAGATAAGTGACAGTACCACTTTACTGTCACCTTGCAAAAGCTTGATATTCAAGGAGTTATCCACAATTCCCACAAATGGAGCTTCAGAAATGAAGAGATCATGATTGTGCAAGAAGAAAAAAAGCCTTGGCTTTACATAATGTCTCTTCACATCTCAGAGTGCTCACATCTCAGAGTTATGTTGAATGGAAGTTACTTTGCAAGCAAAAAGCGGCCTTTATGTGCCCAAGGCCTGACAACGTCTTACACAAAATGAATGTCAGGAGAACATTGGCCAAACTGTTTTAATTTAAATTGTACTCAATATTGAACATCAAATTGAACTTTCAGCGTAGGTTGATGGGACCCCAGTTGAGTAGTTCAGATATTGCAGCACTCTCAGTACAGTGCTAAAGTATCAGTTTAAGTCATGTATTGTAGTCATGGATCAATGCTTAAACTTAGAAACTTCCACCCACATTGTGATGTGTAATGAAGAAGTTATAAACAAAAAAAATCAGGGAGAATGTCTTCATACAAAAGCAGGTGGAAATCTGGAACTCTCTCTCAAAAGGGTATCAATACAAGCCCAATTGGAAACTCAAGGAAGAGAAAAATATATTTTTGATGAATAATAGTATCATAGGATATGTAGCAATGGTGGGAAATAGAGTTGAGATACTGATAAACCAGCATTTAATTAAACTGTAATACCTAGCAAGCCACTCAGTGCAAGAGCAATCAGAGGTAGACAATAAAGACAGGCTGCAGGATTGTTCCCACAACTCAGTCGAGAATGTGATCTTTCTCTTTTATGGTCTTGTGAGTTCTCACACACAAGTCTCTCCAATTCTCCTTTTTGTCCCCATTTCACTTGGAACAAGTGACCTTTGTTGAATTGTAGACCTAGTCAGCAGGATCTAAGATATCTATTGCTCAACATATATACAGAACTTGTAAAAAAGAAGTCATTATGGTTAAAATAAATAACAGGGTTTCATTGAATTGTCAATTAAACAAACATCAAAAGTGGCTCTTTACTGAGGTAACAGTGTGTTTGATCATGAATTGCTCTGTTTAATATGAAGCTCCCAGTGTTTATCTAATTCTCGGGCTGAAGTTTTTCGGTCAGTGCCTTGTCCTTGAGAGCTGTCTTTGCATTCCTTTAAACGCTCTGCTATCAGTTCTGAGTTCTGCATCTTTAACTTTAGTTTTGATCTGACTGAGTTGTAGTTTTATGCCAATTCATTTCCAAAACCACTAATGACTTCAGAAAACCTTCAACTTTATTGAGTGAGAAGAGAAGCATCAATTCTGCTGATCAGGCAGCAACAGGGCAGAAGCCAGGCTAAGGGTGAAAGTGTGGTGCTGGAAAAGCACAGCAGGTCAGGCAGCATTCGAGGAGCAAGGGAGTTGACATTTCGGCCCGAAACACTGATTCTCGCGCTCCTGGGATGTTGCCTGACCTTTCCAGCACCACATTCTCGACTCTGATCTCCAGCATTTGCAGTCCTCACTTTCTACTGAGGGTGAAAGTGGGCAGAGAACAATGAAGATCCATGGGTAATTCTTTCCTCTTAGTTCCACTGCAATGGGTAATATCATCGTCCTCTGACCGGAGATTAAGTCTGATGAGTGAAGTCCTCTTGAACTGTTGCTCTATTCTGAACCATTTAGTTTTGTCGTAATAAGGAACAAGAATCCTACATTTTTTGTGACACCTTTCATAACCTTCAGCATTCCAAAGCACTTTTCAACCAGTCAAATACCTTTCTAATTGTAATGCTTTGTTTTACTATTATGGGCCAATGTTTATTGTCAATCCCTAGTTTCTCTTGAAATAGTGCTGGTGAGCTGCCTTTTGAACGACTGTGGTCAATCTCATGTAGGTACACCAACTACATCTTTAGGGGGGAGTTCCAAGATTTTCTATCCAGTGACACAGAAGGAATGGCAATACATTTCCAATTTGGGATGCTGAGTAACTCGGAGGACAACTTGCAGGTGGTAGTGTTCCCATGTATCTGCTGCCCTTGTCCTTCTGGAATGAGTCTTTCAGGTAGCATACACAGCTGCTGCTGAGTGTCAGCCTCACAGCACTAGGGTCTCATGTTCAGTCCCAGCCTTGGGTAACTGTCTGTGTGGAATTTGCACATTCTCTCCGTGTCTGCGTGGGTTTCCTCTGGGTCCTCCGGTTTCTTCCCACAGTCTAAAGGTGTGCAGGTCAGGTGAACTGGTCACATTAAATTGCCCATAGTGATAGGTGCATTAGTCAGAGGGAAATGGGCCTGGGTGGGTTACTCTTCGTAGGTTCGGGCTTGTTGGGCCGAAGGGCCTGTTTCCACACTATAGGGAATCTAATCTAATCTGATCAGTGATAGAGGGAGTGGATATTTATGGATGTGGTGTCAATTAAGCGGTGCTTTTTGTCCTAGGTGGTGTCAAACTTCTTGAGTGTTCTTAAAGCTGCATCCACCCAGACAAGTGGGGAATATTCCATCACACTCCTGTCTTGTGCCTTGTAGACAATGGACAGGCTCTGGAGAGTTAACAGGCGAATTATACATTGCAAAATTCCGAGGTATTGTAAGCGCAGAACTTATATGACTAATCCAGTTCAATTTCTGGTCAATGTTAACCCCCACAATGATGACAATGAAGGATTCAGAGATAGTGATGCCAAGGGATAATGGTTATATTCTCTATTGTTGGAGATGGTCATTGCCTGAAACTTGTGTTATGTGAATTTCACTTGTCACTTTCTAGCCCAAGCCTGAATATTGTCCATGTCTTGTTGTATTAGAACATGGATTGCTTCAGTATCTGAGGAGTTACGAATGGCACCAACTATTGCGCAATCTTTAGTGAATATCCCTACTTCTGCTTATGGTGGAAGGAAAGTCATTCATGAAAGCAGCTGAAGATGGCCAGGCCAAGGACACTACCCTCAGGAACTCCTGCTGAGCTAACCTAGAACTGAGATGAGCGACCTCCAACCACCACTACAATCCTCTCATTTACCAATATGACTGTAACTACCAGAGACCTTTTCCCTAGATTTCCGTTGACTCTAGACTTGTGAGAACTCCTTGATGTCAGAGGATTGGAGGACAGCCAATGTGGTTTTGTTATTCAAGAAGACAGCAAGTGATTTTAGATTCGATTCCCTTCGGCCCAACCAGTCCTCCAAAGAATAACCCACCCCTCTCTGACTAATGCACCTAACACTATGGGCAATTTAGCATGGCCAATTCACCTAACCGCACATCTTTGGACTATGGGAGGAAACTGGAGCACCTGGAGGAAACCCACGCAGACACAGAGCGAATGTGCCAACTCCACACAGATACTCGCCCGAGACTTGAATTGAACTTGGGACCGTGAGGCAGCAGTGCTAACCACTGAGCCACTGTGCCGTCCTCTGAGCCCCCATGCCACCAGGAAACTACAGGCCAGGTCAGTCTAACCTCAGTGGGAGGTTAGGGAACTATTGGAAGTAATTCTGAGGGACAAACTTAATCGGCACTTTGTGAGGTAAGGATTCATAGAGAATGGTCAGCATGGTTTTGTAAACAGGAGGTTACAACTGACCAGCTTAATTAAATGTTTTGAAGAGGTGACCAGGTGTGGGGATGAGTCAAGAGTGGGGTGCTATAAAAGCACAGCAGGTCAGGCAGCATCTGAGGAGCAGGAGAGTCGACATTTCGGGCAAAAGCCGTTCATCAGGATTTTGCCCAAAATGCCGATTTTCCCGCTCCTCGGATACTGCCTGACCTGCTGTGCTTTTCCAGCACCACGCTCTTGACTCTAATCTCCAGCATCTGCAGTTCTCACTTTCGCATGGGTCTGGGGATGAGGGCGATGCACTCAACATGGTCCACTTGAACTTCAGCAAGGCTTTTCATAAGGTCCCACATGGGAGACTGATAACAAAGATAAGAGATCATGTTATCCATGGAAATTTGGCAAATTGAAACTTGAATTGGCTGAGTGGCAGGGAGCAGAGTGTGATGGTTGAAGGTGTTTTTGTGAGTGAAAATCTGTGTCTAGCGGGATCTCAAGGGATCAGTCTTGCCCTTGCTGTTTGTGATATGTATGAATTATTTAGACTAGAATCTGGGAAGGTTGATCAATAATTTTGCAGATAATATGGAAATTGGTGGATGGTAAGTCATGAAGAGGGTAGTATGAGATTACCAGAGGATGTATATCAGATGGCTGATTAGTGATAAATGGAATTGAATCTGGATAAGTGTGAGTTGAAGTTTTGATTAAAGCCCTTCAGGACTGGGGGTTGGTGTAAGGGGAGCTGCAGATAAAGAGGTTGGCAGGGGCAGGATGGTGAAGTGGGGATGGGTGAACACAGGTAGAGGGTATGACTTGGTTGGTCAATGGGAGGAATGAATCTAGTAGGCTGGAGGAGACCAACGATGGTATGTCGGAAAGGGAGTGGGAAGGGGAATTAAAACGGGTGGTGACTGGGAGGTCCAGTTGGCCCCTGTGGGCCCGGCTGAGATGCTTGGCGAACCATTCGCTAAGTTTATATTTGGTCTCCCTGGTGCAGAGAAGACTACATTGGGAGCACTTGGTGCAGTAAACTAGGTTGGAAGAGAAGCAGGTGAACCTCTACCTCACCTTGGTGCTCCCAATGTGGTCTTCTCTACATCGGGGAGACCAAACATAAACTTAGGGAATGGTTCACCTATCATCTAAGCCAGGCCCATTTTAATTTTCCTTCTCACTCCCTTTCCAACATGACCATCCTTGACCTCCTCCATTGCCACAATGAACCAAATCACAAATTGGAGGAACAACATCTCACCTTCCATCTGGGCAGCCTACAGCTCAGAGGACTCAACGTTGAGTTCAGCCAATTTGAAATAACCTCCCTTCCCATCACCCCATTCCCTTCCCAGCCCCTTCTTCTCCCTTCCACTCTTCCCTGCCACCAACTAGATTCATTTCTTCCATTGTCCAACCAGGTTGTACCATCTACCTGTCTTCATGTATCCCCACTTCACCACCCTGTCCCCGCCACTCCCTTTATCTGCAGCTCCCCCTACACCCACCCCCAGTCCTGAAGAAGGGTTACACCTGAAACATCAACTTCTCCACCTCCTGCTGCTGCCTGGCTTGCTGTGTTCTTCCAAACTCCTGCTTGTCTATAAGGGTGGGAGAGGCAGAAAACCTCATGGCATTTAAGAAATACTTGTGATGCTAAAGCCCATAAGACTATGGACCAAGTGCTAAAAAATGGAATGAGAATAATATGATCATTGTTTTTGACTGGAGCAGACTCGGTGGACTGAAGGGCCTTTTTCTGAGCTGCAGACCTCTATGAGTCTATGCCACACTTGGTCAAATGTGGCTTTGATGTCAAAGGTAGTCACATTCACCTCATCTCTGGAATTCAAGCTTTTGCCCATGTTTGAACCACGGCATTAATGAGGCCAAGTTGAATGGACCTGGCAGAATCCAAACTGGGTAGGTTATTGCTAAGCCAAATGCTGCATGATAGTTCTGATGATGACCCTTCCCATCATTTGTTGATAATTGAGAGTGGTTGTTTGTCAGGTTGGACTTGTCTTGCTTTTTGTGTATAGGACATACCTGGGCAATTTTCCACATTGACAGTTTGATGCTAGTGTTGTAATTATACAGCTTGGTTAGGTTCTGGGGCATAAATCTTCATTAATATCGTGGAAATGTTGTCAAGGCCCATAACCACATGACGGAGCAGGGTCACTACAAGCGATTGAACTTTGAGGCTGGTTACTGTATCCAAAAACAGCAGGGCAAAAGAAACAACCTGCATTTATGTAGTGCCTTCGCTATAGAAAATTACACCAAAGTGTTTCAGAGAGCTGAAATTAGAAATGAATAAGACTTGTTTCATAGAAGGAAAGATTACCTTTTCTGGGGTGAGGGGTGTGATCAGGGGAATTTATCACTTAGGATTTGGATGGCTGATGGACCAGGAGAAGGAGAGATCCATTCAGCTCCCCTATTCTATAAAGTCACTGCTGATCTGATGGTCACCTCAAAAACTAGATTCTGACCTACCCTTGATAACATGTGGCCCCCTTGCTAAACAAGAATCTACCCACTACCACCACCTCAAAAATATTGAAGGACTCTGGTTCCACTACCTTTCCAGAAAGAGAATTCCAAAGAAGTTTCAATACTTCAACAAAGAAAGAATCACCTCATCTCCATTTTAAATGGGTGATCCATGCGGTCAAGCAACCATGGGCCCAAAAATGGATGTTGCAAATTGACTCACAGCTGGAAAAATCAGGCCTGACAGAAAAGTGGTCAAAATAAATTAAACAGCAGCTATCATCTACAGGGAATTGTGGAAACCAAGATCAAAGTGGTCATAAAGGTTCAGGGGGAACCAGTTACAACCAGTCTGAGGATCATCATCTGTTGGAAGAGAATATTGAAGGATAAAAATATACACCTGGAAACCAGCCCCTCATGCAAGTCTTTGCCATACCAGATCCGCCCTGACCTGTGAGACTAACCTTCAAGGAAGGGAGCCAGCCCTCATCAGAGAGGAGCAACATTTCAATGGTCCAGCGACATGTGGATTGTCGCAGGTAACATTCTTTCTTACACAGATAGAGATAGATTGAGAGTAAATAGTGCAGATATTTGGGAAGCATTCACATGGTGTCTTTAAAAAGGAAAATTTTATTAATAAAATCAAGTTGAACTGCAAACCCAATTCAGTGTCCCTTTGTCTGCCTCAATGACAAGAGTGCATGGGTAAAGTGTTTTTAAAACAGAGAGTCATAGAGATGTACAGCATGGAAATAAACCCTGCAGTCCACTTGTCCATGCTGACCAGATATCCTCAATAAATCTAGTCCCATTTGCCAGCATTTGTTCCATATCCCTCTAAACCCTTCATATTCTTTCTGGAAGTTCATTCCATACACACAATACCCTCTGCATGAAGCAATTGCCTCTTAGGTCCCTTTTAAATCTTACCCCTCTCACCTTAGCCCAATGTCCTCTAGTTTTGGACTCCCTACCCTGGGGAAGACTGTGTCTATTTATCCTATCCATGCCCCTCATGATCTTATAAAGATTGATGAGGTCACCCTTCAGCCTCCAACACTCCAGGGAAAATAGCCCCAGCTTAGTCAGCCTCTTCCCTATAGCCCAAACCCTCCTACCCTGGCAACATCCTTGTAAATCTTTTCTAAACCATAAGACCATAAGACGTAGGAGTGGAAGTAAGGCCATTCGGCCCATCGAGTCCACTCCGCCATTCCATCATGGCTGATGGGCATTTCAACTTCACTTACCCGCATTCTCCCCGTAGCCCTTAATACCTCGAGACAACAAGAATCTATCAATCTCTGCCTTGAAGACATTTAGCGTCCCGGCCTCCACTGCACTCTGCGGCAATGAATTCCACAGGCCCACCACTCTCTAGCTGAAGAAATGTCTCTGCATTTCTGTTCTGAATTTACCCCCTCTAATTCTAAGGCTGTGTCCATGGGTCCTAGTCTCCTCACCTAACGGAAACAATTTCCTAGTGTCCACCCTTTCTAAGCCATGTATTATCTTGTACGTCTCTATTAAGTCTCCCCTTAATCTTCTAAACTCCAATGAATACAATCCCAGGATCCTCAGCCGTTCCTCATATGTTAGACCAACCATTCCAGGGATCATCCGTGTGAATCTCCGCTGGACACGTTCCAGTGCCAGTATGTCCTTCCTGAGGTGTGGGGACCAAAACTGGACACAGTACTCCAAATGGGGCCTAACCAGAGCTTTATAAAGTCTCAGTAGCACAACGGTGCTTTTATATTCCAAACCTCTTGAGATAAGTGACAACATTGCATTCGCTTTCTTAATCACGGACTCGACCTGCATGTTGACCTTTAGAGAATCCTCGACTAGCACTCCCAGATCCCTTTGTACTTTGGCTTTACGAATTTTCTCACCGTTTAGAAAGTAGTCTGTGCTTTTATTCTTTTTGCCAAAGTGCAAGACCTCGCATTTGTTCACGTTGAATTCCATCAGCCATTTCCTGGACCACTCTCCCAAACTGTCTAGATCCTGCTGCAGCCTCCCCGCTTCCTCAGTACTACCTGCCTGTCCACCTAACTTCGTATCAAGTTTCAAGTTTCACAACATCCTTCGTATATAGCAGGGAGAACAGAACTGAATGCAGCATTCCAAAAGTGGCCTAAGCAATGTCCTGTGCAATCACAAACATGTCCTCCTAATTCCTATACTCAATGCACTGACTAATAAAGGAAAGCATACCAAATGCTTTCTTCACTATCCTGTCTACTTGTGACTCCACTTTCAAGGAACTATGAACTTTTACCCTAGGTCCTTACCATTAAGTATGTAAATCCTATCAAAATGCAGCATTTCACATTTATCTAAATTAAACTCCATCTGTCACTCCGCGGCCCACTTCCCCATCGAATTAAGGCCCAATGTACTCTGTGGCAACTTTCTTTATTGTCCATTACACCTCTGATTTTGGTGTCATCTGTAAACTTACTAATTATACATCCTATCTTCATATCCAAATCATCTACTTTAATGGCAAAAAGTATGAACTGGTAAAAGTGTCCAAAGCATGGACAATATTTTTAAAATAGGCTCATGATTGTCCTTAAAGAGGAGACTTCCTCTCCAATACATCTGTCAAGAGCTTCAGCCTCAATATTCCAAACATGGTCCAGATGAAAAGAAAGCCCATTACCTGCCTCCATGGACAGAGACATTGGAAGTGTTTGGACTCAGCTGGTGGACAGAGGGCATTCTTTTTCCTAATCAACTCCCACAGGAGGCCACACCACCAGACCCAGACAGGCTAGGCACAGGTTTCAGCTTGAATATCCTGAGTGAAGGGGGACACCCAGCAGTGTAGGAAGGAGGCCAATGATGTCTGCTCTCTAGCAGGGTAATTGACATCATCTTCTCCCTGCCATCTCACAATCAAACGACCATGCATCAATCAATCTAACTCCACCACACTGAGTTCATCAAGACTCATGGACTACAATTCTCAGTATTATATACACCATGATCACTCAGCAGCTCATCAGGCCAAGGCAATAACTTGTGCTTCCTTCTTACTCACTGGAGCTATGCAAGTCTGGAACAGAGAAACAACCACAGATATGTTTTGCAGTAATGCCCTGGAGCTGAGGAGTGAAATACAACATTCTTTCTCTTTTTATCCTCTTGCTACAACCTGGAATCAAAAATATAATTCATGATTGTTCTATTTATATAATGTGCTAAACTGAAAAGTCAAATAGTTTAGCCAATGCAGTCAAGAGAGTGCAGAGAGATCCAAAGAAAATGCATGAAAAGATAGAGAAACCATAATCCCACTTTCTCATTTGAGGGAGACGACTAGTTTAGTGGTGGTTTAACTTAAGGTTCACCATGACTCAGATGAGACATGAAGTTGAGAAGGTATGACCTTCATAGTAACCTCATCTAGTATGGGAATTAAGTCCACAGTGTTGGCTTCACTCTGCATCGCAAACTAGCCATCCAGCCAATTAAGCTAAACACCTACCTACAAACACACATAGATATGGTAAAGGCTTAATTGCAAAGTGTAATCACATTCAGGTGAATTTTATGATCATGCCTTGGAATAAATTGATAGGGCATGAGAATTCTGGTTGAAAATTAGGTGCCATGCTAGTGGCATGGTTATATTTAAATTCACGTGAGACCCAGCAGGTATTCTTGACAGCAGGACCTACTGTCCCCAGAACCTCATGTGCCCTCCTGTCTACACACCTAAGATCCACATGGACCGTGAAGAAACAAAGATAGCATCGGTGACACTGTCCCACTCCACTTCATCAACAATCTCACTCAGGTTCTGGAATTGACTGAATCTATTTCCCTAAAAGAAAAATGATTCTTGAGGTCTCTGATTGAATCAATCAGCAAAATAATAAAATTGCTGGTTAAACTCTCCAAGTTAGTTTGTTTGGCCAAGAAAAGGGTTCCGGCCAGACCAATATCGCTTGTTGTCAGAACAGGGTGTGTGAACTCCTTCATGTATCTGTACAACATCAGTGAATAGTGAAGCCAGACATATAACTACAGAAGGCCACTGAACAGACATATTAAGGTCGGCCTTATTCTTATGACCGTAAGGATGTTCAATCCAGATGAGATTCCTGCGTCATGGATCTTTTAGTTTCCAGAACTATGGAGTAATTCACTCACAGAAACTAATCTATCTCTTGCCAAGTGTTCCAAATTACATTACTGAGGGAGCATCAGAGGCGCTGCAGTTGAATAAGGCATCAAGTTATCTGTCGATTCAAGTGAAAATAAAAGCTCCCTGGGCAATACTTAAAGTGCAATGGATCTCTCCGCTGTGTCCTAGTCAACATTTATCCTGCAATCAAAATCTCCAAAAGAGACAACTGAACTGATCCTTCATTTCATTGTTGTGAAATTTTGCAATGTTTAGATTGGTTTGTCTGGAAAGATGATATTTCAAGCAGAATTCATATTTGTGAAACACTTTGGGCAAACTGGAATATAAGAAAGATGCTATAGAATTTCAATTTAATATTCCTGCAAAATAGTGAAGCATAATGCCACTTCATAAATCTTTGAAGTAACTTTACTGAGGATACTGTATACAGTTCTGGCCATCACAGTACAAATAGGGCTGCAGCTATTGAAAAGTACAATGAGATTTAAAGTGAAACAGTGAAGATTTAAAGGGGATTTGAGGATTTTTTTTTAACCTAGTGGGTGGTGGGAGTCTGGAATGCATTCCCTCAAAGAGTAAACTCATAGACATTTTAAAAAGTACTTGGATGAAGACTTGAAGCGTCATAATATTCAAGGCTATGGACCTAGTGTAGGAAAGTGGGACTGGTGCAGATGGTAGTTTATTTTTGGCAGTACAAACTTGATGGGCCAAAGGGCTTCTTCTGTATTGGTTGTTTCCAAGAAAAAAAAACAACCAACATTCATTGAGGAGATGAAGGGATTGGATTTTTGCTGACTCATGTTGGGCATTTGGCATGGTCCGACAGGTCAGGAAAAGATTCAGAAGTGATCGGATTTTAGGTTCCTAAAGGAATAATATAATGGCCGAATTTTGTGTAGTGGTGATGGTCCTGCCTCCCAGCTAAAACCTCGGGTAGACCTGTTTCCATGTGGCTGGAAGTTTGACTCTTGTTTTACGGCTGCTGGCCTGTGAACTCACTCAAATTGTGACTTCTGTCCCTATGTTGGAGAAGTCCCAAGTTGGAGCACTATTGGCCAAGCAGATGATGAGTTTCCACACAATCAAAGGGCAGCAGCTCTCCAGTACAAAGAACAAAGAACAAAGATAATTGCAGTATTGGAAGAGGCCATTTGGCCCTCCAAACCTGCATTGATCCAGATCTTCATTCTAAACCTGTCGCCTGTAAGGATCTATGTCCCTCTGCTCCCTGACAATTAATGTATCTGTCTAGATATATGCTAAGTAATGCTATCGTGCCTGTCTCTACCACCTCTGCTAATAATGCATTCCAGGTACCCACCACCCTCTGCATAAAGAACTTTCCACACACATCTCCCTTAAACTTTTCCCCTCTCATCTTGTCCTTGTGACCCCTAGTAATTAAGTCCTCTGCTCTAGGAAAAGGCTTGCAGTCCACCGTGTCTATACCTCTTATGATTTTGTAGACCTCGATCAGGACCTCCTCAACCTCTGTCTTTCTAATGAAAATAATCCTAATCTACTCAATCTCTCTTCATAGCTAGTGCTCTCCATACCAGGCAACATCCTGGTGAGTCTCCTCTGTACCCTCTCCAAATCATCCACATCCTTTTGGTAATGTGGCAACCAGAACTGCATGCAGTATTCCAAATGTGGCTGAACCAAAGTCCCATATAACTGTAACATGACCTGCCAACCCTTGTACTTAACACCTCGTCTGATGAAGGAAAGCATGCCATATGCCTTCCTGACCACTCTATCGACCAGCATTGCCACATCAGGGTACAATTGAGACAGATCTGTGCATTTGGATATGTGTCTGAACCTTTTACCAGACTCAAGTAGGCAGACCCTAGTGGAGGGAGAGTGTGGCAGTGGAGGAGAGGTAGGGGTCATTTGACAGAAACAGGCAAACTGGGAACGGAGAAAGGTCCTTGAATGGGCACAGACCCACTTGGAATAGACCCGACTGCCACACTAGCCAGTGCAGAGAAACGACTAGACTATCTGCTTAGCGTAGTTTCTTCTGCCACAGTTTAATCTTAGTAATGATGGTGGGATGGCATCCTTAAGGAGGAATTAATTCCTTAAGGGCTTTAATTTGCCCGTAAATACCATCCCTGCTGCCAGTATAATTGTAGGGTGTGTGGCAGGGAGAACGGGTAAATGACAAGCAGACTACCATTGGTGGGGAAGAGTTAAATGCAGCCTATGGTTGTGAAAGAGTTCTTACTCTGGAGTTTCCCTTGCATTCACAGGTGAGGGGCAGAAGCCTGAAGATTAGCTAACGTGGTGCCACTGTTTAAGAAAGGTGGTAAGGACAAGCCAGGGAACTATAGAATAATGAGCCTGACGTCGGTGGTGGGCAAGTTGTTGGAGAGAATCCTGAAGGACAGGATATACATGTATTTGGAAAGGCAAGAACTGATTAGAGATAGTCAACACGGCTTTGGGCGTGAGAAATCATGTCTCACAAACTTGATTGAGTTTTTGGAAGAACAAGCAAAGATGATTGAGGAGGGCAGAATGGTAGATGTGATCTATATGGACTTCAGTAAGGCTTTTGACAAGGTTCCCCATGGGAGACTGGTTAGCAAGATTAGATCTCACAGAATACAGGGAGAACTAGCCATTTGGATACAGACTGGCTCAAAGGTAGAAGACAGAGGGTGGTGGTGGAGGGTTGTTTTTCAGACTGGAGGCCCATGACCAGTGGAATGCCACAAGGATGAGTGCTGGGTCCACTACTTTTTGTCATTTACACAAATGATTTGGCAGTGAGCATAAGAGGTACAGTTAGTAAGTTTTTGCAGATGACACCAAAATTGGAGGTGTAGTGGACAGCGAAGAGGGTTACCTCAGATTATAACAGGATCTTGGCCAGATAGGCCAATGGGCTGCGAAGTAGCAGATGGAGTTTAATTCAGATAAATGTGAGGTGCTGCATTTTGGGAAAGCAAATCTTAGCAGGACTTATACACTTAATGGTAAGGTCCTAGGGAGTGTGGCTGAACAAAAAGACCTTGGAGTGCAGGTTCATAACTCCTTGAAAGTGGGGTCGCAGGTAGATAGGATAGCGAAGAAGACATTTGGCATGCTTTCTTTTATTAGTCAGAGTGTTGAGTACAGGAGTTGGGAGGTCATGTTGCGGCTGTACAGAACATTGGTTAGGCCACTGTTGGAATATTGCGTGCAATTCTGGTCTCCTTCCTATTGGAAGGATGTTGTGAATCTTGAAAGGGTTCAGAAAAGACTTACAAGGATGTTGCCAGGGTGGAGGATTTGAGCTATAGGGAGAGGCTGAACAGGCTGGGGCTGTTCTCCCTTGAGCATCGGAGGCTGAGGGAAACCTTATAGAGGTTTACAAAATCATGAGTGGCATGGATAGGATAAATAGACAGTCTTTTCCCTGGGGTGGGGGAGTCCAGAACTAGAGGGTATAGGGTGAGAGGGGAAAGATATAAAAAAGACCTACGGGGCAATTTTTTCACACAGAGGTTGGAATGTGTATGGAATAAGCTGCCAGAGGAAGTGGTGGAGGCTGGTACAATTGCAACATTTAAAAGGCATTTGGATGCGTGTTTGAATAGGAAGGGTTTGGAGGGATATGGGCCGGGTGCTGGCAGGTGGGACTAGATTGGGTTGGGATTTCTGGTCGGCATGGACAGGTTGATCCGAGAGATCTGTTTCCATGCTGTACATCTCTATGACTCTACGACTAAGACCTGGGTCTGTAGTAAAGTAATCAATAGTGATAGGTAACAATGAATAGTCAGTCACTTCATTGTCTCATTATTGTGATAGATGGCAAACTAGATGAATTTTTGTCTTTAATCTTTGAGTGACTCATATGTTCTTATCTGCTTGATAGTGCAGTGAAGTTTGAAACCCAGAGACTGTGTTTAAATCCCATCATGCAAAACTGTGAGTTTGAATTCAGTAAAGCTGTTTTAAAAACCTGACTGGTTTACCGATCCATGACTCTGAGAACAGAATCTATGATCCTTGAGCACTCTGGTCAACATGTGACTCCGATCTAACTCGGTGAGGCTAGATACATAGGAACATTAGGTGCAGGAAAGCCATGAAGCCTCTCTAATTTCCTGTATTATTCATGTCTGATCTGATTTCAATTCCATTTACGCACTTTAGCTCCGCATTCTTCATACAGTAACCTAATAAAAATTGCTCGATTTCAGTCTTGGAATTCTTCAATTTTCCCTGCAGCAATAGCCTCATTTGGAAAGGAAATCCTAACACTCTACTAATCCTTCTGCAGAGATCTTGCCCCTGAATTTCCAGCTCTTACTTTACAATTATTTCTTACTCTATCTGTATCCAACCTAAGGCATTCTTTAAAAATGTAGATACCTTGAGCAGATCACCTGAGAATTTTCTATTTTCTAAGTAATATAGCTAAGTTTATGCACTTATCGTCTTAGAGTCATACAGCATGGAAACAGACCCTCAGTCCAACCAATCCATGCTGAACAAAATCCCAAAGTAAACTGGCCCCACCTGCCTTCTCCTAGCCTATATCCCTCCAAACCTTTCCTGTCCATGTATCTATCTAAATGTCTGTTAAATGTTGTAATTGTACACACATCCACTATTTCCTCAGGAAGTTCATTCCACATGCAAACTACCCTCAGTGTTAAAAAAAACCTGCCTCTTATGTCTTTTTAAATTCTCTATGCTCTCAGATTAAAAATGTGCCCGCTATCTTGAAATCCCACACCCTAAGGAAAAGACAACTAACACTGACTATATCTATACCTTTCATTATTTTATAATCTTCTATCAGATCACCTCTTAACCTCCTATGCTCCAGTGAATAAATTCCCAGCCTATCTAGCCTTTCTTCATAATTTAAACATAATGTAATTGCCTATCATTTGAATTTCTGTAATTAAGAGTGACTCTGAATAAGGTTTATTCTGTCTAACATTGTTTCATAATGCCACCTGGCATGGCAAAGCCCCCTACCTAGTTGTGAAAATCAGTTGCTACATAAGCAATGATTCAAGATACACCATCAAAGACATCTTCGCAAATAGGAATCTTACTGAGGTCCTTCATATTGATACAAAAGATAAGTTAATAGAAGTCGAAGACCATCCGTTCTGAAAGGTCAAGGTTTTTTTTAAATGCAATGAATATTATGATCTGGAATTCACAGTCTGAGAGGATGATGGATATAGATTCAAAAGTGCATTTCAGGAAGGAATTGTGGATATATTTGAAAAGGAAAAAATTGCAGGGCCATGAGGTAATAGTAGGAGAATGGGATTAATTGGCTAGTTGCTTCAAAAAGACATGGTGGGCTTAATGGTCTGCTTCTGTTTGATTTTGTCAATATTCTTACTCACTAACTTTAGTGATGTTAACTAATTCTGGCTTCGCTGCCTCTAAGTGCATGGAGAAGAGCTCAGCCAGGATTCTTGCTCCTCTTCAGTGATCTTTGGCTTACTTTCCAGTTGCAGCTGCAGCCATGAGGCCAACTGGAGATTATTCCATCTCATTCCTTACTTCTGCCTTGTACATGATGATGAGACTTTGGGGAGTCAAAACTGAGTCACTCACCACAGAATGGTTAGCTTCTGAACTGTACTTGCAGCCATAGCATTTATGTGGCTGTTGACATTTTGGTGACTCCAGGATATTGATGATGTGGAACTTGATGATGGTAATGCCATTGAATGTGGAATTTTGACCATAGATAGTGCCCTAGAAATGTTCTAGACAGAACAATGAGTCATTCGGAAAAATAGTGCAGGATCCCATCTAACAGTTCAATTCTTTCCGAAATTGTCCTTTTAGCTTATGCACTTCTTTAGAGATGGATAGGTAACCTTATAACTTTTGCATAGTCCTTTGCATATAACTCTGTCACTGTGGAAGGATTGCTAATGCACTTTGGAAATAGGTGGCACAGATTTCTTTTATGATCCTTTTCTGTCTGTTGGAAATCTTCAAATAACAATGCGACTAAGATTGGATACTCAACAGTTGCTTGATTGAATCCAGCCTCTGGCCTAGAAATGTTTTATTGTCAAGTCTCACTCCAGCACATAAATGTGTCATCTAGTTTGTAATGCATTTCTTTGAGGTTTCTTTCCCCAAATTCAAATAAAAAGTATAATATAATTGTGGCATCCTGACCAACATTCCTCACACAATCGAAAGAAAAGAAAATACTTGGATTTATAGAGTACATTTACTAACCTCAGAACAACTGTAAAGTACATTACGTGCAATGAAGAGATACTTTTGAAGTATTGTAATGTAAGAAGTGTTGTAACCAATTTATGCAAAAATAGGTCCCCAAAATCTATAACAAAATAATGACTAGATATTTTGTGATGTCAGTTGAGAAGTATTAGCCCAAATATCAAACAAATTGCACCTTTGAAATTGTCTAATCGCATGTTATATGCCCATCGAAGATTGCAAATGGAGCTTTGGTTTTACATGCTGTCCTTAATATGGCACTTCTGATTAAATTTTGCTGGCCTAAATTATGTGCTCATGTCTTGGACTGGGTTTTGAACCCACAACCTTTTGACTTCAGAAGTCTTCTTCATGGAAAGAGTGGAATCAGGCCTATATGCTACCACTTGGTGGCACTATTCTACTACTTATTGAAAATGGCAAACTCAATACGAGTTATCTCACAGGGTTGGGCTGTTGACACTGTGAGGTAACTGAAGCAGTCCCCTTACAAATGAACAGAAGTTAATCTTGGTTAACTGAGTAATGTTTCTTTGTGTAGTTAAAAATTCAGTGGAATAGAAGACCTGAGGATCTGAGAAGGCACATTGATTGGGGGTATGACAGAACATCGGATGGGAAAGTTTGAAGTTGCTTGATAAGGGTTTGTCAGGATGACCAATATAGAAAATTCTAGAACCTTTGAAGAAGTAAATCAATGTATTATCTAAGGGACCCATTTGGATTCTTGATATTTGCTGAAAGTCCAATATCTATTGAAAACAGGGTTGTTTGAGATATCACATCTAAGGTTTAAAAATATTATTACAAAATTTGGGCATGGCTGGCCATTGCTTAGTTGCCTGAGAAGGAAATGGTAGGTTACCTTCTTCCACGGTTTGATACAGCTTGATGGTCAACTATTTTAATGTGGGACAGGGGTCACGTACGGATGAGACGGGCCACAGATGGAACGTCCTTCCATAAAGATTATTTGTGAATCAAGGGATTTTTTTAATAATCTGACAACTTTGTGGTCATTTTTATTGATTACAACTTTTTAAAATTGAATTCAAATTTATGAACAAGCTGTGGTAGGATTTGAAATCACAGAACCAGATTTTCATGGAGTCTGTGACACTCCAGTTGCCTTTAAAAATGGAATGCAAGTCCGGATTCCATAAATCCAAAATCCATCTCTGGTGCTTGTACCTCTCATCTGTGCAGGATGAGGGTGCATGTAGTGAACCTTACTCAGTTATCTTCTCATACACTGCCACAAAGTCACAATTCTTACAGAGTCAGGCTAACTTCTCGAGGACATTCAGAGGAGTCAGGAACCACCCATCATATGGATTCAGGAATATTTTGAAAGTTATGTTCAAATAGTCCTACCCATGCCCTTTTCACGCCTTCCAATGCTCTCTTCATATTCCCAAGCTCTTTCTAATTCCCTCCATGGCCCATCATTGCCTCTCCTACATCGTCCATGCCCACTCATCCAGCATGCCCCATGAACCAATGAGCTATCTAATAACAATGGCAAATCTTTATGTACACTTGCAAAGCAAAATGTAGGGCCTGATGGGATTGGAAACATTACATTTAGTGTTGGGGGTTCCCTTCTTTTGAGTTAACTTTAGTAACTGAGGAGAGAGGATTACCCAATTCACTAATGTCCTTCAGAGAAGGAAACTACCATCCTTACCCAGTCTGGTCTACATGTGATTCCAGACCCAGGTGACTCTTAACTGCTCTCTCAGCATTTTGTGATGCGCAATAAATACTGCCTGGCCAGTGGTGCCCACATACCATGAATAATAAAACAAAAAATGTCTGGATGCTGTGGTGGGACAGCTTTTCAACACAATATTCTGCACAATTATTCCTACTTTTTTTTATGTGCTAGGAATAATTTAATATTGGTAATTTCCATCTTCTACAACCGAAGTGAAGTTATCCTGCTTCTTCCAGGGTAAAATGAATATATTTGAGCCACTCAAGGACAAAATGCAATGCACAACATTTTAAACGAGGTTTTTTAGCTGTGAATTCATAAGTGTTCCCACCTAAAGTACAGTCTAATTATTGATTCCCAATTCTTATAAATCTTAAACTTCTTCTGATTGTACTCCTTTTGCTAGCCTTTTTCTCCAAATTTCTTAATGCTTGTTCTTTTCTGTATGAATTAACTCCTGAAGCTTTTCCAATGCTGCAGCTCCAGGGTCAATTATTCCTCTGGTCCTTTCAGTGCCCCTTATAGCTGCTCTTCCCAGAGCTTCTTCAATGATGGACACAATGCTTACTTTTCAAAGTTGACAACTCCTCTTTTTACTGTCTTGCCTTCACTTTCTGATATTTACACTGTTTTTGTAATTACTTTTTTCCATCTTTTTCCTCAGCGATGTCTAACTTTACTCTTTGTGCCAACACTATTTCCTGTAAGTCTTCCTTCATTAAGGTCTTTGTTATTTTCTAAGTTTGGCTTTTCTCTCTTTTATTAGCACACACCCTTCTTACTGGCTTGGTAAAGGTTTTTTGTTTGCAGTGCTGAGCTGGTCCTGTTTCTACATCCACAGCTGCTGCTGCTGCTGTTGACTTTCACGTTTCAGTTGCTGACTGTGTCTTCTTAAAGCAGCATTTCTCTTGAAGTGGTAAATTCACAATAATAAATCAAATTAAATCAAATCAAAACATTATTTCTTCTAGCTCTTCAGGAATTTTCTCAAGGGATTCTACATGGGATTCAAGTCTGCATCACATAACCATGTGATATTTGTCACCATTTCCAGTATATTGTATTGAGCTAGGGATGTTTGAGGTGGTTTGCTGCTCCCATTCCTCCTTTGTCTCTATTGAGCCTAGGACTTGCCTAACTAACAGCGTTAGAAGGTAGATCATTGGAAAGTCCAAAAAGAAGATACACTTGTCTTAGTTTACAAGGTGGCTTTTGCATGATAGCAATAAGTATAACTGACATTACTGGTTAGGCATAATTACTAAAGGCTCGCAGGAGTTGTACAGAATACAACTGTTCCCTTCATAAATTTGGCTAGAACTCAATTACCTTCATACAAAGACTGAGTGGCAGTGTGAGGCTAGGTGGAGCTCATTGGAACATCTTCAGAACCATGACATTATACAACTACCCCATGTCCACCAAAGCCTAGAAATCCATCCAAAATCCTAGAGTGATTCCTTATTTTCTTCATCCCATAACTCATATTGATGAAATATAGGAAATAAAACCTTCCAGTGAAGTAGAAAGAGAAAGAGAGAGAAGTTCAAATGTGGCAAACCACAGTATGTGGAATGCTGAGAAACGGATCAAATGCATTACTTCTTATTAGAGGTTGAATGGATTAAATAAGTGAATAGGCTCTTGAAGTCACAAATGTAATGGAAGCTATGAAGGAAAGAAATATCAGTGGACGATTTTGAAAACATTGCTGTCACAAATCAGGGGTAGGATGGCTACGATTAATCAGCTTTCTGGAAAGAACTCATCACATACTGTAACACAACTTATGTGAGAGCGAGCTGTGGCTCTTAGTGACAGAACAATGTAATATGGTCAGAATTTGATGACCTCAAAAGTTCAGAAAAGAAGTGCATCATCAGCTGAAATGTTAGGGCACCTATGCTGAAATGTAGGGAAGCAAACACTTGTTTTCCTCAAGCAGAATAGTTCATTAATGTGAGTATATAAGTTAGCTCCTTGAGCTGGAATGTTTTTTTTCAGACGCTTTATCACCATGACTAGGCAATGTGCTTTGAGGTATGATGTGACCGTTATTCCATGTCCTAGAAATAATGTCATATGACAGCACTCTTAATCACACTTAATCAATCATATTTTGAGGTTTATGCTAGCTTCTAAAGGTATCTCATCTTATGTCCCCTGTCCACCCCTAACGCTCACCTACCTTCATTGTCATCTATTCTGTGAATCGTAGGCAGATAGTGATGCAGACTCTGGAGACAGCAGTATCCAGTCAACACTGCAGGAGGAGCCTGTACACAGTGCCAAAAAACAGTGGGGCCAGCAAGGGAGGACACGCACAGATTTGTGCTTTGACCTAGCATGAAGGGATTGTTAGATTCAATTACTGCTTGGCAGTCAGAGGTGGAGTTCTGCGAGTCAACATGCCTCCAGGGGTCTCAAGAACACATAAGCTGCTTCTTATATTGTATTTTCAATATCTCCACCAGCTGCCAGTTTCCTCATTGCTGATCCACGATGTAGCTGTTTAAGATAGCTTGCTGCTGAGGCTGTGATTTCTTTCCTCTCGGGACTCTAAGCTATGGAATATATGAGAAAGATGAAATTGATAAAGAGCATGACATTTCACACCCTCCACTCCCAATATCTTTGGCAATTCTTCACCCACTCTATTATCCACACAGCTCAAACACTCAAGGGGATACAGAAAGATTAAATGAAGGATTGACATATCGGAAAACATGGAACACAAGGATGTTAGATGACACAGATGTGGAAGTGAAGGCAGATGGAGCTTAATGGAGGTATAAACACTTCAGCCCCTGGTTATAGTGCATACAGTAAATGATCTTATGTAAGAAGAAACTTGTCAATGAATAACAAATCCTAACAAATTGTTTTCCTCCCTGTCAATGACTATCCCAATTAGGACATATATTTGGCATTTATTCAGTGACACAAGATGCTGGAATTTTATGACAACCTGGAGTAAATAGAAACTGCAGCAGCAGCATTTGCACATCCTCCCCTACTTCAAGAGAGATCCAGTTAAGTCTGTCAATTCAGTGTTGACATTGACTTGCCTTGGTACACTTTCTGATGTGACAACTGCGTGCTAGAATGCAAATTCAAAAGGCAGCAATATATCAAACCAGAGCCAAGTGCTAGAAAACGGGATTAGAATAGATAGTTATTTGATGACTAACATAGACACAATGGGTTGAAGGGCCTTTTTCCATGCTTTAAAACTCGATGAGAATAATGAAAATTGAAAAGCCTTCCCTTATGAGATTTATAATACTTCAGATCTTTCTTGTTCAAAATGATTGTGATGTAATATCCCAATTAAAAAGATCTCAAACATTAACATTCCTTAAAAAGAAATCATAATAGAGAGAAATGCCCTTTAAAGGGGCTACAGTGTAAAAGTATTTTTAAAAAGGATATTAAACTAGCATTGATGCCATTTAATAACTCTTTATTTAATAAACAATCATAATCCTCAAAGAACTTCTTTAAAAGGGGCCCTGTCAATCACAGTCCCTCCTTAAAAGTGGTTCTGACCCTCCCTTTAAGAGTCGCACTGGGAGGCAAATACATTAGAAATTTTGTTTCCTGGAGAAACAGGCCACAAGGAGTTGGAAAAAACAGGCCTGCATGTTACTGTGTGATATTTATTCCAAATCCTTTCACTTCTTCCCATAAACCTAGGTCATTCTCACTTAAATAGGTGGAAAAGTAAATGAAAATACCGCAGTGTTTCTATTTTAGCAAGAAAGTAACCTCCACACTTCATTTGTGCTTAATTACATAGCTGTCTTCCTCTGGTTTGACAAGGCACCTGCTGGATCTGGGGGGTGGGCCAAGAAACATTTACTGCAGCAGCTGCCTGTCATTTAGGAAATGACAGAGAACAAGACTCTGTGTAAAATATTCCATAAACACACGTGTTAAGAGACGAATGGATGGAACAAACGATTTATGGCTAGGAAACATTTGATTCTGTGAGAAGATTGATCTGCTTTGAGGACAAATTCTAACTTAAAGAACAATACCAAGATAATGTTTTTTGATAGATATATTACATACACTTTTTTTGCATTGAATCAAATAGAATTTACGCCAGTGAAACAGGCCATTAGAGATTTGTCGATGGTTGTAGTCCACATAAGCCTCATGCCTCCTTAATTTATCAAATGTATTGGTATTTCTTCTTTCCATAACTTCAATGGACTGAATGGCTTATCCTTGTTCCTAGCTTTCTACTTTTCTCACATATTTATGCAACTTTGTCTTAAATGTTTCAGTGGTACTCACTTCAACTACACTATGTGCCACCAAGCTCACGTTTCTAACCATTTTCTGATAAAACAAGTTTCTCTTTAATTCCTCATTGGCTTTATTAATGACTGTCTAGTATTTTTAACTCCTAGTTTATCTCCCTAGAAGAGAAAACATTTTTTTTCTGTTTACTTAACCAGTCCTTTCATAAATATAAAGCTCCCTTTAAAGCCATTTCTCAGACTTTGTTGTTCTAGAAAGAAAATTTACTGAATTGCATTAAGAATTGTTTGGTTCTCTTATTTGTTAGGTCTGGCTGCCTGGCAAAAGCTGACAGTATGAGGTATCTGGATTAGTAGAGATCAGAAGAGTTTTAATAAAACAAGATATTAATTAGCATCAGTATTAGCCCTGAATTTTCTTGGAATTTGAGATGTGACTAAGGTATGGGCCCGTAGTGTTACCAGCTAGGCATGAGCATTGAAAGAAGATTCGCTGTCTGGCAGAAGGCAGAGAGAGGGATAAATGGATGGAAGGCAGAAATAGGTACTGCAGATGCTGGAGATTAGAGTCAAGATTAGAGTGGTGCTGGAAAAGCACAACAGGTCAGGCAGCATCCAAGGAGTAGGAAAATCGACGTTTCGGGCAAAAGCCCTTCACCAGAAATGGAAGCCAATGGCTCGTGGTGTTCCACAAAGGTGTTGGGATCATAACTTTTCACTTTATACATTAATGATCTAGATGAAGGAACAGAGGGTATTCTGGCTACATTTGCAGATGATACAAAGATAGCTGGAGGGGCAGGTAGTATTGAGGAGGTGGGGAGGTTGCAGAAATATTTACACAGGTTAGGAGAAAATGAGTGACGGATGAAATACAATGTGAAAAGTGTGAGGTCATTAACTTTGGAAGGGAGAATTCAGGCATGGACTATTTTTAAATGGGGAGAAAATTCAGAAATCTGAAGTGCAAAGGGACTTTGGAGTTCTAGTCCAGGATTCTCTTATGGATAAACTTGCAGATTGAGTCAGTAGTTAGGAAGGCAAATACAATTTTGTCATTCATCTCGAGAGGACTAGAATATAAAAGCAAGGATGAGACTTTATAAGGTGGGTCATACCACATTTAGAATATTGTAAGCAGTTATGAAAGCAGGAATTCAGGAAAGATGTATTGGCCCGGAGACGATCCAGAGGAGGTTCACAAGAATGATCTCAGGAATGAAAGGCTTAACATATGAGGAATGTTTGAGGACTTTGGGACTATAGTCAATGGAGTCTAGAAGGATTAGGTGAGGAATCTAATTGAAATTTTCAGAATACTGAATGGCCTGGACAGAGTGCACATTGAGAAGATGTTTCCATTGGCAGGAGAGATGAGGACCTGAGAGCACAGCGCAAGAGTAAAGGGAAGATCTTGTAGAATGAAGATAAGGAGAAACGTCTTTAGCCAGACAGTGTGGAATTCATTGCCACAGAAGACTGTGGAGGCCAGGACATTTAAAACAAAGATAGATAAGTTCTTGATTGCCAAGGGGATCAAAGGTTCCAGGGAGAAAATGGGGTTGAAAAATCTGTCACCCATGATTGAATGGTGGAGGAGAGTCACTGGGCCAAATGACTTAATTTCTGCTCCTATGTCTTATGGTCTTATGTAATGATCTTTGGGGTGTTTAGTAATGTGGGTGCATGAGGTCCAATAATGGAACTACCAAATGCCAAACCTTTATCCGGGAAAGCATCTTCTATAATTTTCCATGAGAGTTTGGGGCTTATAGAAACTCCATCCACTACACACATCTAATAGAAGGCTGGGGTGTGCCCTTTCCTCTACTAAATTTTCAATTGCTTCTGTTTCTTTTCTATTCCACAATCAGGACACTGGTATAAACGATAGAGTCAATGAAACAGACATGCAATTGATCTTGGTATCAACACAGATTTTTAACTGGCAAATTGTACATGGTCAAATGTTTGAAAAAGTAACAGAGAGATTGAATGAAAAGTCAATTGTCATCAGTATTGTCAGTAGTCTCTCATTTTGAGGATGACATTTATTCAAGGTTGCTATGGGTTTTCACATGACTGAAATTAGTTATTTTAAACCAGCTGATCTTTAGATGCAAATTGCTGGGCATCCCATGAGATTATGGGACCATGAGTGCAGGATTTGCTTCTTTCTCTTCCCTTCTCTTTCACCACTTTGTCTCATCAACACAATATGTGATTGAAGATATGATACAGTTTGATGGACTAGTTGTCACCATTTTGAACTCCTACCTGCCATTACTATCAATGGAATCAGAGTTTGAAGAGCTTTTTCGACCACCCTTGGAACAATGACTATGTGAGAGTTGAGAAAAAAGTACATTTTGGGTGAGATGATTTTCAGTCATTTGAACAGTCCATCCAAGTTGATTTTGCAAAAGATTTAGTTGAATACTTGTATAGTTAGCTTCAAGAAGGACCACAACAGTGCACCCATTGAATCAAGGTGATGTGACAATTCTTTAGGTGTTGCTGATACACACTCCAGGCCTTTCTGCAGTATAAGAGTTTGGTGAAGACCAACTGCATTGTACAATAAAACATCTGGTGCCTTGCTGACATCTTTTTTTGTCACCCAATGGCTGCTATAGTCTCTGGATGGCTGTATTGGCACAGATGTTTTGCAGGTAACACATTGCTTCTATTGAGGGAGGTGTCTGATAAGGTATGGGAAGCATTAAACATATTTCAGAGTCTCTTCTGTAGCATAGATAGTGGGTTGACTATTTAACTGACCATGTATGGATTGCTACACGAGTTTTGTTTTGGATCAAGGATAGATGCAGTTTCCTATATGTAGAATTGAAGAGATTGAGAGTGGCTTGCAAATCTGGTGCACAGCAGTCTATCCCCAAACTGTAAATCATGTGCGTTTTTGGTAGCTACCTTAGTGTTTATAAGGAGGAGGCTGAAGTTAAAGTGCTTTTCATCTGTGCAATGTTTAATGGTGATACAAGAGAGCATTTAATCTTTGAGGTGAATGGACCCTAATGGGTAAACAGCCTGTAAATAGTATAAGTGCTATCACACAGCCTTTCTTGATTCCAGGAGAGTGTTTGAAAGTATCTGTTTCAGATCTGTCTCTCTTGTGTTACAGTGATATCATCATGAAGCAGCTCCTGGACTGTGGTGAAGCTTCTTTGACATTCAAATCTGTGTTGTTAAACCCACAGAAGCTCACAATTTACTCTGTTGTTGATGCTAGAATGGTGAGTGCAATGTAGGGTTTCTTAATATTCTCAACATTTTTCTTGGAATTGCCTAGCAACAAAGACCGTGTTCTCAGATCCCTCTGGAAGTTCTAAAACCACTCTGCATCTCTGGAAGATTTTCTTCAGACACAGGAAATAGTGACCCAGGGGAATGTGTGTCAGGATACATATTATTATAAACAGGAAAGAAATACCCCAAAAGTTTCCGCATCTTGATTTCTTCTCCATACTTGCAAATAGTTACAAATAGAGTCATAGAGTCATGGTGTTGCATTCCAGAAATTTGGACAGGGATTAAACTCTTTATTTCCTCACAAATCCATAGGATGAATGCATAGACTAATGATGTTGGTAAAAGCCCACCATTTACCACTTTCTGAGAAAAAGAAGAGGAAATGACATCACCACAGCAAATAATGTCACCACAAGAAATGATATCACCAACCCAAGGAAACCTTAACACATAAATAGAAAGTGGGTTACTAACACCAGTGCTTCACCAGAGGCTCACTGATGAAAATTCTGTATGGTGATGAAAATTCTGAAAACGAACCTTCTAGCTCAGCGAGCTAACCTACATCCAACCCTTCAGCTTTGAAGATCTCAGCTGGGATATTGTTTCAGCTCCAGTTTTAATTGTTTTTTATACATTTGATTACTTTGAAACTCTTCCATTGATGGTGGCTCATCCATGAACTCCACCAAATGTCGATAGCCTGGAAAGAATCAGTAGAGGAGTTTTCCAGCTTTTTTAAGAAGTGATGCACAATGCTGTGATTGAAGATTTTTTTTCCATTTGACATGGTTTGTAGATTGCCATGGCAGCTTCAAAAAATTTTGTATGTCATTATGGTCAGTATATTGTTAGATCTCTTAGGTTATCTCTGTTGGAATGCTGCCTTGTTGACTTACAACCTTGAATTGATTTCCAGGCAATGAGGACTGCTTATGTTTGTTCTGGAAGGTCACATAATTCAGCATTGTCCCAGTGATGACATTGTTTGAACCCAATGCCTTGGCACATGAGTCTAGGACAGCTGAATTCATTTGACTCTATTGTTCTAGAATTGCAACGGATGTGTGAAACATTTCCAGATTGGTCGTGAGCTGCAGTTGGAATTCCTCCACTCACTTGGGCTGCTTTCGGACTGAGACATTGATCTTCAGCCACATTAACTTATGAACCTTGTGATCTTTTGATAAGGTGGATGTTCATTATTGCTTGAACAAGTCTGCGACCTGTTTAGCAGCATCATCCCCCACGTTAATTGAATGATGTAGTCTTTACTTAGATTTTTGATCCAAACTGTGACATATTCTGGGAAGTGCCAGTGATTTGATCCAAGATGCCTCCATTTTGTCTTCGATCTTCTAGTGGAAGAGGGTGTTTCCTGAAATGAGGCCTTGCTGACTATACTTTACCAGCAGCAAGACTCCTTTGATATTAGCTTTTCACAAAGATTCCACCCCAAGGCACCCGAGTTACAATTAAATCGAGCACTGCAGTCCACTTGACAAACTTTTCTTTCTTCTTTTTGGATGGCAGTGAGGACTTCTTCAAAGACCGACTTGCACTTTTCCTTAACATCTTCATTGGAGTCAAGTTTCAGGGCATTTCTTTCCAATACAGGTGACTAACAAATTTCACATCATCAATTGCCTGTGTGCATATTCTGGACCAGGGATTCCCAGATTCATAGCCCTATTACATTTGAGAACACAAACACATGAGCAAGTGGAATACTGGAGCACCGTCAACAACTACACAAAGAAAACTAAAAGTGGAATTTGAAAATACTCTTGCAAATTTGCTCCTTTAAAGACTATCAACAATCTATCGGCACTCAAATGGAAAAGGACATGTTTCTGATGGTGTCCCAGTTAAGATAAAGAAAGAATTTGAATTTGTGGAATGCTTTTATGGTTTCAGGAAATCCAAAATACTTTGCAATCAATGAAATACTCTTGAAGCATTGTTTTTATTATAATGTAGGTACAGTACATTTTCTAACCATAATTATTTTGAGAAAACTTTAAAATGCTGAACAGTGAGAAGAAGCAATGTGTTATCATTTCTCCTTTACCAGCCACTGTCTCACAAATACCCACTTCACATCCCTTTTTTAAGAGGATTCTTCACTGGGTGTCACACAGAATTCAAGAATTCCAGAGGAGTCAGAGATAAAAATGTGATCCAGCAATGAAGTTCAAAGGCTTTACAAGTCAGTCTAAATTGAAGAAGCTGCTGACTTAGATCTCTGGAGCCTTTACTAAAAGAAATGAACGTCATACTCAGATGGAACCTCTAAGGACCATTGTAGAGAATATGAAACCAATTGATGGTATAATAAAAAATTCAAAATGTTATCTTTCATGCCAATACCCAAGAATGGTTTGCCCTCCATCCAGCACAGAAAATTAAAGAGCAAATTCATTGACGAGTGGGAAGGTCAATATTGTAGCAATTATTTTCTCATTTGTTGTTTCTGTTTCCATTGGGAACACAGGGCTGGGGTAGTTGCCTTTAAATGTATTACATTATGTGAGGAAATTTAATTCTGACCCACCAAATGGGAAACAGACATGATCTAATCAGCTGCCCATTTTACAAGATAAATCAATAACATCATTTTCACTGTACTTAAAAAAAACCTTTATACAACAGGCGTGACCTAATGGCACCAAATAACTTACTAAAGTATTTCAGAGCTGTTGGGGAATGTAAGATTATCATACCAATGAAATGAACACATCAATATTTGACAATTACATCTGTTGTAGGCTCAAGTCTTACTCCAGGGATTTGAGAACAGAATCTAGGCTGATACTCCAGTGCAGAACAGAGGGAATGCTGAATTGTCAGAGGAGCTGTCTTTCAGATGAGGCATTCAATCCAAGCCATGTCTTTCCATTTAACTAGACATAAACCATTTCTTGACATGATATTTTGAAGATCAGGGAGTATCCCTGGGTGTCTTGCCAATATTCAATTCTCAACCAACATCACTAAGCAACAAAGTCATCTGGTCAAATTTCTGGGAGCTTCCTGTGTCGAAAAGTAAAATGGTCTCAGGTATCACTAAATTCAAGCTAGGCCACAGTGGAATTTAATGAGAAGTCACCCTTAAATTGCTGGTTTATGCGCTGTAAAATATTTTGGGACATTCTGAAACTGTGAAAGTTTAAATGCACGTTCTTTCAATAAAAAGTAAAGGTCGACACTTACAAAATGGACAGAAAATTGTATTGCTTCAATTTCATACCAGGTGGATTGGATTAAAGTGGCCCCACATAGTTCTTTCATCTGGTGAAAAAAATACAAAATTCCAGATTTTCCTGGGGTTTGTCCATATGCAAATCACTGTTTATTGTACAAGTAGTAAAATTCAATAAGTTATGAACAAGCAACAGTCAGCTTGCCCATACCCTGTCAGTCTTATCCTGCCCATGTTCCGTTGGAATGCTGTTGTCTTCCCAAGGAATTCCAATGCCATTGCCAACAGAAATACATTTTTTGGATTGACAAGGGAATATCCCTAAATCATAATGGAATTATTAAGCGATGGGGAAGAGCAAGCTTATGAAGTTCATGCTTCATTACATAGACAATATACTCAGCATTGCCTATGAGGTTTCATAAAATAAAACTTAATATATTAACCTGTGCATTCTCAAGAACTTGTAAACGAAAACATTTTTTTAGCACAGTATCAAGATTTGATATGCACCATTCTCGAATATCTTGATAATACCCAATGGGCCTACAAAGTCAGTCACACTCCAGCAGCAATCCTAATATTTTGCACTACTTCAGTCTAATGCAGCTCTGCTAAGTTTAGGAGTGACACAGGCAGTTCTGAAGTGGGCAGGGGTGGTGGGACTTAGGTGAGAATGAGCAGTAGCCAGCAGTGGCCCACTGTTTCAAACTGGAATCTAAAGAGCACACCTGAAATTTAGCTTACAGCAGCAGCAGCAACTCTGACTTTCAACATTGACTAAAAGCACTTCTCCAATGAATGCTGCTAGCAGCCTTTAAACATCAGGATCCACCCAAATTCCCATGCCTCTGCAATGGCCAGGCAGCCAATGACATCGTCCAAAACCTCAGAGAGCTGGCTAATAAGCTTTGTACCTAAAAATGACATGTACGTCACACTAGTGGGTTTAGCTGAGTATAACGAATTTTATTTATGTGGCATGTTTCATGACTCAAGGATATATTAAAGTGGTTTTGGGCTTTGAAGTAAACAAATGGGGGAAATTTACACAGCAGGATCCCACAAATAGTAAGCTGGTAATGATCAAGCATCTGATTTTAGACATGGCACATGGAAGAAACCCATTATTCTTCTAACAATGTCATAAGGTCTCATACATCTACCTAAGAAAGCAAATGGGGGATCGATTTAATGTCTGATTTGAAAAATGTCACTGCTGATAGTGCAGTGCTTCCATAATACAGTACTGAAATACTTAAATCTCTGCAGTGTGGCTTGAACCCATAACCTTTAAGCTAGAAGGCAAAAGCGCGACTAGTGAACGACAGATAGTAGCTAAAAAAGCTGCTTAGTTCGAAATGACATGTTGAGTCCTGACTTCAACACAATGAGAATACAGAGGACAAACGGTGTATTTGGTGTTTCAGGGGAAACTGATTACAAGTCCAGCCCCTTTGTTCAAGTAATCTAATGGCAGCCCTAAAAAGGACACCCAATAAAATATTTTTCTTTACAAAAAGCTAATTTGTGCTAATCTTATTCCCATGACATTTAAAACCAAGGAGCAGACGTCTGAACACCCAGCTCTGAGGCAACTTAGGTGAAGGTCATGCTTCCAAAGGAAAAAGAATAAAGGGTTTGCGCTGACTCAGAAAGCAACAATGAGGGTATTAACTTTACCAGAAGTTGTTGATGTAGAACATCCTTGAAAACAATGGATCAGTCACTGCGAATGAGTAGCTGGTAAAGTGCCAAGCAGCTCCTAAACCGAGGGGGTGTGGAGCATCTAATGAATATAGAGAAAAGATTTGTATTTCAAATGAAAAGGAGCCATTCTTTGCTCCCTCATACTTAAGGAATGTGGAAGTGTTTTGGACAAAACTTGACAACTCTCACAGAGAAAATAAGGATGCGATGGGTCTGTAGAACTACATTACACAGTTTTGGAGGGAAAGGGTCATGCATCACTGTTTGGTCATTTTGTGAGGAGCTAGTAGTCATGCTGGACAAACCTTTTTGTAAATCCCTCTCTTCTCTTTGAAAAAAAAGATAGCCAAATAACACGTTTACAGGAGTTAATACAGGCTGCTTGCCCAATAAAACTCTGTCTCCTATGTTGATGGTGATATATACATATTAAAATCTCCCCTTACAATTTAATGATTTTAAGGACCACTTTATCAGTTCTTAGATTAACTCTCCCAGGACAGTATAATTGTGTCCTGTCTGAGTATGTGTTTCAACGTTAGCTTCTGAACATGTACAGTAAACATCAGGCAAAAGGGAATGTTTCTTTCTTGTCAAGTACTGTTATCTGATATGTGTTGTAGTATTAGTTCCTGTACAGTGGACAGGATAATTCACTATCATCTAGTACTGTTTGATATATGTATTTATTTTGACTCATCCTTATCTCTGTACTGTAAAGCTTCTAGTAATACCCAATACTGGATGCTCAGAAATGTCCCCCACTTAAGCGTCAGAAAGACAGAGATTATTATTTTCAGCACCTGCTAAAAATCCCATCCTCTAGCCAATGATTTGATCCTGTTTCCTAGTCATTGTAGAATGCTCTGACAATCAGACAAGCATTAGAATTAAGTGTAGAAGTAGGCCAATTGGCCTGTCAAACCTGCTTCAATATTTGAAAAGAACACGACAAATCTGATTACAGCCTCTACATTTGTGCCTATCCATTACTTCATTTGAATCTCTTGTCAGTCAAAAATCTAACTCTTAAAAATATTCAATGTCTCTGCCACAACTGCTCATTTATAGTTTGCATTTAGGAGTTGAGAGAATAAGGAACACAACGTAAGTCACACTTGGCAGCATGAGATGTGGGCTCACTCTGGGGACCTCTGAACTTCCATATCCCTTTCATACTCCTGGGCAGCTCTTCACTAGTGATGACACAAACGTTACCACCCATCACCTGGAATTATGACTACAACTTTCATCCTTACCCCACTGAGCTCTGTCCTCCCAGTCTGGTCTCTGCAGTTTTACTGTTGTGGCTATGTTTGTGATGACTGCTGACAATGTCCACCTCCTGCCCCAAGACATATCAAATCCTCCCACACAGTACCATCACCCTTCCTTTAATGTTGAATTTCCTCATTTCACCATCCTTGTTCCCTCTGTGTCCCGGGTAGTCATCTTCAATGCACGATGCTCATTTCTTCCACTTCCTACCGACAGTGGTGTTCCCTGGACCTCCTCTTTACTTTCATTCAAACAAACCCCACCACCTGCCCAACTGACGTTGACCTACAACTCTGACTGATAACTGACCAAGTTCCTGATTGCTCTCGATGCAGATCCCCAACTGATGATTTGTGAATCTTCTGACTGCTTACACTGGACCTGCTGGACTGACTGTGGAGTGCTCCCTGCACTATAGGTGAAAGACCTCGGACTGTGAGTGGCTGATGACCTTGACTGACAGTGTCAGGAGCCCCTAACTAATGGCAGACTCATTTGGCTTGGTTGAGAAGTATCTCCCTTGGACTTTGAAACATGGTCATTTACACGAAGTGTGTTTTCGAGACAGGCTGCTGGGACATGCTGTAAGTTAGAGGTTGAAAATGCACAGAGAAACATGTTCACACCCTTAACTGATGGCTGCTGACAAGCATGCCAATCTGTGTGGCTTCATGGTTGCACTAAACTCCTTACCAGGGAATTAAGTGTTGAGAGCCTATGAGGTGCTGCTGAGTTGGCAAAGTGGCAAAAGAAAGGAAGGCAGAGATACTGTGACCATCAAAGTTGGCAAGGAGTGAGTGAATGCTACAAGAGTGAGCAGCTCGGAGTTACTCCCTCCTCCAATCCATGAATTGGGTGCCTGGTTCTACATGCAAAGCATCCCGGCAAAAGCAATCCAATGGAAGGCAATGTGTTCCAAGGGTTATTGGTGCCCATAGACAGTGCCTGAGAAGTAGTTGCCAGGTGTCCAAATTGGAGGGCCAGAGGAGCAGGAGTAAGCTGGAGTCACCAATTACACACCCAACTCTCTTGTCGGGAATTCTCAGCACCTAGTTTCTACCCAGCAGATGGGGGAGTGGAAAACTGCATATTAATGAGGTAAGGTTAAGTAATAATGAGATGTTAATGCATGCAAATACATTCAGAAAAGAGGTGACAGTATGAGAATCTCATCTCACCATTCAATGCTCGTATGGAAAATGGGATTTCTGCTCTCTATATCATTCCTTGCTGACCATCTCATCAGATTTTCCCAACTTTCTTGCCTTGCCCCAAGTTGTTCAGGAGCTGGAAAGATTCTGTCCCAGATCTCTTAAATAGATGTTAGATAACTGACCAGATAACCTGAATTAATGGTGTTAGTTTTTGGATACATATTGGCCAGGACCACCAGGTGGACCATCCCGGCTTTCCTTTGAATAGTGTTGTGGGATTTTTCTTGCATCCATTTGAAAGGGAAGAATGGGCTATCAGTTTTAAGGAATGTGGCCCCGCTGGAGTGCATTTTGAATTCTTGTGTTAATGAATAAAAGGTGAGGGTGGCAGCTCAAAGCCAAGGCTGGCATTTCTAACGACATGTGTCTTGTAGCTTATTGAGCACTGTATGAACACTGAAGCTTGCAAGGCTGAGTAAATGCCTGCTAGGTACAAAGCTACTGTACCAGGGGACACCGTGTATTTATTTATTTATTCTACTGCAATAAGCAGCTTTGGAAGGATTTAAACTTTCCCTCCTGTCAGAAACAATTTGCAAAATCTCAGCTTATTCCAGTCGTGCCACTTGGTGATAACCTGACCTTCTAAGTGGCCATTGATTCAGTTTCTCCTGCTGGCTCACTGACATTACCTTCGCAGAGGGATTTCCATGGCTTACTCTTCTTAGCTTCCCTCAGTGGCTGGTATAGCTTAGCCTTTTCTCCTGCGACCTCCCTGCGTGGAACTGCTCTCTGAGTTACGAGGAAATTACCTAATACTTTAGACTGACACCGAGGCCAACATTTGCTTTATTTTCTTTGAGTTTGTCCCTTCCTTGCCTGAACACTCTGACTCATAGTCTGCAACATTTCCACAGATGCCTCCCCACGACCTCAGCCAAGCAGTTGCTTGTCAAGTACAGCCTTGTCTTAGTTAATAGCACTCTTGATTCTGAGTTAGAAGGTCATTGGTCCAAATCCAGTCCAGAACCTGCAGTAAATAATCTTGGCTGCCATTTCAGTGGAGTTGTGAAGAACCATTGGTGGAGATGCTGAATTCTGGACAGGATGTCTTTTTTTGCAGATGACTGTGAATATATCATGGGGCTACTTGAGGAAGAGATTGAAAGTTTTCTCTGGTGTGCTTGCCAATATTTATTCCATAAACAGCATCACTAAAGACAAGGTAACCTGGTGCTATCATCACATTGCTGTTTATAGAAAACATAACATTTATTTAGACACTTCAGAAATAATTCAATAAACGTTCATCTTTAATCTGGTTTTCTAGGAGGTGGGAAAAAGTTGTCTGATTCACTGATGCCCTTTAGGAAAGGAAATTGCAATTCTTACATGATCTGGCCTACATGTGACTTCAAACCCTCAGCAATGTCGTTGATTCCTAACCTCTGGGACCAAGATAAATTCTGGAAAAGTCATTGACACCCTCATCCCATTAATGAATTTTTAAAAAAACTTCCTTTTACCTTTCATTGAATATACGAAGTTTTGATGGGCACAATTTCTTTTTCCTTAAAGTGTAACATATTCAACCACAGGAGTGACATACCAAAACCTGAACCTGCTAAAAATCCAATCTTACTTCCCACTGGAGTTACTTTCCTGATCCATGTCTATTCCTGCTCTGTGAAGAGCTTGAGCTTGTGTTGTTGCTAAAGCATTTGAACAAATGCCAGTCTTTGCTGTTGAGGGCTTGGAGGGTTGCAATGCTTGCAACCCACAAGTCAAAAACAGTCCTCCTCTTGTCAGTTTCTGGAAATGCATCATGTACATGATCTTTAAATTGTGCGGGTCTTCTTATCGTACGTGTCCAAATTATTGTTGTCCGTTCATCTGCAGTATGAACATTACAAGAGTCTTGTTCTGCCTGTGGAAAATGGTGAGGCTGTGGCTGTGCTAACTGTTATTGTTGGTCTGCCATTTCTGTAGAAATTTGAACCTCTGGGATTGATGGGCTGTCGGTTTTAACATCTTGAATGAATGGTGACACCTCCATCACTACATGATTCCCTCACTGCTGCCATAGGAGCTTCAACCTAGGGTTTTTTTTAAAGAATCCCTACAGTCTGGAAACAGGCCCTTCGGCCCAACAAGTCCACACCAACCCTCCGAAGAGTCTCCCACTCAAACCCATTACTCTATACTTACCCCTGCTAATGCACCTAACCTACACAACCCTGAACAATTTAGCATGGCCAGTACACCTAAGCTGCACATCTTTCGATTGTGGGAGGAAACCGGAGCACCCGAAGGAAACCCATGCAAACATGGGGAGAATGTACAAACTCCACACAGACAGTTGCCCGAGTTTGGAATTGAACCTGGGTCCCTGGCACTGTAAAACAGCAGTGCTAACCACTGAGCCACCGTGCCACCCACGGTTGTGGCCCCAAGTCTCCGGAGAGCATCTTAAAGCCTCGGGTTTATGAGTAAAAGGTGAGGGTGGCAGCACAAAGCCAAGGCTGGAACTTCTTATGGCATGTGTCCTGCAGTTTATTGAGCACTGTATGAACACTGAAACTTGCAAGGCTGAGTAAATGCTTGCTAGGTATAAAGCTACCGTACCAGGGGACAATATTTATTTATTTATTTATTCTACTGCAATAAGGCACAGCTTCTGTTGTTATAGAGTCATAGAGATGTACAGCTTGGAAACAGGCCTCTCGGTCCAACCCGTCCATGCCAACCAGATATCCCAATCCAATCTAGTCCCACTTGCCAGCACCCGGCCCATATCCCTCCAAACCCTTCCTATTCATATACATATCCAAAAGCCTTTTAAATGTTGCAATTGTACCAGCCTCCACCACATCCTCTGGCAGCTCATTCCATACACGTACCACACTCTGTGTGAAAAAGTTGCCCCGAAGGTCTCTTTTATATCTTTCCCCTATCACCCTATACCCTCTAGTTCTGGACTCCCCCATCCCAGGGAAAAGACTTTGTTTATTTATCCTATCCATGCCCCTTATAATTTTGTAAACCTTTATAAGGTCACCCCTCAGCCTCCAACGCTCCAGGGAAAACAGCCCCAGCCTGTTCAGCCTCTCGCTATCGCTGAAATCCTCCAACCCTGGCAACATCTTTGTAAATCTTTTCTGAACCCTTTCAAGTTTCACAACATCTTTCCAACAGGAAGGAGACCAGAATTGCACGCAATATTCCAACAGTGGCCTAACCAATGTCCTGTACAGCCGCAACATGACCTCCCAACTCCTGGACTCAATACTCTGACCAATAAAAGAAAGCATACCAAACGCCTTCTTCACTATCCTATCTACCTGCAACTCCACCTTCAAGGAGCTATGAACCTGCACTCTAAGGTCTCTTTGTTCAGCAACACTCCCTAGGACCTTACCATTAAGTGTATAAGTCCTGCTAAGATTTGCTTTCCCAAAATGCAGCACCTCGCATTTATCTGAATTAAACTCCATCTGCCACTTCTCAGCCCATTGGCCCATCTGGTCAAGAGCCTGTTGTAATCTGAGGCAGCCCTCTTCACTGTCCACTACACCTCCAATTTTGGTGTCATCTGCAAACTTACTAACTGTACCTCTTATGCTCGGATCCAAATCATTTATGGAAATGACAAAATGTAGAGGGCCCAGCACCAATCCTTGTGGCACTCCACTGGTCACAGGCCTCCAGTCTGAGAAATGACCCTCCACCACTAGCCTCTGTCTTCTACCTTTGAGCCAGTTCTGTATCCAAATGGCTAGTTCTCCCTTTATTCCGTGAGATCTAACCTTGCTAATCAGTCTCCCATGGGGAACCTTGTTGAACACCTTACTGAAGTCCATATAGACCACATCTACTGCTCTGCCCTCATCAGTCCTCTTTGTTACTTCTTCAAAACACTCAATCAAGTTTGTGAGATATAATTTCCCACGGACAAAGCCATGTTGACTATCCCTAATCAGTCCTTGCCTTTCCAACTAAATGTACATCTTGTCCCTCAGGATTCCCTCCAACAACTTGCCCACCACTGAGGTCAGGCTCACTGGTCTATAGTTCCCTGGCTTGTCCTTACCACCTTTCTTAAACAGTGGCACCACGTTAGCTAATCTCCAGTCTTCCAGCACCTCACCTGTGACTATCGGTGATACAAATATCTCAGCAAGGGGCCCAGCAATCACTGCTCAAGCTTCCCACAGAGTTCTAGGGTACACCTGATCAGGTTCTGGGAATTTATCCACCTTTACGTGTTTCAAGACATCCAGCACTTCCTCCTCTGTAATATGGACATTTTGCAAGATGTCACCATCTTGTGCACATATGATGATGATATAGATGATGATTTGATTTATTATCATGTGTACGTAAGTACAGTGAAAAGCTTTATTTGTGAGTACTACAGGCAGATTATGGAAAGCAAGGACATATAGATCATAGGATGAATAAAGGTCTTGAACAGAATGAGGCATACAGGTTACACTGCACAGGATGTGCGTGAAGCAAGACCAATATTAACAAGATCAACATTGTTTGAAGTTAGAGACTCCACTTATCAGTCTAATAATGGCAGAAAAGCAGCTGTTCTTGAACTTGCCGGTGCATGTGTTCAAGCATCTGTATCCCCTGCCTGATAGAAAATGTTGTAGGAGAGCAGTACCAGAGTGTGATGGGTCTTTAATGATGTTGGCAGCCTTTCTGTGGCAACAAGAGGTGTAAATGGAGTCCATGGATGGAAGGTTGGCTGCCTTGATGGTCTGGGCTGTGCACACAATTTTCTGTAATTTCTTACAGTCCTGGGCAGAGCAGTTGCCGTACCAGGCTGTTACACACCCCGAGAGGTTGATGTCAATGGTGCACCTGTGAACACTCCTTATGGCCATGCTGAATTTCCTGAGCCACCTGTGGAAGAAGTAGTGTTGTTGTGCCTGTCTGACCATCGCATCTCCGTGGAAAGTCCAGGATAGTTGTCAGTTATCGTCACTCTGAGGAACTTGATGCTCTCAGCCCTCTCTGCTCCATTGAATGCAAATGGGGGAATGTTCTCCTACTTTCTTTCTGATGTCAATGATCAATTCTTCAGTTTTGCTGACATTGAGAGAGAGGTTGTTCTTATTGCACCACATCACCCAAACTCTCTATCTCCTCTCTGTATTCTGACTGTTTGATATCCTTCCAACAACAGTGGTGCCGTCAGCAAGCTCGTAGATGGCGTTTGTTTGGAATTATTTACACAGTCATGGGTGTACAAAAAGTACTGTAGGGGGCTGAGGATACATCCCTGGTGGGCTCCAACATTGAGTGTTATTGTGGAGGAGATGCAATCTTCACTGATTGCAGCCTATGGGTCAGAAAGCTGAGGATCCAGTTGCAGAGGGCTGAGCCGAGACCAATGTCTCAGAGTTTTGAGATCAGTCTGGAGGGGATAATGATGTTGAAGGTGGAGCTATACTTGATGAGCAGGAGTCTGACGTAGGAGTCCTTGTTGTCAAGAAATTCCAGGATGAGTGCAGGGCTAGGGATATGGGATCCACTGTGGACCTATTATGTCATTGGTCAAATTGTGGGAGATCGAGTTGGTTTGGGAGGCTGGAGTTGATGAGTGCCATGACCAACCTTTTGAAGCAGTTCATAATTACTGAGGTCAGAGCTACTAGACGGTAGTCATTAAGGAACGTTGCATGTGCTTTCTTAGGTACGGGGATGATGGTAGTCTTCTTGAAGCAGGTGGGGACCTTGGCTTGTGGGAGAGAGAGTCTGCACTTTGGCAATGGAACTGCTTGTTCGTGATCACCATGTAGACTGACGTGACACCTACACGGGTCCCATGGTCTAACTCTTACTGATTACTATAGTGATTTTAATAAAGACAGTCAGATTGACCTCATTGAATGTAAGTTCCCTGACTGGGGCTGTTAACCTGGTCCAGTCAGGGAGCTCTGACTGACAAGATTAAAACAGGAGTGTCAGAGGTTCTGCTCACTCTGAGAGCTGGCTCTGAGCAAGCTGGATCAGAGTCAAGTACTTTCAATGGGTAAATAAAGGGTAACTTGCTGATGGGATACTTTGGAGTTATTTTAAGAGCCTTTGAAATTTGTACTTTGACTGGATCTCCGGTGTTCAGCTCTGGCAATGATTAGGCAGTATCATGTATATAGAATTGAATCCCTACAGTGTGGAAACAGGCAATTTGGCCCATTGAGTCTACACCAACCCTCAAAAGAACATCTCACCCCATCGTTAAAATCTTGCATTTCCCACAGCGAATCCACCTAGCCTGCACATTATGTGCAATTTGACATGGCCAATCCACCTAACCTGCACAGCTTTGGACTGTGGGAGAAAACCAGAGCACCCAGAGGAAACCCATGCAGACATGGGGAGAACATACAAACTCTACACAAACAGTCACACACAGCTGGAGTCAAACCCGGGTCCTTGGCGCTGTGAGGCTTCAGTGCTAATAACTGAGCCACTACACCACCCTGCTTTTAGCAAATTGAAACTTGGCTTTTCATCATTCACTTTAATTTTATCACTCACTCCTGTTACTATTGGCATCAATAGGCTTTTAGCCATTGGAAAATTAGTTTTAGTGTGGCATTACATTGGTTTTTGGACTGGACTGCTTTTTATGCCGATCGTGAATGCATTTCTCCATTCTGTGCTTTGTACAAGTCTATGTTGAATCTACATCATCTCCATGGAGGGGTGTCACAGCATCGCTCAATTGTTTAATTAAAAACAAATTTTAAGTAAAAAACAGACACAGGGGATTAGTCAAACTAAGAAGCACATACCTGCAATGATTCCCCCTGTGAATTAATCTGTAATCAAGTGAAGAATGGCTCTTGTTTCTTGTTTTACTGACTGCCTATCAGGAATCTAACACCGGAAAAACAGAAATGTACTGTCAAGCAATGGACTTAGCCTTTTAGACCAGCATTGTCCTGGGTTTGCCATTTCAGACTGAGCTCAGGCAACTGATCTCTGAAAGCTCAAACATCGAGATTAAGGAGGGAAAAAAATCAGTGATTCCCCTCAAGCCTGCTGCAATCCAATAACATGCACTGGACATGGGGTGACCACAAGAATGGGATTGTTTATTGATTATACCATGATTGAACGTCAGTCACTGATGAGCCTTGAACCAAAAGATGGGAGGGCAGTAGCTGAACATGTTAGGAACCATAGTTGAAGAGGGTGGTGCTGGAAAAGCACAGCCAGTCAGGCAGCATCTGAGGAGCAGGGAAATCGACGTTTCAGGCATAAGCCCTTACTCAGGAATTCCTGATGAAGGGCTTATGCCTGAAATGTTGATTCTCCTGCTAAAAGCTAGGACAGACAGAGTCGTCATCTCTGGGTTGTTGCCGGTGCCACGTGACAGAGAGGCAAAGAATAGGGAGAGAGTGCAGTTGAACACGTGGCTGCAAGGATGGTGTAGGAGGGAGGGCTTCAGATATTTGGACAATTGGACTGCATTCTGGGGAAGGTGGGACCTGTATAAACAGGACGGGTTGCACCTGAACCAGAAGGGCACCAATATCCTGGGGGGTAGGTTTGCTAGCACTCTTCGGGGGGGTTTAAACTAATTTGGCAGGGGGATGGGATCCGGACTTGTAGTCCAGCAAGTAAGCCAGCTGTGTGTCAGGATGTCCAAGACTGTAGGGAGGCTGTGGAGAAGGTAGCACTGACAGGGACTACTTGCGGACACAGAGATGGGCTCAAGTGCGTATACTTCAATGCAAGGAGTATCAGAAATAAGGTGGGTGAACTTAAGGCGTGGATCGGTACCTGGGACTACGATGTTGTGGCCATCACGGAAACATGGATAGATGAGGGACAGGAATGGCTGTTGGAGGTTCCTGGTTACAGATGTTTCAGTAAGATTAGGGAGGGTGGTAAAAAAGGAGGGGGGGTGGCATTGCTAATTAGAAATGGTATAACGGCTGCAGAAAGGAAGTTTGAGGGGGATCTGCCTCTGGAGGTAGTATGGGCTGAAGTCAGAAATAGGAAAGGTGCAGTCACCTTGTTGGGTGTTTATTATAGGCCCCCCAATAGCAGCAGAGATGTGGAGAAACAGATTGGGAAACAGATTTTGGAAAGGTGCAGAAGCCACAGGGTCGTAGTCATGGGCGACTTCAACTTCCCAAATATTGATTGGAAGCTCTTTAGATCAAGTAGATTGGATGGGGCGGTGTTTGTGCAGTGTGTCCAGGAAGCTTTTCTAACGCAGTACGTAGATTGTCCAACCAGAGGGGAGGCCATATTGGATTTGGTACTCGGTAACGAACCGGGACAAGTGGTGGGCTTCTTAGTGGGTGAACATTTTGGTGATGGCGACCACAATTCTGTGACTTTCACCTTGGTTATGGAGAGAGATAGGTGCGCACAACAAGGAAGTTTTTACAATTGGGGGAAGGGAAATTACGATGCTGTAAGACAGGATTTGAGGAGCATACGTTGGGAGCATAGGCTGTCAGGGAAGGATGTGGTGGAAATGTGGGACTTTTTCAAGGAGCAGATACGACGTGTCCTTGATATGTATGTACCGATCAGGCAGGAAAGAAATGGTCGTGTGAGGGAGCCTTGGTTGACGAGGGAGGTTGAATGTCTAGTAAAGAGGAAGAAGGAGGCTTACATAAGGTTGAGGAAACAAGGTTCAGACAGAGCAGTGGAGGGATACAGGATAGCCAGAAGGGACCTGAAGAAAGGGATTAGGAGAGCTAAGAGAGGGCATGAAAAATCCCTGGCGGATAGGATCAAGGATAACCCCAAGGCATTCTATGCGTATGTGAGAAACCTGAGAATGACGAGAACGAGGGTAGGTCCGATCAAGGACAGTGGTGGGAGACTGTGTATTGAGTCGGAAGAGATAGGAGAGGTCTTGAACAAGTACTTCTCTTCAGTATTTACGAACGAGAGGGACCGTGTTGTTGAAGAGGAGAGTGTGAAACGGACTGATAAGCTAGAAGAGATACCTGTTAGGAAGGAAGATGTGTTGGACATTTTGAACAACTTGAGGATAGACAAGTCCCCTGGGCCTGACGGGATATATCCTAGGATTATGTGGGAAGCAAGAGAGGAAATTGCAGTACCGTTGGCAATGATCTTCTCATCTTCACTGGCAACTGGGGTGGTACCAGGGGACTGGAGAGTAGCGAATGTTGTGCCCCTGTTCAAAAAAGGGAATAGGGATAACCCCGGGAATTACAGGCCAGTTAGTCTTACTTCTGTGGTAGGCAAAGTAATGGAAAGGGTACTGAGGGATAGGATTTACGAGTACCTGGAAAGACACTGCTTGATTAGGGACAGCCAGCACGGATTTGTGAAGGGTAGGTCTTGCCTTACAAGTCTTATTGAATTCTTCGAGGAGGTGACCAAGCATGTGGATGAGGGTAGAGCAGTGGATGTAGTGTACATGGATTTTAGTAAGGCATTTGATAAGGTTCCCCATGGTAGGCTTATGCGGAAAGTCAGGAGGCATGGGATAGAGGGAAATTTGGCCAATTGGATAGAAAACTGGCTAACCGGTCGAAGTCAGAGAGTGGTGGTAGATGGTAAATATTCAGCATGGAGTCCAGTTACAAGTGGAGTTCCGCAGGGATCAGTTCTGGGTCCTCTGCTGTTTGTAATTTTTATTAATGACTTAGAGGAGGGAGTCGAAGGGTGGGTCAGTAAATTTGCAGATGATACAAAGATAGGTGGAGTTGTGGACAGCGAGGAGGGCTGTTGTCGGCTGCAGAGGGACTTAGATATGATGCAGAGCTGGGCTGAGGAGTGGCAGATGGAGTTCAACCCTGCCAAGTGTGAGGTTGTCCATTTTGGAAGAACAAATAAGAATGCGGAATACAGGGTTAATGGTAGGGTTCTTGGTCAGGTGGAGGAACAGAGGGATCTTGGGGTCTATGTACATAGATCTTTGAAGGTTGCCACTCAGGTGGATAGAGTTTGTAAGAAGGCCTATGGAGTATTATCGTTCATTAGCAGAGGGATTGAATTCAAGAGTCGTGAGGTGATGTTGCAGCTGTACAGGACTTTGGTTAGGCCACATTTGGAGTACTGTGTGCAGTTCTGGTCGCCTCACTTTAGGAAAGATGTGGAAGCTTTGGAGAGGGTGCAGAGAAGATTTACCAGGATGTTGCCTGGAATGGAGAGTAGGTCATACGAGGATAGGTTGAGAGTTCTCGGCCTTTTCTCGTTGGAACGGCGAAGGATGAGGGGGGACTTGATCGAGGTTTATAAGATGATCAGAGGAATAGATAGAGTAGACAGTCAGAAACTTTTTCCCCGGGTACAACAGAGTGTTACAAGGGGACATAAATTTAAGGTGAAGGGTGGAAGGTATAGGGGAGATGTCAGGGGTGGGTTCTTTACCCAGAGAGTGGTGGGGGCATGGAATGCGCTGCCCGAGGGAGTGGTAGAGTCAGATTCATTGGCGACCTTTAAGCGGCATTTGGATAGGTACATGGATGGGTGCTTAATCTAGGATAGAAGTTCGGCACAACATCGTGGGCCGAAGGGCCTGTTCTGTGCTGTATTGTTCTATGTTCTATGTTCTATGTTCTATCCTGAACAGTGTATCAAAGAAGCTTTCACACATCATCACTCTATAAGCTACCTTAATGTTTTAGTCAGTATATTGGGGTGCAGAGTGAAGCAGCAAGGTTAGCATTGAGGCCACACTGCATTTCCTGCAGCTGTCTACACTCTTTGGTCCTCTCCTAGCCAGGCTATGGTGGCAGCTACACTTCAGGGAACTGTGTCAGCTCACAGGTAAACAGGAGAGGGTTATTCCTGGATTTGTGAGGAGAATGCATCTCTTCAATGTTTGAGGAATCCTGCAATCAACTAAATGGACCAGCAGTCATGTAACTGTTTGTTCTAAACTGAGACAAGGAAAACTCAAATCTTCAGGATTTGTCTGTCAGATAATGCTGGCCAGTTCCTGTAGTGGCAGAAGGTGGAGACACTGAAGAGGTCACACAGGACAAAGGGCTGACCTTCCATGGATGAATTGCCACCAGAGTTCTGTAACTCTCTGGGTAACATTGGGACACCGCTGTTTACCTGCCTTATATGGGGAAAGGGCAAAAAAGAAACAAAAGACCCAAAAATTCTCCACATCTTTGTTCCTTTCTTAGCACCCCATTTTTTTGTAGTCAAATATACTCAAAGTCAAGGAACAACATGTTTTCTCTCAGTGTTAGACTGTTTGAATACTCATGAACAACATAAGCAGATAGACCTTTCTCTCTTGCCTGAAACTGCCATCGTTGTATTTGAGTTTATATTCTCTGATTTATTTGTATGGTATCATAATCATTACATTGCTGTACAAATGTTCAATAAGTGCAAGTCTTGCCAGCCATGTCCTTGTTCAAAAAGTGAATTTTGAAAAATGGTATTGATACCTCATTGATTTGGGTTATAAAGAGAGGCCATGATTGTCAAAGAATTTATTATTCAACCATCAAATTTTCTCAAAGGAGTAGAGAAATGAACCAATGGTGATCTGTTGAGATGCTGACATTTGCTAGGAGCATGGGACACAAGTTTAATTTAAAACAACCATTGGAGCTAAATTAGCTATATGCTGAAAATTGACATAAGGGCCACAGTATATAATTCCACAATGTCCACTCCCTGAATTGAAGGCATCTCTTTGCTGCCAGATGCTTGAAGTGATTGCTACAAGTGACTAGAGCTGCCCATCTGCTCATTGGCATTACTCACAAGCCGTAGGGTAGAAATGCTACCTAAAAGAAGCCTGCTCTCTTAAAGGACATTTACAAAATGGTGGGAATTTGTCAAGACGTGAACCTGGGCTGTAATACTTTGAGGCTGATCATTTGAGTGAGAATCTAGATTTTCTAACAATGAGCCGGTGGTCTTCCTGTGTAAGAGATCAAGAACAAGAGAGACAAGGAGATATAGGTCGTGGGAAAAAAGAGTCAACAGAGATCAACACCAGGAGTCCTCCAAGAACATGAATACAGTGCAGAAAATGTTTAATGATCCAACACAGATTTTCAAAGTGTGTATGAGTTCATTTTCAAAAGGCACATTCTACCAACTAGGCAGATGCAGGAGATTAGAGTCAAGATTAGAGTAGTGCTGGAAAAGCACAGCAGGTCAGGCAGCATCTGAGGAGCAGGAAAATGGACGTTTCGGGCAAAAGCCTTTCTCATGAGATATCACCCGATATCCAATAATTTCTTAACAATCAGTACTCAATACTTCAACTTCTATACTTTGCCTCATTCTTTTATACACAGCAATTTTATAAACTTCAAGCTACAACTCACAGCTTGCATACATCAGTAGCTATTCAACCATGACAACCAAGTCATCCAAAATATAGTGCATAACACTCACTGCAACACATTATTTTTTCTTAAAGGCAGTCAGAGTGAACACAAATTGGGCATGCCTTATTTTAACCTGAGTGCAGGCCATGATAGCTGGGCCATTTGGCATAATTGTTGCCGAGGATATCAGCAAGCCTAATTCCCCCTCTCTCTTCGGATTTTATCTTCATCCAAGCATTTTTTTCTGATTCACAGGCTACAGGTGGTGGAAAGCTACACTTCTTATGTTCTGTTTTTCCTCACAATAGCTCTACACCCATGATTCTTTCATTTCAGATATATAAGAGCTGGAACCTTTCCAGTTAGATAGGAACATAGTGAAGAGTAAAGAATTTGACTCTTAATTTTACACTTGCAGTCATTGATTCAACCCATGTGAAAATGTATGATGCCTTCAAGACATTGTCCTTAATCCACTTTATTTCCTCTGGCAAAAGCAAATGAGATGAAGTTGATTATTTATAAATAGAGGACCTCATTTCCCTTAGTCTGTTGGAAAAACAATTTTAAAAAAGTTAGAAAGAAATGTTCTGGGCATACTGGAGCTCCATTTTGAAGTATACAAGATGAGTCAGGCCAATATGCGTCATACATAAACTTTATTAGTTTCTCCTTCTGGGATATTGCATATATTTGCAGCTACAGCCTGGAAAATGCCAAATGCATAAACGCTAAGAGCTTTGGCATCTTTGAAAGAAATAGGTGGTGCTGTTATTGTCTGACTTTGGGTTGCAATTCTGAGTGCCACAATTAGCAGATTATAATCACACCTTTCTTGGTGTTGTGAGAACTTCTTGAGATTTGCTGAATCTGATGTAAGAGAACTACTTCCTCAAGACCAGCCATTCATACAACCTTTTCCCAAGAGGCCTTCATCCTTACTACCTCCTCCATCCTCTAGTATCTTGTTCTGCTCTGTGTAACCTCATTTCATTCTCCCATGGAGAAATCTATGTCTGGAAACAAGTTATTTCAGTGCAAGCTTTTAAATGAACAAGAAAGTATGTCTGCACCAGCCAGACCATTCCCTGTAGACTATTCAATCTTTTGCCAAGTATAGAAGGCTCCAAAAACACATACAATTGCTGTAGCAGCCAGAAGAAATAATCCAGAAATTAACTTGTAAGTAAGTAGTTCATGATCACTTAAATACTGCTGGTGTGGGGTCCTTCATGCCACTAATGTTATGTTCAGCTGTGAAACATTAAGATCGACCATTGGCTGGAATATGCATTTGGAAAATGGGGTAGCGCTGAGTTCAAGTCAGAATTGCACACTGATGCATGGTCTTTAGGTTCCCACTTAAACCTCTTTACCACAATGTAAACCTAACTGGAAGTGTGCTCATGCATTCTGCACTCAATTTTGGAGTCGTGCATTGCTGTACAGTACCTACAAATAGATCACACACAGCCTTTGGCTGGGTGTTCAGAATTAGTTTGATTTAAAACACTTTCAAATACAGAAAAGTAAGTGGTGTGGAAAAAATGAACAAGTTGCATCAGTGCAGTGTTTTTCAGTTCAAAGCAAGTGGAGATAACAACAATACCAATCAAATGCATTCATATCATGTATCTAATATTGTACAACATTCTAAAGTTGGCACTGGATACAGAGCAGTGGATGGTTAATAGATTTGTGGTACTGATCAGGTTTAATCTGATTGCATGATGAGAAAACCTACAGCAAATGAATGACTGTGCCTATACAAATAAATTAAAAACTTAACTTTTAATTTCTAGGTGTAATGTTGCCGTTTTTGTCATCAGTAAGTAGTCAGGACTCCCAGCATAGAAATGCAGTTGCCATGACACTTGCTAAGACTGCTCTAATCTCTTGCACAAAGCTCACTACCTGCTGTGTCCTTTCGATATACTATGTACAATATTGCCTCATACTACACAGACATTCTTAACTTGATGGCTTAACCCTTAAAATATCTGTCGCTGCTTTGTGCTGCAACTGTATGGAGTTCCTATTTAGCTAGCAGCTTAAGGTTTTTCTTGTCAATATTTGACTCACGTACAAAGTCCCTTTGGTCCTGCAGCTTCCCTGTTATGTTTTTTCTCATTTGCCCCAAGTTTAACGCACTGATTTTTAACTTGGGCTGGGAGTTTAGCGTGGTGATGGCAACACAAGCAAAGGCTGTTCCAACTCAGAATAAAAGGCCTGAGTTATTTTAATTCCCACTTACCAAAGCCCAGCTCTAATCACCTCCTGAACGCATTAGGGTTAATGACATGGAAGGTGGTGGGTGAGCGCAGTCTTAGGGTATGAAGAGCCAAGAACCCATAGAGATGTTACCCACCAATCAAGTAACTGTGGGATGGACGTGAAAGGTCAAAAGGTAAGCAGGGTTTATCAACAGGATGCTTCATGTTTCTTTTGTAACCTAGAAGAGCATTTCTGCTCTTCCTAACTCACAAGAAAACGATAAAAATTGATGTATTTTCTAGTTCCATTCTGGAATTGGTCATGGATGAATAACTTTGTTTTGAGGCTGACATCAGACTGTGTGCATGTGGCACAATGTTGAAATGCTTCCTGGTCTATAAAATGGGAATATAGGAACTGCTCAATGATAAAGTGACCAAAGTCTACATTGACCACTTTCTACCATCCAGATGCATGATACAAAGATATTGGAGCTCTTAGTGAGCTTGATTCATCCTATTAACTCTGTCAGCATTGTCAATTGTCTTCAAACCCATTCTTATCAGGAGTGTTTGGTGGGGGGGGAGGGGGGGGGGGGGGTGGGGGTAGGGGGGGTGGTGGTGTGCAGAGCATGGGGTTATTGTCAGAACTTACATTTGTTCTTCACAAACTTCAAAACTCTCTCATTGTCTCCTGAGTCTGTCACAACACACGTCTCCCCTATTGTCCAATTTTCCAATGGCCATTATTGCCTCAGCCACTGGATTTATCTCTATAGGACCCTTTACCATTGTTCAACTCTCTTGACCTTCAAGCCGCATCTGAAATGATTCCTCTTTCTTCCTGCTTTCAGTTAGCTCTCCTAACCTCCTTTCCAATTTTAGTTTCCATTTAACATTTGATTTTACACATTAAAAGTGTAATATTATCACAAGTTACATTTCTTTTCATAGTAAAATGTCTTTCTCTTTCCAGGGAGGTAGGTGGACTGGAAGAAATTATTTCAATTATTATTGTAACAGCACCAAAACACACACTTGTGAGTATATACATTACAAACCAATGGCATTAGAAAGCTAATGGAGATTTCACCTCACTACTGCCTGTTTCACTCATTCCTGCTGCAGCGAAATCAAAAGGCAAAGACTCTCCAAGATCCTATTTTCTGAGATCATTCTGTCACGGCAATGGGGCAAAGACTCCCCATGCAGAAGTCTGCTTCAAAGAAAGATGAGTAACTTTTCAGACAGCTCCCTGAAGAACATTATGGATTACATGATTGTTTTGATGAATTAGCCTCTTTCACAGCTTTAATTTCAGCCAGACTTCAATGCGTGTGTTTGTCAAATACTTTTCACATTAACACCACAATGATCTCCACATGGTCCAAATGTGACTGAGTCCAGCATCTTGTCACCAGACGTTTGGTCCAATCCCAGCCCAGGTTTAATATGGTCGTTGAATGCTAGATTATTTTATTTTAAAGTATGCTCCACTCCATGCCTGGAAATATTGACTCTTGCTAGGTTAGAGCATCAGTTAGCCTTGCCAGTGTTAACCTTGGCTCAATGGTAGTGTTAGAGGATCTTAGGGGCATGTGTGCAACTCAGGCTGCAGTGCTGAGGGAGTACTGCACCGTTGGAGAGATTGTATTACAGTTCAGAAGTTAAGGCAAGGCTTTAACTACTGTCTCAGGTGAATATAGGATATCCCACACAGTATTTGGAGAGGAGCAAAGGAGTTTGTGAATTCATGAAAGATATCATGTAAAATCTTTTCTCTTTGTTCAATTGTCTATGCTTCATTTGTGAGCCAGCAGGGAAACTGGATTTGATTTAATGCACGCCCAGATAATAACCTGAACCAAACTGACTACCCATTTTACAACCTACCTGATGTTCAGCAATCTCCAATAGCATGTGAAATTGGTGTAAAAGGTTCAGTTAAAATTGCCTGATTATCAGGAGGTTATCAGATGTTTGATGGTACATTGTAACTGGTCCAGGCCATCTCCTTACTTTGTCCAGGATTGTACTTTCCAAGAGGAATGTCAGAGCATATGGAAGGATCTTCTTTAGGAGACCCTAATGTAAATTTTTTAAAAGGATTTTTAGAAGCTCTTCAGAGAAATGATTAATGTTGAACTTTCCAATTCATTTCCCCAAATAGCACCTGAACTGAATTGCTATTAGGGGTGGTAGTGGCTACGTAGAGCAGTTGATCTTCTGTAATTACACTGGCACCACTCCCCACCTCTTCCTTCGCTACATTGATGACTGCATTGGCACCACTTCGTGCTCCCGCGAGGAGGTTGAGCAATTCATCAACTTCACCAACACATTCTACCCTGACCTTAAATTTACCTGGACTATCTCTGACACCTCCCTTCCCTTCCTGGACCTCTCCATCTCCATTAATGATGACCGACTTGACACTGACATTTTTTACAAACCCACCGACTCCCACAGATACCTGGATTACACCTCTTCCCACCCTACCTCTTGCAAAAATGCCATCCAGTATTCCCAATTCCTCCGCCTCTGCCATATCTGCTCCCTGGAGGACCAGTTCCACCACAGAACACACCAGATGGCCTCCTTCTTTAGAGACCGCAATTTCCCTTCCCATGTGGTGAAAGATGCCCTCAAACACATCTTATCCACATCCCGCACCTCTGCCCTCAGACCCCACCCCTCCAACCGTAACAAGGACAGAATGTCCCTGGTGCTCACCTTCCACCCGACCAACCTTTGCATAATCCAATCATCCGCCGACATTTCTGCCACCTCCAAAAAGACTCCACAACCAGGGATATATATTCTCTCCCCACCTCTTTCCGCCTTCCGCAAAGACCGTTTCCTCCGTGACTACCTGGTCAGGTCCATGCCCCCCTACAACCCACCCTCCCATCCTGGCACTTTCCCCTGCCACCGCAGGAACTGTAAAACCTGCGCCCACACCTCCTCCCTCACCTCTATCCAAGGCCCTAAAGGAGCCTTCCACATCCATCAAAGTTTTACTTGTACATCCACTAATATCATTTATTGTATCCGTTGCTCCCGATGCGGTCTCCTCTACATTGGGGAGACTGGGCGCCTCCTAGCAGAGCACTTTAGGGAACATCTCCGGGACACCCACACCAATCAACCACACCGCCCCGTGGCCCAACATTTCAATTCCCCCTCCCACTCTGCCGAGGACATGGAGGTCCTGGGCCTCCTTCACTGCCGCTCCCTCACCACCAGACACCTGGAGGAAGAACGCCTCATCTTCCGCCTCAGAACACTTCAAGGCATCAATGTGGACTTCAACAGTTTCCTCATTTCCCCTTCCCCCACCTCAACCTAGTTCCAAACTTCCAGCTCAGCACTGTCCCCAGGACTTGTCCGGACTTGTCCTACATGCCTATCTCCTTTTCCACCTATCCACTCCACTCTCTCCTCCCTGACCTATCACCTTAATCCCCTCCCCCACTCACCCATTGTCCTCTCTGCTACTTTCTCCCCACCCCCACCATCCTCTAGCTTATCTCTCCACGCTTCAGGCTCACTGCCTTTATTCCTGATGAAGGGCCTTTGCCCGAAACATCGATTTCGCTGGTCCTTGGATGCTGCCTGAACTGCTGTGCTCTTCCAGCACCACTAATCCAGAATCTGGTTTCCAGCATCTGCAGTCATTGTTTTTACCTCATTTGGCTCAGCGGTTAGCACTGCTGCCTCATAGCACCAGGGTCCCAGGTTCGATTCCAGCCTTGGGTGACTGTGTGGCATTTGCACATTCTCCCTGTGTCTGGGTGCTCTGGTTTCCTCCCACAGTCCAAAGATGTGCAGGTCAGGTGAATTAGCCATGCCAAATTGTCCATAGTGTTAGGTGCATTAGTGAGAGGGAAATGGGACTGGGTGGTTTACTCTTTGAAGGGTCGGTGTGGAATTGTTGGGCCGAAGGGCCTGTTTTCACACTGTAGGGAATCTAATCTACTTATGGAGGCTGTTACAGATTGTTTAAAAAATATAAGGCATTGGAGCTGAATTCATATTTCTACTTGGGGTTAGGAGATATGGATAAGGCAAAAGGCTGATTTTGCATTGATATATTTGTTTATCTATTCAGAGACAGGTAGTCTCTGGGACCAAATTGATGTCACCTTCGAGTTGAAGAGAGATTGTTAATGAAGCAGTAAGCATTGGTGTTAATTTTCAAAACTGCCTTGAGTCACCAAAGTTTCCATCAATTGGAATGTAGTCAGTGTAACTCCTTTATTATGAAGGGAGGGAGGCAACAAAACTGTAGGCCAGTTAGATTGACATCTGTCATGGGGAAATGTGTTAAAATTGATCATTAAAAAGATTTTGATCTTAGAAGAACTCAAGGGCTATTGAGAAGAGTCAGCATTGTTCTATCAAAGGCAATCATGGACCTCTGTTAGACATTAGTGTGGTGCTGGAAAAGCACAGCAGATCAGGCAGCAACTGAGAGCAGGAGAATCGACATTTCAGACATAGGCTCTTCATCAGGAATGAGGCTTGTGGGTCGGGGGGGCTGAGAGATAAATGGAAGGGAGGTGGGGCTGGGGTGATGGTAGCTAAGAAATCGGTAGGTAGATGAAGGTGAGGGACAAGGTGATAGGTCAGGGGGTGTAGAGTGTACAGATGGGAAAGGTGATGGACAGGTCAGGAGAGTGGTGCTGAGTTGGAGGCTTGGGACTAGGACAATGTAGGGCGGAGGAGAAATGAGGAAACTGTCAAAATCCACATTTATCCCATGTGGTTGCAGGGTCCCAAGGCGGAATATGAGGCGTTCTTCCTCCAGGTGTCAGGTGATAACAGTTTGGCGATGGAGGAAGCCCAAGACTTGCAGGTCCTTGACAGAGTGGGAGGGGAAATTGAAATGTTCAGCCACGGGGCAGTGGGGTTAGTGGGTGTTGGTACTCCAGAGATGTTCTCTGAAACAATCTGCATGAAGGCATCCATCTGTGTCTCCCCGATGTAAAGGAGACCACATCAGGTGCAAAGGATACAATAGATGACATTGGTCGTTTGTGTTGCAGACATTTCGTCCCCTGTCTAGGTGACATCCTCAGTGCTTGGGTCGGACACCTGATGAAGGAGCGTTGCTCCGAAAGCTAGTGCTTCCAATTAAACCTGTTGGACTATAACCTGGTGTTGGGTGATTTTTAACTCAGTGCTTGGGAGCCTTCTGTGAAGCTTCCCAAGCACTAAGGGTGTCACCTAGACAGGGGACGAAACGTCTGCAACACAAATTCCCAGCTCGGTGAACACAGCCACAACAACGAGCACCCAAGCTACAAATCTTCTCACAAACTTTGAATATCCTGACTTGGATGATTAGCTATGATTAAAATGAATGATGGAGGAGGTCTGAAGAGACAAATGTTCTATTCCTGTACCTAGTATCTGTTTCAATGTTTCTAAATGTTTGCATTCGAAGTTAGGCCCTGCATGGCACAAAGCTGCTCTATATCTTACCATCATATATAATCATCATTTAACTGTTGCTAACAAGTTTGATCTGAACTTCTGACAATACCAGAAGAATCCACAATGATATAAAAGGGAAAGAAACAAATGGAAAAGCCAAAGTTTGGATGGAAGACAGGAAAAATTAAATGGCACAAGTAATAATTGCATGAGCAAAGGTTGTGGTAATGTAAAATATGGAGACAAGTCTAGAAATAGTATATGGAGCAACATCAGAATCTTTATCATTTCCTGCTGTTTGAAGCCAAGAAAGTAGTAGTTACAATCTGAAATTTCTCAACTCTGAATCAAGTCATGAGTAGTGCAAATTGTCTATTCAAAAGATACTATTTGTCGAATTCTGTCAATGTCATTTTGAATAGTATAGGATTTGAGGGCAGAGACGTCAGAATGGGGGTCGACTGAGATTAAAAGTGGCCAGCAAGTGGAAGTTCAGGGTCATACTGGTGAACTGAATGTCAACAAAACAGTTGACAATGGGAAGCATGCAGATGAAGGGTAATTGTTGCATCTCCTGTGTTTGCATGGGTCAGTGCTGCTGGATAATCCATAGATTCTGGAGGCTGGTGGGACAAAAGTGAGGACCTGGGAACCCTGTCGTTGTTCTGGGAAAGAGAGGAAGACATGAGGCTGAAAGTGCAAGAAATCTGTCAGAAACATTCTAAAATCAAAAGCTAAATCAAAGAGACAGGTTAAGGGAACTGATGAAGGAAGAGACAGAATACAGAGGTACTTAGAAAGAGAGGATTCCAGAAGCTTAAGGACTAGATAACTGAAGGTACAGCCAACCTCTGTTCGAGAGATTAAAATGAGGCATGTGCAAATGGTCAGATTTGAAGGAACACATATTTCAGTAGATTGTAAGGCAAGAGAAGATTATGAAGAGGAGGGGAGGGCCATTAAGGCATTTGAAAATGAAAATGAGAATTTTACAGTTGAGTTATTGCTGGGTGAGAAGCTAATGTAGCCTAAACAGGAATGATACATAATTAGGACCTGGTGTGAAAATGGATTTGGTGAAGACATGGATGATAACATCTGCAACAGATGAGTTGAAGCAAACTAAGACAGGTGATTTTTAAGGCAAATGCCACGATCACAGTTCAACTTCAGCTGAATCAGGGATGAACGTTAGAGCCCATGTCGTCTGTATAGTGCAGGCACTTTGAGCTACCCAGTAAAGCTTCCTCAGTAATTCTGCCTAAGTTTTCCTATTTTAAAATTAGCTGACACATTGCCTAGCTTTATTCTCCACACCTCGTGCTTTGGCACTAACTTAATGATCAGAGGAAAGCGATTCTCATCACAGCCAAAGACATAATTCTAGATCTTTCTTTTCGTGAACCCTTGTGCCATGCTGGCAACCATTGTTAGGAATTGGGAATTAAACATGAATGATGGATATTATTGTTAGTATATAATCAGATTTGTTACAGTCTTAATTGGTGTGGTTTTAAAAGTGTGATAGGTGTGGATCCCACACATGTATGGCACCAACAATATTCAAATTTCAAAATAAACCCATTAAGACCATCCACAAAGAATTGTCCCAATTTATTGAGTGCCAATACCATACTTAAAAGCTTTATTTAAGGAACCTTTAATTACTTGAGTGAGAGAGTAGTGCAGTACAATTAATACCTCCCTTGTTATGTTCTGTCAGAATGGGAGGTGGTTACAAGATAACACCAAGCAAGTGGTGGTACCAGTTTTAATCTCTACTGTAACAAGCAAAGTTGTCATCTTGATCTTTGTTCTCTGAGTGCTTATAGACTGCCTTGCAGTCAATAGGAACACACTAACATTTTGATGTTCACTTTGAGATGCCATGCAGTGCCTTGACAGTGAGTAGTCAATCTGCTTTGACTAAAGTAGGTATTGCTTGGACCCAAGAAAATAACCTTCGCAACAAGAGTAAATGAGTACAGTTGTGAAGAAGTCAATTAACATGTAAACAAGTTCAACTATGCAGAGAAGGGTGATGGCAGATAGGAACTAGTTAGATCATCATTTAAGGAAGAGTCTCGCGATCATGGTGGGAGACGGAGATGTAGACAAACTGGAAACTGTTAAACTGATGGAGGACATCAGAAGGATTACAGTTACAGGTAAGAACAGATTTGATAAGAGGAGAAGAAAGAGAGTTGAGCTCAGAAGAAATCTGCTCAGGAAGACTACGTTTGATTTTGAGAAGAAGGTTGTAGGAGGCGATTCAAGGTGAGGGGACTATGAGGTTGGAGGCCATTGAGGGAAGAATGTCAGGATGCCAGAATCACTCAGTTGTTGCAGAACTAAAAGAGGCCATTTAATGACGGTTCTCCTTAGGACAGGTTTAAGTTTTGTCAAAACTCCACCTTCTCTACATGGCCCTGTGCATTCTTCATTTTTCCATTAACGATTCAATTTCTTCTTAAATGTCTCATTTGAATCTACGTCCATCTCAGGCAGAGCACTGACTTCACGTGAGATCCTACTCATATGAAGAATTGCCTCCTTATGTCACTACTGCTTCTTTTACCTATCACCATAAATCTGCATCTATTGTTCTTCAAAGTTCCAACAATGGGAATGATTTTTCCCTATCTACTCTATCCAGACCACAAATGGTTTTGAATGCCACAATCAAATCGTCTCCAAGGAAAGCAGATCCAACTTTCCCAATCTACCTACTTAATGGAAGTTTCTCAACCACAGAACTATCTTCATTAACCTTTACTGCACTCTCTTCAATGTCTTCATGTGATTCCTAGGTGTGACCCCAGATTTACGCACAATGCTCCAACCCAGAACTTGGAAAGCCAATCTGTGTGAGAAACAGAGTCATGATAGGAGATCAAAAACAACATCAGAGAGCCCCTTCAAGCTGTTTCCAGCTGTCAGAGCTGACGCGTGTATCACAGGAAAATAAGCAAGTGATTAGTGGGTATTTCTTTTGATTGGCCAAATGGTTTAAATCAGGCAACCTTATTATAGCTGAAGATGACAGTTAAGAAATTCATTTTTAAAATATTTAACATCCAAATTAATTTCTTAAGTAGATTAGAGATGGCTGGGCAGCTGATATGTTGCAGCTCTAGTGTGTGGGGGCTGGTGAATGCTGGCGTAATCAACAGTGACCACATCTGCAGCAAGTGTTGGTTATTGAGCAACGTCAGTTCAGGTGTGATGAACTGGAGTCCAAGCTGCAGACACTGCAACACATCAGGGAGGGGAAGGGTTACCTGGACACGTGTATCAGAAGGCAGCCATACCCCTTAGAATAATTACTTCAAATTTGATGGATGGTCAGGGATGTAAGTATGTGACTATGAGTGAAGCAGGTACAGGAAATCAAGAAGTTAGCTTTGGAAGAGTGTCAGCTAGAGCCCTTGTCTAATACATAAGAGATTCTTGATCCCAATGTGGATTAGGGTGGGAGAGTGAACTGGTCCAGGGCATCTTTCTAGCAGGTGGGAAAAAAAGAAATATAGCAGTAATAGAAGTAGCATAGTGAGGGGAATAGGTAACAAGGCAACAGACCACCCAGGCAACAAGGACAGAATCTATAGGCTGTGCCACCTTCCTAGTGCCAAGGTTAAGGAAAATTTGTCTGGGTTGGAGGGGAAATTGGAATGGGATGGAAAGGATCAATCTAGGACTAGAAAAACAATTCTGCTATGGGATTATGAGTAACTCAGAACTAAATTAGAAAGCAAATTCACAAAAGTGATAATTTCCCAAATACTACCTGAGTCAAGTGCAAATTGACATATGCGGGATAAGATAAAGGGGCAAATGCTCGGTTTAAAAGTTTGGTGGGAGATGGTGCAATTTCAATTCAATTAAAAATATTTATCATTAAGAATCTACTGATAACCATGAAACAAATACTGAAAAAAGCCATCTGGTTCACTAATGTCCTTCAGGGAAGGAAATCTGCCATGCTCATCTGGTCTGGCCTACATGTAACTCCAGAGCCATAATAATGTCATTGACTCTCAACTGCCATCTGAAATGGCCTAGCAAGCCATTCAGTTCAAGGGCAACTAGAGATGGGCAATAAATAGTGGGCAGCCGGTGACTCCCACATCCCACAAGTGAATTAAATAAATGCATTGTTGGACACAGTAAAGAAGAGATTTACCAGGATATTATTTGGGCTGAAGAATCTTAGTTATGAAGAGAGATTGGATAGACTGGTGTCATTTTCCTTGAAGCACAGAGTGAGGTGAGACATAATTGAGATGTACAAAATTATCAAGGGTACAGGCAGGATAGATTGGAAAAAAACTTTCCCCTTGATGGAGGGATCAATGAACATGGATTTAAATAAGTGTCAGGAGACTTGGAGAGGATGTGAGGAAATATTCTTTCACCTAGAGGATGGTGTCAATCAGATTAGTGTAGGATGGTAGAGGCAGAAACCCTCAATACATTTAAGAAGTATTTACATGGACATTTGCAGTGCCAAGACATAGGAGGCTATGAGCCAAGTGCCAGAAAATGGGATTAGCATAGTTAGGTGGTTATTTGGTATAGACTTGTTGTCTTTTTCAGTACTGCAGATCTCTCTGACTCCATAAGGGTGGTGTGATCGTCATCTGGTGTGCAGAACGCTACCTGGCAATGTGAAACTGTTGCTAGTTGTCAGAAAACCCCATCTGGTTGCCTCCGACATGACCTTTTTTTAACTTTAACCAAGAATTCCTCCATATTGTGGTTGACAGAACTTCAGCAATGTCTGATCCATCTCTCACATTTCTGCCCTCACCCTTTCCCTTCCTTCCCAGAACATGATAAGGTTCTCCTTACTTTCCACCCCACTAGTCTTAGCTTTCAAAGGATCACCTTCAGCCATTTCTGCCATTTTCAGCAGGATGTCACCACCAAACACATCTTTCCCTTCTCTCCACTGTCAGCAAGCTGCAGGCAGTGTTCCCTTTGTAACACCGTGGTCCATTCCTCCATCACTCCTAACCCTTCCTCATTCATCCAAGGGACCTTCCCATGCAATCATAGAAGTGTCACACTTGCCCATTCACCTCCTCAGTCCTCATTGTTCCAAGGCCAAACAAACCTTTCAAGTGAAGCAGTGTTTTACTTGTACTGCTTTCAATCTAGTCCACAACATCTGATGGAAAATCTCAGTGGGTCCAGCAGCATCTGGGACAGAAAGCAAAATTAATGTTTCAGTTCTTTGTCAGAACTGATTGCATTTGAGAAAAGATATATAAAGCCACGATCTCCCACTTCATCAATATATTCCCATTTATTGAATAATCCTTTATACTGTTTGACTTCCCTAAATGTATTACCTCACATTTATGAGAGTTGAACTCCATCTGCTACTCACTCCACCAAACCATCTATATCATTTTGGAGCTTACAGCTGTCCTTTACCTTTTCCATTGCATGGCCAATTTAGTGTCATCTGCGAATTTCCCAATTGCCCTCCACCTTCAAGTCCAAAGCGTTTATGTATAACACAGACATGAGAGGTCCCAACCCTTGAAACAGCTTTCCATTCACAATGGCAGCCATCAACCTTTGTTTCCTGTTACTAAGCCAATTTTGGACCAATTTGACACATTACCCTGTATCCCATGGGCTTTTACTTTTTTGACCAGTCTGCCATCATGATGCGAAATTGCTTTGTGTGGAAGTAAGGAATAATGAGGGAAAGAATACATGAGTAGAAATCATATCTCAGCCCCATAAATTTGTCTTGTTGTAGGAGAAAGTACAAATCACGAAATAATGAAGGTGTGTAAGAGGGGCACGACAATTGTCATGGGTTGTTTTAATCTGCACATTGATCAGACAAATCAAAAAGGCAAGGATAGCATGGAAGGCAAATTTGTAGGGTGCATAAGGAATTGTCTCTGGGAGCAGGACATTGCAGAATAAATCCGGGAAAGAAGTTATTTTAGATGTACTAACGTGTATTGAGGTAAGATTAATAAGAGATCTTGTGACTAAGGATCCTGTACGAGGAAGAATTCCAAATTCAGTTTGAGAGAGAACAACTTGGGCCTCAAACCAGAGTTCTCAATTTAAATAAGGGCAGTTATCGAGGCATGAGGGCTGGAAGCAGAGACTAAAATGAAAGTCAGTGGATGAGCTGGACCAGACACTTTAGCAGGTATTTAATAATGAGAAGCAAAAATTCATGCTGGTCAAAAGGAGAACTCAATGAGAATGATGAACCATCCTTGGTTAACAAAAGTGTTAAAGGAGGATAGCCAATCAAAAACTAAGGCATATAAAGTGGAAAAAATTGGTGACAGGTCAGAGGATTGTGATTTTGTTTTAGGAACAAGCAGTAGATGACTAAAAATCTAATAGAAAGAACAATATTTGTAATTGTGAAAGCAAATTGGCAAGCAATTTAAAAACAAAAAAATAGCTTCATAAGTATATAGAAGTGTGGAACCCTTGGAGGATGCAAACAGGAAATTATTGGGGATTGGGGAATAGGGAAAGTTAGATAAGTTAAATCAAATATTGTGCAATGGTCTTCGTGGTGGAGGACACTATAAACATCCCAAAATTTGCAAATAAGCAAGCTCCTAATGGGAGGAAGGATCCTCTAACAATTGCTATCATAAAGGACAAGTTAATGGGACTAAAGGCAGACAAGTCTCCAGGATCTGAGGCCTTGTATCCAAGGCTTTTAAAGGAAGTGGTTGTAGAGAACGTGGAGGCTTTGGTGGAAATATTCCAGAACTCACTCAATTCGAGAGGATCCTGGGAAACGATTAAATTGTTTTGTCTGTTCAAGGCCAGTCAGCCTATTAGTTGTCATTAGGAAAATGCTACAGTACGTTACTAAGGAAGAATCAGAGAATCCTTACATCGTGGAAAGAAGTAACTTGGCCCACTGATTTTACACTGACCATCCAAAAAGCACTCCACCCAGACTTCCACCCTATCCCTGTAACCCCAAATTTACTATGACTAAAACACCTAGCCAGTGCATCTTTTTGACTGTGGGAGGAAGCTGGAGCATTGGTCAGAAACCCACGCTGATACAGGGACAACATACAAACTCCATCCAGTCAATCACCCAAGGCTGGAATCAAACCAGGGTCCCTGGTGCTGTAATACAGCCATGTTAACTACTGAGCCATCGTGCTGCCCTCATTCCAGAGAATTTAGAAAATGTAGTAAAATAGGACTAAAAATAGACCAGTCAGCTCTTTAAACCTGCTCCATTGTTCAATATGATTGTGGCTGATCATCCAATGCAGTACTCTGTTCCCACTTTCTCCATATACATGTTGATCCCTTTAGCCCTAAGACTTCTATCTAACTCCTTCTGAGATCACCTCTCATTTTTCTGAACTCCAGTCAATATAATCCTAACCAATTCTGTGTCTCCCCATATGTCAGTCCTGACATTCTAGGAATCAGTCTGATAAATCTTCACTGCAAGGTCTTTATCCAGCGACAGTGAAATGATGTCACTATATTTCCAAACTGTATTTGTTCCTGTATTTAAGAAGAGTATTCTGGCACGAGAGGCAGTTTAAAGGAGATGCACTTGGCTGATAGTGGTTAACTTAGCAATAACAGCTGAGCAGGTTAGATTAGATTACTTACAGTGTGGAAACAGGCCCTTCGGCCCAACAAGTCCACACCGACCCAGACCCATTCCCCTATATTTACCCCTTCACCCAACACTATGGGCACTTCAGCATGGCCAATTCACCTAACCTGCATATTTTTGGATTGTGGGAGGAAACCCACGCAGACACAGGGAAAATGCTCAAACTCCACGCAGAGAATCGCCTGAGGCAGGATTTGAACCCAGGTCTCCGGTGCTGTAAGGAAGCGGTGCTAATCACTGAGCCACTGTGCCACCGTGCCACCCCATGGTACTTTATTCATTAGAGCTTAGAAGAATGAGAGGTGATCTTACTGAAGAGAACAAAATGTTGAAGGCTTATCAGAGCTCATTTCGAGCTCCGATGTAAAGTCATTTCTTGTCTTGGAGGGCAGTGAATGATTGAAAGTCTCTACCCTGGAGAGTTATGGAGACTAGAACACTGAAACCGTTTCAAGTGGAGGTGGATATATCGAGAGTGTGTTCCTCCTCCCTTGTTGTGCGGCACTTTCTTAAACACATTCTGGAAGTCCTATGCAGTAACAGGCAAAGTAAGAGACGTTCTTGGAAAGCAATGTTCAGCAGTCCCTTGTGGTCCGAGCAATATAGGAGAGAGCATCATAGAATTGCCACTCAGTCTCTGTTAGATGAATGTCTGTATACTAGTTTGCAATGAAATAATATAGAATATAATCACCATTTTTGCCTACCCAATAGCATTTGACCTACTGCATCTTTGGGAATATTTGGTTAATATTAATGGAGAGTCACTCTATTCCTGCCAAATGGCTTCAGGATTTGTATATCAGGCATAGCTCAATGGGTAATATTCTTGCCTCTGGGTCAGAGAGTGTTCCTGCAGAGAAGTCAGCACTAAATCTAGGGTGATGGCTCCAGTGCACTTCTGAGGGTATGCTTCTCTGACCTAATTTCCATATATTAAATGTGATACTTAGCCAATGCACAGTCTACCTGTCAGTTGGATGTCAAACATCCCATGGCATTATTTACAAGAACAGCAGAATTCTCCCATTTCTTGACCAAAATTTATTGCATTACTAACATCCCAAAAACAGATTATCTGGTCATTATTGTGCTGTTATTTGTGGAAAATTGCTCTTTGAAATTTATTTAACATGTTTCTCACATAACAGCATTTACTACACCTCAAAAGTATTTATTGGCTATGTAGGTTTGATGTTGCGAATTAGTGAAAGGGGCTATATAAATGTAAGAACCTTCCTTCTCTTTACTTAATGGATGATATTTACTTAAGCTCCTAGATTCTTGCATCCTCCTGAGACTCGTTCACCTAGCCCTCTGGTTAACATATGAGCAGTTTTCTTCATTGTTATTCAGCAATTGCCAAAATCTAATTCAAAATTTCCAGAAAACATAACAGTATGAGTTGTTTGTATTTCTTTCAAAGATTGGAGAACAATGGAGAGGAGTGGGCATCTCCTGAGAGTATAACTCATTACATTACATATCTCTGCTCTGTACACCATGTGCATTTATAAGCACACACCCAGTCATTATAATGCAGTACACAAATGTCTAGACAACAGACACCTGGCCGCAATTAGCTTGCTGTCTAAACTGGATAAATGGGCTCATATGACACAGTTTCTCTTAGTTTCAGGTTCTGGCAAGAGCTTGAATAGGGTGCAGCCAGAATAATGATTGTTAAGATAAATTTACTTTGCAGCATTTATTGTCTCTCTCTAATATTATCAAGACCTTTCCTCACCAGTTCCTTTAAGTTTAAGTGAGAAACTTACTTCCTCTGTTGTCACTGTGCTTAAATAGAGACTCATCATTTCTATCATCAATATTGCCAAGGATGTTGCCAAATCTCTGTTTGGCAGAACATATTTTTAAGGGACGGCATGGTGGCTCAGTGGTTAGCACTGCTGCCTCATAGCAGCAGGGTCCCAGGTTTGATTCCAGCCTCAGGTGACTGCCTGTGTGGAGTTTGTATATTCTCCCCATGTCTGCATGGGTTTCCCCTGGGTGCTCCAAAGATGTGCAGGTTAGATGAATTGGTTGTGCTAAATTACCCGTAGAATTAGGTGCATTAGTTAGAGGGAATGGGTCTGGTGGGTTGCTCTTTGGAGGGCTGGTGTGGCCTAGTTGGGCCGAAGGGCCTATTTCCTCACTGTAGGGAATCTAATCTAATCCGTGGATGTGATGACAAAAATCCAGTTGAATTCTCAGAAACGTGGGTGAAAATTATCACAAGGTTTTAAGATGAGAAAGCTTATTTTAGCCAAATTCCTGATTAGAATGCAGGCACATCAACTGTCTTTTAATACAAGGGGTTTACAATACAAGAAAAAGGAAGTCTTGCTTCAATTGTTTTAGGCTCCAGTGAGCTATAACCTGAGTATTTGTGTGAATTTGATCTTTATATTGAAAGGAAAATATAGTCACCTTAGGAGCATCGCGGTGAAAGTTCACAGTGTATTGAGTTTAGGAGTTGGGAGGTCATTCATCTTGCAGCTGTACAGAACATCAGTCAGGCCACTCTGGAAGACTGAGTTCATTTCTGGTCTCCCTACTAAAGGAAAGATGTTGGTACACTTAAAAGGGTGCAGAAAAGGTTTACAAGGATTTGTAGGGGCTGGAAGATTTAAGCTATAGGGAGAGGTTGAATGGGCTGGGGCATCAGAGTGTGAGGAGTGACCTTGTATAGGTTTATAAAACTATGAGGGGCATGGATCGGGTGAAGAGCCAAGGTCTTTTTCCCTGGGTAGGGGACTCCAAAATTAGAGGGCATTGGTCTAAGAAAGGTTTAAATGGGACCTAAGGAACAATCTTTTCACGCGGAGGGTGGTGCGTGTATGTAATGAGTTGCCAGAGGAGGTGGTGGAGGCAGGTACAATTACAACATTTAACAAAACATTTCATGGGTGCATGTATAGGAAGGGTTTGGAGGGACATGGGCCAAGTGCTGGCAAATTAGACTAGATTAATTTAGGATATCTGAGCTGCATGGACTAGTTGGACCAAAGTGTCTGTTTCCGTGCTATACAACTCTATGACATAATCCTCTGAAAGATAAACAAATCTGTTCATCTCTGTCTTGAGAGAAACACCTCATTTTAAAAGATTGGCCCAGTTTTGGACTTACCCACATGTAGAAAAATCATTTTCACGTTCACCTTGTCAAAGCCATTCAGGATCTCATATACTTCAATTAAGTCGTCCCTCACTCATCTAAACTCCAGTGAAAACAAGTCCTGCCGGTCCAACTATCCTCATAGGACAGAACTGTTACAATGCAGCAGCACACAATTCAGTCCATTGTGTTTCCACCAGATCTTCAAACGAGCATCACGACCTAGTGCCTTTTCTCCATACCTCTGCAAATTATTTCTATCTAAAGAATCATCCAATGTTCACTTGAGTGTCTGAATTGAACCTCCCTTCACCAAATTCCAGGTAGTACATTCCATACCATTCAATAAATCAATATCAATTAACCAATACCATTTTATTGTTACACGTACTCCATTGTAGGAGTACAGTGAAAAGCTTTTATAATGTCTGCTTCTTATGGAGACATTCTAGGTTCAAGTACCTAGGTACAATTCTTGGATACAGCAGCAGAAGAAAAGTAGTTGCATTACTTACAGAGTTAAAAAAAAGCTAAAAATAGGACACATTAAAGGATTGACATTACAATAAGGTAAGAAATTTCAGGTAGATACTACAGTGTAGCAGCTCAGCACACGGTCTCTGCACATGGTCTGACCACCAATGCCAGATCTCATTCCAACAATCGCCCGCGCTCTGCTCTGAGCCCCAGACCGCTCTGTACCAGCACTCAGTTGCTCCAAGGTAAGTGCCTGGACTGATTCCCCCATGCCGGTCTCTGCCTGGACTCGTCAGCGCGATGCTCCGAGGCTTCTTCCCAAAACGCTACTCTAGAACTCGCTGCTCATGCACTGTACCAGGGATCATTGCTCATGGTGTTCCAGGGCTCACAACCCACATGCTGTACCAGGGCTCGCTGCTCCCAGTGTTCCAGGGCTCACAATCCACATGCTGTACCAGGGCTCGCTGCTCCCAGTGTTCCAGAGATCACAACCCACATGCTGTACCAGGGCTCGCTGCTCCCAGTGTTCCAGAGATCACAACCCACATGCTGTACCAGGGCTCACTGCTCACCGTGTTCCAGGACTCACAGCCCACATGCTGTACCAGGGCTCACTGCTCACCATGTTCCAGGACTCACAGCCCATCTGCTGCACCAGGGCTCGTTGTTCACAATGTTCCAGGGATCACAGCCCACATGCTGCACCAGAGCTCGCTGCACATGGTGTTCCAGGGCTCACAGCTCACAGGCTGTACCAGGGCTCAATACTCCTGGTGTACCAGTGATCACAAACCACATGCTGAACCAGGGCTCACTGCTCCCTGTGTTCCAGGGCTCACAACCCACATGCTGTACTAGGGCTCGCTGCTCACCGTGTTCCATTACCCACAGCCCAGATGCTGTACCAGGGCTCACTGCTCACAGTGATCCAGGGATCACAGCCCACATGCTGTACCAGGGCTCGCTGTTCACAGTGTTCCAGGGATGACAGCTCACATTCTGTAACAGAGCTCACTGATCACAGTCTTCCAGAGATCACAACACACATGCTGTACCAGGGCTCGCTGCTCCCTGTGTTCCAGGGCTCATAGCCCACATGCTGTACCAGGGCTTGCTGCTCACAGTGTCCCAGGGATCACAACCCACATGCTGTAACAGGGCTCGCTGCTTCCGGTGTTCCAGGGCTCACAACCCATATGCTGTACCAGTGCTGGCTGCTCATGGTGTTCCAGGGCTCACAGACCACACGCTGTGCCAGAGCTCGCTGCTTGTGGGGTTCCAGGGCTCATAGTCCACATGGAGTACCAGGGCACGCTGTTCACAGTGTTCCAGGGCTCACAACCCACATGCTGTACCAGGACTCGCTGCTCATGGTGTTCCAGGGCTCACAATCCACATGCTGTTCCAGGGCTCGCTGCTTGTGGTGTTCCAGGGCTCACAGCCCACATGCTATAAGAGGACTTGCTGCTCACAGTGTCCCAGGGAACACAACGCACATGCTGTACCAGGGCTCGCTGCTCCCGGTGTTCCAGGCTCACAACCCACATGCTGTACCAGAGCTCGCTGCTCCCGGTGTTCCAGGCTCACAACCCACATGCTGTACCAGGGCACGCTGCTACCATTGCTCCAGAGATCATAACCCACAGGCTGTACCAGTTCTCGCTGCTCCCGGTGTTCCTGGGATCACAACCCACATGCTTTATCAGGGCTCACAGTTCCCAGTGTTCCAGGGCTCACAGGCCTAATGCTGTACCAGGGCTCAATGCTCCCAGTGTTCGTGGGATCACAACCCACATGCAGTACCATGGCACGATGCTCACAGTGTTCCTGGGATCACAACCCACATGCTGTACAAGGGCTCATTGCTCATAGTGTTCCAGGGCTCATAGCCCACAAGCTGTACCAGGGCTAGATGCTCGTGGTGTTCCAGGGCTCACAGCCCACATGCTGTACCAAGGCTCGCTGCTCCCAATGTTCCTGGGATCACAGCCCACATGCTGTACCAAGGCTCGCTGCTCCCAGCGTTCCTGGGATCACAGCCCACATGCTGTACCAAGGCTCGCTGCTCCCAGTGTTCTTGGGATCACAGCCCACAGGCTGTACCAGTTCTCGCTGCTCCCGGTGTTCCTGGGATCACAACCCACATGCTTTATCAGGGCTCACAGTTCCCAGTGTTCCAGGGCTCACAGGCCTAATGCTGTACCAGGGCTCAATGCTCCCAGTGTTCGTGGGATCACAACCCACATGCAGTACCATGGCACGATGCTCACAGTGTTCCTGGGATCACAACCCACATGCTGTACAAGGGCTCATTGCTCATAGTGTTCCAGGGCTCATAGCCCACAAGCTGTACCAGGGCTAGATGCTCGTGGTGTTCCAGGGCTCACAGCCCACATGCTGTACCAAGGCTCGCTGCTCCCAATGTTCCTGGGATCACAGCCCACATGCTGTACCAAGGCTCGCTGCTCCCAGCGTTCCTGGGATCACAGCCCACATGCTGTACCAAGGCTCGCTGCTCCCAGTGTTCTTGGGATCACAGCCCACATGCTGTACCAGGGCTCGATGCTCCCAGTGTTCCTGGGATCACAACCCACATGCTGTACCAGTTCTCGCTGCTCCCATTTTTCCAGGGCTCACAGCCCACATGCTATAACAGGGCTCGCTGCTCACAGTGTTCCAGGGACCACTACCCACCTGCTGTACAAGTTCTCGCTGCTTCCGGTGTTCCAGGGCTCACAACCCATATGCTGTACCAGTGTTTGCTGCTCATGGTGTTCCAGGGCTCACAGACCACACGCTGTGCCAGAGCTCGCTGCTTGTGGGGTTCCAGGGCTTACAGTCCACATGGAGTACCAGGGCACGCTGTTCACAGTGTTCCAGGGCTCACAGCCCACATGCTGTACCACGGCTCGCTGCTTGTGGTGTTCCAGGGCTCACAGCCCACATGCTGTAAGAGGACTTGCTGCTCAAAGTGTCCCAGGGAACAAAACGCACATGCTGTACCAGGGCTCGCTGCTTGTGGGGTTCCAGGGATCACAGCCCACATTCTGTACCAGAGCTCGCTGCTCCCAGTGTTCCAGGGCTCACAACCCACATGCTGTACCAGGGCTCGCTGCTCCCAGTGTTCCAGAGATCACAACCCACATCCTGTACCAGGGCTCACTGCACCCTGTGTTCCAGGGCTTACAGCCCACATGCTGTATCAGGGCTCGCTGCTCATGGTGTTCCAGGGCTCACAACCCACATGCTGTAACAGGGCTCGCTGCTCACAGTGTTCCAGAGATCACAGCCCACATGCAGTACCAGGGCTCGCTGTCCCCGGTGTTCCAGGGCTCACAGCCCACATTCTGTAACAGGGCTCACTGCTCACAGTGTTCCAGAGATCACAACACACATGGCTGTACCAGGGGTCGCTGCTTCCAATGTTCCAGGGCTCATAGCCCACATGCTGTACCAGGGCTTGCTGCTCACAGTGTCCCAGGGATCACAACCCACATGCTGTACCAGGGCACGCTGCTACCATTGCTCCAGAGATCACAACCCACAGGCTGTACCAGTTCTCGCTGCTCCTGGTGTTCATGGAATCACAACCCACATGCTTTATCAGGGCTCGCAGTTCCCAGTGTTCCAGGGCCCACAGCCCTCATGCTGTACCAGGGCTCAATGCTCCCAGTGTTCGGGGGATCACAACCCACATGCTGTACAAGTTTTCCCTGCTTCCGGTGTTCCTGGGATCACAGCCCACATGCTGTACCAGGGCTCATTGCTCATAGTGTTCCAGGGCTCATAGCAACAAGCTGTACCAGGGCTAGATGCTCGTGGTGTTCCAGGGCTCACAGCCCACATGCTGTACCAGGGCTCGCTGCACACAGTGTTCCAGGGCTCACAGCCCACATGCTGTTCCAGGGTTCGCTGCTGCCGGTGTTCCAGGGCTCACAGCCCACATGCTATAACAGGGCTCGCTGCTCACAGTGTTCCAGGGATCACTACCCACCTGCTGTACTAGTTCTCGCTGCTTCCGGTGTTCCAGGGCTCACAACCCATATGCTGTACCAGTGTTTGCTGCTCATGGTGTTCCAGGGCTCACAGACCACACGCTGTGCCAGAGCTCGCTGCTTGTGGGGTTCCAGGGCTTACAGTCCACATGGAGTACCAGGGCACGCTGTTCACAGTGTTCCAGGGCTCACAGCCCACATGCTGTACCACGGCTCGCTGCTTGTGGTGTTCCAGGGATCACAGCCCACATTCTGTACCAGAGCTCGCTGCTCCCAGTGTTCCAGGGCTCACAACCCACATGCTGTACCAGGGCTCGCTGCTCCCAGTGTTCCAGAGATCACAACCCACATCCTGTACCAGGGCTCACTGCACCCTGTGTTCCAGGGCTTACAGCCCACATGCTGTACCAGGGCTCGCTGCTCATGGTGTTCCAGGGTTCACAACCCACATGCTGTACCAGGGCTCGCTGCTCACCATGTTCCAGGACCCACAGCCCACATGCTGTACCAGGGCTCGCTGTTCACAGTGTTCCAGGGATCACAGCTCACATGCTGTACCAGGGCTCGCTGTTCCCAGTGTTCCAGCGATCACAACCCACATCCTGTACCAGGGCTCGCTGCTCACCTTGTTCCAGGACTCACAGCCCATCTGTTGCACCAGGGCTCGCTGTTCACAATGTTCCAGAGCTGACAACCCACATGGTGTGCCAAGGCTCGCTGCTCCCAGTGTTCCTGGGATCACAGCCCACATGCTGTACCAGGGCTCGCTGCTCACAGTGTTCCTGGGATCACAGCCCACATGCTGTACCAGGGCTCGCTGCTCACAGTGTTCCAGGGATCACAACCCACATGCTGTACCAGGGCACGCTGCTCACAGTGTTCCAGGGATCACAACCCACATGCTGTACCAGGGCTCGCTGCTCACAGTGTTCCAGGGATCACAACCCACATGCTGTATCAGGGCTCGCTGCTCACAGTGTTCCAGGGATCACAACCCACATGCTGTACCAGGGCACGCTGCTCACAGTGTCCCAGGGATCACAACCCACATGCTGTACCAGGGCACGCTGCTCACATTGCTCCAGAGATCACAACCCACATGCTGTACCAGTTCTCGCTGCTCCCGGTGTTCCTGGGATCACAACCCACATGCCTTATCAGGGCTCGCAGTTCCCGGTGTTCCAGGGCTCACAGCACTCATGCTGTACCAGGGCTCAATGCTCCCAGTGTTCGTGGAATCACAACCCACATGCTGTACCATGGCACGATGCTCACAGTGTTCCAGGGATCACAACCCACATGCTGTACCAGTTTTCGCTGCTTCCGGTGTTCCAGGCTCACAGCTCACATGCTGTACCAGGGCTCATTGCTCATAGTGTTCCATGGCTCACAGCCCACATGATGTACCAGGGCTCGCTGCTCATAGTGTTCCAGGGCTCACAGCCCACATGCTGTCCCAGGGCTCATTGCTCATTGTGTTCCAGGGCTCACAGGCCTAATGCTGTACCAGGGCTCGCTGCTCACAGTATTCCTGGGATCACAACCCACATGCTGTACCAGGGCTCGCTGCTCCCGGTGTTCCAGGGCTCACAGTCCACATGCTGTACCAGGGCTCATTGGTCATGGTGTTCCAGGGATCACAACCCACATGCTGTACCATGGCACGATGCTCACAGTGTTCCAGGGATCACAACCCACATGCTGTACCAGTTTTCGCTGCTTCCGTTGTTCCAGGCCCACAGCCCACATGCTGTCCCAGGGCTCATTGCTCATTGTGTTCCAGGGCTCACAGGCCTAATGCTGTACCAGTGCTCGCTGCTCACAGTATTCCTGGGATCACAGCCCACATGCTGTGCCAGAGCTCGCTGCACCCGGTGTTCCAGGGACCACAACCCACATGCTGTACCAGGGCTCGCTGCTCACATTGCTCCAGGGATCACAACCCACAGGCTGTACAAGTTCTCGCTGCTCCCAGTGATCCTGGGATCACAACACACATGCTGTACCAGGGCTCGCTGCTCCCGGTGTTCCTGGGACCACAACCCACATGCTTTACCAGGGCTCGCTGCTCCCGGCGATCCGGGGATCACAGTACACACGCTGTGCCACAGCTCGCTGCTTGTGAGGTTCCAGGGCTGATAGTCCACATGGAGTACCAGGACTTGCTGCTCCCAGTTTTCCAGGCCTCACAACCCACATGCTGTACCAGGGATTTCTGCTCACAGTGTCCTTGGGATCACAACGCACATGCTGTACCAGGACTCGCTGTTCACCATGTTCCAAAACTCCCAGCTCACATGCTGTACCAGGGCTCACGACTCCCGGTGTACCAGAGATCACAGCCCACATGCTGAACCAGGGCTCATTGCTCCCTGTGTTCCAGGGCTCACAACCCACACGCTGTGCCAGAGCTCGCTGCTTGTGAGGTTCCAGGGCTCACAGTCCACATGGAGTACCAGGGCAGGCTATTCACAGTGTTCCAGGGCTCACAGCCCACATGCTGTACCAGGGCTCACTACCCCCGGTGTACCAGAGATCACAGCCCACATGCTGAACCAGGGCTTGCTGCTCCCGTGTTCCAGGGATCACAGACCACATGCTGTACCATGGCTCGCTGCTTGTGGGGTTCCAGGGCTCACAACCCACATTCTGTAACAGGGCTCGGTGCTCACAGTGTTCCAGAGATCATAACCCACATGCTGCACCAGGGCTCGCTGCTCCCCGTGTTCCAGGGATCACAACCCACATGATGTACCAGGGCTTGCTGCTCACAGTGTCCCAGGGATCACAACGCACAGGCTGTACCAGTTCTCGCTGCTCCCGGTGTTCCTGGGATCACAACCCACATGCTTTATCAGGGCTCGCAGTTCCTGGTGTTCCAGGGCTCACAGCCCTCATGCTGTACCAGGGCTCAATGCTCCCAGTGTTCGTGGGATCACAACCCACATGCTGTACTAGTTTTCGCTGCTTCCGGTGTTCCAGGCTCACAGCCCACATGCTGTACCAGGGCTCATTGCTCATAGTGTTCCAGGGCTCACAGCCCACATACTGTACCAGGGCTCATTGCTCATGGTGTTCCAGGGCTCATAGCCCACAAACTGTACCAGGGCTAGATGCTTGTGGTGTTCCAGGGCTCGCTGTTTAGAGTGTTCCAGGGATCACAGCCCACCTGCTGTACCAGGGCTCACTGCTCCCGGTGTTCCAGGGCTCACAACCCACATGCTGTACCATGGCTCGCTGCTCCCGGTGTTCCAGGGCCCACAGCCCACATGCTGTACCAGGGCTTGCTATTCACAGTGTCCCAGGGATCACAACCCACAGGCTGAACCAGTTCTTGCTGCTCCCGGTGTTCCAGGGATCACAACCCACATGCTGTACCAGGGCACGCTGCTCCCGGTGTTCCTGGGATCACAACCCACATGCTTTATCTGGGCTCGCAGTTCCCGGTGTTCAAGGGCTCACAGCCCTCATGCTGTACCAGGGCTCGATGCGCCCAGTGTTCATCGGATCACAACCCACATGCTGTACCATGGCACGATGCTCACAGTGTTCCAGGCCTCACAACCCACATGCTGTACCAGGGCTTGTTGCTCATAGTGTTCCAGGGCTCACAGCCCATATGTGGTACCAGGGCTCGCTGCTCGTGGTGTTCCAGGGCTCACAGCCCACATTGCGTACCAGGGCTCGCTGCTCACATTGTTCCAGGGCTCACAGCCCACATTGTGTACCAGGGCTCGCTGCTCATGGTGTTCCAGGGCTCACAATCCACAACTGTACCAGGGCTCGGTGCTCCCGGTGTTCCAGGGCTCACAGCCCACATTGTGTACCAGGGCTCCCTGCTCATGGTGTTCCAGGGCTCACAATCCACAACTGTGCCAGGGCTCGCTGCTCAGTGTTTCAGGGCTCATAGCCGACAAGCTTTACCAGGGCTCGCTGTCCCCGGTGTTCCAGAGCTTACGACCCACATGCTGTACCAGGGCTCGCTGCACACAGTGTTCCAGGGCTCACAGCTCACCTGCTGTACAAGGGCTCGCTGCTCACAGTGTTCCAGGGATCACAACCCACATGCTGTACCAGGGCTCGCTGCTCCCGGTGTTCCAGGGATCACAGCCCACATGCTGTACCAGGGCTCAATGCTCATGGTTTTCCAGGGCTCACAGCCCACATCCAGCATCAGGGCTCACTGCTCCCGGTGTTCCAGGGCTCACAGCCCACATGCTGTACCATGGCTCGCTGCTCCCGGTGTTCCAGGGCTCACAACCCACATGCTGTACCATGGCTCGCTGCTCCTGGTGTTCCACGGATCACAGCCCTCACAATGTACCATGGCTCGCTGCTCCCGGAGTTCCAGGACTCACAGACCAATGCTGTACCAGGGCTCGCTGCTCCTGGTGTACCACGGATCACAGTCGACATGATGTACCAGGGCTCGCTGCTCACAGTGTTCCAGGGATCACATCCCACATGCTGGACCAGTTCTCGCTGCTTCTAGTGTTCCAGGGATCACAACCCACATGATGTACCAGGGCTCGCTGCTCACAGTGTTCCAGGGATCACAACCCACATGCTGTACTAGTTCTCGCTGCTTCCGGTGTTCCAGGGATCACAACCCACATGCTGTACCAGGGCTCGCTGCTCTCAGTGTTCCAGGGATCACAACCCACATGCTGTACCAGGGCTCACTGCTCCTGGTGTTCCAGGACTCACAGACCACATGCTGTACCAGGGCTCGCTGCTCCTGGTGTTCCACGGATCACAGCCCACATGATGTACCAGGGCATGCTGCTCACATTGCTCCAGGGATCATAGCCCACATGCTGTACCATGGCTCGCTACTCCCGGTGTTCCAGGGATCACAGCCCACGTGCTTTACCGGGTCTCGCTTTTCACGGTGTTCCAGGGATCACAACCCACATCCTGTATCAGGGCTCGCTGCTCACCATGTTCCAAAACTCACAGCCCACATGCTGAACCAGGGCTCACTGCTCCCTGTGTTCCAGGGCTCACAACCCATATGCTGTACCAGTGTTTGCTGCTCATGGTGTTCCAGGACTCACAGCCCACACGCTGTACCAGGGCTCGCTGCTTGTGAGGTTCCAGGGCTCACAGTCTACATGGAGTACCAGGGCACGCTGTTCACAGTGTTCCAGGGCTCACAGCCCACATGCTGTACCAGGGCTCGCTGCTCCCGGTGTTCCACGGATCACAGCCCACATGCTGTAACAGGGCTCAATGCTCATGGTTTTCCAGGGCTCACAGCCCACATCCAGCATCAGGGCTCACTGCTCCCGGTGTTCCAGGGCTCACAGCCCACATGCTGAACCAGGGTCATTGCTCATGGTGTTCCAGGGCTCACAGGCCACATGCTGTACCAGGGCTCGCTGCTCACCATGTTCCAGGACTCACAGCCCACATGTTGTACCAGGGCTCGCTGCTCCTGGTGTACCACGGATCACAGCCGACATGATGTACCAGGGCTCGCTGCTCCCGGTGTTCCAGCGATCACAGCCCACATGCTGTACCGGGACCAGTTGCTCCCGGTGTTGCAGAGCTCACAGCCCACATGCTGTACCAGGGCTCGCTGCTCCCGGTGTTCCAAAGCTCACAGCCCACTCCCTGTACCAGGGTTCACTGCTCCTGGTGTTCCAGGGCTCACAGCCCACATGCTGTATCAGTTCTCGCTGCTCCTGGTGTTCCTGGGCTCACAGCCCACATCCAGCATCATGGCTCATTGCTCCTGGTGTTCCAGGGCTCACAGCCCACATGCTGTGCCAGGGCTCGCTGCTTCCGGTGTTCCAAAGCTCACAGCCCACATTCTGTACCAGGGCTCACTGCTCCCAGTGTTCCACTGCTCACAGCCCACATGCTGTACCAGGGCTAGCTGCTCATAATGATCCAGGGCTCACAGCCCACAAGCTGTACCAGGGCTCGATGGTGCCGGTGTTCCAGGGCTCACTGTCAACATGCTGTACCAAAGCTCCTGCTCGTGGTGTTCCAGGGATCACAGCCCACATGCTGTACCAGGGCTCAATGCTCATGGTTTTCCAGGGATCACAACCCACATGCTGGACCAGTTCTCGCTGCTCCCATTTTTCCAGGGCTCACAGCCCACATGCTGTACCAGAGTACGCTGCTCACATTGCTCCAGGGATCACAACCCACAGGCTGTACAAGTTCTCGCTGCTCCCAGTGTTCCTGGGATCACAACGCACATGCTGTACCATGGCACGATGATCACAGTGTTTCAGGGCTCACAGCCCACATGCTGTACCAGGGCATGATGCTCCCGGTGTTCCTGGGATCACAACCCACATGCTGTACCAGGGCTCGCTGCTCCCGGTGATCCAGGCCTCACACCACATCTGCTGTACCAGAGCTCGCTGTTCACAGTGTTCCAGGGATCACATCTCACATGCTGTACCAGGGCTCAATACTCCCGGTGTACCAGAGATCACAGCCCACATGCTGTACCGGGGCACGCTGTTCCCGGTGTTCCAGGCTCACAACCCACATGCTGTACCACGGATCGCTGCTTGTGGGGTTCAAGGGCTCACAGCCTACATGGTGTACCAGGGCTCGCTGCTCTTGGATTTCCAGAGATCACAACCCACATGCTGTACCAGGGCTCGCTGTCCCCGGTGTTCCACTGCTCACAACCCAAATGCTGTACCAGGGCTCGCTGCTCCCGGTGTTCCACAGACCACAGCCCACATGCTGTACCAGGGCTCAATGCTCATGGTTTTCCAGGGCTCACAGCACACATCCAGCATCAGGGCTCACTGCTCCCGGTGTTCCAGGGCTCACAGCCCACATGCTGAACCAGGGTCATTGCTCATGGTGTTCCAGGACTCACTGCCCACATGCTGTACCAGGGCTCGCTGCTCCCGGTGTTCCAGGGCTCACAGCCCACATGATGTACCAGGGCTCGTTGCTCCCAGTGTTCCAGGGCTCACAGGCCACATGCTGTACCAGGGCTCGCTGCTCACCATGTTCCAGGACTCACAGACCACATGTTGTACCAGGGCTCGCTGCTCCTGGTGTACCACGGATCACAGCCGACATGATGTACCAGGGCTCGCTGCTCATGGTTTTCCAGGGCTCACAGCCCACATCCAGCATCAGGGCTCACTGCTCCCGGTGTTCCAGGGCTCACAGCCCACATGCTGAACCAGGGTCATTGCTCATGGTGTTCCTGGGATCACAACCCACATGCTGTACCAGGGCTCGCTGCTCCCGGTGATCCAGGCCTCACAGCACATCTGCTGTACCAGAGCTCGCTGTTCACAGTGTTCCAGGGATCACATCTCACATGCTGTACCAGGGCTCAATACTCCCGGTGTACCAGAGATCACAGCCCACATGCTGTACCGGGGCACGCTGTTCCCGGTGTTCCAGGCTCACAACCCACATGCTGTACCACGGATCGCTGCTTGTGGGGTTCCAGGGCTCACAGCCTACATGGTGTACCAGGGCTCGCTGCTCTTGGATTTCCAGAGATCACAACCCAAATGCTGTACCAGTGCTCGCTGCTCCCGGTGTTCCACGGACCACAGCCCACATGCTGTACCAGGGCTCAATGCTCATGGTTTTCCAGGGCTCACAGCACACATCCAGCATCAGGGCTCACTGCTCCCGGTGTTCCAGGGCTCACAGCCCACATGCTGAACCAGGGTCATTGCTCATGGTGTTCCAGGACTCACTGCCCACATGCTGTACCAGGGCTCGCTGCTCCCGGTGTTCCAGGGCTCACAGCCCACATGATGTACCAGGGCTCGTTGCTCCCAGTGTTCCAGGGCTCACAGGCCACATGCTGTACCAGGGCTCGCTGCTCACCATGTTCCAGGACTCACAGACCACATGTTGTACCAGGGCTCGCTGCTCCTGGTGTACCACGGATCACAGCCGACATAATGTACCAGGGCTCGCTGCTCCCGGTGTTCCAGAGATCACAGCCCACATGCTGTACCGGGACCAGTTGCTCCCGGTGTTGCAGGCCTCACAGCCCACATGCTGTACTAGGGCTCGCTGCTTCCGGTGTTCCAAAGCTCACAGCCCACTCCCTGTACCAGGGTTCACTGCTCCTGGTGTTCCAGGTCTCACAGCCCACATTCTGTAGCAGGACCAGCTGCTCCCAGTGTTCCCGGGCTCACAGCCCATGTGCTGTACCAGGGCTCGCTGCTTCCTGTGTTCCAGGGCTCACAGCCCACATTCTGTACCAGGGCTCACTGCTCCCAGTGTTCCACTGCTCACAGCCCACAAGCTGTACCAGGGCTCGATGGTGCCGGTGTTCCAGGGCTCACTGTCAACATGCTGTACCAAAGTTCCTGCTCGTGGTGTTCCAGGGCTCACTGTCAACATGCTGTACCAGGGCTCGCTGCTCCCGGTGTTCCACGGATCACAGCCCACATGCTGTACCAGGGCTCAATGCTCATGGTGTTCCAGGGCTCACAGCCCACATGCTGTACCAGAGTACGCTGCTCACATTGCTCCAGGGATCACAACCCACAGGCTGTACAAGTTCTCGCTGCTCCCAGTGTTCCTGGGATCACAACGCACATGCTGTACCATGGCACGATGCTCACAGTGTTCCAGGGCTCACAGCCCACATGCTGTACCAGGGCATGATGCTCCCGGTGTTCCTGGGATCACAACCCACATGCTGTACCAGAGCTCGCTGCACACGGTGTTCCAGGGATCACATCTCACATGCTGTACCAGGGCTCACTACTCCCGGTGTACCAGAGATCACAGCCCACATGCTGTACCAGGGCTCACTACTCCCGGTGTACCAGAGATCACAGCCCACATGCTGTACCGGGGCACGCTGTTCCCGGTGTTCCAGGCTCACAACCCACATGCTGTACCACAGATCGCTGCTTGTGGGGTTCCAGGGCTCACAGCCTACATGGTGTACCAGGGCTCGCTGCTCTTGGATTTCCAGAGATCATAACCCACATGCTGTACCAGGGCTCGCTGTCCCCGGTGTTCCACTGCTCACAACTCACATGCTGTACCAGGGCTCGCTGCTTGTGGAGTTCCAGGGATCACAGCCCACATTCTGTACCAGAGCTCGTTGCTCCCAGTGTTCCAGAGATCACAACCCACATGCTGTACCAGGGCTCGCTGCTCCCAGTGTTCCAGAGATCACAATCTACATCCTGTACCAGGGGTCGCTGCTCACCGTGTTCCAGGACTCACAGCCCACATGCTATACCAGAGCTCGCTGCACACGGTGCTCCAGGGCTCACAGCTCACAGGCTGTACCAGGGCTCAATACTCCTCCTGTACCAGTGATCACAACCCACATGCTGAACCAGGGCTCACTGCTCCCTGTGTTCCAGGGCTCACAGCCCACATGCTGTAACAGGGCTCGCTGTCCCCGGTGTTCCAGGGCTCACAACCCACATGCTGAACCAGGGCTCACAATGTTCCAGGGATCACAGCTCACATGCTGTACCAGGGCTCGCTGTTCCCAGTGCTCCAGAGATCACAACCCACATCCTGTACCAGGGCTCGCTGCTCACAGTGTTCCTGGGATCACTACCCACATGCTGTACCAGGGCTCGCTGCTCACAGTGTTCCTGGAATCACTACCCACATGCTGTACCAGGGCTCGCAGCTCACAGTGTTCCAGGGATCACTACCCACATTCTGTACTAGTTCTCGCTGCTTCCAGTGTTCCAAGGATCACAACCCACATGTTGTACCAGGGCTCATTGCTCCCGGTGTTCCAGGGCTCACAGCCCACATGCTGTACCAGGGCTCAATGCTCATGGTTTTCCAGGGCTCACAGTCCACATGCTGTACCAGGGCTCATTGCTCATGGTGTTCCAGGGCTCACAGGCCACATGCTGTACCAGGGCGCGCTGCTCCCATTTTTCCAGGGCTCACAGCCCACATGCTGTACCAGAGCACGCTGCTCACATTGCTCCAGGGATCACAACCCACCTGCTGTACTAATTCTCGCTGCTTCCGGTGTTCCAGGGCTCGCAGCCCACATGCTGTACCAGGGCTCACTGCTCCCGGTGTTCCAGGGCTCACAACCCACATGCTGTAACAGGGCTCGCTACTCACAGTGTCCCAGGGATCACAACCCACATGCTTTATCAGGGCTCGAAGTTCCCGGTATTCCAGGGCTCACAGCCCTCATGCTGTACCAGGGCTCGCTGCTCATAGTGTTCCAGGGATCACAGTCCACATGCTGTACCAGGGCTCATTGCTCATGGTGTTCCAGGGCTCACAGCCCACATTCTGTACCAGGGCTCATTGCTCATGGTGTTCCAGGGCTCACAGCCCACATACTGTACCAGGGCTTGCAGTTCCCGGTGTTCCACGGCTCACAGCCCACATGCTGTACCAGGGCTCGATGCTCCCAGTGTTCGTGGAATCACAACCCACAAGCTGTACCATGGCACGATGCTCACAGTGTTCCAGGGATCACAACTCACATGCTGTACCAGTTTTCGCTGCTTCCGTTGTTCCAGGCTCACAGCTCACATGCTGTACCAGGGTTCATTGCTCATAGTGTTCCAGGTATCACAGCCCACATGATGTATCAGGGCTCACTGCTCATAGTGTTCCAGGGCTCACAGCCCACATGCTGTACCAGGGCTCGCTGCTCATAGTGTTCCAGGGATCACAGCCCACATGCTGTACCAGGGCTCATTGCTCATTGTGTTCCAGGGCTCACAGCCCACATACTGTACCAGGGCTCGCCGCTTCCAGTGTTCCAGGGATCACAGCCCACATGCTGTACCAAGGCTCGCTGCTCGCAGTGTTCCTGGGATGAAAGCCTACATGCTGTACCAGGGCTCGCTGCTCAAAGTGTTCCAGGGATCACAACCCACATTCTGTAGTAGTTCGCGCTGCTCCCGGTGTTCCAGGGCTCGCAGCCCACATGCTGTACCAGAGCTCGCTGTTTCCGGTGTTCCAGGGACCACAACCCACTTGCTGTACCAGGGCTCGCTGCTCACAGTGATCCAGGGATCGCAACCCACAGGCTGTCCCAGTTCTCGCTGCTCCCGGTGTTCTAGGGATCACAACCCTCATACTGTACCAGGGCTCGCAGCTCACATGCTGTACCAGAGTACGCTGCTCACATTGCTCCATGGATCACAACCCACGGGCTGTACAAGTTCTCGCTGCTCCCAGTGTTCCAGGGATCACAGCCCACATGCTGTACAAGGGCTCACTGCTCACAGTGTTCCAGGGATCACAACCCACCTGCTGTACTAATTCTCGCTACTTCCGGTGTTCCAGGGCTCGCAGCCCACATGCTGTACCAGGGCTCACTGCTCCCGGTGTTCCAGGGCTCACAACCCACATGCTGTACCAGGGCACGCTGCTCACAGTGTCCCAGGGATCACAACCCAAATGCTGTACCAGGGCACGCTGTTCACATTGCTCCAGAGATCACAACCCACGTGCTGTACTAATTCTCGCTACTTCCGGTGTTCCTGGGATCACAACCCACATGCTTTATCAGGGCTCGCAGTTCCCGGTGTTCCAGGGCTCACAGCCCTCATGCTGTACCAGGGCTCGCTGCTCATAGTGTTCCAGGGATCACAGCCCACATGCTGTACCAGGGCTCATTGCTCATGGTGTTCCAGGGCTCACAGCCCACATACTGTACCAGGGCTCGCAGTTCCCGGTGTTCCAGGGCTCACAGTCCTCATGCTGTACCAGGGCTCGCTGCTCATAGTGTTCCAGGGATCACAGCCCGCATGCTGTACCAGGGCTCATTGCTCATTGTGTTCCAGGGCTCATAGCCCACATACTGTACCAGGGCTCATTGCTCATGGTGTTCATGGGCTCACAGCCCACATACTGTACCAGGGCTCGCAGTTCCCGGTGTTCCATGGCTCACAGCCCTCATGCTGTACCAGGGTTCGATGCTCCCAGTGTTCGTGGAATCACAACCCACAAGCTGTACCATGGCACGATGCTCACAGTGTTCCAGGGATCACAACCCACATGCTGAACCAGTTTTCGCTGCTTCCGTTGTTCCAGGCTCACAGCTCACATGCTGTACCAAGGTTCATTGCTCATAGTGTTCCAGGTATCACAGCCCACATGATGTACCAGGGCTCGCTGCTCATAGTGTTCCAGGGATCACAGCCCACATGCTGTACCAGGGCTCATTGCTCAATGTGTTCCAGGGCTCACAGCCCACATACTGTACCAGGGCTCGCTGCTTCCAGTGTTCCAGGGATCACAGCCCACATGCTGTACCAAGGCTCGCTGCTCGCAGTGTTCCTGGGATGAAAGCCTACATGCTGTACCAGGGCTCGCTGCTCACAGTGTTCCTGGGATCACAACCCACATTCTGTACTAGTTCGCGCTGCTCCCGGTGTTCCAGGGCTCGCAGCCCACATGCTGTACCAGAGCTCGCTGCTTCCGGTGTTCCAGGGACCACAACCCACTTGCTGTACCAGGGCTCGCTGCTCACAGTGATCCAGGGATCGCAACCCACAGGCTGTCCCAGTTCTCGCTGCTCCCGGTGTTCTAGGGATCACAACCCTCATACTGTACCAGGGCTCGCAGCCCACATGCTGTACTAGAGCATGCTGCTCACATTGCTCCAGGGATCACAACCCACATGCTATACCAGGGCACGCTGCTCCCAGTGTTCCTGGGATCACAATGCACATGCTGTACCATGGCACGATGCTCACAGTGTTCCAGGACTCACAACCCACATGCTGTACCAGGGCTCGCTGCTCCCGGTGTTCCAGGGACCACAACCCACATGCTATACCAGGGCACGCTGCTCCCAGTGATCCAGGGCTCACAGCCCACATGCTGTACCCGGGCACGATGTTCCCGGTGTTCCTGGGATCACAACCCACGTGCTGTACCATGGCACGATGCTCACAGTGTTCCAGGGACAACAACCCACATGCTGTACCAGGGCTCGCTGCTCCCGGTGTTCCAGTGATCACAGCTCACATGCTGTACCAGGGCTCACTGCTCCTGGTGTTCCAGGGATCACAGCCCACATGCTGAACCAGGGCTCACTGCTCCCGGTGTTCCAGGGCTCACAACCAATATGCTGTACCAAGGCTCGTTGCACACAGTGTTCCAGGGCACACAGCCCACATGCTGTACCGGGGCTCGCTGCTCCCGGTGTTCCAGGCTCACAGCCCACATGCTGTACCAGGGCTCATTGCTCATGATGTTCCAGGTCTCAAACCCACATGCTGTACCATGGCTCACTGATCCCAGTTTTCCATGGCTCACAGCCGACATGCTGTACCATGGCTCGCTGCTCACAGTGTCCCTGGGATCACAACCCACATCCTGTACCAGGGCACGCTGCTCACCATGTTCCAGGACTCACAGCCCACACGCTGTGCCAGAGCTCGCTGCTTGTGAGTTTCGAGGGCTCATAGTCCACATGGAGTACCAGGGCACACTGTTCACAGTGTTCCAGGGCTCACAGCCCACATGCTGTACCAGGACTCGCTGCTCCCAGTGTTCCAGGGCTCACAACGCACATGCTGTACCAGGGCTTTCTGCTCACAGTGTCCCAGGGATCACAACGCGCATGCTGTAACAGGGCACGCTGCTCCCAGTGTTCCTGGGATCACAACCCACATGCTGTACCAGGACTCACTGCTCACCATGTTCCACAACTCACAGCTCACATGCTGTACCAGGGGTCACTACTCCCAGTGTACCAGAGATCACAGCCCACATGGTGTGCCAGGGCTCGCTGCTCCCTGTGTTCCAGGGCTCACAACTCATATGCTGTACCAGTGTTTGCTGCTCATGGTGTTCCAGGGCTCACAGCCCACACGCTGTGCCAGAGCTCGCTACTTGTGAGGTTCCAGGGCTCACAGTCCACATGGAGTACCAGAGCACACTGTTCACAGTGTTCCAGGGCTCACAGCTCACATGCTGTACCAGGACTCGCTGTTCACAGTGTTCCAGGGCTCACAGCTCACATGCTGTATCAGGGCTCACTACTCCCGGTGTACCAGTGATCACAGCCCACATGCTGAACCAGGGCTTGCTGCTCCCGGTGTTCCAGGGATCACAGACCACATTCTGTAACAGGGTTCGGTGCTCACAGTGTTCCAGAGATCATAACCCACATGCTGTACCATGGCTCGCTGCTCCCCGTGTTCCAGGGCTCACAACCCACATGCTGTACCAGTTTTCGCTGCTTCCGGCGTTCCAGGCTCACAGCCCACATGCTGTACCTGGGCTCATTGCTCATAGTGTTCCAGGGCTCACAGCCCACAAACTGTACCAGGGCTAGATGCTTGTGGTGTTCCAGGGCTCACAGCCAAATGCTGTACCAGGGCTCGCTGTTCAGAGTGTTCCAGGGATCACAGCCCACATGCTGTACCAAGGCTCACTGCACACAGTGTTCCACAGCTCACAGCTCACCTGCTGTACCAGGGCTCGCTGCTCCCAGTGTTCGTGGGATCACAACCCACATGCTGTACCATGGCACGATGCTCACAGTGTTCCAGGCCTCACAACCCACATGCTGTACCAGGGCTTGTTGCTCATAGTGTTCCAGGGCTCACAGCCCATATGTGGTACCAGGGCTCGCTGCTCATGGTGTTCCAGGGCTCACAATCCACATGCTGTACCAGGGCTCGCTGCTCCCGGTGTTCCGGGGCTCACAGCCCACATGGTGTGCCAGGGCTCGCTGCTCAGTGTTCCAGGGCTCATAGCCGACAAGCTGTACCAGGGCTCGCCGTCCCCGGTGTTCCAGGGCTTACAACCCACATGCTGTACCAGGGCTCGCTGCACACAGTGTTCCAGGGCTCACAGCTCACCTGCTGTACAAGGGCTCGCTGCTTCCGGTGTTCCACGGATCACAGCCCACATGCTGTACCAGGGCTCAATGCTCATGGTTTTCCAGGGCTCACAGCCCATATCCAGCATCAGGGCTCACTGCTCCCGGTGTTCCAGGGCTCACAGCCCACATGCTGAACCATGGCTCGTTGCTCCCGGTGTTCCAGGGCTCACAACCCACATGCTGTACCAAGGCTCGCTGCTCACCATGTTCCAGGACTCACAGACCACATGCTGTACCAGGGCTCGCTGCTCCTGGTGTACCACGGATCACAGCCGACATGATGTACCAGGGCTCGCTGCTCACAGTGTTCCAGGGATCACAACTCACATGCTGTACTAGTTCTCGCTGCTTCCGGTGTTCCAGGGATCACAAACCACATGATGTACCAGGGCTCGCTGCTCACAGTGTTCCAGGGATCACAACCCACATGCTGTACCAGGGCTCACTGCTCCTGGTGTTCCAGGACTCACAGACCACATGCTGTACCAGGGCTCGCTGCTTCTGGTGTTCCACGGATCACAGCCCACATGCTGTACCAGGGCTCGCTGCTCACATTGCTCCAGGGATCACAGCCCACATGCTGTACCATGGCTCGCTGCTCCCGGTGTTCCAGGGATCATAGCCCACGTGCTTTACCAGGTCTCGCTTTTCACGGTGTTCCAGGGATCACAACCCACATCCTGTACCAGGGCTCGCTGCTCACCATGTTCCAACCCTCACAGCCCACATGCTGAACCAGGGCTCACTGCTCCCTGTGTTCCAGGGCTCACAACCCATATGCTGTACCAGTGTTTGCTGCTCATGGTGTTCCAGGGCTCACAGCCCAAACGCTGTACCAGGGCTCGCTGCTTGTGAGGTTCCAGGACTCACAGTCCACATGGAGTACTAGGGCACACTGTTCACAGTGTTCCAGGGCTCACAGCCCACATGCTGTACCAGGGCTCGCAGCTCCTGGTGTTCCACAGATCACAACCCACATGTTGTACCAGGGCTCGCTGCTCCCGGTGTTCCACGGATCACAGCCCACATGCTGTACCAGGGCTCAATGCTCATGGTTTTCCAGGGCTCACAGCCCACATCCAGCATCAGGGCTCACTGCTCCCGGTGTTCCAGGGCTCACAGCCCACATGCTGAACCAGGGCTCATTGCTCATGGTGTTCCGGGACTCACAGCCCACATGTTGTACCAGGGCTCGCTGCTCCTGGTGTACCACGGTTCACAGCCAACATGCTGTACCAGGGCACGCTGTTCACAGTGTTCCAGGGTTCACAGCGCACATGCTGTACCAGGGCTCAATACTCCCGGTGTACCAGAGATCACAGCGCACATGCTGAACCAGGGCTTGCTGCTCCCTGTGTTCCAGGGATCACAGACCACATGCTGTAACAGGGCTCGGTGCTCACAGTGTTCCAGAGATCATAACCCACATGCTGTACCAGTTCACACTGCTCCCGGTGTTCCTGGGATCACAACCCACATGCTTTATCAGGGCTCGCAGTTCCCGGTGTTCCAGGGCTCACAGCCCTCATGCTGTACCAGGGCTCATTGCTCATAGTGTTCCAGGGCTCACAGCCCACATACTGTACCAGGGCTCGCTGCTCCCCGTGTTCCAGGGCTCATAGCCCACAAACTGTACCAGGGCTAGATGCTCGTGGTGTTCCAGGGCTCACAGCCAAATGCTGTACCAAGGCTCGCTGTTCAGAGTGTTCCAGGGATCACAGCCCACATGCTGTACCAAGGCTTACTGCACATAGTGTTCCAGAGCTCACAGCTCACCTGCTGTACAAGGGCTCGCTGCTCCCGGTGTTCCAGGGCTCACAACCTACATGCTGTACCAGGGCTTGGTGCTCACAGTGTCCCAGGGATCACAATGCACATGCTGTACCAGGGCTCGCTGCTCCCAGTGTTCCTGGGATCACAACCCACAGGCTGTACCAGTTCTTGCTGCTCCCGGTGTTCCTGGGATCACAACCCACATGCTTTATCTGGGCTCGCAGTTCCCGGTGTTCAAGGGCTCACAGCCCTCATGCTGTACCAAGGCACGATGCTCACAGTGTTCCAGGGATCACAACCCACATGCTGTACCAGGGCTTGTTGCTCATAGTTTTCCAGGGCTCACAGCCCACATTGTGCACCAGGGCTCGTTGCTCACAGTGTTCCAGCGCACACAGCCCACATTGTGTACCAGGGCTCCCTGCTCATGGTGTTCAATGGCTCACTATCCACATGCTGTACCAGGGCTCGCTGCTCCCGGTGTTCCAGGGCTCACAACCCACATGCTGTACCAGGGCTCGCTGCTCCCGGTGTTCCAGGGCTCACAACCCACATGCTGTACCAGGGCTCGCTGCTTCCGGTGTTCCAGGGCTCACAGCCCACATGGTGTTCCAGGGCTCGCTGCTCAGTGTTCCAGGGCTCATAGCTGACAAGCTGTACCAGGGCTCGCTGTCCCCGGTGTTCCAGAGTTTACGACCCACATGCTGTACCAGGGCTCGCTGCACACAGTGTTCCAGGGCTCACAGCTCACCTGCTGTACAAGGGCTCGCTGCCTCCGGTGTTTCAGGGCTCACAGCCCACATGCTGTACCAGGGCTCCTTGCTCACAGTGTTGCAGGGATCACAACCCACATGCTGTACTAGTTCTCGCTGCTTCTGGTGTTCCAGGGATCACAACCCACATGCTGTACCAGGGCTCGCTGCTCCCGGTGTTCCACGGATCACAGCCCTCATGCTGTACCAGGGCTCAATGCTCATGGTTTTCCAGGGCTCACAGCCCACATCCTGCATCAGGGCTCACTGCTCCCGGTGTTCCAGGGCTCACAGCCCACATGCTGGACCAGGGCTCGCTGCTCCCGGTGTTCCAGGACTCACAGCCCACATGATGTACCAGGGCTCATTGCTCATGATGTTCCAGGGCTCACAGGCCACATGCTGTACCAGGACTCGCTGCTCACAGTGTTCCAGGGCTCACAACCCACATGATGTACCAGGGCTCGCTGCCCACATTGCTCCAGGGATCACAGCCCACGTGCTTTACCGGGTCTCGCTTTTCACGGTGTTCCAGGGATCACAACCCACATCCTGTACCAGGGCTCGCTGCTCACCATGTTCCAAACCTCACAGCCCACATGCTGAACCAGGGCTCACTGCTCCCTGTGTTCCAGGGCTCACAACCCATATGCTGTACCAGTGTTTGCTGCTCATGGTGTTCCAGGGCTCACAGCCCACACGCTGTACCAGAGCTCGCTGCTTGTGAGGTTCCAGGGCTCACAACCCACATGCTGTACCAGGGCACGCTGTTCACAGTGTTCTAGGGCTCACAGCCCACATGCTGTACCAGGGCTCACTACTCCCGGTGTTCCAGGGCTCACAGCCCACATGCTGAACCAGGGCTTGCTGCTCCCGGTGTTCCAGGGATCACAGACCACATGCTGTAACAGGGCTCGGTGCTCACAGTGTTCCAGAGATCATAACCCACATGCTGTACCAGGGCTCAATGCTCCCAGTGTCCGTGCGATCACAACCCACATGCTGTACCAGTTTTCGCTGCTTCCGGTGTTCCAGGCTCACAGCCCACATACTGTACCAGGGCTCGCTGCTCCCTGTGTTCCAGGGCTCATAGCCCAGAAGCTGTACCAGGGCTAGATGCTCGTGGCGTTCCAGGGCTCACAGCCAAATGCTGTACCAGGGCTCGCTGTTCAGAGTGTTCCAGGGATCACAGCCCACATGCTGTACCAGGGCTCACTGCACACAGTGTTCCAGAGCTCACAGCCCACCTGCTGTACCAGGGCTCGCTGCTCCCAGTGTTCCAGGGCTCACAACCCACATGCTGTAACAGGGCTCGCTGCTCCCGGTGTTCCTGGGCTCACAGCCCACTTGCTGTACCAGGGCTCATTGCTCATGGTGTTCCAGGGCGCATAGCCCACATGCTGTACCATTGCTCGTTGCTCCCGGTGTTCCAGGGCTCGCAGCCCTCATGCTGTACCAGGACTCGCTGCTTCTAGTGTTCCAGGGATCACAGCCCACATGCTGTACCAAGGCTCACTGCTCCCAGTGTTCCTGGGATCACAGCCCACATGCTGTGCCAGGGCTCGCTGCTCCCAGTGTTCCTGGGATCACAGCCCACATGCTGTACCAGGGCTCGATGCTCACAGTTTTCCTGGGATCACAACCCATATGCTGTACCATGGCTCGCTGCTCACAGTGTTCCAGGGCTCGGAGCGCACATGCTGTACCAGGGCTCATTGCTCATGGTGTTCCAGGGCTCGCAGCCCACATGCTGTACCAGGGCTCATTGCTCATGATGTTCCAGGGCTCACAGTCCACATGCTGTACCAGAGCTCTTTGCTCATGGTGTTCCAGGGCTCACAGCTCACATGCTGTACCAGGGCTCGCTGCTCACAGTGTTCCAGGGATCACAACCCACATGCTGGACCAGTTCTCGCTGCTCCCATTTTTCCAGGGCTCACAACCCACATGTTGTAGCATGGCTCGCTGCTCCCGGTGTTCCAGGGCTCGCAGCCCACATGCTGTACCAGGGCTCATTGCTCATGGTGTTCCAGGGCTCGCAGCCCACATGCTGTACCAGGGCTTATTGCTCATTGTGTTCCAGGGCTCACAACCCACATGCTGTACCAGGGCTCGCTGCTCACAGTGTCCCAGGGATCACAACCCACATGATGTACCAGGGCACGCTGCTCACATTGCTCCAGAGATCACAACCCACAGGCTGTACAAGTTCTCGCTGCTCCCGGTGTTCCTGGGATCACAACCCACATGCTTTATCAGGGCTCGCAGTTCACGATGTTCCAGGGCTCACAGCCCTCCTGCTGTACCAGGGCTCAATGCTCCCAGTGTTCGTGGAATCACAACCCACATGCTGTACCAGTTTTCGCTGCTTCCGGTGTTCCAGGCTCACAGCCCACATGCTGTACCAGTTTTCGCTGTTTCCGGTGTTCCAGGCTCACAGCCCACATGCTGTACCATGGCACGATACTCCCAGTGTTCGTGGGATCACAACCCACAAGCTGTACCATGGCACAATGCTCAGTGTTCCAGGGATCACAACCCACATGCTGTACCAGTTTTCGCTGCTTCCGGTGTTCCAGGCTCGCAGCCCAAATGCTGTACCAGGGCTCATTGCTCATAGTGTTCCAGGGATCACAGCCCACATACTGTACCAGGGCTCATTGCTCATGGTGTTCCAGGGCTCACAGCCCACATGCTGTGCCAGGGCTTGCTGCTCCCAGTGTTCCTGGGATCACAGCCCACATGCTGTGCCAGGGCTCGCTGCTTCCGGTGTTTCAGGGCTCACAGCCCACATATTGTACCAGGGCTCATTGCTCATGGTATTCCAGGGCTCACAGCCCACATGCTGTGCCAGGGCTCGCTGCTCACAGTGTTCCTGGGATCACAACCCACATGCTGTACCAGGGCTCGCAGCTCACAGTGTTCCAGGGATCACTACCCACATTCTGTACTAGTTCTCGCTGCTTCCAGTGTTCCAAGGATCACAACGCCCATGCTGTACCAGGGCTCGCTGCTCCCGGAGTTCCAGGGATCACAACCCACATGCTGGACCAGTTCTCGCTGCTCCCAGTGTTCCTGGGATCACAACGCACATGCTGTACCATGACACCATGCTCACAGTGTTCCAGGGCTCACAGCCCACATGCTGTACCAGGGCATGATGCTCCCGGTGTTCCTGGGATCACAACCCACTTGCTGTACCAGGGCACGCAGCTCACAGTGTTCCAGGGTTCACAGCCCACATGCTGTACCATGGCACGATGCTCACAGTGTTCCACGGCTCACAACCCACATGCTGTGCCAGGACTCGCTGTTCCCGGAGTTACAGGGCTCACAGTCCACATGCTGTACCAGGGCTCGCTGCACACGGTGTTCTAGGGCTCACAGCTCACATGCTGTACCAGAGCTCGCTGTTCACAGTGTTCCAGGGATCACATCTCACATGCTGTACCAGGGCTCACTACTCCCGGTGTACCAGAGATCACAGACCACATGCTGAACCAGGGCTCACTGCTCCCTGTGTTCCAGGGCTCACAGCTCACATGCTGTACCAGAGCTCGCTGTTCACAGTGTTCCAGGGATCACATCTCACATGCTGTACCAGGGCTCACTACTCCCGGTGTACCAGAGATCACAGACCACATGCTGTACCAGGGCTCACTACTCCCGGTGTACCAGAGATCACAGACCACATGCTGTACTGGGGCTCGCTGTTCCCGGTGTTCCAGGCTCACAACCCACATGCTGTACCACGGATCGCTGCTTGTGGAGTTCCAGGGCTCACAGCCTACATGGTGTACCAGGGCTCGCTGCTCTTGGATTTCCATAGATCACAACCCACATGCTGTACCAGGGCTCACTACTCCTGGTGTACCAGAGATCACAGCCCACATGCTGAACCAGGGCTTACTGCTCCCTGTGTTCCAGGGCTCACAACCCATATGCTGTACCAGGGCTCGCTGCTTCCGGTGTTTCAGGGCTCACAGCCCACATGCTGTACCAGGGCTCGCTGCACACAGTGAACCAGAGATCACAGCCCACATGCTGAACCAGGGCTCACTGCTCCCTGTTTTCCAGGGCTCACAACCCATATGCTGTACCAGGGCTCGCTGCTTCCGGTGTTTCAGGGCTCACAGCCCACATGCTGTACCAGGGCTCGCTGCACACGGTGAACCAGAGATCACAGCCCACATGCTGAACCAGTGCTCACTGCTCCCTGTGTTCCAGGGCTCACAACGCATATGCTGTACCAGTGTTTGCTGCTCATGGTGTTCCAGGGCTCACAGTCCACATGGAGTACCAGGGCACGCTGTTCACAGTGTTCCAGGGCTCACAGGCCACAAGCTGTACCAGGGCTTGCTGCTCCCGGTGTTCCAGGGATCTCAGCCCATAAGCTGTACCAGGGCTTGCTGCTCACAGTGTTCCAGGGCTCACAGCCCTTTTGCTGGACCAGGGATCGATGCGCCCAGTGTTCGTGGGATCACAACCCACATGCTGTACCAGGCTTTGTTACTCATAGTGTTCCAGGACTCACAGCCCATATGTGGTACCAGGGCTCGCTGCTCGTGGTGTTCCAGGGCTCACAGCCCACATTGTGTACCAGGGCTCGCTGCTCACAGTGTTCCAGGGCTCACAGCCCACATTGTTTACCAGGGGTCCCTGCTCATGGTGTTCCAGGGCTCACAATCCACATGCTGTAACAGGGTTCGCTGCTCACAGTGTTCCAGGGCTCATAGCCGACAAGCTGTACCAGGGCTCGCTGTCCCCGGTGTTCCAGGGCTTACGACCCACATGCTGTACCAGGGCTCGCTGCACGCAGTGTTCCAGGGCTCACAGCTCACCTGCTGTAGCAGGGCACGCTGCTTCCGGTGTTTCAGAGCTCACAGCCCACATGCTGTACCATGGCTCGCTGCTCACAGTGTTCCAGGGATCACAACCCCCATGCCGGACCAGTTCCCGCTGCTCACAATGTTCCAGGGATCACAACCCACATGCTGTACCATGGCTCGCTGCTCCCGGTGTTCCAGGGCTCAACACCCACATGCTGTACCAGGGCTCGCAGCTCATGGTGTTCCACGGATCACAGTCCACATGCTGTACCAGGGCTCGCTGCTCCCGGTGTTCCAGGGCTCACAGCCCACATGATGTACCAGGGCTCACAGCTCATGGTGTTCCAGGGCTCACAGCCCACATGCTGTACCAGCTCTCGCTGCTCATGGTTTTCCAGGGCTCACAGCCCACATGCTGTATCAGGGCTCGCTGCTCACATTGCTCCAGAGATCACAACCCACAGGCTGTACCAGTTCTCGCTGCTCCCGGTGTTCCTGGGATCACAACCCACATGCTTTATCTGGGCTCGCAGTTCCCGGTGTTCCAGGGCTCACAGCCCTCATGCTGTACCAGGGCTCGATGCGCCCAGTGTTTGTGGGATCACAACCCACATGCTGTACCATGGCACGATGCTCACAGTGTTCCAGGGACCACAACCCACATGCTGTACCAGGGCTTGTTGCTCATAGTGTTCTAGGGCTCACAGCCCATATGTGGTACCAGGGCTCGCTGCTCACAGTGTTCCAGGGATCACAGCCAACATTGTGTAACAGGGCTCGCTGCTCACAGTGTTCCAGGGATTACAGCCCACATGCTGTACTAGGGCTCGCTGCTCATGGTGTTCCAGGGATCACAGCCCACATGGTGTACCAGGGCTCGCTGTTCACAGTGATCCAGGGTCATAGCCGACAAGCTGTACCAGGGCTCGCTGTCCCCGGTGTTCCAGGGCTTACGACCCACATGCTGTACCAGGGCTCGCTGCACACAGTGTTCCAGGGCTCACAGCTCACCTGCTGTACCAGGGCCCGCTGCTCCCAGTGTTCCTGAGATCACAACCCACATGCTGTACCATGGTTCGCTACTCCCGGTGTTCCAGGGCTCACAGCCCAATGCTGTACCAGGGCTCGCTGCTCCCTGTTATCCAGAGATCACAGCCCTCATGCTGTACCAGGACCCGTTGCTCCCAGTGTTCCAGGGCTCATAACCACATACTGTACCAGGGCTCTCTGCTCATGGTGTTCCAGGTCTCACAGCCCACATTCTGTAGCAGGACCAGCTGCTCCCAGTGTTCCGGGGCTCACAGCCCATGTGCTGTACCAGGGCTCGCTGCTTCCTGTGCTCCAGGGCTCACAGCCCACATTCTGTACCACAGCTCACTGCTCCCAATGTTCCACTGCTCACAGCCCACATGCTGTACCAGGGCTCGCTGCTCCTGGTGTTCCAGGGCTCACAGCCCACATCCTGTACCAGGACTCACTGCTCACCGTGTTCCAGGGCTCACAAACACATGCTGTACCAGGGCTCGCTGCTCCCGGTTTTCCAGAGATCACAGCCCACATGCTGTACCAGGACCCATTGCTCATGGTATTCCAGGGCTCACAGTCTACATGCTGTACCTGGGCCCACTGCTCACAGTATTCCAAGTCTCAAAGTCCACATGCTGTACCGGGACCCATTGCCCCCGGTGTTCCAGGGCTCACAGCCCACATGTTGTAGCAGTTCTCGCTGCTCCTGATGTTCTAGGGCTCACAGCCAACCTGCTGTACCAGGGCTCACTGCTCCTGGTGTTCTAGGGCTCACAGCCCACCTGCTGTACCAGGGCTCAATGCTCATGGTTTTCCAGGGATCACAGCCCACATACTGTACCAGGGCTCATTGCTCATGGTGTTCCAGGGCTCACAGCCCACATGCTGTGCCAGGGCTTGCTGCTCCCAGTGTTCCTGGGATCACAGCCCACATGCTGTGCCAGGGCTCGCTGATTCCAGTGTTTCAGGGCTCACAGCCCACATGCTGTACCAGGGCATGATGCTCCCGGTGTTCCTGGGATCACAGCCCACATATTGTACCAGGGCTCATTGCTCATGGTGTTCCAGGGCTCACAGCCCACATGCTGTGCCAGGGCTCGCTGCTCACAGTGTTCCTGGGATCACAACCCACATTCTGTACTAGTTCTCGCTGCTTCCAGTGTTCCAAGGATCACAACGCCCATGCTGTACCAGGGCTCGCTGCTCCCGGAGTTCCAGGGATCACAACCCACATGCTGGACCAGTTCTCACTGCTCCCAGTGTTCCTGGGATCACAACGCACATGCTGTACCATGACACGATGCTCACAGTGTTCCAGGGCTCACAGCCCACATGCTGTACCAGGGCATGATGCTCCCGGTGTTCCTGGGATCACAACCCACGTGCTGTACCAGGGCACGCAGCTCACAGTGTTCCAGGGTTCACAGCCCACATGCTGTACCATGGCACGATGCTCACAGTGTTCCACGGCTCACAACCCACATGCTGTGCCAGGACTCGCTGTTCCCGGTGTTACAGGGCTCACAGTCCACATGCTGTACCAGGGCTCGCTGCACACGGTGTTCTAGGGCTCACAGCTCACATGCTGTACCAGAGCTCGCTGTTCACAGTGTTCCAGGGATCACATCTCACATGCTGTACCAGGGCTCACTACTCCCGGTGTACCAGAGATCACAGCCCACATGCTGAACCAGGGCTCACTGCTCCCTGTGTTCCAGGGATCACAGACCACATGCTGTACCGGGGCTCGCTGTTCCCGGTGTTCCAGGCTCACAACCCACATGCTGTACCACGGATCGCTGCTTGTGGAGTTCCAGGGCTCACAGCTTACATGGTGTACCAGGGCTCGCTGCTCTTGGTTTTCCATAGATCACAACCCACATGCTGTACCAGGGCTCGCTGCTCATGGTGTTCTCGGACTCACAGCCCACATGCTGTACCAGGGCTCACTACTCCTGGTGTACCAGAGATCACAGCCCACATGCTGAACCAGGGCTTACTGCTCCCTGTGTTCCAGGGCTCACAACCCATATGCTGTACCAGGGCTCGCTGCTTCCGGTGTTTCAGGGCTCACAGCCCACATGCTGTACCAGGGCTCGCTGCACACGGTGAACCAGAGATCACAGCCCACATGCTGAACCAGGGCTCACTGCTCCCTGTGTTCCAGGGCTCACAAACCATATGCTGTACCAAGGCTCGCTGCTTCCGGTGTTTCAGGGCTCACAGCCCACATGCTGTACCAGGGCTCGCTGCACACGGTGAACCAGAGATCACAGCCCACATGCTGAACCAGTGCTCACTGCTCCCTGTGTTCCAGGGCTCACAACGCATATGCTGTACCAGTGTTTGCTGCTCATGATGTTCCAGGGCTCACAGTCCACATGGAGTACCAGGGCACGCTGTTCACAGTGTTCCAGGGCTCACAGGCCACAAGCTGTACCAGGGCTTGCTGCTCCCGGTGTTCCAGGGATCTCAGCCCATAAGCTGTACCAGGACTTGCTGCTCACAGTGTTCCAGGGCTCACAGCCCTTTTGCTGGACCAGGGATCGATGCGCCCAGTGTTCGTGGGATCACAACCCACATGCTGTACCAGGGCTTGTTACTCATAGTGTTCCAGGACTCACAGCCCATATGTGGTACCAGGGCTCACTGCTCGTGGTGTTCCAGGGCTCACAGCCCACATTGTGTACCAGGGCTCGCTGCTCACAGTGTTCCAGGGCTCACAGCCCACATTGTTTACCAGGGCTCCCTGTTCATGGTGTTCCAGGGCTCACAATCCACATGCTGTAACAGGGTTCGCTGCTCACAGTGTTCCAGGGCTCATAGCCGACAAGCTGTACCAGGGCTCGCTGTCCCCGGTGTTCCAGAGCTTACGACCCACATGCTGTACCAGGGCTCGCTGCACGCAGTGTTCCAGGGCTCACAGCTCACCTGCTGTAGCAGGGCTCGCTGCTTCCGGTGTTTCAGAGCTCACAGCCCACATGCTGTACCAAGGCTCGCTGCTCCCAGTGTTCCTGGGATCACAACCCACATGCTGTACCATGGCTCGCTGCTCACAGTGTTCCAGGGATCACAACCCCCATGCTGGACCAGTTCCCGCTGCTCACAATGTTCCAGGGATCACAACCCACATGCTGTACCATGGCTCGCTGCTCCCGGTGTTCCAGGGCTCAACACCCACATGCTGTACCAGGGCTCGCAGCTCATGGTGTTCCACGGATCACAGTCCACATGCTGTACCAGGGCTCGCTGCTCCCGGTGTTCCAGGGCTCACAGCCCACATGATGTACCAGGGCTCGCTGCTCCCGGTGTTCCAGGGCTCACAGCCCACATGATGTACCAGGGCTCGTTGCTCCCAGTGTTCCAGGGCTCACAGCTCATGGTGTTTCAGGGCTCACAGCCCACATGCTGTACCAGGGCTCACAGCTCATGGTGTTCCAGGGCTCACAGCCCACATGCTGTACCAGCTCTCGCTGCTCATGGTTTTCCAGGGCTCACAGCCCACATGCTGTATCAGGGCTCGCTGCTCACATTGCTCCAGAGATCACAACCCACGTGCTGTACCAGTTCTCGCTGCTCCCGGTGTTCCTGGGATCACAACCCACATGCTTTATCTGGGCTCGCAGTTCCCGGTGTTCCAGGGCTCACAGCCCTCATGCTGTACCAGGGCTCGATGCGCCCAGTGTTTGTGGGATCACAACCCACATGCTGTACCATGGCACGATGCTCACATTGTTCCAGGGACCACAACCCACATGCTGTACCAGGGCTTGTTGCTCATAGTGTTCTAGGGCTCACAGCCCATATGTGGTACCAGGGCTCGCTGCTCACAGTGTTCCAGGGATCATAGCCCACATTGTGTAACAGGGCTCGCTGCTCACAGTGTTCCAGGGCTCACAGCTCACCTGCTGTACCAGGGCCCTCTGCTCCCAGTGTTCCTGAGATCACAACCCACATGCTGGACCAGTCCTCGCTGCTCCCAGTGTTCCAGGGCTCACAGCCCACATGCTATGCCAGAGCTCGCTGCTCGCAGTGTTCCAGGGATCGCAGCCCATTTGCTGTACCATGGTTCGCTGCTCCCTGTTATCCAGAGATCACAGCCCTCATGCTGTACCAGGACCCGTTGCTCCCGGTGTTCCAGGGCCCATAACCACATACTGTACCAGGGCTCTCTGCTCATGGTGTTCCAGGTCTCACAGCCCACATTCTGTAGCAGGACCAGCTGCTCCCAGTGTTCCGGGGCTCACAGCCCATGTGCTGTACCAGGGCTCGCTGCTTCCTGTGCTCCAGGGCTCACAGCCCACATTCTGTACCACAGCTCACTGCTCCCAATGTTCCACTGCTCACAGCCCACATGCTGTACCAGGGCTCGCTGCTCCTGGTGTTCCAGGGCTCACAGCCCACATCCTGTACCAGGACCCATTGCTCATGGTATTCCAGGGCTCACAGTCTACATGCTGTACCTGGGCCCACTGCTCACAGTATTCCAAGTCTCAAAGTCCACATGCTGTTCCGGGACCCATTGCTCCCGGTGTTCCAGGGCTCACAGCCCACATGCTGTAGCAGTTCTCGCTGCTCCTGATGTTCTAGGGCTCACAGCCAACCTGCTGTAACAGGGCTCACTGCTCCTGGTGTTCTAGGGCTCACAGCCCACCTGCTGTACCAGGGCTCAATGCTCATGGTGTTCCAAGGCTCACAGCCCACATCCTATACCAAGGCTCGCTGCTCCTGGTATTCCAGGGCTCACAGCCCACATCCAGCATCAGGGCTCACTGCTCCTGGTGTTCCAGGGCTCACAGCCCACATGCTGAACCAGGGCTCATTGCTCATGGTGTTCCAGGACTCACTGCCCACATCCTATACCAGGGCTCGCTGCTCCTGGTGTTCCAGGGCTCACAGCCGACATCCAGCATCAGGGCTCACTGCTCCTGGTGTTCCAGGGCTCACAGCCCACATCCTATACCAGGGCTCGCTGCTCCTGGTGTTCCAGGGCTCACAGCCCACATCCAGCATCAGGGCTCACTGCTCCTGGTGTTCCAGGGCTCACAGCCCACATGCTGTACCAAAGCTCCCTGCTCGTGGTGTTCCAGGACTCACAGCCCACCTGTTGTACCAGGACTCGCCACAGTGTTCCAGGACTCACAACCCACATGCTGTACCAGGCCTCGCTGCTCCCTGAGTTCCATGGATCACAACCAACATGCTGTAACTGGGCTCACTGCTCCCGTTGCTCCAGGGCTCACAGCCCACATGCTGTACCAGGGCTTGCTGCTCCCTGTGTTCCAGGGATCACATCCAACATGCTGTAACTGGGCTTGATGCTCCCGGATTTCCAGAGATCACAGCCCACGTGCTGTAGCAGGGCACGCTACTCCCGGTGTTCCAGAGATCACAGCCCACATGCTGTAACTGGGATCACTGCTCCCGGTTTTCCAGGGCTCACAACATACATGCTGTACCAGGACTCGCTGCTCACAGTGTTCGAGGGCTCGCTGCTCATGGTGTTCCAGAGCTCACAGCCCACATGCTGTACCAGGAATCGCTGCTCATGGTGTTCCAGAGCTCACAGCCCACATACTGTACCAGGAATCGCTGCTCATGGTGTTCCAGAGCTCACAGCCCACATACTGTACCAGGACTCACTGCTTATCATGTTCCAGGGCTCACAACCCACATGCTGTACCAGGACCTGCTGCTCCCCGTGTTCCTGGGATCACAGCCCACATGCTGGACCAGGGCTCGCTGCTCCCGGTGTTCCAGGGCTCACAGCCCACCTGCTGTACCAGGACCCCCTGCTCCCGGTGTTCCAGGGCTTACAGCCCACGTGCTGTACTAGGGCTCACTGCTCATGGTGTTCCAGGGATCCCAACCCACATGCTGTACCACTACTTGCTGCTCCCGGTGTTCCAGGGCTCACAGCCCACCTGCTGTACCAGGACCCCCTGCTCCCAGTGTTCCAGGGCTTACAGCCCACGTGCTATATCAGGGCTCGCTGCTCACATTGTTCCAGGATTCGCTGCTCTGGGGACTTGCTGTCGGCACCTGCTGCTGTTCCAGTATTCTCCTCCGGTGCTGAGGGCAGAGAAGAAGGAAAAAGATCGAACAGAAAAGGACAACGAATAAAAACAAACAGGTGGAGCAGATGAGCTATGGCAGGGGTGGCCTACTCTGCTGCCATTTTTGACCAAATGGGTCAACTCACTGTGAGAAAAGTTTTTTTTCTGACATCATTTTAAATCTATTCCTTCTCATTCTTGTTTCTTTTATCAGTGGGCATGGATTTATCCCTATCAATTCCAATCAACCTGCTCCTGATTTTGAAACGTTCTGTCGAGGAGATTAGTCCCAACTTTCTCATTCTATTCCCCGACCTGATCATTTTCATTTCTGTAAAAAAAAAGTCAAAATGAAAAAAAACCCAATACGACATGCTGATCTGCAGTGGGCACAGTGCTGAAATATCTAAAGGTAAGAGCAGTGGAAAAAAGTCTTCTGAACATAAGTAAGTTCACCAATTTTTGAATTTTGCCACTTTAGGAACAAGCCAACCAAGGAGCATCAGTCAGGAAGATTTAATTGAGAGTCCAAAACTCATTGCAAAACCTAAAGAGAAGCTCCTTGAAAGTGGAGTCGCAGGTAGATAGGATAGTGAGGAAGGTGTTTGGTATGCTTTCCTTAATTGATTAGAGTGTTGAGTACAGAAATTGGGCGGTCATGTTGCGGTTGTACAGGACATTGGTTAGGCCACTGTTAGAATATTGCGTGCAATTCTGGTCTCCTTCCTATCCTAAAAATGTTGTGAAACTTGAAAGGGTTCAGAAAAGATTTACAAGGTTGTTGCCAGGGTTGGAGGATCTGAGCTACAGGGAGAGGCTGAACAGGCTGGGGCTGTTTTCTCTGAAGCCTCAGAGGCCGAGGGGTGACCTTGTAGAGGTTTATACAATCATGAGGGGCATGGATAGGATAAATAGACAAAATCTTTTTCCTGGGGTGGGGGAGTCCAGAACTAGAGGGCATAGGTTTAGGGTGAGAGGAGAAAGATATAAAAGAGACTTTGGGGCAACTTTTTCACGCAGAGGGTGGTACGGGCATGGAATGTGCTGCCAGAGGACGTGGTGGAGGCTGGTACGATTGCAACACTTAGGAGGCATTTTGATGGGTATATGAATAGGAAGGGTTTGGAGGGATATGGGCTGTATGCTGGCAGGTAGGACTAGATTGGGTTGGGATATCTGGTCGGAATGGATGGGTTGGACCGAAGGGTCTGTTTCCATGCTGTACATCGCTATGACTCTATGAGAAGAAATAAAAGTATTGAGATCAGCTACATTGGCATAGGAGAAATGTTTTCATACCGTCATCAGGAAGTTGCAGATTTCATAAGACGGATAAAAATGTTCTATATTCCCGGCTTCACTGAGGAAGATTTCAATCAGCTGTATCTCAAACATACTGTCAATGACAGAGATAAAACTGAACGAGCAGCAATTCTCCAGTAACGTGATTGACGTTTTGAAAATATTTACTTAATTAGAAAGACAACAAATGAAGACATCCAGATTAATTAGCAAAGTTGCAGCAGAGAATTTATAGACATATCTACTCAGATGTGTTGGCTGATCGAGAGGAAACATTTCCTTGAATAAAGTGGACATTTGCAAACATTGAAGGCAAGCCAATGTCGTGAGATTCAGGACTTAGTGAAAATTGAAGAAATTGTTTATAGAATTCTGAATAAGAGGCATAGAATTGAAATTTCAGATCAGACTCGAAATGCTAACTCTGTTTCTCTCTCTGGGAACGCTGCAAGACCGGCTGAGTTTCTCCAGCATTTTCTACTCTTATTTCAGATTTGCAGCATTTGTAGTATTTTGCTTTCTAAACAGGAACTGTGTTCTGAAAGAATGTTGCCATGCAGCATATCTGCATTTGTGACATCTGAGATTCTATGCAGATGGGGTAGTGGCAAGTGGAAACATAGTTATGTACGTAAATGTTTAAATGTTAATTATGGGGGAAGAAAATGTTTAGGGGTAGAGGTGGTATAAGGCGTAGAGGTGGTATAAGGCAATGATTCGGAAGGAGTTAATGTTGAAGTTACATTACCTTCACCCTATTTGATGGACCAAAGACTTTGAGTGGGGAATCAGATCTTGCAGTACAAGGTCCAGGTGGAAACATCATGTTGTTTTAGGGTCCTGATAGTTACCATTGTGACTAATTATTAATGTTGTTTTTACCAATTGTTATCATGCAGCAAACTACACCATGTATGTAAGACAAGGGTCTCTTTTAAAGATGATAGAATGTTTTCTCCATACTGATAATTAGGGGCATAGACTCAACATAGAAAGGAAGATTGGTGGCAGTGAAGACTATCACAACCATGGTGAGCAGTGGTGACACGCACAGCTCAACACAACACTATCTACTCTATGCAGACTCCTCACAATTTTGAATTTTCTTTTCAAATCTTCTCATGTCCAAGGTGAACATTTCTACTTTTTCAATCTATTCCACATAACTGAAATATTCCTTGGCCACTTTCCCAGTGACCATTCTTTACAGTGAGCTGTCGGGAGTGCTGATGGGTTATGTGGCTGTGGGAGAACATGTTGGGTATCAGAATTAAACCTGACTCCTGACATTTATACATCCACATTTGTCAGCATAGGCTATCATTTCTGTAATTACTTATCCTTTTCTTCCCTGTTAGCACCAAAATCAAATGTAACAGCTAATACTACATCACAGTATCACAACAGGGAAATTAATGTTGGCATTTTCTTCACTCGTGCCTCTTTGGCAGACACCAGAGGCTCGTGAGCAATAGGCATAATCCATGAGAAAGTGGAACTAGGCCCGATGTCCGGAGGCAGTACTCACAAAAGAGACTTTCAATAATATTTGCTTGACCATGCTTGAGAATTTTCCAGGAGAAAAAATGCTTGGCCCTAACAGAAAAATAACTATTTTGCATTTATCACATGTTATTGAAGTACCAACAAAGCCCACAGCATGCTTGTGCAGTTCTGCCTGTCATCAGAGTTTCTCAATGCAATTTTGAGAAAAACTATTTAGGGCTTTATTACCCTGGCGTTACTATGGGTCCGTTCATTGTTATGTCAAAGGGGATTACCACCATCTGAACAGAAATTCATAGTAACGTGAATAACAGTTTGTGGCAGAACCGAAAGAAGTCAATGGCATTAAATCCTGATTCCCAAACGTGTAAGCGATGGACAATTTAAGCTATGAATTAGCCAGAGGATTAACCGAATGATTGAGGAACTTGGGAAAGGGTCGGGGGCGGGGAGCAATTTAGAAAGGCGCTAAATCAGCATTAAGAGTTATTTCGGAAAGGTTGGGGGTAATTTCCCATCTAATCCTTTGGGCAAATGCAGGATGGTGAACAGATCTCTTTCCCACCCCGGTTGGTCCATTGTGAGTCATGTTTGTTTAAGTAATTAAAATGTGAGAGACAAAGGTTATCATTGTCTTTTGGGTTACGATGCAGCTCAGCAGAACAAGGGTTTACAAATCTGACACAGAGCTCTCTTCAAAGCAAAGGCCTCAAGATCTAAGATGCACACTGATGTCCTGCTATTGACTGGAAGTTCGAAGGCAGTGAAGGGGTTGGGGGGATGGTGGGGTGGAAGGGGACTAAGGTCAAGGAATGTGAGAACATTGACAACTGTTGACCAAACACAGCTCCTTCACTTGAAGGCCTTAATTCTCTGAACCTCCTGCTGTGGCTCCTTTGGGAAAAGTGTTGCTCACTATCACATCAAGCCACATCAAGTAAGGATGTTTTAGATTCCAATTTCTGCTCTGTGCTGCTTTAGCCAATCTGTACTTTGTGTCTCAGATTGACTGATATACCAGAAAACAGAGGAAATGGTTACTGTTCACAATTTTATACCCTTCCTATTGCACTTATGACTCTCTGTAAGGTTAAAACCTCTACATTTCAATTAAACTGACTTACTCAATTTTTGATATTAACACCTGGGGTGTTTGGTAGAATTCATCTGAAAACCCTTTTCCACTGGTCAGTAATCACATGGCACAGTTTTCAAATAATTGGCTAAAGATCCAGACAGAAGATGAAGAGAATTTCTTTTTTGGTCCCAACTTAGTTTAGCCTGGGCTCAAATGTCTGAAAAGGTGGTCAAAGCAAGTTAAATTGCAACCTACAAAGGGAATTGTTACATACTTTAAAAGGATAATTTTCAGGATATGGTAAAAAAATACAACAAGTTGGATAGCTCTTTCAAATTGATAGCACAAGCAAAATGGACTGCATTGCCTCCTTCTGTGCTGTTGGATTCTTTGATTCTATCATTTTAGCTTTGTTACAGAAATACAATAAAATGGATGAGAGACATATGTGTGGGGGTCAATTTTTACACTACATACCTGACAGCAACCATGCGTCATAGAGTCATAGAACTGCATAGCACAGCAACAGACTCTTCAGTCCAACTTGTCCATGCCAACCAGATATTCTACATTAATAAAGTCCCATTTGCCAGCATTTGGCCCATATTCCTCTAAACCTTCCCTATTTATGTAGCCATCCAGATGCTTTTCAAATGTTTAATTGTATCAGCCACCCACCACTTCCTCCTCCATACATGCACCACCCTCTGCTTGAAAAGGTTGCCCCTTCGGTGTCTTTTATATCTACCCCCTCTCACCTTAAACCTATGTCCTCTAGTTTTTGGACTCCCACCCTGGGGAAAGATCCTTAGCTATTCACCCTCCATATCAGTCATGATTTTATTAACCTCTATAAGGTCACCCCTCAAACTCTGATGCTCCAGGGGATGTGGCCCCAGCCTATTCAGCCTCTCCCTATAGCTCAAGCCTTCCAACCCGTGCATCAAATTTGTAAATATTTTCTGCACCCTTTCAAATTTAACAACATCTGTCTTCTCAAAGGGAGACAGTATTTCAAAAGTGGCCTAACCAAAGTCCTGTACAGAACTTAATACAGTATTCCAAAAGTGACATAACCAATGTCTTGTACAGCTGTAACATGACATCCCAACTCCTATATTCAATGCACTGACCAATTAAAGACAAGTGTACCAAATGCCTTCTTCACTACCCTGTCTATCTGTGATTCCATTTTCAATGAACTATGAACCTACAGCCCAAGGTCTCTGTGTCCGACAACATTCCCCAGGGCCCTATCATTTAGTGTATATGTTCTGCCCTGTTTACCCTTACCAAAATACAACAGTCATATTTATATAAATTGAACTGTATATGGTTGCAAAGTTATAATTATAGGGTACACAACATTCCAGACATGACCGTTTTCACGATTACAGAATCACAGAGTTGTTTTGGTACAGGACGAGGTTACTCAGCCAATTGTATCAATTTTAGCTCCCTGAGCATTTTGGTGAATTGCTAATCTTCTACCTTTTCTCCATATTGTACTTTGTTTCTATTTAAATAATTGTCTAGCACCCTCTTGAATGTCTCATTTGAATTTTTAAGTCACTACAGGCTCATCTCTCCACCAACCTGTAGAGAACATTGATGGAATCAACAATGGATTCAGCTGGATGTTGAACTCCTTTATTGAATCGTGCCCTTTCAAGAAATTTAAGACTTCCAAGGTTGAGATAATTGTCAAACACCTTAGAAACTTCTAATTAATCTCACGTTTTATTTACCCCTTGGCAAACAAAAATGTAACGTGCTTTACTCCCAACTGTGCACAAAAGTGCTTCATCTTGTTCAGCTTCTCTCATAATATCCAGTTTCAAAGCTATTCTATATCTCAAGAATTGTTTTCTCCAATTTTGTTTTCTATTTGACCAAGCTCTGAAACTAAACCTTGCTAGAAATTCTATTTCTGCTGCCATAGTTTCTTAATATAATAAGATATGTTATCTTTTAAAAGATTTTATTCACCACTAATAAAGTTTTCCCACACTTTACTGCTGTGCTGGAGTATTTTCCTATTCTTTGCACTTTTAATAGATTTCCCTGAACTTTGTGACGAGAATGGAGGTTTTCTTGCACTTTGGAAGCTCATTATAACTCCTGCTGCATTCTCCTTGTCTCCTGAAAACATATGTCAGATACTTATAATGCCCAACTCCTAACTGCATTATTTGGCTTGGTTTTCAAGTACACTGGTTCTCCTCTATCCTTAACACCTGTTCAGCTCACTGGCTCAATTTTGACTCAGGACTTATCATAGATCACCACCTCATACTGCAACCTGTGCCTCTCCATTAGAATTGCAGATTTCTTCTGTTTCTATACACCTTTTGGCGGGTCTGAAATTCTCTCTGTATTATTCTGTAAAGTATCCATCCTGTGTTGTATTAACACAAGGTTTGTGGATTCACTATCTGCTTAAACTCTTCTGGGTCCCCAGCACATTATTTTCCTGCTTTTCTCCCCCTCAAATTTACAAAATGTAATTCCTCTTCCTTGACGTGACATAAAATTAGTTCTGGCCACAGCTGCTCACTAGTGAGAAAACAATCCTCTTCTTTCAAAGGGTGGTGAAGCTGTGGAATTCTGTGCAGAGGGCTAGGGAAGCTGGGTTATTAAATATATTCAAGGCTGGGTTAGACAGATTTTTAATCTGTAAGGGAATCACGGCTTATGGGAAAAGACAGGAAAGTGGGGTTAAGAATTTTGGATCAGCCTTAATTTCATTGAATAGCTGATCAGATCTGATGGCCTGAATGGCCTATTAAAGCTTTCAATGGGGATAGCCACCTTTTTGATCTTATTAGAAGAATTGTTTGAAGTAAATAATATGAACCTTATCACATTATGGCAGGCATTTACAGATTGCTTAAATATGATCAACGCTGCTATATAGGCTGTTATAAACACATTAGTTTCAGGTCTGTTTCGAGTAGTCTATTACTTTTCTCTGAAAAAGTGTCTGTGGCATCACTGCAGTCACTGCACTCCCTCAACTAGTAACCCTTTCAAATACTTTGCAAAAGCAACTTCAGGACATTTTTGTTCTTTTCGTTCTTTGTGCAAGACCAACATTAGTTGTCCACCTTCTCATCTTAATTGCCCTGAAAAAATGGCAATGGGCCAACTGAGTGACTTGCTGTGCCACTGCAGAGGCCAACCAGCCTCTGATGTGGTTTGTTATGTACAAAACTAGAGCAATACAAGAACAGATGACTCCAAGTCTGGGAAAAAAAAATCTGTGAACAAAATTGAGTTTTAGAACAACACTGAAGCATTATAGTAACTTTCACTAACAGGACATTTTTATTTTCAAAATAAAAGTTGAATCCAACTCTCAAAGTGGTGAGATTTGAACCGTGACAATAATAAATCAAATCATTAGTAGCTAGTAGCATGGTTCCTATAATATTAACCTATTGGAATGAATAGGAGTACAGTTATTGGTCTGAACAAAATATTTTACGAATTAGGAAATGCTGAAAATACAAAGCAAGCAGCATTTATAAAGTGTGAAAATTGGGTTAAATTGTCCTGAGAATGTACTCTAGTTGAAGTTCTGATAAGAGCCTGCAAAATTAACCCTTATTTTCCTCTCTCCACAATGGCCTATTGAATATTTCCAGTATGTTTTGTTTATATTTCAGTTTGCAGCACCTGCAATATTTTCTATCTTAATTAAAAAAACACATTCATCTTGTTAAATAGTGGGAAGATAATAATAAATCTTTTCCTCTCACTCTCTCTTTCTCTCTCCTTCAATCTACATTTCTAATTTATTACAATCTTTCTAGGGAGCAGCGGATATTGCTTCCTATTTCTGAAAACATTTGTGCTTTTTGCCAGATATTAATAATATAGCTTCATCATCACTGCACCACTTTACCCAGGACATATTTTTTACTTGTTGCTATCACGCTATTTCAGCTCATTAAGGAGTGTCAGGGCTTCTGCTGTAGATCGATGCTGTGACATTTCAATTCCAAACTGTTCCAGTTCCCAGAGTCCTCTTATTTCATTCTCAGTCTGACGACACGAGAGGGTTGACAAAAAGACAGCACCAGGTGGCCAACTAACAGATGCCAAGACATAAACATGGGACCAACAGCGGGCGATAGGCCGACAGCTTCTGAGGCTTGAGCATACTTTGATGAGACCTCTCCGTGAAGTTGTTTCTCGTTTTTCATTGCCAGGTCTTTGTCTTACTCAATGCACATTCTTGGAAATGTGTGTTAATCAAGTGTGAGAGATGGTAGTTCTGCATAATATCAGCAGCAAGCGTGCCTTAGGTCAGGTACGGCCGTACAGAAAAACTCCTTCTGCACTTTACAATCAAGTCAGTTACATCAGGGATGAGACAGAGAGTTAAACCCCATCCGCTCTGTCCTAGTAAACACTCGGAGGTAGAACTGGTCACATATGGAATGAAACCTGTGCACTATCCCAATACACATTTCCGCACAATTTCTGGCATGGGATTGATATTGGTTAAAGTTCCCTTTGCATTGCTCTCTAAAACAATGCCAAGTTAGCTACAGCATTGATTGCAGACAGAATAAGGTTTCCTCTTTACTGTCTCCTATAAAATATTCCCAAATGAGATGTAGCACAGCTTAAATGGTCTTCCTCTGTATGTAAGTTTGGGACTTTACAGTCTTCTGGACTCAACACTGAGTTCACCCACCTTTGATTTTACCATTGAACACATGGCAAACAGTGACAGGATCAGAGTCAACATGAATTTACGATAATTTATGAAATCATGCTTGCAAAATCTACAAGAAGTCTTTGAGGATTAATGAAGGGCAGCCATGGATGTTGTTTATTTGGTATTTCAGAAGTCTTTCAACAGAGACCCTCGTAAGAGATTGGCATGTAAAATTGAAGCATGTGAGATTGGGCAATGCATTGAGATGAATAGAAAGCTGGTTGGCAGTAGGATACAAAGAATAGGAATTAGGTAGGTGATTAGGTAGTGACGAATGGAGTACCACAGGGATCAGTATTTGGGACCCAGCTATTCACAATATATATTAACGATTTGGATGAATGAAATGAAAAGTAGTATCTCCAAGATTGCAGATAATACATAGCAGGATGGGAGGGGTGAGCTGTGGTGAGAATGCAGAAATGTCTCAGTGTGATTTGGATAAACTTAATGAGTAGAAAGGTGGATAGTATGGGCAGCATAATGTGGATAAATGTGAGATTATCCATTTTCTGAACAAGTAAAGGAAGGCAGATTATTGTCTGAATGGCTATAAATTGAAAGAAGGGTGCGTGTGATGAGACCTGTCACTGAAAGAAAGCATGAAGGAACAGTTATCAGTAAAGAAGACAAATGAGACAATTCAAGTACAGGAAAGGGATATCTTGGTGCCATTGGTGAGACTACCCCTGCAATACTGCAGTTTTGATCTCCTTAGCTGAGGAAGGATATCCGTCCCATAGAGGAAGTGCAGCCAAGGGTTACCAGACTGAATCCTGGGACAGCAGGACTTAAGTATGAGAGATTGAATTAGTTAGAATTATATTTGCTGGAATTCAGAAAGATGAGAGGGAATCTCATAAAAGCCTATAAAATTCTAAAAGGACTAGACAAACTAGGTGCAGGAAGGATGTCTCCGATGATCAGGAGTTCCAAACCGGGGGCCACAGTAATGATATGAGACATACCATTTAGGACTGAGGTGAGGAGAAATTTCTTTACCCAGAGAGTGGTGAACCTGTGGAATTCTCAGACTCAGAAAGCAGATGAAGTTAAAACATTGAATACTTTAAAAGAGTAATTGGACATATCACTTGGGACTGAAGAGGTCAAAGGATACGGAGGAAAAGCAGGAACAAGCCATCGAGTTGGATGATCAACCAATGATCATAATGGAATGGCAGAGTGGGTTCAAGGGGTCGAATGGCCTGTTCCTGCTCTTCTTTTCTAAGTTTGATCATATTCTCTGCCTCATTTTATTGCCTTATTGTTTGTTGGTTCAGCTTGTTTTCTCTTATTTTCCCATTTTTCCTTTTGTTTAAATGAGATGATATTGTTTATGGAACTATTGTTCACACCTCCTGTGTACACAACTTTTGTTTCTTTATTTGTCCCATTACAATGAACTACATAACCAGTCCTTTTTAGGCATGGTTAACCAGAACGAAAACCAGTAATACACAATGTCTAACTTTCCTTGTATATCTTAGTACAGTGGCTCCAATATGACCAGTATATTCATTTCCAAGTACTACTGCTTTGTCAAAAAACATTTTTTCCTCAGGGAAGGACATTGATATTGACCAAGGAACCAGATGGACTTCCTGCTCTTCTTCAAACAGTGCCCTAGAATCTTCTTCAACCTGAAAGGATGGATACAACCTCAGTTTAATGTCACTGGTTGAAAGTCAGCACAAGAGTTCCTCAGTGGTGAACTGGAGTACCAGCCCTGATCATGTGATCAAGTCTCAAGACTGGGACTTGACCCATGACCCATTGACTCAAAGTTGACAGCACCATCACTGACACATGGACTTCCTTACTTACCATGTACAGGAGTGGCATGAGGGTTATAACACAGGGCTCAGAGCTGATCAGGAATCCTAGCTCAGATGAATGTGTGTTTAGATCCATGGTGCAAAGCAACATAGCAGGATTTTTACAGAGATGGACGCAGTTGGAAGAAGGCATTTTGTGCGAAACCAGAGGCACCCAAGCGGTTGGGATGTGCACAGTGACTGTAAAATGTAGGGGCCCTCAGTTAAAGCTTTTCAAAAGCCAAGAAATTATCTCTTGTCTTGACAGTGGGATTTATTGCTTAACTGCAGTAGGAATTCATAAGATCACAGACTTACAGAATCATTATTTTGCAGAGGTTGACCATTCAGCCCATCATGTTTTCACCAGCTCTCTGAGTGGCCATTCTGATTTAGTGCCATTCCCCAGCCTTTTTGTCTATGATCCAGCACATTTTTTTTTCTATTCAAATAATCATCTAGTGCCAACTTGAATACTTAGATTGAACCTGCCCCTACCACTTTCAGGCAGTGCATTCCAAGCCCTATCTACTCGTTATATGAACATGCTTCTTCTCACTACGCATTTGCTTCTTTTACAAATTATTTTTAACTTGTCATAGAGTCATAGAGATGTACTGCATGGAAACAGACCCTTCGGTCCAACCTGTCCACGCCAACCAGATATCCCAACCCAATCTAGTCCCACCTGCCAGCACCCGGCCCATTTCCCTCCAAATCCTTCCTATTCATATACCCATCCAAATGCCTCTTAAGTGTTGCAATTGTACCAGCCTCCACCACATCCTTTGGTAGCTCATTCCATACACGTACCACTCTCTGCATGAAAAAGTTGCCCCTTAGGTCTCTTTTATATCTTTCCCCTCTCACCCTAAACCTATGCCCTCTAGTTCTGGACTCCCTGATCCCAGGGAAAAGACTTTGTCTATTTATCCTATCCATTCCCCTCATAATTTTGAAAACCTCTATAAGGTCACCCCTCAGCCTCCGATGCTCCAGGGAAAACAGCCCCAGCTTGTTCAGCCTCTCCCTGTAGCTCAAATCCTCCAACCCTGGCTACATCCTTGTAAATCTTTTCTGAACCCTTTCAAGTTTCACAACATCTTTCCGATAGGAAGGAGACCAGAATTGCATGCAATATTCCAACAGTGGCCGAACCAATGTCCTGTACAGCCGCATCATGACCTCCCAACTCCTGTACTCAATACTCTGACCAATAAAGGAAAGCATACTAAATGCCTTCTTCACTATCGTACCTACCTCTGACTCCACTTTCAAGGGGCTATGAACCTGCACTCCAAGGTCTCTTTGTTCAGCAACACTCCCTAGGACCTTACCATTAAGTGTATAAGTCCTGCTAAGATTTGCTTTCCCAAAATGCAGCACCTCACATTTATCTGAATTAAACCCCATCTGCCACCTCTCAGCCCATTGGCCCATCTGGTCCAGATCCTGTTGTAATCTGAGGTAACCCTCTTCGCTGTCCACTACACCTCCAATTTTGGTGTCATCTGCAAACTTACTAACTGTACCTCTTATGCTCGGATCCAAATCATTTATGGAAATGACAACAAGTAGAGGACCCAGCACCAATCCTTGTGGCACTCCACTGGTCACAGGCCTCCAGTCTGAAAAACAACCCTCCACCACCACTCTCTGTCTTCTACCTTTGAGCCAGTTCTGTATCCAAATGGCTAGTTCTCCCTTTATTCCATGAGATCTAACCTTGCTAATCAATCTCCCATGGGGAACCTTGTCCAACGCCTTACTAAAGTCCATATAGATCACATCTACTGCTCTGCCCTCATCAATCTTCTTTGTTACTTCTTCAAAAAACTCAATCAAGTTTGTGAGACATGATTTCCCAAGCACAAAGCCATGTTGACTATCCCTAATCAGTCCTTGCCTTTCCAAATACATGTACATCCTGTCCCTCTGGATTCCCTCCAACAACTTGCCCACCACTGAGGTCAGGCTCACCGGTGTATAGTTCCCTGGCTTGTTTTTACGCCCTTCTTAAACAGTGGCATCACATTTGCCAACCTCCAGTCTTCCGGCACCTCACCTGTGACTATCGATGATACAAATATCTCAGCAAGAGGCTCAGCAATCACTTCTTTAGCTTCCCAGAGAGTTCTCGGGTACACCTGATCAGTCCTGGGGATTTATCCACCTTTAACGGTTTCAAGACATCCAGCAGTTCCTCCTCTGTAATCTGGACATTGTGCCCTCTTCTTCTCAATTCAATTACAATGAGGAACTGTTTTTCCCTACCTACTTTGACCAGAAAATTTCTATCGCGCCTTTCCAATGTGTCTTCCCTCAGAATAATGAGGAATCTCTTGTCCGCTTACAGATTCAGATTTGGATTGTTCAACTGCATTTGCAGCCTCTGAATGGCCCTGGGTGGCATGTCATCATCTTCCTGGATCACTAAGTGAAGGCCTTGCTGTCACTGCGTAAATTAAAATAATAATGAACAATGCTTATGGCTGAGGCTGGTGCAGCAGCCAGCTGTACCACTCAAGATGTCATGAGTCAGACTTTCCATTGTGCACTGCTGCTGTGACGTTGCAGGATAATGAATAAGGAATGTCTTCCAGAGAGCAGTGCTGTATGGAGAGACTAGCAGTACCTCATAAACAAAAACAAGAACATATGGACTTGGCAATGTCACTTGGAAACAATGAGTAACGCAATGTTTGGGTTGTGCTAAATCAGCTCTGCAATAACTTGCAGTCCCCAAAGTCAACCAGCCCAGAGTTCTACCTTTATATAGTGAGCCAGAGTACAGTATTTGACATGGCAGCTACTATGCAACTTGTAGGATTTGTACAATCGTATATTTGATTGTTTGTGTGAATTTGTGTCTAAAGTGATTTGTTTATGTATTTCAATGCTATAATTTGTGTGATCACATACCAACGCTTTTGTGTATTAGTATTGCTGCTTGTGTATGTAGGCATGTGTGGTTGTATAACTGTGTGTACATATGCATGTGGATTGTGTATTAGCAATCAGTGTGAAGGAGTTCATAGGGTTTCAGGCAGGCCAAGATGAATGAGAAGAAGCAGGATCGTGTATAATACATTTGATCGCCTCGATTTCTAGCCCAGGGTATTTTAACTTGCAGTTCTTGAATACGTTTGATGAGCAGGTCTCTCACCCAATCAGGACAGGAATCTTGTCTCCTTTCATGGTGAAATTTCTGACAGTTCTCCAGTGAAAAAAGAGCCTATTGATCTTCATGTCTCAATCTCTCTTAACAACATTTATAAGCATAACGAATAGGGATAACTGCAGGGACTTGTCTCTTGCGGCAGATAAATTTTCAGGGCCAGAGAAATTATTTCCCAGGCTGTTAAAGGAAGCCCTGGAGGAAATGCCAGGTGCTCTGAGTATCATTTTCCAATTCTAAATATGGGTGAGGTACAGAAAACTGGAAGTCTACAAACATTATACCATTACTGTAAAAGGGTACAAGGAATGGGGCATGTGATTATAGTCAGGTCAGTCTGACCTAAGTGATGGGCAAATTACTAGAATCAGTCTTGAGAGACAGGATTAACTAGAATCAGTCTTGAGAGATAGCTTTAAATGTCACTTAGACAGGCATGAATGAGGGATGACCAATACGGTTTCTTTAAAGGAAGGTGTGTTCTACTAACTTAATTGAACTTATTGGGAAAGTAAGTAGGATTGATTAGGATAGTGCAGTAGATGTTGTCTGCATGGATTTGAGTAAGGCATTTGAGATGGTCCTACATTGCACATTTGTGAGATAAAGGAAAGCCCGTGGGATATAAGGAAATGTAGCAAGTTGTATTCAAAATTGGCTCAGAGTCAGGAAATAAAGGCTAATGTTCAACAGATGTTGTTGTGAATGGAAAATGGTTTCTAGTGGTGTTCCACATGGCTTAGTGTTGGGTCCCTTGCTGTTTGTGGTATATATTAATGATTTAAACTTAAATGTGGGAGGCATGAAAGTGGAATCTGCAAATGTCACAAACATTTTCTCGTGTAGTGGATAGTGAAGAGGAAGGCTGTTGACTGCAGGGTCAGAGAAGTAGCAAATAGAATTCAATCCAGAGAAGTGTAGGAAGAGGGCAAAGCAAGTGACTACATAGTACATGTGACAGTATTGAGTGGTAGAAGGAGCGAGAGACCTTAGGTTGCATGTTCATAGGTCCCTGTAGGTGGCAAAGCAGCAAGGCAAGGTGGTAAAGAAGACATTTGAGTTGTTTTCCTGCATCGGGTGAAGTGCTGAATACAAAAGCAGGGAAGTAAAGCTGTAAATATGCAAGGTACTGGTTAGGCTACAGCTGGAATTTCGTGTACAGTTCTAGTCATCACAGAAGAGATTTACAAGAATGGTGGAGTGAGGAACAGAGTGAACATTTCAAGTCCAGAATGACTCTTTTTCAGAACTGAAAAGAACTGGAAAATAATGCTTTTAAAGCTGTTGACAGGGTAGGCTGGGAGGAGGATTGAGTAGAACAGATTGTGAAGACATCCAGAGCAAACATCAATGATAACGGCAGTAATAATCTACCGACTCTTACAATTACCTTCACTATATCTCCTCACAAACCTGCTCCTGCAAGGATTCCATTGCAATCTCCTGGTTTCTTCATCTCCTTTGCATCTTTCTAGTGATGCCATGGGGTGACATGACCTTTGGGATCTTCTGACATGACCTTTTTCTTTAACCGAGGATCCTGCTCCCCAGGGCTTACAGGACCCTCAACTGTGTCCTGCCTATCCTTGCTCTTCTACCCTCAGTTCTTCCACTCCATCCAGTACATTGATGGGGTTCTCCTTGTCCTTCCACTCTATCCCATCACTCTCCAAATTCAAGGATCATTCTCCACCATTTCCACCATCTCCAATAGGATATCAATTCATCTTCCATTCCCCTACATTATCAGCATTCCGCAGGGGCTGTTCCCTCAGTGACACCTGGGCCAAGCTTCTATCACTCCTAATATTTCCTCACTTTCCCATGACATCTTCCCATGCAGTCGGAGAAGGTGTAGCTCATGATCATTCACCTCCTTCTTTCTCACTGTCAACAGCCCCAACCACGTTGTACAGTGAAACAGTGTTTTGCTTGTACTTCTTTCAATCTAGTCTACTGTACCCACTGCTCACAATGCAGTCTCCTATACACTGGTGAGATGAAAGGCAAGCTGGGTGACCACTTTGCAGAACATCTCCACTCTGTCTGCAGCAATGACCTTCCAGTTGTTTGTTATTTCAATAAATCATCTTCTTCCCATACTAATATTTCGATCCTGAGCCTGCTGCACTGTTCCAATGAAGCTCAAATTAATCTCAAGGAACAACAGTTCATTTTCCACTTATGTACTATACAACGTCGAGGATTCAATGTTGAGTTTGATCTCTGTACATCTTTTAGCTTACATCCCCCACTGGCCTCAGCAATGTCTTTTTTGTGCTTTGTTATCTTTGCTCTCAGCAGAATAGGCTGAATTTCTCCTTCTTGTAGCTAATGTTTACATATATGTTACTTATATTTCTCCGCTTTACCACCATTTTCACTGGCTTTATCTTTTACTCTGGGCATCCATATACTTCCTCTTCCACTTCGCCATCCTGCTCCTCTTGTCACTAGCATTAAAAAACATTTTCCAGCTCCTTTCAGTGTCGAAGAAGTCAAATTGGATTCTAAGTGTTAAGTCTGCTCCTCTCTCAACAGATGTTGTCAGATTTGCTAATTTTTTCCTGCCCTTTCTGCTTATATTCCACATTTCCTGTGTCTGCAATATTTTGCTTTTATTTACAAGAATGTTGTCAGACCTTGAAAATTTCCCCCAATGAGGAAAGACTGACAGAGTTGTGGGTTATACTCTTTTAGAACGATGGGGGCTGAGTACTGATGTAATTTTGGTGTGCAAAATAATTAGGGACTTGGTTGGAATGGCTAGGGAAGATTTGTTTGCCCCAGCAAAGTGGGGGCATAGATTTAAGGTGATTAGTAAAAGGATTAGCATGAGCATCAGGAAAAGCCTTGTTCAGTCAAATGGAAGTGGGTGTCTGGACGTTACTGTCCATCTCGGTGGTTGTTGTGAAAATCCTCAATTCATTTAAAAGTGACTTGGATCTGTACCTGAATTGTTGTAACCTGGAAGGTTACAGATCAGATGATGGTAAGTGAGGTCAGAGCTGACAGCTAATTTATTCAGCCAGTGCAGCCATAAGGGGCTGAATGGCCTCTTTCTGTGCCATAACTTTCCTGTGGTTCTATTTGGTAACGGTGCTTAATCTCCAAATGCCCACAATAATCTGAGCACCACATAAACCTGTTATCATACCCTTCATTGCTCATCTAATATTCACACAAAAAACACCCCTCTTTCCAATTCTATACTTGATTCTTATTTCATGCTTTTCTCAGCAACCACTAACAGCATTCCGACATCACAAGGTAGGTAAGGTTACTCTTTACTCACATCAAACTCCAGTCATTTGGTTAATGTTAAATGGATTGAAGTTAATCAGGGCAGTTGGGTCCCTGCAACAGGCCAGAAAAACAAGTAATTCAAAGATTACAGTGTTTGAGGTCCTGCCCTTTAGTCTATTCTACTGCCTACTTCCTTAAATTCTTGATGCAATCATCACTCATCCCACCTATATTATTGGTACTATTGCGTACCACTATCTCTGTTCACTTTTCCTGCCACCGGTGATTTGATTTATTATTATTTATTTTTTATTATTGTCACATGTACCAAGACATAGCTCAAGTATTGTTTTGTATGATATCCAGGCAAATCATACCCTACGCAAGTATGTCAGGGTAATAGAATGCAGAATATAGTGTTACAGCTACAGAGAAGGTGCAGAGAATGATCAACTTTAACATATAAGCGTCCTGTTCAAGTTTGATAAGAGTGAGGAAGAAGCCGCTGTTGAATCTGTTGGTAGATGTCATAGTGGCAGGAAGATGAAGGTTATTTTACCCATCAACAATGCTTATCATTATATGGAACCCGCTGCCTCCCAACATCACCTCATTGTTCTTCCATCTTACTTTGTCACATAGGGTCACAGGAATTTTTAAAAGGTAATAAAGGAAAATTCCTCTAATGCTCCTTCTACCATCTTAGTAATTAGACAAAACAACAACAACGGAATTGTTGATTATTTGTAGCGTCAGTCTTCAACAGACATGGGCATGATATAAGAACACTCTAATGATAGAGAACTTTGGGTGTTACATCTTCCCCCCCAAGCATTGTATTGGGCTAAAGCCATTAGAGTTTGGAAAAAACGAAGAATGATTTTACCGAAACAAAGAAGATGCAAAGAAAACTGAGTGGTGTTCGTAGGCGGATGATGTTATTTTCTTGTGGCATAGGTTAGAAGTAGGGGACATAGTTTAAGAACTAGATGTCTTGCTTGTAAGGTGGAAATTAGGAAAATGTTTTTCTTTCAGAGGGTAATTAGAGAGTAGTTCTCCACAGAAAGCAATAGAGGCTGGGTTGTTGAATAGATTCAAGGCAAAGATGGATAGATCTTTTTGATAGATCAGAGAGTCAGGGTTATGGGAGGTAGGCAGACAATTTGAGTTGCGATCACTACCAGATCAGCCATGAGTTTACTGAATAGTAGAGCAAGTTCACAGAGCTGAATGGCCTACTCCTGCCCATAAGCCATTTGTTCCTCTGTTTTTACAGATGTTAAACATAGCAGCTGGGACATTTACTTTGAAGAAATGGCCATTAGGTGACCTCTATAGGTAGGCATTGGCAAAGTTATACACTCACTGGACTAGCAATCTCAAACCCCAGGCTAATTTTCTGGTGACTTGGGTTGAAATCCCACCTGGTTCACTAATGCTTTAGGGATGAAATTCGTTGTTGTTATTTGGTCTGGCCTATGTGTGACTCCAGACCCACAACAATGCAGTTGAGGCTTAACTACCTCTAGGCAATAAATGCTAGTCTGGCCAGTGACACCCACGTCAGACAAATGAATAATATAGCAAAGAAAATGGAATATTTTATAAACAAGGAATTTGAAAGTCAGGTTGACTTTGATTTCTCTTGCATAACTAAGAAAGCAGAGGGATGGAGGAAAGCTCGAAGAAAGGAGACTATTATTCTCCTCTACACTGGGAAGACAGGACGCCTACTTGCAGAGTGCTTCAGAGACCATCTCTGGGACACCCACACCAACCAACTCCACTGCCCTGTGGCCGAACACTTTAACTTCTCCTACCAATCTGCCGAGGATGTGGAGGTCCTGGCCTCCTCCATTGCCACTCCCTTATCAACCGATGCCTGGAGGAAGAACACTTCACCTTCCACCTCAGGACTTTCCAACTCCATGGCATCAGTATAGATTTCACCAGTTTCCTCAATTCCCCTCCTTATTCCAGTTCCAACCTTCCAGCTCAGCACCACCATTGTGACCTGTCCTACCTATCTATCTTCCTTCCCACCTATCTGCTCCATTCACCCATCTGACCTATTACCTTTACCCCCACCTCCATCCACCTATTGCACTCTCAGCTACCTTCCTCTCAGTCCCACCCCCCTCCAATTTATCTCCCCACCCCCAAGGCTCCCAGCCTCACTCCTGATGAAGGGCTTTTGCCCAAAACGTCGATTTCCTTACTCCTTATATGCTGCCTGACCTGCTGTGCTTTTCCAGCAGCACACTCTTGGCTCTAATCTCCAACATCTGCAGTCCTCACTTTCACTTTGGAGGCATATTATTTGCTTGGGGGAGATAGAGAGTGTGTCGTGACTTCAATGATTTATATGATGAGAAAAAGATAAAAGGGAGTTTTTGTTTTACAATTTCAGGAAGTTAGGAATAAGAAAAAAGAAGTGTTAATGATATTGTAGGATATAGATCGGCCTCAAGATTGTTAAAGTGGACAGTATTAGAGAAATGATCAGAGTTTGTGCACCAGATACAAATCTTTGTCCACCATGTGTGTTATTGAGAAGTCACATTTATCCTACAGGACATTCTGGTATAACGCAATAGTTACATTCCTCTGAAGCCTTGCACTGTAGGAAATCTCACTATGGAAAACCGCTACAGAAAATCACGCTGTAGAAGATCGTTATAGAAAACTGTTATACCCGTTCAGTGGAAAGTTCACATTATCCAATCAGTGTCCACACTTCGTCAGTCACACTATAGCCAATTCTCGTTGATGAAACGCACATTATATCAGAATGATCTGTATATCACCACCATCATTCATTGCTACAGCCTTAGCTAGAGTTTATAAAATTTATCCTTAGCTCTGTTTTGAAAGCCATTCAATTTATTTTTAAAGAGAGAAGGTGTATTAAGTGGTGTGGAAGCATAGGATTTCCCTGTTCCTTTCCTTGGTCCATTTTCCAAGAAGAATTTGTTGCTGACCAAAAATAATCTGCTCCTGAAATCGATGAAGCATGATCAGGAGGGTGTCATCTGGTGGCACGGTGGTTCAGCGGTTAGCACTGCTGCCTCACAGTGCCAGGGACCCCGGTTCGATTTCAGCCTTGAGCAACTGTCTGTGTTGAGTTTGCACATTCTCCCTGTGCCTACATGGGTTTCCTCTGGGTGCTCAGGTTTCCTCCCACAGTTCAAAGACATGCAGGTTGGGTGGATTGGCCTTGCCAAATTGCCCACAGTGTCCAGGGATGTGCAGGCTAGGTGGATTAGCCATAGGAAGTGCAGGGTTACGGGATGGGATTGGGTGGGCTGCTGTTCGGAAAATAGGTATGGACTTGACAGATCAAATGACCTGCTTCCACACTGTAAGAATTCTATGATACGGAGACATACACTGGCAGTCACCCTCCAGTGCTCTAGAGATTGCAGGTCAAATGAGGAGCAGCAGACTCCCAGGCCTCATGAGTAAAACACTAAGAAACCAAAGATCGATCAAGACATGTAGGGTAATAGAATGGCGTGCTTAGAATGAGCAGGGAAGACTTGTTTGCCCCAGGTATTTCCATACCTGAAATACAACTGATGTACATGACTTTCCAATATGGCAAGTGGCGATCTTCAGCCAGAATGCAGGAAGATGTTTTATAGTCACCTTGAGAGCTTAATAACATCTGAAAAATACAGGCTGGACATCTGCATTTCCAATGGCCAGAAATTGTTCCAAAGTACTCATTAACTTGCTGTTCTGTATTTTCTAAATCTAGCCTAGGTTCTATCCAGTCTAACAGAGGAGTATATTCAAAATACGTTCTGACAGTTTAATGGACTCCCTGTTGTTCTGCTGATTACTTTATGGTATTGGTTCGAACAGATGATGTGATTTCACGGTAATTCCTGGGCACCTTAACTGTAATTCACCCAAACAAACAAACGGCTTCAGTAAGGTTCTGCTGTCCCAATGCCACCCCACCTATCCAGCTCAGTCCTGTGAAGAAACTGCCAGATGCCTTCATTTTAACACTACCCTCCTGATGGGAACAAGGTAAGTTAGTGATTGCTTCCCATTGCATGTCTGATGTGTTCACACCTGCCACTGCGTTAACCATGGGAATTTTGTACTCCCTCGTGCAGGAGTGCCATTTTCCCACAGGTGAGTAGGGCCTTGCTCAAATGTCAAATGTGCATCAAAAAGGCCATTGAGAACCTGGTATGAGTTTACTGGAACATGGCAAGAGTGATGCCCATTTCCAGATCTACCAATAGAAGCCAATGAATTGACACAGGCCGGGATTTCAAGAGTTGTTTGTGGACAGGCTGAGCTGCAGTTCATTAGATGATAAGATTGTTTTGATCTCTAGTTGGTTGGGAGACTTTCCAGTTCCCAGCTCACCTCTCTTTTATGTGAGCTCAAGGAAGATAGGAGGAGGCCATTCAGGCCCTTGAGCCTGTCCTGCTATTGAATGGGATCATGGCTGTTCTGTGGCTTTACTCTGTATACCTGTCTTTGGCCCACATCCCTTAATATCCTTGCTTAACAAAAACAATCAATCTCAGATTTAAAATTGATGACTGATCAACATCCACTGTCATTTGTTGAAGAGTGTTCTAAATATCTACTACCTTTCTATGTGAATGTGCTTCCTCACATCTTTCCTAAGCAGTCTGGCCTGAATTCTCAGCCTATGCCCCCTAGTTCTAGAATTCCCAACCAGTGGAAATAGTTTATCTTTATCTACCCATTCTTTTCCTGTTAATATTTTGTGGACTTCAATCGGTTGAGCCCATAACTTTCTAAATTCAAGAGATGCCAGGCCTAATTTTGTATAATTTCTTCCCATCATTCAACCCAAGTCCTGGTATCAATCATTATCACATTTGTTTGTGGGAACTTGCTGTGCACAAATCGGCTGCTGCATTACCTACACCACAACAATGAGTAAACATAAATTAGCTGCAAATATGATGCACAATAGAAATGTGAATTTTATACTGACAAAGACAATCTATTTCCATCTCTATGATATCAGACACTGCCCCATCACAGCTCATCTCCCGCTGCCACCATAATCTGTCCTTATATTGCCATTAGATTTGACTATTCCAATGTACTCCTGGCCTACCTCATTTATTTTATACTCCACAGGCTTGAGATCATCCAAAACATTGTTGCCCATGTCCTAACTCATACCAGGTTTAATTCATCACCACTTACATTGACCTGCACCGACCCTAGTTAAGCAATGTCTCTATTTTAACATTTCCATCCCTGTTTTCAAATCCTCTGGCCCCTTCAGAAACCAAACTGGACTAGCCACATAAAACTGTGACTATGACAGCAGGTCAGGGGCTGGGAATTCTGTGTCGAGTAATGCACCTCCCAAAATCTATCCACCATCTCCGAGGCATAAGTCTGGAACATGATGGAGTACTCTCAACTTGCCTGGATAAGTACGGATCTAACAAGATTCAGGAAGATTAATATAATCTAGGTTAAAGCTGTGAAAAAAAAGATTATTTGTATCTATTTTTTGTCCTGAGCAAGCCATCAATCTGTGGCTGGTAACATTTATGAAAACAGGCCATTCCATTTCTAGGTGGCAGGATTCAGTTCTGGCCAGCAACAAGGAAGGGACTTATGGAAAGATTTTTAATAGGTCAGTCAGAACATTGTGAGGTCAGAGCAGCCTGCTTGATTGGCACTCCATTCGCCACATTCTACTGACGTTAGATATTGTTTTTAATTTCTATAGTTTTCAATTGAAATTCTCAAAACCTCATGGTTCCATTCAAATTATTTGTAATATTAATCTAAGATTCTAGATTACAGGCCGAATAAATCATAATCATTAGACAACTGTACACACATGGTAAGGTTCCACAGTTCATGTGGCCTTCCCAAAAGCTAAAACCCACTCACTGATAACTCCCTCAAGTGTCTATCCAATTCTACAGTAAATATTTCCACACTAACATGTGTATGTTGTGTGCGTGTGTGTGGTATAACACAACATAAACCGTTGTTCCCTTAAATCAGCAGCCCTTGCATGTGGTGGAACTTGGTTTAACCCTGGCACTGCATTCACAGTAATCACCAGTGACAGTTCGACACTCAGCACTCCCAGCCCAATACAGCTGGACATTTTGTCAAGCACATCGTTGGAAATATTAATAAGACATGCTGTGGCCCTCCCACCCTGGCCTCTCTAAACCTCAGGGCACCTCACAGCACACAGTAAAGCCATCCAGCACCTCATAACTCAGTCTTTTAGCACAAAAAAAAACCCTTCACACATTGCTGCGTGTTTAGCACATTGTTGGTGCAATGAATGAACACAGATTCTGGGTGTGTGTGATTCTTCACAAAATGTATGACGTACTGTAGAGCCTGAGTGTGCAGAGGACAACTATAAGAAATTAACCCATTCATGAATGCAGGCTAGGTCCAAACAGAAAGACACCTCACCCCAGTAGCAAACCTATTTACCTTTACAATGAGTTAAAACCGGCAATAAAAAGAGAAACTGGTGTTCAGGGTTGACTGCTCCCACATCTGGGGTGACACACTGACAAACCTCTTGTCCACCTAGGTATGAAGGCCAGAACAGGAATCAAAAGGAAGCATGGAGGGAGAACAAGCTGTTCAATACATCAACCTGACTGGATTCATGAATAAACTGGATTATCGTTTTCCAGCTCCTTTATCCCCTTACTCTACAAATCACTGGAATGGTCCAGTCAAGTTCAATACAGACTTTTTAAAATAAGTGGCATTCCGATTTTCCTTTCCATTCACTTCACATGCTCCTCCTTTGAATTCCTCTGAAGTTAGTAAAACATTTTCATGCCATTCATGTCTCAATAATGCTTCATTCCATATAATGTGTGGACTCTTTGAGCTTGGAGATGGTGGGCCTGAGGCAGGAAGGCAACTAAATTCATCAGGGCACATTAGAACCTTGTTAGTTTCCCACGCTGGCTGGATTGGGTTCAGGATGCTGACCACTTAAGGGCCTACAACCACTGAAATAACAATCATTTCAGCTCCAGGAGGACACAGAACCTGGTGACCTGGAGTGGCCAGCTGTGACCAGTTGGATGTACGAGAGGCCTCCATCAGCATCGAGTTATGCATGATTGATGGATTGGACATAGAACGGGGACTTACCCATCCTTTACTTCTCACTTCTATACCATCCCTTTTCTACCAGGCCCCCAGTATGCAAGACACCTATTCCCTTCCCCATCCAAAATAAATGTCTTATCTTGCTTGTGGTCAATCCTCCATCTTGGAATTGTGGGAGGGGAAGTGGGGGTTTGGGGCTGGGGGTGGGGGAGCAGGTGCAGGTGGTGCTGTACCTGCAGCATCCTCCAGGTCACCACCAAGGTCTAGAGTCAACCCTAATTGGCTCCCTTGGGTTCTAAACGTGGTGGAGAGCTCACCAGCACCAACATGACTTGGATTGCCAGAGGATCGGGTGGGTCTTCACATCCTGACAAGCCGTGGGTTGCTCTCGTTCAATGTCTTCCTCTTCCACATTGTCTGAAAACAGAAACTCACCACATATTGAACCAGCTACTTTACAAGATTGCCGATTGGATCATAAATATAGTTGAAGGACCAGCCCAGTTGGTGCATCTTCCTAACTCAATTGCGGACTCTCTCCATGATTGTCTGCATTTTTCCACATTCACTGCATGAGTGAACCTTCTACTAAGTTATCCTGCGTAAACTAGTTAAATCCTCTATCATTTAATCTTGACATTGTGAATCTTTAATTTCTTTTTTGTGAGAGATATTCTTTGTGCCAGTCTTAAAACCTCACCAAATTCCTTTGCACAATGGCCAGAATGGGCAGATTGCATTCACACACCAGATAGCTCCTCATTCCTACCCCTTTCATCAGACTCATTATTATATAGTTGAGGCTTAGTTAACCTGCTCCCAGGAGACCTTCTTTTATAGTAGCATCCCTGTCTCTGTGCCAGAAACTCAGTCACACTGCAGGAATGAACGGCCAAGGAAGATGTGTTCAAAAGCTTGAGAGTTACCTTCTAAGTCATTCCAATACGCCATTGGTAGTTGATAAAAGCAAGAGACTATCCAGCTCAGCCATGATATAGAGCTACAACCTCCAATGTTAGGCTAGGAACCTGTTTCAAGGTAATCCAGTTATGAAAACGTGTGATGGCCTGACTTGTCTGGCATAAGGCATTAGAAGAGAAAGTATCAAGATAGAAGAAGAATATTGACCTGGTCTCCAATTATGATGTTTATCCCCAACCAGTATCTGGAACTATGTGAACTACTCAACCTTTCTTTTTGTTTTCCTACAAATTTTATCTCTCATCTCTCTTTCTATTTGTAGTGTTCCTGACCAGTAAGGAATTAGAAAAGCTTATCCGTTTGAATTGTTTACCCTTGTGAAGACTGCAAAAACCATTGCCAGTCTACGTTTAGCTCAATTGCTCAGTTTTCTGGAGTTGAAGATGTGACGTTTAGATTTAATAGTGAGAACACTACTTCTGTGCTGACACCTATGATAGCTCATCCATGTCACACAGTGAATGCTGACAGACTATACAATTGTGTGGGAATATCACATCCAAGCCCATTACTGTCCCACCCAACATCTGCGCATACTAACAGGGAGTAGGACAGCTGGCTAATTTTTATTTCCCTTCTTTTTCCTAGTCACACCAATAGCAACTGTGATCAATTCCTAACCCTCAGTTGCACCCTGGCTGACTTCAAGTAACTCAATTGGAACTGGACTCTCCTGGGCTTCATGATTGGGTGCACTATGGTACTGGTGCTCTCTTTAATATTCTAACACTTAAAAGGAGTGAACTCCCATTGGATAGTTCTTGCTCCTTTGTTATAATTTTGCTAGAACACCTTTGGAAACTTAGCATGTGCAGTTCTGTGGTCACTCTGATAGGGGTTTCACAGTGGCCAGCAGAGAAAGGTCTGAGAAAATTCACCTTTTGGGAATTTCTTCCACCAGAGCTGAGGAGACTAAGGGGAGATTATTAGCACTTTTGTTTAGATTTGACAGGAATCGCCAAGGGCAAATAAGGAAAAATAATAACATATGCAAAAACAAAATGTTACAATGCGAGAGAACTGCAATAAAAACAGAAATTCTGCAGATGTGGCAGCATCTATGGAGAGAGAAATAGAATTGAAGTTTTAGTCCAACATGTACCCGTCTAGATGCCTTTTAAATATTGTAATTTTACCAGCCTCCACCACTTCCTCTGGCAGCTCATTCCATACATGCACCACCCATTGCATGGAAAAGTTGCCCCTTAGTTCCCTTTTAAATCTTACCCATCTCACCCTAAACCAATGCCTTCTAGTTTTGGACTGCACTAACCCAGGGAAAAGACCCAGTCTATTTATCTTATCCATGCCCCTCATGATTTTTATAAACCTCTATAAGGTCACTTGTCAGCCTCCGACACCCCAGCCTATTCAGCTCTCCCGAAAGCTCAAACCATCCAACCCTGGCAAATTCTTAGAATCTTTTCTGAACTCTTTCAAGTTTCACAACATCCTTCCATTAGGAGAAAGTCAAGAATTTCACACAATATTCCAACAGTGGCCTAACCAATGTCCTCTACAGCCACAACATGACCTCCCAACTCCTATGCTCAATGCATTGACCAATTCAGGAAAGCATACTGAACACCTTCTTCACTATCCTATCCTCCTTCGTCTCCATTTTCAATGAACTATGAATCCGCACTCTTTGTTCAACAGCACTTCCCAGGGCCATACAATTAAGTGTATAAGTCCTACTTTGATTTGCCTTTCCAAAATGCAGCACCTCACATTTATCAAAATTAAACTCCATCTGTCACTCCTCGGCCCATTGGTCCAGCTGATCAAGATCCCACTATGCTCTGAGGTAACCTTCTTTGTTGTCATAGAACAAAGAATAAAGAGCAAAGAAAATTTACAGCCCAGGATCAGGCCCTTCAGCCCTCCAAGCCTGAGCCGATCCAAATGTACTGTCTAAACCTGTCGGTCAATTCCTAAGCATTTCTATCCCTCTGCTCCCCACCTACTCATGCATCTGTCCAGACACATCTTAAATGAATCCACCATGCCTGCTTCTACCACCTCTGCTGGCAACGTGTTCCAAACGCCCACCACCCTCTGTGTGAAGTACTTGCCGCGTGTATCCCCCTTAAACTTTCCACCTCTCACCTTGAAAGCATGACCTCTCATTATTGAATCCTTCACCCGGGGAAAATGTTTGTCTCTATCCACCCTTCATGATTTTGTAAACCTCAATCAGGTCCCCCCCTCAATCTCTTTTTTTCTAGTGAAAATAAACCTAACCTATTCAACCTCTCTTCATAGCTAGCACCTTCCTTACCAGGCAACATCCTCGTAAACCTTCTCTGCATCCTCTCCAAAGCGTCCACATCCTTTTGGTAATGTGGCGACCAGAACTGTACATAGTATTCTAAATGTCTATTCGAACCAATGTCTTGTACAATTTTAACATGACTTGCCAGCTCTTATACTCAATACCCCATCCAATGAAGGCAAGCATACTATATGCCTTCTTGACCACTCTATCCACCTGTGCAGCAACCTTCAGGGTACAATGGACCTGCACTCCCAGAACTCTCTGCCCATCGATTTTTCCCAAGGCTCTTCCATTCATTGTATAATTTGTTCTAGAATTAGTCTTGCCTAAATGCATCACCTCACATTTGTCTGAATTGAAAGCCAACTGCCACTTTTCCGCCTAACTCTCCAGTCCATCTAGATCCTCCCCTTATGCTTTCTGCTACTCCACCAATCCTTGTGTCATCTGCAAACTTGCTGATCATACCAACAGTGCCCTCTTCCAGATCACTTATATACATTACAAACAACAGTGGCCCCAATACTGACCCCTGTGGAACACCACTGGTCACCTTTCTCCATTTCGAGAAACTGCCTTCAACTACTACTCTCTGTCTCCTGTTGCTCAACCAGTTCTTTATCCACCTAGCTAGAACATCCTGCACCCCATGTGACTTCACTTTCTCCATTAGTCTACAATAGGGAACCTTATCAAATGCCTTACTAAAGTCCATGTATATGACATCAACAGCTCTTCCTTCATCTAACAACTTGGTCACTTCCTCGAAGAACTCATCTTTGGCGTCATCTGCAAACTTATTAACTGTACCTCCCATGTTCACATCCAAATCATTTATATAAATAACAAAAAGCACCGATCCTTATGGCACACTACTAGTCACAGGCCTGCAGTCTGAAAAGCAACCCTCCACCAGCACCTGCTGTCTTTTACCTAGTGACAGGGTGTAGACAAGGTGCACAGAGGAAATGGTGACTGTGGTATGTTGATAAAGGAGGGGAGGAGAGAATGCATTTAGTTGTGGCATCCTGCTGGAAAGGCAGAGATTGATGCTTTGAATGCAGTGATTGGTAGAGTGTAAAGTAAGAACGCGGGAAACCCAATCGGTATTCTCGGAGGCAGGGGAGACATTGAAGACAAAAGTACAGGAAACACTACCTTATAATTCAGTAGTTTGCGATAAGGGATCACCAATTTCAAATCATCACTAACAGAGATGAGAAGACAAGTGAGTAGGAAATCTTCATACAGAGGATTGATGACAAGTGACAGACAATAAATGAGGCAGAGACCATTATATCATCCCATAACAAGCCTGCAGCAAGTGAAGAGTAGTTGATTTTCTGATTTTATTCAAAGTGGATGGACAAGCATGATAGGTGGCAGCTAACATGTCACCTCACTGGCAAGATAATTAACTGGATCACTTGCCAAACAGTTGTCTGTAATCGCTCCTAGTATCCATTATTCCATATCTAAATCCCCAGGACCTAATCAGGTGTCCCTTAGAGCTCTGTGGGAAGCCAGGCAAGACAGAGATTTATCTGTACTTCCACACTTGTCATCTACTGTGTCTGTTGCTCTTGGTGTGGTCACCTGTAATTTGGGGAGACAGGATGCCATCATGGGGAGCATTTCAGAGAACATCTCTGGGATACATGCACTAAACAACCCCACTGCCCTGTGACCGAATACTTCAACTCCCCCTCCCACTCCGTCAAGAGCATGCAAGCCCTGGGTCACCTCCACTGCCAAACTCTAGCCACCCGACACCTGGAGAAAGAATGACACATCATCCGCCTTGGGACCCTCGATCCACCGATTTCATCAGTTTCTTCATTTCCCCTGCCCCCAACTTATCCCAGATCCAACCTTCCAACTCAGCACTGCCATCTTGAACTGTCCTACCTGTCCATCTTACTTCCCACCAATGTGCTCTACCGTCCTCTCCAATCTATCACCATCACCACCTCACCTCAATCTACCTATCACATTCCCAGTTAACTTCCCCCCAGCACCTACCCCCTCCCATTTATCTCTCAGCCCCCTTGGGCCACCCTCTCATTCCTGATGAAGGGCTTATGCTCGAAACGTCGACTCTCCTGCTCCTCAGATACTGCCTGACTGGCTGTGCTTTCCCAGCACCACACTTTTCGACTCTGATCTCCAGCTGTGCAGTCCTTACTTTCTCCTAAGTGATTGCTGAGCCACTTACTGAGATATTTGGATCATTGCTTGTCACAGGTGAGGTGCCAGAAGATTGGAGGTTGGCTAAAATGGTGCCACTATTTAAGAAAAGGGCTAATGAAAAGCCAGGGAACTATGGACTGGTGAGCTTGATATCATTGTTGGGCAAGTTGTTGGAGGGAATCCTGAGGGACAGGATTTACATATATTTAGAAAGGCAAGGACTGATTAGGGATACTCAACATGGCTTTGTGCATGAGAAATCATATCTCACTAACTTGATTGAGTTTTTTGAAGATGTAACAAAGATGATTGTTGAAGGCAGAGGGGTGGATGTGATCTATATGGACTTCAGTAAGGTGTCCAACAAGGTTCCGCATGATAGACAGGTTAGCAAGGTCACATGGAATACGGGGAGAAATAGCTATTTGGTTGCAGAAGAGGCTCAAAGGTAGAAGACAGAGTGTGGTGGTGGAGGGTTGCTTTTTAGACTACAGGCTTGTAATCACCGGTATGCCACAAGGATCAATGCTGGGTCCACTGCTTTTCGTCAATTATATAATGATTTGGATGTGAACATATGAACATAAGACTAATCAGTTTGCAGATGACACCAAAATTGGTGGTGTCGTGGACAGCGAAGAAGGTTACCACAGATTACAAAAGGGTCTTGACCAGATGGGCCAATGAGCTGAGGAGTAGCAGATGGAGTTTAATTTAGATAAATGTGAGGTGCTGCATTTTGGATAGGCAAATCAGGGCAGGACTTATACACTTAATGGTAAGGTTCTGGGGAGTGTTGCTGAACAATGAGAGCTTGGAGTGCAGGTTCATATTCCTTGGAAGTGAAGTCTCAGGTAGATAGGATAGTGAAGAAGATGACTGGTATGTTTTCCTTTATTGATCAGTGCATTGAGAATAGGGGTTGAGAGGTCATACTACAGCTGTACAGGACATTGGTCAGGTCACTTTTGAAATACTGCATTTGATTCTGGTCTCCCTGCTATAGGAAGGATGTTGTGAAATTTGTAAATGTTCAGGAAAGATTTATAAGGATGTTACTAGAGTTAGAGGAATTGAGCTGTAGGGAGAGACTGAATAGACTGATACTGTCTTATCTGGAGTGTCAGAGGCTGAGGGGTGACCTAATAGAAATTTATAAGATCATGAGGGACATGAATGTGGTCAATAGCCAAGGTCTTTTCCCCAGATTAGGGGAGTCCAAAATTAGTGGGCAAAACTCTCACTTAAAGTGAGAGGAGAAAAATTTAAAAGGAACCAAATGGGCAACATTTTTCATGCAAAGGGTGGTGCATGCATAGAATGAGCTGCCAGCGAAAGTGGTGGAGGCTGATACAATTACAATACATAAGTGGCATCAGGACAGACATATGAATAGGAAGAGTTGAGAGGAATATGGGCCAAATGCTGGAAAATGGAACTAGATTAATTTAGGATATTTGGTTGGCATGGACATGTTGGACTGAACGGTCTGTTTCCATGCTGTACAGTTCTATGACTCTATATAACTCATCTGAACCCCTCAATTAGATTCCAGTCTGTTATCGCTCCCAGCTATCTATTGTTCAACATATAAACTATCTCAACGACTCGATCAGATTCCTCCATTATTCTATATACACGATCTCAACCCTTGATCAGATTCCAGTCTGTAATCATTGCGGGGTATCAATTATGCCGTATAAACCATCTGAACCCCTCCATTAGATTGTACTCCTGTTGTCTGGGAGTCTATTGTTCTCTGTCCTTTTTGCAGATGAAGAGCTGACAGGTGAGCAAGTGAGTGTATATTGGCCTGAAGGGCTTATGCCCGAAACATTGATTCTCCTGCTCCTTGGATGTGCCTGACCTGCTGTACTTTTCTAGTGTCACATGTTTCAACATATATTGGCCTATCACAAGCCTTGACACTGGCAACCTGAGTCGCTGGAAATTGCCAGCCAATCTAAGGTTGGCAGCTTCTTGATCTCATATTCTATCAGTTGAAGGCTACCCTTGTGGTGGGAAGGTAAATCATTTTTTTCTTGTCATGAGGTTGGAGATACAATGTGAGGAGTGGTCAAGGGTTCAGGGGGTTTGTAAGCAAGGACAGGGGGTTGATTTTTATAATGCATCCCTTTTCCTCCTACCTGTGTTTCCAATTGCCTCTAGATTGGAGTCCCCTCTCAGCTAGCAGGCAGTCACCATATTTACTCCATTAGGAAACTAGTCACCTTTCTACCTGCGAGGAGAAAGTGAGGACTACAATGCTGGAGAACAGAGCTGAAAAATGTGTTGCTGGAAAAGCGCAGCAGGTCAGGCAGCATCCAAGGAGCAGGGGAATCGACGTTTCGGGCATAAGACCTTCTTCAGGAATTCCTGAAGAAGGGCTTATGCCCGAAACGTCAATTCTCCTGCTCCTTGCATGCTGCCTGACCTGCTGCGCTTTTCCAGCAACACATTTTTCACCACCTTTCTACCTGCAGAGAGGCAGCTGATTTGGGGGTGGTGAGTTGTGGCCCTATGTGTCCATTAATTAACCACTTAAGGGCTTTAATTATTAGCAAAGTGAGAGTATTTACCATGGACCCTCTCCCCCAACAAGTCTTTGCAAAAGTGACAAGAAAATGGTGAGTTGATGTCTGGGGCAAACTCATTCAATCATTATGCTTTCTTCCTAAGTCTCTTATCATCTCCAAGGAAGGAAAAGAATCTGCTCTATTGCCAGGATTGTACCACACAGCCCTTTTACCACACACCCCACTCTGAAGGGCTGTGTTGGTAAGCAAGATGGGGCACAAAAATTGGGAACATCGTGAAGGCACTGAAATAACTCCACAGAGGTGGTATCCCATCACCACGTGGAAAGTCTTTGAAATTGATCCAGCTCCCTCAGAGCCAGCTCTGCAAGTGTCAGGATGTCTGACACTCCTGGTTTTATCTGTCAGCCTGATTGGACCAGATTAACCAATCAGGGAACTCATAGTCTAAGAGGTCCACCCAACTAACCTCATTACAGGCACCATTTGATATGCCTACCAATCCCTGCAGCATTTTTACCTGTGGCCGGGAAGTTATCAGGAGGTGTGCTGCCCAAGGGCCGAAGGAAGGTCAATTAATGCTTCTGGAAACTAGACACAATCCCAGTGGATTAAAGTGGTGCTGGAAAAGCACAGCAGTTCAGGAAGCATCCGAGGAGCAGGATCTCGGATGCTGCCTGAACTGCTGTGCTTTTCCAGCACCACTCTAATCCAGAATCTGGTTTCCAGCATCTGCAGTCCTTGTTTTTACCTACAATCCCAGTGGAGAGAACCAGGTTTTATTTGAACTTTCAGAGGCTGGATATTTTTCATGGTGAGAGTTAGAAGGCCTGCTGCAGGCCAGTTATCAAGCTGACTGATGTTCAATGGCTGCAGGACAAGCTCTATGTTACTCACCCAGAAAGAACCACCAGCATTTATCTTCATTACTGATGACATAGAGAAAACCTCATCCAATAAGGTGACCCAGAAAGCTAACCCTTTAAGTAGTTTTCATCCTTAATTCTGACTTAAAGTAAAATGCTTTTCTTTTAAATAGTGCTATTGCTATATAGAACTTCTCCTTTAAGCATTAATTATTCCATAGAGGGCATTTAACTTTAATTCAGAGCTTCAAAGAGAACATTTCCTGATTCTCATACTTTTTGGAAACTGTCACCTTTAAGGTTCTATCACTACATTAGCATTTACCTGATGCTTTTTTAAAACTACACACTCAACAATTTGAGCCTTTCATCATTATAATTTTAGCGATGTTTCGATTACCACACAGGATGAAGAAATTTTCCTGTAACTAATTTAGTTGTTGCATGTGGTGTAGAGAGGGGGAGAATTATATTAAAGGGGATTGCACTTTGAATACTAACAAGAAAATTTGTAGAGTTATTTTAATTTTCTTTGAAAGATTTGTTTATCAGTTTAAAAGCACTGCAAGTAGATGGGGGTGGGGTCGCGAGGAGATATAGATTGTTGGTCTGTTATGAGGCTACGTGATGAAAATTCCAAAAATATAGAATGGGTAAGCCAACTTCCCAATCGGTCTAAACTGATAGATCTCAGGTACTGAAGCAGACCATGTTCAAATGTAACAAGTTCTGGACAATATCGAGACTTGGGCAGAAAAGTGGCAAGTGACATTTGTGCCACACAAATGTCAGACAATGACCATATATTATAAGAGACAATCTAACCACTGCCTCTTGACATTCAATGGCATTACCATCATTGAATCCCACACTATCAACATCCTGAAGATTACCATTGACCAGAAACTGAACTGCTCTTGCCAAATAAACACAATTGCTACACAACAGGTTAAAAGCTAGGAATACTTCAATGAATAATTCACTTCCTGACTCCCTAAAGCCGGTCCACCATCGACAAAGTACAACTCAGGAGTGTGATGGAATACTCCCCACTTTCCTGGATGGGTGCAATTCCAACAACACTCAAAAAGCTTGAGAACATCCAGCACAAAGGAGCCCACTTGAAAGGCCAAATCTACAAAGACTGAATCACTCCACCACCAGCGCTCAATAGCAGAATTGTGTGCTGTCTACAAGATGCACAGCAGAAGTTTGCCAAAAATCCTTAAACTGCAACTTCCAAACTCACATCCACTTCCATCTAGAAGGACAAGGGCAGCAGATACATGAGAAGTCCTGCACCTAGTCATACACCATCAAGCCACTCACCACCTTGACTTGGAAATATCTTGTCATTCCTTCACTGTCCTAGAATTCTCTCTCTAAGGGCATTGTGGGTCTACCTCCAGCAAGTGGATTGCAGCAACTTACCACCACTTTCTCAAGGGCCCCTAGCTAAATGCTAGCTCAGTCAGCAGTAGCCATATTCCATAAGTGAATAAAAGAAATCAGAATATAATTGGACATAAGAATGATAAGAATGTAGGAAATTTCAGAACAGGTATATGTCATTCAGCTCCTTCAGCATGTTTCAATATCTAATTATTGTGGCTGACCTATCGTTCCAGAATTTGCATAAGCCTGGTATCATCTTATTGAACGGATCTTTTGATAAGTATGACAAATCATCAGTCCACTCAGTATTTCCTGGCATTTTGCATGTGTACTGTGCATGTGATTGGATGGGCTGCATTTATTGCCCTTTGAACGGTATTAAGAGACATTCACCGAGTGTGGGACTGAAATCATGTAGGCCCAAACCAAATTGGGGTAGCCAGGTTCCTTTACTCACAGATTTGTTTTGACAAGAGTTCACAAGTTTCTTTGATCACTTATGGAGCCAATCCATGATTTACCACATTTACTGTATTCGACTTGAAAATTTTAACTGATTACGAGCAGAAACGTATAAGAGTCTGAACCACGAGACCTATGGTAAGATTTATGGCACAAATGTGCAGGAAGTTCACTGATGCCTATCTGATGTCAGGAGCAACTCGCTGCATCCTTTATAAACTGCTGGATGCCGAGGTAAGGTGCCTACTCAGGAATATTATTGGTTGTTAATGACATTATTAACTACACATTACGCCTCATTAATATCCAGCTTCTTCCCACATGCGCCAAATCTATTACTCACTGATACTTTTCAACATAAAAGTCATAGCAACTTCAGCTCACTGCTGGCTGTGAACATCCTCCATGTTGATCACCACAAAATAACATTTCAGGAGATGATTCATGCTAGCCAAATGTGCCCCTCATCTCAATAATTACCAATCCCTGAAGATCTTTGTGATACCTCTCTGGTTGACTTGCAGGATGGAGAGTTGCATTACGAGATACACCAGTAACTAACATTAAAGGCAACTGCAAGGACACTTGCAGGGACAGCAACCCCACCCAGAGTGCACCAAGCTTCATCTCAGGGCTGCTCACTTGCTCTCTTAGTACTTACTCACTTAGCAACTATCTGCATGCTTGCAGTATCCGTGTCATGCCATGTCATAAAGTCATAGCGTCAAAGAGGTGTTATAACTTTTAAAACTGAGCATGGAAACAGACCCTTCGGTCCAATTTGTCCATGCTGACCAGATATCCTAATCTAATCTAATCCCATTTGGCAGCACTTGGCCCATATCCCTCTAAAACCTTTCAATTCATCTACCCATCCAGATGCCTTTTAAATGCTGTAATTATACCAGCCTCCACAACTTCCTCTGACAGCTCATTCCATACACGTACCACCCTCTGTGTGAAAATGTTGCCCTTTAGGTCGCTTTTATATCTTTCCCCTCTCACTCTAAAACTATGCCTAGTTCTGGACTCCCCCACTCCAGGGAAAAGAGCTTATCTATTTATAATATCCATGCCCCTCATGATTTTGTAAACTTTTGTAAGGTCACCCATCAGCCTCCAATGCTCCAGGGAAAACAGCCCCAGCCTATTCAGCCTCTCCCTATAGCTCCAATCCTCCAACCCTGGCAACATCCTTGTAAATCTTCTCTGAACCCTTTTAAGTTTCACAACATCCTTCCGATAGGAAGGAGTCCAGCCATGTCTTATAGTACATTGGAGATACAGTCAAAACCTAAAGGCTATCATATCAGTATTGCTGTTTAGATAAATTATTTTGTGCAGGCACACTGACTGGCTGTTTGCTTGTCAGTAGGGATGATCAGGTGTACAGCACGCAGAGCTGTCAATCTGTTACCTCTAGTTTGTGCCATTTGCTGCTTGGCAAACACATTGCATGAAGCAAATAGCTATGTTGGAAAATTGGGTGGGGGCTAGGCCTCAGTTCAATCAAGGAGAATCTGCTTGGTCAGGGGCTCCTGTTGTCATCAGTCATGGGCATGGTTCTGCTTACAGTCGGGCTTTGGCCAGCAGTTTGTTCAGCCCAACCACAGTCAGGGGATATTTCTGACTATAGTCCAGGGGTGGGCAATGCTCAGTCCTTTAGAGCCATCAGAACAAATCACAGAATCACTATCTTTAGCTGGGGAGCAGCAAAAACAGTGGTCAGGGGTCTAGTCAGTCATGTCTAGATGTTACTTGTTGAGATCAATCAAAGGGTTCCTTACATCGATTATTGAGGAGGTGTAAGGAAAGGACAAAATGGTTAATTACAGCCAAAGGGGTAGGGCAGTCAATGTTAGTGGTAGAAACAGAGGCATGTGTTGAGGTGGGGACAGGGATGGTGACCAGAGAAACTCAAGGTGTAATGGGAATATACATTTTAGCATTGAAGTGCATGGTAGGATACCGGAGGGTATATTATTAATGGTGACCACAAATATGGCCTTTGCAAGGGGAATGCAGGAGTTGAGCCTTTGAGTTACTCTAGTGCATCTTGTAAATGATATACACTGCTGTCACAGCCATTCAAAAACCTTGAGGAACAAAAAAAATGTATTTAATCCTTTTCGCATCTCGTAAAACTGTGAAGGTAAAAGGTTGCTCCTCGTAAGCACTGATAAAACAATGAACATGAACAAACAGCCATTCAAAACTTCTTCAAAAGAACTTTATTAAGTGTGGGTCTAACTGACAACTGACACACCATTCTCTTCACAGCTATATCAACATCCTCTACTGAGCTAAATCTATTAGTGGGGTTCAGAGTGCAGCCAATTATTTACCATGTGAGTATAAAGCATAGGGGTAAGAACAATACTTTTGAGTTGAATGGGTTGAACCCTTTTGAAATAGTAGATGATTGGGCATTGAATCAAAGAATAAATTGCATGTAAAACGCTTAATCATTTTACTGTTGCACGTAGAAGAGGACTTTATTTTGTTCACTTCATGCTGTAATGTATCTGTGCTGGTCAATTTTATTAAGCAAAAGTGAGGACTGCAGATTCTGGAGATTAGAATCGAGAGTGTGGTGCTGGGAAAGCACAGCAGGTCAGGCAGCATCGGAGGAGCAGGAGAACCAATGTTTCAGGCAAAAGCCCTTCATCAGGAATGAGAATGATCAGTTTTATTGGTCACTCACCATTTCTAACTAAACAGTTATCAAACTCCTATACTATTAACGTCCTAGTTAACATGCACCATCATGACGTGAGGTTGTGAACACCTTTTGTGTACCTGTCAAAAAGATCCTTACAGCAAGTTATGCTTTCTCCATGGTTCATGATTCCTTTCAGGTGCCATGAACCAAGTCTCTTAATAAGTTGGCCTCATTTCATAGAAATAGTGGAGGTTCTAAAATGCACGCCTCTGCAATGGAGTAGGCAAGGGTTAAGTTACTTTCTGCGGGCTTACTGTCCATATTTGTATTCTAGAGCCATAAGAATCTCATATGACTGGCTAATATCTACACTGAATGGCTATTTCAGTACCATAAACACAAAGGTTCTTGACATTTAGCACTGCTTGATTAGGATGAGTATGGTTATGCAGTATAAAGCTTTTTCATCACAAATTCCTGGAGTATTGTGTGCAGTTTTGGTCGCCATACTATAGGAAGGATGTGGAGGCATTGGAACGAGTGCAGAGGAGGTTTACCAGGATGTTGCCTGGCATGGTAGGAAGATCGTATGAGGAAAGGCTGAGGCACTTGGGGCTTTTCTCATTGGAGAAAAGAAGGTTTAGGGGAGATTTGATAGAGGTGTACAAGATGATTAGGGGTTTAGATAGGGTTGACAGTGGGAACCTTTTTCTGCTAATGAAGTCAGCTGTTACTAGGGGACACAGCTTTAAATTAAGGGGTGGTAGGTATAGGACAGATGTTAGGGGTAGATTATTTACTCAGCGGGTTGTGAGTTCATGGAATGCCCTGCCAGTAGCAGTGGTGGACTCTCCCTTTTTATGGTCATTTAAGCGGGCATTGGATAAGCATATGGAGGTTATTGGGCTAGTGTAGGTTGGGTAGGCTTCGGTCGGCGCAACATCAAGGGTCGAAGGGCCTGTACTGCGCTGTATTTTTTTATGTTCTAAATAAGCATTAGCTCACTATATATTGACTAATGCAACAGAGCTTATGAAACCTCTGCTGTAACTCTAGCAAAGACTTGGGGACTCTCAGGTCTTCGGTCTGCCAAGCTATTCTGAAGCTTTTGGGATTTGGGTAAATGGAATGTGTCTCTGGATCGGGAAAACAACAACATGGGGAGGTGGTTGCATCATGTCAATGTCACAGGACTACTCATCCAGAAACCTATACTAATGTTCTGAGGACATGGGTTTAAATCCCACTATGAAGATGGTGAAATTTGAATTCAATAAATATTTGGAATAAGAAGCCAGTCTAATAGTTGATTATGTAACCACTGCCAAATGGTGTAAAAACCTATCTGGTGTACTAATATCCTTTAGTGAAGGAAATCTGCTGTCTTTAAGTCGTTTGGTCTGCATGTGACTGGAGACTCACATCAACATGGTTGAGTCTAATTTGCCCTTTAGGGATGGGCAATAAATGTTGACTAGCCAGTGACGCTCACACCCCAGGAATAAATAAAATAAAACATTACTTTGGAAAATGTTATGAATATTTTGTTCCAAGGTGGTAAAGGTAATCACTAACATTAACAAAGCAAAAAGAGAAGCTTAAGTTTCAGATGCTTGTACAATATAAATAAAATACTGACAACTTATAAATGTTCAGTGCCTTTAATTTAACAAAATATTAACTGTCAATCATCTATCGTTGATGCTTTCTTCACAGTAATCCTCTACCAATCAGAGTCTACTTGCCAATCAATCAATATTCTCCTCTCGTGCTGTACAAATAGTGATTTTACTCCTTGAATTGGTATTCTTGTGAACTGTCCTGATTTTATATATATATATATATATTCTTTTTTGGCATTAGTCAAGAAATAAAATGTACAGAACCCTTCCCAGAAGCAGTAGAAAACAAATATTGACAATAAGCTAAATTAAAAGATATTAGAACTAATAACTAGATGTTTTATTGAAGAGTTGGTTTCATTAAAGAAGGATAGAGAGGGAAAAAATGTTTAAGGAGAGAATTCCAGAGTTTATGGCTCAGATAGATAAAGGTACAGTTACCAATGATGGAACAGTTATCAACTGAGAAAGCTGAAGAGGTTTGAATGAGGGGAGTGTAGATATCTTGAAGGGTTATTGGGTTGGAGGTGATGACAGGAGGTACGAGAGATGAGGGAATGGAGGCGTTCAAAGAAATGAGAATGAGATAAGATCAAGATAATTGAGTAAACAATCAGTTTGGAGGATAAATAACCAAAATGCTGTGCTTCAACTATTCTTTGATATTTTGCAGGAGATTATAATCTCCATAAAAATCAATTAATTCCAGAATTTCACTTCCTCACTTTCTGGATTGCAAGAGGGAAGCAAATTCATGATAGAGGCGAAGCTTTCCTGGCACTTAAAGAAATTAGAAATTAGGAAAGCTTCTATTACATTTATAGACCCTATGACTTTAATAGTTGTTCACTCGGTAATAAATGCAGGGATGTCTCTGATTTCTCCTTCCCCTTTCTACTTTTTCTTTCCAAAGAAAGCAATCGGGAATTGCAAGGAATGAGGGGCCTGCAAAGGATGAAAGAGAGATGTGGAAAAAGGAAAGAGAGAGAAAAACAGAACAAGGCATGAAAGGAAGCGAAAACAAAATACATTACTTGGCCATTCTCTTGTGGCCTGAATGTGAACTTTTGTAATGTTTATGTATTTTATTATGAGGGGAATAAGGTTTGTGACTGAATTTTACAACCGGGGATTTGCTTAGTGCTGAAAGTCTGAGTCATGTTTAAAATTTTAAATTGAGATTGGGGTGGACTCTAACACCCCATTCCCTTACTGGCAAAAGCTAGTTAAAAGGTACCGAGGAAAGCCTCCTCACATCATTCCTGCTGGAACTGGCCAACCATGATTTCAAATGACATGCACCAAAATACTCAAAACAAGCTTCTCAAATGTGCAAATTGATTTGCAATGATGATATTTGGGTGCTGATCTGCAATTCTAACCTGAAGCTTAAACAGGAGAAGCATTGGTGGTTTGTCTATCTATCAGCAGACAGAGGATCAGTTTGGTGAACTTTTTAACACTAAGAATAGGTATACTCCTCTGAAATCTACAGACCACCTTGAACATCTCTACTGAAACACTCACTTTGTGATGAGGACCCATTCTTTAGAATTCCTGGCATCAGCTTCTCATTTCACCTCCCAGCTGTTTAGTCAGATAGTTGCCAACTGATATGTTGATGAGAGCCCTCCATCTCAGCTACTAGCCTCCGTGCTGACATTATCTCAGAAGGACAAAGTTAAAAATCACACATCAGGTTACAGTCCAACAGGTTTATTTGGAAGTACAAGCTTTTGGACCACTGCTCCTTCGTCAGGTAGCTAGTGTTGAAGGAGCAGCACTCCAAAAGCTTGTCCTTCCAAATAAACCGGCTGAACTATAACCTGGTATTGTGTAATTTTTAACTTGGTCCACCCCAGTCCAACACAGGCACCTTCATATCAAATCTCAGAAGGGACAACCACTAATTTCACTGTATACTCACCTTTTGGCTCACTGACAGTGATCTCACTCGAGATTTAGAAACTCGTGGATTCGAGCACCATTTCAGATACGTGAGCATCAAATCCAGACTGATACTCTCGTGCAGTACTGAGGGAGTGCCGCATTGTTAGATGCCAGCTTTCTGGTGGAACTAAACCATTGTTTCCCTCACACTCTCAGGTGAACATACGTGACTCCATGTGAAATGCCAAAAAGAGTAAGGGTGTTTTGTCCAGTTTCCAGTTGGTCAATCAAAACCTAAAGTGGAGATTCTAGTCAATTATTTCATTGTAATGTGTGGTTGTACAAGTCATTGCTAAGGCCACAGATTGTGTATAATTCTGGTCGCTCTGCTATAGGAAAGGTTTAATTAAACTGGAAACAGTGAAAAAAAGATTTATAAGTATGTTATCAAGACAAGAGGGTTTGAATTATAAGGAGACATTGCATAGGTTGGCATTTTTTCCCCTGGAGCTTGGGAGGCTGAGTGGTGACCTTACAGAGCTTTATAAAATTGTGAGGGGCATAGATAAGGTCTATTCCCCAGGATAGGGGAGTCTAAAACTGGAGGGCATAGGTTTAAAGTGAGAGGGGAAAGATTTAAAAGGGACGTGAGGGGCAAATCTTTCACACAGAGGGTGGTGCATGTATGGAATGAGCTGCCAGAGGAAGTGGCGGAGGCTTGTACAATTACAAAAGGTGTTTGGATAAGTACATGAATAGGAAAGGTTTTGAGGGATATGGGCCACATGCAGACAAATAGGACCAGGCTGATGCTGTAGAGCAGTGCTGAGGGGTGCAGCATTGTTAGGTGTCAGCTTTCTGGTGGAACAAAACCATTGCTTCCCTCACACTCTCAGGTGAAAATAAGTGATTCCATAGTGAGAAACCTAGTCAGCATGGATGAGTTGGGCAGAAGGGTTTGTTCCTGTGCTATATGACACCATGACTCTATGTTGCTTGTGAGATCTCACTGTGTGCAAATTGGTTGTTACCTGTCTCTGCATTACAAAATGGAGTACACTTTAAATAGATTTAATTGGTTGTAAAGCACTATGGAACATCCTGAGGTCATGAAAAGGCAATACATAAATACAAGACTTCATCCATCAGCCGACAGGTGAATATCAGAATGAGCACAGTGGGGGTTAAATTACGGTGACTGTTAGTGATTGCAGTCAGAGGAAGGGGGAGTAACTGGAGTAGAGAGTTGGTCTGAGCTCATTCTTGCAACATTTACACAGCTGTTCCTCAAGGAGGAAGTGAGGGAAAAGAGCCTCACCACATATTGTAAAATAAAATGTGGCCTTTTCTGTAGAATTGGCTGTTTTTCTTTTTCTCAAAAAAAAAGCAAAGGTACAATTCCCTTACAAACTGTGGTATGGATTACCAAACTCCAGCTGTATGCATTTACAACCCATCCCCCTCACCCACCTGATCCATTTAAATTGTAATGTTTCCCATTCACCCCTCTCTCAAATGCCCACCCAAAATAAATGGTTTAAGAAGTCACTTCAGCTCAACAGGAAAATCACTTGTAACATTCCCACACTCTGCAACTGCTTCCTACTCATTCCCCCCCGACCTTAAATTCACCTGGACCATCTCTAACACTTCCCTCCCCTTCCTGGACCATCTTTAACACCTCCCTCCCCTTCCTGGACCATCTTTAACACCTCCCTCCCCTTCCTGGACCATCTTTAACACCTCCCTCCCCTTCCTGGACCATCTCTAACACCTCCCTTCCCTTCCTGGACCATCTTTAACACCTCCCTTCCCTTCTGTACCTCTCCATCTCCATTAATGACGACCAACTGCCTTTTTTTACAAACCCACTGACTCCCACAGCCACCTGGATTACACCTCTTTCCACCTACCTCCTGCAAAAATGCCATCCCGTATTCCCAATTCCTCCGCCGTATCTGCTCCCAGGAGGACCACTTCCACCACAGAACAGACCAGATGGCCTCTTTCTTTGGAGATCACAATTTCCCTTCTAATGTTGTTAAAGATGCCCTCCAACGCATCTCATCCACATCTCGCACCTCCGCCCTCAAACCCCACCCCTCCAACCGTAACAAGGACAGAACCCCCCTGGTCCTCACTTTGCATCCAACCAACTTTCACATTAACTGCATCATCCAACGACAATTCCGCCGCTGACATTTCCGCCACCTCCAAACGGACCCCACCACCAGGGATATATTTCCCTCCCCACCCCTTTTCGCTTTCCACAAAGACCATTCCCTCCGTGACTACCTGGTCAGGTCCATTCCCCCCAACAATCCACCCTCCCGTCCTGGCACCCTCCCCTGCCACCACAGGAATTGCAAAACCTGCACCCGCACCTCCTCCCTCACCTCCATCCAAGGCCCCAAAGGAGCCTTCCGCATCCATCAAAGTTTCCCCTGCGTATCCACCAATGTCATTTATTGTATCCGTTGCTCCCAATGCAGTCTCCTCTACATTGGGGAGACTGGACACCTCCTAGCAGAGCTCTTCAGGGAACATCTCCAGGACACCTGCACCAATCAAACCCACTGCCCCGTGGCCTAACATTTCAACTCCCCCTCCCACTCTGCCGAGAACATGCAGGTCCTGGGCCTCCTCCACCACTGCTCCCTCACCACCTGACGCCTGGAGGAAGAACACCTCATCTTCCGCCTTGGAACACTTCAACCTCAGGGCATCAATGTGGACTTCACCAGTTTCCTCATTTTCCCTCGCCCCACCTTACCCCAGTTCCAACCTTCCAGCTCAGCACTGTCCTCATGACCTGTCCTACCTGCCAATCTCTCTTCCCACCTATCTGCTCCATCCTCCCCTCTGACTTATCACCTCCACCCTCACCCATTCACCTATTGTACTCTTTGCTACCTTCTACCCAGCCCCAACACCGCCCGCCCACCCCCCATTTATCTCTCCACCCAGAAGGCTCCCTGCCTCCATTCCTGATGAAGGGCTTTTGCCTGAAATGGTGATTTTCCTGCTCCTCAGATGCTGCCTGATCTGCTGTGCTTTTCCAGCACCACTCTGATCTAAACTCTAGTTTCCAGCATCTGCAGTCCTCACTTTTGCCTAACTGCTTCCTCCTATGCTATTTTTGCCCTCTTACCTTGGTGTTTCTAGCTTTTGATAAGGAGGAGTAAAAGGGAGTGGGGTTGTGCTGATGCTGCCCAGTACCTCACTTCCATTGCTATTCTTTCTGTGTGAGACTGGACAGTTATTGTTGCCTGGCCTTGGAAACCTGGAAGCTGTCACTTCCTAACCTTATCCCATTAATTGCCCAGGGGAGGTGCTGGCCAAGTGGTACTATTGCTATTAGGAGAAAGTGAGGACTGCAGATGCTGGAGATCAGAGCTGAAAATGTGTTGCTGGAAAAGCCAGGAAGGGCTCATGCCCGAAACATCGATTCTCCTGCTCCTTGGATGCTGCCTGACCTGCTGCGCTATTGCTATTAGTCTAGAAATTCAGCTAATGTTCTCGGGACCTGGGTTCGAGTCCTACCAGAGTGGAATTTGTTTTTTTTTAAATCTGAAACCATTGCTGATTGACAGGAAAAATTCATCTGGCTCACCCATGTCCTTTAGAGAAGGAAATCTGCCATCCTCACCTGGTGTGGCCTACATGTGACTCTAGACCCTCAGAAGTGTCCTAGTAAGCTACTCAGTTCAAGAGTGTCCCTCAAGTGAAAATAAAATTAGGCATCAGCAGCACTCACCACCAATCAGGTGGTAGAATCCTAGCCACACTTCTAATCCCCAGGCCTTGAACACTCAACAGGCCTCCAGTTTATTCAGAGTAGCAGAAGAATTTTGTTTCTCTCCCAGGGGGTGTTGAATCTGTGGAATTCTTTACTGTAGAGGGCTGTCAAGGCTGGGCAATTAAGTATATTCAAAAGTGAGATAAGTACATTTCTAATCTTGATCTTGATCTTGATATTTTCCAGATGGTGAACAACTTTTTGGTCAGTTGAATATCAAAATTATTGCTTTTTGAAAACTGGATCAATATTTGAATGAGGCTGATACACCTTTCTTTTCCTCTTGCCTTTTAATCCTTTTTCTCTGTCTGACACCAGACCCATTCTCATTAGTGCCTCATTCATACTCCACTTTATTTCTCACCATGCCTAAACTAATCACTCCCTTACATACATAAATTTAAACAGTCATTAGCATTGATATTTTTAATTGACACGAAAATATAGATAAGATTGTTAGTCAATAGTGAACTAATATTAACATGCCAATCCTTTCTTTCCCAATCCTTCCCTTGCCTCTCCTTCCACAGCCTAATACAGCTTTGAAAGTTTATCATATTTGAAAAGCTACATGCTTACAATAAAAACATTGATTTGTATTCACATCCATATATAAGGCTTGCTTGTTGTGAAAAGGAAACTCTCAAAAGAAATTTAAACTCCAGTCTTTTGAAAGTAGTCCTCTTTGTTTTCAACATTATTTACGTAAAAGCTGATCACAAAACATTAGTATCTGTAGGAATATATTTCCATATACAGAATGATACTGATACATTTGGGGACATAAGACATGAAGTCTTCACTCAAAGCTATGCAACGTAAGCTTGTATCAAAGTGCTATACCTCTGGGCAAAATAGTCATGTTCTAAGCTCAGAGGTCTGGGATAGACTCTGTTCTCAGGTAAAGCTTTACTTAAATAATTTAACAAGAACAAAGGCATTTTCATGAACAAATGTAGTCAAGTATTATCCAGTATACTTTCTCAAAAAAAATTAAACATCCTTATTTTAGAGCTTAGAGATTTCAGTTACTGAAGAAAAATGGCGAATGTAAAAGAATTCAGAAAACATTTTGAATGGTCTGTGAAAATGCAGTTACCAATTGGTACAATACAAAGTGATGCATGAATACTGGAATATAGAAACTATTCTGTTTATTACATGTTGTCATAAGGAAAAGTGACACCTTTGACATTGAAGACACATATTACAGCACCACCTACAGGAGGAACAGGTATTGTCATGAAATGCCCCAGGTGGAGGTTTCAATGTTTCATTGATAAGTAGGGGGAAGTAGCAAAAATTGACTTAAACTTGATAGATCAGTGAGTCACTAACCGACACAGGTCCAATGACTCTTTGCCTGTACAGCCCTAAATTAATTCAACCAGAGGGGCAGATCACAGGGTTACATTTAACCTTAATGACCTGGGACCAAGGAGGAAATCAAATAGAATTTTTTGATTAGAATTTAATGGATTGTGCTGGAAATGGAGCAAGGTCATCTGTGATTAGCATGCCATGAGCAACCCAGTTAAACTTGAGCCTGCACACGTGTGCACATCTGGCAGGAACAACAATCTTCAGGACACGAATCTCCATCTGATTTTCTCTTCATCTAGAATCATGGGAATGGACACATGTTCAGCTTTTGGATAGCTACACCGGGGAGAAGGAAAACAGAGATTTCTTCTCCTTAAAGAAGTGAATGTTTATGGGGCAATTGATATTGTTGTTATGAATTGAAATGTATAAGAGTGGTGGAAGATATTCAATGGTAACTTAGAATTGTGTTTAAAGTTCAATAGGAAAAAGCACAAGAGATGTTGAAACAATTGAATATTTAATTCAAAGAGACACTACAAACACAGTGGACTGAGTACCTTCCTTCTTTACTGCATTACATCTTCAAGGAAAGAGATTGGATTTTTCAAGCTTCTTATAATGCCTGACAAAAACTCCGACATGTGCAATGAGTCACTTTAAATCATCATCCATTTCATCTTCCACCATCCTCGTAGTCTCCTGATGCTGCTGATGACCGATCATGGCAATCACTTTCTATGAACTAGAAGACGTGCAGACACGCGATAAACTCCAACGACTAACAACTTTGGAAACAACGGGCAGGATTTTTATTCAATTAAGAGAGTGGGCAATTGCACAAACCTGCCCCTCGTGTTAGGAAGCCGGATTTCCATTACAAAGTAGAATCACTCGAAGGTTAAAAGTCTCCACCCAGAACCAGACGAACCAGCCTGCCTGACATCACTAAATGATCAAGTAAACTACTCAAAGAGCTCGTGTAAATTTGTTGAGGTCAATCTTTGTCCAGAAGATGGGATCTCGGAGGGGTCTGTTGGGGAGGAGGAGGTTCAACTAAATTGGGAGCAGCACTGAACAGCTAGACATCAGCATGAGTCTCCACCAAAGATGGCTCAGAAAAGACCTTCTATTGAGAGGCAGCCAGTTACATTGGGTCAGGAGAACCATCTGCTAAACCTCTTCACCCTTGAGTTTTGAGTTTCGGGGCTAAACAGGTTCGTCTAATTGTAGGCCTCTTGGTTTAAGGAAGGGTGTGCTCAGAAAGTTGCATTTTTTCATTCATTCGGCAGGGCCAGCATTTAGTGCCCATCTCTAATTGCCCAGTGGGTCGTTCAAATTCAACCACATTACTATGGGTCTAGAGTCACTTGTAGGCCAGACCTAGTGAGGACATAAATAAACGTCCTCCCTGATTCCTGTGGGGCTTGGCTTTGAAATAGGATGCAGGAGAGGGAAGCAAATGTGACCACCTCCAAAGGCAGCTCAACTGGCTTTAACTCACTCCCTTTGGTTGGCTGCATTTGTAATAGAGCAGCTCATGCATTCAAAGCCATTCTGAAACTTGAGATGAATGGTATACTCCACTCTCAGTCCATCTGCACTGCACTGGTAAGTCTAACAAGCAGTACACATCTCATACTGGTTATTCAGATGGGGCTTCCTGTTTTTGTGTGGCTCTCCAGGCATCACAATCATTGGTTAGTTTAGCTGTGGCTTCAACATCACCAGAATCTACAGAATCTAAAGATATGAAAGGTTTTGACACTGTCTATCATGTGGGCTCCAATTTCTCCATTTCAGGAATCCACATGGTTTAAAAGTCTGGCAAGGTCAAGGACCAGTTGAGAGTGAGAGAGCATCACAGATGTGAGGTGTGGCATCCTGCTGTATAGGTGTACCATCTTATTCTGCCACCATTCAACTTAGCCTGCAAGATGATGAAAAATGCATGTAGGACTTTGCCTCTGCCTCACCACTCATAGCTATTCAGTTACATTGGACATTTTAATCTTCACATCCACCTCCTGTTTGACGTCTTTAAGATTCATACCCGAGCTATGGGTCATCAAGGCTACTGAGCACTCATGTCTCTATGCCCCTTCATGATGTCCCTCTCCTTTGCACTCTAGTGATTAGTGATCAGAAGACATAGCACCCAGTGAGGAAGGCAGTTTCCCACCCTAAAGGAGGTTAGTGAACCAGATAGCTTTATGTGGCAAATGACAATGCTTGCCATTATGGCAAGAAGGTTATTGGCATTGAAACAATGTCTCCACTGCCACTTGGTTGTTTTTCTCACTCAGCTAGGACACTAACTCCCTGCTTCTGAGTTTCCCGTCCAGAATGCAGGTGTGTAATGACCCATGCTTTGTCAAGGAATGTCTCTATTTAAAGGGATTTCTGCAATGGCATCAGAAAACCTTCAATGTTAAGGCTTTTGGTAACAAATTAAATGGATGAAAAACTTGGGAAGGCTTCTCCCTGGTTCTCTGACTTTTCCCTGGAGTTAGCAACAGACAGAAGAGATGTGCTGTTTCCTCAGAGTAGGGGGAAGGGACAAACCAAGCAGGCAAAACAGGTGTGGTTGGGAGCCAAGACTGTCAGCAGCAGGGGGGCCTAGGACCTGGTTACAGAGCTGGAGAAAGTTTAGTGAGTTTGTTAGTTTAAGAAAGATGAATGGCGTACTCAGCAACTCTCTGACTAGCATTCTCCAGCTCGACACTCCTCTTACAGAAGTCCCACACATACCTTTCTCTCCAGGCACCTCCTCAAAATTCCATCTGAACAGCCAATGCTCACATTCACCCTTATCCTATTGCTATCATCCCTCACTGCTACTCCACAAATGCTCACATTCCATCCTCTCTGTACCTTTCACGTCCCACTCTTATTACTCCCTGCTTCCTCCCAGTGGCAGAAAAAGCCCACAACTTGAAGGAAAGGTACAGGACCAGGGTGGAGCCTATGTTTCTGCAGACATCGGTTCCCTCAGTGTACTGGAGGAGCACACCTTACAGAAGGATACAGTCAAAGACCCCAGTGAAGAAAAGATAAAGGTCACCCAAGGACCTGGTAACAGCTTTGGATTACACAGTGCTACTTAGTCCTTAACCTACACTGATTTGATGTCACCTGGAACTAAAATGCCACAATTTGTGCGATTTCAAGTTCAAACCATTTCTCCATGTCAATCTTGAATCATGTACTTTCTCTCCACAAGATCTTTCAGGGAGAGGAGGCCAGGAGTTCTGGGTGGTGACAAACAAACTAAACATTGAGAGAGTTGAGTTTTTTACAATAGTTTGGTTGGTTGGATAGCTGGTTTGTAATTCAGAATGATACCAACAGCATTTGTTGCACCAGCTGAAGTTACCATGAAGGGATGTACTCCTCAACCTCTCCCCTTGCCTGAAGTGTGGTGATCCTCAGGTTCAACCTTCACCAGTTGTCTCTCACTCTCTCTCTCTCTCTCTCTCTCTCTCTAATGAGAGAGCAGCCCCATAGTCTGGCAAGACTATGGCAACATTCCTTTACCTTTACCTTTACAATTTATAAAGACTCCCTGCTTACTGAAGGATGCTTTGCTTGCCACATTTGCACAGTCAATACTTCCTGTAGCCACGAGAATCGCGACATTGAAGTGACACCGACAGAACTCTGTGTCAAAGTGAACCTAAGTGGCAGCCTTGGTGAACATTGCAAAGGAAGCCTGGGGGATGTAGTTGTGGGTAGCAGATTCTGGAGATGCTATTAACAGATCCCTGGAAGGAACTAGTGGTGATCTCGGTGGTTGTGAGCTGACATATCAAGTTTGCAAAAGCATCTTGTCTTAGGAGGCTGCAGATGTGAGCAATGACCTTTGTGAAAGAGTGAGCCCTCTGAGGCACTGTCGCTCCATTTTGCCTCCTCTGAACTGGAACTCTCTGTCCATGTTCTGTGTCTTGTGGAACAGTATGTGACTGTGGAGACTGGAGCTGCTCCTGGTGTTTTGATGCTTCTGCTCTAGTTTCTGCTTCTGCTGCAGTGGCACCGTAATTGGTGGTGTATCTACTAGTGTTGATCTGTCTGCTCCTGTTGCTTCTTATTTTGGATCCATGCTGTAGCTGCATATGTTGCAGTGAAGGCTGTCACCAAGGAAGTGAAAATCAAAGTAAAGTTCAAGGTAGGCAAATAATTTCCAACATTTTGAAAATGACCTTTACAGCTGTAAACTTAGATCAAGTGCAATGAACACAGGCTGGCCAGCTGATAGCGTTACTATGTAAGGTCTTTTGAGCCTGTCAGTTTTCGTGCTCAGTAGCTTCCTACTGTGCCCTTTCCTTATTGACTCTGTTGATTTCCAGTTCAGGAAACCAGTGTGCTGGCTGTGAAAGCAAGAATTAGAGTAATAAAGCTATAGAGTTATACAACTTGGAAACAGATCCTTCAGTCCAACTAGTCCATACCGATCAGATATCCTAAAATAATCTAGTTCCATTTGCCAAATTTGGCCCATATCCCTCTAAACCCTTCCTATTCATATACCCATCCACATGCCTTTTAAACGTTGTAATTGTACCAACCTCCAATGCCTCCTCTGGCAGCTCATTCCATACACGCACCACACTCTGCATGACAAAGTTGCCCCTTAGGTCTCTTTTAAATCTTTCCCCAATCACCTTAAAACTATGCCCTTCCATTTTGGACTCCCCTGTCCTAGGAAAAAGACTTTGGCTATTCACCATATCCATGCCCCTCGTGATTTTATAAACCTCTATAAGGTCACCCCTCAGCATCCGAATCTCCAGGGAAAATAGCCCCAGCCTTTCCCTATATATTCAACCTTTCCCTATAGCTCAAGCCCTCCAACCCTGGCAACATCCTTGTAAATCTTTTCTGAACACTTTCAAGTTTCACAATGTTTTTCTTTTAGCAGAGAGACCAGAACTGAACGTGATATTCCAAAAGTGGCCAAATCAATGTCCTATACAGCCGCACTCTGAGTTAATTCTAAACGATTTGGGGATATTAGATATTCACAACATGTGTTTCCCACTCATCTGCAAACACACCCAATTTAAACTCAGAATCAGGCAGGATCATACCAGATTTCTGAACTGAAGCCATTTTATGACATTTTAACCTCCTGCCAGCACCCAAACTCAACTCCTTTAACAACTAAAATTCTACTGTTTCCACAGATTAGTTCTGAATTTAACTCCTTTGAATACAAGCATTAGTTAGAATGCCAAACTTAACATAATCAAAGTTATTTGGAAATAAGCACACAACGCCTGTTGTTTTATTTGTGGATTGATGTTGGTTACGACAGGAATATGACCAGAAAATGGAAACTAGAAACAGTCTAAGGATATGGGTAGGCCACTTAGGACTGAGAGGAGGAAAAATGTCTTCACTCAGAGAGTGGTGAGTCTGTGGAATTCTCTTCCACAGAAAACAGTTGAGTCCAAAACATTGAATATTTTCAAGAAGGAGTTAGATATACTGTACAAACTCAAGTATAGGTCGCTCTTATGTATAAGTTGAGAGCTTATTTTTGGCCAAAATTCTTGGGTATTTCGCATATATCTACTTTATCGCATTAAATCACTTCATTAATTCATTCCAGTAACTTTGTTCATCGCTCTTTGTTTATTATAACACATCTCTATTCATTCATTCATAAGTCTACTTACCACACTTGGTTTACTCCAGCATGTTTTGATCCATTCATTCATTCAGACTGTTACTAAGTCTATCAGTACTTATCACACTTTGTACACTATACATCCAAAAGTTAATATCGTTAAAAAGTGCAGCATGAATTTCAGCCATTTAAAACTTGTGCCTATGTATTAGTCAACCCATAACTTCAGCTTTAAACATACCGTCTTCAAAATTTGACCTGTACACAGGTATATACAGTAGTTCTTAGGGTTGAAGGATCAAAGGGTATGGGGAGAAAGTGGAACTAGAGTACTGAGTTGGATGATTACTATGATCACATTGAATGGTACAGAAGGCTCAAAGGGCACAATAGCCTACTCCTGCTCCTATTTCTATGTTGGTAGAAGTTGCTTCACTGTCCAAATTACCCATGCAAGTGGATTGGACCTTGGTCTGACACCTCATCTAATGGGCTACATTTTTGGCAATGAAGAACTCACTCATACTTCATTGTAGTCTTAACATTAAGCTGTGCTTCAATTTAGGAATAGGACTAGTGATCACAGCACTGAATATCCCATGGCAACCAGCGGTTGATTTTGATACTGAGTTTGGATCATATGGATATTAAAGAAAAAGCAGCAAGTGGATAAGTTGAGACATGAAATTTTTGATGGGCTGAATAGCCTCTTCCATACTGATATTTCCAATAGCCTGTACATTGAGCTTGTTTCTTCATGTTCAAGATAATAAAGTACTTGACAATATTTTTTCCCAGGAGATTATATAAATTGGATTGAGTCCCTAATAGAGCAGATTGTACCTAGTTTCTGAAAAAAAAGAGGAGCTTCATAGATCAAATTCTCTTTATTCTCTGTTAATCCTGAGTAAATTATCTTCCTCTCTCTTCTTCTGTCTTTTCCCATCTTCTATTCAGCCTCCAGCCTTTAGAGGCAGCAGCCTTTACGAATGCTTTGGAGGCCACAGATCAGATATTAAGCCGGAGAATTTGTGTTGACCCTATGGCATGCCAAGTGGTGCAGTTTCCTGTCCAGCCACTAGGGGTGTGTTCAATTTACAAAGCTATGTGTTCAGACTATTTTGTGCATGTTTTAAAGTACTCCTGAAGTTAATTTGACAGGCCCCAATAAATTTTCAGACAGTTTATTACAAAGCTCGCCAACTAATCTCTGTCTGCCCAAACCTATCCTCTGTGCAGTCAAAGGCTTTCTCTTATTTCCTTCTTTGTTGCCAGCTAATTCATATGTAATGTTAATGGGATATTTTCAACCTCAGCTGGAGGGGCTGCTCTTCATTATTGATGTGTTCTTTGGATTGCTGTGGGTCTGTTTCAGACATGGGAATAATCTGCTTGATAGCAGCAAATAAATTTAAATGACCATTTTTAATATTTTCTTTACAGCCAATTTCTTTTCTTTATTTTTCTCTTCTCTCCTCGCAAAAATCATCAACCGTTGCTGTGGTATGGTTCCACAAATGCCAACAACTTTCTGACCCCTGCCAAGTTGGCTCTCCTCTAAGGGAGTATTGACAAGCATTTCTGCTGCAAAGGAAATAGCCACTGGACATACTCGCCCACCACCATCACTCTCCCACCCCAGCCTCCTGCCCTGGATGAACAACCCCAGACACACAAAACGGAAACTTGGAGTTATTTAACAGAAATCATGTGTAGGAATCCCTGACTGTTTCCCCATTTGTCTCAGCCCCAGGCTGTTGTATTATGAGTGCATGAGAAGGTTATGGATCAAGCCTTGGTCCTTCCTGGACCAAGTATCTCAGTAGTTGTTGACCATCATTGTTTTCAACCTCGATTTGCTACAGACTTTGCTCTTGCAAGGTGTGCAACATTGGCAAGGATGCATTTAGTGTCTGAAACTACTTGCTCTGAAGTCAGCAGAAAGCTGTAGTGTTCCACTTGAATGATGTGTTAACCAGACTAACAGAAGGATTAAGTTCCCTTCCATGAAGGACAGTAGCAAACCTGTTGAGATTTTACCTAAAAAAATGACCTCTCATGTGTGTGTGTGTTTTTTTTTGGTCCCATTCCAGCAATTATGTTTAGCATTTAATTTTGTGAAACACCATTTCACAATTTCCCAAGGAGGGATTGGAAATTAGGTGCCAAAGTTGTAGTTGGTGGCTGGAGCGTTTCTATCCACTTACATCGCAATACACATCACATTGGGCATGGCATATTACACAGTCATGCAGTTCAAATGCTAAAAAGTTCCAGTTGATCCAACGCTAATACCAAATAGCCTTTCCAATTTGTATGATACATTTGTTCCATAATTGGACAGTGCAGGTTGACTGCAGAAATATGATTGCTGTGCAATAGCTAGCCATCCAAATTTCAGGTGAGATAATCTAGAAGAGCTTCTGCTAATTGATAGTACTTGGCAGTGCTGTGGCAGTGACAGCTGAGTGGCATTATTGCTGGACTGTTAATCCAACAACCCAGATAATGTCCCATGGACCTGGGTTTGTATCCCACTGTGGCAGATGATAGAATTTGAATTCAATTTAAAAATCTGGAATTATGAGTCTAATGATCTATTGTCAATTGTTAGAAAAATCTATCTGATTCACTGATGTCCCTGAAGGAGGAAATCTACCATCCTTACCTTGTTAGGTCTACATATGATCCATAACAATGTGAATGTTATGGATGTTAACTGTCTTCTGGGCAATGAGGGATGGGCAATAAATGTTGGCCTCGCCAGTGATGCCATCATCCTATGAATGAATTTAATAAAATGGTATTGCAGGCAAATGGTTTGGTGTCGTGTACACAAAGGCTGCTGGATGCATGGGAAGTACAGAATTGAGAGGGGAGGAGAGGAAAAGAAGAGGAAGCAATGCATAGACATCAAGAACACCGGTGCTGCAGATTGCATGTCCACGTGCACTTACTCAGGTTATGGTGTTCTTAGAACAGCCTCACAACACCACAAACTGCTGTATAATACCCTGCATTTCCATTCATTTTCCCACTACAGTGTGGTCTTGGCTTGAATTCTGGAATAGAAATAACTGCAAAAAACTATTGCCAAAGCATTTGGCATTAAATGCCACATCCTAAGAATGAACTAAAAATTAGGCTAGTTTGGTGTTATAATCTCTATTTAATTCTATGATGACCAGCCTATAGAAACATATTTTAAAATATGGTAAAATTCAGAGGAACATATGTTTCATACTAGGTTCAGTTAATACGTTCCCTCTTCAACTATTTAACTCTGAAATTAGTTTCTCGTGGAGTAAAAGCCATGAAGACGGACCCCACCTTTGTAACAGTTTCAGTTCCTCCATGTTCCTCAGTACTCTCTGGAGTAGGCTTTGGCCTAGTTTATGTCTGCAGTTAACTAATCATGTGGCATCCAAAAGTATTCAATGTGATTCTGAGTTTCAGCCCTGGATTGCATCTTGGCTGCTGCATCTGATCGCACTTCAAAGTCTCTTCCTTTGGAAAAAGTAAATGGAAAAAGAAAATTAAAGTCAGGGATTGGGTTAAATAAAGAATGATTAGAAAACAAAATCACTAATCTTCTTAATCTCACTAAAGGAACTGGTACAACCCAACCTTCACTGAAAACACATGTTCTGAAGAATGTTGTTCAGTCTTGTATTCTGTTTTCTCATAGACTTTACTTCTCCTCGTAGACAATATCGCAGTGACCTGCCATAGCTTCCTTGTCCAATTCTTTCTGCAAGTTATTGCTTATTTTCTCATAATATGCTATAGCAGAAAAAACATAGCCTACAAAAGTCAATTATTCAGTGCCTTGAACTTGCTTAATTCAATTCCTTGCATACCTCAAATCTACTAACACCTACAAGTCTAATGGGATGAGTCATGAAGGTGTGGCCAAAGACAGGAACTTGAGAACATTGCAACATGTAGAGGGGAAACTGGCAAGATGGAGGAAATGAGTAAAGGATTTCTGATGACAAGAACATATGTCTGAACAAATAAGGGGAACAAGCAGTTAAAAAAAAACTGGTGCTAGAGACTGAAAGTAAAAATCATTGCCACTTCCTGGGGTGAGTTTAGTGGACGGTGGGATTTAATCAGGCAGGATGGTGTGGGTGGGGACCCTGCCCACTTCCTACATTTGCCCTGATTAAATACAAGGATGGGAAGGCTTGTGGGAAAGCTTGTGGAAAACCTTTAAAGCCTACTACCAATTGAAGTCCTTAACTGGGCAATTATTATCTTCAACCTGGTGAGCAGGATATTGCAGAAAGTCTTAAATATAATCCTTGTCAAATTTGCTCGCAGACTTCCATGATACAATCTCGATGAGACACTTTTTTTTCTTTTAAAAGGTTAAGAAGTCCAAAATCTCAAGTAGAAAGTGGTAGCGGTGGCTATAATTACAACATTTAAATAACATTTGGTCAAGTACATGGATAAGAAAGGTTTGGGCCAAATGCAGGCAAATGGGACTAGTTCAATTTAGGATACCTATTCAGCATGGACAAGTTGAGCCAAAGGATCTGTTTCCATGCTTTATGATTCTATGACTCCATAATGAAAACATAAGATTCCATGGATTAAACAGAAGACCCAATCTAATATTTATATCCTTTCGGACTTGACCAGATCAGTCTGAGCCACTCTTGGTGAGGCCCATTGACATTCTTCACCCAGAGTGCATTCTGTATCCTTGCCACCCTCTGTGCATGTTCAAAGTAGTGTCCACTATGATGTAGCACTGGTTCATTACCCAGGGGAAAGTTATGCAAGTTAATAATCGTCAAGAGGTAACTTTGCCCATATTTGATCTGAGGCCAAGGGATTTCACAGAGTCCAGAAAAAATGCTGACAATTCCAGGAGTAACTCTCTCCCAACTGTATGCCACTGTGTCATGAATTCTAGTGGGTCTGTCTTGTCAGAGTGTTAGGACTCAAGCAGGTTTTGATGATGGTCTAGGAGATTGTAAGCAATGATTCTGTGCTCATACTATGTTTGTCTGGTCTGTAGAACAACTCTCTCAAATTTTGGACAAGTACCTAAATATTAGTAAGGAGGACTTTGCAGAGTCAGCAGGACTATATGTGTCATTGTTATGTTTCAAATGACTTGGTTGATGTCAAGTGGTCTGTCCAGTTTCACTGCTTTTATCAGGCTTTGAAGAGATTTGATAAAACTGAGTAGTATGCTAGGCTTTCATAAGTTACTTAAGAGTCAACCACATTTCTGTAGACCTGGAATCACAAGTAGACCAGGTTATGTGACGATAGTAGGTTTTCTTTCTTAAAGAACATTAGTGAACCAAATTTTTTTTTTTTGACAATTGACAATGGTCAACATTTAATGTGGCTAAAAATAGTTTGCACAAATTTCATTTTATCATTTCATTTGATCCAAATTGTTTTGAGTCAAATGGCTCATCTAAATGCACATCCATCAAATGCATATAATGTGGGTAAAATCATCCATGGCTACAATTCCCATGGTAACAGATTGGCTGACTGTAAACCAGCAGAAATCAGAAAGGAAAAGTAAGACAAGTTCAACTAGTCAGATATTTTCTGATTTTGGATTAGTGGTGCTGGAAGAGCACAGCAGTTCAGGGATGCTGCCTGAACTGCTGTGCTTTTCCAGCACCACTAATCCAAAATCTGGTTTCCAGCATCTGCAGTCATTGTTTTTACCTAGATATTTTCTGATGTCAGTTAGTGGATTAGGCTGCAATATTGCCCACTTACACCTAATGGAAACAATCAGGCAGCTTGGGCAACATCTTTGTGAAGATACAGAGTTATTATTTGCATTAAAAATGAAGCCCTTTGTCGTTTTCTGTATGTTAGTCCACATAGCATATACCACAGAGGGCCAGGTTCTTGTTGAGACAATATCTTGAAACTTAATTACAACAGTAACTACTAACACTGGCACCAGTATCATAGACATATACACATAATCTGAGCTTGCAGTTACACTACTAAGCTTGATCTTACTCTATATCACATGCACATAACTAACTGACTGAAAACATTACACTGACTCCAGAATGAAAGTGAGGTGGATACCTTGATACAGGAATATCACATGCCATGATCTTTTGCAACTGTTTTAAAAATACAGGAATAGCATGATCTGAGTCTATTCCACAATACAACAGAATATGACTTCTTTAGGACAAGAAGCAGACAACATGATAGGTTTTGTGACATGTAAAGGACTAGTGGAGGAAGAACAAAAGTGAAGATGTAGGATAGGATAGAGAATGCAAAAAATTAAATGATAATGATATCTTGGAACAACCGGCCCCCCTGTTTAGACACACCTCCTCCATTGGGGATAGTGAGAATTGCAGATGCTGGAAAGTCAGAGTCGATAAAATGTGGAGCTGGAAAAAGCACAGCAGGTCAGGCAACATCCGAGGAGCAGGGAAGTCTACATTTCAGGTCAGGACCTATCATCAGGTCGATGCCGCTCCTCCTCTGATGCTGCTTGACCTGCAGTGCTTTTTCCAGCTCAATACTTAATCAACACCTACTCCCATTGCCAAGGCCCATTTTACGAGCCCCAGAGAAACTGTTTCAGCGTCTGACCTCCATCGACACTTCTCATAGGGGACAGTCTGCAGTACCAACTGTGGCCATCACTCACAGTGGTGGTGCTGCAACTGAAAAGATGCTGATCATCTTATTGACCATAGATTCATATAGAGTCATAGAGCATGGAAACATACCCTTTGGTCCAACCAGTCTATGCTGAACATAAACCCAAACTAAGAAAATCCCACCTGCCAGCTCCTAGCCCATATGCCTCCAAACCTTTCCTATTCATGTACCTATCCAAATGTTGTTTCAACACCGTAATTGTACCCACCACTTCCTCAGGAAGTTCATTCCACATGCGATTGTAAAACATTTGCCTCTCATGTCTTTTTTTTAAAATCTCCCTCCTCTCACCTAAAAAATGTACCCCCTAGTCTTGAAATCTCCCTTCCTAGGGAAAAGGCAACTACCACTAACTATATCTATACATCTCACCATTTTATAAATTTCTATCAGATTGCCTGTCAACCTCCTGTGCTCCAATGGAAAAAGGTCCAGCCTTTCTTTATAACTCAAACCTTCCCATACCCAGCAATATCCTGGTAAATCTCTTCTGAAACCTCTCCAGCTTGAAAATATCCTTCCTATAACTGGGTGACCAGAACTGGACACAATATTCCAGAACAGGCCTCACCAATGACCCGTAAAACTTCATCTCCTATACTCAAAGGATTGACCAATGAATGTAAGCATGCCAAACACCTTTTTAACCACCCTGTCTATATGTGACACAAACTTCAAAGAATAATGTACCCGCAACCCTAGGTGCCTCTGTTCTACAACACTACACAAGGCCCTACCATTAATTGTATAAGCCCTACCCTTGTTTGTTGTACCAAAAAGTAATACCTTGCATTTATCCACCTTGAACTCTATCTGCCATATTTTAACCCAGCAGCTCTCAATGTCAGGAATTCTTTGGAGGCAGGAAAAGAAGCTACAATATGAACTATTTAACAGATGACTGGCCGTAAAATCCACTTGGAATATCCCAGCCAACTGGAGGAGGGCTCACTACCGACTTGCCGGCTGAGGGCTGGGGACACTGACTACATTGTAAAACTCTGCGTTCTGCAACCAAGATAAAATGAGCCAGTTAAATCACTGAATCAACTTCATCACATGGCAAGCCATCGCATTTGGGCCAATGTAACAATTACACACACAAAGGAAAAGCAGAGGTTTAGAAAAATACATCACTTTTGCCAATAAAAGTGATCATTTAAGGGATAGTTCTGTGTGTGTATGCTTTATGGCTTTGTGCGCCTCATTGAAAAGTATGTTCCCTGAGCAAGGCGTGCCCATCTGTCTGGAGCCTGAGGCTTCAGTTTTTGTTCAGTCTCAAGAGGTGAACATTTCACACAGACCTGCATGCTGGAGGTTTCTGGCTTCTGCTGGCAATTCCAGGCGTGTGCAGGAGAGAAGTATCATGTGCCTTATAGTTTTTGTTCTTTTATTTCGTTCTTGTGAATTACAATAGCCAGAGACGTTATGTGAAAGCCAAGGAGAAAATTTACAAATGTGAACTGGCAGATGTTGTCAATATCTTAATTCAATTTATCCATTAATTTAAAATATTGATACAATAGAGCAATTCTGCGTGAGTTAATTTTTTTTGTGTTACTGAGAATTGATATTTCCTCCTGAGCTGAAGGGGAATGCTCATGAAGCAAATTGATAGACATTATGGCTAGTTGGTTATTCATTGGAACATGGGCAGTTCGAGTAAGCCATTCACTCTCTTAATTCTGTCTGTACTGCTCCCATTCAATTGGACATGGCTGATCTGTATATCAGCCCTATGTACTTCAGTTAACTCCATATCCCTAGATACCATTACTTGACAAAAATCAATTGATCTCCTTCAAATCTCCAATTGCCTCACAGCATTCCCGGCCCTTGGGAAGGTATTTTTTAAAAAATGTATCCAGTGGTGATCAGTAACTCTGTAGATAGATTCCTCATTGCTAATCCTGAAGCTTTGGGTTCAAGTCCAACCTCAGGACCTATTGCCATGGAAGGAGCATTCATGACACAGTCTGACAGTTGATAATTGGCCTGCTAACATTCTCCACTATTCCCTGAGGAGGAAAGAAACATATTCCCCTCAAGTAAAAAATAAGCTCCTGGTTGTCCCCTGAAATGACTTGCTTCTAGCATTAAAATTACATTCTAGCATTAAAATTACATTCTTGATTTCCACATCAGAGGAAACTGTTCCTCTGTGTTTACTGAACTGAATGATTCTTTGGTATTAAACTTCTAAACAGCTCAATCAGACAACCCCAAAATCCACTATATTTAGGATAATGCAAGCCAACAATGAGTGACCATCCATTCAAACTTTTGCCAAAGGAGATTAACGTGGAGGAATGCTCTCATGTGCAGTAACACAGCCATCCAACATGAATTAGAGATGAATTACAGATAGGAGAGATGGCAATGCAGTGATATTGTCATTGAATTCAGAAACCCAGGCAAATGTCCTTACAGTCTGGATTTATGAACCTCTCAAAGATTGCCATAAAAATGTTTCTCGTTCAATAGGCCATTTTGAGAAAGAAATCTGCTGTCCATACCTCATCTGGCCTACTTGTGACTCCAGACCCAGCAAAATTTTATTTGATTTTGAACTGCTACTAACTTATAGCAAACTGCTACAGCTAAGTCACAAAACAGCAAACCTGGATTGAACACCTAGTATTGACTTGGGCACCAAGCTAAAACCACATCCAGCCCTGTAAACTCCTCCTTACTCACATCCAGAGAAATTTGTAGACCCTTCCCTCATACTAGTCAAACAATGTTGTCATATTTGTGTAATTGCACCTTGGACACAGTGTTCCACACACTACTATCACCATCCTTGAGAACATTATATCTAATTGACATGACTGACACAGCAGAGGTGGCAACACAGTGATGTACAGTTAGGAGGGAGATGCTCTTGGAATCTTCAATACTATCTCCATGAAGTCTCATGGTTATTTATAAAAAAACACCACAGAGGCCAATATCCCATCATCAAGTCGCCCTTTATTTACAAGTGCATAGTACTTGACACTGGTCCAGCTTCCTCGGAGCCAGCTCTTAGGGTGAACAGAACCTCTGATACTCCTGGTTCTTTTCCTGTCACTAAATCACTTTTTATTTACCCACGCCCAGTACATGGCACTGATCCAGCTCACTCAAAGATGGCTCCTGGAGTGAACAGAAGCTTTGACACTGTTTATATCTGTCAGCCAGGGCTCCATGACTGTACCAGGTTAACAGCTTGATACCAAACTGTCCCAGTTCCTATTTGGTTATAGAACCATCCTTCACATAACTACATGGATAGCTCCAGCAGAGTTGCTAATGAGGAGAAGACTCTGCACCCAGCTAAACCTGATATTCTCAGACCAAGGCAGGGGATGGGACGGGTAAGGTGAAATGCCATCTGGAACTCCAATGCTGGACACAAGACTCCGCCACCAGCTTTGCTTATAAATCCTCTATGTGAGGGATTGGTTATTTATCCAGCTATGGAAAGCAGTTTACCATTTGTTTACCCTCCCCACAAAGACAAACAAATGTATCAGACATCATAATTGGTATCGAAGAGTGTGGCACTGAAAAAGCACAGCGTCTGAGGAGCAGGAGAGTCGATGTTTCGAGCATAAGCTCTTCATCAGGAATGAGGCCTCCTCAGATGTTGCCTGGCCTGCTGTACTCTTCCAGCACCACAGTTTCGACTCTTATCTTCAGCATCTGCAGTTCTCACTTTCTCCTTTCATAATCGGTATGACCAGTCCTGCCCATTCTACAAACTGGGCTGGTTTGATGATTCCTTCACTTTCCAGCCTCCTGATTTCTGCATCTCCTTTTGCATAATGCATATGGCACTGGGCAGACCTTGCAGGATTGTAGAATTGCTTCCTGGTCAACATATAAGGTAGCCTTGGCTTCTCTGATAGTTCCTTGACCTTCTTGAAAAACTTCCGGTTATTTAGTTATGACATCAGTCAGGCAGCCACCTTTTAATTCAATAAAGTTGTACCGATCTAGGTGAAACTTTCTCAACCAATTTCACCCCATAAAGCTTGGGCCCGAACCTTTTACCACAATCAGTGTTAACTGAACCTAGTGCTTCTTATACGAGAATGGAACCAAAGTTGTACCCTTACTCTATAAAGGTTCCGTGGTATAGGTTCTCAGTCTAGCTAAGACCTTACACACTTTTAAGAGCTGAAGTCCGGAGTGAATTTTGATAGAAACATAATATGGCCTGAGAAATTTGCTCACCATGCAAGCTTGCTGTTGAAATAAGGAGCATCAATGCTATCCTTCAGGATAATAGCTGGTCTAGTCAGGTTATTTCTTACAAGGTTTTGCTCCTGTAAAGGTGGCCAGCCTCCCTCAGAATAAGATAGAGTATCTTACCAGTTCAAGCAACACGTGAAGTGTGCAGTAGCAACATGAATGGTATTTGCCAATAATAGGTTATTGTCATCCAACCAAAAAAATGTTCTCTTTATCATATAAATGAGTAATGTGGAGTATGAATTTCAGTGCCAGGTATGTAGTCAATATATCCCAAGACTGGAGGATCTTATCAAACAGAATGTTGCTTTAGTTGCTTGCAACAGGAAAGATACTAACTGTACTCAAACAGCCAGTGCTTATAAATCCCCATATAAAGTATCCAACATTGTGATTCCAAAATTATATAACTTGCTAAATAATTCTGATTGGGTTAAGAAACATGTTGACTTCAAATGTAAGCTTGTCACTTGGGCTCGCCAACGTGGTGTGCTTGCACATACTAGAAGGTGCATGTATTAAAGCACAGGGCCCAGTCCTTTGCAGACAGAAAGGACATGCACACATGATGCACTTGTATCAACTCATCAGCCATTCTCTGGTTCATTATTCAGGGCAATACCTTGACCAATCAGACTAAACCTGCCTAGTTTTAATCTCAATAAAATATGGCAATCAAATGTTGGTCATCAATTAATTGGTGCATTCTTCATGGCAATACAACCAATCTGAATCCACTTGCCAATTCAGCAGCACACTTTTATCATGCAGTATAAATTCTTGTTGCCCTTTGTAATGGGTAATCTTGTGAATGTCCTGAGGATAATGCTTTAGCAAAATTTGTCTTTTTTTCAGCAATTTATTCAGGATCTGTACTCCCAAACTAATATTAGTCTCATGATATCGGGTAAAGTTTCACTGACTGAATATCACATACCAACCTCCCTCAGTTGAAGAACCAGTGTTCTTCCATGATCAACACCACTTAGAGGAAGCTCCAAGGGTCGCAATGACAAAGTATGCACTTTGAATGGGGAATTTCAATACCCATCACTAAAGATGGCTCAGTAGCTGCACTACTGACTGAAATGGCTATGTCCTAAAGAGCATGTCTACATTACTGGACTTCAGGCAGACAATGAGAGAATCAACAAGAGGTAAACATCTTCGAGACTTTGTCCACATCAATTCACTTGCCACAGATATATCTGTCCATGACAGTATTGGTGGGAGAGACCACCGCACTGCCCCTGTGAAGTCCCATTTTCAGACTGAATAAATCCTCTACCCTAATGGCACCCTAAATGAGAGAGCTTCAAAACAGATCTGGAACTCAAAATTGGGCATCTATGAGACACCGTGGTCCATCAGCAACAGCAGAATTGTATTCAACCACAATCTGCAACCTCATGGTCAGCACCTTAGCGGATGTGTGAGTTGCTGGTGAGGTCACCATCAATTGCCCATTGACTTGGAGAAGTGGTGGTGAGCTGCCTTCTTAAACTATCACATGGCAGGTGGGTACTATGCAGCCAGACAATTCCAGGATTTCAACACAGTGAGACTGAAGGAATATGATATGCTTCCAAGTCAGGATGGCGTATGGCTTGGATGGATACTTGATGTTCCCATGTATTTGATGGCCTTGTCCTTCAAGGCAATAGGGGTTATAGAAAATGCTGTCAAAGGATCTATGGTGAGTTGGTTACTTACTTTACTATTACCACAAGCAAGTAATTAATCTTGGCTAAGTGAAGATTGCAGAAGGGCATGATGGTGCACAAAGCCATGAAATGAGTGCCTGGACACATAGTGGACAAGCAGGAGGCTGAAGAACACAGCAAGCCAGGCAGCATCAGGAACTGGAGAAGTCAACATTTTGGGTGTAACCCTCGTTCAGGACTGGGGGTGGGTGTAAGGGAAGCTGCAGATAAAGGGAGTAGTGGGAGCAGGGTGATAAAGTGGGGATAGGTGAAGACAGGAAGAGGATACCGCCTGGTTGGTCAATGGGAGGAATGAATCCAGTAGGTGCCTGGGAGGAGTGGAAGGGAGGGGGAGGGGCTGGGAAGGGAGTCGGGGCATCAGAAGGGAAGTCATTTGAAATTGGAGAACTCAATGTTGAGTCCTCCGGGCTACAGACTGCCCAGACAGAAAAAGAGATGTTGTTCCTCCAATTTGCAGTTTGGTTTGTTGTAGCAATGGAAGGAGGCCAAGGATGGTCATGTCGGAAAAGCAGTGGGAAGGGGAATTAAAATGGGTGGTGATTGGGAGTTCCGGTCGGCCCCTGCGGGCCCAGCTGTGATGCTTGGCGAACCATTCCCTAAGTTTACACTTAGTCTCCCTGATTTAGAGAAGACCACATTGGGAGCACCTGATGCAGTAAACTAGGTTGGAGGAGAGGCAGGTGAACCTCTGTCTCACCTGGAAGGACTGTTTAGGGCCCTGGATGGAGGTGAGGGGGGTGGTGTACTGGCAGGTTTTGCAATGTTTCCGGCTACAGGGGAAGACACCTGGGGGTTCAGGGGGGGTCAGTGGGGAGAGTGGCACAAACCAAGGACTTTTGGCGGGAACGGTCCTTTTGGAAGGCAGAGAGAGATGGGGAGGGGAAGATGTCCTTGGTGGAAGGGTTTAGTTGGAGTTGGCACAAGTGTTTAAGGATAATGTGTTGGCTGCGGAGGATGATGGGGTAGTAGGTGAAGACAAGGACCGGGAAATGAGGTGGTGCGGTGGAGGGCTGTCTTGATGACAGAAGAAGGAAAAGCACGTTGTTCAAAATAGGTGGACATCTGGGGTGCTTGGGAGTGGAATGTCCCCTTGTCTGAGCAGATGCAGCAAAAGTGGAGGAATTGGAAGAATGGGATGGAGTTCTTGCAGGAGGAGGTGTAATCCAGGTAGTTGTGAGAGTCTGTGGGTTTGTCGTAAATGTCCGTCTGGAGACTGTTGCTGGCGATGGAAATGGAGAAGTCAGGAAAGGGGAAGGAGGTGTCTGAGATGGACCAAGTGAATTTGAGGGACAGGTGGAAGCCCTTGAACTGCTCCAGTTCACCCTGGGTGCAGGACGCTGTGCCAATGCAGTCATTGATGCAACAGCAGAAGAGCTGTGGCACAGTTCCTGTGTAGGTACTGAAGAGGGACTGTTCAACATAGCCAACAAAGAGGCAAGCATAGCTGGGGCCCATCCAGGTGCCCATGACCACCCCCTGGATTTCAAAAATAGGAGGAGTTAAAGGAAAAGTTATTAAGGGTGAAAATCAGTTCAGCAAGGTGGAGAAGGGTATTGGTGGAGGGGAACTGGTGGGTCTGTTGGGGAAGCTAAGGGTCTGGAGGCCATCCTTATGTGGTATGGACGTGTATAAGGACTTCACCTCCATAGTGAAGATAAAGCGCTGGAGGTCGGGGAACTGGAAGTTACTGAAGAGATGGAGGGTGTGGTTGATGTCATGGACATGGGTGGGAAGTGCCTGAATCAAGAGGGAGAGGATGGAGTTGAGATAGGACAAGTAGATGGGCTTGTGGATCTTGGGGAGCAGGTAGAATCGGGCAGTGCAGGGCTGAGGGATCTATGAGTGGAGGAGAGATCACCGGAGGCAATGCGGGCAGAGACAATGCGGTGATTTTGGCTTGATGGGTCGTGGTGGGGTCATGGGCAAGGGGGAGGTAGGATGTAGTGTCAGAGAGTTAACATTCGGCCTTTGTAACAGAGGTCCATTCTCCTGATGACCACTGCCCTGCATTTGTCAGCGGGTTTGATAGTGAACCGGGGGTTCATGCGGAGAGAGTGCAGCGCTGTACGTTCAGAGGGGGAAAGGTAGGTGTGGGTGGAGAACTTGAGGCAGCTGATGTCACGTTGACAGTCAGCAATGAAGAGGTCGAGGGTAAAAGGCCAGCGGGGGAGTGACCAAGTGGAGGAGAAAGATTGGAGGTGGGAGAAAGGGTCCTCAGAGGGAGGTTGGGAGTTTTTGTCAAAGAACATGGCATGGAAATGGAGGCGGTGGAAGAAGAGCTCCACATCGTGGTTGGTACAGAACTCACTGAGGTGGGGGTGGAGTGGCACGAATGTGAGTCCGTTACTGAGGATGGACTGTTCGGCCTCAGAGAGTTCCAGGTCAGGGGGATAGTGAACATGTGACAAGGCCCGGGGTCAGGTTTTGGTGGGGAGGGGGGGGGTTCCCAAGGGGGCTGAAGGAGTAAAGGTGATGGCATGTGGTGGGTGAAGGTTCCATGTGGTGTGGTGAGGGGGGAGTGCGTGTGGAAGAAAAAGGAGATTGGGAGGGTGGGTGTTGGGGCTGGGGAGGAGGCATTTGGGAGACCCCGAGATGGTTGTTTAAATTGGAAACAACTTACAGGGTTATTCAGGAAAGGGCAGGAGATTCGTACCAGGGCACAATGTACAGAGATTGAGATTGTAATTCCTCCCACTGCCTACACATTGACTTGTTCCCTGTGCCACTCCCTGATATACCCTCTCATTGATCCTGCCCTCACTGAATCTCTCACTTTCCCGCTCACCACTTCCTTGCCTGAACCCTTTCTGAGAGCACAGGATCTGGAGTTGTTGCAACAAGAGGCAGGAAGAACATTTTGGTAAAAACAATGACTGCAGATGCTGGAAACCAGAATCTGGATTAGTGGTGCTGGAAGAGCACAGCAGTTCAGGCAGCATCCAAGGAGCAGCAAAATTGACGTTTCAGGCAAAACCCCTTCATCAGGAATAAAGGCAGAGAGCCTGAAGCATGGAGAGATAAGCTAGAGGAGGGTGGGGGTGGGGAGAAAGTAGCATAGAGTACAATAGGTGAGTGGGGGAGGGGATGAAGGTAATAGGTCAGGGAGGAGAGGGTAGAGTGGATAGGTGGAAAAGAAGGTAGGCAGGTAGGACAGGTCCGGACAAGTCATAGGGACAGTGCTGAGCTGGAAGTTTGGAACTAGGTTGAGGTGGGGGAAGGGGAAATGGGGAAACCGTTGAAGTCCACATTGATGGCCTGGGGTTGAAGTGTTCCGAGGCGGAAGATGAGGCGTTCTTCCTCCAGGCGTCGGGTGGTGAGGGAGAGGCGGTGAAGGAGGCCCAGGACCTCCATGTCCTCGGCAGAGTGGGAAGGGGAGTTGAAATGTTGGGCCACGGGGCGGTGTGGTTGATTGGTGTGGGTGTCCCGGAGATGTTCCCTAAAGCACTCTGGATAGGGTGGAACTTTTTTCACTGGAGCCTAAGAGGTTGAGAGGTGACTATCAAGATTTATAAAATAATGAGGGATATAGTTATGGTGAATGGCAGGTATATTTCCGTCAGGTTGGGGGAATTCAAAGACTCGAGGACATATTTTTAAAGTGAGAAGAGAAAGATTTTAAAAAGACATGGGAGCAATTTTTTTTACACAGAGAATGGCTCGTGCGTGGAATGAACTTGCAGAGGAAGTGGTAGATGCGGGTACAGTAACAACATTTAAAAGACTTCTAGATAAGTACATGAATAAGAAATGTTTGCAGGGTTATGGGCCAAGCACAAGCAAGTGAGACTAGTTTAGTTGGAGATTATGGTCGGTTTGGACTGGTTGGACTGAAGGGTCTGTTTCTGTGCTTCATGACTCTATAACTCGATGATTTCCCCACATAGTTGAAGCAGTGAGAATAAATCAGTCCAAAACATTAGACAATGGTGTTGCATTTTTGCTTATGAACTGGCTGACTTTTGATTCATCAATTTCAGTAGTCTAAGAGCTGAAGTATGGCTAGCATTCAGGAGCTAACTGATCCTGTCACTATAAACTGTGGTAGAGTTAATTCTTGTGATCAATAAAGGCACAAGATCAGTTTGAGATTGATTGCAGGTGGGTGAGATGAACCAGGCAATTGTTGCAGAGAGCTGGTTACCGACATGTCAGACTGAATGGACACTGTCTGTGCTACAACCATTCTGTTATTCTAATTATTGGTGCTATTTTGCATGATTGTTAGCCTGGCAGCTGCTTGATTCCAATCCTCAGGAGATATCTTAAAGCTAGAAAATCAATCAAAAATAATTGGTTTTCTTTCTCCTCCTCTATGCTTTGTTTTGAAACTTATTTGGTTGCAATTTCAGTCCCTCATAAAACATGTGAAGTTTGACCTTTGGCATCTGACGTGTAGTATGTGTGGTTCATGATGTATGAAGTGTGATTTTTGGCATGTGATGTGCGGAGTGTAATGTGTGACATGTGATGCCTGACATACGTGGAGTAGAATCTGTGATATGTGGATGGTTCTCTTTTTTTATATCAACATGTGATATATAAACACAAAGATAAAGTAGATTACAAGCAGAGATATTGATCCTCAGCTGCCAGTTGAATAGCCAGCAGACAGATGTGATTTCCAACCCATCAGTCAGAACTGCACTTAAACTTACATCCTAGTTTAATAGAGATCTGTTAACTACATAACTGGAATAAATATTTCCACCAACTATTACTCACACCATATTGTATTCTCCAGGTCAGATGCAGAATTACTAGAGACAGAATGTACGTCTATCTGTCATACCATGAAACATTACTTAATAGCTACTGCAAGAGTGTACTTTGCTCTAATGCACCGGTGTGACTCTTCACTGTATTAAACTTGGCAATTCCAGATATTTTTCTGGATAACAGTATGAATTGACTAATATTGCAGAGCTCCATGCTGTTGGAATTTAAGATCATATGACCCTACCTCAGGTCCAATTTGTTCCAAAATATTAACATCCAGAAGGAAGGGGAACATTCATCCCATTGGTCACTCACCATATTGGAGCCCCCAAAGGCCTGAAAGTAGTGAATTCAACCAGGTAGTACAACTCAGGGCTTTCTTTTAAAACTTACTAATTCAGGGGAAATGGACATCACTGGCTGGGGTAATATTGATTGCCATTCCTAATAGTACTTGGGACGGTAGTAATGAGCTGCCATCTTGAACTGCTGCCGTCCAGGTGGTGGATGTATACCCACAATGCTGTTAAAGAGGGTGTTCCAGGACTTTGGCCAAAATGATAGTGAAGGGATGTTGACATAGTTCCAAGTCAGGATTGTGAGTGGTTTTTAAGGAGAGTTTATAGGTGGTTGCATTCCCATGTATTTACTGCCATTGTTTTTTTTCCATATGCACGGGTCATAAGTTTAGAAGGTACACAGACTTTGAGAGTCAAGAGGTGAGTTAATCACTGTAGTGTACATAACCTCTGATCTGCTCTTGAGGTCACAGTATTCATATTGCTGGGCCAGTTCAATTTCTGGGTTAGTGGTAACCCACCAGGATGTTGATAGTGGGAGATTCAGTGATGGTAATGCCATTGAATTTCATGGGGAGATGTTCAGATTCTGTCTTGTCAGACATGGTCATTACTTGGCATTTGTGCGATACAAATTGCCACTTTTCAGCCCAAATCTGGATATTTTCCAGGTTTTACTGGAAAATATGGGGCATTTCAGGAGCTAAGGTATTGTAAATGGTGTGGAACATTTTGCTGATTGTTGCACACATTCCCAACTCTGATCCCATGATGGAGGGATGGCCCCTTCCTCAACCCTCCCTACCCAGAAAATCTGAATTTCAGAGTTTTGTAAGTTCCCAGAGGGTAATGGATAGGGCAGATACCTGGAGATTGCTTCCTGTTGCAGACAAAACTAAAGTGAAGGAATGCAGTTTAGGAAGTGTAAAACAAGTTGCCAGAGGAGTTGGTGGAGGTGGGTACAATTACGATGTTTAAAAGATGCCTGAACGGGTACATGAATAGGAAGGCTTTAGAGGGATCTGGGCCAAATGCTGGCAAATGGGACAAGACCAGTTTAGGATATCTGGTCAGTATGGGTGAGTTGGGCCAAAGGATGCTGTACATCGATATGATTCTAAGAAGTCTATCTCCCCTTTCAGTCAGACATTAGGTAAATTATTATCCCTCTAGATTGTTGTATGAGAATTCCGTTCCCCAGAAAGCAATGGAGATTACGCATTTAAATTTATTCAACTCTGAGTTAGATAGATTTTTGACTGAAAAATAAGTCACATGTTATGGGAGCAGGCAGGAAAGTGGAGGATTTAAAATGACAACTAGATTAGCCATGATCTTATTGAATGGTGGAGCAGGCCAAATCACCTGCTTCTTCTACCAAGTTCTATTTTCCTGTTTCTGTTTCCAAACACTATCCATGGTATCTTTCCTAAATTTTAACTCACAATTGAGATGTGTCTCCCACCCTGGTCTATGAGGCCTTCCCTCATTCTGATTTCTGAATATTAGATGTGAGAAGGATGAATACAAAACACATTTGAAAAATAATTCACAATTCATTTATTTCCAAAATTCTCTTGCTTTTGGTATACCAAGGTGTTAAATAACTTAAATACATCCTCCACAGTCACTCTGAAGAATCAGTACATTACCTACAAGCTATGCACATGAGGTAGAAACAAATAATTTAGGCTCCATTAGACTCTGTGAGAAAAAAAACACACATAACCTGGGTATGTTAGTATCAGGAGTGCAATGACTGCAAGTTTGTTTTTCTTTTTCCACTATCCATCCAGTTAAATTTGCAATATACATGTAGCAAACGCTCCTGCTGTCAAATCTAGATATTCCAGATTCCCGCACCTTGTCTGACTAGGAAATGTTCATTAACATTGCAGTGCAGTACAAAGGGAATGTTGCATTGTCAGAGGCATTGCTACTTGGATGAAATGTTGAGTCTATATCCAATCTGTTCAGTTCAACATTAAAAAGAACTCACTGCATTGCCATAAAGCAGTTGGAAAGGTTTGCAAGTAACAATTGGTTATTCAACTCACTGTTTCTGCAGTCTTGCCATTTGCATCATGACTGCAATTTTCTCTATGAAACAAAAAGTGTCTGTATTTCAAAGTTGTCACAACCAAAACTGATTTGCAAATCTCTGCCAACACTATTTCTCGAATGCAAAATTTGCAATCTGGAAGGATAAAAGGAAAATGTATCTAGGAACATCAACATCTCAAAGTTTCACTCAAAGCTACAAATCATTCTGACTTGGATATATATTGCCATTACTTAATCATTACTGGGTGAAAATCCCAGTGGTCTCAACTTTACGTTTTGTTATGAATACCTGCACTGTACAGAATGCATCAGTTCGAAGCGGCTCTCCACCACCTTCTAAGGGATAACTAGAGAAGAGCAATAAATGCTGGCCTTGCCAGCAATGTTCATAATTTTAATATGTGGACTGATTTTTAATATTTCCCAAGAGATTTTTTTCTGATTTCTTCTTGGGATCAGGGCATTGAGTTTTGTGACTATCAAGGGAACTGCTGTGAAAGGCACAGACTATTTTTTTGGGGCTCATTAGGGCAGCCTATGAGAGCAAAGCACCTACAGCATCACTTACTAGAACAACTTATATGACAGTCATTAGAGTGAGGCAAGTTCAGAGGCTGATTGAAAAAGACTGGCCAATTTAATCAAACTGCATCAAACTTTGGGGCACTACATAACACAAGGGGTTTCACCAGAATAACTGCATTGGAGCATAGTACAAAGTTCTCATTGGACTCTATCCAATATTAATATTTCTCCCTAGTAAATGTGGCCAGAACCACGTGATACATTTTTATATTTTATTCCTCTTTACTTCAAATTGTAAAATATTGGAATAATGTCTTCAATGGAGTTAGGTGGTCTCTGGTTCAAATAGACTAGATAGCTTCTAACTCTAGAGTCTCACAGGCTGTATTGTGTAAATGGTATCACTGACCACAGATTAACACTTGAGAGTGAGATAAGCTGGAAAGGGCAGAAGTGCACACTGGTCAGAATTTGACCTTTGCTTCGGAGCTGGTTACATTTGGTGCTCCAAGAGAAAGTTAAGAACTTATAAATCATATCAAGGCAAGTGACCAGCTGGCCTCTGCACTTCTGTGTCTACCTCCTTCCTCAGGAAGCAAGAATTTCAATGTCACTGTGGGTCAGGGATATCTGCTTAAAAAATGTGTTAGTGATATCTAGAGATAGGATCAATCTAAGAATATCTGCTGGAATGAAATTAAAACATCATACTTTTCCTCAGCATAAATCTAATGGTCTGAACATTCAGGGCCAAATTATTTTGAAATATCCTGTTCTGTCAACTAACAAATAAAAACCAAATCAGCAGGAGCAGAGCGGATGGACACATGCTTTAGATGTAGGTCTTGGGCAATACTGAACAAAATCCTTCACTAGCTATTAAGTCTTTTTCCTCAGCTGGTAGGAAACCCCTTTCTATGCATTTCCAGCATTTTCGGATATCACAGATTTTTGTTTTCTCATTTTGACTCCACAGCCTTATCAAAGCCTTGCGGGATCCTCAGCTACTGGTCACTCAGGGTTAAAGTGCTTGAGGTGGTGGAAATTCAGGAGGAGATGGTCAAGGAATTAATGAGATGCTGCAAACTGGCTTGAAAAGAGAAAGACTGTAACCATTGCACTCCTAATTAATGTCAATATAAAGTATATGTGCCGCATTAACTGAGACGTATTAATACCACAGGAGAACAGGAGAAAACTCAGTATTTACAATTTACAAGAGCAAAATATATCCACATTAAATAGTATATATTTAAATAATTACAGAAAGCATCCAGGTTCAGTGCGAGAATCCGCTTTCAAAGTCACACAGCAACCCTCAATCTCCCTCATAGCCACTAGCGCCCATATACATGTACTCTTAAGCACACATACACATCCTTGCATGCACATATACACCACCACACATGTACAAAATACAAAAAAAAAAACACAATGGCATTCATTTATTTTGTTCCCCATGTTTCTTTTGGGATGAAGCAACCCTATTTAAATGATTACCCCATGAAATTCCTCTCTGTGCTCTTTTAATAAACGGGGTTAATCTATTTTGCTTCCTTCAAGTGAGTGGCAGAGTTCTGAAATTAATAGTCCACAAATTGCACCCTGAATACAGAAAGCATCTCAACGCACTAAACATGAAGAAAACAAAGCATATCAAGCATTCAGGAAAATAATGGGGAGGACCCAAGAGAATGGAGTTGGAGCGTGGCTGGAGAGCAATCAGAAGAGGCGGAGTATTTTTGGCAGTCTGGGGAATAATGAAGAGGATTCAATGGGAGGTGGGGACAAGGATATGAGCTGAGTGTTGGAATATGTGTGAGGGGGAAACCATTCAGCTAGCAGCAGCAAGACCTCAGGATGATTGAAAATAAAGCCAAATACCTCAGTTATGCAAAAGAAATACATTTAAATTGTAATACAAATCTAAGTTTTAATATTTACGTGAATGCTCTGCTTAATTGCAATGCAAATTTGATAAAACATTTGTGTAAAATATTATTGCTGTACTTTTAATATTATCAATTCCTCATTGAGTCTTCTAAAAAACACTGTCGCCTGTCATTTATCAAAAATTAACCTAAGATACAAATAACATCTGATATTTTTTGGCTCTGTAAGTAAATACATGGCCCTATATACTTGCCTTTGTTACCTCTTTAGCATTTAAATGTTCTCCTGGTCAGCCTCCCACTTTCACAATCCATAAATATAATCTCATCCAAAACTCTGCTTCCAATTTCCCATTCATCCATCTCCTCAGTGTTCTGCCAGCTATATGGACTTCCAATTCACCCACACATAGAATTTTAAAATTCTAATTCTTCGGTTCAAATTCTTTCATGGGTTTGTCCCTCACCATCCAGTAAACTCCTTCCAGCTGTGCAACCCTCAGAAAATAATTCTGACCCACATTTCCATTGTCCCATCAAGGGCGGCCATGGTTTTGGCCACTTCAGTTCTAAAGTCTGGAAATCTCTCCTAAATTATCTCTGCCTCTCCTTCTCATTCTTTTCCTTTAAAATTTATCTTAGGATAATTCCTCAACTCATTTAAAGATCCTCAGTGAACAGCCTAGAGTTACCCCTTTTGACAGGGGGAAAAAAAAACTGAACTCTCAAGCACGTACTCCGAGAATTCTGGATCCTTGTTTCTTTATTGCCAAAATAAGATTTCTGATGTGTGAATGTGAATAGAATTCTTCCCCTGCTGTTATCCCAAATTCTCTAAATTGGAAGATTCAGGATTTGCTTGCTGATTCCAATTAAAGAAGTGTGGAACACTTCAATCTCAAAGTGTTTAAAATGAGTATCAAAATAGGCCAGACATATTCCTGCTACGCAGTCTAGTCAATCGTGTATCTAAATGTGATTGAACTGAGGTGACTTGCTTAACGCATAATAGACCCAAAGGGAACTTGACAGGACAGATGTAGACAGAATGCTTCCTCTTGTGGAGATTCCAGAACCAGGGCTCACTTGTTAAAAACAAGATATCCCAATTTCAGACAGGGATGATGAGAATTCTTTTTCCCTCACATAGGGTTGAGAATCTTTTGAACTTCCTTTTTCAAAAAGCAGTGGAAAGCAGAGTGAGTATTCGGAATAGGCAGGAAGTGGATGTGGAGCAATTGGATCAGCCATGATTTACTGAACGATGGTGCAGGCTTTCTACTCCTGCTTCAAACTCACTCACATGATCATATCCTCTTTTGTACATAGTGAATTTTCACACACTCCAATAAATAACTTCAAAGAATGAAGGACATGTTCCATGGGCCCTAAATACAATTTCAGGCTCTTAGTGGTGGACCATGTGGTGTGATACCAAGCCAGTAATCTGAACATTCCCACATGTTGGGTTTGAGCTTCTTGATACATTACTACTAATAAAGTTAAGAAGTGACCTCTGCATTACCCTGATTTATTATAGACCAACTATTAATATGAAGAATTATGCTGAACTACAAGCCCTTCTGTAACTCCACCTCTGATAGTATGCCTAAAAATGGAATTTAGACTCTTTATACCTTTTGTCATGAATAAAAGAGAACCACAATCTTCAAGCCTGCATAAATGCTGTCTGAAAAGTTAACCTTTTTTCCATTCATTCATTCATGGAAAAGCCAATTCTCCACAAACCCTGTCACCAAGATATTCCCCTGTGGTTATTTGGTGTACCAGAACTAAGAGGCAATTGGCTGCATGATTTTCAGTATAAACAAACTACCCCCACCTCCATATCATCTCTCCAGTACATAATTCATCAAAGTAACTAATCTTACATTGATCATATGCTGCTGTTCAGTACATCAGATATTCTTCAGAAGTGACAAAATCTATGCCTGAAATCAATGTTATTTCTACATAGCATCCTATTTATGAAAGTTTTGGAAGTACTGTTTACCATTGTTTAATTGGAATCCTTTTTTTTAAAAAAGAATCTTGTTCACATGCTCCTTTTTAACATTCTTTTTGTCAATAGTTATTTGTTCAGTTGAGTTAGAGGAAGGTGTCCTTGGTCCACTATGGAGATGTCAGCTTGATTAGAAATAGTGGATGCCTCAAAATCTTAGTTAGGTTTTAGAATGTCACTTAACACACAGTGACCAGAGACAACCTTTACCTCAAGTGATTCCTGGAGATTTTTGATCCAATTCTCTGACAGACACACACACACACACACACACACACACACACAGCCATTGCACCCCTTCCCTCCCTCTAACATTTACATATTTTATAATATATAAAATATATATTTATGATTAGAACTGACCGGTTCTGTGACCGTTATAGTATAGATTACAGCAATGGGCACACTTTTATCAGCCAGTGGTGCACTGTGGTAGAAAGTTAAAGTAAAGCCTTTCAGATACTGCTACCAGGGTCAATATAATCTGTACTGTGCTAGTCATTTATAACGCACCCTGTAATAGTAGGGGTTTGCATCATGTTTACTTTGCCTCATTTAAAGAATAGGATTTGTCATCCACCTCTTGGTATGAACACATGTTCCAAAACATGATTGCATAACCTTTTAAACATGTTTCTTCCTCAGCTTCAAATTACTTTCCTCCCCTGTTTCAACGGCACTGCCTGGTGAGTTCAGCACCATCTCAAAGTAGATGAAGATTGAACCCAAGAAGAATTGTGACTGAGAACAAACTTGTCCTTGAATCAACATCTACACACCCCACACATAAGTGCCTGCCAGTTAGAGTCATTGGATAGCAATCTGGAGCAGGAACATTTTCTGATTTTCCCGTTCTGTCTTCGAGCGCAGAGGTCCTGAGCCCAATCGTTGCATTTAAAGGTTGTTTTCTTGCTGAGATCAGCTTATTCTGTGTATGAAATTGGGCCTCGTATGGCTCAGTTCCATTCTCAGAAGTATACAGCTTCGGCATTGAAGACATTTTTAGTTCTCCCAGCACATTATAGTTTATAGGGTGTGTTATAAGTTGAGCGTATAACACATTAATATGTCATTTTCAAAAACCTATCAACTTTTTTGATAATTCTATAAAGTTAATAATGAGGCTTTTCACCATATTTGCATGCACTGAACCCTCTATCCCCAATTCCACACTTGACGAACGTAGCTCTTTTAACTGGTTCTGGGAGTTCTCGTCCTCATATTGATCAGCATTTTCTTGCAGAATTAATTTGGCCTAAGTGGCTTCCACATTGTCAAAAAAATCTCTTGGCTGCAAGAAACCATCTTGAGTATAACTTCGAACCCAAGGTGCTAGAATTGTCTCAGTTCAAGAAACAGATGGCATGGATCCATGTAATGTTAAAAACTCTGATGTAACTTGACATTTTGGGGGATATGGTGTCTGAATTATTGATACTAATCTGATGCATGGGGCACAGTCAGTATGTAATAGGCCTTTCGGCTGAATGAATCAGTCACACATCGAAGAGAGCTTCAATTTCGTAGAAGTACAGTATTTACTGACTTGTGAAGAAGAGTTAGTCATTTTTTATTAGAATTAGATCTAACCATAATTAATCACTCCATATTTGATTAGCATTCTAATAAGATCCAATGAACTCAAGGCTCCCCACCCAAACTGTTCCAGGTACTGTCATTGTTTTAAAAGTTGACGCAATGCTGATATTCAACCGTTAGATGCCACCAGCATATTCAATGAATACTATTTTCAAGCCATGTTTGTTGGATGGAAATTTTTCAGAAGGTGAGACATAATGGGGTTGTATCTTCCTGCTGATCCTTTAGGTAATCCTGTTTGTGCAGTCTGCTCACTTCAGCTCTGAATGGTTCCCAGCTGAGCTACTAATATCTGAATCCATCTTGTAGAGATTAGGGGATGTCAGGGTTAAATAGCTGTTTGTGAACATGCACGGTGATACGTCAAATTGTTATAATAGAGTGTGGAATATGCAATTACGCCAGTTGTTTAGATCTCCCAACAGTTAAATCCACTTAAGCACAGTAGATTAGTATCAGAGACCAGCTTTTCCATCAACATGTTTCACCATGTCTATATTAAGGTCTGCTAGTCTTCAGTCTGAACAACCACAATCTGAGGAATAATATCTCATCCTTGCTGAACCTTACAGCATTTGACAGTCAAGTCTGTACACAATCTTTAGAGTTCTTTAACATTATTGGCTAGTATTTTTTTTTCTGTCACATGTAGTTGAACTACAACAGTCAGTGTGAGAACAATGGATAAAGTTCTGACTATTCGGACAGTTGGAAACTGGAACATTCTGAACCTTCAACTGCAATGCCCATTTTCAATTTGGGTTTCCACTGAAAGCTACATTGACATGGTCAGTGGTTTGCTGGTGTTTATACTGGTAGTCATTATTCAACCAGTTGAGGAGAAAGAGCCACACTTCTAGTCTGTTTTGTATCTCAAATCTTTTACATGTGCAAATCCTGCTTTTCTAGTACCTCAAATTGCCCATTCAATAGAAATCCACAGGCTATTGGCAAACATTTAGCTTGCAGACCTTGTTTATTATGAATACCACAACGTAATGAGATCATTACGTCATTGAAGCGTGGGAACTCATAGCCAGACTCTGGGGCCATGTAACTGTCCAGAGTTCACAATTTATGGCCAGTTTGTATGAGCTCTTTTGCGCCAATTAATGTTAAACTGGGATGGTCCCAGACCCAATATAAACAGATCATTAATGTCTATTGGCATGGATACTACTACACAGTGGGTCTGCATCTTCTGGGAGCCTGACAATTAACAGCCACTGGAGTGAGGAGACTTTCATCTGCCTGGTACCTCAGCTGGATTCAAACGCACTTCTCCCAAATGAACGGACCTGAACATATTAGCACTCTTCACTAAGCCCCTTATATGTACAAAAGCTGCTTTGTCTGGCTTCTTGTTCTAATTGCACTATGGAGACCTATTTTCTTTTAACAACCCAACCTGAACCCTGCAGAACAAACATGAAAACCAAGTGACCTTCAGAAAAGGCATGTTAAGGTTAGGGAAAGCTTTGCCAAGAACTTGCCAGGATTCTAAATAAAACCATGAAAAGTCTCATGCATTTTCTTTCTAATCACCACACAGCCCCCTACCCCTAGCCCCACCTCTCTCTTGCTGGAAGAAATGGATTTCTTGCTGAAACTCAGTACTATAGGAACAGTCCAGCTATCATCATCTCATTGTTATTCCTTGTGAGCTGAGAATGTAAGGGTTGTGAGCCTATTCCATCATAATGGGTGATAGCGGCATCTTTGCTTAAACCCAACTTACTTCCATACTCAAACACTAACAATAGCTGTCAGAGTGTAATAGTTAGGAACTGAAGGTCATGGCTAACTGTCCTCTCCTAACCCTGGAACACTGCTCTCACTTTCCCCAACAAAGATTATCTAGTTCAGCACTGGGACTGAACCCTACTTAAAGGGCAACTCTCTTCAATATATTTCTATATCTGTTGTCAACACATGTCCCTTCTTATGCCCTTGGGACACTTGGGACACTCCACGTGTCCGTCATAGTTAGTTTACACCAGTAACCATTCTTCACTGAGCTAGGTGATGAATGTCAGCATTCTGCACATTTATGAAAGTTGTCCCAGCCAAACCCAGACTTGACCTCAGATTCATTTCTAGCAAAGGTTACTGGATAGTAATCAGAAATTGGTGAGAGTCTACTTCCCTTTCCTTAAGTATAGGGCACTTAGATCAGTTGCATTAGCATTCTCTCCATTCAATTAATTTGACATAGGCATAGAATCAAATGTAAGTTTTCTCTGGTCTATGATTTGCCATTATGTCAAGGAGTACATTTGCACCCTAATATTGTACAATGAACATATGCAAGGAGCAAATTTTGTAAAATAGGTGTTACTCAATGATGCCTTGAGGATGGCCTGAAGTCCACTAAATATGTTAAAAGTTTGGAGGTTGTGACTACCTTTTCAGTAATCACTTATCCCATTGGATTTATCTACTTGTTACACGTTGACTTTTTAAATTGCTTCTTTACTCTTCTGCACTGCAGTCCAGATGAAACCTGCTAGATCTTCCGTATCTACCTAGCCTGTTTAAAAGCTTCTAAGTAATATCAATAATTACTTAATTGAGGGTTGAATGATATGCATGGACCTTAAACTGAACATCCCCAGTTGTCAGTCATTGGAACTGCATTTCCCAAATTCTTAATTGGCTCGTGAGTGTGATAGTTACTGAAGGTTTCATTGATATGTTCAGTTGCTGCTGATGACAGTTAATTATATCCAGGATGTTGGAGTGAACTGGTTTCTCTAGAACCAGGTGTTCAACCGATTGATATTTATCTTCTCTGCATTTTTGACTTCAGATTCTGAATTCAAGAGATGTGTGATATAGTTTATACATTTTCTGTACATTAAAATGGAATTCCGGAGTTATTGGGATTTATTGCAGTATTTCCTCAGGCAAAATGTCCATGGTCCACACCATGACTCCCCAGGGCCCTTCCCATAGGAACGCAGAAGCTTTAGTCTTTGCAGGTGTAAATCTCTTCTCTTTGAGTACATTGCTTACACTCCACATAACAACACCAGCGCACTTGGCACTGACAGGGTCGAGTCACTACTCGGCTCTGAGTATTGTGCCCCCGACCACAGCAGATGCTCTCACAGTTCTTGTCCTTATAGCACTTGCGTGTTGCAGTGCCAGGTGAGTACTTGCTGGGCCGGCAGAAACTTGGTGAGTCATCAATGTATACCAAATCAGTAGTCCTTGGGATTTGATGCTGTTGGTGATGAGTAGCAGCGATGGCCTTTTTCGGTGGGGTAATCTCTCCTTCGCCAGTCGCTTCATTAGTCGTGCTGCCTACTTTGAGCGAGGTTTCATATTTCAATTTGAGCAATTTGCCAATCTCGTGGAAAGGGGACAGCTGCCTCCAGCAAGTCCGAACAGTACAGGAACCAGAAACACCGTGGCATTTGCAGGTGGTCTCCACACCAGATTTGATAACCTGTAGGGAAGACAGGAATACAGATATCAGTCAACATTAAAAACATACATAACTGGGGACTCAGTAGTAAGGATTACATTAGAAGTAAACTTGGTTTCATAGAACTATACATCAGTTGGCCTATTATACCTGTCTGGCTCTTTAACCTACAAGCACTACTGTCTTTGGTCTTTCTCCACAGCCTATGAAAATCCTGCTTTTCAAAGATTTATCCAATTTACTTATAGAGTCAGAGATGTACAGCACAGAAACGGACCTTTCGGTCCAACTTGTCCATGCCAACCAGATATCCTAACTCAATCTAGTCTCATTTGCCAGCACTTGGCCCATACGCCTCTAAACCCTTCCTATTCATATATCTATCAGATGCTTTCAAAATACTGCAATTGCACCAACCTCAACTACTTCCACTGGCAGCTCATTCCATATATGTACCACCCTCTCTGTGAAACTGTTACCCCTTAGGTCTCTTTTATATCTTTCTCCTCTCACCCTAAACCTATGCCCTCTCGTTCTGGACTGCTCCACCCCAGGGAAAAGACTTTGTCTATTTATATTATCCATGCCCCTCATGATTTTATAAACCTTTCAGGTCACCCCCCTCAGCCTCCAATGGTCCAGGGAAAACAGCCCCACCCTATTCAGCCTCATCTTATAGCTCAACTCCTCCAACCCTGGCAATATCCTTGGAAATCTTTTCTGAATCCTTTCAAGTTTCATAGCATCCTTCCGATAGGAAGGAGACCAGAATTGCACACAATATTTCAAAAATGGCCTAACCAATGTCCTGTTCAGCCACAAATGACCTCCCAACCTCTATACTCAATACTCTGATCAATAAAGGAAAGCATACCAAACACCTTCTTCACCATCCTATCTACTTGTGACTGTACTTTCAAGGAACTATGAACCTGCACCACAAGGTCTCTTTGTTCAGCAACACTCCCTAGGACCTTACCATTAAGTGTATAAGTCCTGCTGATTTGCTTTTCCAAAATGCAGCATCTCGCATTTATCTAAATTAAACTCCACCTGCCACTCCTCAGCCCATTGCCCCATTTGGTCAAGATCCTGGTGTACTCTGAGGTAATCTTCTTCACTCTCCACTACACCTCCAATTTTGGTGTCATCTGCAAACTTACTAACTATACCTCCTATGTTCACATCCAAATCATTTTGTTATTTATATAGGTGTAGTGGACCCAGCTCCGATCCTTGTAGCACTCCAATGGTCACAGGCCTCCAATCTGAAAAGTAACCCTTCACCACTACCCTCTGACTTCTAACTTCGAGCCAGTTCTGCATCAAATGGCTAGTCCTCCCTATATTCCATGAGATCTATATTCCATGGCTGACGGGGGAAGTTAAGAAACATATAAAGTTAAAAAAGAAAAAGTATAACATAGCAAAGATAAGTGGGAAAACGGAGGACTGGGAAGCTTTTAAAGAACAACAGAGGATTACTAAGAAGGAAATACGCAGAGAAAAAATGAGGTATGAAGGTAAACTGGCCAATAAGCTAAAGAAGGATAGTAAAAATTTTTTTAGGTATGTGAAAGGCAAAAAAATGATTAAGAGTAAAATTGAGCCCTTGAAGACAGAAACAGGGGAATATATTATAGGGAACAAAGAAATCGCAGAAGAATTGAATTGGTACTTCAGATCTGTGTTCACTGGGGAAGACACAAGCAATCTCCCTGAGGTAACAGTGGTTGAAGGAGCTGAACTTAAGAGAATTTATATTTGCCAGGAATTGGTGTTGGAGAGACTGTTAGGTCTGAAGGTTGATAAGTCCCCGGGGCCTGATGGTCTATATCCCAGGTACTGTTGGTGATTATTTTCCTGATTCTAAGATGTTTCAATTTCAGGATATAAGCCAACTTTCAGAAACATGTCAAAGTAAACAATTGTTTCAAAAAGACCAACTCACTCACATCGATCTCAGTTTCAGCTTCTCATGCATACATAACTCAATGCCTTCTATTGTGGAATCATTGAAAGATTACAGCACAGAAAAGGGCCATTCAGCCTATCAGTTTGTGCCAGCTCTCCGCAGGTACACTTCCAATTAGTCCTCCTTCCCACTTTTATCCCAAAGCCTTCTAGATAGGTCAGAGTCAGCATGGATTTATGAAGGGGAAATCATGCTTGACTAATCTTCTGAAATTTTTTGAGGATGTAACTCTGAAGATGGATGAGGGAGGTCCAGTAGATGTAGTGTACCTGGACTTTCAGAAAGCTTTTGATAAAGTCCCACATAGGAGGTTAGTGAGCAAAATTAGGGCACATGGTATTGGGGGAAAATTCCAACTTGGATTGAAAGTTGGTTGGCTGATAGGAAACAAAGAGTAGTGATAAACGGCTCAATTTCGGAATGGCAGGCAGTGACCAGTGGGGTACCGCAGGGATCAGTACTGGGACTGCAGCTTTATACAATATATGTTAATGATATAGAAGATGGTATTAGCAATAGCATTAGCAAATTTGCTGATGATAGGGTGAAATGTGATGAGGATGTTAGGAGATTACAGGGTGACCTGGACAGGTTAGGTGAGTGGTGAGATGCATGGCAGATGCAGTTTAATGTGGATAAATGTATGGTTATCCACTTTGGTGGCAAGAACAGGAAGGCAGATTACTACCTAAACGGAATCAATTTAGGTGAAGGGGCAGTACAGAGAGATCTGGGTGTTCTTGTACACCAGTCAATGAAGGTAAGCATGCAGGTACAGCACGTAGTGAAGGCGGCTAATAGCATGCTGGCCTTCAAAACAAGAGGGATTGAGTATAGAAGCAAAGAGGTTCTTCTGCAGCTGTACAGGGCCCTGGTGAGACCACACCTGGCGTACTGTGTGCAGTCCTGGTCTCCAAATTTGAGGAAAGACATTCTGGCTATTGAGGGAGTGCAGCGTAGGCTCACGAGGTCAATTCCTGGAATGGTGGGATTACTTTACACTGAAAGACTGGAGTGACTGAGCTTGTATACCCTTGAGTTTAGAAGACTGAGAGGGGATCTGATTGAGACATAAGATTATTAAAGGATTAGACAATCTGGAGGCAGGAAACATGTTTCCGCTGATGGGCGAGTGCCAAACCAGAGGACACAGCTTAAAAATACAGGGTTAGACCATTTAGGGCAGAGATGAGGAGAAACGCCTTCACCCAGAGAGTGGTGGCTGTGTGGAATGCTCTGCCCCACAGGGCAATGGAGGCCCAGTCTCTGGATTCATTTAAGAAAGAGTTGGATAGAGCTCTCAAGGATTGTGGAATCAAGGGTTATTGCAGATAAGGCAGGAACAGGATACTGATTAAGGATGATCAGCCATGATCATATTGAATGGTGGTGCAGGCTCGAAGGGCAGAATGGCCTACTCCTGCACCTATTGTCTATTGTCTATTTAGGAACACCTATAAGATATTTGGATTCTTAATCCTACTCCACCCATAAGAGCATAGCTAATGTAATAGTGGCCTTATCTCTACATTGCTGTTTATTTTAAACCTTTTGACTTCCTTGTTACTCAAGAATCTATGTGCCTTTGCCTTAAAAATGCTCAATGGCCCGGCCTTCCCTTCCATCACTGTCTGGGGAAGAGTTCCAAGACTGAACCCTCAGAGAGAAAACAAATCTCAGCTTTATTTTAAATAGGTGGCACCTTATTTTCAAACTGCGTACTCTAGTTGTAGTCTGTCCAACAAGATTGAATGACCTTTCAGCACTGGTCCCCTCAGGATTGTACATTTTTCAATAAAATCATCTCTTATTCTTCTCAACTCCAATGGATATATGCTCAACCAATAAGATAATACCCAACCCCATTCCAGGAATCAGTAGAGCAATGACATTATTATACATCTACTGCCCTTGTTCTAAATGGTAGAGGTTGCAGATTCTAAGGTTGGCTGTAGGACAGTCATAGTGGCAGAGAGCTTGGAAATTTGAGGTTACATTACTTCAGTCACCTAGTTTGTAAGTGAAGCTTACTACATCCTTTGTCAAAATAAATAAGGAAGGGGCAATGAATGCAGCTTCCAAGCAACTGCCACTCCCTGAGAACAGACACAAACATTAAATAGTTTTATAGTGGAGTCATTGCATCCTTTGGACCACAGAGAAAAAAATGTGACACAAGTACTCAAGTCTTTTGTTTGCACACAGAAGTGTGGAATTTCAATTCAAAAATATTGTTTATAAAATGCAGTCAACGTTAGTTTTGGGAACAAATGAGAGACTCTTATGATCCCCAACCATGTAAGCTGAAAATGAAAGCTGGCACAAATCAACAGAAACTCCACTTGCAATTGCTTTAAATTTACATAGGTTAGTGATGCTGAAAGAGTTAATGTGGTGTGTGAACATTGAGTTTTATTTGCTGTCAAATTTACATTACTTCCCCTCTACCCCCATGCTCCCGATGGACTGCTCCACTGATGATGTCATGAGTTGACTCTCTGCCATGCTCTGTGTATTATCTGTTAACCCCATGACATCATCCAGTGGAAAAGTCTGTCTGAAAAACAGGGGAATTGCATTTGGCACAGTGATTTAAGGTGTTGATCTGACTTTTAGAAGACTTAACTAAAGGAGATATTCCCTTTCATTTTGCCCACCATTTATCTTTGGGCTACGTTATTCAGCACAAAAAGCTCAAATTCCCTTGCTAAAGACAATCATGTTGAATCTGTCAAATCAGTGTACCACTTCTAAACTCAAGTGAATACAAGCAAAGCTCATGTAGCTTGCCCTCAATTTAGCCCTATAAGGCCTGGTATCAGTCTGGGTAATGAGCTCGGAATCCCCAACCCTCCTGCAAGACTAGCAAATTGTTCCTAATGTTTTATAAATGTAATACTCCAGGACTTAGAGGTGCCGGTGTTGGACTAAGGCAGACAAAGTTAAAAATCTAGCTTCCAAATAAACCTGTTGGACTATAACCTGGTGTTGTGTGATTTTTAACTTTGTAATACTCCAGCTAAGACATGACTAAGGCTTTTTAAAACTGAAACATCGCGCTCTCAACTTTAAATTCAAAACCTCTTCAAATAAAGGCCAGCATCCCAAGAATAATTTTTGATGGATTTTGTTTTGTCTTTGTCTATGTATTTTAATGATTTGCACACATGAGCACCTAAGTCTTTTACAGCTCCTAGTCTTTCATCATTAAGAAAAATTCCAATTTGCTTTGGTCAGATCCAAAGTACACTTCTCCACATTGAACTCCATGTGCTACTCACTTAGGTCTCTCTACTTCTGGTCTCCTATATCAAAATTTGACCATGTTTTATGATTCGATTTGTCCACTGGTTGGAAAGCCCCAGTCAGCTCCGAGAGAGAGAATGTAATTGGACCTTCCCTGTAGTGAGAGCACCCCACTGTAGTGATTTGCTGACCAGAGGTTGGTCCTGGTAATGCAAGATCAACAAGGCCCCCAAGCCAAAAATGAGCTAGGATGGGTCAGGGCTGTCAAGAGGGCATCATGGGGAGGGGAGCTGAACCACTGGAGACAATGGCAGGGATTGGCTTTTAGCTGTCAAATCCTTCCCCAATTTCCAGATTCTCAAATAGATACTGAATACTTAATAACAAGGGAACTACTGCCTTGTGAAACAGTGACAAACCCAGCAGGACTGCTTTGGAGAGATACAGGAGAATTATGCAGCTCCCCTTTGATCCCAAATCATCACTAAATCATCAGATATAATTGGTGTCAATTAGCTTGTAAATGAATTTAGTTGACATATTGTGCCAGCAGATAGGATCCCTGTATTGAGCACTTCCCACCTCCAATTTTACCAAATGTGGGTACTTCAGCACAAACTGTCCCCGATTCCAGCAATCGAGCCCATTCCTACAAACTCAGTTAAATTCTACTCAAAATGTCTGAATTACTACTCTAGTTCCATAGCTGAGGAAAGTCCTCAGTACTATCTGTCACATCAGTTCGATGAGGAAACGCTTTTTCATTCGGAAGACGGTAGATGTCTGTAATTTGCTGCTCAATTTGATGGTTCAGGCAGAAACCCTCAAAAAGAAATCTCAATCTGCACTGCAAGTGTTGCTATCTGCAAAGCTACATGCCAAGGGCTGGCAAGTAGGCACCTAGGTTATTCAGTTGGCGCAAACACAAGGCGTTGAATGTTCTCTTTCTGTGATTACTCCATGATCCTAGTTACTGCATAATTGGTTATACTAAAACTTTCTCAGGGTTTCTAAGTACAGGCAAACCAAGGGTCCTGGTGCTACCTAAACTGCTTCTAATGTTAGTCTCCTTGCTTTTGTGTCAGAAGGCTGTGGTTTTGTTATCTTCTCCACAATGTGACCTCAAAAGTCAAGACTGACTCTCCAGAATAAATGAATAAATGATTGAATGGTTTTATAGTCATGTGTATTTTACAATGAGGAATACAATAAAATACAGTGAAAAGCTTTCATTCATTGCTATGATAATGGTACCATTCTGACAGTTGTAAAGTTAAGAGGAAAAGGAAAGTCCATCTATGGTCAAATTCTGAGCATGTTCTGAACCACCACTACCTCACCGCCATCTACATCAGACCCAACTAAGTTGCCAATCCTCAGGCACCATCTTTCACCGATTCACGTCAGCTGCCACCTTGCTACTGTCTGCGCCTTGAAGAGCTGTGACATTGTGAGAGGAGCTGTCTTTCCAATGAGATGCAAAACCAAGGTCCAGTCTGCCTTCTCACGTGGGCACAAAAAGTATCATGGCAATATTTCAAAGAAGAGTTGTCCCAGATGACTTGGCCAGTATTTATTTCTCAACCAATACCATAAAAGCAGATTATCTGAACATTGCTATTTGTGTGGTTTATGTGGGTTTGCCATGTTATTGTCGTTACAAAGGTCAGGCAAAAGTGGTAGTCATCTTGCATTCAGAAAAATGCTGCAATCAACATTGAGATGAACACATTCATTTAGATAGTGGAGGAATGATGGTCAGGGTATATAGGAAGCTCAGTGTCTTATTTGAACAAAGCCATGACTTACCAGCAATCCACCTGGGCCACTGGCGATTCAATCAGTTATCAGCAATATTCTGCCTTCAGTATTGCTGAACTCCGTCAGCACACTAATGTAAGGTCAGGTCAGATTGTGAACTCTCCATATGGGAATTAAGTCCATGACCTTCTGGACCTGACAGGAGAGTGCTTTCAACTGAGCCAAGATGACACATATGTATCAGTTGTGCCAAACATGCTGCCAGGCCACCACCAATATCACTATAAACGAATCCATAGGGGTTGACAGAGATGAATGGAGCTCTTTTCAGTCATCGCTTTTGCTCTCCTCTCTGGCAGCAATGGGCCTTCAATTGGCACTGTCTCACTGAGAAGTTGGATAGAAATCCAATTGTGCAACCGGCTGCAGACTGTGTACATTCCCTTGCTATTCCATTGAATAACATTGAACTACTGAAATATTAGGGCATTACTGCAGAATTGTGTGGCTATCAATCAGGGACTGACTTTGACAAGAGCATCAATGGGAAATAATACCCAGGAACACATTTACTTTTTTAAAAAACAATTCATTTTGGTGATATGAGAGAAACTGGCAAGGCCAGTGTAGTTTGACCATTCCCAGTTTCTGTGACTGAGTGGTTTGTCGGACACCTGCAGAGGACAGTTTAGAGTCAACCACAATGATGCAGTACTGAAATTATATGCAGGCCAGATGGAGTAAGAACAGCGGATTTCCTTGGCTAAAACAATAAAAGCTAACAGTTGAAGTTTTTACACCCCAACTGTCAAGGGAGTCAAAGGTTAGAGTGGGGCAGACAGGAAATTGTAGTTGAGATCACAACCTGATCAGCCATGATCTTATTGAATGGAGAAGCAGGAATGAATAGCAAAAGGCTTGAATGGCCTACATCTGCTCCTATGTGCCTGGAAAACAGGCTGGCAGCTTCATGGTCACCTTAATGAATACCATAAAGTTTTAATTGTCAGAATTGTTTAAAACTGAACGTAAAGTCTCAAACTGCCTTGGCCTAATTGTGAGCTCAAATTCTCCATATACTTCATCCAGGTCTCTCAAATGTTTAGCTCCGTTACTAGTAAACACCTATACTCTACTTAAAATAAAACAAATAAAATAATTGTAAGTGCATTCTATTTAAAAAGGTGATTGATGCTACCTTAAGGAGGTAACGATCTTTTAATTAGTCCAATGTGGACTGCATGCTAGAGGTTATTGCAGATGTTGGTCAGCCCCAGGAAAAACCTGGTGAGTATCTCATTTCTACATCATATGTATTGAGAAACATATGCAGACTTTTCTTCTAAACTCCCTACCATGTTTTTATTCCAAACTTCAAATCTTCACTATTTAAATATGTGATGCAGTCTTAGTCCAGTTCAGAGTGGGCATAGATCCATAGCACAAAATACTTGCTTCATTTAGTAGTGGCTCATAAAATAACGGAGGGGCAACACATGGTATGGATGAGAAATGGATTTAGCGCAGTGGGAGGAGACAAAATATCACTGGTATAGTAATGCATGTTCATCAGGCCTAGATCATGTACAGTACTGGACTGATAAATGGCAAGTAACATTCACATCACACAAATGCCAGGCTATGACCATCACCAACAAGAGAGAATCCAACCACCACCTCCTTGACACTCAATGGTGTTACCATTACTGAATTCCCCACTATCAACATTCCGGGAGTGATAATTGATCAGAAACTCAACTGGATTCACCACATAAACACAGTGGTTACAAGACCTGGTAAGAAGCTAGGAATACTGCACAAGTAACTCAGCTCCTGACTCCCCAAAGCCTGTCCACCATCTACAAAGTGCAAGTCAGCAATGTAATGGAATACTCCCCTCTTGCCAGGATGTGTGCAGCCCCAAAAACACTGAAGAAGCTTGACACCATCCAGGGCAAAGCAGCCCGCTTGACTGGCACTGCGTCCACAAGCATCCCCTCCCTCCACCACTGATGCTCAGTAGCAACAGTGTATACTATCTACAAGATGGACTGCAAAAGTTCATCAAAGATCCTCAGACAGCATCTTCCAAACCCAAGAATATTTCCATCTAGAAGGACAAGGGCAGCACATTAATGAGAACACCACCACCTTGATGTTCCACTCCAAGTCACTCACTGTCCTGACTTGGAAATATATCAGCATTCCTTCACTGTTGCTGGGTCAAAATCCTGGAATTCCCTCCTTAACGGCATTGTGGGTCAACCCACAGCAGTGGACTGCAGTGGTTTAAGAAGGAGCTCGCCACCACTTTCTCAAGGGCAACTAGGGATGGGCAATAAATGCTGGCCAGCCATGAACACCCGCATCCCACAAAATGAATAAATAAAAAAAGACAAAGGCAAAGAAGGACCTGGCTTACAATGTGCAAACTGGTCTCAAAATTGATTGGAAAGGCTGGGATTTCTTTTCATTGGACTGTAGGAGATGGAGGGGTGACTTTATTGAGGTTTATAAAATCACGAGGGACATGGATAAGGTGAATGACAAGCGTCTTTTCCCTGGGGTGTGGGAGCTCAGAACTAGGGGGAATATTTTTAAGATGAGAGAAGAAAGATTTAGGAAGGACACAAGGGACAACTTTTTTTTAAAACACAGAGTGATTCATGTGTGGAATGAACTGTCAGAAAGTAGTTGATGCAAGTACAGTTACAACATTTAAAAGACATTTGGATCAGTTCATGAACAGGAAGGATTTAGAGGGATATGGGTCAAGTGCAGGCAGGTGGGACTAGTTTAGTTTGGGAAGAAGGTCGGTGTGGACTAGTTGGACCGAAGGGTCTGTTTCCATGCTGTATGATTTTCTGACATACAAAGCACTTGGAGATTAGTTCTGTTCTAAGAGTGAGCTATTCATGTGTGGGTGGTCTCCAGTTCTAATTCCATAATTAAACACAGGAGAGTTGGATTTCTGAGTGCCTACTCCTAAGCAAAGATTAGAGGTTTTTACTTGAAATGAGACATAGGTGCTTTGGAGAAAGAGAATACATGATGCACAGCAGTTGAGTTAGCATTCTACAGCAACCCACAATGTTTTGATGAGGAATGTAAAAACATTGGAGAGAGTGTATATATATGAAATATAAGTATAACATTGCATTAAGCTATCACAATATTGGTAAGGTTAGGGAAGTCATAGTTTGAATATGGAGGCATTTACACCTCAGACTGCCATTAACTCATGTCCTGAATTAGAAAAGACTTCCAGTTACACTGGGATTAATGCTCCTTTGCAGCTGCCTTTTTCTCAGGGAAAGAACAGAATGAGAGAGTGTACTTCAGAAGAGAAAAGACTTTTTTTTTCCACAAATCACTATTTGAGAGCTGGAATTCAACGTTGACACAAAAAAAACTGAAGAGGATCTTCTTTATTACTTCATCCTCGCTCCAGACAAGCCCTTCATTCACAATGAATTGAAACTCATTGAAAGTACTTACAGGCATTCAAACCCAGAGCAACTGTACTGCATGGTATTGGGTTATGCCTTTCCTCATGCTCTTAAGATAAAATATACATGTAAGAAGCAAACAGATGGAGAGGACAAAAAGAACACTCATGGATTGATTAGAGAAATATGGAGTGAAATACAGAGGTGGAAAAATGGAGGTAGAGAGAAATGAAAAATCAGGGAGACATAAAAAAAACTATAGGCAAGATAGAAAGAAGGCAAGAGAAGAGTTTTAAAGAGTGCAGAATTTTCTGTTGTTCTTCAAACCGTTATGGAGGTGGGCCAAACTGCAGGAGCAACTTTTGCATGGGGATAAGTCAGGTTTTCTCAATCAATTACATCCCTCTTCACATGTGTGCAGGCAAAAAAGCCACATTTTATGGTCAGGAAGTTCTGTGCTGGGACATTTTTGGACTCCAACGTTAATGCACCATATTTAAAAGGCACTGGGACAGCCCTTCACTCTCCGCACACCAGCAGCATCACTCCATCCCTGCTCATCACCCCACACTCCCACCAAGATATCAGAGACCAGGACCATACTTTAGCCATACCTTCCTAAAGAGACTATTCAGGCAAGAAGGGTAAGTTCAATTCCCTAGTTTTGGTAACGGGCCAGTCTGACTAATGGAGACAGCCGGGACTGAGGTGGCTGCAGAGGGCAGCACCCATGGGATCCAGTGCTTCTAGAGGATTAATGATCTTCTATGCTCTGCCAGAACCTACCACTGTCTACTCAATCCTTTATGGCCCTGTAACTGTGAATGAGCACTATAAGGTCGACACTTCGGAGGACTGTCACACAGGAGGTTGGATTCTGGCACCTGTGTCAGGATTTCACGCTTAAAAGAAAAAGAGCAGCAGTATTCAGGTGTTCATGCACCATCAAGTCACTGACCTTTTCATTACACCAAGCAGAACGTTCACATCTGATATCTTTTCACCAAAGGCTTGCATGGAACAAGGATATCTTGTACCATGGTCACACTTTAAGGGTACGAGAATTCTTTGCTAGGGAAAGCTGTGAAGCCAAAACATCTTAGTTCTTTGGGCTGAAGGGATCAAAGAGCATGGAGAGAAAGCAAGAACAGAGTTCGGAGTTCAGCCACAATCATATTGAATGGTGGAGCAAGCTCGAAGGGCTGTATAACCTACTTCAACTTTCTTTGTTTCTACGATGCAATTACAAAAGACGGTCTTTTGGGTTGAGCCCCCTTTTCAGTTCGGTCCTACTTGTCTGATCCAGTAAGGTTTAGTGATGTCAGCCAGAGCGGCTGCCTCACTTGGGCTTTCTTGTTACCCCTTTCGGGATTCACTGTTAATACTCTTAAATGTTAAGAAAAATAACCCAGATTGCATATGACTGACATTTTGAGTGGATCAATATGGAGAGGTTTCACCATGACACTAAGCACTTGTATACTGAAACGCTTTGATTACGAAGGAGCCAAATAGCTAAAGGTGTTGGATTCATCAGAGCTTGAAGCAAAGGTTTACTAGGGAGAAGCCTCGTTTATGTTAGACATGAATTCAGGAATGTCTCCCAGTTTTGACAAGTAAACTATGCCGAGGAAAATAATTCTGACCCTGTGAGATGTTTGTAACATAATATGAAATCAAAACAGGTTTTTGATCATGACAGATAGGAAGTTGATCAGCCAGAGAAGTTCTTCAGACTTAACAGCACACCTTTAACACGCTGTCGGGAATCTGATTGCATGTCTCCCACCCAATTAGTTTCCCTACAAGCTCTGCGCTGCCTTAGAATTATCTCCCAAAAGTGATGAATAAATATAAAAGAAAGATAGAGATACAGGATGGGTATAGAGAGAGAGAGAGAGAGAGAGAGAGAGAGAGAGAGAGAGAGAGAGAGAGAGAGAGTTGGACCAAAATGAAGGCAAACAGATGAAGAATGGGAGACAGAGAGAGAGAGAGAGAGAGAAAGAAAAGAGAATATATGGAAAGATTTACAGATGGAGCAAAAATATTGAGACAGGATACAGAAATGAAAAAAAAATACGAAGTGAAAGATGAAAATCTAAAGAGACATTCAGTTCAAATGAGGAAGAAAGACATGCAGAAGAAGAAAAACAAGGTAATGGTTTAACGGAAAGTGAGGGAAAAGAAAAAAAAATCAGAAGGGAGAAAAAACAAGTAAAGATTGAGGAAGAATTTGGAAGAAAAGGAAGCAGAGAATTCCAGCTGGCCGCTTCAATATTGAATTTCACTTCCTGATTATATACACCTGCCCATTTTGTTTGAAAAATGATCATTTTCTCTTAAAGCAGTGTGAGTAGAAGACACTAGCAGAAGCTAGCTTGCCCAGTCTGTGGGAATAGATGGGCCCTTGGAGTTGGCTCATTATTTTTGCGGTGATGGAAAATCGAGATACCGGAGGTGGGATTCACAAAAATGTGACTGCTCCATAGACTGGGTTAGACATTTGCCTCCAAGTCAGACGGTCATGGGTTCACGTCCCACTCCAGAGATTTGAGCACAAACTCTTGGCTGATATTTCAGCACAGCACTGTCTGAGGTGTCACCTTTCGATGGGATGTTAAAGCAAAGCTCTTTCTACCCTCTCAATTGAATGTAAAGGTTCCCATGGTACTATTTTGAAGAAGGGCAAGAGTTCTCATCAGTATCATTTACAATATTTAAGGTCAGATCAACATGTCTGAAATATTTCTAATTATTGTTTATGGAGCCCTGCTGTTCACAAGTTAGCTTCCACATTTCCTAGATTACTTATGAATACACTTCATTGCCTACAAAATATTTGAGAAGTCCTGAAGTCATGAAAGGCAATGTAAAAGCACAAGATTTCCAAAATTTTCTACCTGTGACATTAAGGTTTATGTCAAAAATAAATGGAAAAAAATACCCAATGACATAGACCATGGGACAACTCAAAGTGCTTTACAGCCAATGAATTCTGCTTGAGGTGCAGTTACTGTAGTAATTCAGTGCACTGCAAGATCCAAAACAGCAATGAGAAAGTGATTAGAGATTCAGTTACAAAGATAACACTTTAGTGACAATGGCGGACTGATAAGTATTGGCCAGATCACTGCTCTTGATCAGCCATGATCTTTCAGAGTGGTGCTGCAGACTTAATGGACCCAATAGTCTACTCATGCACTTATTTCTTATGATCTGGCTGTGGCTGTTACTTTTTTTAAATTATGATGCAGGTGTGCTGAGCATGTTCAGTGGGCTAAAAAAAGGCTTTTCTTTTTGCCGCATTTCTAGAATATGAGCATCATTAGTAACGCTCTATGACCCAAAGGTGGGATGCATTGTCTATTCCCAGTTGTCCTGAGAAAATAACAGTGGACCGCTTCTCGAGTCACTAAAGTCCTTGCTCAAGATCTTCCTTTACTTTCTAACAAAGAATTAGTGAATAATTTAGGTTTTTGTAGTTACCTAATATCTAGCCCAAATACTAGACCTTTTTTCTTCAATATAAACATTTATTTTGAAATGGAATTTGAATTCTCAAATGACCATGGTGGGAGTTATATACTGTAATTAATCCAGGCCACAGGATTATTAGCCCACTAATATAACCACAGTATTACCACAAAACATCGTAGCAGCAGCATAAAGGAAATAACATGGGTCAGTCCAGTTCCCAGAATAAATAAACCAACACATTTATATTTGTGCATCAAACAGCGGAAGTGCAATTACTTACAAATGGAGAGTGAGCACCATCAACAGAAGGTGGGCAAATTGCTCATTTTCTGAACCTACATCTACTTAATGCCCAAAAGCTTTTTCAGTTTGTATCCTTATAGAGTCAGAGAGAATAACATTCATTCCCTTCTGACTCGGCTGGGTTTCAACAGAGCTCCCAGAGGCGATAAGCCAGTATTCTAACCACTTACACCACCCAGTCTGAAGTTAACAAGACTTTTTTTAAAAATGTCAACGGTCTGTGAAACCAAATATTCAGATGTAGTTTAGTGACTCAAAAGGTGGGATAAGTAAAACCTAAGAACTATCCAACTATATGAATGCATATTCAATTCAAAACAGGGTTCAAGTAAGTGGAGGTATTTTCAATATCAAAATGGGAAACATCAAGACACCCCTGAAATTAAAAATCCTAATTGAACTCAATGCAATGTTGAACTTAACATTTGCTTTTGCATGAACTAATATAACCAAGTGTAGTTCTTCTTCTACTGCGATCTGCTGACTTCCTGCAGGCTGAGGATCAAACCCAAGACCCTCCTGTTTAACATGACTCAGTAATAAGTGAGCCATCAGAAGAATTAATAAATAATTGGGGTCACACTGAACACACTGGGTAGAGCTGCAATCCTGGGGGGTTTGATCAGATGTCATCCTGCCTTAGTCTTCTGGCCCATCAATTCACCACTAAAGGTTAACATTAACATAGAACATAGAACATTACAACGCAGTACAAGCCCTTTGGCCCTCGATGTTGCACCCCCCTGTCATACTAATCTGAAGAGGTCCCCGGTCCCCAACGCCTTATCTTCACCATGGACATCCAGTCCCTGTACACCTCCATCCCCCATCACGAAGGACTCAAAACCCTCCGCTTCTTCCTTTCCCGCCGTACCAACCAGTATCCTTACACTGACACCCTCCTTCGACTGACTGAATTGGTCCTCACCCTGAACAACTTCTCTTTCCAATCCTCCCACTTCCTCCAAACCAAAGGAGTAGCCATGGGCACCCGCATGGGCCCCAGCTATGCCTGCCTCTTTGTAAGATATGTGGAACAGTCCATCTTTCGCAGCTACACTGGCACCACCCCCCACCTTTTCCTCCCCTACGTCGATGACTGTATCGGCGCTGCCTCGTGATCCCACGAGGAGGTTGAACAGTTCATCCACTTTACCAACACCTTCCACCCCGACCTCAAATTCACCTGGACCGTCTCAGACTCGTCCCTCCCCTTCCTAGACCTTTCCATTTCTATCTCGGGCGACCGAATCAACACGGACATTTACTATAAACCGACCAACTCCCACAGCTACCTAGACTACACCTCCTCCCACCCTGCCCCCTATAAAAACGCCATCCCATATTCCCAATTCCTTTGTCTCCGCTGCATCTGCTCCCAGGAGGACCAGTTCCAAAACCGTACAACCCAGATGGCCTCCTTCTTCAAAGACCGCAATTTCCCCCCAGACGTGATCGACGATGCCCTCCACCACATATCTTCCACTTATCGCTCCTCCACCCTTGAGCCCCGCCCCCCCAGCCGCCACCAGGACAGAACCCCACTGGTCCTCACCTATCACCCCACCAACCTCCACGTACAGCGTATCATCCGCCGTCATTTCCGCCACCTCCAAACAGACCCCACAACCAGGGATATATTTCCCTCCCATCCCCTATCAGCGTTCCAAAAATACCACTCCCTCCGTGACTCCCTCGTTAGGTCCACACCCCCACCAACCCAACCTCCACTCCCGGCATCTTCCCCTGCAACCGCAAGAAATGCAAAACTTGCGCCCACACCTCCCCCCTTACTTCCCTCCAAGGCCCCAAGGGACACTTCCATATCCACCACAAATTCACCTGCACCTCCACACACATCATCTATTGCATCCGCTGCACCCGATGTGGCCTCCTCTATATTGGGGAGACAGGCCGCCTACTTGCGGAACGTTTCAGAGAATACCTCTGGGACACCCGGACCAACCAACCCAACCACCCCGTGGCTCAACACTTCAACTCCCCCTCCCATTCCACCAAGGACATGCAGGTCCTTGGACTCCTCCATTGCCAGACCATGGCAACACGACGGTTGGAGGAAGAGCGCCTCATCTTCCGCCTAGGAACCCTCCAACCACAAGGGATGAACTCAGATTTCTCCAGTTTCCTCATTTCCCCTCCCCTCACCTTGTCCCAGTCAAATCACTCGAACTCAGCACCACCTTCCTAACCTGCAATCTTCTTCCTGACCTCTCCGCCCCCACCCCACTCCGGCCTATCGCCCTCACCTTGACCTCCTTCCATCTATCGCATTTTCAACGCCCCTCCCCCAAGTCCCTCCTCCCTACCTTTTATCTTAGCCTGCTGGACACACTTTCCTCATTCCTGAAGAAGGGCTTATGCCCGAAATGTCGATTCTCCTGTTCCTTGGATACTGCCTGACCTGCTGCGCTTTTCCAGCAACACATTTTCAGCTCATACTAATCTGAAGCCCATCTAACCTACACTATTCCATGTACGTCCATATGCCTGTCCAATGACAACTTAAATGCACTTAAACTTGATGAATCTACTACCATTGCAGGCAAAGCATTCCATACCCTTACTACTCCGAGTAAAGAAACTACCTCTGACATCTGTCTTATACCTATCTCTCTTCACTTTAAAGTTGTGTCCCCTTGTGTTTGCCGTTCCCATACTTGGAAAAAGGCTCTCCCTGTCCACCCTATCTAACCCTCTGATTATCTTGTATGTCTCTATTAAGTCACCTCTCAACCTTCTTCTCTCTAATGAAAACAGCCTCAAAGCCTCAGCCTTTCCTCGTAAGACATTCTTTCCATACCAGGCAACATCCTAGTAAATCTCCTCTTCACCCTTTCCAAAGCTTCCACATCCTTCTTATAATGTGGTGACCAGCAGTAAAATACCACAACCTTCATTCTGGGTAACTTTTACACCTGAACTAGCATCATGAAAATCGATTACTTGTTCATTTATTTCATTTTAGTCTGCAGGAACTTGCTTTGCACAAAATGCATTGTTTACAACAGTAAAACCATGGCTATACTTCAATAACGCACTTTTTCTTTGGCTGTTTAGTAGTTTTGGGTTTCATAGAAGGTCTGATACAAATCGAATTCTTTTTTGTTTGCTATTTGAACAAAGTAAGATGAGCATACAAATGGTTATTTGAACTGTGTTGTGTCCAAGGCTGCATCGTGCAGGCAACTAATGGATGACACCACGATTTATTAGTCTGTTTAACTAAGACTAATGTCCTGAGCAAGATTGCAAAAGTCTGGATGATGGGTGTATACAATGGATGATTTGCATGTTGGCATGTTTAGATCGTGACTTTACTACGAGTAACACAGGTCTGGAATGTTTTCCTCTTAACAGATGTTGAATGTCTGAATAATTAATAGTCTTGGGCCCAAATGCAGCTTGTAGAATTCTGTTTCAGATCATTCAGTGAGACTTTCCTGTATTCTGTAGTGAATTAAATCACTGGTTGAACTGGATGGTGCAATGGGTCAAGACTAGCAGCCATACAATAGATGAATGTCTCATCATAGCCCCTTCGGAAACAAATAACTTGCATTTATATACCGCCTTTTACGATTTCCAGACTTCTCAAAGTATATCACGACCGAGAGAAAAGACTTTGATATGTAGTTCCCGCTGTAACTTAAGGAACAACTCAGTAACCACACAAAACATCCCACAAATTACAATGCGATGAACGATGCAATAATTTAGTAATGTCAGCTGGAAGAAAGTAAGCACTCACTTGTACATGGTGCCTCTCAAAGATTTAGGACATTCAAGATCACATTACAGCAGGCCATTAGTGACAAAATTGGTCAAGTATTTAAGAACTTTCCTGCTCTTCAAATTGTATAAAAGTGATACTTTACACGTCTAAAAGGGCAGGCAGTGTTTTGTTGATTTAACATCACAACCAAGCAATAGCACCTCCAACAATGCAGTGCTACCTCAACAATCTATTGAAGTTATAACTGAAATTATGATCTCAAGGTATAGGTGCGGGACACTAATCCAGAATGTTCCAACAGAAATGAGAATACTCATTCTTTGAGACAAACAGAAATTCAGAACAAATGGCTAAAATTTAACAGAAATCAGCTAAATGTCATTTCATTGAGTTTCATGGATGGTTCCTCGTTTTAAGGCATGATGAGGTTTCTGGCATAATCGTACCAAATAAGGGAGTACTTATCACTGCCAGGATATTCAAGGATCCCTGGTGCTGATGTCATATTTATATAGCCACTGCACACCCAGCCAAACACTGGTACTCCATAGCTGCCCTACAGAATTGGACACACAAACCCCAGATATTGCAGATAAGGGGAAAATGGCACCTTGCTATGCAAACAGGTACCTGGAGGTCCTTGTAGACCGAATCATACACAGGAAAGATGTTCTCTTCCTCTATAGCTGGCAAAGAGGTTCAGGTTATCAGATCCTGCCAGCCTTGTCTGAGGTTGCTATCCAGGTTAGTGTGCTCTTCAGTCTGATGAAATGCCTAGCAGTGCCAAGAGAAGGGCAATTACCTTCTGCTTCACTAGGGTATCTCTGCTTGCAAACACACCTACTGAAAAGGCTTACGCTCTACCATGCTCACTGTTGCATGAAATATATTCCCCCCACTCACTTTCCCCTCTTCCAAAGCACAATATGACTAACCATGCATGCCCTCTGTGCTGCCTACTCACTCACTTGGAACAACCTACCACCTGTCCCACAGCTGTACCAGCATTAACAGTTGTAACAGCCATGTTCATCACACTCAATTCTTCCATTTGTCTCATTCCTGGAGAAAATGACCCATAATAGGCCGGAAAGGGTCAGACTGAGTGTAGGGAGCCAGGTATTCATCTTCTCATCCAGTACGGGGAAATGTAAATAAGACCTCACATTTGTAAATACATAGTCACATTTCACCATTAGCTGTAAGTACAAGTTTCCATCTAGCCACAACTGCAACATTGAAGGTACATGGTCCACACTGTTTAACAGTCCAAGGTGTGAAGTGAGCAGCCTCTGCATCGCATGCAGACTAAGAGTAAAGGACAGGTGATTGTCACTTTGCCAACTAGACTTCACCTTTCTAAACATTGAACTTTGCTATTGCTTCACAGGCATTAAACAGGATTCATCCATTATAGAAGCCCTACAGTGTTGAAATAGGCCATTTTGCCAAAAAGGTCCACACCAACCGTCCGAAGAGTAACCCACCCGACCCATTCCCCTACCATATTACTCTACATTTACCCCTGCCTAATGTACCTAACCTGCACATCCCTGAACACTATGGGCAATTTACCACGGCCAATTCACCTGACCTGCACATCTTTGGATTGTGGGAGGAAATCAGAGCACCCGGAGGGAACCCATGCAGACACAGGGAGAATGTGAAAACTCCACACAGACAGTTACCCAAGGCTGTTATTGAACCTGGGTCCCTGGCAATGTGCTAACAACTGAGCCCACATTACCTTGTCTGATATGGGGAGGAGTGCTTGGGGAAAGAAATTGGATTGCACACAGCTTACAGTTTCAGAAATTTGGGTGCCTGTGTAATCCCATTGCCCTTTGAAGGGTCTCACATTGCTTGACTTGAAGCCCCTTCTTTCAGAGAATGATCCATTTTACCTCATTCACTCTGGATGTGGTTGTATCACTTATTATTTATAGCACAATGGGAGGAAGCAATGGTTGCTCCTTCAGTGAATCTGAGGCATATATTTTTAATATTTCTGAAGTCTCAATTGTAAGCATCTCCTTCCTGTTAGCCCTTGTCAATCCTATAGGTTTTGCACCACCCCACATCCCCACCCAACCTACCTCTCCAAGTCTTTATCCATCCAGTTTACTCCTCCTGGCCCAGGCCTATCAAATAAACATGCCAGATCACTCAATGAATGCTCCACACTCTCACACTACATCACCCTTTCCGCTCCAATATTCTGTTGGTCCCTCGTCTTATATCTTAATTACCATAATCCTTTCTGAACCCCAGCATTTGGACTCTAATCCCCACAACTAAGTTTCCAGCCTTTCTCCTGCAGCAGTGGGCCCTGATAACTGTAACATGATCTGGAGTGGATGGACTCGAAAGCTGACCATGGCCCAGCCTTTTGAATGACTCAGCCCAGACGACAAGTGATCAAACCCCAAAATGATCCTTGTACCTGTGCTCCTGTGACTTCCAGGACTGACTGCATTGGTTGCACAGGACTGACTGTGGCCCAATGCCAGACTGTAAAGGTACTGATCCCCTGACCACAACTGCCCCGATTAACCAACTGAACATGCCCAAGTGCCTCGATTGATATTGGAGGCTGCCCTTCACTTACTGTGCCAGGAACCCCCTGACTGAAAGGTATCACCCTGGCCTTGACTGAGGACTGCTCCTTCAGACTGAGAGATGTTGCTGCTTACCGACAGCACATGCAATATCTTTGGCAAAGATGAGGCAAGCACACAGTGCAGGTGTAATATTGATGTAGCATGGTACTATACAGCAACATTTCCAACCCCTTGTATAAAAATATGACAAACTGCTGTATTTTATGTCTATGCTAAAGAGAAAGACAAGACAGAAGTGCTGTGGTCCTTTATTGTCCAGCTGAGCACCCAAAGTGCAAATAGTATTCCTGCCTTGTTTTGCCTAGGAGTTCAGTGAGTGGCAAAAAGAACTTCTTTTAAATTCATTCATGGAATGAAGGCGTTGCTGTCCAGGCCAGCATTTATTGCCCATCCTTAGTTGCCCAGTGGGCAGTTAAGAGTCAGCCACTTTATTGTGCGTCTGCCCTCACATGTAGACCAGACCAAGTAAGGATAGCCATTTCCTTCCCTAAAGGACATTAGTGAATCAGGTGGGATTTTCCAACAACCAACAATGGTCATGATCATCATTGGACTCTTAACTCCAGATTGGTGAGTCCTGAGATATATCCTGCTCCAATTCAGGAGTTAGACGCCCATCTTGACATGCATAATATCCTTACAATAGTAATTCAATGAGACTATGCCACCGTGCTTTAAAGTGTATCACTGAAGTGCAGAATCAATCTGTAAGTGGATCAGATCAGTGCCAGGATGATACGGAGAGGCTGATACATCTTGGATGTCAACGTCAGCAGGCATGAGGTGTGTGCAGATACTGTTAGTGTAACATTCCAAAGACATTGGTGCTGGGTGTTCAAGATTAACCTGTGGGTGAGCACATGGTAAACTAGTATCACTAGGTACCTGCTTGGACTCTCATGCTGGGAGTTCTCAAATCTAGTTTCTATGCAGTGAGTGAGAGAGAGAGAGAGAGAGAGAGAGAGAGAGAGAGAATGAGGGCCCACTTTTAATGAGGTAAGATTCAGTTAATGAGGCTTCTTGCTGGCCACTTATAAGAAACACATCAAGTTGCGCAATTTGGTTAGGAAAATTAGACTTTTCAGTTTATAATGTTGAGGGCCTCCATGGACATCTCACCTAATTTTCCAAAGTTTCTCATCTGAATCTATACCATTCAAAGACTCTACCTATAGATCCTCAACAAAGGCATGCAATAGTGCTAACTGCCCAATGCAGTAGATTCACGCTGTATTAATGTGAATTTCCTGTTCACCATTTGAAGAGGAGAAGGAATTCAAAACAGAGACTGATAATTTTATTTGATTAGTAGCTATGGGGACCTCATGAGAACCAATGAGTGTTTTATTAAAATTAGTACTATTTCAAGAAAAAAAATCTTTCTGCATTTCAGGACAGCATGCATCAATGTCCTAGTTGCGTAAGTGAGGACATTATACCCATATATGAAGGGAAATCTCCCACCAGTAAAATGATGGTAGACCTTTTATGTATAAATAAATATGGAGCCTTTAATGCTATAATACGCCTTTGGATAGCTTCAGAAATATAATGAATCCAGAAAAGTTTTCTTTATTTATTCTCAGGATAAGGGAGTCACCACCTCGGCCAGCATTTATGGCCATCCCTAATTGCTTAGCGGGCATTAAGAGTCAACCACATCTGGAATCACACAATCCAGCCTAGGTAGGGAATGCAGTTTTGTTCCCTAAAGGACATGAGTGAACTAAACATGTTTTTTCTAACACTCAATGGTTTCATGACCATCATCACTCTTAATTCCAGAACTTGGTGGAATTTAAATTCTAGCATCTACTTTAGCTAGATTCAAACCTGGGGCCCAGAATGTTATCTGGGTCTCTGGATTAACAGTCCAGTGATAGTGGTACTGGGCCATCACCTCCCTCCTCAAATGAAAGAAAGCTTGACCAAGGAGATCAATTTTTTAAAAAGAGAATCTTAAAAAGGAGGTGAAGCAAGGAAGCATCTGGGTTGTGAATTCTAGAACTTACAGCTTAGCTGGCTGAAGACACAGCTGCCAAGCTTGGAATAAAGCAAACTGGCACTTCATAGGAGGCCAGAAACGGAAGAATGCAGAGCTCTTGAGGAGTTTTCAGGATAGAGGACATCAGTGGGATGATAAGAGAGGAGACTGTGGGTGGAATCGGAGCACAGGTTTACAAGATGTGAAATTGAGGCTACCATGAATGAGGAGGCATGAATGGGTAAAATTCATAATGGGAAGGATTAGGATTGTTCAGAGATAGAAAACCATGACAGAGTGTTGGAACAGGAAGATGAGGGGATTGATTCCAAGCCTATGCTGAACAGCACAGGGAGGCTCCCGTAAATGGCTCCAGTATCCCAGACTAGAGAATGCAAAAACAAACCCAGCCTGGCTTGCTCTTTTTGATTACTATCCAGAGCATCAGCCAGTAGGTGTGGTCACATAATAAAGTTAGGGCTGGACTGGCTGTGATGCCTTCTACGAGCAAATAGCCTGTTAACCCTCAGTGTCTGTGTTCCCCCCTGCAGAAAGGCTACTGAATGAGCTAATGGTATCAGCATGAGCCAGTGCCTTAGGAGAGGAAGGAAGAAAATGGACTTGGCTGACATACAGGGAGGTGGGGCATGGGCTTAGGTCCAAAATTCCCAGAACATAAATCCATGAATTACCCCACACCGAGTTACTGAATGTGAATGCGTCACTGATGGGAAGACGAGGGGTGCAGAATCTTTTTTTTTTAAAAAGAGGTGAAACAGGAAAATCTGATTGTTAATAATCAGATCTAAAAGTATTGCAATTCCAACAGCCAATCAGCAGATTCTTAATGAATAAAAATGGTAATTGTTTCATTCTCCAACCTTTCCCTAGAACATATCACCTGGAGAAATGCGTAAGCACCACAGGCTAAATTGTGGCATCTCCTTTCATACCTTTGGCCTCCAGCATCCAAGGTCATGAAGGCCTTAAATGAGTTCCTATGCACATCGGACGGCCTCTCAGTTGAAGGACTGAAGTAGTTCAGATTCTACAAAACCACTGTAGTCCTGTTTCTCCAGTCGAGAGGCCAATCAGAACAGAGTCTGATTTGTAGGATCACCATCTGGTGCCCTATCCAACATTTCTCCCTCAACCAACACCATATAAACAAATCATTTATCTCACTAGTGTGCAAATGGCTGCTGATTTCGAATACTCAGGAGGGCTGTGAGCCTTCAGAATTCTCTAGCTCAGAGGACTGTGAAATCTCAATCTGTATGTTTAAGGGTAGAGACATAAATTTCTGATTACCAGTGGTTTCCAGGGTTAAAGAATGAGGTTGGTAACAGACATTAATGTGATCGGTCAGACTTGATTGTACGGAAGGGGGTGGTAGGCTTTACAAGCTAAAGGATCTACTCCTTTTCCTTTGTTCCGAACAACAATGACTATATTTTGAACATTATGACTGGCAATAGTGTACTTAGGACATTTGGAGGACTCAAAGACATTTATATGGGGAGTTATTTCTTTTGATGGAGTAAGGCATGGCAAACTTTTTGAAAACAAAAAGAGGCAGAGGACAATAGTTGTCCAATGGTCATGCCGGTGAAAAGGATTTGAAACCCTTGGACAGTTAAGATTTGTATTAACATCATATACTCCCTAGCTGTAGGATGTAAATCTCCCATTCTGTATCAAAAACAGATCTCAATTCCCAACTTACCCAAACACAACTGCAATCACCTCCCCAGACTCACTTTCAGAGGCCAAGTCTGAAGATAATATATTGGGGACTTGTATTAACTAAAGTTTGAGTTTCCATATAATTTATATTAAGTTGGACTTAATTAAGATCCTTGACTTAGAGATAGAAAGCTCCTTTTGCTGAGCTTTATAGAATGAGAACATTAAGAATTTGAAATATATAGCTGAATTTCTGATGTTCACTCAATGTTTCCACACTGGTTCAGAACTAAAATCTTAGTCCATTATCCTTTCAGATCGAGTTCCTAAGGTTCAAACCCAAAATGAAGGATCATGCAACAAACGAAGGGCAAAATATTGTGGATTCCGGTCCTCAGAAATAAGAACAGAAAGTGCTGGTGAAATTCAGCTGGTCTGGTAGCATCGGTGAAGAAACAGAGTTAAATGTTCCAAATTCAACATACTCTTCTTTGAAAATGAAGCAAAAGGAGCATTAGAGATTGAAAGAAACAATTGCTACCTCATACAAAAAAAGATCAAAAGCTACTTCATTTCCAGAACTGCTCAAATATTGGATTCATACCTGCAGTTTCATAATACTGTTCAATAATTTTGATTTTGGAGTGATACTAGGAAAATTATCTCATCATTTCTTAAAATGTGAGGATCACCAGGTTGTGTGGGAGGGAATTCTATGAAAAAAAAAAGAGACCCTGGTGGGCATTGTGGACAAGTCTCCTTGCAGTGCTCAAGCTGTGGAACAGAAAATAATCAAAAGATAGAAAAGGCATAAAAAAGGCACTATTACATATGGATGTTCCCTATGATTATTGTATGTGGACAGGGAAAAATCAGGTTGGTAGCAGATCAAGGAGAGGAACTTATGAAATGTCTCCAAGATTTTTGAAGCATTTTGTGGTAGAGCACATTAGGGAACAGGCAATTCTGAATTTGGTGATGTGTAATGAGGCAGACTTGACAACTTAGGGTGAAAGAACCCATAGGGGGAATTGACCATGATATGATGCAATTTACACTGCAGTTTGAAGGGAGAAGCTGGAATCTGATGTAATATTACAATTGAGTAAAAGGTAACTACAAAGACATGAGAGAAGAGCTGGCCAGAGTTGATTGGAAGGGGAACCTAGCAGGGAAGATGGAGCAGCAATGGTAGGAGTTTTGAAGGTGATTTAGGAGGTACATAAGAAATTAATACCATGGAAGAGAAAACATTCTAAAAAGGGAGGATGAGATAACCATAGCTGACAAGGGAAGTCAGAAGCAACATAAAAGTGAAAGGAAAAGGATATAATGTGGTGAAGATTGGGAAGCATTTAAAAATCAGAGGACAGCTACATGGTGGGGTCGGGGTGGAAGAGGAGGTGAAGGAAAACCGATGAAATAGAAGCATCAGCCAGTTAGTAATAAGCAAGATGATTGAGAGAGAGAGAGAGAGAGAGAGAGAGAGAGAGAGAGAGAGAGAGAGAGAGAGAGAGAGAGAGAGAGAGAGAGAGAGAGAGAGAGAGAGAGGAGGCTGGAGAAGTATTAATGAGGATCAAAGAAACAGCAGAGGAACTGAATCTGGTCCTTTGCACTAGTCTTCATGGTGAAAAATGCCTGTAGCAGACCAGAACTTCAGGAGTGTTGTGGGCAAAGGTGAGTTTATTGGCCATCACTAAAGAAGGTGCTGGGGACGCCAAAAGTTCTGAAACTAAATAAATCAGCCAGACTAGATGGATTATAGCCCAGAGTTCTGAAAGAGATATCGGAGAAGATTGTAGAGGCGTTGTGATCATCTTTCAGGAATCACTGGAGTCAGAGAGAAGCTCTGAGGTCTGGAAAATGGCTAATGTAACACCCTTCTTTAAGAAAGGAGAGACACAGAGGACAGAAAACTCTAGGCTGGTTACCCTGACCTTGGCCGTTGGTGATTATTTGGAGTCTATTAAGGCTGAGACTGTGGAGTATTTGGAAAATAGGGCAGAGTCAGCATGGCTTCGTCAAGTGGTGGTCATGTCTGATAAATCTGTTAGAATTCTTTGAGGACGTAATATGTAAGTTAGACAAAAGAGAGCCAGTGTGTGAAATCTATTTGGATTTCCAAAAGGACTTTGACATGGTGCCACACAGGAGGCTTCTGAATAAGAAACCCTTCAGTGTTAGGGACAAGTACTGGCATAGGTAGAGGATTGGCTGACTGGCAGAAGGCAAAGAGAGATAAAGGGGTATTTTTCAAATGACAAATGGTGACTGGTAGATTTCTGCAGGGGTCAGGTGTTGTGACCACAACTATTCACATTTTGAATTAACAATGTGAATGAAGGAAGGGATTTCTTAAAATGTTTGCAGATGATCCAAAGATAATTGGAAGAATAAGTAATGTTGGGCGGGGGGGGGGGGGGGGGCGGGGTGGCAGTGGAAAGAGGATGCAGAAGGACTTGGAAAGATTAGGCAAATGGGTAAAGTGGCAGATGGAATAGAATGTGGGGCAGTGAGGTTAGCATTTTGGTAGAAAGAATAAAGGCATAGACTATTTTTAAAAATAGGCAATGGCTTTGGAAATCTGAAGTGCAAACAGACTTGGGAATCCTAGTTGAGAATTCAAGGTCAATGTGCAGGTTCAGTTGGCAGTTAAGATAAATGCATGTTGGCATTTATTTTAAGACAGCTAGAATATAAGAGCAGAGGTGTACTGCTGAAACTATATAAAGGGCTGGTCAGAACACATTTGGAATATTGTGAGCATCTAAGAAAGAATGTTTTGGCTTTGAAGGGGGTCCAGAGAAGGTTTACAAGAATGATCTCAGGGATGATGAGCTTGACATACAAGTTGTTGTGCAGGAGTCAAGATCTGTTCTTGGAGGTTAGAAGGTGGAGGGGGGAAATTAGATTGAAATGTACATGATAATGAGAGACCTGGGCAGTGAATGTGGAGAAGATGTCTCGACAAGTAGGAACCAAGGGCTGAGCCTCAGTGAAGGATGATGCCTTGAACTCAGGCAAGGAGGGATTTCTTCAGCCAGATGGTGGTGAATCTGTGGAATGTATTGCCACAGGGGACTGTAGAGACCAAGACATTGAGTGTATTTAAGACAAAGTTCTGATTGGTAAGGGGATCAAGGTTTATGGGGAGAAGGTAGGAGAATGGGTTTGAGGAATATATTAGCCATAAGTGAATGGCAGAGCAGAGCTAACGGGCCAAATAGCCTAGTTTTGCTCCTTGATCTTGTAGTTTCATGATCCATTGGACCAAGGCTCAGTGAAGTCAACAGCCTTTGCTGATTCCAGATTAGTGGATCACACACCAGTAAAAAGAAGCTACCAAATGTTACAAAACCTTTCACCATGGAAATAAGAAGTGGACAATCTGTAATGTGATTTTTATGCCCAAACACAATCAAAGTCTATGCCTGCTGTGTCGAGTGCACATCCATCTAGTTCCCTCCTAAACTTGTCTATTCATAATCTGATAGCTAAAACCAAGCTGGTTAAAAATGACTCTAGGATAAAGAATTTGGATTTATAGAATCACATTATCACACTTCAAAAACCCAGTATGCAGTGACAAGACCAAGAGTTTCCTGAGCTCGTTGTACCTGTACTTCGGCAACTATAGCAGCGAAACAGCTGCAGCTCTCAAGAGAGTCAGCCTGAATAGGTGAAGGCAGCAGAACAGTGTTTACAGAGTACCAAGTAGCTACGAAACAGGAAAACAACTCATTTGCTTTGACCAATATACCAAACAGATTTCTTGCTTGGTTTGCAGTTTTTGTCATCTATCCAAGCACCTTGAGCTTGGAGTGGGGAAACCTCCCATCCCTCAAATCAAGATGGAAAGCATGAGGGTGGCACCTCTGACAGTACAGCACTCCATTACTCCACTGAAGTTGACGTTTAGATTGTAGACTAAAGTCCTGGATTGAGATTAAACTCATTCTTCAAACTAAGATGTCAAAATGTGATCAACTGAAATACTTAGGTTAAAAAAAGTGAGCGCTGGCACAACTCAATAAAATGATGCAGACTCAAACAGGCTGCGTCCCTTTCCAAATGGCATTATCTGCCCCACCCTCTCCATCTCCCTTCCTGTAGTCCATAGGAAGATTTCTGGAATACATTACCATTTATCAGTACATAATAAAAGAAAACAATTACATGTCTCAAGTTTTATTAGAATCAGATGTGCTCTTTAAAATGTAAAGGAATTTAAGAAAAAAAAAAGATTTAAAAAATATAAACATCACAGGACAAATTTCTGGAATAACAAGACTACAGATCAGAACCAGCCTTCTTGAAAAGATGCCAAAAAGCAGCTTTAGAACTACTGCCAATTTTTAAAAAATAGTATCAGAGATCAAAGAATGTCCCGGTAAAGAGAACAGGCCATTCAGCCCATTGATCCAGTGTTGCTTTCACCCACAAGCTACCTGCTCTCCAATGTACCTCCACATTGGATCTCCTGGGCATTGCACATGATCTATATGATGTTTTGTGTAATAAGGACAAGATTGTTACACCATGTAGCATGGTCCTTTTTGAAAAACTCACATGGGATGGGAATTCCTCTGGAAAGGCTGGAATTTATTGTCCAATCTGAACTGAATTTGAGAAAGGTGATTGTGAACAGACTTCCTGAACTACTGCAGGTCATGTGATGAAAGCACATTCAGTGCTATTATGGATGGAGTTCCATGATTTTGACACAGCAGCAAAAGGAACAGTGAAATATTTCCAAAATAGCACATGGAGAGAAATATTGGGGAACTGTGCCAATGCAGCTGCTGCCCTTGTCCTTCTAGGCATAGAGATGTGTTTGAAAGGTGCTGTTGAAGACAGCCTTGGCAAATGGTTGCAATTCATCTTGTAGCTGGTTCGCACCACAGCATCTGTGATGGAGGGTGTAAATTATTCGGGGGTTAGATGGGGTGCCAAATAGGTAGTTTTGTCCTAGGCACAGTTGAGCTTTTCAAGTGGATAATATTTCAGTCCTGACTTGTGCTTTGTAGGTGAAAAAGTTCTGAGGAGTCAGGACGTGACACATGCTGCAGAATTCCTAGCTTGACACACTCTTGTAGCATCAGTGATGTGACTGATTCAGTTAAATGTTTGATCCATAGTGGTGACAAGGATATTGATGGCAAGCGATTCAGATGTGCTGACAATGTCTTTAGATGCTGTTGATACTTGTCAAGTATGAGCCCAAGTCTGAAAGATTTCCAGGTTTTCATGTAGATAAGACTATTTCATTATCAGGGGAGTTGCAAATGAACAATGCACACAGTCAATCATGTCCAATTCAGATCATATGTTGGAGGCAAGGTCATTAATAAAACAGCTGGCCTATGATACTACCCTCTGGTTTTCCTACAGATATTCTGGGAGAAAGATGACTAACCTCCAACAATCACAGAAATGTTATGGCATAGAAGGCAACTATTCAGCCCATTGTGTCAGCAACCACAACCAGTTTCCTTCAGTCAATGGAGAGTTTACCCCAGTTCTCACAGACTTCAATTTACCAGTGGCCCGTGATGTTACATTCACAGGCCAGACTGGAATCCAGTTCTTTTGTCTATGTTTGGATCCAGATGATAAATGATGACTCAAGCAACCAACTGAGTAGACTAATAGGTAGTAATTGACTGTATTACATTTACACTTTTTTTTCCCAGGACAAGACAAGGATGGACAATTTTCTAGTTTATCATCTTAACTTTTTTTCATATTGGTTCTCTCACCCAATCTGTTGTGTCTTTCCAGGGGCAAGTCAACTAGTTCAGTAATGGTGATGCTGAAAACGGAAGTCCCTCACTCACAGCACACATTCTTTCCCCTTGCTGTTCATGGTACTTTATCCAAAAGGTGTTCGACATGCACTCTTTCATTGAGGGAGGGTGGTGGACGGCAATTACTGAGGGGTCTCCTTGCCCACGTTTGTTCCAATGTCATGAGACTTCATGGGGCAGACAGCAATGTCGAGAACTCCCAGGGCAACTCACTCCTGGCTGTATACCTCCCAACAGGAGGTTTCTACAACTAATGGAGGAGGAGTTGGGAACATTTGAGAAATCCATGGCTCGGAGTCGGATTAAGTAAAATAGTCTACTGAACAGCTGATCAAATTTGGCTGAAGAGCCCAGGTGGTTTCAGGATTTACAGGTCTGGTGAGACTGTGCCTGCAGCACAGTTTGATGTCAGGTAGTCTGTACAATTAAATTAGTTTAGCAATGATTTTGGTAATCTGAGAGGCTTGCAAGTTCATTTCAGAAAGCAGTCAGTCTTGAACAAACCACATTGCTTTGGGTCTGGAGTTATATGTAAATCAGACAGGGAGAAAAAACTGTCTCCATACCCTAAAGTGAAGGAGAAGTAGAGTTTTCAAACAATAAGCTAATTTTATAAAATCACCATTGTGTCTCGGCAGCAGAATAAAAAGCTAGCAATAACAATCATGTTTAACCAGGCCTGTCAAGATGACAAAAAACTAATTGATTTCAACATGACCAGAGACTATTTAACCTCTATTAGAGGGAAACTGGAATGGGGAAAACAGATGAATGTAAAATCCCATCTCCAATCTAGAAACCCATTGTTGAGTAGTGACATTCTTATTTTAAATATATTCACACCATTTACACATGGGGTGTGCTATGACACATGTAAATTGGAACACAGGGATTGTTTAGTGAAACACTGATCACCAGCCATCTAGATTACTTCCAGGTAGTTGCATGGAATAGTTTGCTAAGTAATCTCTATGCATCAGTTTACAATTCACATGCCATTAAACTGTGTAGCAAGTTGGTAGTAATCCATATGATGCATCTTTCAAGAAACTCCAGTCTGTCTTGAGTAGGAGAGGTGGGTCAGAAATCTAGAAATTGGATTGTGCCCAAACTGATGGGTTGAGGAGCAGTATTCATTGCATGTGTGGATGAAACAATGGCAGGAAATTGCTGTGCTGCTTGTTATTACTAATCTGTTGACACTAGGGGGAGCAGAGGATGCTGTCCATCACCACAGTATTGTAGCCCTTAGTGGTATTTACAAGGGAGGTGAGTTGGTGCAAGGCATGCTTTAGGCTGTGTGAAGTAATCTTCGACATTACTTGAACCTCATGTCTTCCACTGTGGCTATACAATATTGAGGCTTGGAAGATTGGATCCACCTTGGAACCAGGTTTTCATCTGTTAAGCTGCAGCAACAATCAGACCTTCGTGATGTGCTAACATGGAGGTGGGCACACAATTGGCTTGTTGGGGGGAGGCCTTTAAAAATGGGACATGATGGGTACAAAGCAAACCAGTTTAGAAGAGGAATTTTCCAGTTGTAGTCCTAGTGTTTCCACAGCTCTTCAGCTTCATGACAAATTGAATGGGAGGATCTCCTCTTTGCACAAACTCACCACCCCCCTGTGTCCTGTACCACTATATCTGGTCTCTAAATTATTGTCTGTGTAGATGGCCTGGTTACAAAGGGGAGGAAGGAATGAAATTGAGCCAGAAGAATTCTAGCATTGAAATTTAGACAGGTGGTCTACTTAATGCACAGGAACAGAGTGGAAACTGAGTGTCTGAAGGCTGGGGCTGTAATAAAAGAACATTGGTATGAATTCCTTCAAGCAGTTTGCTCCCAAACTGGGAGCTGGAAGCATTCCCTCTGCTTTTTCGCCCCTTGCCTAACCGAATGCATTTCTACTTTAGATTAGTCTCTTTACAAGCTTGACATTTGTATCAAAAAACAAACTTAAAAGCTGTATTAGGTTCTCAGTACTACAAAGGCAACTAGCTTGGCAACTCTTGGATTTTATTAAAGTCAGCTGCGTGCTGCAGAGTCCCATGGTGATATCAAAATCCAGGAGTGGCCATGCACCCCCTGATTAAAGATGGAGTTAGCTTTTAAGAAAGCCTTCCTAGAAAGCACTTGGCAGTTTGATTTTTCATCTGGTGTGATGGTGCAACTCAATTCATGGACAGAAGAACCCCCATTGCCGACACATGAAATCACTACAAAGACAGCTGTGTGCAACTTACCACCCTTCGGCTAATGGTTAACAAGGTCTTTTAATCCTTCTGGCACATAAAAGCACAACTAAATTTAAAAAAAATTCCTGCTCTGGCTATTGTGCCCTTTAAGTAGACAGAATACCAGGTCATAATTGTCAAATCAGAAGCAAGTAGGAAGGGGCTCAGTTGGTGGAAGACTTTCCTCCAGAGTCAAAATATTGTCATCTCAAATCGCAAGACCAAATCAGGCTGGAATTTCAGTGTTATAGTGATGAGCTTTAAACATTTTCAGAGGTACTGGGTGAGGCATTTGATAGATCTTAAAAATCCCTTAAAAATAAAAAAAACAGAGTTCTTATGTCTCAGCCAATGTTCCTCCATCAAAAAAAAGGGCAAATGTTGCTTCAAAATTTGTCAATGCTGTTTGCAGAATGTTGCTGCTAGCATTTATTTTCATATATTTCTAAATTAATTCATTTCAATAATTATTATTGTGGACGGTGATCCACGTTAGCAAGGATAGCATTTAATTCCTATCCATGAGAAACTGGTTGTAGTCATTTCTGACCTGCTGAAACTTTTGTTGGTTTTGCTCCAGCTAGACTGGTAAGGAATACTTCCCACTTCCCAAATTCATACTTATGTTTTATGTGTTGGGGTTTATTTGTGGTTCCACAACATTTCTGAAACCTTGTTGTTCATTTTAAACCCCTGAAATGCTAAGGTGGGCATTCTTCTGCACTCTGGATGTGAGAGGGTTGGACAGAATGATCAGAGTAGGCTGCTCGTACAAGCTCATCATTCACCTTGTATATACCATAGACATCAGAAATACTGAATCAAGTATGGGAAAATGCACCTGCATTTCAATAGAACAGTTCTTTTCCAGCTTAAGACTGAACCTTGGAATTACATCTTATTTCATTGCATAAACAGCCAAAAGATTCTTAGAAACTTGTGTGGCAAGGAACAGAGGAAGTGGAACAGGGTCATTTCCTTTCCATTGAGTATGAAACATTAGCTTGATGTGCTCAAACCCTGGAGCAAGACTACCACAAACTCATACAAGTTAAACATTGGTGTTGCTTTCAGAACATTATGGATTCAATCACCCTTCAAAACAAAGTCAGCTTGGTCACTAGTGACCACTCACCTTGACACCAACGTTGGTATTGTGCAGATCTACACGGGCTCGTAAATCTTTGTTGGATTTCTTTTGTCCCATAAACTCTTTGACAAACTTGTTGCTGTACTTGAGATTGTCCCCACAGCCGCCCCACTGCCAAGCTTCCCGGTTTTCCAAGTCAGGAGCTTCATCACAGGTACATCGCTCCATTCGTCCAGCACTGCAAGCTTTGGCAAGGGCATGAGTCAATCCAGCAGAAGAGATGGCATATAGGAAGGCAGTCTCTTTAAAACCTTAGAGAGAAACAAAATCAATGAATTTTTCTTGGTATTAAACGTGGGTCAGAGTATTTAAAGCAATGATAGGTTTTGCTTGTCATCCAGAATGTTTGGTTCAGTCTTAGAGTTTAAAAGCCAGAGGTTTAAAGGCAGAAAGCATGACAGATGAAGAGTCTGATTTCAAATTATGCCAGGAGTCTCTCTTTCAAAGCATGAGGAACTAGACTAACAATCCACTACATCACTGAACAAATGCTGCACTGACCAAAGTGTTGACTTTCAGATACATTAATGTAAAAGATCCTGTGGGAATATTTTCATGAGAAGGGAGTTTAAACCAATATTTTAGCCAATACTTAGAATCGTAGAGGCTTACAGTTAAAAATGGCCCCTTCAGCCCATTGAGTCTGCAAAGGAAAACTAACTATTCTTATTCATCAAGCATCACCAAAACAGATTACCTGGTTACTCTTTGGAGAGACTTTGCTGTGCAGGAATTGACTGCTAAATATTCTACATCACAGTATTTCCAATGAAGGCACCATAAGTTAATGCAGCCCAGATAGCAATATGGGCTGCTTTGTACACTAAAGCTGTGAAATGAAGATTCCAACACATGCAATATTCTAGGTCTCATCTCTGCTCTTAGTGAGGGTGCTGTGCAGAGCCAGACACAGGCTCTACCCTGAGTAGTGAATAATGCCAGTAGTGGAATCCCACAGGATACAGTTGGACATCATCTGCAGCCTTTTTCATAGTGGGGGTGGCAACAGAGTCTTTTTAATGTTGACACTAAACAATTCATTTTCTTCTGTTATTGCCTATCTCAGAGGCATCTCAGTATCAATCCAGGGCATGAACTTTGGGCCAGACTTTCTAGAGTGGGCCAGTCAACTGGATTGCCACTCTGCTCCTAATTTTGCTGCAAGAAAGAGCTCCATAGTTCTGGCAGGAGATTCCAATTATGCATCATGCAAAAATACAGACTGTCCTGCTAATCAAACTGTGTCCTTGTACTGAGGGAGGGGAGGCAAACAACACTCCATTTTGCACAGCAGTGTTGCAGTATTCTTGGATTTAAATATCCAGCAGCACAAACAGCAACATTGATAGCTCCTGTGAAAGGCTAAGTGTATAATGCAAGTGTGAGGTTAGAATGCCAAGTGGTTCGGGTACCTTGGATCTTCCAGAAATCAAGAGCCAAGAGCACTCCCATTGAGCCATAGATCATTTCTCAGAGTATAGGTATGGCCTTGAATTCCAGGATTGCTTGGCTAGGAGGGAAATTGAGGCGAGTGGGAATTTATATTTAATGCCTTGGCCAATGTAATGGACTGTGGGATAGGTATTTTAATGGTGGTGGGGGAGGGGGGAGAAAGAGGGGGCAACAGCATTTGTAAGAGTCCATGACATGCTGGGAGATGGCTTCCAGCCCTAATCTCCCTGAACACTCACACTGGTAGCCTCCCACTCCGTATGTGGGGATTTTTCACCACTGGTAATGTATTGGTAGCCTTGAAGTTTCTTCAATATTAAATTTATATATATTTTTTAAATATCGCCCAACAACTTCTATTCAATGAATCACCAATTCATTCTAGACTCAGCACTGGGAAACTTCCCCAGCAGGGGGTGTTACACTGGGAGCTGTCATAATGCAGCTCCATTTCCGCCCCAGTCTCAGCTGGCCATAGGGAAAAGCCTGTCTATGCTGTATGGCAATGACATCAATCTAGCCAACAAACCCAAAACTCACCCCACCTTCTGACAAGACTTAAATTAACCGGAACCGGAGAATGAAAAATGAAAATCAGGCTCAACAGACCAACTGTAGAGAGAGTGAACACAAAGGCCAACTGATTAACTATACAGTTAGATTCAACACAAGTGGAAAATCCTTAGAGGCAAGATGGTGCCAAAGAATGGCACCACAGTTCTGTGGTGGTGGATCGAAGGGAAGCAAAGCTGGCCCAATGCTTCATGCTGATATTGGTCTCAGCATCGGACCCAGGCCCATGGCTAAGCACTGAAGGACTGCAATGTGGAAATTTTAACTTTATTCCTCCTAACTTTATATTCTGTCTGGTTTATTTCTGCATTAGAAGATGGTGCTGGAGAGCATTGACATCATGCAATACTTTTCACTATTGTAACAATGCATGTGGCAATAAATAAATCAAAAATGAAAAGGAGATGGTAAGGTCATGGAAAAACTTAAAGGCTTTAAAGACTGAGTTAAGCAGCCTATGAGGAATCAAGTTAATGAAATTCTGTATTTAGAAAAAAAAAAGAGATAAGACACTCTTTGAAGGTTTCTGTACAAATAGTTGTTATCACATGGTTAGGGTTTGGAGGACATGGCCTAAGAGTGTGGTAGGTACAAGCTATAATCATGCTTTTGAAAAGGAAATTTCAAAAACCCTGAAAGCAAGGCACTTGCAGAGCCATAGGGAAAAGCCAGGGAAGACGACTAACTAAACGGCACTGGCAAAAGCTGTCAGCAGTTGATGGGCTGAGTGACCTCATGCTGTGATCCATGATACTTCATAGATGTCCAAGATAGAGGGCAGCTAGTGTGGCCATTCTGCTCTGATAAGTTCCTTTCAGGCAACTCCCTCTGTGTAGGCAGCTGTATGCAAGTCAGAAGAGAAGAATTCATTCTGGCTACACAACAGGGAATCTAGCATGCAAAGCAAAACCCTCTTACCATGGTAACATTGAGGAGAGATACGGATGGTGGTTAAACAAATGTGCTAATGAGTTACAAAGTTTAACTCAAAATTTAGTTTTAATACAGTGAAAACTGACAAATGGAAAGTTTCCCTTTTCCCCAGTACCTCTCTATCCCTTCTTGCTTATAAGCAAGGGGCCTTATGCCTATTAGCAAGTAACATGCAACTGTACCAGTCCACAGTAGAAAAATTAAATTATCAGAATTCTACTGGGTTGGCAGTCTTATTAAAATGAGGCACCAAGAGATAGCTGTGTGGCAAATTGCAATGTTACAACGTGAAGAGGTAGGATTTGAGAAAAGACACATTGAATCAAGGTGTATCAATCTGTATACAACCCTATTCTGGGAAAGTGTTGCTCAGATACATGTGATCTCCTCTACATTTTTTTGTGAAATCTGCAAACATTGTCACAATTAATAGTAACACGAAATAGACTCAGAAGAAAACAATGAGCCCAACTGCACAATTTTCTCAAGCTTTTGGAATCTGATCTTGTCACCAGATCTTTGTAAAGAAACCTTAAAAAGGAGATACGGGTGTGGTGGGGGAAACAACACTGGCAATTTGGCTCCAAACTATATTTCCAATGCTGCAAGGTGCAATTTTGTATCCAAAGTGGTGTCTGTGGCATGTGAACAGAATTCTACCATTTTGGTATGGGCCAAACAGAGATGTATTTACCATGTCAAGAGTCTATTAATGTAGGCAAACAGGAAACTTTAATCCTCCTTCTGACCAGAATGTACTAGGGTTGACAACCTCTGGTGAAACCAGTGCTAAGCTGTGCAGAGGAGAAAAGCAAAGAACTGTCGTTGGTCAGTTCTGTCCAGTCAGGTAATGTCCAATTTTATTCCCACCTTACTCACCTAAACCTCACCTTGGGACCTAACCTCAGAGCATCCCAGCCTAGTCATATTACAAGACCTAGCCCTAATTCTCTAGATTTCTTTCTAATCTCCTGGCCCCACACTAATTGCATTCCAAGGGCCAGCCATTCCTTCCCCCTCTAGAAAATATACACCCAACCACCTTACTGAACATAAGCTCACAGACCACTGGAATCCTGCTGAGTATCTTCAATAATGACAAGGTTCAAGTCCAAAAATCCTGTCCTTGCTGAACCTTTCTACACGAACATGGTTTGCTATCACACTGTGGGTGAGATACTCAAAATTGAAGAGAGAGTGCTGAGTATTGAACCCTGCGCATAATGGAAGTGTGAAGGGATTTTTTTATTTTAAAACTCTAGTTAACCGGTACCATTTCCCAAGGCCTTGATGCTCACAAAAGACACCAGAGTGGGACACTGCTTCACTTCCTTGAACTAAAATTTCTCATTCACAATCCATTTTCATACCTAAATTTTAAAAAAGCACAATAATCATATTTAGCAATCTTACTTCTTAATCAACATAGCTCTCATTTTTTCCACAGAATATAGTTGCCCAGTTGAAAGTGCACAGCTTAATGCATCTGACACAATGCTGGAGCTAGATTCTGACAACAGCTTGTACAACAAGTGGGCAACATCTTGACTATTAGTCAGTTTTATCTGATATTGGACAAGTCACAAGTTTATGGTGAGAGATTCTTTTATTCTTTGCACATGTTTTATAAAAAAGAGAAAGCAAAGTGTGCAAGTTAATTTTTAATTAGATAATATTGCATATATGGAGTTTCTGAAGTGTACAGCTTGCAGAAGTCATACCAGGGCTCATAAATCAGCATGCTGTATGCCAGATGTGCCGTAGTAAACTCATAACCTTTTTGCTGGCAAGGCAATTCAAAATGGAAAAAATAATTACAGTCAAATGTACTTGTCCTCTTGGACAAAAATGCTATATTAATTTCTCATTAAAAATATGAAAAGTCAAGTTTAATAGTTGTCTCAGTGGAAGAAACAATTGAGGTCTGCTCCTTAGCCTCTTGATTATGGGTTCAAATACCAAGGCTGCCTCATGCACTAATCTGCCTGTCAATTCCTGTCTGGAAGTCTTCATCGGCCTTTTTTCTCAGTCTGCTCTTTTCTGATATATGTATCACTGTCTGTCTTCATCACTGAAAGAGAGCCACACACAGACACAGAAATGGATGTTGTCCAAAAAAAAGACTAACTCTAGTGCTCAAGCTCACCGGGTTTGACACTAATTGTCAATGTAGAATCAGAATCCTACGCTGCGGAGGCAGGCCATTGGGCCCATCAAATCCACACGGACCCTCCGAAGAGCATTCGCCCAGATCCACTCCCTACCCTATCCCTGTAACTCTACATTTTCCCATGGCTAATCCATCTAGCCTTAAGTGAGGACTGCAGATGTTGGAGATTAGAGTGGAGAGGGTGGTGCTGGAAAAGCACAGCAGGTCAGGTAGCATCCTATGAGCAGGAGAATTGATGTTTAAGGCATAAGCCCTTCATCAGGAAGAGCTTTTGCCTGAAATATCAACTCTCCTGCTCCTGGAATGCTGCAAGACCAGCTGTGCTTTTCCAGCATCACACTAATCCACCTAGCCTGCACATCCCTGGACACTATAGGGGAATTTAGCATGGACTATCCACCTAATCTGCACATCTTTGGACTAAGGAAGGAAACCAACAGTCACAGGGAGACTGTAGACTCCACACAGACAGTTGCCAAAGGGTGGAATCGAACCCGGATCACCAGTGCTGTATGGCAGCAATATTTAACACTGAGCCACTGTGCTGCCTAACATTAAGAATTCAAGCCCCTTGCTCTACTCCATATTAGTTTTTTTCGATTTCTTCCTGTGATCTGGTGCAGGGCCAGCATTTATAGTCCTTCACAGGTGGGCCAAGATGGTGATAGTAAGTCACCTTTCTGAAATCACCACAGTGCAACAGCCTAATTCAACTGAATGGCTTGCTAGGCCACTTCAGTTTGCAGTTAATAAAATCAACAGAAATGATATGGTACTGGAGTAAATAGTCCAGACTGAGGAAGGGCAGCAGGTTGTTTTCCCAAAATTAGTGAAACAGTTGGGTTTTTAATAAGTGGTGACAGGCCCATTTCAATGCATGTCAACAATTTATTGCCAGAACTTAGTCTGGAAAATTGAATTTAGTCTTGTTGAACTGCACTCTTCAGGTTAAAGTTCAGAAGCACAGACACTGTCCGTGCATGTTAGCAGTACATTTATCCATCCAAGTTTTTAATATTTGCCACTGTCATTTCTCAGTATAGGGGCACCCTTTACCAACTTCCACTTAAGTTTTTTCCCCAGGGCAGGAAATATGGTCAGATATTCAGAGAATGTTTAGAGATTTAAGGATAATCATATGGTGACTACAGGGTGCCATTAGTCACCAGGTAGGGACAAATACCAGTAAGTGCCGAAAATAGTATAGTTCTACCTTGTTTTCAACTGTATTCATCAGGAACCCAAGTTTATTTCAGAATTAAAACACTTTAAAGTGTTTTTGGACACCTTGAGTAATGCTGTAGACAAATGAATCACAACTCAATGAAAGCCAACTCTATTTAACTCCAGAGTAAAGCTTTAGTTAACAGGGACCATCCTTCATTATTGGCTCAGTTGCCAGTGTCCTAATACAGCCAATTTTTGCATGGGGCCTTTGTATTAAAAAAAGGAACAAAAAGTAAATGAAGCACTTTACAGGCAGCCACTGGCCAGTGATCCAGCTGCAAAATCCCCATGTCTCCACCATTAAAAAAAAGTTACAATGAGCTGATCTCATGTTATCATGCGCAGCTTGATTGGGCACTTGTGCACTGAATACCTGGGCAGTGCAAATGCCAGTAACTTTGCCATGGGTCTGCATTACTTGATGTTCTTATTCACTTTCATTCTACTGCTTTACTGAGTCTTTCTCCTACTCATTTGTAGTTTAAAAAAAACTTACTCTGGAGACACTTCCAAACACATTATTTTCTCATGTTTCAGTTACAAAGCATACATTTAGGAAAGGAATGTAATAGTACTTTGTATGTCCTGTGTCACCCTCTGGGCCTTTTCCCTCTTTCTCCATCTACCCCTTTCAGACCTGACTGTAGGTCTTTTTACCTCTGGTTGGTTCCCTTTGGCCTGTTATCATTCCCACATCTGTTTCTCTCCATCTAGGTAATCTTTCCTCTGCAAATTTTCCTTCCATTTCTCATTTATCTTCCCCACTCGATTCCTTGGTTCTAGGTTTTGAAAAATGTACATCTCGGGCTAATGACACTTGCCCTTCTTTTGTCAGATAATACACTGGTATGTACACGGTCAGCGAGCTTCCTCATCCCATACCAGTGCAAATGCAGCACAACTTCAACTGCCGCTAAAATCTTTCCTTGTTCCAGAAATGTGACTCCATATCAATCCAAGAAAAATACCCATTACTCCAGTGTGATATTTAATTTCCTACATCTACCCTGGATTTTGAGCAAGACTGCTCACTTTTGAATTGAATTAGAATGCAGAACAGTGCCATGGCTATTTACTAAACACAATTGAGCTCACCACATTTAATATCTAAACATAGATCACCTCTCCAGTTCACCCATAGTATTGATCAAGGAAACCAATCTCCTGCAAATGATGGTTTCCAGTAGCAGGCTGTACATTTTTGGTGCTGCCCCTGTTAGATACCTTGAATTGGGAGACAGGTTGCTTCAGAAGGATAGTCAAGTGTTCAAATAAATAACCTATTTTCAAGAAAATGCTCCTAGTTCTGAGCTCAGTAGGTTAATGAGTGAGTGACTAACCTTTGTAGCAGGTAGAAACAATTAGTATTGATTTATACAAAGAAAAATTTGATGGGTTTCTTTAAGAATCCAAACAGTCCAGAATATAGTATGTGAGTCATTTCAGACATAACCCACGCCAAATGCATGAGCCTGGGAGGAGCAGATGATTGACCCATAATTCCCAAATATTTCCACCACCAGAGGCTCTCCTCATTAAGAGAGAGAGAGAGAGAGAGAGCGAGCGCGAGCTCTATTGCTCAGCTACCAGCAAGGGAAACTGGATGAAAGAAACAAATTTTAGACAAAGAAAATGGTTTAAGAACAAATGGTTATTGGACCTCCAGTCAAGATGTTTATTTATTAAAATGGAGATTGACAGCATTCCAACCAGTCTTTGAGCCAAGCTGACACAGAATACAAAAAAATTTACAAAAAATAAAAGGACTTTCCATAGTACTTTAGTTGCAGGATAGCCTGGCCCTCAAAGCATATTCCAGTTTATTTTTCAAGAAAAACAAGTGCAAGGAACAGCTTAGAGTCCTAAACCATCACCTGACCTGAGTAAAGTCAAGGGAAAAAAAGGGAAAGTGGATACAAATAAACAGCAAAGGACTAAAACAAATTTCAGCTGTTACAGGACTTGTTTCTGGGTCAAGCACGAGGTGGAAGAAATCCTTGGTATTAAAGATTCCCCAATATGTTGAATTTAATTCAACAGCGTATCACTTACCAATTGAACACCAAGGTAAGTGACTGACAATCTGAATTACCAATTGGGTGAGGAGCAGATCAGTGAGGGTCTCAATAGTAGGCAATGGGAGAAAGGTCAAATAAGGGACTGGCATGGATATTGATCCGTGTGGAGCTGCTGAATGAAGGGGTGGCAATAATGGAGGTTATTTGGGATTGGACAAATTTGATCAGTTGGGTTGCAAATTTAAGTAGCAACATTCTTAGGCCATTCCAAGAGTCAATGAGACCATGGTGGTTGGGGTGGAGAATAGACATGGTCCCATCTTCGTATGAAATGGCATAGGAAGATGGATGGATGTGGTCCTTCTGTCAGAATTCAGAGACTTAGGCAAGAAATCAACATGCAGGCCTTCAAAAGTAGTAACTGGTTGCATTACTTGGTCCAATGTGCAAGCACATGGAGTAGACAAAAAACAAAAAAAGGGAAGTGCTTCAGATACATGGTATTAGGGACTGGCTCTGGCAGAGAAGGGACCTATACAGGAGGGACAGGGTACACCAATAACTGGGACGGATTTCCTTGTGGGCCAGTTTGCTATTGGGAAAGGTTCAATGCAACTTAGCAGGGGTATGGGAACAAGGAGGTAATATCAAAAAGAGGAGATCAAGGTGCACAAGATATTGAGAACACAGGTCATGGTACATGAGGGAGGGAGTTATTAGGGGAGTTGAGTTTCAGAGTAAGGAAGGGAACAGTAAAGTCTAAACCTGGACTCCTGTGTATGTGAATGAAAAAGCCATCTTATTTAAATCGCACTAAGTTTAAGGGTAAAGATTACAATATGGAAATATGTAGCTATAACAAGCCCGGTTCATAAAATAATAGCACTTGATATTAAGTATTCCGGGTACAAAACTGTTCAAGGTAGGAAAATTGGAGTGGTGGCAGTATTGATTGAAGAGAACATTGCAGAGCAAGAGGGAAAGGATATGTTAGAGGGATCAAAGAGACTATTTGGCTATAGCTAAGGAACCAAAGCATTTTAACTGTCAATGTTAGTCCTTGATGAGACAGGTTGACTGACCTGTCAGGTGTTTACTACAGGAATACTGCAAAAAAAAATTAAAGGGTTTAAGTGACAATGAAAAATTTATGCAGAAACTCTTCTTACACAAGGGGTTCTGGTTGAGTATATTTGTATCTTCGAGCACATGCTAATGAAGCACTTGCAAGTTTGACTGATTAGTTTCCTCTAATTTCATAGCAGTCTTGATTTAGTAAATACTGTCCAATAGTAGAATCACATGTATGTCTGGGCACTGTTTTTAGGCTTTTAAACAAAGTCTGGTTGAGCACAGTTCACATTTACCTTCTGCAATTAAGCAGGAAGGAGAGATGCTGTCTATTGCATGGTGAAAGAGGTTGCTTAGAAACTCAGTGGGTTTAAAGTGATAAAAGGAGTAGATATTAGATAGGTTATCTATACTTAGTCTGTATCAGGAGCCTGGCCAGGATAGGATGGTATCCACAGATATTAAATTGTGGACGCACTGACCATAAGTTCAGTCTTTTAGACTCTGGGTGGTGTCAGTACTGGAAAAATCAAACATTTTCTTATTCCAGAAAATAAAAGGGTGCAGAGATAAACCCAGAAACTACAAAAACCAATCTGCTCAACATTGATAACAGGAAGGCTTCTAGAAATTTAAAAAAAAAAAGAGAAATAGTTAGAAAAAAAACTCAGCAGGTCTGGCAGGATCTGTGGAGAGAAAACAGTTAAATTTTTTGGGTCCAGTAATTTCAGTTCTGAAATGTTAACTGATTTCTCTCCACAGATACTACCAGACCTGCTGAATTTTTCCAGCAGTTTGATTTCCAGCATCCATAGTTCAGTTTTGAGCTTCTAGAAATAATGATTCAGGATTAAATTAATATCCACTTAGGAAAAGGCAAGTTAAAGAAAGGCAGAACAGATTTGTGGAGGGTAAATTTTAATAACTGGAGTTTGTGAAGAAGTACACACAGTTGATGTATTGTATATAAGTGTCCAAATGCAATAGATAAAGTGTCATTGTTAACGTTGCTCAAATCTGTACACTCAGTGAATTAAGGGAAGCATAGCAATATCATATTTAAAACACTCCCAATAGCCTCCTTGGAGTGGGTTGGCTATTCATTTTCTAGCTTCAGTCAAAAAAAAAAAAGAGGCCAAAAATACAATAAAATCCAGCCCTACATTTCATAGGGCTGTTTTGAATCTGTTACATTCAAACAGAAAACCACTGTCTATTGGGAATGGGTCATAGCTGCAGCCAATGTTGGACTGTCTGCATCCCTTTTCCCACCTTACTTCTCAAAAATACATTGATTGTACAGCACTTACACAGTGAAGGTGACACAAGATATTAAGGAATGAACAGTACAGGAAGAGCTCCAACTAACCTCTCCTCAAAAGGCTTGTCCTGTACCGCCCCTCCAGGGTGCAGTTCCACCTCTCAAACCTGAACTGGTACTGACACTCAAGGGCACTCATACTGATTGCTTCCATGAGGGTCTCTGCCACTCCAGGGTCCCGCCGGCACATTCGCCGCTGTTTCCGCTCCAGCTTCAGACGGTCACAAACCTTGAAGTGAGCCTTCCCGTGTGTCAGTTCTGTTTCTTGAGTCAGAGGCAAGATGGTGAGTGGTTCATTACCAGTTAAACTGTGAAGGAAAGCAGAACGAGGGAGAAAGAAAGAAAAAAAAAGACATTAGTGTTTAAATTGGAGAAAACAAAAAGAGAAAGACATTTTTCCTCAAAGAAAAAAATGTTAACATAATCTACACACCCCCATTCCGCATGTGCAATAGCATATGATTCTAGACTGCAGTATGGTCTCAATACTTGATCCTCCTCTACTTTGTTTCATCAAAACACTCCCAGGTTAGGTGTGGAATGCATTAGATCAGGATTGAAGCTCACTTCACATTCTACCAGGACTGGTAGAAAAATAAAGGAATGGGAGGACATTTCATTATTAAGCTTCACCTTTTCGATTAGAGAACAGATTATCTGCACTCCAACTCTATTTGCCCATCTTCACTCGATGTATTGGAGGGTAGCTCCTGTGCTAGAATCAAATCAGGAGGTTATAGCTTTGCACTGCTTTCTGCTACATGACCATAAATTTATGGTTATGCTCTAATTGCAGTGATGCATTGTTCAAAATATCTGCAGTACCTATACCATTGATTTCTCCAGCCCAGTAAATGCTGGTGTCATCCATAATTCAAAAACAAATTTGAAAATTGCAGTTCTTTGGGTAAGTTATTAAAGTAAGGCTCTGGCTGTTCAGTTGGGTACCTGGTAGTTTATGTTGATGTTGCAGTTGTCCACAACTAAGTTAAAAAAAAGGGAGCTGCCCAAACATCAACAACTGCCATTAGACAAATGGCAGTTCATCTCATTGCTGTCTTTGGGATCTTGCCACATGTAAAATTGCTGCTGTGTAACAGGGAGAGAGGGCCTCAAATGCATTTCGTTGGTTATGAACTATTGGTTATTCCATAATGGTGGGGTCATAGAAATTGTGCTCTACTATCTATCAACTCTCTACAGTTCCCTCATATTAGCCAAAGTTCTCAGCTGCAGAACCATTTGCCTCTAGCCAATTCTTGCAAACTTGGTACCAAGCAGCTGGCAGTGACATCACCTTTTTACAAGTGAAAAATGACTGATCTTAAACGCTATGAAGTCAAGACAAAAATAATTTGCAGTTAGTTATTGTGAAAACCAGCTACCCAGAGATGGTTAGTGGGACTCTGCTGGTCAAAATGGACACCAATTTTGCATGTGGCAACAGTAACAGGACTTCAAGAAATATTGCCTGTTTCTAAAATGTTTGAGGCACTTGAGGTATGGAAGTAGTCATTATATACATTATGGGCAATTGTAAGTCACATGGAAAATTCACCACAATAAAGTGATTGGAGGTGGTCATGATCGTTTCTTTTCAGACTCATCTTGAGACAATCTGTAAAGATTCCCAGAAACAACATTCTGAAAGTGTGCCATGGACTTCCAATTAAATAATGTCAGGTGATTAAAATAGTCCACACAGAAATGAATGGCATGTGGTTATACTCTTAAAGCAGCTTTTCACATTTGGTTTAGATTACATTTTAAAAAAAAAAAGTTGTAAAGAAATCAGAAGGCAGCCCAACCTCAAACCATTCATCTAAAGAGTTCACAACGGTCTCCATCATGAAACAGAGACAGTCAGATTGACCTTAGTCCATTCTTCATTTGAACAGTAAGCTAGGGTTATTTGTAGTTGATAGGGTGAAGGCTGGTGAGAATTCAGATTTTCTGCTGATGTTCATTTCCAGAAGTGTGTTAAGTCCAGCTGAGGCCACAATCCATCTAGATTGACATCTTTTGTGGTTGATTAGACATAAAAATAAGTGGTCTAAGAATGAAAAATCCAAAGCCTTCACTGAAACGAACAAATAAGCTGACAGCAGTAGAGGGACAGCCACTTTATACAGTGCATTAGGCAGTTGAGAATTGTTTTGCAAAGTCAGGCTGCAAGCTTACTGAAACTGAAGAATATTTGCGCCAACCCAAACTTTAGAAAGAGCAAATCAAATGGCAAACTCCAAGAGGGAGTTCCATTCCAGAGACCTGAGCAATATTCCAAGCTAACACTTTTGTACAGCACGGTGCGTGTGCGTGTGTCTTGGGCTTTTGGATCAGTTATCTTTCAGGAGGATAAGAAAGTTAGCCCAAAGCACTAATTTCAAAGAAAGCAATGGTTAAAAGAAAGCAATTAAGTGGTTAAAAAAAAAAATCACAACACCAGATTATAGTCTAACAGGTTTATTTGTAAGTACTAGCTTGGAGTGTTGCTCCTTCGTCAGGTGATTGTGGAGTAAAAGATTGAGACACCATTTATAGCAAAAAGTTTAGTCATGCAACTGAAATTATATTTTGAAAAAAGAATTGGATTGTTTGTTAAGTCTCATCTTTTAGAATGATCATGTTGGTTTCAGTTCTTTCATAGGTCAATCCCAGAACAAGTGATGTTCATGTTTGGGAGCTGGATAATATTATCTGTCAATTAACATCAACAAGAGATTGCCTGGCCATTATCCCATTGCTGCTTGTGGGCAAATGGCGGTTTTGTTTCATCCAATCTTGGCTAAACTCCAAAAGTAATTCATTGGCTGTAGGACTACCTAGATTGTCGTGAGATTCAATTTTTCTTTCCAATTGTCCTTCCTAGCTTATTGGAATATTTTCAATAATGCATCTCAAGAGGTCATGGGAAAGTCTTTGAAACAATTAAAGCAAGATTGGAATCTCATTTACTGTTATTCATGTAAGAACAATAAAGAGGTGAGACTTGCAAAGGTTTTATTGGTTAAGACGTGAGAGAGGTTAGTGTGATGAAATAGACAACTTTTCATTTCAGGTAAGACAGTTGGAGCTGAGCATTTTTCAGAGGTCAGGTAATTGACTAGTTAATGAAAACTTCAATTTCAGTCCCAATGTGACATCCCACACCTAAAAACATTAAAAAAAACAAACAAACATTCACATGGGAAGGGAGACGAAATGGTTGGGGAGAGAAATGGAAGGCAGAAAGAGCAGTAGTTCTGTGGTTAGCACTGCTGCCTTACAGGACCAGGGACTCCGGTGGAAATGAACCTAACTGTATGGAGCTTGTACATTCTCCCAGTGTCTGCATGGGTTTCATCCAGGTGCTCTAGTTTCCTCAGTCCAAAGATGGGCTGCATAGGTGGAATGGCCATACTAAATTACTCATAGCATCCAGGGGTGTGCAAACTCTGGACTAATCAATGAAAAACGGTTACAAAAGGATAGGAGTGGGTCTGGGTGGGATGCTTTTCAGAGGGAATGCAAATCTGATGGGCAGAATGGTTGGTTTCCATCCTGTAAGAGTCTATGAATTAGTCCCATTTCACAATTACCTGGTGATATCACTGGATGGGATGGTCATTCACACAGGATCACAGAAAGTGACCCTTTACTCAGTTTAACTAGCATTTTCTGGGAAACAGAAGACTGACTAGTCCAATAAATGTGTTGGATAGAGAAAGTTGCAAAAAAAAAAGAAGAGAATTATCTAAATCAAACTCCATCAATTACTCTAGTCTTAGAGACTTTATAGCATATATACATCCTATTGTTTTTCTTAGTGAAAATGGTCAACAAAACCAAGGTTTAAATTCAAAGCTCTTTAACCAAATACTTAAGCAAAAATCTTGTTCCTGAGAATACTACCCGGATTTCTGTATCAGAGTGATGGACACTTCTGTGCCTTCCCAACAAGAGCTGCTGATCTGAAACATGCTGCAGTTAGCAGTTGCCAAGTGGAATCCGCAACAGCAGCTTAGGTTTCCACAGCACAGCCCTTCTTGATGAAAGATGTCTCAGAACAGAGCACTAAAACAGAAGGAAGGGGAGAAAGACCAAGAAATAAATTAAAGGTGCAGGGCTAATCCAAGTCACCTACCAAGTCATGCCTTCAGTGCATTCTGGGCCAACATGGCACCTATTGTTAAAGTTACATTCTCAAGTGAACTTTAAGTTGTGGGATTTACGTGAAATAACTGAAACCAACATGCCTATTCTAAAAGATGAGACTTAAACAATCTAGGACCTTTTTCAAAAAAAATTTCAGTTACATCACACTAAAAGTTTGCTATAAAATTCTGTGTCAGATGATCGTATACTCCACAACCACCTGAAGGAGCATTACTCTGAAAACTAGTGCTTCCAAGTCTGTTGGACTACAACCTGGTGTTGTGATTTTTAAACATTGTCCACCCCAGTCCAACACTGGCACAGCCAAAGAATGCACTTAGTCAGGGACAGTGGTGGCTGGACACTGATATTTCCACCTTCACCCCAATTAAGTCCATGGCAGGAAGACTTATGGATGGCCTTCTCATTCCAAAACAAGTTGAAGCTCTTGTTGGCAATGAATATCCAAATAATAAAAAAGGGCTTAACCGGATACTGCTACTATTAACCCACCAGGAAGCAACCCCCATTTTGTTTGCTTACTAATTCCCAGGGAGGGTCTCCTTCATTGAGGATGACTGAGTATCATGAAGTTTTTTTTGTAGGGTGTGCGCTGCTGAAAGCTAGGAGACTGCTTCAGCACAACTCCATCTCACATACAACCAGCATAACAATGACAGGAATCTCTTGTATTGTAGTTAATGGTGAGGTGCTGGTTTTATTGATATTTGACCCCAAAAAGACAACATATCCAGTAAGACCTGTATTTCCAAAAGTACAGCATTTTGAGTTCAAAAACTATGGTGGAATGCATGGGAGATGTGGCCTTTAGCAAGTTGTGTAGCAACATTAGGTAACAGGTGCAGTGAGGCCCATCTCCAAATTGAGATCATGTTGCTCCATCATACACACATTTCATAAATGGTTGAGATTCTTCCTAGGCACCAGAGAGATGTCAATTGACACTCATCGATTGCTAAATGCCTTTAGTGCCACACCTCACTTATTAGTATTCAGACACCCATCTTAAAGATGCTGGGAAAAATCTCAGGGAAACCAGTGAGTTCAGCTTGCCACTTTCTCTCAAGGACTTTCATCTTGGAGAAAAGGCACCAACACTCCATTTGCACTAGCCCCATGCACTCTTTATCCAACGTTTCAGAGCCTCTAAGAACACTCATAGCACATGTCTGATCCACATTCAGGATGACTCTACAATACAATGATTGCCAGTGCAGCATTAAAATGTTGCGGCAAAAACACTGCACTCAGACAAGCATTCAGCTCAGATGGGACCGGACTACATCTTCTTGCTTAGTTTCAGTAAGCGAGCAAGCAATCTGGTTTCTCTGAGCATTTTCACCTTGCATTGGCTCACTTTCTTTTTGCACTTTACCCTCCTCAGCCAGAAATAAGGCTCATAGAACTTCGGTTTTGTCTTGCTAGCTAACAGACACCACCAGGGAGCTCAGCAGTTGTCAGTCGATGAGGATAGCCTTTGCCCAGTTTCCCAGCAGTGTACACCTCTGCTCAGTCCAGGCCCTGTTAGGGATCAGAATCAGCCATCTCTCAAGAGAGAGAAGGAGCTGAATGACAGATTCTCACCACCCTATTATGGCCTGTTGTCCTTATGAGGGTGCATGAGGCAGGTATTATAAAGGATGAAAGCAGTAGCACAGCTTTTACTATTGGTGCAGGTACACAGTTGTGCTAAGAGAGACAGTAGACAGCAGAGGTTATGCAAAGTTGATCCCGTCAAAAGTGGGAGAGAGCAAGAGAGATGTTGCAGACAATAGAGCACAAGCCTTGGTGGCAGGTGGGTACTGTAGCAGATATAGAGCAAGTGGGAGATATTGAAAAGATGATCTCACATTAGGGGGCCGTTGGAAGGCCACTGACCTTCTGCCTACATTAATGATATTCCTCAAGACTAAGCTAGGTGGCAGACTCAGACCAGCTTTGCAGAGTCCTGGGGTCAGAGGAACTCCCAACTGTGCCACATCCAGCAGGGACCTCTAGATTTCTCCCACAAAGCAGGCCACTGACTTCAGTCTGCCATGATGCAAGATGGAGAGAACACTCACTAGGCCTCATGGCTTGAAGTTAAGAAAACTTCAAGTCAGACTTAGCCAAAAAAATTAGCCCTATGTATTTAATCCAATGCTGTTAACCTCAGCTGTCTGTAATATTTATTGTTTCAAGAACATTCCTTAAAATAGTAAATGACTTCTGGGGAAAGAGATATCATAAGCACATTTGGCTCTTGCCTATCTGGTCCTAGCATTACTCAGTAACCCTGTGTCACAAACCTACAGGTAAGCAAGTTTCTTCTCTACCTGCACCAGGTACTAACAGTTGGAGTAGTGTTCAGTTCTGTTCACACTTATAGGAGGAAGGATATTATTAAACTGGAGGAGGTTCAGAAAGATTTATCAGGATGTTGCTGGGAATGGACGGTTTGAGTGGAGTTAAGACAGGCTGACTTTCGCTGGAGGGTGGGAGGTTGACCATATTGTGGTTTATAAAATCATGAGGGGCATAGAAAAAAGTAAAAAAAAAGTGAAGGTCATTTCCCTGGGGTGAGGATGTGGAGGACTTCAAAACTAGGGGACACATTAAAAAGGTGAGAGGAGAAAGTAAAAGGACAGGAGACAACTTTTTTTTTAAAAAAAAAGAAAAGCAGAGTTGTTCGTATGTGGAATGAACTGCCAGAAAATAAAAAGTGGTGGATGCAGGTACAGTTGCAACATTTAAAGACATTTGGATAAGTTCATGAATAGGAAAAGGTGGAGGGATACGGGCCAAGTGCAGATAGGTGGGAATTGTTTAGCTTGGGAACATGGTCAGCGTGGACTAAAAAAGTTGAACCAATAAAGGTCTGTTTCCATGCTGTATGACTGACTAATTCAGATCACTAAAAGATAAAACAAACAATGTATACAGAAGGCAGAGATATGGAATAGAAATCACGCCTAAAATCTCTGCAGAGGACAGAATAAAAAAGATAAAAGAACAGCTCCTTCTAACTAGATACTGGGTGGTAGGAATGGAGGCAAGGGATTCAGAAGTACAGTTGGGACCTGGGTCTGAAAGCTTGGTTGCCTGCTGCAAGGAGGTAGGTTTTCAGACTTGAGGGTCTATTTATAGTAGATAATTTTAAACTGGTTGCTAGCATGATCGCTCTAAGCTGGCCACCCCCACTGCTTAGTGAATGTGCCAGCATCTTGGAGGGGCCTTTCTACAGCAGCCCAAGGGTCCACTGAGTCAATGGCTGTGGGCAGAGAGAGAGAGACCAAGGACCCAGGTGGGTTTCCTCCCTTGAGGGTCCAATTGCCCCCAGGCCCTGCAGTTTAATATGTGCATACCTCTTGGGCCACCCTGCATTCAGGCATACCAACCACCACCTTACCACTCCCAATCTCAACTACCCATGCACATGGTGATGATAAAGTTTAAAAGAAAAACCACACAAATTGAGACAAGCAGAGATTAGCAAACAGCTCAAAAATCAGAGGCAGGCAGGGAGGGAAAGAGATCCTTTATCCCTTATGTATCATACAAATTTGAACCTAGGTCAAGGAGAGGAATGAAAATGGTTTTAACCCACACTGATTTTCCATCCCATCAGTCTTGGCTGGATTTGGAGCCAGATCAAGGAGGTGAAAGGCCAATATTCGAACATATACTGCCTTCCAGTCTCCAGAGGAGTCCCAAAGATACTCTAACCAAGCCCATTTCCCTTCAGAATCAGCCTTGATGACATCATTACCTTATGACATTATTGGCTTAGTTGAAGGCAATAGACCATTTTTGACAGCTCTCCTCATTGCAGGTTGGCACAGGCCCATCTAATTTTATTTTTATAAGGAAGCATTATAGTTACAGCTGCTTTACTGAAGCATTTTTCCAGTCCTTGATTTCACTTAACTCTTGGTGCTCTATGAATGGAGAGCTTATTCCACCCATGGTGTATTTTAGAATGCTTCATGGCACCATGCTCCAATAAAGATGGATTCAGGCAATGACCTTGCCAATGCTCTATAACCTATCCAACCAGGGTCAAAAAATTAGAGGTGGCTTGGTATAAAATCATACATGTAACTAAGTTTTTTTTTTAAGAAAAAGTATCCACAATACTACATCATACTGGTTCACTGGAGTCATGTATTGACAAACGTTGGGCAGAACCTTTGAGTGCAAGTTGCAGAGTGTTCATTGGAGGGTTTTATACCATGAAGCCCAGTGATTTCACACTGCATCTTACCAAAATCACCTCTAACTACCTATCCACTCCATGACATTGCTCTTGCCCAACTTGTGCCCCATCTTACCACTGTTCCCGGAACAATTCTTCATGCATTGATTTTACAGAAGTGAGTGGTATCCCTAGTGTGGCATCATCTTACAAAGCCATTTGTACACCCAGCCAATGGTACCCCACTGTGTGGCTTAAAGATCCTAATGTACAGGGCAATGCATTCACCTCTGAGGCAATGACACAAGACCAGGCCAACCTGGTCAGAAGTTGCTACACAGGTCAGTAGACTTTGCTCAACATTCAGTTGCTCACCCTTAGACGACATCATGATTGATAGTCCCAAGCAGCTAATTGACTGTTTCCAAAACCCTGGACTGGTATTGAAAGCTTCCATCGACTTACTGTGCCAGGACCCTCTGAGCACAGCAAAATTCTCCCTTGAATTGACTACAGCCTGCTGACCATGACAAGCTTCCTGGCTTTGTGTCTGCACTAAGTAGCAAGCCAAAGCAGAAATAATAGGAGCTTGGTATCTTTAGCGGAGGTGAATAAAAAAAGTGCTAGAAGTTAAAGCAATGTAAGGCAGAGATGTTGGAGCATCCAATTAGGGTCAAAGAGATTAAGTACGGACAATAAGCAAACAGTCTATAGTTGGTTTATTGTTGCTGGTGCAGCATTAAAGTGCAGAAGTGCACTGCAAGTGGATTGGATTTGTGCCAGGAGAGTTCTTAGACTGGTAAATGTCAGATCCCAATGTCTACAAAGATAGGGTGAGGTGCTGATGTCAGTGTCCAACCCAGTCTTTTGGAGAGAAAGTAGCGGACAGAGGTTGCCACATAACCACTGACTTCCATGTAAGAGTTTTGAATTCTAGCTTGTTCGGCAAGGCAGGAAGCTGAATATTAAAAAGTGTTGTGTTAAGATGTTTAACAAACTGCAATCCTGTCAATTTGACAATGCCCTGCTCAAACATACTGACCTCAACTAAACAAAAGCATAGAGTTGGGAGTCAGAGATAGGCCTTGGCAGAATTCTCATTAGATTCTACCACAAATCTTAATGTTCAAACCCCTAAACGGCTCCATTCCATATCGGTTCCGATAAGTTGGGAACAGAGGACAAAAAGGGTGACTACAGTGTTGCTATAGAAAGTGTTTGCCAGACCTCATGTAGAGGACTTAGTTATGGTCACCTGATGATCTTATTCAGCAAGACCATTCCCCCTTGATGATCCACGGTATCTGTGGTGAAGACAGTTTTGTTTTCAGGTTTAAAAAGTTTTGCATTAACCTGATTTTTAAAAAACAAAGAAAATTGAAAAATCAACATTGTAAACTTACCAAAAAGAACAATTACCCTTGATCAAGAGTTAAACAAGTGACTAGTACAAATGCAATGGCAAAGCCAATGAACAATGGGTTAATTAACATTGGACTATACTACATTACATGGAAAGGCACTGAGAGTCAGTAAATTTCAGTTCAAGAGACAAGTAATTATTGGTCTGAAATGTATATATGGTCTGATCTGAAGGCAGTCAGCAGGATTGCAGGACATGGTACAAGTAGTGGCTGGATGGAATTCAGTAGAGAGCATGAACAAGAAAGACAGGAGGCTGAAAAAAAAGAGAAAGCAGACAGACTGAAGGGCTTATTACATGATTTTGGTCTTGAAATTAGTTGTTTCTCTCCAGAAGCTGCCAGACCTGTTGAGTTTTTCCAGCACTTCCTGCTTGCATTTCAGATTACTGGCATCTACTGTATTTTGCCCTTTAGCGTCTACTCCCTCCTTGTTTGCACAAGTATTTAAAAACTTGAAGTGTACATGTAGGCAAGGAATAGGAATGACTAAGCTCCACCCTCTCAGTCATAACATTTATTCAGAAAAGGCACGAACTGAGGAGCACCCTCTTGTGATCAGCTCAGATATTGCATTGTATGGTTTTGAAAAGTAACATAAAAGCGGTCAGCCCAACACAGACTGAAGAGGGTCACACACACACACGAATTGACGATGAGTAAGATGTTAAAAACACAGTAACAAGTAAAGAGATTAAAAATCTTTATTTTCAGATAAAGGCAGAGTCCCAAACTTTCAGACAGATTCCTCCAGAACCATTTTCTGGATCCTGAACTGAATTTTAAAGGCCTGTATTGAATGCCAAACTGTGATTTGTTCCAAGGAGTGGTGGTGGGCCTTTTTCTGGAATTACAATGCAGTGGGTCTTATGTTACAAACTGGATAGTGCTGGTAGGTTTCTTGCTGAAGTTGAGCGAGTGAACCAATTGCATTTTTAAATGACAATTTGGTAGCTTTGTCATTTTTACTGATGTCTGCTTTTTATTTCTAGATTTTACCTGCAAATTAAATTTTTAATTTAGTTGAAGTGAAGTGAGGTTATTTATATTATTAGTTTGATTAACTGGATTACCAATCCAGTAATACACACACTGGACAGGACTGACTTTGCTGATCCAAAACAAATCCATAAGCAGACCCTGGAGGGGGAAATCTTTACGTTACTGCAAGCAAACACCTTAAAGGCTTGCACACATCTCAAAGTGGTAGTGCACAAGTACAGCATAGTAATGAAGCAAGGAAGGCATTAGGATAAAAAAAGGTTGTCACTACTGCTGGGACAAGACTGAACCAGACAGAACTTGCACTTGTTAGTGCCTTTCACAGCTTCAGGGTATCTAAATTAGATATATTCTAGAACTAGCCAAATAGTCACTAATGCAATTTAAGAAATATAGCAGCCAGTTTGCAACCCCCTCTGCTCTTTCAAAATGGTCTCACAAAAGGATTCATATTTACCAGTGTGGCCAGGTTTAAAAACTTACATCTGAAAAAGGTGGCATCTCCTACAGTACAGCATTCCCTCAGTTGTACCTGCAGTGTCAGCCTGGATCAGTTGTTCAGGCAGACAAGAGTATTATTTGAACCCACATTCTTCTCCTTCAAAAAGTGTGTGGAGGCATGTGCTGACATTGAAGTTCCCATGTTGGTAATTTATTGATAAAATGTTCTTAACACTTACAACAGCAAAGATCACTTGAGATCTATGATAGCACAAACCCTATCCCCCTGTCACACAGTGCTACCATGAGGAAATAATGGTTAAGTGGTGTTGTCCTACTGCATACAATAGGGAAAGTCTTTTAGAACCAACAAGTCTAGGACTTTAAGGCTATCTAATGGCCTCACCATTTGTCTGTTCAGTTCTTTCTGGCAACTGTGACAGTTGATGACACTCTTCCCTTCAGTTACATGGTTTCAGATTTAAATCCTGCTATGGGGTTCAAGCAGGAACTAGGTCTATGCTCCAGCATGGAACAAAGGAGTGCCATGCTCAGTTTCCCTCTTTCAATTGAGACTCATCTGCTGAATGTAGTAAAAAGAATAGAGTCAGATGTACAGCACGGAAACTGACCCTTCAGTCCAACTCGTCCATGCCAACCAGATATGGTAAAGTAAACCAGTCCTATTTGCCAGCACATGTCCCACATTCCTCTAAACCCTTCCGATTCAGACACCCATCCAGAGGCCTTTTAAATACTGCCATTGTACTAGCCTCCATGACTTCCTCTGGCAGCTGATTCCATGCATGCAACACCCTCTGAAAGTTGCCCCTGAGGTCTCTTAAATCTTTCCCCTCTCACCCTAAACCTATGCCCTCTAGTTCTGGACTCCCTGACCCCAGAGAATATACCTTGTCTACTTATCTGATCCATGCCCCTCATGATTTTTAAAATAAAACTTCTATAAAAGGTCACTCCTCAACCTCCGATACTCTAGGGAAAACAGCCCCAGCCTATTCAGTGCCTCCTTATAGCTCAGATTCTTCAGCCCTGGCAGCATTCTTGTAAATCTTTTCTGAACCCTTTCAGGTTTCACAACATCCTTCCAATAGGAAGGAGATCAAAATTGCATACAACATTCTAAAAGTGGCCTAACCAATGTCCTGTACAGCTGCCATATGACCTCCCAACTCCTTTACTCAATACTCTTGACCAATAAAAGGTACTATTTCAGAAGAACAGAAAATCTTCCCTTGGTGACCTGCCAATACTTACCTTTTAAACAGGCAGATTATCTAGCTATTAGCCCATTGCAGTTTGCTGTGTGGCATTGGTGGCAGGATTTCCTACATTATGGCAATGATTACATAAAGAGCAATTTTGGATTAGTGGTGCTGGAAGAGCACAGTAGTTCAGGCAGCATCCAAAGAGCAGCAAAAGTTGATGTTTTGGGCAAAAGCCCTTCAATCAGGAATAAAGGCAGTGAGCCTGAAGCATGGAGAGATAAGCTAGAGGAGGGTGGGGGTGGGGAGAAAATAGCATGGAGTACAATAGGTGAATGGGGGAGGGGATGAAGGTGATAGGTCAGGGAGGGTGGAGTGGATAGGTGGAAAAGGAGATAGGCGGAAGGAGATAGGCAGGTAGGACAAGTCCGGACAAGTCATGGGGACAGTGCTGAGCTGGAAGTTTGGAATGAGTTTGAAGTGGGGGGGGGGGGGGGGGGGTGGAAAAGTGGTGTGGTGGTAGCAGGAAGGGGAAAATGCGGAAAAACTGTTGAAGTCCACATTGATGCCCTGGGGTTGAAGTGTTCCAAGGTGGAAGATGAGGCATTCTTCCTCCAGGCGTCTGGTGAGGGAGCGGCAGTGAAGGAGGCCCAGGACCTCCGTGTCCTTGGCAGAGTGGGAGGGGGGAGTTGGAATGTTGGGCTACGGGGCGGTGTGCTGGATTGGTGCAGGTATCCTGGAGATGTTCCCTAAAGCGCTCTGCTAGGAGGTGTCCAGTCTCCCCAATGTAGAGGAGACCGCATCGGGCGCAGATACAATAAATGATATTAATTGATGCACAGGTAAAACTTTGATGGATGTGGAAGGCTCCTTTAGGGCCTTGGATAGAGGTGAGGGAGGTGTGGGTGCAGGTTTTGCAGTTCCTGCAGTGGCAGGGGAAGGTGCTAGGATGGGAGGGTGGGTTGTGGGGGTGGGGGGGGCATGGACCTGACCAGGTAGTCAGAGAGAATGGTCTTTGTGGAAGGCGGAAAGGGGTGGGGAGGGAAATATATCCCTGGTGGTGGGGTCTTTTGGAGGTGGTGGAAATATCAGTGGATGATTTGGTTTATGTGAAGGTTGGTAGGTGAGCACCGGGGCGTTCTGTCCTTGTTACAGTTGGAGGGGTGGGGTCTGAGGGCAGAGGTACAGGATGTGGACGAGATGCATTGGAGGGCATCTTTAAAGGAGCCTTGCACTAATATCATTTATTGGATCCGTTGCTCCTGACGCGGTCTCATCTTCCACCTTGGAAGGCTTCAACCCAAGGGCATCAATGTGGACTTCAACAGTTTCTGCATTTTTCCCCTCTCCCCCCCCCCCCCCCACTTCACCTTCATTCCAAACTTCCAGCTCAGCACTGTCCCCATGAATTGTCCTACCTGCCTATCTCCTTTTCCACCTATCCACGCCACCCTCTCCTCCCTGACCTATCACCTTCATCCCCTCCACCACTCACCCATTGTACTCTATGCTACTTTCTCCCCACCCTCACCCCCACCCTCCTGTAGCTTATCTCTCCACGCTTCAGGCTCACTGCCTTTATTCCTGATGAAGGGCTTTTGCCCGAAACGTTGATTTTGCTGGTCCTCGGATGCTGCCTGAACTGCTGTGCTCTTCCAGCACCACTAATCCAAAATCTGGTTTCCAGCATCTGCAGTCATTGTTTTTACCTAGAGTAATTTGTTGATTGTAAAGCCCTTTGAGATGTCCAGTAATCATGAAAAGTACTATATAAAATACAAATGTTTTCCCTTTTCTTGCCAGAAAGGAGGTGTCAAAAGGAGATAAGAGGGGCCTCATTATAGCTAATACATATTTCACTGCCTGCAGTGACTTTGAACCATTCAAGAGTTTTGCCCGAGTTGACAATTATTGACACTGCAGTTATTGCCATTTGCTCTTGGTCTACAATAATGAAAGCAAGTTTGACTAGAGGAGCCAGCGTTGGAATGGGGTAGTCAAAGTTAAAAAAAATCAAACACCACTTATGTAGTCCAACAGGTTTATTTGGAAGCATTAGTTTTTGGAGCACTGCTCTTTCATCAGGTGGTTGTGGAGGTTAGGATCATACTCAGAATTTATAGCCAGAAGGAGTCCAGTGTCATGGAGATGTGATACAGTCAACAATCTTTTATAATGGGATATACTGGTTTTTGTTCTTGGATATGTAAATACCAGAACTCAAATTATATTCAAGATGCTCAGCTTTTTAAATAGGTGTGAAGCCTGTCAGTGTCCCAATGCTATGTCAGTATGACAAACCTGCTGTACAGTTTTACATGAATTCGTGCAGTCTGAGCAAAATAAAAATGTAATTCTACAAAAACAAATTCACCCCATAAATTGGGTGCACATATGGGAGCAACAGATTGAATGTGCATCTTATTGTATGCATGTAGGTGTCAGTGCACATGATAGAGTATGTAAGCTTGGTTAAGTGTGTGTTGGTGTGCGATGGGGTATGTCAGAGGGTGCGTGTCAGAGAGTGTGGGGGTGTATGAGCATATGAGAGACAGCTTGTGTATGACACGGTCTGAGAGAATGAGAGTATTTAAGAGTGTGTGTGTATCATGCAGTGGGGTCACCTGTAGTGTGACATGAACCCAAGGTCCCAGTTGAGGCCATTCAAGGGAACCAAACTTTGCTATCAGCTTCTGCTCAGCCACTCTGCATTGGTCAGAAGTTCAAGTTTTCAATTCTTAATCATTAACCACTATCTTCCTTGACAAGAGAATGTTTGGAGACAGAATTGAGCTCTGTTGCAAACACTATACTTCACACTCAAGTGCCCTGCCAATACTAATGGCCACAAGTTGAAGCTTGGCACTGGGTTAAGGCAAAGTGCATGTCATAGATGTGAAATCTGAATTTGGTGAATAAATCTGAAACAAAGGTTAATCTGTGATTGGGATCATGAGACAATTGAAAATTGGTGTAAAAATCCATCTAGTTCACAAATGCCTTTTAGAAAATGACATGTCATACCTTACCCACATGTAACTCATACCAACAAATATGGTTGATATGATACCCACTGACATGGGTGCAAATGACTACCATGCCATTGGCTCATCATGTACACCAAGTGCCAGGATTTCAGGATATGCTCCATGGGCAATGACTGCAAATAGGAAGGGGCAGTTGCATGCAAAGTGGGATTTCCCCTGAGGTATCTGGGGCAATGCAGGGTACAGGCTGACTTCTAGTCCTGAAGATTCTGAAGGACCTCCTGTTGGACACCAGGCACCAAAGATATTCCACAGGCACTAATCAAACACCCATTGTCCACTGATATTGTCATCCAATGTGCCAGGCTGAGCCATCATGGCATTCAGGTCTCTGCCTGGACAACTGACATTGGAATGCTGCAGCAAGGATAAGCTGAACCAATGGACACAGCCAGCACAGAGTGGACAAAACTTGATCTCCAGGCTTGCATTTGCTATTATAGTGCTCACTCACTGACCCTACTGGATAGTCAGCATCCCTGACCTATATTGCCTTGGCCTTTGTGCTTTGTCTCTTTAGCCAGAGAAATCATTCTTTCTTTGTATCTGCATAAAATGCCAATCAGCCTGGCCTGATTGTCAGTAGGCCTCAGTCAAGTAAAGGGGATAGCCTCCATTCAGTGGGCCTTGCCCCAGTATGTCAAGGGCCATCTCCAATGTTAGTCCAGGTGTTCTGAAATGGAGAGTCAGCCAGATCCATAACGGATGAGGAACCAAATGTCGGATAGCCCAACAAGGAAAAGTCTGACTTTCTACCTTATTTGGTGTTTTCCTCCTGGCAGCTATTCTGGAGAGAAGTGGTCAGAGTGGGAAGGTCATTGACTTTCTCCCTACATTCATGTGTATTCTTCCAGAAGGCTGAATCCAGGTTACAATCTGACTAGACTGGCATGATGTGGTGTTATGGCCTCCACTGCTGGTCCTGGGAGGTAGTAGTGAGCCACCTCTGCATCACCACAGCCAGCAGGATCTCTAGATCCCTGCCCATGAACTGGGGTGATTTCCCCTGCTCTGTCTATCTGGGGAAAAATGTCAACAACCATACAGGGAAGTTCCAGACTGAGTGCTTGACCAGGTAACTTTTTTTAAAAAAAGACACTGGTGCCAGGGATGCTGGTGAATTCCAGGATATCTGCTGAATGGGGAGTTGCTTTAGGCATAGTACCTAGAAAGAGTCAGCTGCAATTGAACACAAGGGATGCCATGGGACTGGGTAAATAGTTTATGAGCTGAGCTGTTAAGGTATAGCAAGAAAACTCACCAGGCCTCAGGGCTGAAATCCCTCCATAAACTATGATGGAACTTGGACTTAGCCAAAAATTAATGTTAAAATTCAAACCAATAAGTGGTAGTGAATATAGCCATCCCCAGCATAGAAGATTATCTTGCAATTCCCTCATGGATAATACTACTGTGAATTATATAGCAGCTACATCAAGGCAGCTGTGACACCAAGATATTTAAGTGACTAATTTATTATGCAAAGCCAAATAAGAATCAGAAATGAAAGCTGAGAATTGTACATTGCGATGATACAAGATGCAAATTGTAGCTACAATAGAGAACAATGAGGACTAAGCTTCAGCTTCAAACAGCACAATTGGGAAAAAGTTTTTGGAGATTACCTCTACTAGAGAAGATCAATGACATTGATGAAAAGCAGGAAACATGTCCTGTATTCCTATCACTTGACAAAGATTGTTAACAGTTAGGTTTTCCCCAAAATCCAACCATGCCTACTGCTAATAACTCCCCATCCTCAAAAGATGCTCTCTTGCTATGGAGGAGATCCTTGCATGTTTACATAAAAGACTGAAAGTTAGCTGGAATAAAATTCCAAACTCAAGTCAGACAGGTTGAAATTTGGAGTCAGACTAATGGATATTCACCAGCTATCCTGGTAGAATCCAGATAACTACTGTTGTCTTTAAGATGTTGATTGTTACATAAAACACTCAGATGACGAGTCTTACAGACTAGCACATGTAAAACGTGAACTGTAGAGAACTACAACCTATTGAACATAATGTATGATAATTCAAGAGACTCCTATCTTGCTCTGGGCAGGTTGCAAATGAAAGAATGTGATGCGATTGCTTCATGGGCAACTAGATACAGGAGTCAAACTAATTAGATTTAGCCTAAGGCCTTCCTGCAGCTCCCCACACAACACATGTATTTTTGGTGAGCCAAACTCCTGTATTACAAAATATAACCCAGGGTTAGGGAAGTCTATATTCACCTTTTGAAGCATCTGGCACACCGACACTGCCACTACTATATCATTGTTACTTTGCTGCCATGATCCTGTTGGACAAATTTTAAACGTCTACTGCTGTTGACTAAAACAACGTACTACTATATTTTAAGTATGACCATGGATTGAACTATGAGCTCAAATCCTACCACAGCTATCAATAATTCTAGAAATTTATGGACTAGCATCAGGAGATAAAGAAACTAAACCAGGAAAATTGCCATATTGTAGGAAAAACCCAAGTAGTTTCTTAATGTCCTTCAGGAAAGCTAACTAAAGCTCTTACACCCTTTGGACTAAATATGGCTACAGTCATTATGGTTCTTTATTGTCCCTTAAATTTGTGAAAACTCATTGCTTTACTACTCATAGTAGTAAAGAACATCTTTAAAGGCCAGCTAGAGGTAAACAATAAATGTGCCCTCTTTACATACTCAAATTTAAAAACTGCTTTTTCTTGATCTACTATCCTGGCTCACTGAGGTAATATTCTGGGTTTGTCTACTCTAATTACTTGATTTTGTTTTTATTCAATGAGATGAGGGCATTGCTGACTAGGCCAGTATTTATTGGCTATCCCTGAATGTCTAGCAGGCAGATAACTTGAGTTAGATGTAGGCCAGACCAGGCAAGGACAGCAGTTTCCTTCCCAAAATAATGAACAAACCAGATGGTTTTTCTTGAAAAAGAAACAGACAAAGGATTCATAGTCATCTTTAGACTCCATTTCAGAATTTTGTTTTGGAATTTGAATTCAAATTCCACCAATCTGCCATGGCAGGATTCAAACTCAGGTCCCTGGAACATTACCTGGGTCTCTGAATTAGCAGTCCAGCAATAATACCACTAGACCATCATCTTCCCTGTTATATTTTGTAATTGTGGTCAGTGTGGTCCACAGAGCTTCATGTTTATTGCATCAGATGATTAAATAGTGTACACTGGCATTCTCATGAGAGAGGTCCTTGCTGGGAAGGCAACTTAGTCTCCAGCTTTAGGGCAATTTTAATCAGTGCGGGGAAAGGGAAGAATGTGGGAAAAAAGAAATTGAGCCACTACCCATTTATCTTACTGGAAGATTGAAACAACTCATGTGATTAGGAGAGAAGAAGAGGAAGTGACCTCGGGGTAAATTCTAGATTTTAGCTCTTCACGGTGGGATGGGGGTGGTGATTGCTTACCAGCCTTGCACTTCTTGGTGAGCCTACCCTTATATGTAAACATTGAGGTTTGGCACCACTGGCTATGCTTCCAGTACAGGCTAGTGGGCTGAACAGAGACAGATGCCAACATTGTTAACTGAGGTCAGTAGAATTGGCAAATTCTGCCTGTGGCCAGTCTGCAATGCATTCTGGGTTAATCACTGTCTCCAGCTCAACCCCTGTGAAGTTTTCAAAGGAAGAGGGATATCCATTGCATTATATAATCTAAAAAAAGATGAGAAAAACAGATTGAAGGGTATACATTGGTTGAGATTTACAGCTATATGCATATTAATTTTACTGATATGGTTAATATGGTACAGATGTTTAGTAGCTCTATGACTGGACAAACAATACATAGGTTTACTAATGTCTCTTGGGGAAATACAGGGGTTGGGATTAAAATTAGGTCTTGTTTTTGTGAAACACTAAATGAAAAACGAAGGTCAACTCATTTGCCAATGCCCATTTTAAGCTATTGCGGAAGATGGCCAGATTCCTTTTAGAACAGATTTTGGAAACTAGAGCTTTTAACAAACCTGCTCTAAAGTGGTTTTCATTTTTCATGCCCAAGTCTGCACTCTGACCTTCGACTTCCTCTTAAAGAAGGGCTAAAAAACACATGACAGCAGACTCTAGACAGATGATAGTGTGTGTCTTAACAGCTTAAAATAGAACAATTTTTCTAGATACGGAGGGTACAACCTTCAAGACCCACCATTATGACAGAAATAATAGCTGCTAAATCTTGTGACTAGGCAATGAGATGGGTTGGTACAGAAGATTGACTGTAGTATTGAAGCAGCTAAGATACATTACAGGAACATGTTTACTGTGTGTCCAACACTGGTCAGGTCATGTTGATGCTAAGTGTGGGTGGGTGAAGTGGAAAAATAAGTGTGACTCCACACAAGCATTGTGGGTTGTGGAGAATATCTATTAGTGATGGGATAACATTATAACCAACATGGTTAGCTTGCATTCCTTAAGTTGCTCCTCAATGCGCTGCTGAATCAGTAACTCAACCATTCACCCCATTATTTAATAATATTTCCAACCATTAATGTAACCCTAAAAATTCACACTAGACCAGTATACTTGTAGGGTATTTAATGGTGTTGAGATTTTACAGGCTTCAATTCCCTCACTTGCCCATAGCAAAATGAATGCAAGTCAGTCATAAGCACATACGCCTTGTCTAATTCCACTCAGAGGGAGTACTGCACTATTAGTAGTGCAGTTTTTTGGGGAAAAAAAAAGATTAAAATGAGGACAAAAGCAAGAAAAATAAAAATTAAAAAAAATCTCTTGACAGAGTTCCATCATCTTTAGGGAATTGCAAATGTTCCAGCAGGAATCGTTGATAAGCAGAAAAGTGGATTCTCCCCAACCCTCCCACCCCAAACTTCCCTATTCCAGGTTTATAGCCAGGGCCAAGTGGTAAAACTCTTGCTTCAATGTGAAGTTACAGGTGCCAGTTCCATTTTGGAGAATAGAACATCTAAACTGGCACTCCATTTCAAATGGTGTGCAGTACTGTCAGAGATGACAATGCTCCAGTGATCCTCTCAGCTGTACATAAAATAGCGACCACATTGTATTTCTTTGGGAGATGTTTTTACAAAAAAAAAAAATCCTAATCAATACAACATAACTAACAAATCATTCGTCTCAATATTCCAAGGTGTGAAGGAACACGTGTACTTTATGCAGTTTGCTAAACATGTTTTACTCTGACAAGATAATTAGATTGAGATGCAACCAACTAATTGAGGTGTTAGAAATAGCCATGAGTTGAAATGGTGCTAAAGAAATGCAATGTTGTAGAGGCTGTTGTGGTGCAGTGATAGCAGTCCTACCCCCTAGACCACAGAGGCTCAGGTTCAAGTCCCATCTCTGAACAGGTTGATTAGAAAAAAAATTAGGTTAAATAAAACAATTTATTAAAAATTCAACTAAATAGTTTGTTTATCCATTAAACATGAGAGAGTCTGCCAAGAAAAATGGTCTTTTAAATTAAAGAGCAAAAAACAAAACTGAAGACGTTGTCTCTCCCCCACCCCAATCATCTTCCACATGCATCCAATTTGCAGTAACTGAAGCTACCAGCCAAAACCAGCAAGGCTTGGGTCTGAGAGTCAAGTCAGAAACACATTGGAATGATCTGCTTTGTGCTGATCGAACTAACTGCATCCCAGGCAGGCCAGGCTCACAGCCAGAAACTCATTGGCTCAGGTTCCCAGTAGAGCACAGGGTCAAGCCAACTGCACGCTAACAGGTGATTGCTGAGCCCAGCACTGCTCAGTGCAGATTTCTACCCAAATAGAGATTTTTAAACTCCACACCCATCTGACCCACTTTCCACAAGAACAGACACTTAGCAGTCACTAGGTGCTAAATGTACCATTTCTAATCCCTCTACCTACCTTCTGACAACTGTTTCCTCCCTTCTGAAGCTGAAATCCAAAAACACCATACAACAGAGTGCTTATTCTGGATTTGTGGTGGGTGATACTAATGATTGTAGGTTGCTCAGTCTGGGAGTTGAAATCAGGGTGAAGCCAGGGAAGGTTTAGGTGTAAGTGATTGTGCCTTGCTACCCCGACACATCACATACAGCAATTTTATTTTTGCAGAAGATAGTTAGCTGTATTGCATACAATAAGATCTCATAACCAGCCAGGAGTTGAAAGCTAGTTAGTTATTTTCTTTTGGAATTGGTTGTAATAGGCATAATGGCCTCTGATAGAGAATTCCTGGCTTACGTGTAACATCTATCCATAGGCTGACAAGACCTCAGATTAATGTTTCACTGGAGCTAAGCCATCTCCATCTTTATTAATGCCCAGAAGAGGTGTCCTAGATAGTGATCATTTCTTGGATTAGGCCTTAAACTCATTTCAAACCCAAAGCAAGAAGATAGTACCAAATAAGCCTCAAAGGCAAGTTCAATAGGCCTCATCTAGATGTGGGAGAAACACCACATTTTTTGCAAGTCCTTATGGATAGCAGATTGGATATGAAATTGGGTGGGGTCAGAATAGGACACTTCTCAACTTGATTTCTGATTGGAGCAGTATCAAGTGAACCTAGAGTTCAAGGTCCAAAAGATTAAGGAAGACTTGGGGCATGATTCATGGCATAGTCAGAACAGGGTAGGGGAACTTTGGCTACAAGATAAGCTGGCTAAACAACTTTTCATAGTTATTCAGTGATATGAATAAAAATGGGGACCCCTAAAAAAAAAAGCTCATCTCAAAAGGTTC